>NC_140584.1:580972533-582457076 GCF_964204655.1 Triturus cristatus
CGCTCTCGCTCTCGCTCTCGCTCTCACTCGCACACTCGCACTCGCACACTCACTCTCACTGACTCACTCGCACTCGCACTCGCACTCTCGCTCTCACTCGCGCTCTCACTCGCACACTCGCACTCGCACACTCGCACTCTCACTCTCTCACTCTCACTGACTCACTCGCACTCGCACTCTCACTCTCACTCTCACTCACACTCTCACTCACTCGCACTCTCGCTCTCGCTCTCGCTCTCACTCGCACACTCGCACTCGCACACTCACTCTCACTGACTCACTCGCACTCGCACTCGCACTCTCGCTCTCACTCGCACACTCGCACTCGCACACTCGCACTCTCACTCTCACTGACTCACTCGCACTCGCACTCGCACTCTCACTCGCACTCTCACTCACACTCACACTCTCACTCTCACTCACACTCACACTCTCACTCACTCGCACTCACACTCACTCGCACTCACACTCACTCGCACTCACACTCTCACTCACTCGCACTCACACTCACTCGCACTCACACTCACACTCTCACTCACTCGCACTCGCTCTCGCACTCGCTCTCGCACTCGCACTCGCTCTCGCTCTCGCTCTCGCTCTCGCACTCGCTCTCGCACTCGCTCTCGCACTCGCTCTCGCTCTCGCACTCGCACTCGCACTCGCACTCGCACTCGCACTCGCACTCGCACTCGCACTCGCACTCGCACTCGCACTCGCACTCGCACTCGCACTCTCACTGACACTCTCACTGACACTGACACTGACACTCACACTCACACTCACACTCACACTGACTGACTCCCACTCTCTCGCTGACTGACTCCCACTCTCTCGCTGACTGACTCCCACTCTCTCGCTGACTGACTCTCCCACTCTCTCGCTGACTGACTCTCCCACTCTCTCGCTGACTGACTCTCCCACTCTCTCGCTCACTGACTCTCCCACTCTCTCGCTCACTGACTCTCCCACTCTCTCGCTCACTGACTCTCCCACTCTCCCGCTCACTGACTCTCCCACTCTCCCGCTCACTGACTCTCCCGCTCACTGACTCTCCCACTCACTGACACTCTCCCACTCACTGACACTCTCCCACTCACTGACACTCTCTCACTCACTGACACTCTCTCACTCACTGACACTCTCTCACTCACTGACACTCTCTCACTCACTGACACTCTCTCACTCACTGACACTCTCTCACTCACTGACACTCTCTCACTCACTGACACTCTCTCACTCACTGACACTCTCTCACTCACTGACACTCTCTCACTCACTGACACTCTCACTCACTGACACACTCCCTCTCACTCACTGACTCTCCCACTCTCCCACTCTCTCACTCACTGACTCTCCCACTCTCTCACTGACACACTCCCTCTCACTCACTGACTCTCCCACTCTCCCACTCTCTCACTCACTGACTCTCCCACTCTCCCACTCTCTCACTCACTGACTCTCCCACTCTCTCACTCTCTCACTCACTGACTCTCCCACTCTCTCACTCACTGACTCTCCCACTCTCTCACTCACTGACTGTAGGAGAGTAGGGTCTGCTATCCTATGGTCACCCCAAATTTTTGCTTTTTGCTTCACTGGTTTTTGACATATTGAGGCTGTGGGCCTGCTAATCAGACCCCCAGCCTGCTGTTCTCTCTAACTAAATTGACACTATGCACCCTAGGTGCATAACCAATTGGAAGTGGATCACCCTGTGAGCCCCTGTACCAGTGTACACTAGGTACCCAGGGCATTGGTGTATCTAAGGCCTGCCCGGGGCTGAAGCATGTATTATGACACCCCAGGCTTGGCCTAACAAATTTGACACAACTGGCTGATCACTCAGCTGGGGTAAGTTGGTGTAACCACCTCTTACTTAGGTGTAGTATACCTATACCTATACCTAACCTTAAATGGGACACATGTTAACCTATAAGTCACTCCTATGGCAGGCCTTAACAATCCTGAAGGCAGAGTGCTTGATTCCATGTGAGATGGTGCTCTGGCATGAGCTGAGCCTGTCTGCAGTGGTCGGAAAAACTTCCTTCTACCGTTTCCAGATATCGTCATACCATATACTCTTAAGTGCATTATGAACCTCGCGGTTAAATGCTATCTTTGGTTTGGCTTTTTCAAAACATGTCGAGTAAGGTGTCATACGAATTGGAATACTAACCCCTCGCCAATTCTGGCGACGGGGTTAGCATTCCACCCTTCTAGAGGGACACGACATGTACAGTACCTGAAACCCGGGTAAAATCAGACATAGCCTCAGCTCCACAAAATGGATGCTGCCACCACAGACACAAGTCTGCCCTCCTGCTGCTGGGAGTCCTTCCAGCTTGGGAGACGTGGACAAAGGGTTTCCTGCCAGGGGAGGTGTGAGCACCACCCCAGACAGGATTTTGTGTATTGGTCAGGTAGGGCTTGAAAGAAACCAGACATGCCTGAAGCTCACAAGGAGCCTCGGTGCATATGCCAGTTCAATCCGGTCCTGGGGCACACCAGCCCCGGACCTGGGGTGAGCTGGACAAAGGATTGGGGGTGTAACCACCCCCCTTCCTGGTCCCACCCTTAGGGAGGGACCTAGCACGTAGTCCGGCCCCTAGAATCCGCTTAAAGGTAGGAGCTGTGTCCTAAGACTTCAGACATCCTGGAATCAACTTAACAACAAGAAGACGGGAACTTCGACGCTCTGCTGCACAGAGGACTGAAGGAAATCTCCCCTATGGTCAGGGAGTGACCATCTTGCTAACGCAAGCACCAACCAGCTATTGAATGTCTGCTTTGCCGCCGCCTCCTGCCGGAGCCCGAGCCCAGAGCCCGACAAGACCTGGACCTCCAGACCTCTCACCGCCCGATCCACAGTCCCTGAGAAGAAGGAACCCGTGGAGGCACCGAGACACGTGGAGCCAGCCATCTTGAAAGACCGACGACAAGCTGCAAGCGCAACGACAGAGGCTCCCTCCAAGTTGTGCTTTGGGTCCTGAGAAGCCCAACCACCGAGCAGCATCTGCACCAAAGGTGAGCCCTCCAGCATCTCCACGATCTGCGTGGGGCCCCTCTGCACTTTGCATCTCGACGCGCCTGCCCGGTCCCTGGCCCGTTGGCTAGTGGCCATTTTGGCGACGAAACTTGAAATCTACGATGCTGGTTTGGTTGCTCCAGACTGGCCCCAGCTGCTCTCCAAAGGAGCTGCCCCTCTGACCTTGCTGGTCAGAACAATCAGTTTTCCTCTCTTTCCACAACTCCTGCCTTTGCCAAGGCTTGTTTGCTTCTTTCGAGTCGCCGACACCGCCGACAGCGAGAGCCTGCGTGGGACAGCTCGTGACTCGACTCCTGGACGTCGTCGACCTTCAGGGACCACGTGGCTGCGGAGACGAGCTACCCTTCACCACCTGTTTGCACCCGACATCGCCTGGTACCTACCTGGTGCCACGCCGGTCACTGGCTAGTGACTGTGAACACTGTCCCCTCTGCTTTCAGGTCTTCTACAACTCCGATCCACCCTTGGATCCAACGCAGCTCTTCGGGACCGATTGCCTGCAGCATCTTCGTCATCAGGCTCCATTGAATCGATAGAAGAAACCCGACGCACTTCGAGACCTATGCACCCGCTTCCTGTGGGTGAGGTAAAGCTGGCACTCCGGTGCCCAAGTGTAGAGAAACATCTCTAGTGTCTTTGTTTCGAATCTTGAGATCGTAGTCCATCCAGAAGACCCTTTCTGCAGTAACTTTTTAAACTTTTACGCACCCATTGAAAACCTATGGGAGCCCGCGTGTAACTTTCCTCACTGCACACGCGACCCGTGGACCTCCTGGTCACTAACTGAAGTTTAGCTCCTTGTAGGCCCAGCGATTCTAGAGGCCCTAGGCCTTTTCCCTTTCCTGTTCGTGGTACTTATACCACTATTTTAGTATATGGTTTGAGTGGCCACCAGGGCCCATCCATATAAAGTGCAACTTCTGTATATTATAACGTTGTCTTGTTTAACGATTTGTGCTCCTGTGCTCATAAAGAGTCTAGGGGATACTTTGAGAAATAAATACATATATATTTTCAATATATATCTGTGTGGTGTCCTTTCATTGGTATAAAGGGGGGTTACATTTGGTAAAACAGCCTGCTTAACACGCTTTAACGAGTTTAGCCTCAAAGACTGCTTAGCCTACGCTACCACTAGGGCAGCTAGTCCGAAAAGGTTGACTTACAACCACACCATAAGGGTTGCTTGGCATGGTACAAGGTGGTCACTTTAACTAGTGAACATCATATACCAGGCCAACTTCTCACACTGACACTCTCTCACTGACAGACCCTCTCACTGACAGACCCTCTCACTGACAGACCCTCTCACTGACAGACCCTCTCACTGACAGACCCTCTCACTGACAGACCCTCTCACTGGCAGACCCTCTCACTGGCAGACCCTCTCACTGGCAGACCCTCTCACTGGCAGACCCTCTCACTGGCAGACCCTCTCACTGGCAGACCCTCTCACTGGCAGACCCTCTCACTGGCAGACCCCCTCACTGGCAGACCCCCTCACTGGCAGACCCCCTCACTGGCAGACCCCCTCACTGGCAGACCCCCTCACTGGCAGACCCCCTCACTGGCAGACCCCCTCACTGGCAGACCCCCTCACTGGCAGACCCCCTCACTGGCAGACCCCCTCACTGGCAGACCCCCTCACTGGCAGACCCCCTCACTGGCAGACCCCCTCACTGACAGACCCCCTCACTGACAGACCCCCTCACTGACAGACCCTCTCACTGACAGACCCTCTCACTGACACTCTCCCACTCTCTCTCACTGACTGACTCTCCCACTCTCTCTCACTCACTGACTCTCCCACTCTCTCTCTCTCACTGACTCTCCCACTCTCTCTCACTCACTGACTCTCCCACTCTCTCTCACTCACTGACTCTCCCACTCACTCACTGACAGTCCCTCACTCACTGACTCACTCTCACTCCCTCTCACTGACAGACTCTCTCTCACTGACTGACACTCTCTCTCACTGACTCCCACTCTCTCACTGACTGACTCTCCCACTCACTGACTGACTCTCCCACTCACTGACTGACTCTCCCACTCTCTCTCTCTCTGACTGACTCTCCCACTCTCTCTCTCTCTGACTGACTCTCCCACTCTCTCTCTCTCTGACTGACTCACTGACTGACTCACTGACTCAAACTCTCCCACTCACTGACTGACTCTCCCACTCTCTCTCTCTCACTGACTGACTGACTCACTCACACTCTGACTCACTCACACTCTCACTGACTCACTCACACTCTCACTCACACTCTCACTGACTCACTCACACTCTCACTGACTCACTCACACTCTCACTGACTCACTCACACTCTCACTGACTCACTCACTCTCACTGACTCACTCACTCACTCTCACTGACTCACTCACTCTCTCTCACTGACTCACTCACTCTCTCACTGACTGACTGACTGACTCACTCTCTCTCACTCACTCACTCTCACTGACTGACTCACTCTCACTGACTGACTGACTCACTCTCACTGACTGACTGACTCACTCTCACTGACTGACTGACTCACTCTGACTGACTGACTCACTCTCACTGACTGACTGACTCACTCTCACTGACTGACTGACTCACTCTCACTGACTGACTGACTCACTCTCACTGACTGACTGACTCACTCTCACTGACTGACTGACTCACTCTCACTGACTGACTGACTGACTCACTCTCACTGACTGACTGACTCACTCTCACTGACTGACTGACTCACTCTCACTGACTGACTCACTCTCACTGACTGACTCACTCTCACTGACTGACTGACTCACTCTCACTGACTGACTCACTCACTCTCACTGACTGACTCACTCTCACTGACTGACTGACTCACTCTCACTGACTGACTGACTGACTGACTGACTCACTCTCACTGACTGACTCTCACTGACTGACTGACTCACTCTCACTGACGGACTGACTGACTCACTCTCACTGACTGACTGACTCACTCTCACTGACTGACTCACTCACTCTCACTGACTGACTCACTCACTCTCACTGACTGACTGACTCACTCTCACTGACTGACTCACTCTCACTGACTCACTCTCACTGACTGACTGACTCACTCTCACTGACTGACTGACTCACTCTCACTGACTGACTCACTCTCACTGACTGACTCACTCTCACTGACTGACTGACTCACTCTCACTGACTGACTGACTCACTCTCACTGACTGACTCACTCTCACTGACTGTCTGACTCACTCTCACTGACTGACTGACTCACTCTCACTGACTGACTGACTCACTCTCACTGACTGACTCACTCTCACTGACTGACTGACTCACTCTCACTGACTGACTGACTCACTCTC
Organism: Triturus cristatus; assembly: GCF_964204655.1. Taxonomy (NCBI): domain Eukaryota; kingdom Metazoa; phylum Chordata; class Amphibia; order Caudata; family Salamandridae; genus Triturus; species Triturus cristatus. Next base: position 580,978,922 of record NC_140584.1, read on the forward strand.
ACTGACTGACTGACTCACTCTCACTGACTGACTGACTCACTCTCACTGACTGACTGACTCACTCTCACTGACTGACTCTCTCTCACTGACTGACTCTCTCACTGACTGACTCTCTCACTGACTGACTCTCTCACTGACTGACTGACTCTCTCACTGACTGACTCACTCTCACTGACTGACTGACTCACTCTCACTGACTGACTCACTCTCACTGACTGACTCACTCTCACTGACTGACTCACTCACTCTCACTGACTGACTCTCTCACTGACTGACTGACTCACTCTCACTGACTGACTCTCTCACTGACTGACTGACTCACTCTCACTGACTGACTCTCTCACTGACTGACTCTCTCACTGACTGACTCTCTCACTGACGGACTGACTGACTCACTCTCACTGACTGACTGACTCACTCTCACTGACTGACTGACTCACTCACTCAGACTGACTGACTCACTCAGACTGACTGACTCACTCTCACTGACTGACTCACTCTCACTGACTGACTGACTCACTCTCACTGACTGACTGACTCACTCTCACTGACTGACTGACTCACTCTCACTGACTGACTGACTCACTCTCACTGACTGACTCACTCACTCACTCTCACTGACTCACTCACTCAGACTGACTGACTCACTCAGACTGACTGACTCACTCTCACTGACTGACTGACTCACTCTCACTGACTGACTGACTCACTCTCACTGACTGACTGACTCACTCTCACTGACTGACTGACTCACTCTCACTGACTGACTGACTCACTCTCACTGACTGACTGACTCACTCTCACTGACTGACTGACTCACTCTCACTGACTGACTGACTCACTCTCACTGACTGACTGACTCACTCTCACTGACTGACTGACTCACTCTCACTGACTGACTGACTCACTCTCACTGACTGACTCACTCTCACTGACTCACTCACTCTCACTGACTCACTCACTCTCACTGACTCACTCACTCTCACTGACTCACTCACTCTCACTGACTCACTCAGACTGACTGACTGACTCACTCACACTGACTGACTGACTCACTCTCACTGACTGACTGACTCACTCTCACTGACTGACTGACTCACTCTCACTGACTGACTGACTCACTCTCACTGACTGACTGACTCACTCTCACTGACTGACTGACTCTCTCTCACTGACTGACTGACTCTCTCTCACTGACTGACTCTCTCTCACTGACTGACTCTCTCTCACTGACTGACTCTCTCTCACTGACTGACTCTCTCTCACTGACTGACTCTCTCTCACTGACTGACTCTCTCTCACTGACTGACTCTCTCTCACTGACTGACTCTCTCACTGACTGACTCTCTCACTGACTGACTCTCTCTCACTGACTGACTCTCTCTCACTGACTGACTCTCTCTCACTGACTGACTCTCTCTCACTGACTGACTCTCTCTCACTGACTGACTCTCTCTCACTGACTGACTCTCTCACTGACTGACTCTCTCACTGACTGACTCTCTCACTGACTGACTCTCTCACTGACTGACTCTCTCACTGACTGACTGACTCACTCTCACTGACTGACTCACTCTCACTGACTGACTGACTCACTCTCACTGACTGACTGACTCACTCTCACTGACTGACTGACTCACTCTCACTGACTGACTCTCTCACTGACTGACTGACTGACTCACTCTCACTCACTGACTGACTCACTCTCACTGACTGACTGACTCACTCTCACTGACTGACTCTCTCACTGACTGACTGACTGACTCACTCTCACTGACTGACTGACTGTCTCACTGACTGACTGACTCACTCTCACTGACTGACTGACTCACTCTCACTGACTGAACGACTGACTCACTCTCATTGACTGACTCACTCTCATTGACTGACTCACTCTCATTGACTGACTCACTCTCACTGACTGACTCACACTCACTGACTCACTCTCACTGACTGACTCACTCTCACTGACTGACTGACTCACTCTCACTGACTGACTGACTCACTCTCACTGACTGACTGACTCACTCTCACTGACTCACTCTCACTGACTGACTGACTGACTGACTCACTCTCACTGACTGACTCTCACTGACTGACTGACTCACTCTCACTGACTGACTCTCTCACTGACGGACTGACTGACTCACTCTCACTGACTGACTGACTGACTCACTCTCACTGACTGACTGACTGACTGACTCACTCTCACTGACTGACTGACTCACTCTCACTGACTGACTGACTGACTCTCTCACTGACTGACTCTCTCACTGACTGACTGACTCTCTCACTGACTGACTCTCTCACTGACTGACTGACTCTCTCACTGACTGACTGACTCACTCTCACTGACTGACTGACTCTCTCACTGACTGACTCACTCTCACTGACTGACTCACTCTCACTGACTGACTGACTGACTCACTCTCACTGACTGACTCTCACTGACGGACTGACTGACTCACTCTCACTGACGGACTGACTGACTCACTCTCACTGACTGACTCACTCACTCTGACTGACTGACTCACTCACTCTCTGACTGACTGACTGACTCACTCTCACTCACTGACTGACTGACTCTCACTGACTGACTGACTCTCACTGACTGACTGACTCTCACTGACTGACTGACTCTCACTGACTGACTGACTCTCACTGACTGACTGACTCTCACTGACTGACTGACTCACTCTCACTCACTCACTCTCACTGACTGACTCACTCTCACTGACTGACTGACTCACTCTCACTGACTGACTGACTCACTCTCACTGACTGACTGACTCACTCTCACTGACTGACTGACTCACTCTCACTGACTGACTGACTCTCGCTGACTGACTCACTCTCGCTGACTGACTGACTCACTCTCACTGACTGACTGACTCACTCTCACTGACTGACTGACTCACTCTCACTGACTGACTGACTCACTCTCACTGACTGACTGACTCACTCTCACTGACTGACTGACTCACTCTCACTGACTGACTGACTCACTCTCACTGACTGACTGACTCACTCTCGCTGACTGACTGACTCTCGCTGACTGACTCACTCTCGCTGACTGACTCACTCTCGCTGACTGACTCACTCTCACTGACTGACTCACTCTCACTGACTGACTCACTCTCACTGACTCACTCACTGACTGACTCACTCACTGACTGACTGACTCACTCACTCTGACTGACTGACTCACTCTCACTGACTGACTCACTCACTCTCACTGACTGACTGACTCTCTCTCACTGACTGACTCTCTCTCACTGACTGACTCTCTCTCACTGACTGACTCTCTCTCACTGACTGACTCTCTCACTGACTGACTCTCTCTCACTGACTGACTCTCTCTCACTGACTGACTCTCTCTCACTGACTGACTCTCTCACTGACTGACTCTCTCACTGACTGACTCTCTCACTGACTGACTCTCTCACTGACTGACTCTCTCACTCTCTCACTGACTGACTCTCTCACTGACTGACTCTCTCACTCTCTCACTGACGGACTCTCTCACTCTCTCACTGACGGACTCTCACTCTCTCACTGACGGACTCTCACTGACTGACTGACTTTCAACCTCCTGGTATTTATGCCCCCTATAACAAAACAATGTGAAGAAAAAAATATAACGCCTAGGGATTAATGATATTTCTTCGTACTGGTGACGAGATAGGTTAATTATCTCCTCCCTTGAGTTGTTCTATCCTCAATGTGAACTATGTTGTAATTATTTTTGATGGTCATACTTGGTAATTCCAACCCAACAACAAATATATATTTCCTTAGATCTGCGTCTAAGTATATTTATTATTTTGTGTTTCAGCATCAATATAAAGAAGTAAATCTTTCAGACATATATACAAAAAATTATATTATTTACAATCTTCATTTTCAAAACATCCAGAAATCAATGAACATATACATCAACACAACCCTATATTTCAATTAGGATGCCTATAGGATAAATTTACTAAAGCATTCCTTTCTACTGAAGATCATACCTACATGAGCACTTTTGAGATCGTTTTCATTGTGATCTCCCCATTCCTTAAAGTACTCTTTCAAAGTAAATTCGAGATAATCAACAATTTAAATAAGTGTCTTCTCAATCGTTGTCGACGCGTTTCAGCCACAATTATCTTAAGGCCTCATCAGGACTAGGGCACATGTATATATAACTTCATCGGATTCCACCTATAGATACAAATTCAATATTCCTATATTACCAATTTTATACATACAATATGATACAAACATAAGTCATTATTTACACTATATATACATCGGAGCATAGGAACAGGTCATATGACCAAGAAATTACATTCCATGAAAAATACTGAAGTGGCGGACCAAATTTAAATTAAATAAACAAAAACCTAATAGTGAACTAACACCACTGTGCATTGGTTCTATCTAATCTTAATGGTGATAGATACATATTCTACACATTCCCCAGACGATATATATATGTATATCAAGCCTATCTGACAACTGAATAGTATACCGCCTTGTGATATATATTACCTCTTGTCAAAGCGCTATTGGTAACGCGTACTGTTTCTCAAGGCTATTTAGGGGGGTCCCATTTCTTCAATCCCTCGATCTGGGAGCGCTGTAATCATATAAATAACCAATAAACGGGAGCCAAATAGAGCATATATGACCGCATTACTTCAAAATCCTAGACTTACTAGTAGAAAATCGTTCTGTCAAGGTATCTTGTAATATATTCATAATCTTTTCCTTCCAATCTTTCTCCAATGTTTTTTACAACTGCAACACAAACATACCGATGGCTCAACGTTAACTGTCTCTACACATTTATTATATCTACGTCAAGAAATCATGGATGATACTTAATATATCCTACCTTGGAAAGTCTTTAATTTTTCAAATTTAAATGCCTCAATTAGTTACACCAAACCATGAGTTTCAACGGATGACCGTAGACACCGCCTCTGTGGAGATAGCGGAACGAAGAAATCAGCTAAACGCCCACTCTTATCATTAACATACCTTATAACTTTACAGGGCGAGTTATTTGGTAACTCTCACCTTAGTCTGTTCGTACTTGTTTTCCAACAATCGTCTAGATACCTCGCGCTTCTGGCATCAGGAATCACGTGATGCGGAAGCAAGTATATATCCGGTTAGAGGGTCATGAAGCTTAAAAACTGACTATATTCCTCAGCGGATGAAACCCGAAGACCGACTAATCACTATATCGGAGGGACCTGTAGTAATCGTATTCGGAGGGACCTGTAGTCATCTTACTAATCTGTTAATTCCACATAAAACCATAATTGATAATGTCTAATTACCAAATTTGAACAAATCAAGATTAATGTAAAAAATAAGATACAGTAAAAATAATAAAGGGGGATAATAGTGACAACACCTTATAACCCAGTGTATTTCCGCCACTCCTTACAATCTTGGCACCACGGGAGGATTCTTAATCAAAGCTTTTCAGAAACCTGTATTTGCAGAGTCACACCAAACACATCACATATTTGATACATTTCATGGTCATTAAATTTATTTCAATGCAGTAAGGACCATATTTCATCTTTGTCATTAAGTCCCAACACTGTAGTGTGGTATTTTTCAATTAGTCTGGCTTCCAATCTGTTTAATCTGGTCTGGAGTTGCGTTTTTTCCAAGTTGCCAACTAAACAAAGTACCGACCATTTCAGATCGTTTTCAGAGTGATTTAAAGTCTGAAAATGTTGTACTAAAGGGGCTCCTTGGACTTTGCATTTTATCCTCGATTTGTGTTGCAATATTCGTTTTTTCATTAGTTGTGTAGTCTGTCCTATGTAATATTTGTTACACGGGCATTTTATGCAATAAATTGCATTTTTTGAGTTACAATTCGAAAAAACTTTTTGGTAGTGTATTTGGTCGTTAATGATCAATTGTTTGGAATCCTCTGTTAGATTACATGCCAAACAATTTTGGCATCGGAAATGACCCACCACAGGTGGTAGATTCAAAAGATTTCTAAGATCTTTTTTAGGGATTACAGTTTGTCTTGTTGCTTTAACCAGTTGTTGCCGAATGTTTTTACCTTTTTTAAAGGCAAAAAGAGGTTTAGGAATTCCTAAGGTTTCAATTAGTTTCCAATTGTTTTGGATAATCTTTTTTATTTTGTTTGCTTTGGGGTCATACGTCAGGACACATGTCAAAGGAGTATTTACATTTTTTACTTTTGGTATTAGTAACACCTCTCTTGGAGTGTACCACGCTCTTTTAAGCGCACCTTTCACAAGTTTTTTCGGATATCCTCGTAATATGAGTTTGTCTTTGAGGATCTCCGCATTCATAAAGTAGTCTGATTTGTTAGTGCAGTTTCTCCTTACACGGAGAAATTGCCCATACGGTAGGTTTTCCTTTAATGTCCGCGGGTGACAACTTGCAAAGTGCAGTAGAGTATTACGATCTGTGGGCTTAGTGTACAAACACACTCCTAACTTATCATTTTCTTGTTGGATAAAGACATCCAAAAAATTGATCTTCGTATGGTCAGCACTCATTGTGAACTTAAATTCAGCTGTTCTAAAGTTCAACCAATTGTGGAATTCGTTCAATTGTGAGTCATTTCCAGCCCAAATCATAAAGATATCATCTATATAACGACACCAAAACCCAATATGATGTTTAAAGGGATTGGTGTCGCCATATATCCATCTTTTTTCAAATTCTGCCATCACCAGATTGGCTATTTCTGGTGAAAAACTGCAACCCATAGCTACTCCTGATATTTGGAGGTAAAGGTCTCCTTTAAAATTGAAAAAATTATTTTTTAAACACAAGGTAGCCAATACTACTATGAATTTTGTCGGGACTTGGTGGGGACGATCTCTTGTGTCAAGTTGATATTCCATCACTGCCAATGCCTCTTCTTGGGGTATATTAGTGTATAACGATTCGATATCAAAGGATACCAAAAGCTGTTCTTCTTTATCATAGAGTAACCCTTCAACTTTTGATATCAAATCCATTGTGTCCCTTATGTAAGATGGAGTCTCTTTCACCAGAGGAATTAAAAAGGTGTCAATATATTTGGCTAGTGGCTCTAAGATAGATCCACAGGCAGACACAATAGGTCTGCCTGGTGGATCTATCAAGGTTTTATGGACTTTAGGCAACACATATATATTAGGTGTCTTAGTCTCGTCACTATTCAGGAAGTCAAATTCATTTTTACACAGCCACCCTTCTTCTAAACCCTCCCTGGTGATCTCCATAATTTTTGTTTTTGGCAGTGATGGAATATCAACTTGACACAAGAGATCGTCCCCACCAAGTCCTGACAGAATTCATAGTAGCATTGGCTACCTTGTGTTTAAAAAATAATTTAAAAAAAGGTAAAAACATTCGGCAACAACTGGTTAAAGCAACAAGACAAACTGTAATCCCTAAAAAAGATCTTAGAAATCTTTTGAATCTACCACCTGTGGTGGGTCATTTCCGATGCCAAAATTGTTTGGCATGTAATCTAACAGAGGATTCCAAACAATTGATCATTAACGACCAAATACACTACCAAAAAGTTTTTTCGAATTGTAACTCAAAAAATGCAATTTATTGCATAAAATGCCCGTGTAACAAATATTACATAGGACAGACTACACAACTAATGAAAAAACGAATATTGCAACACAAATCGAGGATAAAATGCAAAGTCCAAGGAGCCCCTTTAGTACAACATTTTCAGACTTTAAATCACTCTGAAAACGATCTGAAATGGTCGGTACTTTGTTTAGTTGGCAACTTGGAAAAAACGCAACTCCAGACCAGATTAAACAGATTGGAAGCCAGACTAATTGAAAAATACCACACTACAGTGTTGGGACTTAATGACAAAGATGAAATATGGTCCTTACTGCATTGAAATAAATTTAATGACCATGAAATGTATCAAATATGTGATGTGTTTGGTGTGACTCTGCAAATACAGGTTTCTGAAAAGCTTTGATTAAGAATCCTCCCGTGGTGCCAAGATTGTAAGGAGTGGCGGAAATACACTGGGTTATAAGGTGTTGTCACTATTATCCCCCTTTATTATTTTTACTGTATCTTATTTTTTACATTAATCTTGATTTGTTCAAATTTGGTAATTAGACATTATCAATTATGGTTTTATGTGGAATTAACAGATTAGTAAAATGACTACAGGTCCCTCCGAATATGATTACTACAGGTTCCTCCGATATAGTGATTAGTCGGTCTTCGGGTTTCATCCGCTGAGGAATATAGTCCGTTTTTTAGCTTCATGACCCTCTAACCGGATATATACTTGCTTCCGCATCACGTGATTCCTGATGCCAGAAGCGCGAGGTATCTAGACGATTGTTGGAAAACAAGTACGAACAGACTAAGGTGAGAGTTACCAAATAACTCGCCCTGTAAAGTTATAAGGTATGTTAATGATAAGAGTGGGCGTTTAGCTGATTTCTTCGTTCCGCTATCTCCACAGAGGCGGCGTCTACGGTCATCCGTTGAAACTCATGGTTTGGTGTAACTAATTGAGGCATTTAAATTTGAAAAATTAAAGACTTTCCAAGGTAGGAAATATTAAGTATCATCCATGATTTCTTGACGTAGATATAATAAATGTGTAGAGACAGTTAACGTTGAGCCATCGGTATGTTTGTGTTGCAGTTGTAAAAAACATTGGAGAAAGATTGGAAGGAAAAGATTACGAATATAGTACAAGATACCTTGACAGAACGATTTTCTACTAGTAAGTCTAGGATTTTGAAGTAATGCGGTCATATATGCTCTATTTGGCTCCCGTTTATTGGTTATTTATATGATTACAGCGCTCCCAGATCGAGGGATTGAAGAAATGGGACCCCCCTAAATAGCCTTGAGAAACAGTACGCGTTACCAATAGCGCTTTGACAAGAGGTAATATATATCACAAGGCGGTATACTATTCAGTTGTCAGATAGGCTTGATATACATATATATATCGTCAGGGGAATGTGTATAATATGTATCTATCACCATTAAGATTAGATAGAACCAATGCACAGTGGTGTTAGTTCACCATTAGGTTTTTGTTTATTTAATTTAAATTTGGTCCGCCACTTCAGTATTTTTCATGGAATGTAATTTCTTGGTCATATGACCTGTTCCTATGCTCCGATGTGTATATATAGTGTAAATAATGACTTATGTTTGTATCATATTGTATGTATGAAATTGGTAATATAGGAATATTGAATTTGTATCTATAGGTGAAATCCGATGAAGTTATATATACATGTGCCCTAGTCCTGATGAGGCCTTAAGATAATTGTGGCTGAAACGCGTCGACAACGATTGAGAAGACACTTATTTAAATTGTTGATTATCTCGAATTTACTTTGAAAGAGTACTTTAAGGAATGGGGAGATCACAATGAAAACGATCTCAAAAGTGCTCATGTAGGTATGATCTTCAGTAGAAAGGAATGCTTTAGTAAATTTATCCTCTAGGCATCCTAATTGAAATATAGGGTTGTGTTGATGTATATGTTCATTGATTTCTGGATGTTTTGAAAATGAAGATTGTAAATAATATAAATTTTTGTATACATGTCTGAAAGATTTACTTCTTTATATTGATGCTGAAACACAAAATAATAAATATACTTAGACGCAGATCTAAGGAAATATATATTTGTTGTTGGGTTGGAATTACCAAGTATGACCATCAAAAATAATGACAACATATTTCAAATTGAGGATAGTACAACTCAAGGGAGGAGATAATTAACCTATCTCGTCACCAGTACGAAGAAATATCATTAATCCCTAGGCGTTATATTTTTTTCTTCACATTGTTTAAGTACCCAGATGCCAAAGGGTTATTATGGGTTCCCCCCCTTTTATTGTAAAAGCCCTATAACAAAACAAGCATTGGCATAGCCAATAGGTCTCGCCTTTGGGACCTTATAAGTGTTTAGCCATGCAACAGTTGATGCTGTTGTACCAATGATATTGTGCTGCATAACTAAATACTTCTAAGGTCCCAAAGGCGAGACCTATTGGCTATGCCAATGCTTGTTGATATAGCCAGCTTCCTACACCCTGTCACCCAGAACTCTGATCTCACTTGACTGAAGAAGAGGGCCGAAGGACTGCCCTGCTGACCCTGGATCAGCAACGAAGAGGCTGCACTAAAGTTGGACTGTATCTGTTGTTCCTTGGCCTAGCATAGGAAAGTAGTGCGCCTGCTGTGTCCTGCTCGTGGAGAAGTCACCCCTTGAGCACACCTTGAAGCAGAAGCTCCATTAGTCAGTTGGATGACTTCCTGTTCGCAGCACAGGGCCACTGCGCTGAGCAAATTGGTAGCCTAGATCATTGGATCGTTACTCTTCATCACCTTGCAGCCCGGGAGACTGAGTCCTGACGCCCAGAGGTTGCAGCCGAGTGTGCTGGAACTGGGAGAGTTGCTAGAGTGCCGTTTTGTCACCAAGAAAGACAGTTATCGCCTGAAGAAGAAAAACACTCAGTTTGTTGTGCCTGGTGACCAGTTGTCCAGTGGTGAATGGACTTTTGCTGGACCGAAAAGGACTTCAAGGGACATCGAACCCTATGGCCAAAGTCTCCTCACCTGGACCAAGGAGTAGTCCCAGGAAGACTCTCATCGAACGCACAACATCTTCAGAATCCTTGAATATCTTCAGTATCTTGTATCCCTGGCATCAGGACCACTCAATAGAAGTCAATGGCAAGGGCCCACTGACACCGGAACTGGACTGAAGACCGCTTTTGTTGTCGAGGTAACTTTTTTTTGGGCCTTGCTGGCACCTTGACTGGCTCCCTGCCAGAGTTGGTCGCCCTAAGTAAATCTAAGTGCATTCCACTTTGACCAAAGTTGTCTTGAAAAAGTTTCTAATTGTCTAATTTGTTCCTGTTGCTTGTTTGCGATTAAGTGAAAAGTATGGATATATTGTTCCTTGTAAAATCTAGATCTCCAGAACCCTTCGGTGGATCTTTTTAGTTTTGTTATCCATAAACTCGTAAAAACCTAAGCTATTTTTTTATAAATTAGTGTCGGATTTCTTGAGTCTTGTTTCTTCTTCACTTGTTTTGGTGTTGTCTTAAATGCTTTACACCCGCTTCTTTGTTCAAGCCTGTTCACTGAAAGCCACAGGTATCCAGGGTTAAATTTAACAAATAAAACCGTTCCTAGAAGGGTTGGTAGTGTATTAGACGGAGAGATCTCGCAACCACACCATACAGTGCACTCCACTTCTTCATGTCCCTCGTGGTCATCTTCTTTGATGGGACTCTCCTCTTTGGGGATAAGACAGATTCCGTTCTGGAACTGTTCAAAGAGAGAGGAGCTGTTGCAGGCTCCTTGGACTTATCCGCTACACCTCACCAGCCGCATCAGCCCTATCGTTACTTTTGCAGCTTCTGCCGGTCAAGGTCAGCGAGCCACTCAGTTCACTGACCCCCGCACCACCCCTGTGGCGCCACCGTCCAAACCCCGTTAGTGTGCCCTTATTGGAGCACAGCTACCTAGTTAGAGGTAGGAACCAACGGTTCCTGCTGTGTTGGCAGATAACATCAGCCTGGTGTGTCCTGAAGATAGTCCAAAAGGGGTACACTTGCCTCTTCATTGCCTCTCTGCCACACTTTCCACCAGACCCAGAATGACTAATGGAGGACCATCTGTCTGTTTTACGGCAGGAAGGTCAAGTTCCCCTTTAGGCCAGAAGGGCTATTGATATGGTGCCTGTGCCAGAAGTAGGTCACGGTTGTTATTCCTTCTACTTTCTGGTGCCAAAAAAGGATAGAGTCCTTTTCCTGTTTTAGATCTGTGCCCTCAATCCCGACTGTATAAATGTAGTATAAATATTGGACGAGTGACACAAACATTTATGGCGTGGTAACACTGATGTGTGAGGTAGCACAGACCTTTCTGGTTGGGCATAAAAACTCTAATTGATTATTGGAATACACTTTTCTATCACTGTAGTAATTGTGGGTTTTTCCTATGCAGGTTTAAAACTTGTCCATGTATGTAAAGGTGGGAGATATTGTTTTGTCCTGAGGAAGGTGATCATATCTTCTGTTATCCACCGAAACGAGTCAACGTAGAGTAGAAACTAAATCTGATTAACTTTGGGATGCATTAGAGAAATTAGAAAAATCTGGTGTCGTAACCAATGATTCAAACAGATTAGTAGCAAGGCAAGACCTATGTGGTTGTCTTATGGGTTTCTCCCTTGTTATGGTTCAATTAATTTGTGTTTCTTTTAACCCCTTCGCTGCCGCGGACATTCCGCTGCAGCGCTGGGGGGGGGCAGGGGGGCAGCGCGGTGGGCCTGTGCTCATGACGGAGCTGCTCCGTCATGAGCCACAGTTGAGCTGTGCTCATGACGGAACGGTTCCGTCATGACTCCGCCCATTTGCGTTGTCGCCCCGCACAGGCGGGGAAACAGCGCCGCGCAGGCGGAGCGGCCGCCAATAGGATTGTCATGACGGAACCGTTCCGTCATGAGCACACGGCAACCGTGGCTCATGACGGAACGGTTCCGTCATGAGCGGGGAAGGGGTTAAGACCAAATTGCATGATTTTTAGAAACAATTTTTGTTTTTGTTTTTAGTTTAAAAGAGCTTCATTGAAGTAAATAACAAAAGGTACAACATTACAACAATTATAAGAAAACTACAAAAATAGTATACAATATGTATGTCCATAGTAAAATGAAAACCTGATATAATTGCGATTATCAACAAAAAACCAGCATTGGCAATGCAATAGGTCTCGCCTTTCATAAGTTTGAGCTATTGGCATTGTAAATGACAATGCCTTTTATTTATGTGTTTTGAAAACCTGCAAGCAGTGTGTAAACATTTACTTTGTACTTATAGTCGTTGCTTACAAGAAGCAAGGCTGGCAGTAACTGCGCCTCTTTTACTGCCAGACTTGCTTCTTGTAAGCAGGGACCGTAAGTACAAATTGTGTGTTTACGCATCGCATGCAGGTTTTCAAAACATAAATAAAAGGCATTGTCATTTACAAGCTAATAGCTGAAACTTTCGCAAATGTTAGAGCTATTGCATTGAAAATGCTCGTTTATCCTGTCTCTTCTCCCGGTTTTCCCCATTTTTAATGTTTTTCTCTTCTTCTGTATCCTTCCCTGTGCACCCCAGCCCACCGCCCTCGTTCACGCTATTCTTTAACAGTGTAATTTATAAGTATTTTGTCTGCAGACAGAAGAGGCCCATAAATAACACATTGGGGCCAGAGCTACCCTAGGCCCCTTCGGTGGGGGGGTTCCCTATGCCAGTGGGATAAATGTGTTTGATATCATTAGAGACTTTAAACTCAGGCCACAGCGCCCCTAGGAACAACCTAGCTTTGTGTTTTTCATCCGCCATTTGAAGGGGGGGGCGGTGGTTTGAAATGTGGACTTAGGGTGTCAAACATAGGTCCCCAGTGTTGAGTCAAGTAACGAGATGCAGTTCAACTGGTGTCTGTTCTACAAATGGAATCAATGAAATGGCTTGTCCGATGGCACTTTGTGGGGGAGGGAGGCACCGTTTTTAGCTATTGAATGCAAAATAAAGGCGCATTCCTTCCGAGATCCATTAACAGATCGCAGCTGAAGTTTCACCCTCGCTCATTGGCGCATATCTGCTCTAAACTGGTACTTGCCAAATGCAGTGGTAAAAAGAGAAACGAGCAACCGGTCCCATCAAACTCACAACTAGGGGCGTGGCTACTGTCTGTGCAGCAGGTGCAGTGGCACCGGGGCCCAGAAGGCTAATGGGCTCATTGAACCCTAACAATTGCAAAATGTTACTAGCTCAACCGCATCGAAGCGCGTGCTAGCACCAGAGCCACCGTGGATTCCTTGCTACGCTGTTTGCGCAAGTCTACCAAGAACTCGCTCATTAATGGCTCAGTTCCTGTCAGTTCTGGAAGTTAAGCTGACAACGTGCACCACCGCGCTTATCATTTTCTAATTATGCTAACCCTAAACACGGTCATTATAAAAACGTAAGTTCCAGCACGAGCGGAAAAATCGGCCTTGTGGTTATCTGCTTTCCATCAGGTGCACAAAGTCCTGGAGCGTGGCCCCTGGCAGTGGCGGACGCAGGCAACCTTATCTGCGGCATCGCTGGGAACGTGTCCCGCTCCGTTTGGCCTCAGTAACCGAGCTACGCTTGTTTGCTCAAGTTCACACAGACTTCTTGCCAGGCCTGCCCAGAACGCTGTCTCCGCTCACTTCCTATGCTCTTGCATAATACTTCCTTGCTTCTGTTACAGCAGCGAACATGGCTTGGTCACCACCGACAGACGGCGGAGGGGGAGGAAAGAGGCCAACGCGGGGGGGGGGTCGTGCCCTCAGATGGCACAGGTGAAGTGGTACGGCATGTCAGTACGCAGAAATAATTTGATTTAATTAGACCTGCCAGAAACATTCGCCAAGCAGATTTGTCATTTATATGGGCACATATAGTGTTCTTGTCATCTGATTAGCAGCTCTAGAAACAAGCCATATGTCACCCGCTTTACGGCAGTCTTCAGCAACAAGCACGGTCCGCTTTCACCTTAGTCCTTGTGAAAGCTTTCTTATCTTTTTGGGGCCATGTGTTTGAAACACATGGCCCCATAAAGATAAGAATCCTTTCACGACGCACTGAAGGCAGACGAGTCCGTCCAAGTGGGACGGCTCAAAAAGTCTAAAGTGAACGTCATAAAGGGCTCTTTTCCGATGGCCGGCCACCGTTTAGCATAAACAGTGACGCCGGCCAATGGGAAAGAGGGGCGGGGCTTAACGCCCTTTACAGAAAGCTCCTCAAAAACATAAAATTTCGCCAGCGAGACTGCGCATCTGCGCAGCCCACGCCAGCCGAGACCTAAAAACTAGGAACAGTAATACAAGATTAGGTACCTTAGGGAATTAGCATTTTACTTTTTATAGATAAAGAGAGAAAAGGAGAAAACAAAGAAAGAAAAAAACATCCGTACCAAATATACTTAGTAAGGAAATCCGATAACAGGTACTATAAATGTCCAGATAACAAAGTGGTAATAGTGTAATATCTTAATATGAACAATATAAAAAGAATAAATCGCAATACTCATGGCAGCTGAAAAACAAAAGTACTGACTTTGTTACCCATTACAGGTGAGGATACAAAGTTGGTGATTGGAGACCAAAAGGCCTCCTTTCGAATAAGTTGGTGAGAGGTATTGGCAGAAGCTCTATCCAGCCTGTGATGATAACATGGAAGGTTCTCCCAGCCAGAAAAGGGGTCCTAAGTGGCACCCTTGCAATTAGAGGTAATAACCTGTAAGCCAATAGCAAGTAACAAATCCACAAATGAACCCAACTTGTGTGCACTGATCCAGCGGCGCACCAACAGATACTCCAATACCATATATTCACCTTGGCCCATCAATAACACATACACATTCAAATTCATCTGTTTTGCCGCTGGGGGGGTTTGTTCGTTTATTTCGTGAATTGATCAGTACTGCAATAATTCGTATTTCTTCCTCATTATTATCCCTGATCAATAAGTCTTTTCAATTTGGTCGATGAACCAAATTAGCTGGAACTAGTTGATGGTGACGATGCACATACCCTCTCTATTAAATAATTCATCTATAATAATAAACACAGACTCAGGAAGTTTCAAAACCTTTATCTAACTTTAAATGTGAGAGAACCATTCAAATACACCACGGACACCTTCAATCATTAGGGAGGAAGATTCAATCAATTCAAATACTCTCACAAATTCAATGAATTGACTTTGCTCAGAAAGGAGAGGATAGAGACAGCAGTACATAAGGAAATATACGAAAATGTATAATTACCACAGATGGTGTGAAGACCAACCCCCTGGCCAAAGGGCTGGTAAGGGTCCCCGGGAAAGATCAGGGACAAGGACTTCAGGACAGGAGTCGGGACAGGACAGTGAACCTCTCTAGACCGCCGAACACGTCGCACCCCTCTCTGACACTCTCTTCCTCCTCGAGATTCTTCTGCGATCTTCTTCTAATCAATTGCTTTAGAATAGGAAATTCTCTAATTGAATCTTCTCAACATCTCATCAGCATCATTAACTCCAATAGCATCTTCCCTCTCAGCATTCTCTCAGGATCACGCACACCCAACTAACTAAACTACCTTAGTTATACCATTTGGGATTCATGTACCACCCCCTAAAGTTGCAATCTCCTAAAAATACGAATTCTGATTGGACAGGCAAGGGGCATTCGGTCATCACACCATGATGGCATAGCACTTTTCTTTGTTCCCAAACCCATCCCCTTTATTAATATGCATTTTACTTTATTCCCACCCGAGTTTATTCACAGTTGAATTTTTTTTATCAATAATGTTCATATGATTTCAGCCACTGCACTCCTGACATCTGGGTTCCGAGGGTTTAGTGATCGGTGGCCTTGGATGTGGTCCAATCATGGGATCATTCTTCCAGGGGAAGTAGCAGTCACACATGCGCAGAAGGCTTTCACTAAATCAGTCTGGTTATTGCAAGAAGGCCCAAAATACGAACTAATAAAAGTTCAAAAGAAAAAATATTAATTCAAGAAAAATGGTTTCACTGTATACCACCTATCTCTACTCTATTTCCCTTTATTCATTAGTAATTTCCCTGCATTAGCTCTCAGTAAATAAAGTGTTTTCTAATAGCAAAGCAAGTGGCATGCATGTGGGTCTTGAAGACGCCATGTTAGTGCATTCTGCTCATGCGCCAGAGATTCCCTCCAAAGCTGTTAAATGTCACATTACGTACATGCAATTGACACATGCGCAGTATAGTTTTTCCTGTTAGAGCTGCGCTTTGTCTGCTGTCTGTATTAATGGTTAGAAAATACATAGGCAAGCTTCTCTGTCTTATTTATGTAAATGTAATGTGCAAGGATTAATCACAAAATACAATTAATAATTCATGTTAATAAGTTAAAACGAGTGGATTGAGTCCGAGCAAGTCTCATATAAACGAGTCCTTGCTCCATCAGCACCAAACCAATTTGCAGAGTTGCTACCCAGAAATATGGAGTAAATCTCAAAAGTTAAATTAATAGCACAAATGGAGGAGATTGATTTACAAACCTTTGTCCAAAAAGAGGTAATGTTAGGACAAAGGATAAAGGAATGTAAGTATGTACCAGGAGTGTTTGTTCAGGTCCAACAATTAGGGAATAGATCAGGACTGTATTTGGAGATAGATAATGGGGTTAAAACAGCTTCTGATAGAAGTAATAAAGAGTATGAGTAATGCTAGCATTGCAGGAAGTACATTGTATTCGTGTCCAGATAGAGTTCCAAGTGTGTACAGAAAAAGCGTGCTGCAAGTCCGATTCCCATACAAGTTCAAACTTACTCTTGGGGCG
Organism: Triturus cristatus; assembly: GCF_964204655.1. Classification (NCBI taxonomy): domain Eukaryota; kingdom Metazoa; phylum Chordata; class Amphibia; order Caudata; family Salamandridae; genus Triturus; species Triturus cristatus. Next base: position 580,996,322 of record NC_140584.1, read on the forward strand.
ATTAAGAAGAGAAAAATTAAGATATTTGTAGATATGGGAGGCCCGAACGGACGGGGAGGTAGAAAGCGGTTCTAATGGGGGATCTAATGAAGTAGTAGAAGAAGATCGAGAGGGTACTGTTGAGTTAAGAACGTTCTTAGATAATCGTACTTAAAAGAGGAGGTACCGGGCAGACCAAATTTGGATTGGACTTCCTGAGAAGAAAGAAAATGCGTACCTTGAAACAAATGTTTAACTTGGACTATCCCTTTAGCAACCCAATCCTTCCAGAAAATAGTACAGTTAGAAAGTATAATGGATTTATTATGCCATAAAGAAGAATCAAGGAACACTTGCAAAGGTGAAAGAGATTTGGTAAGGACCGGGCAAATGATCGATATAAATTGTAGAATGGTTGGGGACTTAAAGGAACGAGGGGGATGCGGAAAATTAGCTAGCGAAGAAAAAGGAAGGGGGTGAATCGGAAAATCCTCCAGTCTACGCCAAACTGGTATAAAAGGTGCTTCCGAGGAAGATAGATATGGTAAAACTTGATGTATTAGAAAAGAAGAGTGGTACTGTCAAAAGTTAAGAAAATTGACACCAACCCGATCCTTAGGAGCAGATAAAGAAGACAAAGAAATGCGGGCTTTCCGATTATTCAATAGAAATTTACTTAAAGTGCTATTAAGGGTTTTAAAGACCGTTAATGGAAGCCTCACTGGCAACATGGACAAATAGAAGTTAATAGCAGGAAGCATCACCATTTTGATTGTGTCCAACCTACCCCACCAAGATAGATATAAGGGTGACCATTTCCCTGAAATATGAAGAACCTTCAATAAAACAGCCTCCAAGTTAAGTTGAACCATTTTGGCGATTGAAGAGGAGTATTTGACCCCAAACATCTGTGAACATGTTTTTTAAGCAGTATTTGTTTAATGGGAGAACTTCAAATTTAGTAAATTTTAACTTGTAACCCAACAGGATGGCACATGAACATAAGATGTCAGTGAAAGCAGGTAGAGAGACGAGGGGATCAGACACGTATAACAAAATGTCGTCAGCATAAGCTGTGAATGTAATTTCAGTGGATTTGTAAATAAAACCCCGGAATAAGAAAGAGTGTTGTAAAGAATGAAGAAAAGGTTCAAGGAATAATATAAAAAGCAAAGGAGAAAGAGGGCAGCCTAGACAAGTGCCCCTTTGAAGAGTAAAATATGAGGATTGAGAACCATTAACAAAAACCAAGGTAGTGGGGGAGGAGTAGAGCAAACTTATAAAAGACAAAATAACAGAGCCAAAACCATGTCCTTTAAGTGCCCACATCATAAAAAGCCAGTGAAGGCGATCAAAGGCTTTTTTAGCGTCTAGGGTAATGGCTGCAAAGGCGAGGAACTCTTAGAAGCAAGAAGAATAAAATAATCAAAAAGGTTCTGGAATTATCAGCCAAAGTTCTACCCCTAACAAAACCAGTCTGTTCGGGACTGATCCGGTCTGGAATTACCCGATTAATGCGAAGGGCCTACATTTTGCAATCTAGATTTATTTGAGAAATAGGACATTAGTTGGCACAAGAAGAAAGGTCTTTATCCTTCTTTGGGTTTAAACAGATCATAGCTTCTAGAAAAGTGCCACGGGCTTCGTTATGTGAAATAAAGTGGTGAAGGAGATATAGGAGATATGGGAGAAGAATCTGCGAAAAGCAGGAATAAAATTCGGCAGTGAAGCCATCAGGGCCAGGAGCCTTATCCTTAAGGTAGCTGAGCTAAAGCTAACTTAATCTCGGAAAGGAATAAGTCTTGATCCAAAAAGGAACAATCAGGAGAAGGAGAGGAACGAGGAGGCAGAGAATCGAAAAACAAATCCAAAGCGCAGTCTGAGGGAGAGGAGTCTGGGGGTGGGGGTATATAAATTCTTATAAAAATCTGTAAAGCATTGTAATATCTCTTCGTCTTTAAAATGATTAATACCTTAATACCTTTATCATCGATGATATTAACTATTTTGGATTTTTGAGATTTGGCTTTCAAGTAGTTTGCTAGCAATTCACCTGCTCTATTGTGTCCACCGTAGTTAATCTTTAGTAAAATCCCAGAAGCTTCCTCGTCTATTTCCTATTAAAATGTAATTTAGCCTGAACTAGCTCTTTGAGAGTAACTTTGTTATTAGAGGAATAATATGCATGCTCGAGTTGCTTAATAGAAGATAATGAGGGAAAGGATTCCCTAAGAATGTTTTTCTTGATAGCCAGTTAATCAATGATAAAACCTCTGGTTGTCGCTTTAAAAGCATCCCAGACAGCATGGAATAGTATGTCTGGGCTGGTGTTAGTAAGAAAAATTTCTGATAAAAAAACCTTAAGGCGCTCTATAAAAATAGGATCTTTAAGTAGATAGTTGTTAAAACGCTATCTACGAGGTTTGGAGGGTTGAGAAGTGAGTTCTAAATCAATAAAAACAGGCGCCTGGTCAGAAATAAGTATGGATCCAATTTCGGCATGAGTTAAGTTAGTTAGAAGATGAGTCAAAAAGATGTAATCCATTCTTGATTTGGAATTGTGTGTGGGAGAGTAAAAGATGAATTCCAAACTGTCCGTGTTGTATATCCTCCATGCATCTGCCAAACCTCTCGAATGGATAGTGCTTGTAAAGGTTTTTTACATTTTATTAGGGATATATATCGAAGTGAATAACCTGAATAGTCTCCACCCACCAGGAGATTGGAGTTAGAACAGGAATGCAAGACTTGCGACATGGATTGCCAAAACTGTGAATCGAAACCAGTGGGACTGTAAATGTTAAGGAGGGGAACCATTAATGACTAGGTGAAGAAGAAGCCATCTACCATCTACGTCCCTCTCCTCCTTTTCTGTAGTTAAGGAAAGGGACTGGTAAAATGGTGTCACCACTCCATTCCTTCTTTCCCTAACTGGGGAGCAATACACGTGCCCCAGCCAGTGCTTTTTAAGAGAACTAATATCATTTTCATTAAGATGGGTTTCTTGTAGCATTGCAGTCTTACATTGTGTAATCTAGATAAATGAGTAAGTACTCGGTTTCTTAATGGGGTTACGCAGGCCCTTCACATTCCACGACACAATACGAACATTATCAGTCATAATGTGAAGGGAAGAACATTACGAGCAACCATGAGCATTCTAAAATTGGTAACAGTATGAAATCAGCATGCAAAAATATGAAGCTAGCATGGAAAACAAAATGTGCAATAAGAATAAGTACCAGTACGTACCATGGTAAGAAAAGTAGATGAAAATAAATTGAGATAGACAATTAGAAAAAAGAGTGGAGAGAAGAATTACAATTCAAAGAATGAAGAATGAGAAGTAAAGAGTAGTAGAAGACAGACTACAGATTCAGCAAAGTCAAAGAGAAAACGACGAGGCCACTAAAAAGCTCAATGAATATAAATATAAATAGAATAAGGAGCAGCAGTTAGGAAGAGATAGTAAATGGAGTTAAGCCGGATAGATAAATGGTACAAAAGACAAGCATAAGAAACCTGCATATTTAATGAAGTGAGTAACACATACCAAAATATGAAAAGGAACTATAAACACTTAGGGCTAGGAAGGGAGGCGGGGAACATCAAGGAAGGGTATCTGTGCTAGACAAGAGACATCTGTAAAAGAAAAACCGCAAAATTATTAGGTAGAAGCAGCCTGAGAAAGCAGACAGGCAACAACCACAGATTAACCAAGAGAATAGAGGCAATAACAAACAGTTCCTGTAAATTAAAGAAATGTTATGAGAATGAGAACTGAAATGTGTTAAGAGAGTCATTATTCAGGATTTCCCGAAGTCCATGTCTTCACCTTTGTGGCGAAAACCAAACTGTCTTAAGTCCTCTGGGCAGTGATAGGAGTAGGTCCTTTCCTTGTAGGTGACTTCTAAAAAAACAAGGATGCACTAGACTATATCTGGTATTCATGGAACGAAGAGCAGGACAAAAGGAAAGGAACTCCTTACGACGGGTGGCAGTAGCACGAGCCACATCTTGAGAAAAGAAAACTCTCTGGCCAGACAATAACATTTGCTTTCTCTGCTTAGCCGCAGACAGAACCATTAACAATTCAGTATATTCCAAACAAAGGACAATTATTCCCCTGCAGCGACTGGCTGACGATGCAGAGGAAAACCCTCCAAGTTTGGGACCAATGCGGTGCGCACATTGCAGGTTAAGATTAGTACCTTCCTTAAGGCCAACCATTTTAGGGACATGAATTTTAAGAAAGGCAAGTATGTCAGATCACGCCTCTCCTTCAGGAATACGATACATTCTAAGGTTATTGTGTCTGTTGCGATTCTCCATGTCCTCCGTTTGCTGTTTAAGGAGAGCTATTTTTTGGTCACAGCATCAACTTTAGGGATCATGTCCTGGGCATCACTGATCTTCTGCTCCACCACCGACACTCTAGACTTGAGTCCATTTCTCCTCTAGTCTCTAAAGAGTAGCGTTGGTATCGATGACAAAAGGTTTCAAAAGTTTTATTTCCTCCATGAGGTCATCCATCGTAATGGGTAATGAAGATTTTGTAGGAGAACAGGGCTCCTTCTTTTGGAGTTTTGAGGCAGCAATAGTGGAGTCTTTGCAGAGGGAGGACATGTTCACAGAGGCACCCTTTTGACTGGAGAGGGAAGGAGGCTCCATGTACAGAAAAAAAAAGAAGGTAAGCTATGTTATGCACCACAGCCTCAAATAACACCCAGATATCAAGTGCGTACCTCAAATCAAAAAGCACTAGAGGAAATCCAAAATCCGAAGAGAATGAAGCTGGGAACCAATCTAGCAACTCTTGGGGAAAAAAACTATGAAATTGAAAACAAGTGAGAGGCAAAAAAAACAAAAAAGCAAAAGAGGCCCATGAAAAAACACAACTGGTAAAGCAATAAGTCTGAAAGGCTTTTAAGGCCGCAAAAAGAAGGTTAATTTGACTAGTGCGACGCCAGAGGGTAATTAAAACCTACTTTAAAAAAGTTTTGGGCATGCCATAATATCCAGAAGTGCACATCAGCACATGTAGGGATCGTTCACCGCCCCATTCCGCGGTATGTAAAATGGCGGCCGCAACCGGCAATTCTGAAGAGAACGAGGTGCGGGGGAAACAGTATCGAAAAAGGGCTTAGTTGAAGCCAAAAATGAAAACTACCTGTGCCCCCGCCTACGTGCGTTCAAAAGCTCCACTTCATGATGTCAGGAGATATGAGCTGCCGCTTTGAGTGAGTAATGGTCCCGGTCGAGGCGCGGAGCTTCACCCAGTCACGGCCATCTTGCGGCAGTTCAAGCCACGCCCCCCGAAACAAATGTTTTTAATTGTCTCCGTCGAAATTTGCTGCTGATGTTTTTAATTGTGTTAGATAACATTGTTCAATTTACCAACGGGATATAAAGATGAGATATGAAATGTAACCTTATGGTCTTACAGAATTATATGTATTTTTATATGCGACATTAAAGCTTTTCGTAATTCAATTTTTCTGGGGTACTACATTATATTTGACTAGGGACGATATCGGTGTGCTGTAAGTGATATATGATTGCTTTTTGTGCATTTGGAAGTGTGTAATATCAAGTTTTCAACAGGAAATTGTTTGACTTTTAGAGTCTATTGAGGTCTCCTGTTCCTTTGGCTATGAGACCACTCTCATTTTGCTCTAGTTGTCAAACACCTCTAGACTACAAAAAACTTGTCATTTTGCGGTTCACTATCAACGTGCTGAAGTCACACACCAGACTCCTTCTCAGACTCGCATCTTCATCTGAGGCATTCTGAGCACAGTTTTGTTTCATGCCTTTCCCTTAGAAAGGAGAGTCCAGGACATTCAGGATTTGCAGAGCTCTTTCAGTCAATGTCCTCAATCTCAATCTGTTCGACTTTGAGACTTCTGAGAATGAAGGCCTCCTGAATCCTCCTGGTCAAGCACGCCAGGTGTCATATGTGGACTTTGCAATGGGACCTGAAGCTCCAGTGGGTCTAACATCTAGTGGACCTTTCTGACCACATTCAGATATTGGAGACCGTGAAAGGGCTCTAGTAGTGGCTATTGGACTTCAATTGGGTCAGCATTAGATCCCTCTCGCTACCCGACCCAGGGATAATAGTGGTGACCGATGCGTCACTTCTGGGTTGAGGCAGTCACCTGGGAGAGGTGGACATCAGAGGTCCATATCGACTTTCTAGAGCTCTGAGCCAGCTGCTTTGCGTTGAAAACCTTTCTTCTGCCCATTAAGGAGAAGCTGCTACAGATGCTCACAGATAACACCACTGCCATGTGGGATTGCAACTAACAGGGTGGAGTGGGGGTCAAGGGCCCTGTGCCACGAGGCATCACACCTCTGAAATGTCTTGACCATCATAGGAATTTCCTGGTGGTTAACCACCTGGCAGGATCGTTGAATGTCAGGGTGGACGAACTGAACCGGTGACTCCTAACTGATAATAAGTGGCAGTTAAACCCAGAGGTGTGGTGCAAGATCTCTTCCAGGATTGGCAAAAACCATGGGTCGATCTCTTTGCTACCACCAAGAATGCACAATGTCAGCAGTTCTGCACATTAGAGTTTACAGGGTCTCTTGCTAGGAGACCCATTTTCCCTAGAGTGTAATTCTGGACTTGTGTATGCCTTTCCACAAATACCTCTTCTGCCATGAGTTCTGAAAAAGATCAGGACTGGCTGGACCCAACTCATCCTGGTAGTCCCGAATTGGGCACAGAGAGTATGGTATCCAGAGCTCTTGGGCTTAAGAATCTGTTCTCCCATGAGGCTGCCCCTCCGGGAGGAACTGTTGCAGCAATAGGGCAGGGTCCTTACCCAGGCCTTTGCAGTCTCCACCTTCATGCATGGAGATTGAGTGGTGACAGCGGAACATCTTTAACCTTTTTTGTGGAGGTGGTTGATGTCATCTTGGCAGCCAAGTGTCCCTCGACAAAAACTGTAAATGCCTGTTAGGACAAATTTGTGGTTTGGTGCAGCACATATCTGATTGACTCCCTCCAGGCCACGTTATCTGTTTGTTTGGTCATCCCTCTAAGGAGGAGGAGAGTCTCCATCACTTGGACCCCTAAGAGTGCTGAGCTTTTACATCAATCGTACCAGAGAACACAGGGTGGCCGATCAACTCTTTATGGGGTTTGCTGCAATTGGAGTTAAAAAAGGCAAGGCCGTACAGAAACTGACCATCTCCTGTCTAGATTGTGCTCTGCATCAAGATCTGCTATTCATTGGCCAAAAAAGTGGCTTAAGAAGGACTGTGAGCCTATTCCGCCAGGGCCAATGCTGCTACCAATGCTCTAGCACATGGAGTCCATGACATCAAACAGGCAGCTACATGGGCGTCACTCCATATATTCATGAAGCACTACTTTCTAAACAGCGAGATTCTCCAAGAGGGGCATTTTGCCCAGCACGGTCCTATAGGACATTTTGGTTTTAGCCAATTCACAGACCCACCTCTTAATAGGAGCTGCTCTGGTATTTGTTCAGAAGGTGAGGAATCTGCATTTAGAAGTCACTATTGGAAGAACAAGTTACTTACCTTTGATAATTTCTCTTTCTGATAGACTCTACCTAACCACAGGTTCATCTCCGTCCCTCCTATTCTCATCATTCTGTGAGTCTGGCTCTGTCCATTAATAAGATCCCAAGTACAGGAATTTAGACACTAGTTAAAGCCAATGTGCTGTTGGGGCTCTGCGTCATAGAAACTGTATTTTTATCTTAAATTAAACTACAAAAATCTATTGAGGGGAACCGGAGAAATGATTTATCAAAGGTAAATAAACGACTTGTACTTTAATCTATTGGATGCATTAAATCATTGCATGCAGATAGTAGCCAAAGGTCTATAATGCTTGTTGGGATCCTCTGGGACTAGCCACTGTGTGCTGGGGCCAGCCACAGGGACCATTCCGGTCCAGGTGGACAGTCTAACAGTCATAGTCAGCAGTCTTTTACTTTTTAAGCGGCCCAGCCAAGAAATGGTCCTGATGCTGGGGATGAAGGATGCTGAGGTGCTGAAATTGCTAAAGAAACACAGTGAGCTTTCTTGGGGCCACTCTGCAGTCCACGAAATCCAGGGTGTCTTCTCCAGCCTCAGGACTCGCTGCTCATGTTGCAGCCTGGGAGTCCTGCGTATGTTAATTTGCCTCTGGTCAACTGGTCTCCCAGTTAAAGCAAGTTCAGCAATCGCTTACAGGTAAACAAACCCTTTTCTTTGGGGGACCAGTGTCCACTTTGGCTACAGACCCAACAAGCTTGGGGACATCTCTGGGAGGTCCAGACTTGGTCGTTCAGTGGCGGACTGGCGTTTGTGACAGCTGAGCTCTCGACATGGGCAGGTGTCTTTAGGTTTTGGTGGCCTTGAAGCTTTACAGGAGGCTAGAAACTAGCCCTGGGAGTCACTTCTTCCATACTGGCACAAGTGGAACTCTTTTTATCAAGTAGGTACAGTCCTCTGTGCAGGCCGCTTGGGGCAGACTCTGTTTGCTGGATCCAGGGAGTAGAAGGGCGGTCCTTCTTCTGTTTCTTTTAGTCCAGTAGTGATCTGAGGGCTATAGATCTGGGGGGTCGCTTTTATACCAGCTTCTCCTGTGTGGTAGAAGAGGACTCGGTAGCCAATGGGGCAGTAGTTCCCACGAGGCAACCCTTCCCACTTTACAACATTTCCTGGGAGTTTGGCCACCAAACAGTCCCAAGATACCCCTCTCTAATCTAAACCAAGATGGCACAAGCCACCTCTCCTGTGAGGAGCCTTGACCAGACCAGATCGCCATTTGCTTCACTGAGGCATTAGCCTCTTTGAAGCTGGGCCATCTGTGGCCTACACCCGTAGTCCTCTTGCTGGATGAGGTCACACCTCTCCCTTCAGCAATTCTCTTTGTTCCCTATTCCTGGGAGCGCTTCACACTTCCTAACAGGGGTAGAGAAGCATGTTGTATCTGGTGACAACTGCTGTAGACGGCCTGGAAAGGCTACCAGAGGTTTGGGAAACAAAGTGGGGACTTTTTAGAGTCCCCTTTCTTTTAAAAGTTACTTTAAATCCCATCTCGGCAATGAATTTGGTTTAATCTAACGATTAATTTGATACAGTGGAGTCTAACTTTGGTGGTCCTAAATGGAATTTAGCACTTAGCACGGTAGCTAGTGAAACTCCAAGTTAGCCCATGGTTCCACTGGCCTTGCTGCTGGGAAAATGGCAATTTTGTGTTCTCATGATCAGTGCATGTTAAACACAAAGGGAACCTGCCCTTCTTGTTAATATTAATCACACTGCCAGGTGGGCTATACAGGCCTTCCCTGTGGGTGGATACTAATATATTAAGAAGGAACGTTTCAACCTGGCAACAGGGTATATTTTACCAGGTCAAGTTCGCAGGTTTAAGGCTGTCCAACCAGGCTGCTGTGGCAGGCTTAGGGTCACGTTTTCATCTTGTCACAGCAGTGGTGGCACAATCAAGTGCTGCAGTCCACTGGTGACATTTAACTTCTAAGATATGGGTACCTCTGGTACCATATACCAAAGACCTAAAATAAGTTAAATTAGCCAATTGGGTATCAGCCAATTGTACATGCACTTGGGAGGTCAGATCAGGGAGAGGATGTGGCACAGCTGCTAGAGCTGCTGACTCAGGGGCTGGGGATCTGGGTTTGAATCTTGGCGTCAGCGCACCATCCTGTGATTCTGGGCAAATCATCTAATCTCCCCGTGTCCTTGGACAGTGCCCTCACATGTGATAAGCCGCGCTATATAAATCTACTAACTTAACATCCGTTGGAGCCTAGGCAGCAGGGTCCAAGGTGCTGCAGTTGGGGGGGAAAAAGCAGAATCAGTAAAAAAAAAAACTTGGGGGGTGGGGGTTGATCATTTACAAAGAGGTATTTTCCTACACTCACACATGATTATCTGTGATTGTCTGTCTTTCCCAGTATGAAGAGATTACCCATTGGGGTGTACAACCCGTGAGCCTTGTGTTTGTCGTATGATTGATGGTTGTGGGCTCTCTAATGTGAAGCAAGTGGAACTTTGCTCTATGTTAAATGGCACTATTTTGGTGTTAAAGATTCTAATATAGTTTGTTTCCATTCCCCTAGGGCAGCTTTCAATGGCAAATTCTGGACCAAACACCAATGGTTCCCAATTCTTCATTACTTGTGATAAAACAGACTGGCTGGATGGCAAGCATGTGATCTTCGGAGAAGTCATGGAGGGAATGGACATTGTGAATCAGATGGAGGTAATTTTAGAGTAAATTCAACCACCACTCACGTCACTGCAGTAGCTTGAATACAGATGAAAGCATAACTTATTTCTCGTCATAGCACACCCCTCTCTGATGGTAATGTTATGCTATGCAGTTGTAGCACACTGCTCTTCAGTGTAGTGTATTACTATTGATATTAAATCAACCACTTTTGAGACATGGCACGGTGATCTTGGAATTTGTCAGTCTTGCGAAATGTCCCTGTAGAAAATGTTGCTCAGAAGCAGTCTGGTTAATGTGACGTACCCCAAAGTCTGCTTTACTTTTCAACAGTTGGTAGAGAATGGTTCCTATTCTCTTATCCGCATATTAAATTGGGTTCCTACTTTGCATTCTGCAATGTGTGGTTCTTTTTCTCCCATTTGAAAGACTTGACTGTTTTATCCCATCCAAGAAGTTTGTGTTAATTTTCTCTTGTTAGTAGAGCTTGGGTTGTTTGTCTTCCAAACCAAAAAGATTGATGAGCCTTTTTCCACTTTTTAGGCACAAGGAAGCAAGGATGGGAAACCGAAGCAAAAAGTGATCATTTCGGATTGTGGCGAGTATGTGTGAAGAGCCTCTAACACATCGTATTGCAACTTCATGGAATGGAATTCTACCATAGGTACCCCCATTGTGCACAGGGGAAGGACACGCTACTCTCCGTGGACGGTAGACAAAGTGTTCCAGCATCTACCCTAAATTATTCAAAAGGGCTCCGATCTCCTACGTGAAGGTGGATGACAGACTCCTGACTCCCAGAGTTAAAACCAAGGCGGCACTGCTGTGGGACCAGATATTTTAATGCCCTCATAGGTCTGGCAATTCTGTATATATTTATGTTCAATTTTTATCGTGAATAAATATTATTTTTCATATGTTGTGATTTTATGCTTTGTTGTCCAAAAGAGATGCTGTAACACACCTGGCAGTTCTTCTCACCTTGGATCGACCCCATTGCGGTTGCATGGAGAGTTCTCACATCTAAAACAGGCATTGGCATAGCCAATAGGTCTCGCTTTGGGGACCTTATAAGTGTTTAGCCATGCAACAGTTGCATAACTAAATACTTATAAGGTCCCAAAAGCGAGACCTATTGGCTATGCCGATGCTTGTTTCTGTTTATTACTGCTCTGTAGTAATGGCGGCGATCGGGTGCCACCATTACTACATAGAAGTAATAAACAGGAGAAAAAAAAACTGGCTCACGGAGAACATCAAAGCGGCCGCGAAAGTGAAAGTGATCGCAATCGCGATCAAACATCAAAGCGGCCGTGAAAGTGAGGGGCCCGCGCACATGCACTGTAGCTCTAGGCTACAGTGGTAGCACTTTTTTGAGCCCTCACAAAAGGTCTCGCCAGATCAGCGCATGCGCTGGGTCAGGCGAGACCTAACAAATGAGCAACTGTAAAAGCAGGTGCTGTCCATACACAGAGACAAGTGTTAAAGAGTACAGAGGGTAGCAAAGAAAAGGAAGCGGGTGGAAAGAACTGAAGATCAAGGTGATAGAAAAGAAGAAAACATGAAAGTAAGGAAATATAACAGTGTGACAGAAGACATGACAAATTCAAAGACGAGACCAAGAGAAGCAAAGACATTCAGTATGCACACACCAGAAGTCAACATTGTAAAAGGGGAAATTTATTTACACAGATTTCTATAGCAGAGAATATGTATATTGGGTTTCAGAGCACTGTACAATATGCTGCATATGGTTAACGTTTGGGAAGGAAGGAATTAATTAGAAAAAATGTTTTAAGGAAGGAATTCAATTAACTTCCACAAACAGAGGACATTCAACCAGGCCATCTCATGATGGAAGGTTTGTCAGCATCAGGACACTGGACTGTTTTCCCCTGAAAGATCCATTCACAAAACAATAGTTGCAGAAACTTCTAAAGAAGACAGAAAAAAAGAGAAAGGGAACATATGACCAGGAAGGGACAGAGTTGTAGGAGGGAGCGAGAGGACGACGAAGCAATGTCCTGGGAGGAAGGGAGCCAGCCAGCCTGGGAGACAGTTAAAGTGAGCGCCTGTGAACCCTGTGATTATTTCAACGACATTTTCATTAACCGTGTGTGATTTCATTACACGAGTCATTATGTGGTTGATTGTACATGGAGTTGTATCTTGTTCCTCTCTGGATGTGCCTGTTGCCGGGAGTGCTTCCACCGGAGGCGCTGGGTGGGCGTGGCTGTTTCCCGCCGGCTCACCACGCGCTGCCGCTGCTGATTACAGTAATTAGAGCGCGGCTGTCGCAGCGCCAGGATACGGTGAATGGGTTGATGAGGAAGTGGTGCGCGCTCTCGGGCGCCACCAGGAGATGCAGTTCCCCCTCCCCCCCCCCCCAAACACACACTCCAATCGCATTTCGATTGATACCCTTGGAGGAAGGTTTTATTTATTTGAAGAATATTGTTTTTAATAAAGCCTACATTGCCAAATGGTGTCAAAGCGGTTTAGTAGAAGAAAAACCCCCGCAATTCTTGGTAGGGGAGGGTGAAACATTACCCCAGAAAGCAATGCGTGCGATATTCCCCCTTAGAGAATCTTTTTCAGATTCAATCAGCCTGGTGGTTGTGGCAGCTTTTTAGAGACTTTTTGACAGGGTGAGATAGCGGAACTGAAGCATAACTCGCTTTCGCGTTACAGATACAAACACCCACCTTTAGAGCGTCTGTACGAACAAAAAATCTTCAAATAGATTTAAGCGAGGGATTATATGTGCTCCAAGCATGGATAGAGTATAATATAGGGCCGTATCATTGGTGTGGAACTTAGCCACTGATGGAAGGGCGAAAAGAAACGGAGGGCCACAGAGCAGGGTACAGCAGCACAAAGAGAATCCTTGCTCAGTAATAGAGTGTGGATGGAACAGGAGTTGTTTATTTCTGTTGAAGAAGAAGAACAAGCAGGAAGTGGGATAAGGGAGGGGGTGGCAAATGGTGATTAATTTCGCGGCCGCTTTGATGTTCAGTGGCCGCACGGCTCACTGAGAACATCAAAGCGGCCACGAAAATGATCAGGCAGGCTGCCAAATGGTGCGCGCGCCCGGCGCACATGCACTGCATTTGGAGGCCTGAAAAGCACTAGTTTGCACTTCCAAATCCCCCGTTTACTAAAGCTCTCGCCAGAGCAGCGCTAAAGCGCTGGCTCAGGCGAGACCTAAAAATGAGTGATGGTTTAGAGGGCTACTGCATCTCGGCCTCATCTGATGGTTCAAAGAGCTTTCTTGCCTAAGGCACCTATGTGATTCAGTGGAGTGCTCCACCTTCTCAAACTGTCCGATTAAGCAGTGAACCTCTTCATCTCTAACCCCTTTTGCTTTCCCAGCTTAGACCCTGTGATTGTGAGAGTAACCCTTCCACCTCATATACCTGTGTGATTTAGAAGTTTTCCCACCCCCGAAACCTGTATGATTGTGCTAAGCTTTTCTACCCAAAAATCTTGTGATTGTATGGGTGCACTTTCCAGGACAGACCCTTCTCTGAATATTTTTAGTTATTCCATCTCGGACTGTTTGATTTGTGGATGAGCCGACCAGCATCCTGCCCTTTGAGTATTTGGGGTGTTTTCCCACTTCCACTGTCTGTGTATGAGACCCGCTTTAGGGACGCTTGGCAGAAACGTGCTGTAGGTCAGATGCGTAAATTAAATAGCTGGTAGCAGTGCACCCTGCTGTAGGACACATTGTTGTAAGCATTGTGCAGTGATCTTGTTTTATGCAAATCAACACATTATTGTGTTGGAATGGAAGCCACTTGTTCGAAGCAGCAGCGAAATCAAATCCTCCCTTCCCCTCCCCCCAATGTAATCCTTTGTCTGGCCACTCTCTCTTGCTCTGCACCTAGAATCGTAAGGCTGATGCTGTTCTGTGGGTCTGTAGCACTTTCTGTGCAAAGCAGCTGTGCAAAGCAGCAGTATGTTCCGGACCCTCCGCGTGCCCCTGATGCCTAGTCAGCCCTTACGTGGAGTAGTGCACTGAAGCTAGATGGAAGCAGAAAGTTGTCTGCCTTCTGATGGCTACTTCTTCCCCCAGTCCACCCCCGTTTTGACTATCCTCAGATGGCAGGCTAAATCTAAACAAGCATTGAAAATGCAATAGGTCTCGCCTTTGACTAAGTTAAAGCCATTTGCTTTACTAATGGTATCCTATAGCAAAACAAATGGCTTTAACTTAATGAAAGGCGAAACCTATTGCATTTTTAATGCTTTTGTTTTTTGTACCTAAAAACACACCTTGACTTCATAAATGTTGCATGTCGACATGTTTTAATCATTACAAACACACTGAACATGACCACTGTTCCTAGGTCACTTCACACTTGTTTCAGAAAATGACAAGGGAGCTACCAAAAAAGTGTGCCAACTTTTGACATCTCCAAAACATGAACTGAACAATGCTTCTGCAACATGCTTCCTCATAGTGATGAAAAATCGAAAAGTCACACTGACGTGTGCGGAAGCCTCTTTTGCCCATGTTCTGAAGCATACTATGCTGTTTTGTGTAAAAGCAGGCACAATTCACCAGTGAGTGGTAACGGATGCTAAGTTGGAAATGAGAGGAAAGCTCATCACCGGCACAGAACTACAACAAAAGAGAAAGACACAGGGAGTAAATGAGAAAGCAGCACACAGTACAGACTGCTCTCTTATGGAATGCTTCCATAACAAAACAAGCATTGGCATAGCCAATAGGTCTCGCCTTTGGGACCTTATAAGTGTTTAGCTATGCAACAGTTGCATAACTAAACACTTGTAAGGTACCAAAAGCGAGACCTATTGGCTATGCCAATGCTTGTTTTAACTGCTGCAATCTATTGAAGCCTCACAGAGAACATCAAAGCGGCCATGCGGCCGCGAAAGTGATCGCGATCAAACATCAAAGCGGCTGTGGGGCCGCGAAAGTGAAAGTAGTCGCGGTAAAGCGCGATGCGCGCGCCCGCGCACATGCACTGTAGCTCTAGGCTGGCCTGGTAGCACTTTTTGGAGCCCTCACAAAATGTCTCGCCAGACCAGCGCATGCGCTGGGTCAGGCGAGACCTAAAAAGAACCTCTAAAAGCGCAAGCAGTGGCAGGATTTTGATCCTCCAACTGAGCATGGTCCAATTACTCCTTCCTTGCGCCCACCATGGCGTCTGTCACCACCACACTGCATGGGCCCAACATGGCGTCTGTCTCCTCCACTGCATGGGCCCACCATGGCGTCTGTCACCTCCACACTGCATGGGCCCACCATAGCGTATGTCCCCTCCACACTCCATAGCCCACCATGGCGTATGTCCCCTCCACACTCCATGGCCCACCATGGCGTCAGCAGTTTCCCAATGTTTTGCCACACCCAGTCCACCCCAAGTATCATACGGAGATACAAATTCCAACCTGCACCCCCCATAAAAATAAGCGAGGGGGGTACAATCGAACAGACGTCAGTGCTTGTTGCGTGCTACTTGCCCATCGCCACCAGAGGGTGCCAGTTATCATCCAATCGGTATCGGCTATCGGCTAAGAATGCTGCCAGAGTGAACAACTGAGTGGTGTGGGAGTGAGAGAGGCAGGGGTGGGGTTTGAGGGGGTAATGTGGGGGAAACATGTCAGAATAGAGAAAATAGGAGAACTAGAAAAGGGGCGATCGAACAGGGTGCTATAGAGATAGGCAGAATGAGAGGGGGCGAAGACGGGGTAGGAGGTGCCAGTGAAAGAAGCTGGGCGGTGAAGGGGTAGATTAAGGGAGGGTTCGGGGAGGGGCGATGGAGTGGAGGAGGGAAGGATGAGCTGCGTGCCACTGAGTTAGTGCACACAGACGTCTGGCGCTGTAGTGTCTGGAAAGCTGACTATTCAAGCATGATATAAAACAATGTTTTGTATTTGTTTTTTCAGTCTTCATTTTTCAAAAGTCTGATTTTTTTTTTTTTTTCCCCCCCCCCAGATATGCCAAAGCAATCTCTGATTTACTCGACACTGCCCAACCCCCTCCCCAAAATAAAGATTGCTTGTGAAAACCGGTTACATGCTGCAGCATAAATAAAAATTAACTGGGGGGAGCTTGTTTGCCAGGCACGAAGCAGTAAGTGAAAATGTCAACAACGGTCACGTGGGTGGGTAAATCTGAGAGCCTGATTCCAGGGAGATCTAATGGAGGTGCCCAGGATGTGGCTGCCGCTGTAGTACATGTAGCCAGGTGCTAGGCTGTTTTGTTTGAGGACCTCATACACGGTATGATATTTACAACGAGCTCCAGGGGCAACCATGAGTAGAGGAAGAGGATCTTCTTAGGCAATAAGGTCTGCGCAGAAGCATCGCTCTAATGCAGGGAAAACGTGTAAGCAACGCACAGAAAATAAGACTCATGCAGGCAGCAGTATTCTTGTGGCACAGCACGCGCGCGGTCTACCATAGCTCATTGTTGAAAGTGAAAGCACGCCGCCATGCGCGTGCTCATTTGTTGACGGAGCCAGAAATGAAGGAAGCAGCGGCAAGCTGTAAACGCGAAGCGGCATTTTCATTGCTATGACAACAAAATGGTGTCGGACTGTCCACAGTCCCTACGGACACGCGCATGCTGTTTGCTTTGGACAAATGGCGAGAGCAGCCATCTTTGTCCATGCAGACGCGTGCATGTAAGCCTTTGGGAGAATTGATTGCAAAAGGCACTTGCATGGCGAGAGCAGCGCATGCGCTGCTATCGCCAGGCGAGACCTAAAAACATCACTTCAGTGCTCTCGAGTGCCACCAGGTGGGGGCATGCAGTCTGTGCCCTGTCCCCGAAAAACTTGCTGACACTGATATAATAAACCAATGCCCCTGTAAGATGACACACTGCCATCAGTTCTTAAACTTAAGCACCTGTGTGATACGACTCTGGAGCTTTTCTTTGTTTTGGTGACATGCTAACCAAATTCTTATAGCAGTGTAGCGTTGTTGCTCTTATATCTTTTCCCTGGGTTTCTGGGCTGAAATTCTGTAGGACAGTTGTCGGGGTCAAACATGACACTACGTCCTGTAATTGTACTTCAAGGCACTTAGTCAGCAGGAGGCCAAGCAGGTTGTGTCCAAGGCCCAACTGGAATGCACTTTGTACCTGTCTTTATCGGCCATAGGTAAGTCTTCTAACTGGGTGTGCTTTCTTGAGTTTCTCCTGCCACACAAAATGTAACAAGTATTGAAAGGACAGATCTTCCTCTTAATCTGAAAAGCGCTTCCAGTTATCAGGAAAGAGCTGATAGTCTGTGACATCGTACCTCAAGTCAGGAATCGACTTTAGTTTTGGAACTAGTTGTTGAGAACCTGCATCGGGAATTCCTGGAGTTGTTCACCAATGCCTCGCAGATTTCAGTCTTTAAGCATGCGATGTTTGGTACCTTCAGGGTATGTCTTGTGCCCTTTTTTCAGGAACTTCAGCATCAGCAGCTTCCACCTTGATGCCAGTTGACCATGCATGGCTCTGGCACGATCTCCCAAGCTTCCAGCAAGTCCCATTCTGGATCGAGGTAGTCACATATGGGCCCCTTGATGGAACAGTCTTCAGTGCCAGAAGTATAGTCATCACTTCTGCCTCTTTTGGTGCCATCAATTTTTTCTTTATTTAAAGAACAGATTCTTTTGGCTACAACACCTTCCAAAGGGCAATAATTTGCCCACTTGGATGAACCTTTTAGTTTGGATTCTGATGCTTTCTCAAAGGCTGCAATGTGGTTTACCTGCAGAGATGACGAATTTGTTACATCATTTGTCTGGTGATGTTGGTCTGTTTTTGGAACTTCAAAATGTGTTCTCCCTTACTTTGGCCCAAGCACCCCTTCCTCCCAATGATTAGGTTTGCTAATTTGCCTCTGTGGTTAGAAAAGCTAATGAGGTGCTGGAGTTGCCCTTTCCTGCCTATCAGTTGAGATTCTTTTTTGACTGAAATACTGCAATCCCAGTTGTCTTTTTCGGAGCTGCTTCCAGGCTGATAGTCAACCAGCAGCAACATTTCATTCACCGACGACCGGCTCAACACTTGATTACACGTTTGTCGCTCTGTCCTTGTTCCATAAAATCTCCTCCTTTCATCTGAGCGATCATCTCCCACAAGAAGTCACTTATAAAGTCACAGCCACTCCTCTTTGCAACCCAATTACAATATCTAATTCACAAGCCACAATAAACAATAGACGGATCAAGATCACAACTTCCTCACTAGGCAGTTTCCTGGAATCTGCTAAGAGCTTGCTCCGACAGAAACAAGTCGAATTAAAGAACCCTCCATATGGGAAGCCTTCAACAAGGAGCTCAGGGACATAATCACGACTTCAGTATCGACGAGAAACACGCCCCAGGTAGGGGGTTCTGAGGCGCCTCTACCTCTGTACAACAATCCCAAATGTAGAAGCAAAAAAATCTATAAATAAAACTCTGAGAAAGCTTTGCTGGAACTCGCAGGCAATAACTTTGCAATGTGAACGAAGACGAAACACTGCTGCACTAAAAAAGTTAATCTGGTCAATAAAAAGGCAAGATGAAGAAGCCCTATGGGAAAAGCTGTTTCAAGACACAAAAAGCAACAACAGCATGTAATTTTGGCACACGTTAAACTCTACAATGTGCTACTCATCATCGGATTAACTCATCTGTCGGAAAAAGCTTGGGCCACGTTTCTGTTTGGCATTTTAACAGCTCTATGGAGAGAGACACTCATGCAAGAGCCCACGCAAGCCCAAAAGAAAACACCATCCCTGTCCCCAGACGTAATGTCGATACAAGCCACTTAGACCCTCCGATCCGAAGGCCAGCAGCCATCATCTGATCCCTGCTCGGATACACTTATTTTGTCATCACAGCAAATCAAGAGACCAATAGCCAAGGGGAGGAGGCAAGGGGCCTCAGGACTAAACTGGATTCCACCATCACTGTTCAAGCACGATCCCACTTACTGGTCCGAGACCTTGGAGAAAGTTTTTAAGCAGATACTGACGGAAGAATTTATCCTGGTCTCCTGAAAAAGGTCTATAATTTCACCCATCTACAAGCAAAGTGACGAGCAACACTCAAAACTACCGCCGCCCTTATTGATAATGATGCCAAATATTATGCAGGAGCGGTTAAATTAGGGCACGACCTTGCGCACCCATCTGTCGCACTGCTGAAGTGGGAGAACGTCCCTCAAAAATCATCGTTACTCATTGATTTATACTTATTCATTATTTCTTTCCAAATTAGTACTATTGCTTCACCATTATTTCTTCAACCTTATAAAATCACCGCTGAGACAGCGTAGTTCCACCTTCATGCTTTATTTCATAATTTCCTTTTTCAAATTTTCATGTGTCTCCTGAGTGCCCATTACGACATTTCAGAGCGACATGTTCAAAACAAAGCTCAAGGCAGATCATACGTCCTGGTAGACTCATTTCTTATACCCAATGCATTTCGAGCCCATGTGGTTCTTCGTCAGGGGTCTCTACAACAAAATAACAGAAACAGCTTGACTATCAATTCGCTGTGAACTCACACTACACTGAAAAAATGTTTAGCGAATTCAAAAGAAACCTTGTGGTGAAACGCCCAACATGTGCCTCTACCTCCAATAAATACAATCATCCCTCCTCCCTGTTTGCCAAAACTCCTACCTGCACTTAAGGTGAAATTTAATCGAGTGATTTATGTGCAACAACATAAAACAGTCTAAATGCCTCTCTAATTAACTGACAATCCTTCCCTCCCCTTAAAAACGGCTTCTACATGTCTTGTGTTTTCCCAATTACCTCTCAGAAATCACAGCCTGCAATCGTCCTCATCTTTCCTTTCATATAGCACTACTTCTTAATCGGTCAAACGGTTTGTTTTTAAACGGAAACTTCCCCTCGTATACCCAATAAGATGCGATGTTGTTCAATGCTCTCCACGTGACTTAATACCCTATGAGGTTATGCTACACACTTGAGAAACCTTGGTAAAAACTACAAATCCCATCATGCACTAACGCAAACCAAATTACCTGAAAGATACCAAAAGGAAACCTAACTTTCTACCCGTATGCCACCCTCAAGTTACCCACACCAATCTGTTACGAAAATGCCATGTAAAAAATGAAAAAATAAGTGCATTAATGTGTCTGTGTATGTGAACATACTTTAGAAACTGAATAAACAAAAAATAGGTCCATGAAATGTCCATTACTGTGAAAGAAAGTGTTCAAGTTCAACAGTCCAATCAATCAGCCACAGTTGTCCTCATGTAATCTGTGCACTCTTTACTTCATGAAGTCCACTCAAAATGTTTGCGCTGTCTCAGCAGTGATGAATTCATTTTTCTTCACGTTCCGTGTTTAATCCTTCTTCCATAGGGTGCAAACTAGGTTGGGACGGTTTAATATTGCTAAGCAAGACACATGGTAAGAATGCACTCCTTTCCTTGTAATGTTCTTTAATTAAGCTGTAGTCATCTGAAGATGCGTGCGAACAGTTTGTGTGAACCGGCCCAATCACACATTTTATACAAAAGCGGTTAAATTAGGGCACGACCTTGCGCACCCATCTGTCGCACTGCTGAAGTGGGAGAACGTCCCTCAAAAATCATCGTTACTCATTGATTTATACTTATTCATTATTTCTTTCCAAATTAGTACTATTGCTTCACCATTATTTCATCAACCTTATAAAATCACCGCTGAGACAGCGTAGTTCCACCTTCATGCTTTATTTCATAATTTCCTTTTTCAAATTTTCATGTGTCTCCTGAGTGCCCATTACGACATTTCACAGCGACATGTTCAAAACAAAGCTCAAGGCAGATCATACGTCCTGGTAGACTCATTTCTTATACCCAATGCATTTCGAGCCCGTGTGGCTCTTCGTCAGGGGTCTCTACAACAAAATAACAGAAACAGCTTGACTATCAATTCGCTGTGAACTCACACTGCACTGAAAAAATGTTTAGCTAATTCAAAAGAAACCTTGTGGTGAAACGCCCAACATGTGCCTCTACCTCCAATAAATATTATGCAGGAACCATTCTGGAGGAGCTTCAAGTAAGTCAATTATATCTCCAAACTAGACTGGTTTCTGCAAGGAACTGGTAAATAGCACAAATATTATGGCCATATTTCTGCTGATAGATGCAGCTAAGGAGGCAAACGATACCTTTGTACTTGTGCTTCATAGACTAGCGATCCACCTTTGACCACGTTAACAGAGTCAAACTATGGCAGAAATTGACCAACTGGAATATTCCATTAGCCCTTTTGAAGAAGCTAGTTCTGCTGCACATGGGTACCGATCAAGCTGGGAGCCGGAATGCACCCCTCTAGGCATATTTCAACTTCTAAAGGACCGGAGCAAGGGGGTGTTCTTGCCCTAACCTTGATCAACCTCTTTCTGGCTGACCTGACCATGAGACTGGATAACTGCAACACACGTGCCCCAAAACTGAACAGCATGGTTCTTTATAGTCTTCTTTAAGCAGACAACTTGGTGCTAATAAGTTGCACCCCTGTCGGGCTGCAGCACTTGCTAGATGTCACGCAAACATACTCCGTGGAAAAGACTGACGATCAACCTGGATAAAACAAAATCAATGGCAATAAATCATGGGAAAAGAAGGAAACCCTCCTGACATCTGGGCTCCCAGGCCCTGAATACAAATACCTAGGTGTCGTCGTCATCAACAACAAGGGATCTTTCAATCCACGGAAAGAAGCTCTGAGAACGAAAGGCAAATCTATGGTTCTAGCATTAAATGCCCTAAAAAGGAAGGTGACCAGCCTCATTCTAACTCCATTACTTAGGGTCATACAAGCAAAACTCTTACCAACAATAACATATGGGAGCGAGCTGCTGCGAGGTAGAGAGACAATCACCTTGGCCAGTATCACCACTGGGGCATACACAACGATCTTCTGCCTCCCTAAATACAGCACTCCCTCACAGATCAGACTAGAATTCGGCTTCCTATGACAAGCTACGGTCAGAAGGGGGTGTATGTCAAATGCTTGCACAAGATTAGGAGCGCAGAGCTGAACACATTAAATTTGCATCTCTGGGAAGAGCTGACCACTCGAGAGAACTCCCCAGCCAGAGCTTACCGCTATGACTCATTAACGCTACTAAGCTTACAGGCCCTTTGGGCAACATCCGCAACCCATGCAAGTTATAAAAGCTTAGTCAACAAATCAATTAAACTGACCTCTTTAATGAGGATGAATTGAGACTGGCAAGTGGGGCTCATGGCTGGTTTGTCCTGAACAACTACGTTGCAGTATCTCCACTACCTTACTTCCATACAGGTTTCTCAAGGTCAGGGAAGGAGACATTTCTGAGATACCGCCTAAGCATTTTACCTTCGCCCCCTCACCAACCACCCTGGAAACAAAGCCTAAGAAAGTCCCGCTGTCGCCTGTGCAGATCGGGGTAGGAAGACCAGCCACGCTTAAAATGCATCCGCAATGAATTGCTGGCGGAACGAAGAACAATGCTACGCCCTCTCTTTAAAAAAAGAGGCGTCCGGACCTGCAGACGGGTGGTACTGGCATGCTTCGATCCGGCGAATCTGCAACTAAACTGCCTTTTTGTAAGATACTTAGACATAGTAGGAAAATAAATAGCTGCACTGGTAACGCACAATGAAAGCCTTGACACTCTGAATCGCGACTGTTTTTATAAAGGCATTCTAGCACTTTATGGTTCTTTCTGGACTTCAGAGTAGGGTTGAATGCTTCACAATGCTACCATTGAAACAAACTGTAAAAGCAAAGCAAATACACTGGTTATTCGTTGAATTTGCCAATACATGCTTCTGGTTGAGTGGAAAATGTTGATTTATTGTTGCTTTACAAATCTATATCTCCACTTGCAACTGGTGGATCTTTTTTATTTTTGTGTCCATAAATTTATAAAATACTGTCTATTTTTATAAACTGGTGTTGGATTTCTTGAGTTCTGTTTCTTCTTCATTTGTTTTGGGGCAGTTTTAATACTTTATGTGCATTCCTTTGTTGAAGGCTGACTGCTTGAAGCCACAGCTACCCAGGGTTGAGCTACAGTTTGACTAATGAGTGATTGGGAGTGTATTGCATGATGAGGTCTCACAACCACACCATATAATACATCCCATTTCCTCACCCTGAGTATAGTATAGTCCCTGCGCTTGAGAGAATACAGCTGCACCAACATAGGCATGGATGTTTGGTCCCAATTTGAAAGTCAGTCTTTTGGAATTGTGGATAATTCGCCTGGTGCTGAAGGCCATCTGGCCATGGTCGGGGAGCAGATGGTACAAGGTCTCAAGGAAACACCACTGTAATGGTTTTTGTAAATAAGCATGGCAGTATTGGGCCCAATCCGCTCTATGAGTAAGTTCTTCACCTCTTGCACTGTGCCCTGTGTCGCATCATCTGGCTTGATCATTGAATGGAAAGGCAAGCACATTGTGCAGGCTCTGTGCGAAGGATCAAAAATGGGTGCTACATTCCGAAGTGGTGGAAATGATCTGTAGAGATTAGGGTTATCTTTGGGGGTATTTGTTAATGTTTCTGGACAAAGCAAAATACATTTTTTATATCTCCTTGGTTTGTACTGTTAAGGTGAGTTGAGGAACTCATTTCACATGATTTAGAATTTAGCACTGAATTATGCATCTTCTCCCCTTTCTATGCTGACCTAGGTCATCCAAAAGGTCAACTTTGACTTAGCCTAGCAGATTCTTGTAGCACTGGATTTGGGCCGGGCTGCCTGGTTTTCAGGTCTGTTGACAGTGTCAGTCCTTAGATTCCTCTAACCTCCGGGGTGGTTTACCATCTTTCGGGTCAAGTGTTGCACCTGAACCTCCACAGCCTGAGCCTTCATGCATGGGAAGTGAAAGCGACCGCCTGACTTAGTTTGATCCATCTCCCAATGTCAGAGATGTTATTTTGGTGGCAAGGAGATCCTCAACCATATCTGGTGTATGCAGGTTGTTAGCCAAACTTGGAGTGCTTCTATGACAGTGGATCAAAGTCAGACAAAACTGTCAAATGTGTTCCGTGGTGGGCACAGCTAATGGCTGTCTTGATGCGGTGGCAACATTTTTGTCTTTGCTGAACCAACTGTTCATCTTATAGTCACGCTTAGTGCTTCTTTGTGTTGCCCAGTGAAACCTGAATCTAGTGTTGTGTTTGTAATGACTTCACCTTCGAGATGCTCCATAGTTTTTACTTTCGGCTTTTGAAGACTGTTTCTAGACGTCATTATTTTGGCAAGGAGGGTCAGTAATTATTAGGCGTTGCTGATCCGACCTTACATTTGTAACTTTTCTCAAGACAAATTGATTTTGAATATCCACCCCTCTTTTTCTGTAAAATGTAGTTTTCCCATTCATGTGTACAGTTCATCACTTTGTTGGTGTTTTCCCCTTCGTCTCGCCCTCTCTGAGGAGAGGTTGCTTCGGCTCAGCAGCAGGAGACAGCTAAGCTTTTGACTCCTTACCTGTGGGATTACGTAGGGTTAGCGAGGCACAAAAAAGTTGAAAAGAAATTCACAGACGACAGGTTCAAGATGTGTCTGGCTTTCTAATGATCTGTGTTATGCTTTTAGCAAGAAAAGATCCTTTGGAAAGTATTATGAACCTTTTGAGTAGAGCAGGACAACTTCCTTTGTATGCATAAGTGTAGAATGATGGCCATTCTGCTAGATCCCTCTTGTGCAATTTCCTGACTTATTCTTTTTCCTTAGTCCCTGCACCAGGACAGTACTACTGCCAAAGGACCTGTTTAAAAGGTGAGAAGTATCCATCCGATTAATAAGTTACTTACCTTCAGCAACCCACTTTTTGATGGATGCTATATCTTCCTGTGGGTTCTTCACCACCTGTCTCCCTCAATTTTCAAGAAATGAGGGTGTTAGTTGTTGTTAGTTCATCCGGGGCGTAATACTTGTTTGGAACCCTGCTGATGTTCAATTCTGTTGGATCCAGCTCTTATTGCAGCTGCTCAGGGGTGCACAGAATGTTTGAGGAGCTGACATCCACACGCATTGTGGTGCCGTATAGGGGACCGTTTTGTTATGTCTAGAGCCCTTGCAGAGTTTAAGAGTATTGCTGTGGACATTTGTGGATTCACTTTGATATCTGAGGATATTCAAAAGGTGAGGAATCTGCTGGAAGGTATATGTGGGACCTATTTCAAAAGATCCAGAGTCGTTGGAGTTACTGGGCTCAGGTTTGATCTAGAAGAGCAATTTACCGCTTGAGCCCTGGGGTTTCCGTGCTGTTGGGCCTGAAACAGAGTAGTAAGTACAACCCTTAAGCACTTGACCCTGAGAGACTAAGACCTCAGCAAACATCAAATAACAATTAATACCCTGCTGTCTAGCCAGTACGTTTCCACACTCCATATATTCCCTGTGTACATAATCAACAGAGGACATTCATCTGGGCTACTATTGGAAAATAGTGCCCACAGTAGACCGGTAGACCGTCTTCAGTGGTAAAGTAGAGCTGTCCTTGGCCCTGCATGGGGAATCTTAATGGGACTACTGAGGGCAGCTCTTTCAGTTCAGTTTATATTGAAGTTAGCCTTTAAGTCTCCATATAGATGTGCACCCTTCCCTCCCTTCTGGGAGGGGAGCATTGTCTCAGTATCTTTCTGTCCTTGATAAGGAGTTCTGCTTGTGGTGGTTTGCGTTGTGCATGGTCCATGGAGTGAGACTCGATTGCTATCATTTTCAGCCAAGCCCACTTTAGTCGCGGTCTGTCCTAGCAGACGAGTGGCTGTGCAGAACTCAGTCACACTGGTGATAGTTGGGTAAGTCTTGCTCCTGTGATAGTTTCTAAATCCAAAGCACATTCGAAATAACTAGGAGCCCATCCTGGTTGACTGGTGAGTCTCTCAACTTCTTCATCATCAAGCGCCTCTAGATGCTCAACTTCAGTGAGCAGAGTCACCCACCAAACATTTTGCATTACTTCCAGAAGGCCTATCGACCTAGGACTCGAATTGATGCTCTCAAGTCAATTATCCCTCACTCGTCATTTGCCGCTATACAGGCTCTTCCCCCTGGCTTGCAGCGACCATCACAATTCATCACCTCCTAAGGCGCAGATGGGCCGACCAAACAGTCAGGGCTCGCAACATTGGGCTAGCCACTCCTCCCCTGTTGCAGGACCGCCCACCAGCTCGACCTCAACCAAACCCTTCTGCTTTCTCTCAGTGCGAGAAGCAGTAACATAAAATGGTAATTATACCATTTTATGTTACTACTTCTCGCACTGCGAGAAAGCGGGGCGGTGCTCCTCCGCCCACATGGAGGAGCCGTCCCTGAGTTTTTCATTATAAGGAATGCTATTGACCGTTGGTACTGCCCCCATTCACTTCATTGGTGAACAATAACATTAATTATATATAAGTGCTGTCCACATTGACTTCAGTGGTGTTCCAGTAGTGAATTAAAATGTTACTGCTTTTACGAATGTGGGGACACCCTTACAAGGCCATAGGCTTGCCTTATTGATAATGACACCCCCTTATATTGTGATATTGCATCTAGTATAGGTAGGGGCTATTGTGCTTATAGGGTTCAGAACCCATTCGGTGTGAAACGTGCCATGAGGGTGTCACCAAACGTATTTCTACCTGTTTGGGGATATTTGTAATTTAATGCATACTATTTAGTTGTGTATGCATAATAAAATAACTTTATTGGGTTGTGTTGTCGCGTACCAGTAAGCTGGAGTTACTATCCCACACCCCTCCCCCGAGTAGGCCTTGAAATGCTCTGATTCGCTATCCGGAGAGGGTCCGGTGCCATAAAAGGGTACTTGGTTCCCAGTAAAAAGACGATTATAGACTTATTGCTTGTGAGGGACTCGCATCTTCCGCAACCAATAATTCAATTTCCTAGAGTTCTGTCTTTTCTCTTACTCTTATTTTATTGTATTTTTTCATTAACTGCTCAATGAACATCCGTTATTTCTCAAAAGTATGAATAGTTGCACTTCTCCAGTTACTTGACTTGGTTATGCAGGTCCTGTTGTGTTTGCTTTATAGATGTTGGGTGTCCTTTCTGCTTTGAGATCTTATTTTTAGAGTGACTGTCTGGATTTGCTTCATCCTGTTCGTCATCCTTATGTTGGTCCCTTCTATCCTACACAGAGGCTACAAACGTGTCTTGATTGCATCTTAATCCCATTTTTCCATCGGTACTTTCTATCCCTGATGCTTTTAATGACTGTATCTGGTGTTGTACATAGCCCTGCTTACAATAAAGTGACGCTGTTAAAATGTCATACATTTGTTATGTATATTTGTAAAGTGTACTATCATCCGGGAGGGTATCCTGGCACAGAGCAGGTGTGGGTATGGCTTTGCCTAGTGTGGGAGGGTCTTCTTGGGGAAGGCAAGGAGCGTGGATGAGACTCGGCTTCCACGCTTTCGGAGCTATGTATGAGAAGGCTGGACCACCGGATCTGGCCCTGCGTTTGCGAGGGATGTGTACAAATAGGAGTCTGGCTGAGCGGAGTTTGAACTGTGCACACTTGTGTATAGGGAGTCAGCGGAGCTGCTTCAGGTGAGGTGCAGTGTGATGTGTGTCCTGCGTGGAAAATTGAGAGCGTGTCTGGCCGACAATGGTTAGCTTGCAGTCCTCTGGTGAGTGTTCGTTTCCACTTCCCTCAGCAATCAGACTCTCTCCTCCCAAATGTTAAAGCTCGTGACTCTTCTCTGCCGCTCCTTCCTTCGTCGTGCTGTGTTTATTCACAGCTGTTACCAATCTTCTTTGCGCGCATGTCTCTCTTCCACTCTTAAGTGTGGACCTTCATTAGGCCAATTTGTAGTGGGAACTGGCCTGGAGGTTTCTGTTTTCATTATTACATTTATCTAGCCATTCACTTCCTTCCTGAATCCCTATAACTAGAATTGGACTAAAACACGTGCCCTGGTTTCCCTTTATTCTGCCGGCACTGTCGCCAACGCAGCCGTCCCTTGCCTCGGTGTCCCTGTCTTGGTTTGGGGGGGGGGCATTTTCGCAAGTTACCAGTTTCTACAGTAATTATTACCTGCTTCGGCGTGGGGGGTGACCGCTTTTCGCGAGTTATCCTCACAACTTAGCAGTCGACCACTTCCTTCTCTTCTGCGTCACAGTCCGACTGTGGTAGAAGCTTGAATATAGTCGGAGCTCAGCTAACGGCCAAAAAATGGAAAAAACATCTAGATAACTTTCATTGCGGTAAAATAACCTTGTGGCAAAAGACAGCTCATCATTTAATATCAAGCGACACTTTTACTGTCAGTATACATATTAAACCACATGATTTTAACATGTTTATAAACATACTTTTACCATGCCACGTCAACACTGTACTTTGACTCCTGGCAACAGTTCTGCAAAGCATGTATTTCGGTAAAGTCTGCAGTATTTGGGGAGGTCATTTTCTAAACTCTCCTGCTTTGCTTACTGTCATATATTTTGTTTGATGA
The DNA here is from genome assembly GCF_964204655.1 of Triturus cristatus. Taxonomy (NCBI): domain Eukaryota; kingdom Metazoa; phylum Chordata; class Amphibia; order Caudata; family Salamandridae; genus Triturus; species Triturus cristatus. The sequence goes on from NC_140584.1 coordinate 581,024,986, forward strand.
GGTTGTGCAGTCATTCGCATTGCACCCGCACCGCGTTCTTACTCTTACGTGTGAAAAAGAAATGCAGCGCTGGTCCTGGCGCGCGTGGAGTTTATTCCCTGCGTGTCAGGGCTGTTCTAATCCCCGCTCTGGACCATGAGGCCTTACGTGGTAGATCGGGCAGGGCAAGTGCCATAAAAAGGGCAGACGGCTGAGCTTCCGATGCATGAAGGGTGGCGGCCCTGGGGTGGATGGGCCGTGGCACTGGATTGCGGCAGTGGCTTCACTGGCTCTCAGCCGGTCGGTGCAGTGCTCTGAATGGGGGAGATGAACTGCGGGTTTGAAAGGGCTGGAGTTCTTGCTCACTGTGCCACTGGATTCAAGCTATCCTGGCTGAAGAAGGGTGACATACCCTGAAACCGGGCTCAGGATGCTTGTTTCCGGTCCAGGGAGGACCTGGACTGGCAGTTCGGTCTGGACCGTTCCCATGGGGCACAGGGTCAAGACTGATTTGCATAGGGCTGGGTCCAAACTGGGGTGGCGTAGTGGGCAAAGGAACGATGGATTTAACCCAAATCTTTTGACTGGGGGAGAATGTTTGTATTGTCAGCATTCCGTCCATCAACACTTTTCGCCCTACGTAGGAAGGTTATGCCCAGACGTGGGTCCCTTGCTCACTGTGCCACTGGATTCAAGTTAGCCTAGCTGAAGAAGGGTGACATACCCTGAAACCGGTCCTAGGACGCTTGTTTCCGGTCCAGGGAGGACCTGGCCTGGCAGTTCGACCTGGACTGTTCCCATGGGGCACTGGGTCACAACTGATTTGCATATGGCTGGGTCCAAACTTGTGTGGCGTGTAGGCAAAAGAACAATGGATTTAACCCAGATCTTTTGACTGAGGGAGAATGTTTGCATTGTCAGCAGTCCATCATTTGTTTGCTGTGACACACCAAACTGTATTCATGTGTTTAGGTTCTTAAGTTAGTGTTTTAAAATGTTTATATCTTCAGCTAAGCAATCTGGCAAAGAGCTTAATCATTTTTTGTATTGTGTACTGTCATTTTTAGGTCGAGCCTAGCGCAGTGCGCATGCGCTGCTCTATGGGAGGCTTCATGTAATCACTTTAAACTTTTGTGTGTGGGTCTAACTCCCCTCACACATTTGTTTGGCAGTTGGCTGTGTCAATTTAAAATGGGAGGCTGCAAATGGCTAAAGGCAGGCGCATGTCCCACCTCTTGTACAAATGCTCACTCCCACAGCCTTTTGCTAGTGGGAGCGAGCAGCAGCGGGCACGGTGGCAACTTCATTCCTTAAATTCCTTGCAGCGCGCACCACTCGAGGGCTTGTTTTTGATGGTGGTGATCACCACTAGGTGGGGGCATTACGTCGGAGCTCTTCCTGTCACGCGTACAGTCGCAGAGGTTGACAGGGGAGAAACATTATCTCCCAGCCCCAGCAAGGCCCGCAGGCAGGTTACCATCTATGGGTGTGGGTTAACAAGTCGGCGCGCTGTCCTCTTGCCCGAGTATTACATTCCAGGATGCGCACCAGCCCAAAAGTCTTCAACTTGTTTTCTTTGCTGTGGTACTTGCAGCCACGGGTTTCTGAAGGCTAATCAGGATTAAAAACACCAGCAGGCAAATAAACGAATTTGTACTGGACGAGTTACTCGGGCACGGAATCGGGAAACACGAGAGCCCTGTAAAATCCCCAAATATCCCATTTTATGAACCGTCCCAAGTGTCGAAATAACGGGTGTTCTATTTACAAGACAAATGAGTAAATGATCCGTGGTAGGAGTGAGTTATGCCTCTAATCTTCCGATTGCTTTTTGGAAACTGAAGATGTCAATTAATGCTAATTTGCCTCTGCTTTTGAAAACACTTTATTTTCCTTTGCTACACTGTTTCATACATTGTGATCAGTACTCACATTTAGTCTTCATTGAAGCATTCACAATTTAGCAGATACAGGGATAACTGAGAAACAGGAAAATAAAGTAGTCTGCTCAGGATCACACAGTTCGCAGATCTCGCATGTGCTGGTGCCATAGCTGATGCACTAACCACTGGTTCAGATCTCTTTCACTGAATGCAAAAGCTCAGTCTTGATAGGCTCTGTCTACACCCCTTATAGCCTTGCGGCGGCATCAGAGGCACAGGGGTGCTGGTGGTACAGTTGGGGCTCACCGGGGTTTCCGCTTTGGGGTGCCCGTCTGCCATCACCAGAGTTCTCCTCCGACATGCTGCCTGCCTTGGAAACCCTGCAGGAATCCAACTGGAGAAGTTGTAGGATGGGAGAGGTTTTCCTGTGGTTCAGAATAGGCACAGGGAGGTGGGTCTCATGAGATGGGCTTCCCCACCTCCTGATGGTAAATATACTCCAAGACCGAGCAGCAGCAGGAGGGGGGGGCACGGGGGAGCCTTCATTTGATCAAAGGAACGATGAGGAGGAAGCCCTTTGCAGCCGCGCTTTACTCAAAGCTATCATTTCAGCGCTGACGTTAACTAACGTGTATGGATTAAAACCGAATGCTTTGTACTGTTGCCCTCGGTTATTTCTGCTCCGCGTGCCGAATTTCACTGACAGGGACCTTGTGTTGCCTAAAGCCCAATATAACTATAGCACAGCTTTCCAAACTTTTCATGTTGGTGACACACTTTTTTGGAGATACATCATTTTGGGACACAGTAAGGCAGTGTAGCGAGCGTAGCGAACGAGCCCGAATAACCCAATGGGGGTTTAGGGGGTTGCCCCCCCCCCCGGAAGAAAATGTTGAAATAAAAGTGGGCAAATGGTGCATTTTCAAGCAAATTTTGAGAAAACAGGAAGGTTACTAAAGCAATTGTGAATCTGTTCTAACAAAGACAGTGACTGGCAAAACTTGGTGCAAGGTTAGGTTTGTGCCTGAAGCAAGAATATAATCATGCACACATTGACACATGGCCCAGTGATTTATGGCACAAAGAGGGCTGGTTCACGCACTGCCAACCCTTTCAACCATGCACAAAGTCCGCCTGCTGGTGAGCGAGCCCGAACCACCCAAGAGGGGTTCCGGGCTGGGGGATCTCGCCCCGGAGAAAATTTTGAAAACAAAGTGGACAAATAGTGCATTTTCAAGCAAATTTGAGAACACAGCAAGGTTAATAAAGCAATTGTGAATCTGTTCTAACAAAGACATTGGCAAAACTAGGTGTAAGGTTAGGTTTGTGCCTGAAGCAATAATATAATCATGCACACATTGACACATGACCCAGGGATTTAGGGAATAAAAAGGGTGGGTGCACGCACTGCCAACCCTTACATCCATGCACAAAGTCCGCCTGCTGCCTTGCTGAATATGAGTTATACAAAAATCCGTTCAGGAAGGGGAAATTGTGAGTGGTAAAACAATCATGCAACTTATCAGCTGGTCTCTGCGCATTGAACTCAGATGGGACCGCTCTCCGTTTCTAAGTGCTGTAATATACAGGCAATATAGTTACCAATGTTTTGGAAGTATGGAAGGGTGAGTCAATCTTGCTGTAATTCTGACGCATGGGTACTCACAAACTTTCTCTCGGGGCCAAATTTACAGTGTGGTTTGTGGCTGAGGGCCGCACCGCTGGGGGCGGGGTCAGAGGGGGAGGGGAGGGGCTAAAGCAAAAACAAATTGTGACTATGAGGTTGAACACAGGTCCCTGCAGCAGACGCCTTCTTCCACTGAGCCACCAGACCCAGCATACACAGATCTCTCTCCCTCTCCCTCTCCCTCTCCCCCTCCCTCTCCCTCTCCCCCTCCCTACCCCTCCCTCCCCTCTTCCTCTCTCCCCCTCCCTCTCCCTCTCTCCCCCTCCCTCTCCCTCTCTCCCCCTCCCTCCCTCCCTGTCTCTCTCCCCGTCGCCCTCCCTCCGTCTTCCTCCTCCTTCTGTCTCCCTCCTCCCCCTCTGTCGCCCTCCCTCTGTCGCCCTCCTCCCTATGTCTCCCTCTGTCTCCCCCTCTGTCTCCCTCCCTCCCTCTGTCTCCCTCCATCCCTCTGTCTCCCTCCCTCCGTCTCCCTGTCTCCATCCGTCCCTCTGTCTCCCTCCCTGTCTCCCTCAGTCTCCCTCCCTCCCTGTCTCCCTCCATCTCCCTCCCTCCCTCCCTCTGTCTCCCTCCATCTCCCTCCCTGTCTCCCTCCGTCTCCCTCTCTCCCGGTCTCCCTCAGTCTCCCTCCCTCCCTCTCCCTCCTTCCCTCTCCTTCCCTCTCCCTCCCTCTCCCTCCCTCTCTCTCTCCCTCTGTATCCCTCTGTCGCCCTCCCTCTGTCGCCCTCCCTCTGTCGCCCTCCCTCTGTCGCCCTCCCTCTGTCGCCCTCCCTCTGTCGCCCTCCCTCTGTCGCCCTCCCTCTGTCGCCCTCCCACCGTCTCCCTCCCACCCTCTCCCTCCCTCTCCCTCTGTCTCCCTCTGTCTCCCTCTGTCTCCCTCTGTCTCCCTCTGTCTCCCTCTGTTTTCCTCCCTCTCCCTCCCTCCGTCCGTCTCCCTCCGTCTCTCTCCCTCCGTCTCCCTCCCTCTGTCTCCCTCTCTCCCTCTGTCTCCCTCCCTCCGTCTCACTCCCTCCCTCTGTCTCCCTCCCTCCCTCCGTCTCACTCTGTCTCTCTCCCTCCGTCTCCCTCCCTCCGTCTCTCTCCGTCTCCCTCCCTCTGTCTCCCTCCGTCTCCCTCCCTCCCTCCGTCTCCCTCCCTCCATCAATCTCTCCCTGTCTCTCTCCCTCTATCTCTCTCTCTCTGTCTCTCTCCCTCCGTCTCCCCCTCTCCGTCTCCCTCTCCGTCTCCCTCTCTGCCTCCCTCTCTGCCTCGCTCTGTCTCCCTTCCTCTCCCTCCGTCTCCCCCAAACTGCGCCTCTGTCACCCTCTGTCAACCTCTGTCTCCCTCCCTCTCCGTCTCCCTCTCCGTCTCCCTCTCCCTCCCTCCGTCACCCTCTGTCATCTCACCCCGTGTGTGTGTCAGCCCTCAGCCCGGACTGAGACAGCTTCCCAGCGCGCACACAGCCGCACTGAGACAGCTTCCCAGCACTCACACGCAGCCCGCACCCGAGTACTTCACAGGTCTTTAAAAGACCATTTACATGTTAATAAAGCTTTGTTGTATTTCACCTCTTAGGCCCCTGCATCTCCACTTTGACAATCACTAGAATCCCCCGGCCCCCACAGAGCAGAGTGTCAGAGTCTGGGCTGCTAACACTATTTTTGTAAATTTTTTTTAAAACACATGTAGGATATCTGCAAGGTCCGCGGGCCGCCAAGAAAGGCTTGCCGGGCTGCTGGCGGCCCGCGGGCCGTACTATGAGTAACCCTGTTCTGACTGATGTTTTCAGTCACAGAAGGATACTGCACCAAGAATGTCCTGAAAACCTGACTTCACCCCATTTCCTAGTGAGATTGCTCAGTGAAGCAGGATAAAGTGCTATGAATTTTCCCTATTAACCATGGACCATTCTCTTGTGGGAAACCTGTAACAATGTCCAGTGAGTGACAGAGTAACACCAGTACTTTGTCGCCTGCAAATGGTGGGTGTCTCGCGGGCACTTAGCACATAACTGCTGCTAATTAAGAGGCATTCCTAGACACTCTGCTCTATGGGAGCCGGGCGATTCATAACAAAGCCTCATTAACAAGTATATGGTCTTTTAAAGACCTGTGAAGTGCTCGGGTGCGGCTGTGTCGGTGCCCGGGAAGCTAGGGTGAGGTGACAGAGGGTGACAGACAGAGGGAGATGGAGGGAGGGAGACAGAGGGAGGGAGACAGAGGGAGGAGGGCGACCGAGGGAGGGAGACAGAGGGAGGAGGGCGACCGAGGGAGGGAGACAGAGGGAGGGAAACAGAGGGAGGGAGACAGAGGGAGGAGGGCGACCGAGGGAGGGAGACAGAGGGAGGGAAACAGAGGGAGGGAGACAGAGGAAACAGAGAGAGACAGAGGGAGGGAGACAGAGAGGGAGGGAGGGAGACAGAGGGAGACCGAGAAAGAGGCAGAGGGCGACAGACAGAGGGCGACAGACAGAGGGAGAAGGGCGACAGAGGGAGGAGGGCGACAGAGGGAGGGAGACAGAGGGAGGGAGACAGAGGGTGAGGGAGACAGACAGAGGTAGGGAGACAGAGAGAGAGGGAAACTGTGGGAGACAGAGAGAAAGGGAGACAGAGGGATGGAGTCCGGGGTAGACAGAGCGAGGGAGTGGGAGACAGATAGAGGGAGACAGAGAAAGAGGGAGACAGAGAGAGGGAGACAGAGTGAGGGAGCCGGAGGGAGACAGACAGAGGGAGAGAGAGGGATGGAGACAGAGGGATGGAGACTGAGGGAAGGAAACCGATGGACGGAGATAGAGAGGGAGACAGAGGGTGACAGAGGGTGACAGACAGGGGGCGACAGACAGAGGGAGGGCGACAGAGGGAGGGAGACAGAGGGAGGGAGACAGAGGGAGGGAGACAGACAAGAGGGAGACAGACGGAGACAGACAGAGGGAGGGAGACAGAGAGAGGGAGACAGAGAGAGGGGGAGACAGACGGAGTGAGTGAGACAGAGGGAGACAGAGAGAGAGATGGAGAGAGAGATAGAGAGAGGGAGGGAGACAGAGAGAGACTGTGAGGGAGACAGAAACAGACAGGGACAGAAACAGACAGGGACAGACAGACAGAGGCAGGGACAGGGGCAGAGACAGGGAGACAGAGGGAGGACGGCGACAGAGGGATAGAGACAGGGAGGGAGACAGAGGGAGACAGATGGAGGGAGACAGACAGGACGGAGACAGACGGAGGGAGATGGACAAGAGGGAGGGAGACAGAGGGAGAGGGAGGGAGACAGAGGGAGAGGGAGGGAGACAGAGGGAGAGAGAGAGGGAGACAGAGAGAGGGAGACAGAGAGAGGGAGACAGAGTGAGTGAGACAGAGAGACGGAGACAGTGAGTGAGACAGAGAGACAGAGAGAGGGAGACAGAGGGAGGGAGACAGAGACAGAGACAGACAGAAATAGAGACAGGGGCAGACAGAGGCAGAGACTGAGACAGACACAGGGGCAGAGAGAGAGAGAGAGAGAGACAGAGGGAGGGAGGCAGAGGGAACGAGTCAGGTAAGACAGAAGGAAGGAGAGGGAGACCGAGAGAGGGAGAGAGGGAGAGGGAGACAGAGAGAGAGGGAGAGCGAGAGAGGGAGAGGGAGAGGGAGATAGAGAGGGAGAGACAGAGAGGGAGACAGAGAGAGACAGAGGGAGGGAGGCAGAGGGACAGAGACAGAGGGAGGGAGACAGAGGGATGAAAACAGGGAGACAGAGAGAGGGAGACAGAGGGAGGGAGAGAGGGAGACAGATGGAGGGAGGGAGTGAGAGAGAGACAGGCAGAGGGAGACAGACAGAGGGAGACAGGCAGAGGGAGGGAGGGAGACAGAGAGAGGGAGGGAGACAGGGATGAAAACAGGGAGACAGAGAGAGGGAGACAGAGACCGAGAGGGGGAGACAGAGAGAGGAAGGGAGACAGGGATGGAGACAGAGGGATGGAAACAGGGAGACAGAGAGAGGGAGACAGAGAGCAGGCGACAGACAGAGGGAGGGAGACAAAGGGAGCGAGGCAGATAGAGGGAGACAGAGAGAGAGAAGGAGGGAGAGAGAGGGAGACAGAGAGAGGGAGACAGAGAGAGGGAGACAGAGAGAGGGAGACAGAGAGAGGGAGACAGAGTGAGTGAGACAGAGGGAGAGAGAGGGAAAGAGCGAGATAGAGGGCAGTTTTTTTTTACTCTAGCCCCGCCCCTCCCCCACAAATGTGTGGCCTTTTTTGTAACTTACGACATGTTGGTGCTTTTAGAAGGAATAACGCTTAACATCTTGGGTTCATAGAGTACTTTCCTTCTCCTGTAAGTGCATTACTAGCGTATGTTCATGTTCTGAATGTTGCCATCCGTTTTATTGCTTTCGCCCATATCATTTTTCAGAATGCATTTTGTTATTTGCCTGCTTGGGTGATGTCAATCCTTTGGTCTTAAGCTGTGTAGCAAAGAAGCATTTTTCCTCTTGGATTTGGATGAGGATATCGGGGTAGAGCTTGTGGGGTTGTCTTGTAATACCCCTCTGTTTGGTATCTATCTGTATTCTTAAGTGACAGCTTCGGTTGACAGCCAGGTCACTAGGGTGAGTTTTTTTTGTTTGCGAGCATCGCCAGGGATGGAATTTAGTTTTTATTATTTCAGATGTGATAGTTCATTGTGAGCCATTAATAGTTTAACATTGTTCCTCCCATTTTAAAATAAGAAAACTTGTACAGACCTTTATTAAGGAGATATTAGTAGATTGTTCGTACATTTCTTTTTTTCTCCTGCAATGAACCATTCGATGTATCTTCTATTGTAGGCCCTTGCTGGTATTGTGTGGAGGTCCTATATGCTGGAAGGAACTATTATAACTATAATAAGACTTTTTATTGGAAAGAAGCACTATGACATATGAAGAATGTGGTATTCAACTGTACATAATGCTGTTTAGTCGTGTTACTCTGTCACTCACTGGACATTGTTATAGGTTTCCCACAAGAGAATGGGCCATGGTTAATCAGGAAAATTCATAGCACTTTATCCTGCTTCACTGAGAAATCTCACTAGGAAATGGGGGGGAAGTCAGGTTTTCAGGACATTCTTGGTGCAGTGTCTTTCTGTGACTGAAAACATCAGTCATAATTACAGAAAGATTGACTCACCCTTCCATACTTCCAAAACATTGGTAACTATATTGCCTGTATACAGCACTTAGAAACGGAGAGCGGTCCCATCTGAGTTCAATGCGCAGAGACCAGCTGATAAGTTGCATGATTGTTTTACCACTCACAATTTCCCCTTCCTGAACGGATTTTTGTATTACTCATATTCAGCAAGCGGACTTTGTGCATGGTTGGAAGGGTTGGCAGTGCGTGCACCCGCCCTTTTTGTTCCCTAAATCCCTGGGGCATGTGTCAATGTGTGCATGATTATATTCTTGCTTCAGGCACAAACCTAACCTTGCATCCAGTTTTGCCAGTCACTGTCTTTGTTAGAACAGATTCACAATTGCTTTAGTAACCTTCCTGCTTTCTCAAAATGTGCTTGAAAATGCACCATTTGCCCACTTTTATTTCAAAATTTTCTTCCAGGGGGAAAACCCCCCCGAACTCCCCTTAGGTTGTTCGGGCTACGCTCGCTCACTACACTGCCTTACTGTGTCCCAAAATGATGTATCTCCAAAGAGTGTGTCATCAACATGAAAAGTTTGGAAAGCTGTGCGCTAGGGCTTTAGGGAGCCATGCAGCCAAAGCGTTGGTACATGTCGCATGCAGTGTGTTGAATATTATAATGAGCAAGTGTAACGTGACAGACACCACTTATCCTTTCTGGAAACACTTTCATTGTGCTTGCTTTTAAAAACAAGCATTTGCAATGCAATAGGTCTCGCATTTGAATGTTTAAGTAAGCTATTGGCTTTGTAAATGGCAATGCCTTTTATTTATGTTTTAAAAATCTACACTAAATAAAAGGCATTGTCATTTACAATGCCAATAGCTTAAACTTTCGTAAATGCGAGACCTATTGCATTGCAAATGCTTGTTTTTCTTTGAAAGGTGCTTTTCACAGTCATAGTAACTGTACCAGCTCCATTAGGTTATTTACCATAATAGCTCATGTAGTACTTCATATATACCCCTCTCGCTTCTAATACCCTAAATATTAAATGGGACTATGACCCATTTAAATGGTATTCATTCAATGACTATTTGGTTTAAAAAGTGGGTGCAAATAAAAAAAAAACCTTCCCACAGTAGTAAAATTTAACATTTTGTGCCATGATGTAATTTACCACATTGTTAGACACATGTCACCACTTTTATGTCACAATATGATGTAGTTTCGATGTCATGACAAGGAGATTTCATTGTTAACTGATTTTTTGTCTCTGGGCTTTCTACAGATCTGGCCTTCTATTAATGTATTCGAAGGTCACCTTCGTCTTCCCCTGGGGCCCTTGATCCCTCTCTGGCACCAGCATCCTTCTATGGTACCCCCATCCTTTCCTGACACCCCATTCCAAAAAGGCACTTCTTTTCTGCCCTCTCAAGAGTAGGAAAGGAACAGCTAGTGATCTCTAGTCAACCACTCTCCCAATAACCACTAAATTATCATCTCTTCCGAAACCTCTTGAAAATATATTTATTTACACTTTAGTGTCATATCATTAGTTTTTGAATCAGCCTAATATTAACTGTGAATTCAACAATGAGCCCATACTTCGCTCCAGAAATGGATTGGAGGTGGTCACAGTCACATTCTCAGGGGTGTGCCTGGGATCCTGTGACTGCTACACTGTGTTCAAGAGAGCAGCCAGGAAAATGAAATACAGCCCACTTGGAACTGCATTGTTGCCATTCAGTGAGTGAGTGAGCGTGCGAGTGAAGCGTGTGAGCTCAATCGTTTCTAGGAAGTTCCACGGCATTTTTACCATAATGTTTCTTACGTATCCATTGTTTTGTTCCTTTCAAACTACTGTCCCTCCTGCTTTCTTTTTTCTTGCATTTTTATTTCCCGCTTTGCATTTTTTCCTCACTTCTTTCGCATTATCACTCTCGCTCGCTCATTCTGGTTTGTATTTTCTTTGAGCTTTCCATCATTCCTCTTTCTCCTTTCAGCCATGTTTGGTCCCTTTGCCGTGACTTGGCCCCCTCTTAACAACTGTGTCTGTTATCTTTTTTGTGTTATGCATTTGCTTCTTTCTTGTGACCTTAGACTCGCAGCTCAGTGTTCAGAAGGACATTAAAAATCCAAGTTAATCTGTTCAGCTAAAACCCCGCTCGAGACGATATAGAGGGTTCTTCCATACTCCTCGATTGAGTCCCTTCCTTGCCTGGGACCATTTCTGTTGTGTTCTGGCTGATGCCGCTGCACAGCATCCTGTCCTCTGTAGAGATTAAAGCCTAACAACTGAATTTCCCCACTTGAGCTTTTCGAGAGGGTGGCCTAATGTCACTCTATTCACTTGTTCCTTTGATTTCCATTTCTGGATGTCCATACAGTTCCAGTCCTTTTCTCTGGAGCAGCGAAGGAGTAAAATCTATTCATCACAATACTCTGGTTTGACATTGTAGGTGAAGTATTTATTCGTCTTTGTGTTTTTTCTACATTGGCTCTGCATATTGTGGGATGACTCTTAGCTAAGGTAGTCACTCTGGTACGTCTTGGGCAACATATTGAGCATTTTCTTACTCAAAATGCCCGTCAATTGTGAACTAAAATATTTATTTTGAGTCGAAACGCCTGTGTTGCAGAATGGCCCATTAGTCAACCAGTGTCCCTGATCAATCCAGCCTTGTGGTCTGCTTGCCACTCACCAGGGAAGATCATGGACAGCATGAGGCACGTTGTCATGTATGGTATATGACATTGTTGGGATGGAATTTCCCCAGCATGGCTTAGTGAAGCTCTATCGCTCTGCCCTTGTACATTTGTCTGGAGCCTTGTGTATTTTTCTCCAGTGAGATTCATGCAGGCTTAAGTGAAGTACTCTTGTTTATAACGTGAGACATCAGAACTGGCTCTGAGGATGAGGTGGCAGCTGCACCCCTTTTTGTGAGAGTGCCTCGGGGGCAAATAATGGGGGCCGCAGAAACTGTAGCACATAACATCTATTCATTCTCTCATAACTTGGGTCATTTACCTCCATGATATCTTGGACATGCATGTGAAAGGCCGTTGCATGTGTGTGGGTAAAGGCTTAATGTATATATCTGGACAGGTGAATGTTGCAGTCCACTGGACTCACTATGTATGCGTTACTAGTTGGTGGTCGCCTTTGTGTGAGATTGCCAAAGTCCACTCCGGACACTGAGTTCTGCGCGCAATAATCTCCCATATCGCCCCCCTCCCACCCGAAATCAATTAGTCTGTAGGGGGAGATGAGTAGCCCACCAGAGCCCCTTGGGTGTCGGTGCAGTCTGCGCTGTTAAGAGTGAAATCTCTCCATTTCCTGTTCAGAATCTGCTTTTCTTTGGGAATGTGGTCTTGCGTGGAGCCATTCCACATTCTACCTGAGGCTGAGCCAGCCCAAACCGGTCTCAGGCAGGGCTGCAGAGCTGTATGTCCTTGACATGAGGTGATCATGCCTCACAGGTTTTGAAAGTAGTAGACCACCTGATTGGGCCAGGCATGGCCATGAAAGTAAAAGAAGTACTAATATTTAAACGTTTTGACTCTGCAACTGAGGACCTGTACGCCAGCTCATGAGAAGAAAAACACAGAAAAGATACCAATGGGACAGATGCTGCGTCGGAACTGTCCCTCCATTATGGGCCTATGTGTGGGAAGCATCTTCAGAGCTACCTTGCTGGAGCTGTTTAGAACGGAAGACCTACAAGCCTGCAAAACCGCATTTGTGCAATTGCCAAAAGAAAGGAAGTGAGCTGCTTATCAGAATATCTCAGTCCAGCTCCTGGAAGAACCTGTGAAGGAGAGCTTTCACAGATTGAGCATGCCCCGGGAGGAAAGGTTGCCCCGGCCATCTGCTCAAAAGAGACAACACTGAGATGTGGGGGCAAAAAGATGGAGCAGTGACTTCAGCCATTGAGAAGGGTGTGTCTGCTCCACCCCTGACCAACCCACTGCTTACCTCTCCAGCTGTCTGGAAAAATCCTTAGGAATTTAGACTTTGTCTCTTAGTCTGAGGCCCATTGACATTGGCTGGAGGAAGGTCACTTTGAATTAAGGACTGTTGAAGTCCTGGTCTTAACCCTTGCACGGGGTCCTGCAGAGGCAGCAGCTGGGGGTCCTCAATTCTCTTTCACTGCTGGTAAGATTCTTGGGATCCTCCTCACAGGTGCAGGGGCGGGTGCGAACCCCCTGGTGCTGATCCTCTGATGTGGCTGGGGCCCACCCTGGTCACTACAGTGGCCTCCTCCTCATGACGACTGTCTCGACCAGACCACGCTCCTTAGCTTACCCCAGTGCCCCCATAAAAACCCTCGGTCAAAACCCACAGACTCAACATCAGATCCTATACTGACGAGACACAACTCACCCTCTTGTGCTACGAAGACTCCACCAACACTGAGACCAACTTCTACAACTGCATGTCAGACACTGCCAACTGTATGAAGGACAACTGCCTTAGGTTCAGCTCGGACAAGAGAGCGGTACTGTTTTTCGGAAACAAAAGCTCCCCATGAGACACATGCTGGTGGCCCTCAGAACTTGGACCTACTGCTTTCCCCACTGACCACGCTAGGAACCTATCTTCGTAAGATATTCAAATGGCTACCCCAATGCTCAAGAGGCACCATCACCCAGGCCCTCATCTCCAACCAACTGGACTATGGCAAAACACTCTACGCAGGGATCACAGCTCACCTCTGACTACAGACCATAGAGAACGCCACACAGGTTAGCACATTAGAGCAGAGGTCTTTTTGATGCCGAGACCCACCAGTCAAACCTTTTTAGGCCTAAGGACCCCCTCCTGACAAAACTTTCTAGATCTTGGTACTCCTCATCATTGACAACTATTAACAACCATAAAAGCCCCCAATTTCCATAGCAAATCATTTTTACAGTGGGGGAAATAATATTAAACAGTGTTTATCAAACGAGAGATCAGTGGGCGTGGTAAAAGGTGAGGCTAAAAACAAAATGCCTCATTTATGAGGAATTGGCCTAGTCTTTTTGCTGCGCTGCCCTAAGCCAATGGGAAGGGCAGGAATGCACCTTATTTATGAAATATGGTGCAATCCTGTCCTTTCCCAATGCGTTGGCGCACAAATTGCTACCTAGCGCCAATGTAGGCTGGATTGTTTTTGTGCAGGTAGGTGCCCCGATAGGGGGTTTCCTCTTTCTGTGTGAGCTGCAGAATGTCACCATCAGGTAGCTACATATCAAATAATGGGTAGCTTAAATGAAAAATATATTTATTTAAAGTTGTTACTCAGTGGGAAATGCACTGTACTGCATTAGGAAACCTCAATTAGGTAATGCACTGCAGAGGTCTGTGTGTAACCAGAGAGCCACAGAATTACATTTGGTTTGTGCAGTGGGGAAGAGTAGCTTATGGATTTTTAGTGCTACGAGGTCACTGCCTGTGACAGAAAGCACTGTGAAAGTGTAAGTCATTAATTTATTCTTTGATTACACACATTATAATGTAGACTGCTACAAACTGTGCAAATAGTTTTAGGATATAATGGAGCTGCCCAAATTTAGATTTTAGTAATACTAGAACATCAGTAATTTTATTTTCCTTTTGCATAACTGTCCCTTTAACTCCTCCTCCGAGGTACTAAGCTATTAAAAACATGCACTTTACAGGCCAGTTGTTAACTCATCTTACTACCACAAACAAAAATATTTGCCATCACAAAGCAATTAAAGCCAGAACCGCTCACAAGCACCAATTTACATTTGTAGATTAACTCAAAACGCACATTTCCATTTCATTCAAGCAAGCAGGCACCCTGGCACAAAGGATTGTTTCACCTGTCTGCCCGGCCTTTTCCTTTCACAGAACAGGAGACTCAATTACCTTCAGCTGAAGCATTTTAACAACCAAAATGAAGCGTCCCGGTTTTAAAAAGGAAGAGCACGTGTTTTAGATTCCAGGCAGAAGTAAGGCCTGGAAATGTGAGACCCCCTTACCAGGACTCCACCCCCCCACCCCACCCCTCCGGGTCGCACCCCACAGATTGAAGACCTCTGCATTAGAGGGAACTCAGTGACCTTATCAATAAGGGTGCAGATTTACATTAATTATTTAAACACTGCAATCTAGTAAAGCACCACTGAACTTTTCGCAGGCTTCTACATTCAGTAAGGCTGGCATCAAATATTAATAACTAGTCTTTTATAGTGCTTCATACCAAATTTTAACATCTTTTAGTGTTACCACTTTATGGTACTCAATTTACTGGCCACTGAAACATGGAAAGCAGAATCTGCTATCCAGGGATTCGAATTTGTGACTTTAAGATCACCACATGGTCATTGGTGGGCATCCAACTTGTTGAGCCAACCTACTCACTTTCCCTATGAATAAATAAGCTGGTGGGAAGTGAATGGTCCCTAATTCGGTGGTCCTAGAGTGGTGACGTTCTGGAGCCTAGACTGTGGGTGTGTGAGTGTTCTGTGCAGTGTTGTGCCCTGTACGCCACTGAATGGTCTACATAGTCCAGGGGCCTAGCTGGGTGGCAAGTGGACGTTCTTTGTGGCTAATGCTCTCTGTAGTCCTGGGGCCTAGACTGGAAATCAGTGAATGTTCTCTGTAGCTCTTCATCTATAGGCTGATGGTGAGTGAGTGTTCTCTGCACTTCTGGGTGCTGGGTCTAGTCTTTTGCATTGGACGACTAGTGAGTGAACGGTCCCTGTAATCACAGGAACCTGAGATAGTTGTGAAAGAATGGTCCTTGTCATCCCAGGGTATTAGGATAGTGGTTACTGAGTGTGTAGTCTTACATGGGATGGTTGGGACTGGTGAGTGAATGTTCTCTGTGGGGAACAGCCATTATAACGCGGTTTTTACCACGCGCAGCTTTTACATCGCATGCGTTACAACGCATGCGATGTTACAACGCAATGCCATTACAACGCAAGTCTTTACATCGACTTGCGCTAGATGGCGTGCTAACATTACAAATAGTGTAATTTACTATCCCAACACCTTCCCTACTGTTACGTGGACTGGAGTTGGAATAGTAAATTACACTTTTCTAATGTTAGCACGCCATCTAGTGCAAGTCGATGTAAAGACTTGCGTTGTAAAGGCATAGCGTGGTAACATCGCATGCGTTGTAACGCATGCGATGTAACTGCACGCGTTGTAATAACACGCGTTGTAATGTCATACATCCTTCTCTGTAGCTCCCTGGCACTAGACTGGTGGTGTGTGAATGTTCACTGTATCTCAGTGCCCTGGACTTCTGGCGAGCGGATGGTAACCTTGTGCTCCTGATATAACATCTTTGAACTTGCTGGAAAGTTCACATGTTATGCCAACTGCACAGCACATAATTTGTACTTCTGATCATATTATGGCCACAACTGTTGATGAGTTGTTTGCCAACAGGGATGAAGGTGTTCAAACAGAGCTGCTGCTTATAGATCTTGATGCAGGCTTTGCTACATGAACACTGAGATTCTGATTGGCTGCCTCGACACAATTTTTGCTGATTCTACTTTGCCGTGGTTTAAATTCTTCATGAGTAAGCAAGGGATCTCTCAGCCTACATAGCCCTTAGCAACACATCCCGTTCCAGAGGGTTTGGCTGCCTCACCCATTCTTTTTAATATGTATATGAAACCTTTTGGCAAGATGGTCAGGTCCTGTGGCTTCAAAGTCCTCTCCTATGTGAATGATTCCCAGCACAGCAGTAGTCCAGGCTATCTCAATCTTCTTATAGTTCTGTCAGTCGTCTGGGAGAGTGTCACCGAACCATTCAGTGGTAGATGGCCACCAACGTTCTGAAAGATTAATGGGGAGATTACATGGGTGCTAACTGTGGGGGACAACCCCCAGGGGGATAGGAGATTATAGAAAAAGGGGAGTGTAGAGCGTTATACACTGCCCACTATATCAGTACAACATATGGTCCAAAGTTGCAAAAAAATTATTTAACTGAAGTACGGCAAGTCAAATCCTCCTCGTAGACAAGATCTACTCAATAATCTGGTCTCCAGCAACTACTAAATCGAGTGCAAAATATGGCAGCCAAGCTGGCCTGCGGCCTCAGACAAACACAACCAGAAATTTTTTGCACTGGCTCCCCATTAAGTAGAGAATTGAAGATGTTAGTGTTTTGCTAATTGTATTATTTCCTGTCTCCTTTTTGATTGTCCGGATCTCCTCTAACCCCCTCCCCCACCTATTATAGGTTGCTAGCAGTAGTACCACGATGCCGTTCAACGTGCCTTACTTACATATAATTTAGCACAGTAAAACATACAAACTATGTAATGTTCGAATGATCTATGTATGTAGCCCTAGGGCTGGCTCTGTAAACGTTCTCCATAATCATGTGCCTGAGCTGGTGGCGCTTGGTCTCTATAGTCCTGGGGTGCTGCTGATTGTATGGCGCTTAGGGCACTGGGATGTGGTAAGGAAGCGTTCACTGTATTCTTGCGCCCGGGGCTTGGAGAGTGAGTGCTGCCTGTAATCCCTGGGCCTGCTCAGTGAATGCTTCCTGGCTCTGACTGGTGGCGAGTGAATGTGTACTACAGAGGCGCCGGGATAACGGATACGGCAAGTAAAGGTTCACTGTGGCCTTGTGCCACGGGCTGGTGAGCGGTGGTGAGTGAATGTTCTCTGTAGTCCTGGAGCCCGGGTCCTGACCCGCGTGTCTGCGACCGAGAGCACAGAGGGGCCGCTATAAGGCGCCGAGTTGCGCTTACAGCTGGCAGAGCTTCCAGGACCTGCTGCCAGCTACGGTGCCCCCTCTGGCTGCCACCCAGGTTCCCCTCCATCGCCGCTTACAAGCGGGCAGTCAGCTCCGGCCATGCGCCTTCAAAGGGCCCGGAAGAGGCGGGCCAAGGAAAGCACAGCCAAACAGGAAGAGCCCTTCTGGGCCCTTCCCGGACGCAACCGACTCGCCCGCACAGATTGTATTTATATGAAAAACCAGAAGCTTGTTTTCAAAAGATTTGGTAAGTTGTCTTTGCTTTTACTAATTTTCTTTCAATGGGGGCATTGAGTGCTGATCCGAGCCGAGGTGCTGGAGTCGCACACCAGTCGCCCCAATTCCCTGTCTGCTGTTTATTTGTTCCACGAGAAATGGTCTTCAGGCGCCAACTATCACCCAGTCATAGCTGCCAAATTTTCAGATTGCATATGAAAACATTAACAACGTTTAAGTGTGCTTATGAGTGACATTCCATGGCTTTTGTGTTACATTTATTGTGAAACTTAATTGTGATTAAAAACAGCAAAAATCCCTGTAACGAGATACATATCCGAAGTAATCCCCGTTGCCGCAACATGAAGCTATAAAAGGAAGTTCCACTTCATCTTTTTTTCAATTTTTCTTGCTTTCACTGTGGCACGGCTGCTAACTGGCAGCAGGCTGCCACTGAATTTAAAGGAGCCTGCGCCTGTAGAGTGCAGGGTCTCCCTATCACAAGCTAGTGCGCACTGATGGTGTAACCATGACAACAGTTAACCCTTCCTGAACCTGGTTGCAGACACTCAGTGGCGTCACTAGGGTTGGTGTCACCCGGTGCGGGTAACTCATGGTGTCACCCCCTCACGACTTACCGCATGGACCTCCTCCGCTCCGAGTCCGCCAGTGGACACAGTTGGCAAATAACGGGACCATACAAAATCCTTAGTAACGTTTGTAAATGTAGGCAAACTTTGTCAATCATTGCGTCACACCGCTCTTTCGATCTTCACAATACTTGATTTTGCCAATGATTTGGAAGAGAAGTGGAAAAATCTTTGCAATGTCCATGTCATTTTCCTCAACAATTCTAGCAAAAATATTAGCAAAGAGCTTAAAGGAGGCTCATCTTGATAGCCAACGTAAAGTTTAAGAGCACCCCATGCCAATTTCCACAACATAGACGTCACAGTCAATAGAATGAGGCTGATGAGTGAGCCGCGATTAAAACATTCCGAGCCATTTCAGAAGTCTTTTTGCGTCATAGGCACATATCAGCAGGCATCTGTAACAGCTTTTCAAGCAATGTTGCAAAAGCTGTGACTTTCATGACATTTGGCGTGGCATCCCTGCAGTGCCCACTTGCAGCATTGTGGGTTGTTGGCATCCCTGCACTGCCTGCATGCAGCATTGTGGGTCGTTGGCGTCCCTGCTGTGCCTGCATGCAGCATTGTGGGTCGTTGGCATCCCTGCGGTGCCTGCTTGCAGCATTGTCAGTCGTTGGCGTTCCTGCAGTGCCGTTTCTTGGGAGCAGTGTGGTGCACTGTATGCTAGGTGAGAGACTAGTTCACGTGGGTTTGTCGGGATGCTGTGGTTCCCTCGACTGTGTCGCACAAGCCCCTTGGTAGGAGGGTGGTCTGCATTTGTCGGGTGTCATATGTTGGGCTGTTTGTGCCTGGGATCTCCTCCGGTTCTCTGTGAGTGCTCCTCATCACATGGAGGCCTGTCCGTTAGCCTTGCTTGGAATAAAATTAAATTATAGTGGCACCGGTCGCACCATTCAGTTGCTTGCCTCGTTACGTTCTATGCACATATTGAGTGCTGTGTGACTACATGTCGATGTGACTTGCTTGTGTTCTTTGATAAAAAAAAATATTTTTGCATGCTATCCAGATGTGGTATTTTGATGGACTTCGATCAATACAGTTGACCTTCCATTTGTCTCTCAAGCCCCCCACCCCGTGAACTGACCTTCCGTTTGTCTCTCCCGCACCCCTCCCCCCCCAGTGAACCATTTATTTGTTCCGTAAGTCATTACACAGCAGCGCTAGAATCAGAAGTCTGTGAAAGGATAAGGAACCTTGGTATTGGTAACGAATGTCATAGGCGCTTCAGTTTGATGTCACTGAGACCCAGGGTTTATGATACGTAACGGGAGCCTGCATAGGGGAGGCCGCCACCGCATCAGCGAGAAACAGAACATTTGATTTTTGATGTAGAATGTTATGTGAGGTAGAAACGGGTCTTTTTTATAGGTTCACGGCTGGATCCGTACCCCCCGCACCCTCCTAGTGACGCCACTGCAGACACTTGCAGCAGCTGCAATGGGAATACGTTTAAATATTGTTCAGTCATGCCATGCAGTCCCTCGTAACTCAGTGCTCTAAAACCAATTCATCACCTTTTAGGAGTTCTAACTTTACTACTACTAAATGCCTTCTGTGAATACCAAAAGTAGTAAGTTTAGGATTTTATCTCAGATTAGTTCTGTGAATATGCCCCTTATTGTTTTCATACGTGTTCAGCATTTTTATTTCAACGCATTAAGTGATTCAGACTAAACTTGGGTTTCAGGGGCAGATTGCTGTCTGCATAAAGCGAAGAAACACTAACTGCGAGGAGGTAGCCTGTTTGCAGTGGTTTTGCTCCGGTTGGCGGTTGGTTCTCTTCCCACCTCCATTCTCCCCGTGGCTCCCTCCTCCCTCCTAAGGGCGCATTCATTCTGCTGCTTCTTGTTTACACTTCCAACTAAAAACATTTTGATGGTTCCACGTTTAATAGCGGTCCCAAGTAAAAAAAAACAAAAAAACAGCACTCGTCCGTTGCGGCATGCAAAATTATTTTAATTACTGTAATGTGTTGGTTAGCCTTTGTCCGCAGCGTGCATGTTAATTGGTTGTTTCCCTACCACACTGACACTTTTTCCGTCTCTGTAATTAGGCACTCCCATTGCCATGACCGATTGGCTATGCCAATGCTCGTTTCCTTTGAGAGCGGGCTGCTCTGACACTGGGGCGGATTAGCCATCGCTACACAGTTCTGATGCCTGGTCAGGCCCCATCTTCTTGCTCCTGGGTTGGCGCTTTCAGACCCCCGTGATCACCTTTGTTTCTGAAAGTACTGTAAGTACAGCTGTTTGGCTCCAGCTTGCCCAAGATGGGGTCTGCTAAGACCAGCCCCCTTGGTCTCATGTGTGAGACCTCAGACACTGCTGCGTCTTTCTCTTCGGCAGTGGCATAGCTAGAGCTTTTGCCACCCGGGGCGATCCCAGTGTTTGCTTTCCAGTGACGGCCGGTGCAGAAAAGGGGGGTGGTGGAGGCGACAGATGATGACGGGTAGGGAGGGGGCGAAGGGACAGACGACGAGGGAGAATAAAATTAAGAAAGGAAAACTTACATTACTCTCGCCACTGCCCTCCTAGGGCAGACCACCACCCTCCTACACCCCAGCTACTCCACTGCTCTTTGGTTCTCACACTTGTGTGTGGCTTACTGTCTGCTGAGACTGACAAAATATGGTTTCTGCAGTCTTATGCGCCACCTGCTCAAGCCCCTGGCCCTCCTACTTTGGGTGGAAATATTCAAACACACACACACTGTCCTTCCCCTTGCTGTCCAATGTGGCCAGCTCAGATACCCTAATTCCCTTCCCCAGGATGACGAGCTATCTGTTCAGGAATAACAATCTTCCTTTCTCGTGGAACCTGGTCTTCCCTTCCTCCAGCTGTCCTAGAAGACAGCTCCATCTGAGGCCTTGCTGCCTTTCAGCCACAGCACTTAGGCAAGGTTCACAACTCTCCAAGTGGCACTGGTTTGCATTACTGCTTCTCCTGAAGTCAGCAGGCCAATACCTTGGGTTGGGTTTTTAAAAAGGGATCGCCCATGGGATACTGTCTCCCTTCTTACTTGCATGACCAAGTGCCCTCCATCCAGCAGCTGGGTAGCTCAGCATGTGTAGCTTGTTGCTCCTAGTCTTGTCTCTCCGGGAATAGTCATATGTTCTTAAATTGGCAAGCTTGTGACACTTTTGAAGTCCTGCAGACCTTAAGATGATCTCTCATTCATGACACTGAACATCAAACTCCAGATGACTTTCCTTCCGACATCTAACTCAAGGGCCTGGCTTGGATATGGCTCATGCCTGTTGGCACAGGGCCATGATGTAACAAGTCCTCCTCTTTAGATGTGCCCTTTGCATCAAGAATTGTCAGGTTTTCTTTCACAGAAGCTACTGCTACCTTCTCAAACACATAGAACTCCCCTCTTGAGACACAGCAACCATGGTCCTCGGAATGGCAAAGTCTCTTCTCTGGAAGCTGTTTGTCGTTTTGCCTCCTGATGTTTCATGTGAGGGATGGCAGAAGAGCCTCCTGCGGTCTTCTCTGTTGTTCCACCTCCAGCTGTCTGGAAGACTTCCTCCTAACCCTAAAACCCTTCCAACTGGTTCAGGCCTCTAGAAGTTAATCTGTCAGGCAGGACTTGGCAGATTCATAAAGGCAGACATTGGGTGAAGAAGGATGGTGGTGGCGGGGTACATGCCAATACAGTTTCCTCCATTACAAAAGCAAGCAACACACTGGGTTCTGCGGATAAGCCATCCTTGATATGTCCACCCTGTCTAAGCCCTGGGCCTTTAAAAGAGCCTGTGTTCTAGGCAGTCATTCCTTTGAGCCACTTGGCAACTGCTTCTGAATTGTTCCTGTCTGGGGATACCATTCCAAGCCCAATCAGGTTGTTCTGGAGTAAATAATTGACAAAAGGTCATCCTATACTCCAGCTTTTACAAGTACGATCTTGTCATCTCAAAGGTCATTAGTGTCAGGGGACAATCATCTATCTCCTTTTCCCAGTTTGCTTGACTGCTTCTGGTCAAAGATCTAATGGTCCACTCTTCTGATGCGGGAAGTCAATCTAAGCTTCATCAAGCACCTTGCACTTTACCTGGGCTGGGACTCCATCCCCCAGTTGCCAGCACTACCAGGAGGCTGGGCTTTGGCTGAGAACATGCTATAAAGCACCTGTACGAAACTGGGTTTCAGTTGCAGTAACCCTCGCCCCCACACACTTTTTGCCAGACTATTGATGCACTTTGACATGAGGTGCCCTGGGTCCCTGCCAATCAGGTTCCCAGGGCCTGTGTTCTTTCCTAAAACTGTACTTTGTACCCCCAATTGGCACCTTTCTGGCCACATGTCAGTACATTGTAAAATGTACCATGGGTACCAAGGCCACTGTGGTCAGGGAAGGCCTCTAAGGGCTACAGCACTTATTGCGCCACCCTTAGAGACCCTGTATATATATATATATATATATATATATATATATATATATATATATATATATATATATATATACACATACACACACACACACACACACACACACACACACACACACACACACACACACACACACACACACACACACACACACACACACACACACACACACACACACACACACACACACACACACACACACACACACACACACACACACACACACACACACACACACACACACACACACACAAACTATGAGTCTGTTTTCTTATACACTAAATTTGTAGTTGAAAAGTCACGTGTGAAGCAAAGTTAAATGGCCGCTGAATACTTTTCTCAACGTCAGTGAACAAGGGTGCTACGCACTCGAAACGCGTTTGGCCAACGGCTGACTGAGGAATAAAAGATTTGCTTAAAACCACACAAGGCTTCGTTTTTCTTCCGGATATATTGGGGAAGATTTCGCTGCAATATATATATATATACATATACACACACACACACCCGCGTCGTGTTTTGGAGCAGAGCAAAGTTGAGAGTCGACATGGCGCACATCCCTGTGTGCCATGCCTACGACCCACTGCCCTGGCATAGGGCAGCCACCCCTCTAGCTGGGTGCACTATACCAGTGGTGAGGGTACAGGTACATGAACCCTGTACCCTTACAGTGTCTAGACCAATTCTTAGACATTGTAAGTACAGTAATGCCATTTAGAGTATATGTTGCTGGAAGTTTGTCATTACGAACTCCACAACACCATAATGGCTTTACTGGGAAGTTTGGTATAAACTTTTCCGCACATTAAACTCACACTGATGCCAGTGTGGAATTTAATGAAAAATGCAATCAGAGGGCATCTTAGAAATGCCCCCTGAAAAACGACCAGCCTCTGGTGGGTTCCCAGACTGGTACACCAGCCTGCCACCACGAGATATGTTTCTGGACCCCTGCGGTGATAGCCTTTGCTCCTGAGCCCAGAAACAAATCCTTTCCTCGGCGGAGGTGGTCACACCTCCCCCAGACCAGGAAGAGCCATCTGTGGAAGGGGAATTTCTTAGCCTTGCCACCTTTATAACGGACACACAGCCTCTCCTGCTATCAGGAGTAGGGCCCCTTCCTGTCTTCCCTCCTTTTCGGAGGGAAGACAGGCAGGAAAAATGAGCACAGCCCAGAAGGTGTGCCCACCTCTGCCAACCCCACCCCTCAGGTAGGGGAGGCGAGGTGACGCCCCCTCTTCAGTGCCCGCCATCTTGCAGATGGACGGCACTCTCCAAACAGGATAATGGATTGTACCCACTTCTCCACGTGGGTTGAGCACTCCAAGGGTGTAGTCACTCTAAGGTGGGATACTGAACTCGCGTCCCCTAAAACGCCAGGTACATACAGTATTTAGGGGGCAGCCCTGAACCAAGAAGACAGATTCCCGCAACCTAAGTAGAAGGACGAAAGAAGACGCCCAGCAGAGAAGACTACAGAGAAGAACTGACTTGGCCCCAGCCTTACCGGCCCGTCGCCTTGTCCTGCAGTCAGCGACCTCCAGAACCCCTGGGAGCACTGACTCCCTTCAACAAAGACCGGATCTCCTATGAACAGCAGCTCTGTTCAAAAGAATCTCCAAAGTAAGACTCACAGTCTGCTGAGGACAAAGAAACCAGATGCCTGGAACCACCACTGCACCAGTCGCCCGAGTTTGAGTGGCTCACCGGTCCCAGTGAGGTCCCCCAGAGCTCTAGACTCAGAGTCCACCGTGGGTTTACCCCTCCAGGACTCCCCGACGCCACCTGCAGCCTCTACACGGAAACCTCCCCCAACCGCGAGTGGCCCGGTAAGGTGAAATCCAACCTCAAAAGACACCCCTGCATCCAGCTGCCCTGCGCCCTGGAAAAGAGAACCCGAGGTGCACCTACTTACCAGAGCCCTCCAACTTACCTGCCCAGATGTTGGTTTCTCCTAGAAGTCTGCCTGGACCAAGCCTGCAGCCAAAATCCAAAACCAGCAACTCCCATTGAAACAACAGGGCACCCGACGCCAAAACAGATCCTGCACCCAGCCGCCCCTGCGCCGCTGCGGGTGCACTTTGTGTGCTACTGGATCCCCCTTTGCCCTGAGCCTAACACCAGGAGCTTTGCTCCCACAACTTTGTGGCCTGCTCGTGAGCAGCCACCACCCTGAGGCCCCCTTTCCCCCATTGGATAACATTGGGCCTCAACACCAACTCCCACAAATAATGACTTGCCTGCAAACCGTTTACTTCATTTCCTTCCATAGGATTGCATTGACTGCTTTTCCTTGAACATTCTTCTAAGTGTGGAGTTGGTTTGTATAAAACATTGAAAAACTGCAAATGCAATAACATTGAATTACTTACCTTTTGTCTAAGAAATGTCTCAGTGTGATATCTAGGCATATCACACTGATTAGCAAAAGTAACTTAAAAAGTAACATGCACAGTAATCTGTAAAGTAACAGAAAAGTAATTTTGAGCTGTTGACTTACCTGTAATTTAACCAACTGCATTTGAAGCTGCATTCAACTGTAAATCACTGCATAAGATTCTGCAGAGTATTATTTCACTGACCTGCACCAGGATTGGCTTGGTTCTAGAAATATAATAACTAAATTATATTTTTATACAAACAAATTGGTCTGAGTTCAGTCTTTGAGTGTGTGACATCATTTCTTGCCTGAGTGTTTACAACAAATGCTTAACACTACCCTCTGATAAAGCCTTACTGCTTGCCCACACTACCACAAATAGAGAATAAGGTGCAATCTACTTGTAGCTCTTCCTACCTTTGGGGTTCCACTGGACTCTGAGCACACTATACCTCATTTTGGTATAGTATATACAGAGCCAGCTTCCTACACCGCCCATTTGTGCACACTGTGGGCTGGGACGTAAATCTAAGCCACATCAAGTACCTCACACTTTACGTGGGGTAGGACTCTATCCCCCAGGTGGCAGCATTACCAGGAGGCGGGGCTCAGGCCGAGAACGCGCTATGAAGCACCCATTTGCACACCGCAGTGCGGGATGTGCCCGGGTGAAGACCGGGCCAAGAGCACGGCTGGACAAGCCTCGGATGGATCTCCCCTCTTGGTCCTCACCCAGCATTCTTTACCAGAAAGGTAGGACTTTTTGTTCCAACCCTATCAATATCATTTGACTATATATCCAAGATTGGGAAGAAAAAGCTTACTCATCAGCCTAAAACTGGAGCCAAAGGGGCTGTGCCGTCGCCTTTAATCACTTTATACTTGCCTTCTGCTATGGGGGGGTTTCTCTACAGAGAAAAGTTAGTGGAAACTCGCATTGATTCTGTGCAGAAATTAATAAATGTTTCCTCAGGGCCTCCACTAGCTTCATCGCCTAATGGGGGAAACTTCATACCATCAAGCAATTCTTCAAAAGATTCCCAGCAGAAAACCCCTTCTTTAATTTTAAACCCCTATATAGTCTATGACCCCGTGGAAGATATTTCCATTGCCGGCTCTAGTTCTCCAACAAGTGTTCCTAAACCATCACCCCTTAAATGCAAGTGCAATGATGGCAAAACCCAAAAGGGAGAATCTAAGATTAATAAATTAAGAACAAACTCTACTCCCTCACATTCAAATTCAGTTTTTATTAACACCCGTTTTCTTGAAAATTTGTAAACCCATATTCAATAATCTGGAATCTATATTGAAGGAATTCCAACAATCAATGTTGTCTCAACTTAATCATCTATTGGAAAAAGCACAGAGTTTATATGATTACCAGCGTAATCTCCCACAGATCTAGACCTGCTGGCCACATCATCATGAGTCTTGTCCCTCACTTGCAGCTAACTGTCATGCCCCGCGGTCATGCCCCTACAGGCAGTGAGTACTTAAAGGGCGAAGGGCGTGTAAACGCCGCTTCGCGTTCTAGCATTGAGCCCCATTTCCGTCCCGAGAGTTCTTGCCTGACTTCCTGTTGCTGTATTTCCGGTTTCCTGTTTCGAGTCGCAGACGATTCCCGGCTCCGGTGTTGGTCACGTTGTGGATCCTGGTGTAGCGTGGCGCTGGTGGTGTTCTCTCTCCAGGAGCTACTGCGAGTGTTACGCCTGCTCCCTATGGTTGTTGTACCATTCAAGTAAGGTCTGCTGGGTGATAAGTTGTGCGGGGGTTTCCTGTCTCGCGTCGCTCCTTACCTGGGAGTTAGAAGTGGATAGGTGGTTCGTGAACCCCCCTCGCCAGCGCTACCTGTCTTGGTGACTTCAGAACAGCGCTACATTTATTAGTGAATTCAGACTGAAGCCTTATCAGTCGTGGGTGTAGTTGTGTTTTGCCTGCTGTTAAGGCGACTCCGAGGTTGTGTATTATTGGAGTCTCTCCTTTGTGTTTGTACAACGCCCTCAGTATCGTTTACTTCCCTTTGCTTTCACCAAGTATATATCCCTTGGCTTCATATCCCTCCCCTACGTCCTCCTGAACAGATATTAGGAATCCGGTGGTGATTACTGCGAGGACCATTGAGCAGGGGGTTAGGTTTCCCATACTCCTTCACAAAAAGCACGGTACTTGTTCTTCCTAATCTTCTTCTATGAATAAGTGGCATAATATACCTCCTGTGTTCACGATCTCTGCCTACCTGTTCTCCGCAGCTGCCCGCAAAGGAACTACTTACCTAGAGTAATACCTGCATGTTCCCGCAGACTAATACCCAAGCAGCTGACGATACTCCTGGTAGGTGCCGGGGAAGTGAAGATTAGAAAGACCAAGGGTAGCGATACATAGATATCCCTATAACCATCTTTGTATTACAGCTGGGAGGCCCTCTTATTCTTCCTGCCAAGATCCATCACGCTCCTGCTGTTCCTCCTGCCAGAATCATCCATCAAGACCTACCTGTTCCCCCAACTATCCTTGTTTTGTTTCCCTGTTTTCCCCAGTGGGTTCTCCCCACTCTAGAGTTTGATAGAGTCGGAGGAACGCGGGGGACGACTGTGGACTTTCTTCACGACTCCAGACGCTCCTGCAGAACATCCGCGATCCTTACACTAACACCTCATGCATTCCATTGGTTCCCTACACTTCTAGCCAACCTATTAGGAGTCCCACCCCGCCATCTGTGTTATGTTTTGTAATGTGCCCCAATATAGGCCTGGGTAGTCACCTAACCTTTCACCTACAATTTCCCTGCCATTGTACTACATAACGGTTTTTGGAATTGACCTTTTACCTAGTAAAGGTACTGCATAAATGTCTTGTGGTTTTCCCAGAAAGCTAGCCTCATTTATTATGCATGAGGGTTCTCAGAATTACAGCAGGATTACCATCTTCTGCATAATAACTATGTATAAGGGTCATCCCTTTCGTCACCCTCGGCCGACATGATACAGCAAGGTAGAACCCCTGAGGGTACATTTTGGGTATATATACACCATATCTTCGCTGAGGAGAAAGACTTACATGCTGACACACTGCCATGAGACGCTGAGGTTCCTGCATGCAGATACTCCAGCTCGCAGTGGTCTGACATCCCTTGCGGGGTATCCATCTTGGGACCAAGACAGGATACCACAGTCTCTCACTTCAGGTAATGGGGTTGGCTTCAGCCTAGGGGGATTCTTGGCTCTACACCTACATACATGCTAGGTATACTTGGGTACATCTAGTTAGGGTTGCATCGCGGGAGTATGCATTTTTATTGTCATGTACTTATATACCTGCTTGTAATCATTGTTTTAGCACTATGGAATCTATCATTCTTTTACTCTAATGGTGCTTATAACTGCTTCTGTCTTATGGTTGTTTCAGCACACCTGTTTTACACTAGAATGACGCTGGTTCAATAAATGCTTATTGAAAAATGTCCCCACTGTTTATTCTGTGTCTCTTTCTGAGACAAAGTGAGCACGAGTGACTGAGCGAAAAGTACTGTCCTGTTTCCATGATCTCTGATGGGACAGAGTTGTCATGTTCAATAGTTGCCAAGAATTATTCTCTCCTTGGTAAGAGGAGTTTATAGTGGCACTGTGAGCTAGCTGGTATACAGGCAAACATACTCGGTGGGGGTGTCTGGAACAAGTCTGGACACCAATCCCACAGTCTTATGTTGTCTAAACGCGCAGATCCTATAAAAGTTTATAGGAACTACACGAAATGGCGCCGCTAACGTTGGTTTGGTACTTATTTAACGGTCAAATCTGAGTACTTCAGTCATGCTTTTCTCAGAGACCCCTACTCACATTTACCCAGAGATGTCTGGAGTGGGAAGGGAAAATTTTGCAGCAGCTGAGTATGCATATCCTATGTATTGTCTGTAGGTTTATTAAAGCTTAAAGGACAAAACATTCCTATTGTGCATAAAACCTTATCTCAGTTTCCTTGAAACTTTTTCAACACAATGTCTGACGAACATCTCGTTGTGCCAGTGGAGGAAGGAGAACAAAAAGGCGAAATAAACATTTCAGAAAATGTCAGATCTACCCTTACCTTAAATTTAGCAGGCTATGGAGTCACAGCAAGGGGAGGGGTAGTAACTTTGGTGATTGAGGCACACAAATCGTATAGAACTGAGGTATTCTATTCATGTGTTAAATCCCCACCTGCAGATGCACGCACAAACACATTTCATTCTTACACTGAAGATGAAACACATGGGGAATATTGTCCATACGAGGACATTGAAGGTCCGCTCACCTACCAGGAGCATATAAACTGGTTTAAAGGCGCCCTCCCACACACAAAAGATAAAATAAGACTCGGTCCGCTCGACAGAGACAGAGCGACTTGGCCGGTCCTAGCGGCTTACACACCGCATCCAGACATTGACACAATGTTGGTAGTAGACTTCCGTCCCCTACACAAAGAAATAATAAAACTTCAGCTATCAAGGGCTACACAAGCAGAACAAATTCAGGGATCTACAACTAAAAACTCCACAAACACTACAAGCAGTTATGGGTAAAATGCCCACTAAACATGAACAAATGCCATTCTGGATAGCTCAGAAAATCACACAGTTAGAGGTAGTGTTTCCACACACAAGCCCGCAAGAAAAACACAGAATGCTAACAATCTGATTGGCAATGGGGATAGCTTCCCAGATAGAGGATTGTACCTCTTGGGGTACAGTTTTCACTGCCATATATACCAGAACTCATGGTATCCCTTCAATAGCAGTAATACCAAATGTATTAAGACAAAGACAGAATGAGTATGGAGCAGAACCTGCTCTGAACTTAGGGATGAAATTGTTAGGAAATTTTGCTCAGGTATCAATTTTTATATTAGCAAACATAAAAGGGGAGGTAGCAGAAGTGGCAATACACCAACGCCTGAGGGATTTCACTCCTGTACAACAGGAGTGTGAATTACCTAAAATTATCTAAGATACCTTTGCTGAATTAGGTAGAGATAGTTTGGGAGCTAGAGCAACAAAACCTCAACTCATGGGTGGACCTGAAAAGGATAACACCAAGTAAGCACCTGATTCTTCCAAGAACGAATGGGATAATAAAAAACAAAACAAAATAATAGAGAGAATAGATCACAATCCAGGGGTGGGTCTCCTCAACAGGAGCCCTCCGAAAGGAAGTACAACCTTAGGAATCATGATAACATAACAAAAACCTGACAGGTATCAGGATACTGATGCACGTTCCTCTCGTTCCTTTGAGGGTTCATCAAAAAAACTCCAAGAGGGAAGGATGGTCAGAACACAGATAAGAAGAATGGACAATGTCCAGAGACACACATCGTACTTTGGACTACAATATCAAAAAAGAAGATAAATCAAAATCAAAACCTCAGTTTAAAAAGAAGAAGGTAGCAGGCCTTAAAGTTACCCATGTCAAGGATACTGAGGACTCAACTTCTGAACGGGGAATTGGCTCTTACAATGCTAGACAGCGCAGCAGAAGTAACAATAGCTCACCAGAACCTGATGGAATTTCTGGTGACAGAAGAGTTGAATGAACATATCACAGTGGAAACACCTGATACAAGGGTAAGTGTCCCACATCGGTTACATGAGATAACACTCCAAATGGAGGGGGACAAACCTAGAAAATTAAAGGTCTCTTTTGGGAGAACCTGACGTTTGGCTATGACATCCTTTTGGCTGAAAGAAGATTGGCTGCCTGAGATTGTTATGGAGTGCCCAAAGGGTAATTATACTGGCTTTTTTCGACCTCGTTCCAGTATACTTAAAACATTCATACGTGCAGGAGTGGGCGATTGCACTTGCTCCTGCATTAAATCGCAACCATGTAGGGTGGGATGCTAAGTCACCTCACCATGTAATTCCAGTAAAAAATACTCCGGCATCCACAGAGACAATACCCTATTAAACAAGAAGCGAAAAAGCAAGTCAGGGAGCTCTTAGATCAACTTGAATACCATGGTGTAATAGAAACTTGCACCTCTTCAATGAATAATCCTTGGTTTCCTGTAACAAAACCTGATAATTCATACTGTCTAGTTTTAGACTACAGACATCTGAACACATGCACAAAAACATTTGCAGTACAGAATGCACATGTTGCCACATTTATGAATAACATTGTGCGGAAAAAATACAAACCAACACTAGATATCTCAAATAGATTTTTCTGCCAAAATATAGCACCTGAAAGCAGGTATTTGACAGCATTCTCAGCGCTCGGTTCTCAGCAGCAATTTTTTAGACTGCCCCAAGGGTATAAGAATAGCTCCGGGTTGTTCTCAGCTAGGGTAACAGAGTTACTTCAAAATTTTGATGAGGAGGCATTGTC
The DNA here is from genome assembly GCF_964204655.1 of Triturus cristatus. NCBI lineage: Eukaryota > Metazoa > Chordata > Amphibia > Caudata > Salamandridae > Triturus > Triturus cristatus. Next base: position 581,056,352 of record NC_140584.1, read on the forward strand.
CTATGTAGATGACATTTATCTGACGGATGATGATTTAATGGATCATTTGACAAGGGTGAGCAACATAATTTTGGGGTTCGCCTAGGAGGGCTACAAATTCAACTTTAAAAAATCAAAAATAGCCCACCTCAACATCCTATTTTTGGAGTATGAACTTTCAAGTGAAGGGAAAAGCCTAGCAACTAACTTTTTAGAAAAGTGTGTGCTGCTTCAATCTCCAAAATCTCTGAAAAATTTATAATCCATATTAGGATTCCTGAATTTTGGCAGAACATACATTTTTGATTACACAGAAAAAGTAAAACCTCTGTACGATTTAATCAGACCTGATTTTCCAATTAGACATTGGACACAGGAACACACAAATATACTTTGTTCTTTACAAGCTGACATGATAGCTTCCAATCCCCTACACACACGTGTAAATACCACAAATTTGGTGGTCCGTGTAATCGCGGGTCAGTCAGGGTACACTTACCTAACCTTCAATGAAGGTGAAATAGTGCCCATAGCAAACAAATCACACATTTACACAAACGCTGCCATGCATTTTGCTTCTACAGAAAAAATTCTGACAGCAGTACAAACTGCTGTAGTGAGAGGAAGAGCACTAGCTCAGGGGAAACAAATAATTGTCGTAACTCAGGTACCAGCCTCAGAGGCTGTTGCAAAGGCAAGCGTTCCAAATGCTAAAGCACTACATCCACGATGGATACAATGGGATAATTCTCTCACTGCAACAGATGTAGAATACACTAAAAACACAAGCATTCCTGCAATACGAACAAGAATATCCTCTCCCGAATGAAATAATGCCTCTAGATCAGTATGAATACATTATTTACACTGACGGTTCTGCTCAGCCTGCCATAGGAAGTAAACAGCAATACAGCGCAGCTTGAGTGATTGTAAAAGGACTTATGCAGGACGGCAAGTTCCATCCTAGCAGTAAGAAAACACAGTCTCTAGGAGACTGCACGGCACAGCTGACAGAATTAAAAGCCCTATTACTGGCACTAATACAAACTGATCAAAAATTCCCCACACTTATAGTGTGCAATTCGTTTTACTGTGTCCAGTCTTGCAATGAATATCTTCACTATTCGGTTTAAAATGGGTTTAAAGACTCAAAAGGTTGCACAATAAAGCACAAAACGCTTTGGGAACAAGTGGCAGAATTGAAAAAAGACTTGCACAAGTGGCAGAATTGAAAAAAGACTTGCAGAGAGCTCACGTGAGACACACGCTGAGTCATCAACGTGATGGCGTTCACGTTGAAGGGAATTTATTGGCTGATGAAGCCGCTAAGGGGGCAGTACTGCAATCACTCGTTCTAGCACGAGAATAGACGGAAGCACAATGGTGGCTGGCAGTGCTTCACGCAAAAACAGCGCAGTCTTACCAAAAGGTTTTCCACTCAAGTACTCCAACAAGTTAGATGCAAAAATCCTTCCGTATGCTCAAGTTCCAGGAGTGGGGGATAGAGTAATACCAAACATGGATAGCAGGTTAGGTTTAATATCAGCTGCACACAAGGGTCTGGGTTGTGCACATGCAGGGGATATCGCGACAGCTTCTCTACTGAAACAACGCAGTTGGTGGACAGGTGCGACATCTGTCAGCAGATGAAGGGTTCCACCATAGCACGTCTGGCATAAACACCATTACTAATATCAGACAGACCTCTTGCGTGTCTATTTGGAACCCTGCGGCCCCTTACAATCTGATGGGGCTTACAAGAACATCTTGGTGGCAGTGGATTCATGCTCTAGATTCCTGTGGGTTTGGCCTCAGCACTCGGCTGATGCTCAAACTGTTATAAAAGATTTGCGAGTCTTCATAGGGACATACGCAGTTGGCATATATTACATTCTGGCCATGGCCCCACATTTAGCTCTAGGGCTTACAAGGAAGCCATGGGAAGTTTGGATGCAGCACTACGGTACTCCTCTCCATACCATCCCAAGGGAAATTTGGCAGTGAAGAGGAAAAACAGGGACTTAAAGCAATCCTTAACAGCAAGGGTATTAGGCTCGGTGGTAGATGGATCAATCACCTATATGGGGTCCAGAGAGCACACAATAATATCCCAAGAAGTTCCCTAGGAGGTGTCACCCCTTACAAAGTCCTATTTGGGACGAGAATGTGGGTACCTGATCTCGATTATGAAAGCACAGTGGCGAATTAAAAACCTTTTGACATCACTAAACGTTTGGCTGTTTTACAGGATCTTAATGAATTCCGGGCACAACAAGGCAACGTGCAAGTAAATTGCACCGCCACTGGGGAAGTCAAATTAGTATCAGCAAGACCTGTTTGGATCCCAAAAGTCGGGGATCTAGTCAGAGAAAAGATTGTGGACAAAAAATATTTATGGCCATCTTACAGAAAGCCTGTACCTATCCTGGCTGTGGAAGGAACAAGAACAGTACTTCTTCTACCTCTTGCCAGCAAGAAAGAAAAGACATTGATCTAATCAAACCACACTATGTGGCCAATCCTGAATAGCAGGCCACGTGGGCTCCTGGGTAGCCGCTGCTCTCCTATTGCTACCATACAGGAAGTTCAGACAGAAAGACTTATAACATTCGAAGAGTCTTCTATACGTAGTAATAACCAACAATTAAATGGAACTCGTTCCTATTGAAATTGAACATCAAAACTCAAATGAAACACAGATATCAATTCGGCCTACTACCGACATCTACATCGATATGCCTCTACAGGAGACCCCTACCAGTTCATCAAAAACTGCTTAGCTACCAAAGATAGATTGAACTGCATCTGCCTACTTCATCAATTTCGACACATTTTCTCTGGATCCAAGTGAACCTGAGTCACCGCCAGTTCCAGTTTTCCACAAAAAACAACTTCATGATTTCTACATTTTTCTGAAAAAGACATACTAAGTGTCACCATGCCTACATCTCTGGATAATAACTCGAATACTATTCCTCCTATTCTGGATAGGTTTAGTGACTGTATTTTTGTTGCTCATGAATGTACACTATCTCCCAGAATGCTCTGCAGCATCACATGTGAACTTGGTACTGAAACCTCAGATGTCATCTCATCGTGAACAACGCGACCTGTCCTATGAGAACATTACAGCAGTTCCGGTTCCAGATAGAATAGTTTGGGATAAGGTTTCATATGATGTATTTGGTCCCACTGAACTTTTGAAAATGTCACATGTATTCAAAATTTCTTTAAATGATACCATCACTTCCTATACGTACTCTGACCATTGGGATTTTGAAACTGTAAATAATATGTTGTCCAATTTAGAACTGTCTGCAGCATTTACAGAGAATGAAGTGTTTGATGTCAATATTGATTTTGACACAATGTACTGTTATCAACATTATGGTCATCACTTTCTGCATAAAATAAGTGCACCACATAATGTTTTCACATACCACCAATGGGAACATTGAAAAAGGGGGTGGGAGCACACTGACTTCACATCGCAGCGTCATTACCTCTGAGCATCGTGGTAGATGTAGTTCATTGTTTTTGGCACAGGACAAAGTTCGAAAAGTTTCTTGGCTCAATACCATAATTTTCAAAGCGTATCCCTAGACACGTGTTTCTGGATTTCTCCGTCATCAGTAGGGAAAAAATAGTAGGTTGCTGGACATGCTGCCGCTTAATTTTCTCAGGCACAATTCCACTCTGGGCATGCAGGTGCTCCCAAGCTTGTCAGCTCAAGCGGCTCGAGGGAGCCTTTTAAATTATGAAAAAAGGGGTGGGAGCACAGTGACTTCACATCGCAGCGTCATTACCTCTGAGCATCGTGGTAGATGTAGTTCATTGTTTTTGGCACAGGACAAAGTTCGAAAAGTTTCTTGGCTCAATACCATAATTTTCAAAGCGTATCCCTAGACACGTGTTTCTGGATTTCTCCGTCATCAGTAGGGAAAAAATAGTAGGTTGCTGGACATGCTGCCGCTTAATTTTCTCAGGCACAATTCCACTCTGGGCATGCAGGCGCTCCCAAGCTCGTCAGCTCAAGCGGCTCGAGGGAGCCTTTTAAATTATGAAAAAGGGGGTGGGAGCACACTGACTTCACATCGCAGCGTCATTACCTCTGAGCATCGTGGTAGATGTAGTTCATTGTTTTTGGCACAGGACAAAGTTCGAAAAGTTTCTTGGCTCAATACCAAAATTTTCAAAGCGTATCCCTAGACACGTGTTTCTGGATTTCTCCGTCATCAGTAGGGAAAAAATAGTAGGTTGCTGGACATGCTGCCGCTTAATTTTCTCAGGCACAATTCCACTCTGGGCATGCAGGCGCTCCCAAGCTCGTCAGCTCAAGCGGCTCGAGGGAGCCTTTTAAATTATGAAAAAGGGGGTGGGAGCACACTGACTTCACATCGCAGCGTCATTACCTCTGAGCATCGTGGTAGATGTAGTTCATTGTTTTTGGCACAGGACAAAGTTCGAAAAGTTTCTTGGCTCAATACCATAATTTTCAAAGCGTATCCCTAGACACGTGTTTCTGGATTTCTCCGTCATCAGTAGGGAAAAAATAGTAGGTTGCAGGACATGCTGCCGCTTAATTTTCTCAGGCACAATTCCACTCTGGGCATGCAGGCGCTCCCAAGCTCGTCAGCTCAAGCGGCTCGAGGGAGCCTTTTAAATTATGAAAAAGGGGGTGGGAGCACACTGACTTCACATCGCAGCGTCATTACCTCTGAGCATCGTGGTAGATGTAGTTCATTGTTTTCGGCACAGGACAAAGTTCAAAAAGTTTCTTGGCTCAATACCATAATTTTCAAAGCGTATCCCTAGACACGTGTTTCTGGATTTCTCCGTCATCAGTAGGGAAAAAATAGTAGGTTGCTGGACATGCTGCCGCTTAATTTTCTCAGGCACAATTCCACTCTGGGCATGCAGGCGCTCCTAAGCTAGTCAGCTCAAGCGGCTCGAGGGAGCCTTTTAAATTATGAAAAAGGGGGTGGGAGCACACTGACTTCACATCGCAGCGTCATTACCTCTGAGCATCGTGGTAGATGTAGTTCATTGTTTTTGGCACAGGACAAAGTTCGAAAAGTTTCTTGGCTCAATACCATAATTTTCAAAGCGTATCCCTAGACACGTTTTTCTGGATTTCTCCGTCATCAGTAGGGAAAAAATAGTAGGTTGCTGGACATGCTGCCGCTTAATTTTCTCAGGCACAATTCCACTCTGGGCATGCAGGCGCTCCCAAGCTCGTCAGCTCAAGCGGCTCGAGGGAGCCTTTTAAATTATGAAAAAGGGGGTGGGAGCACACTGACTTCACATCGCAGCGTCATTACCTCTGAGCATCGTGGTAGATGTAGTTCATTGTTTTTGGCACAGGACAAAGTTCGAAAAGTTTCTTGGCTTAATACCATAATTTTCAAAGCGTATCCCTAGACACGTGTTTCTGGATTTCTCCGTCATCAGTAGGGAAAAAATAGTAGGTTGCAGGACATGCTGCCGCTTAATTTTCTCAGGCACAATTCCACTCTGGGCATGCAGGCGCTCCCAAGCTCGTCAGCTCAAGCGGCTCGAGGGAGCCTTTTAAATTATGAAAAAGGGGGTGGGAGCACACTGACTTCACATCGCAGCGTCATTACCTCTGAGCATCGTGGTAGATGTAGTTCATTGTTTTTGGCACAGGACAAAGTTCGAAAAGTTTCTTGGCTCAATACCATAATTTTCAAAGCGTATCCCTAGACACGTGTTTCTGGATTTCTCCGTCATCAGTAGGGAAAAAATAGTAGGTTGCTGGACATGCTGCCGCTTAATTTTCTCAGGCACAATTCCACTCTGGGCATGCAGGCGCTCCCAAGCTCGTCAGCTCAAGCGGCTCGAGGGAGCCTTTTAAATTATGAAAAAGGGGGTGGGAGCACACTGACTTCACATCGCAGCGTCATTACCTCTGAGCATCGTGGTAGATGTAGTTCATTGTTTTTGGCACAGGACAAAGTTCGAAAAGTTTCTTGGCTCAATACCATAATTTTCAAAGCGTATCCCTAGACACGTGTTTCTGGATTTCTCCGTCATCAGTAGGGAAAAAATAGTAGGTTGCTGGACATGCTGCCGCTTAATTTTCTCAGGCACAATTCCACTCTGGGCATGCAGGCGCTCCCAAGCTCGTCAGCTCAAGCGGCTCGAGGGAGCCTTTTAAATTATGAAAAAGGGGGTGGGAGCACACTGACTTCACATCGCAGCGTCATTACCTCTGAGCATCGTGGTAGATGTAGTTCATTGTTTTTGGCACAGGACAAAGTTTGAAATGTTTCTTGGCTCAATACCATAATTTTCAAAGCGTATCCCTAGACACGTGTTTCTGGATTTCTCCGTCATCAGTAGGGAAAAAATAGTAGGTTGCTGGACATGCTGCCGCTTAATTTTCTCAGGCACAATTCCACTCTGGGCATGCAGGCGCTCCCAAGCTCGTCAGCTCAAGCGGCTCGAGGGAGCCTTTTAAATTATGAAAAAGGGGGTGGGAGCACACTGACTTCACATCGCAGCGTCATTACCTCTGAGCATCGTGGTAGATGTAGTTCATTGTTTTTGGCACAGGACAAAGTTCGAAAAGTTTCTTGGCTCAATACCATAATTTTCAAAGCGTATCCCTAGACACGTGTTTCTGGATTTCTCCGTCATCAGTAGGGAAAAAATAGTAGGTTGCTGGACATGCTGCCGCTTAATTTTCTCAGGCACAATTCCACTCTGGGCATGCAGGCGCTCCCAAGCTCGTCAGCTCAAGCGGCTCGAGGGAGCCTTTTAAATTATGAAAAAGGGGGTGGGAGCACACTGACTTCACATCGCAGCGTCATTACCTCTGAGCATCGTGGTAGATGTAGTTCATTGTTTTCGGCACAGGACAAAGTTCGAAAAGTTTCTTGGCTCAATACCATAATTTTCAAAGCGTATCCCTAGACACGTGTTTCTGGATTTCTCCGTCATCAGTAGGGAAAAAATAGTAGGTTGCTGGACATGCTGCCGCTTAATTTTCTCAGGCACAATTCCACTCTGGGCATGCAGGCGCTCCCAAGCTCGTCAGCTCAAGCGGCTCGAGGGAGCCTTTTAAATTATGAAAAAGGGGGTGGGAGCACACTGACTTCACATCGCAGCGTCATTACCTCTGAGCATCGTGGTAGATGTAGTTCATTGTTTTTGGCACAGGACAAAGTTCGAAAAGTTTCTTGGCTCAATACCATAATTTTCAAAGCGTATCCCTAGACACGTGTTTCTGGATTTCTCCGTCATCAGTAGGGAAAAAATAGTAGGTTGCTGGACATGCTGACGCTTAATTTTCTCAGGCACAATTCCACTCTGGGCATGCAGGCGCTCCCAAGCTCGTCAGCTCAAGCGGCTCGAGGGAGCCTTTTAAATTATGAAAAAGGGGGTGGGAGCACACTGACTTCACATCGCAGCGTCATTACCTCTGAGCATCGTGGTAGATGTAGTTCATTGTTTTTGGCACAGGACAAAGTTCGAAAAGTTTCTTGGCTCAATACCATAATTTTCAAAGCGTATCTCTAGACACGTGTTTCTGGATTTCTCCGTCATCAGTAGGGAAAAAATAGTAGGTTGCTGGACATGCTGCCGCTTAATTTTCTCAGGCACAATTCCACTCTGGGCATGCAGGCGCTCCCAAGCTCGTCAGCTCAAGCGGCTCGAGGGAGCCTTTTAAATTATGAAAAAGGGGGTGGGAGCACACTGACTTCACATCGCAGCGTCATTACCTCTGAGCATCGTGGTAGATGTAGTTCATTGTTTTTGGCACAGGACAAAGTTCGAAAAGTTTCTTGGCTCAATACCATAATTTTCAAAGCGTATCCCTAGACACGTGTTTCTGGATTTCTCCGTCATCAGTAGGGAAAAAATAGTAGGTTGCTGGACATGCTGCCGCTTAATTTTCTCAGGCACAATTCCACTCTGGGCATACAGGCGCTCCCAAGCTCGTCAGCTCAAGCGGCTCGAGGGAGCCTTTTAAATTATGAAAAAGGGGGTGGGAGCACACTGACTTCACATCGCAGCGTCATTACCTCTGAGCATCGTGGTAGATGTAGTTCATTGTTTTTGGCACAGGACAAAGTTCGAAAAGTTTCTTGGCTCAATACCATAATTTTCAAAGCGTATCCCTAGACACGTGTTTCTGGATTTCTCCGTCATCAGTAGGGAAAAAATAGTAGGTTGCTGGACATGCTGCCGCTTAATTTTCTCAGGCACAATTCCACTCTGGGCATGCAGGCGCTCCCAAGCTCGTCAGCTCAAGCGGCTCGAGGGAGCCTTTTAAATTATGAAAAAGGGGGTGGGAGCACACTGACTTCACATCGCAGCGTCATTACCTCTGAGCATCATGGTAGATGTAGTTCATTGTTTTTGGCACAGGACAAAGTTCGAAAAGTTTCTTGGCTCAATACCATAATTTTCAAAGCGTATCCCTAGACACGTGTTTCTGGATTTCTCCGTCATCAGTAGGGAAAAAATAGTAGGTTGCTGGACATGCCGCTTGAGCTGACGAGCTTGGGAGCGCCTGCATGCCCAGAGTGGAATTGTGCCGGAGAAAATTAAGCCCAGCATGTCCAGCAACCTACTATTTTTTCCCTACTGATGACGGAGAAATCCAGAAACACGTGTCTAGGGATACGCTTTGGAAATTATGGTATTGAGCCAAGAAACTTTTCGAACTTTGTCCTGTGCCAAAAACAATGAACTACATCTACCACGATGCTCAGAGGTAATGACGCTGCGATGTGAAGTCAGTGTGCTCCCACCCCCTTTTTCATAATTTAAAAGGCTCCCTCGAGCCGCTTGAGCTGACGAGCTTGGGAGCGCCTGCATGCCCAGAGTGGAATTGTGCCTGAGAAAATTAAGCGGCAGCATGTCCAGCAACCTACTATTTTTTCCCTACTGATGACGGAGAAATCTAGAAACACGTGTCTAGGGATACGCTTTGGAAATTATGGTATTGAGCCAAGAAACTTTTCGAACTTTGTCCTGTGCCAAAAACAATGAACTACATCTACCACGATGCTTAGAGGTAATGACGCTGTGATGTGAAGTCAGTGTGCTCCCACCCCCTTTTTCATAATTTAAAAGGCTCCCTCGAGGCGCTTGAGCTGACGAGCTTGGGAGCGCCTGCATGCCCAGAGTGGAATTGTGCCTGAGAAAATTAAGCGGCAGCATGTCCAGCAACCTACTATTTTTTCCCTACTGATGACGGAGAAATCCAGAAACACGTGTCTAGGGATACGCTTTGGAAATTATGGTATTGAGCCAAGAAACTTTTCGAACTTTGTCCTGTGCCAAAAACAATGAACTACATCTACCACGATGCTTAGAGGTAATGACGCTGTGATGTGAAGTCAGTGTGCTCCCACCCCCTTTTTCATAATTTAAAAGGCTCCCTCGAGCCGCTTGAGCTGACGAGCTTGGGAGCGCCTGCATGCCCAGAGTGGAATTGTGCCTGAGAAAATTAAGCGGCAGCATGTCCAGCAACCTACTAATTTTTTCCCTACTGATGACGGAGAAATCCAGAAACACGTGTCTAGGGATACGCTTTGGAAATTATGGTATTGAGCCAAGAAACTTTTCGAACTTTGTCCTGTGCCAAAAACAATGAACTACATCTTCCACGATGCTTAGAGGTAATGACGCTGTGATGTGAAGTCAGTGTGCTCCCACCCCCTTTTTCATAATTTAAAAGGCTCCCTCGAGCCGCTTGAGCTGACGAGCTTGGGAGCGCCTGCATGCCCAGAGTGGAATTGTGCCTGAGAAAATTAAGCGGCAGCATGTCCAGCAACCTACTATTTTTTCTCTACTGATGACGGAGAAATCCAGAAACACGTGTCTAGGGATACGCTTTGGAAATTATGGTATTGAGCCAAGAAACTTTTCGAACTTTGTCCTGTGCCAAAAACAATGAACTACATCTACCACGATGCTTAGAGGTAATGACGCTGTGATGTGAAGTCAGTGTGCTCCCACCCCCTTTTTCATAATTTAAAAGGCTCCCTCGAGCCGCTTGAGCTGACAAACTTGGGAGCGCCTGCATGCCCAGAGTGGAATTGTGCCTGAGAAAATTAAGCGGCAGCATGTCCAGCAACCTACTATTTTTTCCCTACTGATGACGGAGAAATCCAGAAACACGTGTCTAGGGATACGCTTTGGAAATTATGGTATTGAGCCAAGAAACTTTTCGAACTTTGTCCTGTGCCAAAAACAATGAACTACATCTACCACGATGCTTAGAGGTAATGACGCTGTGATGTGAAGTCAGTGTGCTCCCACCCCCTTTTTCATAATTTAAAAGGCTCCCTCGAGCCGCTTGAGCTGACGAGCTTGGGAGCGCCTGCATGCCCAGAGTGGAATTGTGCCTGAGAAAATTAAGCGGCAGCATGTCCAGCAACCTACTATTTTTTCCCTACTGATGACGGAGAAATCCAGAAACACGTGTCTAGGGATACGCTTTGAAAATTATGGTATTGAGCCAAGAAACTTTTCGAACTTTGTCCTGTGCCAAAAGCAATGAACTACATCTACCACAATGCTCAGAGGTAATGACGCTGCGATGTGAAGTCAGTGTGCTCCCACCCCCTTTTTCATAATTTAAAAGGCTCCCTCGAGCCGCTTGAGCTGACGAGCTTGGGAGCGCCTGCATGCCCAGAGTGGAATTGTGCCTGAGAAAATTAAGCGGCAGCACGTCCAGCAACCTACTATTTTTTCCCTACTGATGACGGAGAAATCCAGAAACACGTGTCTAGGGATACGCTTTGAAAATTATGGTATTGAGCCAAGAAACTTTTCGAACTTTGTCCTGTGCCGAAAACAATGAACTACATCTACCACGATGCTCAGAGGTAATGACGCTGCGATGTGAAGTCAGTGTGCTCCCACCCCCTTTTTCATAATTTAAAAGGCTCCCTCGTGCCGCTTGAGCTGACTAGCTTAGGAGCGCCTGCATGCCCAGAGTGGAATTGTGCCTGAGAAAATTAAGCGGCAGCATGTCCAGCAACCTACTATTTTTTCCCTACTGATGACGGAGAAATCCAGAAACACGTGTCTAGGGATACGCTTTGAAAATTATGGTATTGAGCCAAGAAACTTTTTGAACTTTGTCCTGTGCCAAAAACAATGAACTACATCTACCACGGGGGGGCGTGGCTTGGCTGCGAGGCGGAATGGCTGCCTGAAACCGCAGCTCCGCCGATCGAGCGCATTAATCCGGAATACATCCGTTCAACTTGTGTCTGGACTCGGCTCTCTCGTCCCCGCCAGGACGCCTTGAGTAGGGGCTCGGCCGGAGGGGATCCCTGCCCCAGTGGTTGCAGGTACAGCGAGGATCGGCCCAGCGAGTGGCGGCCGGCGGTGGGGCCTGTGACGCTCACGGACGCCGGGGACTAACGTGGGGCTGGTGCCCAAGGAGGTGCAGTGCTACTCGGCGACGTGCATCTGGTCGCCCCGGACCTGGGTGCGCGCTGCCTCACAGGATCTACCCCCACGGGAGGTGCTATAGTCCGGTGGCGGCGTGCCCTGTGCTGCGGATCGTTGCTGGCGGACTCAAGGTGAAGTGCCGGGTGAGCGCTCTGTGTCCCCGCGCTCGGAACGCTTGGAGGCCATCCGGGAGTCGAGGAGCGTGGGCCTGCGCCGGCGTCCGGAGGATACTGTGGGATCACGTAAGCCGGGCTTGCTGTGCCGGACCTCACGGCGAAAGGAACCGCGTCGTACCTGGGGGGCGCCTTTGCTCCCCTTGGAGCGCTGTAACCTGCGCCGGACCTCGGGACCTGAGGCGGTGGGCGGCCATTGCACCCAGAACAGCGACGTTACTGTTGCCTGCGTGAGGGCTCCCCGTGACAGCGGACTGACTGCAAGTATAGCCGGGGGGGGCGTGTCCGCTGCCCGGTCCCGGAGACTGAGCGCTGCTGAGCCGTGGCCCTTCGGGGGCCGGTGTGTCTGCCCGTGGTGACGAGGGCGGGCGGCGTTTGCGCCTAAAAGGTGCCGTGTGTGTCGCCATTTTGCCGGATTGGAGCGCTGCTGGAACCGCGCGGTGTTAACACGAGGCCCCGACCTGTGAGTCCAAAGTGAAGCGGTTGCACTGGGGGCGGCCTGCGACTGGTGACATGTGCCGCAACTGGCCCGGGGGAGCGGATTGTTCCGTGGAGGGCATACCCTGCCGTGGGAGACGATGCCCACCCTGACTGCTGGCGACGACCGTCCGATTTGCTGTCTGCAGTGGAAGCCCGGAGCGGAGTGTCTGGTGAAAGTGGAGGCGCCGGAGCCGCGGCGGCTCCGTTCCATTGCTAGCGTTGTGAGGCAGCAATGGGTAAGCCTGATACCCGTCAGCCGAGACTGACATTTGACAAATCTAAACAAAAAACGCCGGACCCCGACGCTCGGGACTCTGAAGCTAAGAAGGACGCCCAGAGTGGCTCTCAAGATGTGGATATTAAATCAATGTTCCAAGAATTAAAGGCGAGCCTGAAGGGAATCGATGGCAAGATGGACGCGCTAGCGGAACGCATGGATGGTATTACGACGTGAATGGACAAGCAATAAGGCAGAGTAGAAGGGTTAGAAACGCGTGTCGCGGAGTCGGAAGAGAACCAGTCGGCGATAGTCACACAAATGCGGGGCATGGACAAAGTACTGGCTCTCATACAGCAAAAGAACGAAGACTTGGAGGCGCGCTCGAGGCGCAACAACATCCGCGTCACGGGGGTGGCAGAATCAACGGACATCACCAACATGGAGCAGTATGTTGAGCAGATGCTGAAAGATCTGTTTGGGACGGGTCTCTCGCCGATGTTCCTCGTCGAGAGGGCGCATAGGACACTGGGACCTAGGCCAAAGCCGGGAGCGCCGTCCAGGCCCATTATTGCACGCATCCTGATTTACAGGGACCGGGACACGATATTGCGCATGGCACGAGACATGAAGGACGTGCAATACAAGGGCAACCACATTGCGCTGTACCCGGATTTCACTCTACAGGTCCAAGCCGCTCGCAGAGAATTCATGCCGGCGAAGAAAATCTTCCAACAAACGGGCACGAAATACTCATTGATCTACCCTGCCAAGCTCCGGGTGCAGGGTCCGGGGAAACCATCTTTTTTCGTGGATGCGAAGGCAGCCCTGCAGTATGCGAAGCAATTGGCCAGAGACCAGAAGAACCAACCGCTTGCAGAGGGGCCAGCTTTCCAGGACAGGCTAAGTGATATTGAGTGATTGTATCCGATGGGGATTTGGTGTTCCGTTATGACCTGCCTGTGTGGGCTGGATTGGAGACTGGTGACTGCTGGGGACATCGGGGGTTGCCTCCAGGTGGCTGGGGTGCTATTAATATGACTTTCGATCTAGGGGGGGGAGGTCCTCGAGCTGACACGATAAGCCGGCACTCGATCGCCCTGTCAAAAGTACGGGGTAAGTAGGTGGCCAACCTGCGCGCCTCAGGGGATGATTCCCACTCATTGGTTGCTGCCAATGGCCTTAGTTAAAGTTTGTGGGGTAGGGAGGGTGACCTGGGGGGACTTTGCACAACCTGATTGGGGGGTTGGCGCGGGTGGGGATTCTGGAATTGGGTGTTTGGAGGCTGTTGTGGTTGTTTGTTGGTTTTGTAGCGAAGGACCAGAGGAAGCGAATCACTGTGCTCTACCAATTACTGTAAAGTACTCACTGCAATGTTGTCCGTCAATTTACACGATGTGCTGCGCTCACTCCTGTGCCTGGTTGCTCGTCGAGCCGCTGGAGTTTGACCCTCGCGTCTGCGGGTGGGGAGAGTGTGGCGTGCTGAGTGGATATGGGCTGCTGCTAGACCGTGGTGTTCTGTTGTCCTTGTTGCCGTGCAGAACGTGAAGTGCCTCACTTGGAATGTGCGGGGTATGAATGACAGCCGAAAGGCCAGGCTGGTGCAGGCCTACTTACTTCGGAAAGACATAGACATCTGCCTCCTGCAGGAAACCCATTTAACTGCAAATACGGTGCAGCTGCTTCAGCGGCATAGATGGGCAGAGATAGTGCATGCGGCGTATTCTAACTACTCCAGAGGGGTGGCGATACTGATCAGAAGAGGGCTTCCATGGTCCACACAAGAGGCAATTAGGGACGCTGAAGGCAGATACATAATCCTTGTGGGGGCGCTGTATGGCATGAGAGTGGTGCTGGTAAATGTTTATGGCCCAAATGACGATAACCCAGACTTTTATGGAGACTTATGGCATAAGGTACAGACCCGGGGACCGGCGGCAGAACTGTGGGGGGGGGGATTACAATGTGGTGCTATCTGACACGATGGATCGGCAGGGCGCGGCCAGGGACCACCATCCCAGAGCGGCGGAGGCGCTCGGCAGTATTATACAGGATGCGGGGCTGGTGGATTCCTGGAGGCTTTTACACCCCGGGGATCGCGCGGGCACATGCATAACTCCGCATAGGGCGGCCTGGTCCAGGCTAGATTACTGGTTGTTATCCAGAGATTTACACACCTCGGTACTAGAGGTGGAGCACCTGCCGCGGTCACTTTCCGACCATGCTCCGGTGTTCCTGTCAATGGCCACCCCCTCCAAATATGCTACACCGTTTATCTGGCGGGTCCCCTCCCGGGCGCTGCGCGACCACGTATTTCAGCAGGGTCTCCGCGAAAAGCTGGAGGAGTACTTTGAGATCAACGAGGGCTCTGTGGAGTCCCCGGGCACGCTGTGGGAGGCCTGTAAGGTGGTTACGAGAGGGTATTGCATGTCTCTAAAGACGGGAGTTCTGAGATCCATACGGACCACGCTTCGCTCCCTAGAGACGGAGCTAGCGCAGCTAGAGTCCACGTTGATTGCAGCGCCTTCTGATAGCGTGCGGGCTGCATTTCGATCGACGCTTACTAGGTACCAGGAGGAGGCTGACCGTGAAGTCGCGTATTTGTCTAAGGACTGTCAGGCCAGACGATATGGTGAGGTGGACTGCGCTGGCCGCACGCTGGCGAACTTGCTGCGGGCACCGCGGGGGGCGGACCATATCCTGGAATTACAGAGTGCAGAGGGTGGAGTGGTGAGGGAGCCACCGGCTATACTCGCCACCATGACAGACTTCTATAGGGAATTATACACTTCCAGGGTGGATCCAGACGACACGGTTCTCCGTGAGTACCTAGATACTATAGCGTTGGCGTGGTTCAATGACAGCGCCAGACAGTATATGGACCTCCCGTTTGCGCCTGACGACATACGGGCAGTAATCTCTAGCTTGCCCCCTTGCAAAGCACCAGGCCCTGATGGGCTGACGGCGGCCTTCTATAAAGAATATGCTGATATCCTGGTTCCGCGATTGCACAAGGTATTCGAGGAGGCGGTGGAAACGGGCATCCTCCCCCAGTCGATGCGCGAAGCACTGATTATCACGCTACTCAAGCCGGGTAAGGACCCTACCAGCCCGGACTCCTATCGCCCACTTTCATTGATCAACCTTGATGCTAAAATCTGTGCGAAATTGCTCTCCGACCGCTTAAAATTTATGTTGCCACAGATAGCGCTGTCTGATCAGTCGGGCTTTGTCATGGGGAGGTCCACCTCACATAACCTGAGGGTGCTTTTTGGGCTCCTGCACTACCTGGATCCCAAGGTGCAGGCGTCGGCGGCGTTATTGGACGCGACCAAAGCATTTGACTCCCTGGAGTGGAAGTTCTTGCGGACGCTGTTTACCCGAATGGGTTTTAGCCTGCCATTTGCCAGGCGAATCGGCGTACTTTATAATGACCCGACGGCAAGAGTGCGGGTGAATGGTCAAACATCTGCACCTATATGCATAACCAGAGAGACTCGACAAGGCTGCCCGCTTTCGCCGTTACTCTTTGCTATCGCCACGGAACCACTGGTGGCTCGCTTGAGGCAACATCACACTCAGCGAAGCATTGGATTCACGTCGCGTGGTCTGTTGATATCGATGTATGCTGACGATATTACTATATACATGCTGAACCCGTCAGAGAACTTTGATCCGTTGATGAGAGAGGTGATACGCTATAGTGGCCTCACCGGCATAGATATCAACTGGTCAAAGTCGGTGATGCTACCGCTGACGGACGGCACGGCCGTGTGTCATACGGAATTCCCGATCGAATGGGCCACTGACGAGGTCAAGTACCTAGGTATTAGGATGAGTCGCTCAATTCAGGACGTATGGCTGTCTAATTTTGGGGTGGCCATGGAGTGGCTGGAGACTAAGGTGAAGCGATGGAAGACGCTACCGCTTTCTATGTTGGGCCGCATTGCTATCGCAAAAATGGTCGTTGTGCCTAAATTCCTCTATCTATTTATAAATATCCCTGTGCCGCTAACAAAAGCATTCTTTCGCCGCCTTCGCTCGGCCGTGATTGAATTAGTCTGGGCGGGCAAGCAGCCTAGAGTGGCTTGGAACCTCCTTACACTTCCCTTCCGTCAGGGGGGCCTCGTAGCCCCGGATTTCGAGCTGTATGCGTACAGCGCGCAGGCACAATATTTGCACTACTGGCATCACCCGATTCCTTACCAGCCACATGTGGCGATAGAGATGGACGTGGCGGCACCCTGCCCATTACGGACAGCGGTGTATCAGACATACAAACGACCTGGGGAAGAAATTAACACTGTGGAGATGGTGCGCTGGGCTTGGGCGGGCATTGCTAAGCGCGCGGGCATTTCTGACCTCTACGCCCCGAGCATGCCTTTGGATGGCAATCCCCTGTTGGGTCCGTTGACGGACGCGGCGGTGGCGCGACGAGCCCGTGCTCATGGACTGACAGTGGCAGGTGACCTGTATCCGGATGATACTTTCATTACACTGCATGGTGTGGCTGCGGCTTCTGAGCCGACGGCATCGGAGCTGCTACTGTACTATCAATTACGGTCGGCCTGTAAACAGAAGTACCCTACGTTCCCAGAGGCCCCGCCGTCGCTGGCGGCCTTGGAGGACGTACTGTCAAACTCCTCCTCGCGGAAATTAATAACACGCATATACAGGGCTACACAACACGCAACACCTGTTGCGCATGCGGATTCCAGGGCACTGTGGGAGAGGGAAGCAGGCTTACGCATCACGGAAAAACAGTGGGAATTCTGTTGCGCCCAACTTGAGCAACTGTCGCCTAACTATAGACTGCGGCTGGTACACTTCCACTACTTGCACAGGACGTACCGTACACCTATACAACTTTTCAAAATGGGACTGCAGGCTGACACGAAGTGTTGGAGATGTGGCGAGGGGGAGGCTACGTTCTTCCATCTTGAATGGACGTGTGGACCCATAAATAGATTCTGGGACGCTGTTTTAAAAGCCGTAGGTGAAATAGTGGGCACGGCCATTGCTCCGGACCCACTGGTGGCCCTCCTGGGATTTGTCAAGAATGTACCCACTGCGTCGCGGCGCCTGGTGGCCCTTCTTTTATTGCTCACCAAGCGTCAACTGGCGGTACACTGGAAGAGGAAGGCCCCGCCGACTGTTGCAGGATGGGTGAGGTCCGCGATATACTGCAAGGAACAACTCACTGCCTATTGGGACCAGTTGCCGCAGCGCTCACAACCTGTAGACATATGGCAGCCGTTGGTGGACTGGCTGGCGGGGGCGGGTGCGACTGGCGTAGACTGAGATCGTGTGCGATTGGACTGGTGGTTTGGCATGGTTACGTTTGGGGTCTGCATGGGGAGGCAACCGACAATGGGAAGCGTTGCATTGATCATGGTTGCTCTGGCGGCTGGACTGCGCTGTGCATGACTGGGTTGTCTGGTGTTTCCGCGGATACGGCACCGCGTGGGTAACGTGAGGGTAACGACAGGGGTATTGGTCTTTAACGTATGCTGCTCTTCCTCGACTGTCGCTTTCAGTTGTTATTGCTGTGAATTGCGAACCTTCTTACTTTGGATATTCTGCTTTGATGTACGGTGTGGATGGGCTTTGGCGGCGTGCCGCCACGTAACCACGCTGCCTGCCTCCGGGTTGTTGGCTGAATAGCAGTGTACACTTTGAAGTAGCAATAAAGGTTATGGAAAAAAAAAGAAAAAAAAAACTACATCTACCACGATGCTTAGAGGTAATGACGCTGTGATGTGAAGTCAGTGTGCTCCCACCCCCTTTTTCATAATTTAAAAGGCTCCCTCGAGCCGCTTGAGCTGACGAGCTTGGGAGCGCCTGCATGCCCAGAGTGGAATTGTGCCTGAGAAAATTAAGCGGCAGCATGTCCAGCAACCTACTATTTTTTCCCTACTGATGACGGAGAAATCCAGAAACACGTGTCTAGGGATACGCTTTGGAAATTATGGTATTGAGCCAAGAAACTTTTCGAACTTTGTCCTGTGCCAAAAACAATGAACTACATCTACCACGATGCTTAGAGGTAATGACGCTGTGATGTGAAGTCAGTGTGCTCCCACCCCCTTTTTCATAATTTAAAAGGCTCCCTCGAGCCACTTGAGCTGACGAGCTTGGGAGCGCCTGCATGCCCAGAGTGGAATTGTGCCTGAGAAAATTAAGCGGCAGCATGTCCAGCAACCTACTATTTTTTCCCTACTGATGACGGAGAAATCCAGAAACACGTGTCTAGGGATACGCTTTGGAAATTATGGTATTGAGCCAAGAAACTTTTCGAACTTTGTCCTGTGCCAAAAACAATGAACTACATCTACCACGATGCTTAGAGGTAATGACGCTGTGATGTAAAGTCAGTGTGCTCCCACCCCCTTTTTTATAATTTAAAAGGCTCCCTCGAGCCGCTTGAGCTGACGAGCTTGGGAGCGCCTGCATGCCCAGAGTGGAATTGTGCCTGAGAAAATTAAGCGGCAGCATGTCCAGCAACCTACTATTTTTTCCCTACTGATGACGGAGAAATCCAGAAACACGTGTCTAGGGATACGCTTTGGAAATTATAGTATTGAGCCAAGAAACTTTTCGAACTTTGTCCTGTGCCAAAAACAATGAACTACATCTACCACGATGCTTAGAGGTAATGACGCTGTGATGTGAAGTCAGTGTGCTCCCACCCCCTTTTTCATAATTTAAAAGGCTCCCTCGAGCCGCTTGAGCTGACGAGCTTGGGAGCGCCTGCATGCCCAGAGTGGTATTGTGCCTGAGAAAATTAAGCGGCAGCATGTCCAGCAACCTACTATTTTTTCCCTACTGATGACGGAGAAATCCAGAAACACGTGTCTAGGGATACGCTTTGGAAATTATGGTATTGAGCCAAGAAACTTTTTGAACTTTGTCCTGTGCCAAAAACAATGAACTACATCTACCACGATGCTTAGAGGTAATGACGCTGTGATGTGAAGTCAGTGTACTCCCACCCCCTTTTTCACCAATGGGAACATTGCCTGACACCACCAAAAGGTAGTTCACAAACGTTTGCACTAAAGTTTGCTTACTTTTCTGGGTTTAATAAATCAAATCCACGCTCATACTATTATAAGCTTGCACCTACATCTGCAAAGAAAAGTATGCTCACTAACACAAAACATATAAACTTTGCATCCTTTATTGCCCAACTGTCTGAACAGGGTTTCTACTTATGGAAGGACACTATAGACACAAAATCTGTCTGGGGTACTAAGGACTGGCAAGTTCAGGGAACGGAGGCATGAATGTAGAGCATGCCTCATACCACAACAAATCATCTTCCTGAACGACACTGTGCAACAAACTTCCTGTCTTGGGGTAGCCAAGATTAAGGATTTAAATACAGCAAGTATTCCCTTGCGTTCACTCTTTGAAGAGTGGCAAAGTTACACAGAAAATGGTAAGGGTACACTAGATAACCTCATGCAGGGCATTTCATACAATTCAACAGACCCCAATTGGAAGGCATGGTTAGTTTGGCCTGTAGACCCGAATAGGTGTCAGTCAAGAGTCAGGGGTACTGCTAGTATCCAAAGGCCTGATTAACGCTATGTACAACAAGAACATCTGAGTGTGGGGACAACATACAGTGTTGGGAAGTTATGCCTAGATTGGCTAAAAACCTCAACACTGTCCCAGGTGAAACAACACTTGTCCCTACTCTCAGATGACATGGATTTAAAGGATTTTTTGCTAGGTCCCCATAAGCCACGTCGTACCAAATGCTTCCTATATGCCACTTACAATCAAATTTGGAAAATCTCTCCAACAGGAAGCTGCAGACAGATTGCGTGAAATTGACATCATTAACTTAGAAAAGGCTTTGGCTGTGGTTGACAACGGCATGACCACACTAACATCCATCATTTATTCACTGGGCAATATTGTATCTTCTGCTATAGACATAATGGAACAGGATCTGTCCATCTAACAACATGGACAATTACAGTTACGTTGCGTTGTGTCATTAAGCTGGACGCTACAATCCTTGCTCTCTGGTTATGTGCCCTGGAAATATATCAACAGTATATCTCTGTTGCCTACATATAATTTAACTGAAAAGCAGATAAAAATGCCACAAAGGGATGCGAAATATACAATGGTGCGCATTGAAAAATTGGACCAATTACCTTTCACCGTAGCAGAGTCACAGTCCACAGAATGGTTAATCCATGGACATATAACATTGCCAGTAACAACTTTCCAGTTTCAACATTGCCTAGAACACTACCAGGCAGGCAGATACAAAGTATTGGGGCCTGTAATGGTTCAGTTGCAAACTTGTCCTGTCATTTGAAAGGGTACCCAGCTGCTGTGATTAATATGATGTTCAGGCTGCTCTCAAATGGGTGTTACTTAATGTTGAATGATCAAGGTTGTTGTTGGATGCTTCCAGACATCGTATATCTTGTCTCTGTAAGTTCCAGGGTTACTTGTATGCAAGTATTGTTTCCACTGACCCGCACAGTCCGGGAGGTGCCGTTATGGCCTTCGCTGAATGTTTCCTTTATACGGTTTGATACTCTGAGCCGAATGAAAGCCATGCTTTTACAGAAAGACGTGCCCTTAACCTCAGCCCGAGACACTTTTGATCTCCAGATTGCAAGGTCCTCAGCTGAAATACAGGCACTTGTACGAACCAACTGCCCTTTTCATTTCGGAGAAATGGTACAGCATATCTTTAACATGTCTGATACAAAGGGTATAGTACACCTATTTAAGACCATAGGTTATGGACTGTTAAGCACCTTTCAGACAGTCTTCGGAGTGATTTCAGCTTTTATACACTCGGAAGCATTTTCAGAGGACTTCCGCTGATCCTGCTACTGGTAGCGGGAATCCTGATTTTAATTGTTCTGCTACGCAATGGACATCCCAGTCACCAAGGAGATGGAAGAAAACCCTCTGGGAGCGACGTTACCGTGATCGCATGGTACTTCATCTGGGCACACCTTGACTTTGGGAATTAAGCGAGTCTTGGTTCCCATCATTTCGACCAGTCTGAATTGACTGTGTTTTGCCTATTCTGTGGACAAGAATGTGTGTTGGACCTATGTCTAATACTTCTATCGGTTGCGCCCACGTACTGCAATGTCCTCAGTGTATTCCAATGTTGATGTCGGCATTCTTAGAGCTACCACGGGATGCTTCAGCTCCTGTTGTATCGGATACCGGCTCCTGTTCAGGCACACAGGCTCTGGATATTTCAAAGGTTTCCTCGGCACCGGCCGTTGGAACTGATGAAGATCACCTTTGCTTGATTGACCTGATCTGTGAGGTGTTACAGGGACCCTCGTCTGCGAATGCAAGCAGCAGTGATGTTGCGTCTCCCACACAGGACACACAAACATTTTGCTCTCCGTGTGCTGGGAAGAATTTGGCCTTTTTCCAAAACAACCAAAATTGGTATTTTAAACAAATGTTTTTCCCTCCTCTCTGCTATTATTATGGTACCATGACTTTCAAAGACTCTCATTTACTCAAGCCATATATACGAACATATTTTAAAGAACTTATAGAGTTTTAGCAATTTTTATAACATTTTTTAGAAGTTTTTACTATGAACATTTATTAGAATGTGTTATGACTGAAAGGATATTACTTTTTTAGTATATATAGTATATCATCGGGTCGGATGAGGAGTGGGTGTTATGTTTTGGAATGTACCCCAATGTCGACCTGGGTAGTCACCTAACCTTTCACCTACATTTTCCCTGCCAGTGTACTACATAACTTTGTTTGTATTGACCATGTACCTAGTTAAGGTACTGTATAAATGTCATATGATTTTCCCAGAAAACTAGCCTCATTTATTATGCATGAGGATTCTCCAAATCAGTGCAGAATTACCATCTTCTGCATAATAACTATGTATAAAGGTCATCCCTTTCGTAATACTCGGCCGACATGACAAAGCGAGGTAGAACCCTTGAGGGTACCTTTTGGGTATATATACACACCATATCTTTGCTGGGGCAGGCAGAGGAGAAAGACTTCCATGCTGACACACTGATGCAAGACGATGAGGTTCCTGCATGCAGACACTCTAGCTTGCAGTGGTCTGACATCCCTTGCGGGGTGTCCATCTCGAGACCAAGACGGGGTCCCACAGCCTCTCACTTCAGGTAATGGGGTTGGCTTCAGCCTAGGGGGATTCTTGGCTTTACACCTACATACATGCTAGGTACACTTAGGTACATGTAGTTAGGGTTGCATCGTAGAAGTACGCATTTTTATTGTCATGTACTTATATATCGGCCTGTAGTCATTGTTTTAGCACTATGGTAGGAATCTACCATCCTTTTACTCTATTGGTGCTTATAATCATTTAAATCTGCTTCTGTCTTATGGTTGTTTCAGCACACCTATTTTACACTAGAATGACCCCACCGTTTATTCTGTGTATCTCTCTGAGACAAAGTGAGAACAAGTGACTGAGCGAAAAGTACTGTACTGTTTCCAAGATCTCTGATGGGACCGAGTTGTCATATTCGATAGTTGGCAAGAACTATTCTCTCCTAGGTAAGAAGAGTTTATAGTGGCACTGTGAGCTAGCTGGTATACAGGCGAACACACACGGTGGGAGTGTCTGGAACCAGTCTGGACACCAATCCCACAGTCTATGTTGTCTAAATGTGCAGATTCTATATAGGTTTATATGAACTACATGACAGCGGCACAGCCCAATAATGCTAATTCTGTACAATGCCCAAGGTAGAGAGAGCAGTAAGGGAGCCCAAGGGTTTTCGAATCACCGATCGCAGGCGTACGGCCTGCTTGTAATTACCACCTGATCACACGCCTTTTGTCATAGTCCTCACAGGCGTGACCTCCCTGAGCGAAGACTCCTCTTAAGACTGGGGGGTCACTTAAACGGAGAGTTGCCCATTGTCTTGTGACTAATTCAGGTTGGGGCAAAGATCAGATGGATAATATTCTCATGGTTCGTAGGGTTAGCTGGGTCGGTTATGCTCCCAAGTCTGTTTCAGAAGACTGCTTTGTTAATTTCAGAAGTAAATAGCCGGTTAGTTCCTTACTTCATCAACTTGAGCACTTAGCTCTGACCCAAGCCAAGTTTGTGCATTTTCTCTAAAAATCATCCCCCATTTTCATCAGCTCAAATCAATTGAATGAAGGGTCTGGAAGTTGCAACGTCCAATTTGCACATGAACCCTTTAGTCCGCGACAAATCATTTTACACTGCTTTCCAGCCTCTCAGATACTGATTGAATTGCCCCCTTGCCAAACCCTAACCCCACTACCAAGTCTGAGGTTGAACTAGTTACTGCTGAAGGAGTGATGCCACTTAATACCATTTTATAACCCAAAACAGTTGGATTAGGTGCTATGTGTTTCCTTTCTTGGAATGTGGCAAGTTTTGGGAAGAAATTGGACAATCCGGACTAGCTTGATACTGTTAATTTATTTGATGTGGTGTGTTGTCAAGAAACATGTTGTTCACGCAAATGGTTTTCAATCTTTTTGTCTGCCAGCCATACTCTCGTCATCCGGTCGACCCAGTAAAGGTTTAGGAGTGCTTATTCATCTGCAACTCCAGAATTCTGCCATGAGTACTCTTCAAAAGAGGGCTTTGTTCAGGAGACATAAGTAGAGTGTGCGTCACGGTGACTCGCTCACCTTCAGTACCAGTATTGTGCATCTCATGGTGGTTTGCACACCTCAGCATAGTATACACTGGGTTACAAGGGAGCCAGTGCGCACCACGGTTCATGCACACCTATAGTGACAATACTGAGGCATTTTTCGAGTTAATTTGGTACTTTGCTCCTTCTAGTGCATCGGCATGAGCATTGTGTGTGTTGCGGGGAGTAACACATCCTCAGCACTATTAAAGGTAGGTTAGTGCAGTAAGGAAAATTTGAGGGGGAAAATTGTAGTGCAGATTGGGAGGGTATAGCTTTGGGGATATAGATACATCATGGGTGTGCCTCCTACCCATTGTATTCAGTCTTTTTTAGGTGGGTTGTATAGTACACACGCTGGTTGGAGATGAGTTCTCAAAATTGTGACCTCACTCCCCCTGTGCCATTTCTTCCACGACCAGGCGATCCTAATTTAAATGGTCAGATTGGAAAGAATGCTTTTTAAATTATATATCCGTTCTGGAGGAGGAAAATTATGAGGAATTCGCTCCTTCTAGGAAGAACATTTTTTTGTTGCACAGTCTTGGTCGTGAGGGTGTACAGTCAAATGGAGAAAAAAGCAAGACTTGCAGAAGCGGTCAATGCAATTAAAGACACCTTGGAAGATTGAGACAAACATTATCATCCTACTGTATGTGCAGCCATTGATAGGTATACATTTTCCCAAAGGAAACAGACAAAGAATGAGTCAGTAGAGGACTATGTGGTTGCACTAAAAAATCTGGCAATTCCGTGTAAATGTGGTGGAATACACAATGATTTCATAAGAGATGAGATAGTTATGCATTCCAACAATACGAGCATTCAAGAGAAGCTGTGGGTTTGTGGGGCTCTCTATTGAAGAACATTACGGCCATTGTGATAAGGCTGAAATGCTGAAGAGGTATGCTAAAGCTGCATTGAAAGGACGTGGAGAAGGGGAGTCTGTGTGTAAGTTGTCGAATTCAAGGACAGTTATAAGAAAGGGGAGGAACAGAACACTAAAGGTCTTGGAGGGAAAAAGTCAGTGTGTTTCAGATGTCGGAATAGGGGATATATGGCTAGGGACGAAAACTGCCCAGCTGCCAAATCCAAATGTGCTTATTGCGGAATCATGGGTAATTTCGTGAAGGTTTATAGGAAGAAGAAAAACAAAGGGGACAGGAGCACTGTCAAGTGTGTGATAGAGAATGAAGAGGATGCAGAGGAAGAAAATGAGTCCTTGAGTGACGAGGGATCCCTTAGCACAGAGGACGCAGTATTGGATGTAAATATTAGCTCTAGGAAGAAACCCATGTGTGAGATTAACATTGGGGGGTGCATATGCAAATTGTGGCAGACTCAGGATCTTGATGTACAATTGTACAACGTTCTGTGTGAGAGGAAAGGTTGGCTGCGGTGTTGGGTGACCAATTGAATCCTACAGATGTACACACAGTTACATTTATAGGGGGAGAAGATTCCTATGGTCTGGTCTAGGGAACTGGTATTTGAATTTAAAAATAGGACAGCCCGAGGGAAATTGTACGTGGCAGAGAAGGAACCATTTGTACTTGGTTGGGTAGATCATGGAGCATTGGGTATTACCATTGACCCCAATAGTGGAGACCAGGTAATGTTACTTAGTGAACCAGATGGGAATATTAAGGAGGAGCTCACTTAACAATTTCCCAATGTATTTTCTGGTATGGTTGGGAAGTTAAGTAGATTGGTCCATAAAATCTTTTTGAAGGTGGGAGTGTAACCGGTTCCACATAAGTTCAGGAATGTACCTAAAAGTATCAGGGAAGGCGTTATGGCAAAGGAATTATTGCGACCGTGGAGACTGTGGAGTGGTTAGCTCCCTTGCATGTAGCAGGTAAACCGGATGGTCGATTACGTCAATTCATTGACCTCAGAGACCTGAATAAGAATATCATTATAGATAAATTTCCCTTACCAAGGATCCATGAACTTTTGTCACGAGCCTAGGACATAAAATGGTTCTAGTAGGAATCTCACGGCGCTCGTCACTCCTTTCGGGTGCTATAGATTCATATTCATGCCATTTGGCCTTGCGTCAGTGGCTGCTTTTTTTCAGTGCCTGATGCACAAACCTTTTAAAGGCGTCTAAGGAGTGACGCTCATCCACCACGATATCCTAGCGATAGGCCGTGACAGGTAGGAACACGATTCTAGGCTAAGGTTGGTGTTGGGAACGTTTGCTGACAAAAGTCTTACTGCCGAACTCAAGAAATGCAAGTTTGCATTGAATTCTGTGACATCCTAGGGTCATGAGGTACGTTGTAATGGTATCTCGCCCAAAAAAGACATTACTGAAGTGATAAGTAATGCCCCGACCCCAGCGTCAAAGGAAGAAGTTAGATCTTTCCTTGGCATTGCAGAATCCTATTCCAAATTTGTGTGGAATTTTGCTATGAGGATGCATGGTTTAAGGTAGTTGTTCAAAATGAAGTATTCACTTGGAGTGAAGATTTACAATCTGATTTTGAAAGGCTCAAGAATGATATAATTATGTCTATGCCCTTGCAAGGGTTTGATGAAGGATCATGTAGTATTATCACCACGGATGCCAGTGGGAAGGGCCTCAGGTCAGTTTTAACCCAATGGTCAGGTACAGAGGAAGAATGCACTGTACAGTATGCCTCCTGTTCATTATCTCCTTCTGATGAAAAGTTTTCAGTCATTGAGAAGGAGATGTTAGTAGCAATGTGGCCAATGGAGAAATTCAGACAGTATTTGTGGGATGCCCAATTTACAATTCACTCAGACCATAAACTTCTGGTGAAGGTTCTTACTTCCAAGGGTATAATCAGATCTACTCCAAGGATAGCAAGAATGAATTTTTTAGGTTACTAGATTTTGTATATGAAGTGGAAAACCTACCTGGAAAGAAAAAAAAAGTGGCAGATTGTTGAAGCTGTTCTCCTTTGCCAGGACATGATGAGGCCAAGGAAGAGTGGGGCGACTACAATGTGGCAATGATTGAGGATGGAAAAGCAGCTATACAGAGGGAGAATTGGGGAACAGAATATAGAGAGGATAAAACCTTGGGGTTGGTCAAACAATTGTCAAAGGTTGGTCTAACAAAAGCACGTTACAGGGGGAATGTAAACAATTGTGGGAAATCAAAGACGATTTGTCTCTCAGCAAGAAGGGGTACGTTATGAAGGGAATGAGGGGTACATTATGAAGGGAGACAGGTTGATACCTCCTAAAGAGTTACGGGTGAGGATTTTGGACATAAACCATGATGGACACCTGGGTATCATCAAACTTAAAGACCAGGCATGGATGTTGACATAGACCGATTTGTGAAGGATTGTCAAACTTGTGCAAATTCTGACAAAGCACAATCTATGTTTCGGCCATCTCTGGGTGATAGGAAGTGTCCTGAGTACCTGTGGGAGGAGTTAAGCATAGATATTCTGGGTCCAATTTTGGAAGATTGGGGTGCTTCCAGTGTACGTTATTGTGGTCATTGACCAGTGCTCAAAATGGCCAGAGATTGAAGTTTCAGATGCAGTGGACACTAATGCCACAATTACATTCTTAGAGAAGTTTTTCTTGAGAGAGGGTATTCCTAAATCTATCCTCAGTGATAATGGTCCACAGTTTCTCTGAAAAGTGTGGGAATTTGTTGAGTAGGAATGGGATTACTGGGAAGAAGACTCTGGTGTACCATTCACCTGGGAATGGCGTTGTGGAATATTTTAACAGTATTGATTCAAGGTGCCCAGGCAGCTATCAATATGGGCAAACACTGGGTGAAGGAACTGAATAGCACACTTTGGGTATATAGGCACGGGGTACAGTCCATTTCGAATCCTCAGGGGTAGAGAACCATTTACGAAGGATAACAGAGCTTGGAAAAATATGAAAATGTGCAGTAAATGGTCTCTTTCCGTAGTGAAAACAATTCAATTAAAATGCATTAGTTGTACAAAACGTACAACGACAGGCAGCAGGGTGTAAAAGAGGTGTATTTCTCACCTGGTGACTGGGTGAGAGTGAAGTTAGGCCATAAAACTAGGAAGGTGTGCAGCACGTTTTCTGAACCATTACAGGTGGAGGAGGTTTATGCTAAATCAGCTTTATTGAGTGATAAAAAGAATTGTCACTTTAGTAGAATCGCCAGATGCAATAAGGTGCTGGATTTGGAAGACATTCTTCCCCCTCTATGGAATGGATGTTGGATGATATTGGTGATGCTACCAAAGAGACAATAGGGGATGATTGTGAAAATGCCCACTTTCTTATTGCCAATGCAACAGAGTTGGGTAGAAGCACAGCAGCAACACGTGGGGGCAGGTCTATTGTGTTGCCAAAACAATTCAAGGATTATATAATGTAGGGTATACTTTGTTATGCATTATAATTACAATGCTAGTAATTTTCTTTTAAAATGGGGAGAGAGGGGATTAGGGGGCAGTAGTGGTATGGCCATATAATTATATGTTGCCATTTTGTGTATAGTTGGCATATAATTATAGGTTGCCATTTTGTGTACGTTTTTTCTTCTATATTGCCACTGCTATTGAATTTTCACTTTATGTAAAGTTATGACTTACATGTTACCAATGCTATGTAATGTTCACCTTTGCAGTAAATTCTCTTTTGTTGTATTAGAAAGTGTTTTGAAGATTAATATATATTTAGTATAGTGTGACGATGGTTAAGAAGGGGAGATGTAGTATCCAGGTTACCTGTGCCTAGGCAAAAGAATGCCACAGGTTCTGGAATGTGGATGGCGGAAGGAGAATGTGTTTGGCAGTTGGATGAGGGTTAGGTAGTGTGAGGATGCTACCAGCTTTCTCTCCAGTAAAGTACTTCTTACCTTCAATCGGAATCTGTCATCCTTACAGGTGCTTTCGCACCATCTTGTTGGCTGTTAAATAGTAGAAGCTACAGGCATTCTCTGTCCTCGAACCTGGGAAGCAACAGCCATGTTGGCATCCACAGCTGGTGACTGGCAAAAGGTCGTCCTAGACTGCAGCTTTAACAAATACTATCTTGTTGCCGACTCAAGGGTCATTCGTGTCTAGGGACAATATCCTAACAACAGTTCCCTTGATAACTTCTGGTCAAAGATCTTATGGTCTTGTGATGTGGAATCCTTAATCTCTTAGTCCAGTTAACCGCTGACTCTATTTTTTTTAGATTTTGTCCCGCTGTCCCTCTGGCCCTTACACCTATTGTTTGTAGGATGTCAGGATGATTGATTATGACTTTGGATCAGCCACTGATTTAAATAGGGGTTGTGTTGTGACTTTACTTGAACTTTTGAGCTACACTGTTTTCGTAGCATTGACCATAGATACCTGGTGCACAATTAAATTATGTGAAGGGAACAATATACTTGATTTTGCCCTTTTACATACCTATTAAGATAACACCAAGATCAAATGATTAAGAAACTAGTTAGCTTGCCTACCATCACCACATGAGAAATTACAATGTTGCTTCTCATTGAGCTAATACATATGCACATAAGACTTAAAATTATTATCATATATGTTTCCTGTTTGGTGTGTGCTCTTCAGTCTTAGCCTTGAGTTTCTTGCAAGGGTTAGCCATGAGAGTAGGCAGGAAAACCAGACTATAGCAGGTAACAATTTATATCTTGTGTGTGTTCACTTCCGATCTCCCACGTTTTTGACACTTTTTAAGATTGTTATACAGGATGAAGCATGCCTTTCACTGTGTTTGTGGGTGCACCGTTAACAATTGTATACTGTTGAGATACAATCTGGGCTCTACATTGGATTTTGCTATCTGGATGATGCTCTGACAAATTACCATTTTCCCTACATGTACCCAAAGAGGTGGATCTCCTCTACTCCTTGGTGATCACCTTTTGTACCAATATTTATGATCTTTTCACACTATTACACTGTTATACTTTACAGCAGAGTAATTTAATTTAGGTCCTGATGAATGCCCCTTACACCTTGTTGAAGGGTAATTTTAGAGCAGAAACATGTTGACCCACTAGACATAGTCAGGGATGATTCTTTTCCCTGCTTCACTCTATTTGTTTGTAATCCTGTCCCTAGTAGACAAGAATAAAGTTTTAGGGTCTGACTAGGCAACAGTTTATTCTCACTACGTTTCACATTTTACACTCGACACAGCTCACCCTCATATTATAATCATATGGGGTAGGATAAAAAACATCTAACAGATCTGCCTATTGTAGGAGCAGTAGCCCACACCACAACTGTTGTTGTGGTATGAGGAGGAACCCTATGATGAAGCATGCCCCCTCAGGGTGAGTGAGGGGGTTTGTCCTCATTTTGTATCTGTCAGAAACATTGATTGTCAGCAAATCCCTTAAAGGTTTTGATCATAATTATTAGATCAGTGTATATTGTTGTGCTTATCATTTCGCTGGGAGTTTTTACCTGCTGTTCTGCAAATTCTCCTTGGCGTCTCTGTGTGTTATATACAGACCACTTTATACATTTGGAGAATCTCATTTAATCAGTTCTTAAAAAAAAAGTACAATAAGAAGTGGACTTTGGGTCTACCCTGTTGAACCTTTGGACTTTCATGTGTATTTCATGGTTTGCCATTACTTGGATGGACTATCCATCAAGGCCATGGCATTTCATGGAAGGATATATTGTCCCATTAATGTTACCATAAGGATTTGGAAATGGGAACTCATGTATTCCTTTTGTTAGCCTGTTGTTGCAACAAGGACACATTTTAAATGCTGATTTACAGCTTTTTTGTTTAGCAAGTGCTGCTGTTTAGATAATTTAGCCTGTCACAAAAACAAAGTACTATTCATTAATAGCCGATGCATGTTCATTTGTTTTACTCTGCTGTCATGATAGCATGTCGTTGGATTAATGGCTTTATTTGTTCATAAAGTAAAGAGGTGCACACACATAAGCTTTCTTAAAGATGAAACTAAATACTGTCCTTTTGACAAAAGTATCTACTGTGCAATATTTTGCTGTATTTGCCTTTTTAAGTTTACCACTTACAATACAAACTTCCTCATCTGACTCCTTTTCATAACACTTTTCTTTGAGGCTAATGCACTCTATTTAGCAAAGGAACCCTATTCCCACTTCAATATTTTTGTACCCAAGATATTGCTTCATAATCCGATTTTCTTTTCAGCTGCGAGAAACACACACAGAGTCACTGAACTATTCCCAAACACTTCCTTTAACAAAAAGCCAGACCTATTCGCTTCGCAAATACTTGTTTTTTTTACTGTTGTTTCTATGTTTACAGGTGCATTTCTGGAAGGGCGGTCATAGGTGACAGTGTGGTTTCTTTTCTGACCTACATGAACAGGCTTCCTATGGTTGAGGAACTGAGAATATACCCAGTTTGGGAAGTACACAGTTCCAATCAACCATTTATAGTGCTCGATCTGATGCATTGCTTCTCCATCTAAATCCAGGTAAAAGTATTGTCGCCATCTACTAAATCCATTGTCGCCATCTACTAAATCCAAGAAAGTACACTTTGCATATTCGTCTCATGTCCTGCACCAGATGAAAACCATGTGTGGCATCTGCCAGGCATCTTCGAGGCATTCCCCAAGCAGAAGTGGTCTCTAAAGAAGTTTGGCTTCCTTAAGCGTCCTTAAGAGGTCAGCTCATTTGTCACATGCTGAGCTTCAGGTTGAAAGCAGCAGGCCTCTACTCTTAATCACAGATGTTGCTCACATCCTCAATATCTTTGGCTCAGCCTTTGATGCAGGCTTGTGCCACAAACGGCTTAAATGCACTCTATTTGGGGATGTGTAGCTTCCTTTTTTAGAAATAAAGGGTGTAGCTGGTAACATTTGGAAGTGAGGCTACTTGGGCATCAGTGCATTCCTTTTTCCATCATTTTTGCCTTTTGGTCTAGAGCACTAGAGAAGCAAACATTGGTCTGGGATTATGCGAGACCGTGCAGAAGGGAACTGTCCAGGTGTATATTATGAAAGCGCACCGGATATTGCATCAGCTTGAGTTATTAGTGTGATTTTAAGATTCTTGTTGGAAGATTAGGGCGCTGCTTTCAGGGGTGTACCTGTCATTAGTGCAGCTGATGCAGATGCACTGGCACCTAGAGATGCGAGGAGCCGGCTGCACCCCACTTGTAGCTGTCTGATACTATCCAAACGAGGGGGCCTGGTCGCCTCGCTTGCATTGGGCCCCATGGCACTCTAGCAGTGAAGGAGGCTGTTTTAAATACCATTAGTAAGGCTGACACGTTAGAAGGACTGGGAGGTAATGGTCTACAGTACTCAACCGTAATCTCTATTATTCTTGGCCCCCCTCTTTCAAATCACAGTCCTTTAACATTGCCTACCCACTATAACGATGGAAGTTCCAGCCATCCTTTGGAAGCTTGGGTCCTGGAGGCAGTGGCGGCTTGCAGAGGGAGTACTGCGGGGCGGTGCGGCCGAGTTGGCGATGCAGCGAGCGCAAGGTAAATAGTTTTATTTATTTATTTACTTACTTACCTTACTCCATGCTGTCGTATGTCCGACTCTACTACCCCCTACCCTGCCCCGCAGCGCTCCCTCGGCGAGCCGCCACTGCCTGGAGGGTTCTGAGGATGCTCACCCCTTGACTCACACCCATGCTAGATGTGCCGGGCTAGCATTTTCAGAATAGAGCACAGAAGGTCTTCTCTCAGGGATTAAGTCCTTCTCATCAGAAAGCGCTGTGACATGTGAGAGTAGAGCCAAGAATAATGGAGATTAGTGGTAAGTAATCTAGGCAGTGCTGCAGATATATGTTGTGTTTCCACAAAATTCTTTACTCAAATACGTTTTATCCTCCGCTGCCTCATTCCCCATGCATTGCTTACCAAAATACTATTTCTTTGCATAAAAAAGGAGCAAAATTACAGTTGTACAATTATTTTACTCTGCACATTTTTTATCAATGCCAAATTGCCCATGTAGAGTTGATGTTTTTACTTTATGTGGTTGAAGATGTACGTATATGTGTATGGTTTGATATTCATACATCCTACACCTTGGTGGTGACCACAAAGTGGAGACAAGTTGAGATTGCGTATATCAAGTGAGGTTATCATATTTAACATTGCAATTCAAGTAGAGATCCTGCGACACCCCGGGCTATTGTGGAGCGTAAACCCACACAGGACCGTGCCACAGGTGAGAAAAATCCTGACAGTTGCAAACCATTATAAAACATTTGAGAATACAGCTCCTTTTTCTGATTTCAGACACCTAACAACATTGTGTGCTAAAATCATTGAGCAAATAAAAACTGGGGACTTCTCGGCTCCACTTTATTGTGCTGACAGATGCATATGGGAACCATTCGATATTGGGAGAGATGATGGCAAGGAGCCCATCGACATTTGCGGGTGGTCATCATTCGTCGCTCTGCAGTCGAGGGTTGGCTGTCGATAGACGTAGGTAATAACTGGAAACGATCACGGGCAAGAGACCTGAGAAGGACCGCACCAGGGCTTTATAATGCAGCAGGTGCCTTGTGACCCCTTCTTTGCCCCCTAAGGTGCAACGAAGCAGAGGTAAACTCTCCCACCCCTACATTGCTGCTGTAGAAAAGCCACTGAAGACCAAGTGAAGTATTGTGATTAATGAGGGCACTAGGTTGCTCGAATGGCTGCCTCCTTTGGTGGATACCTTTCAGGGATGAGGCTGGTAGAAAGGGGAGCTTGTCTGCTGGGGGGCCCTTCAATTCAACCTCTACCTCTGGTACCTCAACGATTATGTTGGACATGATCTAGTGTCATGGGATGCCCCAAAAGGGACCAGGCGCTATGCCATCTCTGGTGGTGTCAGGGTGGTGTTTACCTTAAGTCCTTTGGTCTTTGTGGGGAATGTAACAGCAAATGTTTGCAATTTGGATTTATTGTGTTCTTGTTTGCTGTGTATTTTGGTAATTTGTAGATGCTGTAATGGTTCTTATACTACCTTGATGGATGTGAAGTAAATTCACTACGCCCTCACCCCAGAAGGGAAGCCTGTTGCCTTTTGGGGGCTGTGGGGAGCATATTGTAAGGATAGGCCCAGCACCATTGCACAGTTAGCGCATTATGTGAAAGTGCTCCACACTGTTTACTTTCGCTGGAAAAGAGAATGCAGAAAGGCCCCACATACTTTGGGTGACGGCGAGTTTACATTTTCAACAGTAGATTGGGCACCGCAGAAATAGCAGCAAACAAGCAGACTGTGATCAGTGGCAGTGGCTGCTCAGGATGGCAAAGGGCAGGCTCTTGATATGGGATCCTCTCCTCCAGGCAGCTGATATGCCTCCTCCTGTGACAGTGGAAATACCCACACTCTCTCTTAGCCACAACAGGGCCTCTATGTCTATGGGTGGCGTCTGACTGTTCACTTCCCAAACATTCAAAAGGAGATGTGTAAACGGGGGTGCTTGAGAGCACCACTAGACATGTCAAACTGCGATCTCTGCGAGATCCAAGGGGAAGAAAGAGGACGACAGCCTCCAGTCTGACCTTCTTTCCTCACTGCCACAAGACACGCCCCATGCACGTTAGTTTTACACCAGGCTTCTCCAATGAACAGCTTGTGAGCTACTAATAGCTCTCCAGCTCCCTGTAAGTAGCGCTCCTTCGTTCAGCCCAGCCCACAAAATTTTAAGCTTTTGCTTGGCTGAATTAATATTATGTATATCAAAACTGAAAAGTGTGTATTCGATACAAAACAAAAATGTATGTATTTTTAGAACTCATAAACTGATGTTTGGAGAAAAATGGTTGAATTTCCAAAATATATTTAAAGTTGATAATTGAGTGACCACAGGTTTTAACCGGGATGTGATTTTAGACTGTCGGAACCTGCAACAAGTAAAAAATATCCTTTGGCTTGCCTATATTAAAAATGTTATGTGCGACTTAGGCCATCCTGAGCTTTTTGCTAATCCTGATAGCCTGTCCCTCATTACGAGGAGGGAATTAAAATCAATATCCATAAACCACCTGGAGTTGATCAGGCTGTCTTCTAATATCATGAAACCCTCAGTGAGAGCCAACCAATTGCTCCTGACTCAGACTGGGAGACAACCATATTCATTACGTACTTCCAGTAAAAATTACATGTATTTATTGACACACCTACGTTTAGGCAACTTTCACACCCTGGTTACTTTTCCCCAGATTAACGATTGGTCACGCTCTCTATGCCCTTGTCCCTGTGACGACATTTCAACACAGACAACAATCCACATTATGTTTTTCTGCAAGTTTTACACCTCACTCAGGAAAAGATGGATTCTGTCTTTTCTGAAAACACAAGGCTTGAGAACTTGCCGACCTGCTTTTATCAAGCTGCAACTTTTGGATGACGAAACTGTTAGTGACCATATTGCTAAGTTTCTGAAAGGGGTGGTCAGAACTCGAAAAATGATGCAAGGCCCGAACCTCGATTAAACGAGAATGGTTATCAATCATGTTTTGGTGGTGCACTGAACTGAGATGGTGTTTTTTTTCTTTTTAATCGACTGATTTTATCCGTGTAAATTGTACCAGTTGCTACATGTTTTACGTTTTTATGGTTTTTATCTATCGGCTTGTAATATTTTGTCTGTATTAATTGACGTGTTCGCGTGCTTTTATGATCTGATTTTTCAAATCGAATAAAGCGTATCTTGACTTGATATTTGAGTGATAAATCACTTGGCTTTGTGGGAATTTATTACTACTATTATTACTTTGGTGTAAGGAGCTCTGCAGCTATGGCTGTTATGTGCTACCCATGTACATTTACAATAATGCTGCCACATCTGCCCGATGCACTGAGGTGAACACTGCTGGTAATTTTGCATAACTTGGCTACTAATGTAATCTTGTCTGAGGTTGTCACTTTCATAACACTGTTATTAGTAGCCCAGGATAATTTTCATTGAGCATAAGTAGCTTTTATTACAGAGAAGGATAGAGACCCCTTTTCTACACACTCTAGCTATTAATTGAATCTTCTCCTCCACGTAGAGATGCCATTAAGAGAAATATGGGACTAGGAGTCTGTGTAGAGTAAGACTGATGCAAGGGCGTGAGTGCATTATTGACAGTCGAGTTATAATCTCTTGTGAAGATAGGAAGGAAACCTGATTCCATTTAGTCAACAGGTACTGTTCTTTCTGTAGTAATATCCCACTCTGTCCAAGGATCACCCCTGTCTCTCTCTAAAACCCACCTCCAGTACACGCTTATACACCACAAGACAAAAACAGGGAAGGGCAAAAAAGACACAGTAAGTTAAATATGAGCTTGGACATGTGTGAAGAAAGAATATACTTTAAGCTGTCTTTATTGGTGGTAGATCTGCTGATCCAAGATGCAGTAGCCACATTTGAATCACAGGCAATTTTAAGACTACCATTTTTTCTTCTTCTACAGTTTAGTTTCTGGCTAGTGTACTATTCTGGTCCAAACAATTTGAAACTACTTTCGAGATGTTTTACATATTCTTTCTTTTGATCTTTGATCATCCTACAATATTCACTCATATATATAAATATATTCAATTTTCTGGAACCCAGGGTAATAGTTTCTGTGTACTTGGAAATAATATAGTTTTTATTTTAAATACTCTGTTGGCTGGTTCATTTTCTCTGTTGTCAGCCTTCCTTTCTTTTGAAGAAGGCCTGTTTGGGTTCCCGCAATCCCATAGCTTTGAATTGGGTAGGTGTGCGACACTCCCCAGTGCTTGGAAAAGTTCTTTGGATCAGGAGTGGGGATCTGCAGTCCTATACGAAGCCGTCCTTCCACAAAATGTCACTGCTATTGCTGGTTTAATGCATAACATGATGTCTCCAAGTGATATGTGTAGACATGGATTCCAAAGTGCTCCCTACTTTCTGGTCCCTAGTTTATCTTGGAGCATGGGTCAGTCTGAGGTGCTTCAGTGCATCAGGCCTTTACAGTCTGTGGAACACAATCTACCTTCATCCCTCCACTGCTCGATTGCCCTCTGCTCCAATGCCTGGTGAAGCAGAAGTCCTTTGCTGTGGATGCTGGGGCTTTACAGATGCAGGCGCCTTTCCTTGTTTTCACTGCGAACCAGGTAATCTGGGCATCAGCGCATGCGTTAGTCTGTGAAGTGCCCTAGAAATTCTGTGCACCAGTGCTTTAGAGTCCATAGCATTAGTCCTTTTTTAGCTCTTCGCTCTCTTAGTGGCAGCCACAGGACTTTACCACCATGTTTCGGTGCTTCTTGAGGATGACATTGTTGCTATTATCATAATACAGAACGGATGTGGCACTCAGCTTGGTGGGGGCGCAGCAAGCTTTAGGGACCGTGTCTGGCTTCAGCAGATGCACCTAGGAGAATAAAAAACACAAGCACTCAAACAGTAGGCTATCGCTCATCAATGTATTATGGTGCCTACCACGAGAAATATCTCAACTTTTGGGATGCCAATGAACTGACTTGTGTGCTCCTCAAAGCTAGCAACTTACAATATAAGTTAGTCCACTGAAAGTATCATCTCTGAAAACTCAGGGGCAGATTTACTATTATTTGGCGCAACGCAGCAACACAACTTGCTGCGCTGCGTCAAATGGAGAGGGCAGGAATGCGTTACTTATCTATTAAGATTTAGCGCATTCTTGCTCTCCCTCTACGCTGGCACACTTGTGGCTGCCAAGCGCCAACGCAGGCACTCTTGCACCAAGGTGAAAGGGTACCTTTGTTACAGCCAGGATTGTTTTTGTGCAGAAAGGGACGCCTTCCTGCGCAAAACAATCCTCTGAGGTATTTTCCTTTCAATGTGTGCTGCAGGATGACACCCTCCACTTCCTCTCAGCGCCATGAAACCTCTAGGGGTGTGTGTGATCATATATTACATATATATATTCCTTGGGAAAGAGCTGTAAATAAACATCAATAAATATTTTTAAAATTAACCGATCTATATATGGAGTTTAATGAGACCTCAGTTCCCCAAACTTGAAGAGTTTACCAGGAGCTTGTCAGGAGACCTGGCATGGCATCAGCTGTGCTTCTCCTGTATCCTGGCCATCTGGACTGGTGCATGGAGCAGCAGAACACTAAGATGTTCTGTATGATCATAATACCAAAGCATTCTCGACAATAGTTATAAACAGTAGTTACAAATCTTGAAATTTACATGATTCTTCATAGAAAATAGACGGTAGACTTCAAAGGTTGTAGATCGTAACGCGTATTGAGACAAAGGACAAACAGACGATTTGTGTTTCATCACATAGTGCCTTCTTCAAGGCTGTAATCATATATATACAAATACAGAGATTTACAACACATTTTCAGAAAAATCTTCTTTGTAGTCAAAAGACGCTATTACATTTCAGTGTTTTATCACTAGGAAGGAAGACGGTACGTAATCGTACCACCGTGTACAGAATGTTATATTATTAATCTTCACGCACCTGTGATAGATGTGAAGAAGAAAAGAAGTTGATCCCAGCCATGTAACATTATTATTTAGCAATTATTTCAGTGCTTGGCACCAAGACATGAAAATTATCACCCAGTCCATAGTGTGAAGAAAGTAAACAGAATAAAAATTACCGTGAAAAGTAGATGTCCTTCACCTAAGACGACCTTTTTGTCTCAAAAGCATCGAGATGTGAAGATAGTTAAAACACTGACCTAAATTTGCGGTCATGTAGAAGTCAAGTAAAGTTGTGCATCAAATGGTTTTATAGATGCTGCAAAAATATTAATGGGAGGAGAAGGTAGTGTCATAAGTCTC
This sequence comes from Triturus cristatus, assembly GCF_964204655.1. Taxonomy (NCBI): domain Eukaryota; kingdom Metazoa; phylum Chordata; class Amphibia; order Caudata; family Salamandridae; genus Triturus; species Triturus cristatus. Next base: position 581,095,038 of record NC_140584.1, read on the forward strand.
CTCATCTTAATAGCATATTTTTAAGACGTTTTGTCTAAAGAAGTAGCGCAAACCGACTTACATAAGAGAAAGTGTGGTGGATATATTATTTCCACACGCTTTCAATGGTCACTGAACGATCCCAAGAATTCTTCCTCTAGTTCCTATGGAAATATAGTGCTATTTTAAGTCTCATTTAAAAAGAATTCACAATGCAATTTTTATCAATGTTTTGGTCCCGAATAATATTTTCTTCACACTATACATCGGATTAGCAACGTCCATAGAATGGATGGACAGTCCTCATAACAGAGTTTGGATGTCTCTCACATTTAGGATTCATAAACCTAACTAATGTGTTTTGGACATAAACAATATCTTGTTCATATTATATATCGGACTAGCTACATCCGGATATGGATCAATTAGGATGATGAGCACAATGGTCTTTTTAATACTTATTCACATATGATAATAGTATCCATATTCCTTATAGGAGCCTTATCATGGACTCGTATGTGTCGATCTTTTAAGACTGGTTTACAACAGAAGACATCTTATCACCACTTGGCATGTGGGGTGTTTATTCACGATGACTTAAAAAACTAATGTTTTATACTGCTTTTTAAATTAGACTTAAAATAGCACTATATTTCCATAGGACACATTGTTGTGACCTCTAACAGACCGGGAGGACATTTGATAAGAACTAGAGGAAGAATTCTTGGGATCGTTCAGTGACCATTGAAAGTGTGTGGAAATAATATATCCACCACAATTTATCTTATTTAAGTCGGCTTGCGCTACTTCTTTAGACACGAGGTCTTAAAAATATGCTATTAATATGAGGAGACTTATTACACTTCCTGCTCCTCCCATTATTATTTTTGCAGCATCTATAAAACCATTTGATGCACAACTTTACTCCACTTCCACATGACCGCAAATTTAGGTCAGTGTTTTAACTATCTTAACATCTCGTTGCTTTTGAGACAATACGGTTGTCTTAGGTGAAGGACATCTTCTTTTCACGTTAAGTTTTAATCTGTTTATTTTATTCACACTATGGACTGGGTGATAATCTTCATCTCTTGGTGCCAAGCACTGAAAGAATTGCTAAATAATAACGTTACATGGGTGGGATCACCTTCTTTGCTTCTTTACATCTATCATAGGTGCCTGATGATTAATAATATAACATTCTGTACACGGTGGTACGATTACATACCGTCTTCCTTCCTAGTGATAAAACACTGAAACGTAATAACATCTTTTGACTACAAAGAAGATTTTTTCTGAAAATGTGTTGTAAATCTCTGTATTTGTATATATATGATTACAGCCTTGAAGAAGTCACTGTGTGATGAAACACGTGTCAGCTGTCTGTCCTTGGTCTCAATACACATTACGATCTACAACCAGTGATGTCTATCATCTATTTTTTGTGAAGAATCATGAGAATTTCAATTATTGTAACTACTGTTTATAACTATTGTCGAGAGTACTATGGTATTATGATCATATATGTACACACTGAGGTGGTTTTACCAATGTGGATTACATATCGGTGGTTGTAGGATACGCCCATACCAGTATAGCACTGTATAATTACTTTCTTACATCCTCTTACACATTGTTGAACATGAATTAAATGTGCGGTCGATGAAAACCACTACAACGCGTTCTATAATACTAAGATGTTCTGCCGACAAGCTCCTCTGCCCTGTCTCTGAACTCTGGAATGCCTCCCAGTGCTGGTGGCTGCAACGGGGTTTCGAGGACCTTCCTTTCCACTACAGCGTGATAGAGTTCATTGTTTTTTACTCTGTTCAACCAGTGAGAAAGGTGAGGTGTCCTAGGCTAGCTAGGCACTCAAAAGACAGTCTGCCCACAATGCCTTACAGGCACAATTATGTGCAGATCTGAGATTTCACTCGGCTAAAGGTAGAGGAAGCATGACCATGTCTTTCTTCCACAGTTACAATAGGGGCCTCTCTCTGCCTGCAATGTCCTCGGCGCTGTCTTTTCACTCAGTTCAGGAAAGAGAGACGTTTAGGGTGAAACGCAGCCTTCTTGGGAATATTTACAAGCCCCTATCGCCACCACACCATCACTTTTCAGGATGCTGTGCTGGCGATAGGGGCTTTGCCTTATTTGCAAGGCACTTAATGTGGCTTAACACTGCCTTGTAAATAAGGAACCCTTTCATGCTATACTTAGCATGAAAGGGGAGGGCAATTTGTGTTTCTCTGGGCATTCCACTGCAACACCCATTGATTGAGCAGCACACATATAAATTACAAAACACCATTTAAAGATTGTTTATGTGCCGGAAGGGACAGCTTCCTGCACATAAACAATCTTCCCCTGCAATGCAGACACCCTTGCACAAGAGTGCCTGCATTGGCACTAGGCAGCTAAATTTAGCGCCAGTGCAGGGGGAAACGTAGGGCTGCACCATATTCTTGTAAATATGATGCAGCTCTGTGTTTCCAAAGTGTTAGAGCATGTAGTTAGCCTTCTTGGCTTAACGACACACTTCGCCACTTTACTAGTATATATGCCCCTCAGTATACCAGGAACGAACAGGAACACTCCCCATTTGTGACCACCAGAGTTGTTGACTTATGGTACAGTGCAGTCACAGCGGACCATGCCTGCTTGGATCTGTGATGCTGCTCTAGGTGAGAAACCCACATCACGCACAGAGCAGTGGGAGGGACTAGGCAGCAGGTCATGAGAAGAGGAGCCTGGGTCCACACCTAACATCAGTGGGTTGATCCTTGATACCTGGCAGGGTTGAGGGGTGGCGAGTCAGAGAAGGGTATGAGTTTAGTCAAGGGTGAGGGTTCTAGATCTCAGAATACTGAATAAATTAGGGAGAGCAGCAGATACGTTTTAACGCATGGCCAAAGGGGGCATTGTCCACAGACCCCCCCCTTCCACTGGCCAGCCCCTGGTAGAGAGAATATGAGAATTGAAATTCCTGCATTAATAATCGGTGTTCATATAAGAGGGCTTCTTTTTCTAATTTGATAACTGAGCATGTTTAACAGAAACTGTGTGCATGCCTGGCCTGCCCACACGCTCAGACAGTTGGTGACAATTACAAAGAATAGTAATAATTCAGTGCCATGTCTTCCTCCTTAATTCACCTCACCTCTTCTACTTAACCCCTCTCCCTGAATCTCTATCTCTGCAGCTTTATGTGCCTAATCCTCTCTCTTTATCTCAGTTCTCTCTAACTTTCCTTTGTCTACCTAACCTCTCTCTCAATATACCCAGTGTGCCTCATTCAACTTAATCTCTCTCTACCGCTCTCATGACTATGCCTGTTAATCACTCTCTCTCTGCCTACCTCAATGTCTGTCACTCTCTGGCCCCTCTCGCTATCACAACTCTCTTTCTCTACCTTATCCCTTTTTCTGTACCTCACTGCCCTTTTTCCACCTGACCTCTGCATGTCTCCTCCATCTCCTTCACTTCTCATACAACCTCATCTCTCTCCATGTCTCTCCTACCTTACCCCTTTCTACCTCTCTCAGCACTTTCTCATCCTCACTCCTACCCCTCATTTATCTTTTCTCTTTCTGCCTCACATCTCCCTCACTACCTCACCTCTCTCTATCCCATCGCTCTTCCTCTCACTTCCTAACCTGTAAGTTTACTTCACCTCTTCATCTCCCCTTTCCTTCTTTCCAAATATGTTTCCCGGTTCCTTTACCTCCCTAAATGTCTTACTCCTTTATGGCTATCTCTCTTTCTACACTTCTACCTCTTTTTCTCCATCATTAACTCTTGTCCCTCTCTCTCACAGAAACAAATCTTTTTCTCTAACCCCATTCTCCATTTCAAGTTTTCCCCTTCGCCTCAACTATCTTTCACTACCTCATTCTTTACAGATCTCTTTTCCTCACCATCTCTTCTTTCTCCATCTCACAACTCTATCAACCTTACCTCAATATCTCTATTTCACTTGCGTCTCTCAACTTCCTCTTTTTGCTCAACACTACATTTCTCTTTCTACTTTCACTCCCTCTACATTTCTCTTCCCCACTTCTCACTTTACCTGATCCAGTTTTCTATCTCTCTTCTCATTTTGACCTCTCTCTACCTTGCATTTCTTTATTTTTCCTCACATATCTCCATCTATCTCCCTCAACCTGTTGGTGTTTTTACCTCTCTCTAATGCACCTGTTCTTCTACTTTACCTCCCATTCTCCCACACCTCTTTGGGTACTGTAATCCTCTGCGTCTCTACATTTCCTATCTCTCTCTATCTCTCTCTACCTCACTCTTAAACCTTACCTAAGTCCCCAACACTCTTTCTCTACCATGCGTCTCTCTCTCTACATCTTCCTATTTCTACTTTTTCTTTCTTTCTGGCTATCTCACCATTCTCTATTTACTGAACTTCTCTAGCTCTACCCCCTTCTCTCTTCACTTCACACTGCCCGCTTTATGTCTCTGTGCTGCTCCAGTATCCTGTCCTATGCCATTTCACTTGGTCATCAGGGTCACAGGTACCTGTCTAGCCAGAGAAGTGCACCTATGTAAAGAGGAGAAGAGGGACATAGAAGGAATGCAAGAAAAGTATCATATTTTAACTGATGGAATGTTGAAGGAATTTTATTTTCACTGTTGCAGAATTAACTACAGTAGTGAAGGGAGATCTGTGTGGTTCCTAATTTCCTGCAAGTAAAGCAACAATTTCAAGTGCTATATGCACATGTTGGATGTTGGGACTGAAAAGTCCTCTGCATGGTACTGGACCTGCACCTTTGCCCTGAGTGCCCAACTATACTGATGTCTGGATCCCTAATGCAGATTTGTTTTTGGGTGTCGTAGGCACACCATGACATAGGTCTGTCTTAGGGATTGTGATCTTGTTGGACCAGGAAGCGCACAAAGCACTACTCTCATAGTGGTGGAAGTCCACTGCCTCCACCAGGAGTTAACCAGCATGAGTGTGTTGGTGGCAGCAGACCGTGAAGTGATCTGTAGGGGTGGACAGGTCCTTTCTAACCTGTCATTGGAGTGAGGCCTATAGGATCACTCATTTTCTAAGTTCTGCTGCTGTGTGCTTAACTCACTCTTGGCCTACAACAGTTTTGTGTGAATTACTACACAGTGCCAAGGTGTTTATTTGTGCCTGGGAAGTGTACAATACATAGATAATACAGTACTGAGCACTGCACCATGGTGAATGCATGTGCTGAATGAATATGTGCCAATGAGTGGTACAGTACCTGAAGGATGTAGTGCGTGCATGATAAATGTATGTCATGGGTGTATGTGTACCTGTGAGTTGTACAATACAGGAAGGGTGCAGTATGTGCATGACAAATACATGTGATGGGTGTAGGCGTACATGTGAGAGGTACAATAAATGAAAAGTGCATGCATGATAAAGGCATATGCTAGGTGTATGCATATTTGTGAGTGGTACAATACAAGAAGGATGCAGTGTGTGCATGTTGCATACAAATACTGGATGTATGTGTGCCTATGAATGGCAAAGTACATGAAGGATGCAGTGCTGGGCAGTGCATTCATGTTAAATGCAAGTGCTGGATGTATGTGTGCCTCTGAGTAATACACTACATGGAGGATAGGGTACTTTGCAGTGTGTATACTCTATACACATGCTCTGGCTGTATATGTGCCTGTGAATAGACCCAGACCTGCATGGCGAAACATAGAGAGGAGGTAGAGAGGTTCCTTCATACAGATTTGTTTATTGTTGTATTCTTGTAAGCTGGTTGGGACACACACTGGGAGGGACGAGCTAGGCTTTCCCTGTACATTTCAAAACGTGCTCCTTGATTCAGTGAGAGGTCACCAGGAAGGGGCCTGGGCACATCCCAGGAAGGATACGGGGCTGATAAGAGAGTCATAAAGAGTAGGGGTAACGGCCCTGGACTCACCTTTTGATGCACATATCACTGTGGCTGACATCCAGGAGTGAACTTAAGTCACTCCCATGGCCTGTGTTTGGAGACCCTCCTGCTGGGACAGACTGCGTTTGAAGAGGGAGCAGAGGAGTGGACACACATAAAAATTCAAAGTCCAAGACCCTAGATCACATTCAGTGTTGGGGAATTAACTATAAGGGGAATTTGAGACCCCAAAATTGTCATCAACCACGCAGCCAGACTGGCTATGCGAGGAGGGGAAGCTGTGCAAGACTTCTGCCTGTGACCAGGACTGGGGGCCAAGGCCTGCTAGTCTCCTTGCTGGGTGAGGGGACATCACCCAGGGACTCTAAGGCCTCCTCCCCTGAAGCTGGAAGCACCAGCGCCTGCATGCTTGACAAGACCAGTGTGCCTTATGAGGAAAAGGAGAGCGTTGGAGGGAGCAAGGTCCAGTGCAGAGTCCTGTCGAGTAGACTCCGTGTGCGAGGTGTGAGGCTACACCGATTGGGTTGTTGCCAATGTGCAGGACAAAGCTGGCGACTCCTGTGTGCCAGGAGAGGGCCACAGTGAATTGAGGTGTGTGTTGGACTGTGCCGATAGGGCTGGAGCCCATTCATAGTGCTAAATCAGCGACCCCATGTGCCAGGAGTTGCTGCCGCAGAAAAGGCTGTATCCTTGTGCGGTCAGCCAGGATGGGCCACAGTGAAGAATTTCATGTGCTGATTGGACAGGAGGATTATGAGTTGCAGGGACCCCATATGTCCGAGGAGCACCAAGAGTGGTGACCTGTTCTTCCTCCGTGCCAGAGAAGTGAGGACATCATGGGAGCACTTGCGCACCATCACTCAGGCGAGGGAGCCAAAACAGGATCTCACAGTCACCCCTCACTGGGAGACAAACTGAACCCTTGAGGCCTGATTCACAAAGGTAAACTTACACACTGATGTAAGTTTACACTTTTTCAGTATTCAGAAAACTATATTTTAATAGTAAGTTTACAAGTGCAGAGACTCCGCAGTCAGGGCGGAGAACTCTGAACATAAAAAGTCAGGACAGGCCTAGTAAACTTGCTATTGAAATGCAGTTATGTGAATATTGAAAAAGTGTGCATTTACACAAACGTGTAAATTTACCTTTGTGAATCAGGCCCTTACCACATAGGAGGAGCTGCTGAGAGCCTTCGGTCCCTTTAGGAGCACGACTGCAAGGGAAAGGCTCTCCTGCCACTTACTGAAGCCACCTGTGGCGTGTACGGCTGAGTCTGCTGCAGCCACGGCGAGCACCCACAGACCGGGTGCATTTAGTCTTACAAATGCCAGTGCGGGTAAGACTGTTTTCAGGGCCGTTGACCCTAGGGAACTCTACTGCTAAAGTAGCTTGGCAGCACTGTAACCCTATTAATTTTAAGTTAGAGTCATAATGGGCTCTTGACTCAAACTACTAGTGTGGCATTCCCTGGATGTTACCAATAGTGAATAGGGAATAACCACAATCGCTAAACGTGTGGAGTGAAGGGGGCAGGGAACCAACAAAAAACACTAGAGTCCTGACTTCACAGGAAGACTGTGTAATTGTTTATGAATGTCGTATTTTCCTTTGTGTGGTTAGCAGTACAAATAAAATACTTTTCATAAAAGTGAGTATTTGTCTGGAACATTATTTATTGCAGCTGCTATGCGCATTATGAGTTGTGAGCCCCCCCCCGACTACTCAGACCACACTATCCTGACAGTCAAGTGCAGACGGGGTACTTGGCCCAGTTGTTCAGGATCCATAGTAGATCAGGGCCACGGACATCAGGAGGGAAAGGCCTCAACCCCCATGGTTAGGCCCAGTAGCCCCTATGTGTCCCCATCGACCTTGGAAAGAGGTTCTGATGCAATTTAATATAATGAGCTAACCCACTAAGCATCGACCAAGTCACCCTTAGCATGTGTTTCCTACAAAGGGAGTAATAAGCCTGTTAGATACTAAATTCCTCATGAAATAATGGTGTTGCAAGAAAAAATGGCTTTATCAATGTTTGTTTAAGCTCAGCTATTTTTTTTAATAGTATTTGGCCAATGGACACCAGGCAGCTTGAGCTTTCCACAGTTTTTGCGTGCTGCAATTTCTGAAGGTTTTGCATATAATTCAATATTATTTGGCATCATGAGGACTTGAATGAGCTGAAAGGTGCAATACATACAAAGTTGTTTAAACAGTTGGCCCCCAAATATATCTTGCCCAGGACTCAACATATCCTTAAGATGTCACGCGGGAGAGGAACAGCAGAGGTAAAAAGTGGATTTCCCGCCATGTACCGGTCTCCTCTCACAGAGGAAAAGCAGTGGCAGCTCCTCTACTAAGGCGGAGGAACGTCGCCCCACTGCTCAAAAGGAAAATAGAATGATAATAGCGTATCGTTATTATCATTTTATTTTTCCTATTGCAGTCAGTGGCAAGGTGGTGCGGGCTGGCCAGAGCAGGGGGAGGAGTGGTGTGCACTCTCTAAGTGCAGATGAACTGCTTGGTCGACCCATGGCACTTTGCATTTCCCACTAGGCTGCATTACACAGTCTGGTGAGGAACATGCACAGGCTCCCTGATTCCATCTGAGCACCGAACCACGGAGCCCAGACCAGTCACAATGCTGCATTGCAGCACTGTGATTAGCTCAGGGGGGCCTGTGTGCCCGGGTGCTTCCTGCTGCTCGCCAGGACAAGAAAAGGAGAGGATCGAGGAGAGGTGGCATCTAGCCGTTAAAGGTAGGTCCTTTTTTTTTTATTACATTCCTCTTCCCCCTTCCCACCACCACCTTCTGGTAGCTGCTGCTACTGAGGAAAAGGCAGCATGTCCCCCCACAGTTCTAGAGTCACCTTCCTTAACAAATCACCCAGGACTAAATGTATCTAAGAGATGCGTTGCACCTCTTAAGTTAGATTTATCAAGCCACACAAGGCCATCATGCGTGGCCGTGAGTGGCTTGTTAAATCTATAGTAGTGCAACACAGCACGTTAATCTGCCCCAGGGAGGTGTTCCATTGGTGAGCCTGTGTCGTATGTACTCGTGGCACTGGACATACCTTTCATAATTTGTGGCATTGTTCCATTTATAACACAAACATACGATCAATTTTTATTTTTTTAATGTGCGAAATTTAAAGTGCAGAAACATTTTGTTTTGTAAAAATGTTCATGATATGGAACATTTTTGGGCACTTTAAATTTCTCTCATTAAAAGAAATGGCTGTATTTTTCAGTTATACTTATGGCACAGTGTCTACTGGCCACTGGGATCAATAGGCCTGCTGTTTGTAAACGCAAAACTTTGAAATGGGAGAATATTAAAATGAAGAGTTAACTTCATCATCATCATCATCAAAAAGCTTTATTCGACAGTAAATCTTAAAAGCACATAAAACATATTAGACACAAACAAACAAAATAAATATCACATGACAATCCTCTTTGTAATATAAAAAGCCATCCATTAGATCCAATTAATTACTGTCAATAAAAGAATTAATATACATTTTCAATTACTATAGTTACATAAAATTTATTTCCCTCTTTAAAAAGGATTAAAACAGCATAGCGAATTCAAGAAGTTTGCTAGCAACTAGTAGGTTGGATAGAAGTCCGGGTACGTATTATCCAAGCCCAACTTAAAAATTTGGCTACAGCCACCGCCAAACATGGCGAGCAGTCAGACCCCGATATCCTTAATGCTTCTATATGTCTACTTGTGGCTAATTTTAGACAGATAGGTCTAAGCCACTTGTGACGCGGGGCTGCATAAAGGGGACAAGCAAAGAATACATGTGCTACAGATTCAGTCATATCGGGAAAATTATGACATTTCTCATCCATTGTAGAGGACCATTTATTTGTAAATGTTTTGACCGTAAGAGTACCTATCCTAAATTGAAAATATAACTTGCGGTCTAATGGCCTCTCGATGATATCCCAATAAGCTTCACACAATGGGCGAAATTTAAAGTCTAAGAACCGACCAGTTAAATTTGTGTGCATATTGGCTCTGTGGGATTCTGTCTGAACCATTTTCCAATATTTTTCTTTCATTAGTTTTTTAGATGGGAAAATTGAAGAATCTGGTTTGTCCCACAAGATGCTCAGGTCCAACTTTAATAAAAGAGACCTGAGCTCTTTGAGCCACTTGATTTTATGAAATTGGTCGGCCAAAATCACGTCCTTCAGTCCCTGTGCATAATGTAGAAGTTGGGGAGTGGACCAAATGCGTCTCCAGTATAATAACGGTCGCAGCCTTGCTATATCTTCAATACTTTTCCTGCCCAAATCCAACAAGAGCGGAATGATCGGGGTACTCTGGGAAACACCAACTAAGTTACGTAAGAACTTATTCTCCGCTTTAACTAAGTGTTTCAAGTTGTTAAAGCCCCAGAGTTCTACTCCATAAAGGGCAGTATTAATTACTTTCATATTGTAGACCTCCAAGGCAGGTGTAACAGACCTGGTTAGGGAGGACTTGTGTTTAGAGGATAGGGCCCCTACAAGATGGTGAAATTTTAATGTGGCCATATCCATATGACAATTCCATCCCATATTAGCCTGGAGGGAGATTCCAAGATATACAAAAGAATCAACCTGCTCAAGAGGAGTACCATTTAAGAGAATTCTACCCTTATAGGGTTTGGACAGGTTCAAAGACATAAACTTAGTTTTTGTGGTATTAATCTCAAGACCACGTCGTAGATAGAACTCTCCAAAGGCATTTACCGCTTTCTGCAAGCCACTCGGGGTCCGCCAGACAATAAGGGTGTCGTCCGCGAACATGAGAACAGGCACGCGCGTACCAGCCAAAATAGGAGCATCTGTGGGGGAGCTATAATGATGTTCAACTATTCCATTTATATAAAGTGTAAATAGAGTAGGGGCCAAGACACACCCCTGTCGAACCCCACGCTCGACAGGGAATGAATCAGTGACCTCACCCTGAGCCCCCCATCTGATTCTGGCGTAATTGTTCTCATGCAGGCGGACGAGTAGAGTCAAAAGATCAGGTGGCATCCCTTGATCAGCAAGAACAGAAAACTTAATCATTAAGGTAACTTTTAAGTTAAAGTTTCTCCCATTTAAAAGTTTTCAGAAATATGTTTTTGTTCACAGTCCAAATATTGAGTTTACAAGGACTTTTATTTAAGAGTTAAATACATCAGTGCTTTGGTTGTTCTTTTCTGTGCCCAAGCCTGGGTCATAAATCTGACTCCAGCTCTGCTCATTATCAGGCCCTGCTATCTGCAGCCTCATTCTAGTAATATAAAATAAACACAGTCTTCCCTTAACTTTAAAAGCAACATTTGACCCTGTGCTTATTTAAAAATGAACTCCAGGCTGGGAGCTACTATGAAGATGTCTGGGAGCTACTGGGAGCTTGCGATTAATCGACTGGTTGGAGACACTTGGTTTAGAGCCTCTATGCAAAAAAAAAAGGGAAAACTCACTTACCGTAATGGGTTTAATTGTAGATTTCCAGAGAGGCTTATTACGGTAGGGAATTATGAAGCTGGTCAAGAGTCTGTGATGAGCAGAAGGGTTGTGCTTGGAGGCGGAAGCAGCTATGTTTGTGTGAAGGTTTGACTGACTCTCATAGTTTTCATGCTACTGTAAAATACACTGGGTGGAGGATGAAAGAACAATGGGTCTGGCTCCATGGTGATGGATCATTGTTTCTGATACTCCTGCTCCTGTGCACTTTGGTACTTTCTTCTGTGCTTCATGTTTCTATTACTGTACCTTTGATCTTTACTCTTTCACCAAGTGCTCGTCTGTGCAGCCTCAATGGCCAGTCTTCTGAGCAGCTTGCTCCTAAGCACTTTGCCTACTGTGTCAGTGCTCCCCACTACTGTGCCCAGTGCTAGGCACGGTCATACTCCGTGCTCCTCACTCTTCTGCCCAATGCACCTGTGCGTGTGAACCTATGCCTATCATCACATTCATTATTCACTTGCAGCCAGTGTGGAAATAAGAACTTTACTCCGACTTAGAAAATTCTCTTATAATACTCACAAGAGACTGCAGGATGGCGTGGTTGGTGGCATTCATGCAAGAGTCCAGCGGGAAGGAGCATTCACCCTCACAGTAGTATGCCGAGTACCCCTGCGGGGCGATCACCCAATCCTGGGGAAAGAACATCAGCCATTGGTTTCTGAAGTATATTCCCTACTTAAAAAGGCATCAACTGTTAAGCCTAAAGCCTGGGGGTATTACATATTATAGCAGACCTATTGAGTGGTGAACATTCAGTGCAAGAGTGGAACAAAAGATTAGGAATAAGCAATCTGACAGTGCAGGTGAAAGACAATGGGGAGGCCTAGAAGAGGAGCAGGTGTTCTTGCTAAAGCAAGACCTAAGGTAAGAATCAAACACTCACTGATATGTTAGGGCCCAAGGTGACTTGTGGATTCTCACCGCCATGGCTAGGCAAAAGGGACATGATCGCCGTAAGTATGAGGGCTAAGTCAAGCAGAGGATAACAATTCTATAGCAGGTGTTAGGTAAAGAGAAGACATTCTTGGATTCTATGAAAACCAAGGAAATGTCATGTGTTACCTGTGAGGGTGGGGGTATGATGCAACATGGTGGATGCACTCTATGGTGGATGCACTCTCCAAGCATGGGGCACTAAGGCAGACATTAACGTCTTGGCTAGCTACAGACAAGGCATGGGTTTTTATTGTTGGGGCTGAGGAATATAGGAAGCCAGGTAAAGTATTACTCTGGCAGACACCTAGGAAGTGGGTGTAAGGAATGACCACAGTAGCGTAGAGTGAAGGACTACTCGGTGGGTGTGGTGTAGCCTGATGCCCGAGTCCAGTGTATTGAGGTAGATTATTATCAAGGTAAATAAAAAGGACAATAGCAGTTGACCTATCTATATTGATAATGGGCCAGATGTACTAATATTCTGGGCGCAAAAAGCAGTCACAATTTGCAGCCAGTCTTTTTGCCACCAGAAGCTTATTTTGCACATTGATCTATTTACTAACAGGCCAGTTTGCAAAACAAGGATTTGGTTTTAGTCACAATCCGACCTACCTAATTAATATTCATTATGTAGATCGCAAATTGCTACTCAACTTGATTGCGCAAAATCACAGGGAAAGAGGCCTGGAAGGGTCAGCAGACCACCATAAATGGGATTTTTTTTTAAAGCTTCCTGATTTTCTTGAAGGAACAGAGACTGCTTTAAAAAACACTAAAATATATATATATTTTTTTTAAGTTTCATTGAGAGTTGACAGTGGCCAAAAGGACCACTGTTTAGTCTCCCTGAAGCTTTTACCCCATTTCACAAAGGGCTCAATGGGGACCCGTGCCCTTTTGCAAATGGGTTACCACTCAAACTTGGAAGTCAAAGCTTTTCAATGGTTTGAAACCAGAATTCTGGTTGCAAACCATTGATACACTGAACAATTGATTTACTATTTGGGAGGACCCACAACACAGCCCCTCCAAATAGCCACTTGGTAACCATACAGTACTCCATTTTAAGATTCAGTAAAAGGTCACCATCTTCTAAAATGGGATTTGTACATGGGAAATGCCGATTTTGCAGTTGCAAATACTTCGAGTTTGCAAATCAGTGTTTGCAAATGCAAAATAGGTTACTATCTCTGGCCCACAGTTCCATTTGATAGCTATTGACCCATTTATTTTTAGAGGACAGATTGAAAACATACCATTTCCTTGAAGACATTTCCTCGTCTTCCCTCAAGGAAATACTATTTCCTCATCCGCCAACTCTTTATTTTTTCAATTTAATGTGTTGGCTACATTAATAATACACAGACATATATGTAATTATTTTATTTAAACACAAGTTTAATAAAGCTCCTTAATTAAAAATAAAATTGGGATTATACTTTACAAATAGTTTTCATTCTGAAAGCAATTTAATAGGCAACTGTACAACAAAAAGGTTGTGAGTTTAACCTTGGAGTACTAATAACGCAATTACATTTAGTTAAAAAAAGATTTTAATTAATAAAAAAGAATTATGCTAAACTACAATTAAAAACGTGAATTGCATAAAATTATTTTAAAAGGTGAGAAAGCTAAATTCCCCTCTAAGTCCTGGAATAGTAATATAGGAATTGTATTAGTGTATTACATTTATTTATATTTAAAATATGTATAATTTATTAAATGAATTTCAGTTAATTTAATGAATAGAAACATTAAATAAATAATAAGAATCAATAAAGGGAATCAAATTGTACCAATACATTAAAATTAATTTAATGAAATACATTCTAAAACATTAAATCAAATTAATAAAATATTGAATAAAGGAGATTTTTTAGAGGTAGGCAAAGTAAAAGTGGCTACGTTTAACACAACAGTATTCAATTTAAAGGGATCAAAAAAGGAAATTGCTAATTGGCAAGAGAAGTAACATAATAAGGAGATAGTGACAAGAAAATAGTTAATTTAGGTTAATCCCACCTTGACGAGGAAATGGTCTATGTGGAAAAATAACAAGGACATGGTAGGAGGGGAAATCACAGGCCAGTAAATGTTATGTGTCCAGAAGAAACAGTTGTGGGACAGACTGTCTTCACCATTGGCCTGGTACTGAGAGTGCTAATAAGAATCTTACTTTCTAGCTAGCACCAGTGAGATCTAGATGAAGGTGTGTCTGTGTATAATAGTATCTCCAGCCTAAGTCTGCGGCCGGATAGAAAATGAGTGGTGCAGTGCTTGAGGTGTTATTGTACCTCCGTTCTATGGTCGAGATAGGCTATGGTACAGTGAAGGAATAAAGGTCATTACCAGCCATCCAAGGTCCCGAAAGCTGACATAAAGTTCATGCCTCTTGCACACTTGATGTCCTTCATTGGTGTGAACATGATCTGGAAAAAGATGGAAACATTAGAGTGAGGAGGTAGGCCTCAGAGCAGAGGTACCTGACTTTCCTCTTTAATCAGATGCTTCTTCATGAAGACAACATTTAATTGGAAGTGCAGGAGTGTTCCAAAAATGTGCATTTACCAATTCAGTCTTTCCTGATCTTTCCTTATCTTATAGAATCATATACATTGTGTGGCTTCCACAGATCATTGAATCAAAGAGCCGGTGCAAGGACTTTTGAAGCAGTTGGCAGCAGGAACATATCTGATGCTTTTATTTTCTTTCTGGTATTTCCTTGGTGGCTGAACCTGCTGACTAGTTTTACATTGTTGTACTTCTGCCCCTCTCAACATGCACATATGCATGCTTTATTTTTCCTCTCATTATCCAAACAATAGCTGTGCATCAATAAATAGAGGTCAGAAAAATGTAATATTGGCCATACCAATGTCATAAATTATGCCTGTATACTATGCCCTCATTCAGAAAAATCTGAGAAAGATTATGAACCTTGACTGAGTATAACTGAAAATGAATCCTCATCCTCACCTACGGAATATTAAAATGTAAATATCAGCCTGCACTTATATTGACTCCACAATATGGACTAAATTCCTTTGTATGCTTACCTTAATAATATGTTGGTAGTTGATATTGTTGAGTCCAAATATATGCAGGTCGATATTGTTGACCTCACTTTTGTGACGTACAGCCCCTCTTTCACACACTATTACAGGTTCAGATGAGCAGTAGTGAAATACATTGTATTGCTGCAAAGATAAGGATAACTCTACAGCTTTCTCTGTGCTTGGCCTGATCTATACTCATTCATTTGTCCTCTGGAAATAATGAGCTGCTATAACTTTTTTATATGTCTTATTCAATTGCCTAGGGTAATATTGATTGCAGTGATTTGAAGTTTTTTTTTAATGAAGTTGATTCATTAAGTCATTGAATTTTCTTGAGTCCTTTGATGTTGTCACTTCATTGAGCTGAGATAATTTATTTTCTTCATCATGTTTCTTATTCTCGCATAGCTTCTTTCTTCATTAATTGCATTTCTTGTATAGTTATATGGTTAGTTGACCCTTACTGTTCAGAGACCACAATCTCATGGCGGTATTCAGTTGAGCTTTATGTTGCCTAATCTCCTTCCCTCTGAAGCAGAGATTTCTGATCAGTTCCCTATTTGAACATGGTTGTTCCACCTCTAGTAGGAGCCATTGTAACAAGGTCAAAAAAATACACCCTGACCGGAGAGGTGCGAAATCTCAGGTTCCCCATGATCAAGTGGCCATTCAAATATTTATCCAGTAGGATAGTGCGTAATTCAGTGTTTTGAGTCTGCCATCTAAGCCTATGATTGGTACCAGCTCTGCTTCATTTCCCTATTGTTAATGACCCAATAAGTAAATGTAAGGAACACTCCAACATTGCATAATCACTTGGCAAGCAAGGGGACCCTCTAAACTAGTTTATTTGTTGAAAATCAGCAATGGATATCCACATGTAGCCCAGTGTCGCCAGCCTTTGTGGTGATTTATGAGTGTAAGGAGCCGGCTGATCTGTTGGTGTTCTGCCATTGAGCAGGAACATGTCCATCTTTTTTATTTCACTTGAAATAACTTTCCCAGGTTGAGGGATTTTCTAGTAGGAATCGCATTGTTGCCATTTGACCACTTGTCAGTGGGCAGAACGTTTGCATGAAAGACCCCAGATATTAACTATATTGCGTTTTTCTAAACCGTTTTTAAAGTCTGCAGTTTGGCCTTGAGAGATGCCAAAGTGTCTTCATTCTTATTGATTTTAGGGTTTATATTTATATATACTACCTATTATCACAATCTTCCACCGTTGTCTGGAGATGCTGTCAGTTTAACAAAGATGTAATCCCCACATTTTGAATAGATTACTGATGCATTTACTGCTATTTATTTTCTTATTTTAACATAGGTTGGATGGCCACCCTGCTGGAATTTCTTGGCAGTAAAGAATAATTCCATATACTCAGGCCATCGGCAGGATCCAAGCAACAAAGTCTCTGGAAGACATACAATATCATATCTTCTTAAGTAGGGAATTGAATCCCTCTTAGAGCCTATTGCATTAATACCCATAATGTTACAGGAGCATATTGACACTAACGAGTTCAAGGAGGAAATGGGGTTAGGACTGCTGACCAAGAGTATAACTGAAAATGCCAAATATTACAATTTAAATATCAGTGAAGCAGAGGCCCTGCCATTAATTTGGCTGGCCGTAGCTCTCAGGGTCTTGAGATCAGCAGTGCTGCCTTGTTTCATATACACACACACTCTGAATGAGGTACTGAACTTGTCTTCACTTCTGGGAGCCACTTCAAATGTGTTGGCGAGCTATCAGTAGTTCGCAAGCTACTCGTGGAGACCCCTGTAAGTGGCCCCCTCCAATTAATTACCCTGTGGGCGAAGCAGCTTTGAAGGACAATCTTGTCACTGGTAGCAAGGGCAATTCTTTGAGGGTAGGTGTCATATCTGTTCTAGCTAATAACTTGTCTGACAATGGCATTCTGTACACTTTGAAGTTTGCTGATTAGGCATTCTGTTAGCCTAATGTATAGTCACTGGCCTAATTTAGTCTAAGTTGAACCAATGCATTTGAGGCCTTTACTCAGATGGAACAACCCAGGTATGGGAAGATGCAAAACAGTGTTGCTCGAATAGGAATTAACCTTGAAAAAACAAACACAGGATGCGTTTGGCAAAACAGGAACAGTTGGTTTAATCAAACACTGCAGCTGGGATTACAGCATACAGAAAAGATCTGAGGACTGACTCAAAGTACAATGATTTTGAGTGCCTTTATATACATTTCTTGGATTATCATAAAACAGTTTACAGATCCTCTTTAGGGAGAGGAATGTGTGCCTACTTATGGAGCCATAAATTACTCCCACCTCATGACATGCAGGTGGGTGTCTACCTTGCATGGACACAATGAGGGCCAGTGGGTAACATGCCCAGATGCCTGGCATGGGGAGCGTGTGATCACTGCATGTGCTGTGTCCTGATTGGCTGGGTGTTCCTAACTTCATGTGGCATCTAACTTTATGATGTTTTGGGAATGTACATCCCCCCGGCCATGTGCGTTTTATTGGGGCCAATCTCCCTGGACCATTGTGGTGCTGCTGCCTATCTGTCAGACTAATCTGGGTTTTTCCTGATTGTGCATTTGTTCTGCTATTTACGTGCCACCCCATCTGTGATCTGTCAATCAGTTGCCTCAAGGCTGGGTTGCAGGGCTTGCCTGACTAAAAATTTCTGACCCTAGGTTGATGGAGAGGTCATCTCGGGTGATTTCGACAACATTGATTTGATTTCGTTTTTATGCACACGTGTATCATTGCATACATCAACATAAACATTAACAGTAGAATTCTCATGATGTTGAAGGTGCTTTTTGTAGCATTGTTCACTCAACTTTCAAGTGAGAGCTTGAGTGCATGGTCAAGTTCTGTACATCTGCGGAAACAGTAGGACTTGATACAATTTCTTCAGGCCCAACTGTCATGGATGCAGGAAGCTAGGTTTCTGTTGCAGTAACCCCCCCCCCCCCCCCAACACACTTTTTGCCAGCCTACTGATGCACTTTGACTTGATTTGCCCTGGGTCCCTGCAAATCAAGTTCCCAGGTTGGTTCCCAAAACTGTACCTTGTACCCCCAATTGGTACCTTTCTGTCCCTTTTCATTGGTACCATGGGCACTGTGGCCAGGGAAGGCCTCTAAGGGCTGCAGCACTTATTGTTCCACCCTTAGAGGCCCTGTATCTCTCTCTGTCTCCCTCTCCCTCCCTCTCCCTCTCCCTCTCCCTCTCCCTCACCCCCTCCCCCTCCCCCTCCCTCTCCCTCTCCCTTTCCCTCCCCCTCCCCCTCTCCCTCCCCCTCCCTCTCAGCAGGCTGCGTGTGAAGAGTCCACATGGTACACATCCCTGTGTGCCATGCCTACAACCCACTGCCCAGGCACAGGTCAGCCACCCTCTAGCTGGGTGCACCATACCAGTGGTGAGGGTACAGGTGCATGAGCCCTGTACCCCTACAATGTCTAGACCAATTCTTAGACATTCTAAGTGCAGTAATGCCATTAAGAGTATATGGTGCTGGGAGTTTGTCATTACGAACTCCACAGCACCATGATGGCTTTACTGAAAACTGTGAAGTTTGGTATCAAGCTTCACAGCACATTAAACCCACACTGATGCCAGTGTATGATTTAATGAAAAATGCACTCAGAGGGCATCTTAGAGATGCCGCCTTTGTAACGCGACCCCCAGCTTCTCCTGTTATCAGGAGCAGGCCCCCTTCTTGTCTCCCCTCCTTTTCGGTGGGAAGACAGGCGGGAAAAATTAGCACAGCCCAGAAGATGTGCCCACCTCTGCCAACCCCACCTCTCAGGTGGGGGGAGGCTAGGTGAAATCAACTCTTCAGTGCCCGCCATCTTGCAGATGGCAGGCACTTTCCAATAAGGATTAGGGATTGTGCCCACTCCCCCACGTGGTGTGAGCACACCAAGGGTGTAGTCACCCTAATACAGTATTTAGGGGGCATCCCTGAACCAAGTAGAGCGATTCCTGCAACCTACGAAGAAGAAGGATGAAAGAAGACACCCAGCAGAGGAGACTGCAGAGAAGAACTGACTGGCCCCAGCCCTACCGGCCCGTCTGCAGTTTCCAGAAATCCTGCGCCAAAAGTCGCCTTCTTCTGCAGCCAGTGGCCTCCAGAACCCTGGAAGGACTGACTACCTTCAACAAAGACCGGATCTCCTGTGAACAGCAGCTCCGTTCAAAAGAAACCCCCAAAACAGACTCTGAGCCTGCTGAGGAACCACCACTGCACCTATCGCCTACGGCCTGAATTTGAGTGGCCCACCGGTCCCAGCGAGGTCCCCCAGTTCTCCAGAGTCCGAGTGCACCATGGGTTGACCCCTCCAGGACTCCCCGATGTTGCCTGCAGCCTCTGCACGGAGACCCCCCCCCAACTGAGTGGCCCGGTAAGGTGAAATCCAACCTCAAAAGACACCCCTGCATCCAGCCGTCCTGCGCCCTGGAGAAGAGAACCAGAGGTGCAACTACATCCTTGAGCCCTCCAACTTACCTGCCCAGCTGTTGGTTCCTCCCGGAAGTCTTCCTGGTTCGAGCCTGCAGCCAAAATCCAAAACCGGCAACTCCCACTGAAAACAACTGGGCGCATGATGCCAAAACAGCACCCTTCATTCAGCCGCCCATGTGCTGCTGCAAGTGCACCTTGTGTGCTTACTCGGATCCCCCTTTGCCCTGAGCCTAACACCAGGAGCTTTTCTCCCACAACCTTGTGCCCTGCTCATGAGCAGCTACCAACCGGAGGCCCCTTATCCCCCATTGCATGACATGGGGACTCAGCACTCTGCACCCGGCTGCCCTAGTGCCGCTGAGGGTGCTTTGAGATGCATCCTCGACCCTGGGGGGACCCTGGTTCTAACCCCAGAATACCAACTCCTACAAACAAGTACTTACCTGCAAACCTTTAACTTCATTCTTCTCCATAGAAATACATTGACTGTTTTTTCTTGATAATTGTTTTGTGTGGAGTTGGTTTGTATGAAACACTGAAAAACTGCAAATGTACAGAAACTGATTTACTTACCTTTTCTCTATGAAATGTCCCAGTGTGATATCTAGGCAGATCACACTGAGTAGAAAAAGTAACTTAAAAAGTAACGTACAAAGTAATCTGAAAAGTTATTTCAAAACACTGACTTACCTGTAATTCAATCAACTGCATTTAAACCAGCATTCAACTGTAAAACATTGCATAAGATTTTGTAAAGCATTTATTTCACTTACCTGCACCAGGCTTGGCTTGGTTCTAGAAATAAAATAACTTAATATTTTTTAAACAAACAAATTGATCTGAGTTCAGTCTTTGAGTGTGTGACATAATTTGCTACCTGAGTGTGTACAGAAAATGCTCAACACTACCCTCTGATAAAGCCTTACCGCTCGCCCACACTACCACAAATAGAGAGTAAGGTGCTATCTACTTTTACCTCTGCCTACCTTTAGGTTTCTATTGGACTCTGTGCACACTATACCTCATTATGGTATAGTATGTACAGAGCCAACTTCCTACATTGGATCATAGTTTTTCCACAGCCCATAGGTTAGAAATTCAATTTTAGAAGGGTTTACATTATTATGTAGCGTCTAGGTGTCAACTGTGTGTAGGCATTCGTCGAGTCCTAATGTCCCACAATATGAAGGTTTTCCCAGTTTAATACAGCATAGTTCTAGCAAATTAGTTTGGAGGGTTTCATTAGCCCAGGAAGTGGTGCCATGTATGTTGAAATTCAGAGGTGCAGTTGTACAGCCTTGGGTAAAACATCATTTTTTGCGAATGGTGAGATGGAAAAGGAGTCTGTTGGAAAGTGCCCCTTTTTGCATGGTTACCCCCTAACTTTTAGCCAGATACCTGATGCCAACTTGACAATTAGGTTCCCAGGGCCTGTGTTCTTCCCCAAACCTGTACCTTTGTCTCCACAACTGGCACACCCCTGGGCCCCCTGTAAGTCCCTTGTAAAAGGTACCCCTGGTACCAAGGGCCTTGTGACCAGAGAGGGCCTCTGAGGGCTGCAGCATATATTATGCCTATTATGCCATCCTCAGAGACCCCTCACCTGAACACCCACACACTGCCACTGCAAGCTAAGTGTTCTGGTGCAGACTAAACTGAAGAGTTGACATGGCATCATGGTTACCTCTCTAATAGGTATTATAACCCTAAAAACAGGGTACACCATACAACCGGTGAGGTAAGCATTATGCTTCTTTAGTGTCTGTGCAATACTCAGGCATTGTAAGTGCAGTGAGACATTTTTGAGTATAGGGGCTGGAAGGTTCTCATTACAAATTCCAAATCCCCAGAATGACTCCCCTGACAACTGGGAAGTTTGGTACCAAACTTCTCAGCACATTAAACCCACACTGATGTCAGTGTGGAATTCAATGTAAAATACACTCTGAGGGCATCTTAGAGTTGCCCCCTGAAAAACGACCAGCCCTAGTGTGGTTCCTGACTGGTTGCCAACCATTTGCCACCACCAGACAGGTTTCTGACCCCTGGGCAGAGAACCTCCGCTCTCTGGGACCTGAAACAAAGCCTATCCTGCACAGAGGTGTCATGCCTCCTCCCCCAGGATGGGCAGGGTCCATGAAGTGGAAGCTTCAAAGGCCTGCTGACTTTGTTAGCTACCCCTAGCCTTTTGCTGCTACCAACAACTGGTCCCCACCAGTTCTGACCCCCACTTTGGGTGGGAGAATTGGTGGGAAAACCTAGCCAAGAAGGGAGGTGTGCCCACCTTTGCCAACCCCACTCCTCAGGTGGGGGAGGCGAAGTGAAGCACACATCATAGTCCCCTCCATCTTGAAGATGAAGTGACTCCCCCAATCAGGAAGAGGCCTGTGCCTCACTCCCACTGGTGGGTAGCATACTAGGGGGTGTAGACACCCCAGGGAAGGGACCTATTGGTCCCGAGCTACAGACCCCTGTAACGCCTAGTATTTAGGGGCACCCCTGATTCTTGCCTCTTCAGATTCGATTCGACAAGAAGAGGAAGGGCTGAAGAGCCGTGCTGCAGAGAAGATGGCGACAACTGCTTTGGCCCCAACCCTACCGGCCTGTCTCCTGCTTTGGAAGCCCTGCAAGCTAAAACCAGCGAGTCCTGCAGCCAGCAGACTCAAAACACCCTGGGGACCTGCCCTGCCTTCCAGAAAGTCTCTGATCTCTCATGGACACTGGATTTATCGAGCAGAAACCAACACCAGTCTCCGGATCCATGTGGATCTGCGACACTGCAACACTGAGATGTCTCCCCGTCGATCCTGAACTCATCTGCACTGGTGGCTGACATCTTCAAGACCCCTCCTCGACGCCCGTAGCCTCTCTCCGAAGGGTCCCCAAGCCCACGAGGAGATTCAGCTAAAGAAACCCGACACCCAAAGGTACCACTGCATCTTCCCCCCCCCCCCCCCCGATTTTGGGGAGCCCAGCTGACAGTGCCCAGGTGTCCTCCAGCTATCCAACTCACCCGTCAAATCGGTGGCCGCCTTCGTTCAACCTCCTGGTCCAGGCCTGCAGCATTTCTTCCTGACTGACGTTCTCCATTGGTTTCCATTGGGAGCCAGACGCCTACTGTGCACCCTGCCACCCGTTTGCTGCTGGAGGTGCGCTGCTGGTGCCTACTAGTTTACCTTTGAGCCCTGACCCAGAACCCGCAGATACCTACCTGTGACTGGTGCTCTTACCGAGTGTCTCCTATCTCCATAGTACTGCATCGGGCCCAACCTCTCCTTTGACCTCTGCACAGGGCCACCCCTGAGCTGGTGAGGGTGCACTCACCTTACCTACCTGACCCCTGCCCAGTGTAAGTGGTACCAGCCAGAGACAGAACTACAAAATCGTTAACTTACTTGCAAACTTAACACTTCATTTTCTCCATAGGATTGTATGGTGGGTTTTCCTCTGAAAAATGTTCTGTGTTGACCCTGTCTTGTACTGCAACAAAAGTACCTTAATGTCTTCCAAAGAGTTAACCTGCTTACTGATGTACTGTAAGGCCTAAACTGTGTTATTAGTTTGTTTCACCCCAAACTAGAAAACTAACTAGAAAGTAACTAGAAAGTAATCTAAAGTAATTACAAGTATTCTAAAAAGCTTACAGCCCATTTTCTCGACTGCAAAGCAATTTGTTTGCTTCTAAAAAACAGTACACACTGTATCTTGAAAAGTATCATTGTATGGAAAGTATCACTTACCTGCTACTGAGTAAAACTTGGTTCTAGTGATAAAAATAGCAAAGTAACAACTTTTTACTCAACCAATTGGTTTGGATTCAGTCTGTTGAGTGTGTGACATCATTTCTTGCCTGAGTGTGTACAACAAATGCCTGACACTACCCTCTGATAAGCCTGCCTGCTCAACCACACTACCACAAAAGAAAGTAAGGTATTATCTACTTTAGCCTCTGCTTTACCTCTGGGGATCCCGTGGACTCTGTGCATACTGTACCTTACTTTGGTATAGTACATACAGGGCCAGCTTACTACAGAGTCAATGATACGATTTGTGTTCTCTCAGTGAGGTATGATTGAATCCATTTCCGTGTTGTACGAATGTGGGTTTCTGTTGCAGTACCCCCCCCCACCCCCACACACTTTTTGCCTGGCTTTTGATGCAACGTTGACTGTAGAGTACTGGGTCCCTACTAACCAGGTTCCTAGTGTTCTTTCTCTAAAACTATATCACAATTGGCACCCCTTCAGTTACCTATGTAAGTACCTAGTAAGTGTACCCCTTGTACCTAGGCCATGGTTGTGCCACCCCAGGGACCCCTCACCAAAGCTATGCTCTCTGCCATTGCAGGCTGCATGTCTTGGTGCAGAGAAAACTGAAAAGTCAACATGACATACACCCGTGTGCCATGCCCATAGACACTGCATGATATATAGGTAAGACAGCCCTCTAGCAGGCCTAAGCCTTGAGGCAGGTGCACTATATCTCATTTGAAGGCATATTTGCTTGAACAGATATGCCCCTGCAATATCCTTGTAGAGTCCCGGAAATTGTAATTGACTAGGGAAGCCATAGTAAGTACATGTGCTGGACACTCATTATTACGAGTTCCCCAGCTCCATGATGGCTTTACTGAAATATGGGATGCTTGGTACCAAACATCCCAGCATAATAAAACTGCACTGATTCCAGTGTCAGATTTATTAAAAGGTGCACACAGAGGACCCCTTAGAGGGGTCCCCTGGAACCCACCAATCCTTATTGTGGTCACTGACTGGCCTGAACCAGCCTGCTACCACCAGACAGAGTTCTGACCTCATGGGGAGAGTGCCTGCACACTCTGAGGCCGAGAACAACACCTTATCTGGTTGGAGGTGTTCACACCTCCCACTGGTCAGGAAGAGCCATCTGTGACGGAGAGCGTCAAAGGCCTTGCCACCTTTGCAATGTGACCCCAGCCTCTCCTGTTAGAGGGAGCAGGCCCCCTTCCATCCTCACCCCCTTTTTTGGTAGGGAGACAGGCGGGTGAACGTAGAAAGAATAGGATGTGTGCTCCCCTCTGCCAACTGCACCCCTTCAGTGCTGGAGGCAAGTGGAAGTACACTTTTCAGTGCCCACCATCTTGAAGATGGTTGGACTCCTTCAATCAGGTATATGCCCACTCCCCATGTGGGATGAGCATTTAGAGGGTATAGTCACATTTAAGGTAAGTAGCCCATTGGCTACTAGCTGGCTCTCCCTTTAAACGCCCCCTAAATGTAGTATTTAGGTGCCCCCCCTGAGCCCTGAACTTCAGTTCCTGATGACCTGATGTACACTACAGAGTCACACCAGCAGAGAAGACTGCAGAAACCAACTGACTTGGCCCCAGCCCTACTGTCCTGTCTGAAGCCCTCGATGATCCTGCGCCAAACGACAACCCATCTTTAAGGGTGGGTGGCGAACTCCGGTTCGACAGCTGAGTTTGCAGAGTTTTGCCAACTCCGCGCTCTGCTGGGATCACGAAGTTCAGCAAAAAAACTCAGATTCTGCAGCGTGGTGGGGTTTGCCCCTGCCGGCCACCCCTAAGCCAAGCAACTGAGCCCTGCTCCTGCCCAAGTTCTCCTTACCTGGATCTCGGCGTGCCGTTCTCCTTGCCCAGGCTGTCTGCTCGTCCTCGGTGGTGCAGGATTCTTCTTCTTCTTTCAGGCTGTAAAAATGAAACCCCTTTGCTGCAGGACTCGCAAGGAACTGGGCATGCGCGTGCATTGAGAGTGGAGACAGGGCTAAGGTTTCCATTCTCTATGCACGCACATGTGCAGTACTCAAGAGTCCTGCCTCGAAGCGGTTTCATTAGTTATGGCCCAGCCAGGAGTCAGGAAGGACTGGAGAAGAAACACCATGCAACACCGTCACGGCAGAGGTAAGCTGGTAAAGCAGGTGGCAGTCTAGGGGTCAAGAATACTTCAGGCCTGTGTGCATAGGGCGGAGCGGAATTCCGCGTAGTGCCACTCTGCCAACTCCACTCACCCGTACCCATCTTGCAATCTAGTAACCTCCAAAGCCTTGGCAGGACTGCCTGCTTTTAACTAAGATCAAGATCTCCCATGAACAGCGGACCTGTTCACCAAGCAATGATCTTCAAAGCAAAGACTCTGTGACCTGAAGAACGGCAAAGCCTGCCCCTGGTTCCACTTCTGCACCCGACACCTACGGCCGAAGTCCAAGTGGCCCACCGGTTCCAGCAAGGTTTCCCAGTGTACCAGAGCCCGAGTCCATTATAAGCTGACCTCTCCTGGACTCCTTGACGTCACTTGCAGCCTCTGCACAGAGACCCCCTCAACCACGACCTGCTCCAGTAAGCCGTTTCCAACACCAAAAGGCACCTTTGCACTCGTCTGTCCAGGGCCTTGATGAAGAAGACAAAAGGTGTCCCTACGTCCCAGAGCATCGCAACCTACCTCTGCAGCTGGAGGTTTCCTTCAGCCGGCCTCCTGGTCTGAGCCTACAGCTCTTGATCGATTTGGCCGTTCTCCATTGCCTTGCATTGAGCACCCGACGCTGTGTTGGCACCCTGCACCCGGCCGCCCCTGTGCAGCTGGTGGCGTAGTGTTGGGGCTGCTTTAGGTCCTGCCCAGTGTTTGCTTCACCCTCTGGAAACTGGCCCACCCAAGCCGCTACTACTCACCTGTAAGCAGCCTCAGACCGATTGCCCCCAAACCCCATTGAGTTGTATTGGATGCCCTACTTTGAACTTGCACCCAGCCGTCCCTGTGCTGCTGGTGGTGCACTGTTGGTGCTGAACTGAACCTTGCACAGTACTGACCTTAGCTTCCAAAGACTGGTCTTATAAGTTGACGTTATCCCTATGTATGCTGAATCTTCCTATAGTTTAACATTGCAAAGTCTGAAAATTGCACTAAATGTCAGTTTTTCAACTGAAAAGTATTCTATTGAAAAATGTATTTACCTATGACAAAGTTCTGTGGTTCTACAAAATAATTATATAACCAAGTAATATTTTTATAAATTGGTCTGGGATTTATTCATTGAGTCTGTGTCTCATTTATTGCCACTGTGTGCACATCAAATGCTTAACACTGCCCTCTGATAAGCCTAGCTGCTTGCCCACACTACCAAAAGAGAGAGCATTAGTATTATCTACTTTAGCCTCTTTAAAGCCTCTTGGTAACAACTGGCCTCTCTCACAGTATACCTCCTTTTTGTATAGTATATAGAGAACCAGCTTCTTACAAGTGAAAGGTCATGTATTACTTTATAATGTAGGTTTGTTTAAGTAGCAGTTGATAATCCACAGTACCAAAAGCTACAAGTAACCATAGTGCACCGACTCTGTCAGACTCTATGGTGTTCTTGAGGTCTTCCCAAATAGTTATAATGCTAATTTAGTGCCTCTTCCAGGTCAGAATCCTGTCTGTTGGTCAGGGTGGAGGTTGGTTTTATTCAACAAAGTCTAAATTCTGGATGAAAGCAGCCGTTTCAATTATTTTAATAAAAATGATGCGTTTCTATAGGTCTTTAGTTTGTTGGGTTCTCCTGGCCAAGTCTTTGCTTTTCCAAAATCTGTTAGCTACAGGAGGTTTTTGGTACATTGGGAAATTCTGCTGATGATAGCGATTCGTTGATGATTGCTTTGGCCGCAGAGGTAGCTTCGAGGACATTTTTGAGATTCTTGAATATATATGGAGCTCATAGTCCGCAACAGAGCCAGTGATACTCATAGATATAATTGCTCTTTTGTTTCTTTTATGGATAGTTGATTAAACTAATGTAGTTTTGGGTATGGGTGTGCATTGTGAATGCCAATTTGTGCAGCCATGTGGTTAGTGGGTGTTTTTGTAAGGAAGTAGTTCACAAGATCTTTGGCTTTTTCACTGGAGTGTTCTGCAGTTGAATTGCAACATTTTAGGGAGTGATAATCTGGTACTGAGATGCAGTCTGGTTGCTGAAATTCATTGGTGATTTTGAATAGCTCTTTGGTCAAGTTGGTGGGATCTGAAATTCATTGAGTATAGCATGATTTACAGGCTTTTTGAGGGTTGCTTTGCAAAATCTGCTTTGTAATTGTTTTGCTTTCAGATCATACGCTTTCCTTCCCTGTCCTTATGGTAGCATTTTGATTTTCTGTTTTGTGTATTTATGCTCGAGTTGAGCCAACCTGCCTTCTGTTGTGATTGCTTGCATCTTGAAGCTTTAAGTCGAGCTACGGTATTGAAGATCTCAATCAGCCATTGGTGGAATTGGTTGACGGACATCACTGAAGTTTCGGATGACCTGTCGCTGAGAAATGTACCTAAAAAGTGTTGATGCTGAAATTCTTCCATGGTTTGTTAATAAAGTATGCATCAATCTGGTGGCTCAATGGTTTTACTGTATTGGTTGTTCTGTAATTGTGAATTTGCCAGGTTGGATGTTTACATTTTAGTCACTTGAGACTACGCCTTGAGAAGCATACTTAGAATTGTGATTGATGCAGTCAACCTTTCTTGTTTTATTGTTCTTTGCTGTACACATTTATTTTATTGTCACTGCCCACTTGCACTGTGCTGTATCACTGAGCATCAACATTTTGTGTTTTGTCTATATAGCACCGTAATGCCTGGGATACAATACATGCAAATGACTTGTGTTCTGAGACTCATTGTAGTATGGTGGTTTGTTACACGTACGTGGCTCCCTTGATTGTGAACCTTTCTTTTAAGTGAGTCCGAGGGTACCTGTATTGTTTTGTGCTATTCAGCTCTGGCTCCCAGGAATCCCAGGTTGCCCCTATGTTTGTGGTATTACCGAATCGAGAAGGACATCTGGAAATTGCGTGGTATATTATTGAGCGGTGGTGGTCGATTTCTTTAGAATAAATGTTTTTAGGGCGCATTCCATCGTTGCCTGCGTTTCCTGCCTGTATATTTCGTGACAGTTGGGAGGTTGGGCTAAGCTGTCCTTTTATAATAAGGTGGTAAGTGATCGATGGTGTATTGATAATTCTAGTGTTTGTTTTGGACTGGATTGCGCCAGGGGCGTAAGACAGGCCCCCGCATCCCCTGCAGTGCGGGGGGGGCCCCAGGCTCCAGGGGCCCCCTTAGCACTGCACTTTGGCCGGGGAGCTCCTAATAAGAGTCCGGAGGGGGCCCCTCCCGTACCTTGCAGGGGGGCCCCCCTCAATTATCGTTACGCCACTGGATTGCGCCTGAGGTTTTAGGTCGTTTTTTGTGTCTGCCTCTTCAGAGTCATCCGGTAGAAGAGGTAAACATTGACTGGATTATGTTTGGAGGAAGGTTATTTAGTGAGTTTGTTAGGAGGACTGGTAATTAGAACAGAGATTGAGGCGTGTGAGCCAGACATTGCAGAGGGCTATGACTGGGTAGGAAAAGAAGGGTGCAATTAGTGTGCGGTCGTTTATGTCTGTTAAAGGTTTTGGGATGTATAAAATCTTAGTGCAGCCATGCAGTATTGTTCTTTATACTTTATTTTGTTATTTTTTGCCAACTGTTACAAACATAGAATAGTACGAGACATTTGTATTCCGCTTTCCCTTTTTATGCATTCTTGCTGCGCCGCGCCCCTCCCAGACTGTCTCAGTGATGGTTTACATTTCCCCACCTGGGGGTGTTCCCTCCCTTTGCTAGTTGTGGTGCAGGTGTTCATCTGTTTCGATGTCACTGTGAGGTGTTTCCCTATCAGCCAGATTGGTTCCTAGTGAGTCCCATATGTCTCTAGGTGTTGACACAAGAGGATGTCGTTCAGTATAGAGTTTACTATTTACATTGTAATAGATGAATACTTTTATCCAGTCTGAGGCTTTGGGCGGAGGCTCCCTTCCCCATCTCATGGCCACCACCCTTCTTCCAGTTAGGAATGGCGATACTTCTGCAAATTTCCGGTATGATTTTGGGATGTCAAGCACACAGGACAGAAGACCCATCCCCTAGATATCATCAACGTCAATTCTCTAAACATCTCCGTCCATAATGGTGTCACTCATTGACAGTCCCACAACAGGTACTAAACCCAGCCTGCCCTGCACTAATCTGTCTCAGTTGCTGCTTTGTCTGAAGTTCAACTTATTGAATTCAGGTGGCGTGTGGTATTGCCCTGTTTTTACCATTGCTGGATATCTGTTGTGTCTGCATGCAGCAGTATTCCCATTGCTTTGGTGTGAATGCAATGCCTAAGTCAGTTTCCCACTGTTCTTTGTGGGGCGAGAACTCGGTCTGCCGTATAATGTCTTATAGTATTGTTAAAAAACAATCATTTGGCGCTGGTCGCTGTTAAGTGAGTAAGCTGGACCAACTCACCCAGCTTCTTTATGAATGAGCCGAGCATGACTCCGGCTTTCCTTTTTAGCATTTGGTATAAGAGTATATCTAGTGGTGTTCTAATTTCAGAGCTCTCAAATTCATCCAATGTGAGAAGTCCAGCATTCCTGTAGAGGTCTCCAAGTTTTGCATGACCTGGCATCTGCATTTCCTTACACGTCTTGGGCTGAATCGTCGGATCCAAACTAGGGTTAATGGCAAGTGGTACCAGAGGCGATTACATGCAGCCATCGACCGTCTGTCCTGCTATTTTCTGCCAGGCAATCGTGTTGAAGAATTGTTGTGTGGAGAAAATAGGTATATTTGCAAATAAGTAAAGGAATGTAGGCAGGATGACCATTCGTATTAAGGCAATTTGGCCTACTAATAATAATGGAAGTTTAATCCAGTTCTCTATATGGTCTGTTCCCTGGCAACAGTATTCAGTCATGTTGTATGAGGAGCCCCAGATATTTAATTGAGGCCTCACTCCACATAAGCAGATACTCCATCCCCACTGAGTGAGTGCTATCTCGCAGGGGGTAGAGTATGGATCTCGCTCAGTAGATAGTGAGACCGGGCAGCCATCCAAACCAGAGTATCTCTCTTATTATTGGGGTAAGGTTTTCATTTTATGGGGAATTTTTTTTTTTTTTAGAAAAAGCACCAAATGTCATCTGCACCAAACCAGTATTCTTTGCATCGTAAAGCTGAGGCATCCCTGAGAGTGGCGCTGTCGCTACCAATCAACTGGTTCCATGCCCATTGCAAAGAACAGTGGTGACATAGGGCACCCCTGTCTAGGACTTCGTGGGATTTTTAAGGGTACAGATAGCAGATTATTTATGTGCAGACAAGCCGTAGGGCCTGCATAGAGGATATGTATCCATTTTATGAATCAAAGGCTTAATCCTACTTGGGTTAATACTCTGAGCGAAAATTGCCATTCGACTGAGGCGAACGCCATTGCCATGTCCAGCAAAGCAGCGACAGCCCTCACCACAAGTTTATTGTGGTGCAACATTACAGAAATTGCGTGCAGATTATATACCGTTGAACTTCCAGGAATTAAGTTTAACTGCTGTGGGAGGATTAATGACGTCATGAGGAGTAGTAGCCTATTCACCAATAGCTGAACTAGAACTTTACACTCAGTGTTTATTAATGACAGTACCAACACAATACTAACCATCACACGCCTACAAGTGTGACAATTCAGACTATTCCAGGCTCCAAAGCCAAAAGAATGACCTGTGCAGAAGGTATTAGTAATTTTTAATGTATACTGTATTAATAAACTAACTGTTATTGTGCTCACCTCTAAATTAGACAATCAGCGCCACCATGTGGCAGACAATCATAAGTGCTGGTGTTGACAATTGAGTGCCGGTGCAGAGTACAAGAAACAACTGTCTCAAATTAGGCACTGGTCCCTCCTCTGTGGGTCTCTCCACTTCTGATATTTCTAATGTTTGTAATTCAGTTATTCCAGCCACAGCCCAAGGTTTTCGCGCCATGCCTGCCAGTCACTTGCCCGGGCGCTAGCCTTCCCCATATCTATGGGCTGTACTGGACTTGCTCAATCATTTAGTGCATTTCCCTGTCTGCTTTATCTGTGTACTCTCTAAGCTTGTTCAGCAGTGCTGTGTCCTGTTGCATCCCTGGATTTACTACTATGTTACAGTCTGAGTTCATGCACTTCCCCCTCCAACCATCTCACTCATATTGATTTTGATATGGCCACACGTTTCGCTATTGTGAACCCTCTGATGTAAGCTTTAAATACCTCCCTGAGTGTACCCCAACTCTCCACTGTACCTACATTGTTCTTAAAATAGTCATTAATTGCCTCTTTTATTTCCTGTCGGAGTGGAGCATCTAATAAGTAGTCTGATGAGAATCTCCACAGTTTATGTGGTGCTTTAATAATCTGGACATCAGAGTTACAAGACCAGTGCATAGTTAGACCATGTTCTTGCTAGTGTCTGGCATTTGGTTGTTTTAGTGCTGAGGGCTTTAGTTGCAAACCAATAGTCCAATCTAGTAGATGTGTTGTGGGCTGGGGTTTAGTGCATGTAGTCATGCACCCCTGGGTATTGCATTTGCAATACATTTATGAAGTTATTTTGGGCCTGTATCTCATAGAGTTCTTTGGTCTCTGCCATTAAACGGCAGGCGTGTTTGTGCGTCTACCTATATCAGGGTCTGGTACAATGTTAAAGTCCCCTCCCACAGCACTCTTCTTCCAGGTATCTACGCCAGTCTTGTGCTGACCAACTGGTAAAAGGTTGGTGTGTCTACATTAGGGCCATAAGTATCTATCAATGTAATAGGCATGTCTTTGAATAGGCTGTGTATCCACTGAAATCTACCCTCACTGCCAGCGTATGATGCCTTTAATGTAAAGGTAGTCCTCTTTTTAGTGATTGTTGTTACCCCCTTGGAGTAGTTTGAGGAAACATTTCTGAAGGAGCACCATCTTGATGATAATTTAGTTTCCTGCTTGGATGTGGGATGTGTCCCCTGGAGCATTTCTATTTGTATGTTATGCTTATTAAGAACACTATCACCTGTCTAGCTTTAAGTGCATAATCCAGTCCTTTTATATTCCAAGGGATGCAATTATTACAACTTATCATTCTGTGAATTTTCAGTCCGTTCCTACCCAACCTTCGAGTACTGATTAATTTTACTGCACTCAACAAAGTGCTATTATGGATTATTGCACACACAAAACATTGTTCTTTTTCCTCTAGTCATGCATTTCTTAAACAAAGTGAATCTCCCTCTATCCCCCCACCTCACACGCCAGTTCCCAAATGACTAGCTGGCTCTCCTATTTTATAACTATTTGCAGCAATATATACTATGAGTTCAACCTATCATGTGTGGTTTGACAGTAGGTCAGAACTCAGTGACCACCTGCTCCAGTCACAAATGTATACTTGTCCCAGAAAATATGTATCTCATCAAATGTGTTATAAGCTGTACAATCTATACTAAACCATCACTACCCCAACTTTGTTTCCTTTGCAGTCTCATAGTGTTCTAAGCAGACACTGCATGCTTTGCAATACCTGCACAGTAAGGCACTTTTTATGTGCTGCGTCTCAACAGTATCATCAGAGAAGTCTGAAGTTTTCATGGTGTTGTGGTACTCCCAGTTGCCGTTGCAATAATAACATCAGTGTGTTGCTCGGATCCAGGCTGGTCTTTTATTTTTATCTTTTTGATCAATTTGGTGGCTTTTGTTCCTTCCATGAAGTAGTTCACTTTAATATTGAGCTTTATCTGTAGTCTGGCTGGATAAAGCATTGCAATTCAACATGGCAGCCGTAAACGCCCATCTAGCTTCCTGCAGTGCGATTGTGAAATCCGGGTACAGTGATATCATCAACCTCATGGTAGCCAATGTCTTTCTTTTCTGTTGCTACTCATACAGCTGTTTTTATATATCTCCAGTGAAGTAATCATGTGATTATCGTTCGTACCGGGACTCACAGAGGTGGCTTTGGCACCTGAAATCTGTGCACTCTTTCCACAATGAGCAAGTCTAAGAAGTTTGCATGACCTAGTGTGTCTGCTAAGAACTGTTCCACAAATTGCTCCATTCTACCCCTGGGTGGGGTCTCTGTGACCCCCAATACACATATGTTGTCTCTCTTAGATCGCTACTCTAGGTCTTCATTTTTGTCCATGGGAGATTCCAATGCTTTCTCCAGCTTCCAACTTTCCTCATCATGTACAGCCAGAAAGTTTTCTGCATTCGAGATTAGGCTGTCAGCTGTGTCCATCCTGGAGGCCTGTTTGTCCATTCTGTCTTTCAGTTGATCCACCCAAATATTCAGAGTCCAGTTTGCCATATATGGCTGAAAGACTCTTCTGTGTAGTCAGAAGGAGCGACTTTAATGTCCCTTACCTTCCCCTTTGTTGGTAGTTTAGTACCTGCAGTGTTGGACCCATTATTGTCGATGCAAATGGCTTTTTGTTCTCAAATGGTAATTTGGACTAGTATTGATCACTTTTGTTTGTCTCTGCCCGTAGCAATGCTGCAATATTGTTCCTAAAATCTGCAGAAAATGTGCACCCTGATTTTGTGACTTTTTTCAGCAGTCCTCAATTTGTTTACTATGCTGCAAGCACCGTCCTAGTTTTTACTAATAAACCTTAGTCTTAAAGCACCCCTATGCAAGCTTGGCGGCCCCAATTATCTGTCCAAAGTCTGCATCCTTGGGAGCTTACTTATGGAGTTGTAGTGTGCCCACGGACAGGCTGCTACAGTGCCAATACTGGGTGCTGCACCGACATGCCGTTTAGAACCTTCTTAGTGAATTTGTTCTTTTTGCTGTGTTTCTATGCTTTTGTTACATCTGGATGTGTTATCAATTTTTATATGTGCATTGGCCAGGATTTCAGGCTTGCTCTGACAAATCAGCATTCACAATGTTCTTGCCCTGGTTCTCGCTATAGTTTAGCCCAACCCAGGCTGCAGCAATGGTGTTTTCTTGAAAAGCCATACATCCCAGGTAATGCCTTCGCCACTCACCTCTGTGGCTGAGGAAATCATCCTTTGTGGTCTCCAGGTCCTCAACGTGATCGCCTTTAGCCTTGAGGCCTGCTGATGTCTCCCTAAGTTCTCTGCCGGCTTCACTGTCATTCTCCACATGGCCACAACTCCTTGCTGCATTAAAATTACAGCCTTGTGCCTTCTGAAGTGGAACCAAAAAGTTCTTTGTCAGCTGCAATCCTGCTCCATTTCTTGGTGCTGCAAGGTCCGTCCACTTCTCCTCATCGTTGTCAGCTGGGGCCGGTAGTTTATCGCGTTTTATCTCCTCAGAAGCATAGGCGTTATGCACCCATCTCTGGGTCCTGCGCTTTAGCACCCCAGCCATGCAGTATCTCATTTGGCTCGGATAAATGGTGTGTTTTAGGGGCAGCAGAAAATAGTTAGTACCCGCTCTTTGGCAAATACAATGTGAAATGGCTGTGATAGCTCAAGAAGGCATATATAAGGAGGGGTTATTTGCTGAGACTGTAGGAGATTGGTAAAGGGATGCGGCAGGTGGATGTTGGGTTTTAAGGGGTGCTAGGGCAAGGACAATGGAAGCAATGTTTGACGGATAGCTGGTTGAAATGGGGAAGGATGGAACTGTTTAGAGTGGAGGAGGTCATGGTATGTGATTGTCCATCAGTTGGGTGAGTGCAGGGGGTGTTAAGAGACCTTGGGTAGTGCGTGATTACTACTCTTGAAGTGCTTTTAGGATGGGTGTAGGGATAAGGCTTGGTGATTTGACATTCTTCTTTGTAACATTATCTGTGATGCATTCGGGGGTTGGAACTTCAGAAACCCAGTAGCTAACGTGAGGTTTGCTATTCCTGCTATTACGTTTATGAGTCTCACCCCAAAGTGAGGTGAGAGCGCCCAAGGGATAGTTTAGTTCCCACCGTAGCAGGTCTTTGGGGCTTGCTCAGGTGTAAGGTGTTGCTACCCTAGGGATAATTGAGTAACCACAGTATTAAGTCTTCGGGGCACACCCAGGTGAGAGATAGCTCTACCCAGGGGGCAGTTGAGAACCACAGTAATAAGTGTATGGGGCCTAAAGAGATGTAATATGTCTTACTACCTTTGGGTTTGTTCAGTACCTACATTGGAATTATGGGGCAAATCTAGTTCAGTGATGTCACTACCAAAATGATAGGGAAGTACCCACTATAGTAGATCTATGGGCCCCCAAGGTGTAAGGTGTTGCTAACCTATTGATAGGTAAGTAAACAGAGTAGGTAGTCTGTTTCGACCAGGTGCAAAGTGTTTGGATACCTTTGGGATTAATGAGTACCCAGAGAAGTAGGTGTGAACCCTCCCAGGTGCATGCATGGTAAAGCGAATGCACGTTGAAGGAGACATGGTTTTGGTTGTTGTAAAATGGTGCATTTCTTTGATTACAGGTTTCTTGTGGATTTGAAAGACTCTAAAAGGCCAGGCATTGTTGTGTTAATTAAAACCATTAACATGCTAAGGTGTGAAATGGGCTTTCACTGGAATGAATAGGATTTGCTGCTAGTAATACTAGGAGGCTACATAATGATTGTAAAACTAATCAAGGCGCAGAGGAGAAAGTTGGTCTTGTGTGTCTTCCCTGGAACAGTAAGGACATGGCTGTGTATGCAATAGCAAAATGTTATGAAATTTAAAGATGTTGGTTTATGCTTAAATGCAAGGCTGTATACATGAAGGACCAGATGTGTTATTGCTCTGGTCGCTAAAAAGTGGTTGTAATTTGCGACCAGTCTTTTTCCGACCATAACATTATTTTGGAAACAGGCAAACATACTAATAGGTTGGTTACCAAAATGAAGTATCGGAGTTGGTTGCATGCTGATCTACCTAATTATTATCAATAAGGTTAGTCACAAATTAGGACATGCTCCGATTATCCACAATCACAGGCATGGGTGCCTGCAACAGTCAGCAGACTAACATCATTTTAAGTGACTCTGTGCTGTCTGTCATGAATTATAGCTCAACAGCTGAGCAGGCGGACAGCATGGGAAATTAAAAAACAGGATGAAATTTCTTTAAATAACGGCATGTGTCAATATACATTTGTGGTATAATGCTAGTATTTACCAGTGGATGTATTGTTATTAGGGCTCCCGGTTTTCCGTTTTTACGGATTTATACATATAAATACAGACGGAAATCTATATTTCCTTTGTCTGTATTTATATTTATAAACGGCAAAATACTAGCAAATTTGGCCACGCTGCCGTCGGGTATTTTTCTACCGACGGGGCACTTGGAATGGAAGATAAGGCGCTTGTACCCGTGGCAGACTGTGCTGAATGAAGGAAGGCACCCGGCACGGAGCGAGACTGGGAGAGTTGAATGAATGATGAACAGGACGGCTTCCGTGCTGGCAGCGCGGAGTGGGGGTGTCCTGTGTTCAGTGACTCGCGGGTCACGGTGTCTCGTGCTGGCGAGGACTTTGGAGAGCAGGGCACCAGGTAGAAACAAAGGCACACAGACAGATGGAAGCAAAGTGTGGCTAGTGGACTTGGGATGCCTGCTGTAGTAGAAGCTTCCCACACTTGCAGGGAGGTAGTATGCTTCCTACACATGCGCTCCTAGCTGCACTCGAAGAAAATTCATGTCACTCTGTCAATTAAAGCCTAAATGTCTCCCACGCCGCCTTTCCATTTCATCATTAGCCATTTGCCACATTTACATTTTCTACAGGTGTCAGGCTTCCTGACGAGGGTCGTTGTTTAGATTGCTGTCCTCCAGGTTCACGGCACCCATCCCTGTTTCCTTTCAGACCAGGCATCTGAGGGCTGTGTTTCTTTTCTTTTGCAAACAGCACCGCAACTGTTTCTGTTTAAATAAAAAACAAATATGGGCACGTAGCTCCCACCCTTGTCCCGTGTAAAAGGCAACTCTCACAGGGGGTAGACACTGCCCGCAGTCTGGTAAAAAGGGGTGAAATAAACAATAAAGCCTCGTTAACATGTGAATGGTCTTTTTAAAGACCTGTGAAGTACTCTGGTGCGGCTTGTCAGCTTTGTTATCTCGCACAGCAAGAAACTCCATCTGATTTGAAGCATAATCTTTTGGAGCTGTTGCGTCACCTTTAGGTGTAAGGGATACATAGTCAAGCAGGATGGAGAGCGAGAATGACAAAGCAGCACAGCCCACTAATTAGCCATCCAAGATCTATCATTTTTTTGTCCTACATTTTTTTATTTGTTTTCTAGTACAATATAGACTATATTGTACTAGAAAAGGAATAAAATTGTCAATTTAAATAAATGTGGAAAAATACTAGCTGTAGCGTCGTCTTTTGCTTGTGGCAAAAATAAATGTGGATAAATACAGAAAAAATGCCCAAAAAATAAATATGGATAAATACAGACGGAAATGGCAAAAAAATAAATACCATAAAACCGGGAGCCCTAATTGTTATGTAATATTTAGCAGCTTAAATAGCTAAAACACATCAGACATCAAAATATGAGTGCACGTCTGTCAGTTAAATACGGAAATGTACAGTTTTACAACTTCATTTACACGCAAAACACAACATAAATATGGATAAATACAGATAATATGGCCAAAAAATAAATATGGATAAATACATACAGAAATGTAAAAAAAAAAAATACCATAAAACCGGGAGCCCTAATCACAACCAAGGTAGTCACCTGACCCCAGCAGGCCACCATGCCTGTGACTGTAGCTAATTGTAGTAGGTAGCAATTTGTGATTTACCTCAAAAATATTTATGAGGTAGGTCGAATTGCGACCAACTATGATTATGCATTTTGTGACTGACTTATTAATACATAGGTTGGTTTGCAAAGTAAGAATCCATTCGGTAAAAGTTGGAGCGCAACTTGTGACCCCTTTAACTTAGTTCATTCTTCATACTTGAGGCCGTGAAGACCCATTTTGGGAGTCAGTTCAATTTGACTGACTCCTAAAATGAGTTGTGGTTCATGGGCAAAAATGATTTTGCGACCGCAAACTCCGAATCAAAGAGTCTGTAACCGCAAAACATTTCGTACTAGCCTGAAGTTATTTATTGAAGGGACGGGAGCCAATATCCGCAGCATCAACCCAAGGACGCAGTATCACAAAGTTCTTATTAACTTCAGCTAGCTGAAACTGATAGCTTATCATAGTGGGACTTTGTATGGTTGGGGAGTGTCAGTGGTGACAGAGTCACAATGGAGAGGAGCTTTCCTCAGCAGAGCAAAGAACAGGTATTTGAAATCTGCGTTTTGGGTGTTTGAACTTTTATTGGGCCTTGTTCTGTTTTTCCAGAATTTTGAAGTTCTTTATGGTGTTGTAAGGCTTTGGTGGAAGAAACTCTGACTGCTGATTTGAGTTGGCCTTTGCCCTATTGCGTACAGACATCCATTTTATTGGACAGAGGCACATTATCTCCTTTTCATCGTTTTAAGTGGACATATAACAAATTTCTACTGCTTAACACCTAAGCTATTGAAGCTATTTCCAGTGTGCTTTCATGGATTTAATACAAGAGAAAACCTGCAATCTAAAATAGGAGATTTGAGAAATTAGGCAAAATTATTCTATTTTTCTTTCCTTAAAGGACACAATCAAAAATAAAGTCTCAAAAGCACATTGCTGCATGTTGAAGACAGATGAAATTATCCTGCGCACAACTTGCGAAGCTAAGTATACTCAACCAGAAAGGTCGTGTTTAACCCAATCTTTCTATCAGTTGTCTTATGCGCGTTAATAAAAGTAAGCTTATTTATCTAGTTACTCTTTTCGCATATAATAATTTATATTTTCATGACCTTAGCATGACCATAGCAACTTAGGGGCACATTAACAAGGAAATGTCAGAGCATGGAGCTGCACAAAATTTGGCAGAGCCACGCTCGGACATTTTGAAAACGCAGGGATGCACCGTATTTACAACAATACTGTGTTTACCCTAGCGCTGGCGCTAAAATTAACTGCCTAGCGCCAACGCAGTCACCCTTGCACCATAATGCAAGGGTGCCTACGTTGGAGGGAATGATTGTTAATTTGCAGTAAGGTGTCCCTTCCTGCACATAAACAATCAATAATGGCGATTTGTTACTTCTATGTGTGCTGCAGAATAGAAGTGTCAAATCGCCATTATTTATCGATTGTTTAATAGCAGGAAGGCGTCTCTTCCTGCACATAAACAATCATAAATGTGCGGCATTAATACAGCACACACAGAAAAAGCAAAAACGAGGAGAAATAAAAGTGTTTCTCCTTGTTGCGCCATTCTAACGCCTGCTAATGCATAGCATTAGTTTTTGGCTCTGACTTAGATTTACACATCCTTGTAAATCTGGGGCAGTGTCAAAATGCATTGTGTGTTGCAGTGGAACGCCCGCAGCAACACCCATTGCACGCCCCTTTCACTCAAAGTGGTGCATGTAAAGGCGCTGTATTTACAAGGTAACGTTAAGCCACTCAAAGTGGCTTACCAGCACTTTGTAAATATGGAGAAGGGCAGAGCGCCACCAGAATGTTGCTAAAAGTGAAGTTCTGATGGTGCTATCCCCTTGTAAATATACCCCTTAGTTTTTTGCATGAATTTCAGCAACAAAGGAGGTGTTGTGCCTTTTCATCTGTTATTGTTGTGTAAATAACCACTGAATCATATTTCTGATTATATAACTCCATGCATGAGCTCAGTGATCATGTTCACTCAGTCACTGATGGGAAAGCAGTGAATGTATGCCCACTGTATAGCGGAAACCTACCTTGGAAGAGATGAATTAGCTAATAGCAACAACCGCTGGCTTGTGCTTTTGTTTTGTGTGGGCGTGCACGTTTGTGTGCATATGTATGTATGTATGTGTGGGTTTACAACATGCAGTTCTATGTGTAGTATCCCTTGCTGTATGTACATCACACCGCGTTGTGCAGAAGGTGGGTTTTGCAGACCCTGACATCTACTTTTGTACACCTAGTCCCATGTTGTGGTCAGTGTGGTATAACCGGCTTTATGTCTATGGTGCACAGGGAGAACAAGGAGCCTGTGGAGTACGCTTACCCCGCCTCACTGCTTACCAATGACGCCCGGCAGTTTGTTGGGGTGCGGTAGCTGATTGTTCTTCTTGTGCGGTCTCTTCTTCAGCTGCTTCACAGCTCGAGGAGCCCGGACTGGGCTCAAGCTTGCTCGAAAGAATGTCACCATGAAGGGCTGCTTCGAGCGTGGCCCTCTCCGGCCGAGGAGGCGAGACAGGCCCGGATCCACACTGTGCCCTGCAACACCAGATACAAAACCAAGAGAGGGGTTACTGTGCACTCTAATGACTCCCTGCTTCTCTTGAAGGGATGGAGAAGGGACACAGCATGCGGAATTGTGTCGTCCGAGAACGAGAGGAAGAACCCACACACAGGGGGCTGCTGTCATGAGCCACCATACACAACATGGAGTAGCTCACGGAGATTTATAATGTTACCAGTAACAGGGGTGCAGGAGACACTGCATTTCTGGGGGGAACAGGGACCGCCTTGGGGACTTTTCATTGACGCTACAGAATGCGCCAGTCATCTGAGAAACGCAGGCTTTGATAAATGTATACAGTCACATAGTTCTGAAGTTAATAGCAAGAAAGGAGGGTATGTTGTCACAATTTATAATAATGCTTTTATTGTTAATTACATTTTGGAAAGTAATTCGAAAATATGTGAAAAAACATGACCCTTGCATCTTCATGCACCAAGCAAACAAGGGCGGGATAGAATAAACGAAGAATAAACAAAATCTTCTTAGGACATTCATAAACCTCAAAATGCAACTGGACTAATAATTAACCATTTGTTTTGCTGCAGTCAGTTTTAATAAAAACCTAAACTTTTATTTGAAAAACTATATTTCTTCACCAGTTCAGTGTGGAGAACAAATTCCTTTGCTATTGTCTGTATGTCAGATGATTCGATCATCTCTTTATATATGTTGCATATTGCATGATTCATTCCTCTGTGGGACATAATTGACCCTAAGCACGTTTTCAATTGGTGGAGACCAATGAATTTTCTCTCAGCCTCAAAGAAGATACTGGAATAACCAAGATAACCTGTTGTAGCTTCTCAAATTATGTAATAAAAGGCTATTTCTGTTGAAAGGATTTTTTCAAAATATGTCTGCAGGTTCTAGCCCTTAAGAGCACTTAAGCATACTTGATAATGCAGTTAACTGAGGTGGGGGCAGCAAATTATCAATTTCTTGGTATTGAGCAATAGTGTCTCTGTGCCCATTTTTGAGATTCAGTCCATACTGCCATTCTCTGCAGTAAGCCCTCAGTCGTTTTGAAAGACAAAGCAGTAATCACTCATTGAATTTGAATATGTGTGATTAATGTATCATGCTGTAAGGAAGTCACCATCCTTCTATTATTGTTATTACACAGCTTATAGAGTGCCTGGTTACTCCAACGAAGTGTCCCCGTGCAAGAACACCAATTAGTACCCAGCAGCTAGGCCAGAGACCACCCACTCACCCTGCAGCCCGAACCCCCTATGGAACAGCAACATAGGGCCTATTTCCAGCCATCAGGGGAAGGCGGAATAGCCACGTCTTAAGTTTTATACCTCAACTATACGTGGACTGCCCACTCTTCTACTCTTTAAGAGTTAGTTGTATAAAGTCTTATTGAATTGGAATATTTAAACCCCTCTTTAATGGTAAAGTTGTATTCTAAGTCAAAATTCTGCAAATTACACTTTTAGAAAGTTGGATTTTTTTGGTTCTAACCATTTGTTGCCACCAGCCACCAGCCTGTGTCCTGGGTCACATGACTGGGTGTGGTGGCAGTTGGCCTTTGTGTATTCCTCTCAGACAGTGAGACAAAAGGGGTTAGGTGTTGGCAGGATGGGAGGACTAATAGAGTGACTCTAACGGTCAGGTAGCTGACCTCCTTTTATGAGCTACAGGATCTCAAAAAGCCCCAGGGGGCTCCCTGCATATACCCAGCTCACCTGCTGCAACTGGCCCTGCCTAGAACTGCAACTAGCCCTGCCTGAGGCCTGCTGGCCTCTGGTGGAGTGAGTCCCTGATCCCCCAAGAGATGCCCCCCAGGTCCTAGACCCTTGGCTGGCATTAGTATAGCGTCTCCTGTAAAACCTGCATCCTTGAACTCTGTGCGCAGGACTTTGAGAAGCTAACCTTTTTCAGAAGGTCTACCCTGGTCCATGTATTCGCCCGCACTCCATCATGGTTGCCCTGAACAGATGACTATGTCCTGGTCTAATGACCAGATAGCCACAGTTAGAGCTTTCTGCTTCTAGGTGCTAATTTTACTGAAACCTTTATAATTGCATATCTACAATTCTACAGATTGGAGTTTTGCCATTTTATTCTTATTTTATTGACTACATTTTACTCTATTTTCTAAATTGGTGTAGGGGCTTTCTTATGTTGTGTTTTCACTTTGCTACATTTGAGTGCTGCATAAATACTTGTGCATGTAAGTTAAGCCTGGCTGCTTTTTGACAAGGTACCAGAGGGTTAAGCACAGGTCAAACGAATGGCTTTTGTAGTTCACCCTGCCTACGATTGTGGTTGTTGCTTGAGAAGGATTTTCATCCCACTCAATCAAGAATACAGTTTCTTACAGTATCCATCATTCAGTAACCACCTACTATCCCAGACCTCTACAAGAGGCTTAACAATCCGCTTGTCAAAAAATGAAAGCACTTAGAAACACTGCTACCACTCCACTAGATGTAGTCTTGTGTATAAGTTTTAGTCAAACAACTATAAGATTTCTAAACCCAGCTTCTCCTTTTTTGAATAAAATTATGATGTAATAAGAACTGCATTAAAATGTTCACAGGGCTCCCAACAGTGCATTTGTCCATGAGGGCAATCTCTGGGCATTTTCATCAGCACCTGCTCTACCATAACTGCATTGCAGCGGGCAATGTGGAATCAGGGAAAAAAATAATAAACCATCTATCTAGATGTGACCAAGGCCGCTTGACGGCCGAAACTCGTCTTTTTTGTTGCCTTCTGTAAAATAAACTGACTTACCCGAGCGGCTCGTCCTTCCCCGCCGGAGCGAGTGTGGGTTATTTCGGTTATATATATAAAACTCAATTCCTGACGTTCCAGAAAAAAAGCAAGGACACCTTGGAAGTTGCAGTGTAGAGATTTTTACTGACTGCACCAGCAATACGCCAGTCTGATAAGGGCGGGAACCTTGTGGTGCAGGATAAGCATGCTTACCTGATGGAGGGTCGTAGACAATTGACTGATGTAACCTGCTATAGCGTTTCGGATAGGAATGCTATATTGAAATCCAATACTGAGTATGGAAAGTTGCTTGTGGAATGGAGAGAGCGTGGACTATTGGAATGGGAGGAATTT
This sequence comes from Triturus cristatus, assembly GCF_964204655.1. Classification (NCBI taxonomy): domain Eukaryota; kingdom Metazoa; phylum Chordata; class Amphibia; order Caudata; family Salamandridae; genus Triturus; species Triturus cristatus. The sequence goes on from NC_140584.1 coordinate 581,139,068, forward strand.
AATTACCTTAGGTGCCCCCACCCACGAGTCCCCGTACTCTATTTACTGCCCAAATTGCACAAGGATCCAGTCAATCCTCCAAGAAGGCCTATTGTCTCCTCCATCGGGTCTTTGTTGGAGAATACTTCTCAGTTTATTGACCACTATTTACGACCATTTGTGGTCAGCCTGCCAGCCTATCTGAGGGACACAACACACTTCCTAACCGTCATTGATGGGATACATTGGGAACCAAATTACATCTTGGTTACCCTAGATGTATGTAGCTTATATATGTGCATCCAGCATGATATTGGTTTGCAAGCTGTCAGATATTATCTGAAAACTCGCTCTGTCTCTTTATGATCACACTCTGAAATGATTCTGGCAATTATTCAATTTTGCTTATGTTAGACCTGTCAGCCCTTTGGGTGGTCCCTCCTCATCATTATTTATTTTGTCCCACTTTTGCCTCAAACCCTGTTTGAATTTTTCCTTTTTGGGAACCACCAGACTTCTTCGTGTTGCTACAGATTCAGGGAACCATTTTAGCTACCCCTGAAACTTCTGTCTGAGGGCCTGAAGCACAAAATGGTGGCCACCTGTGACATCACCAGCATCCACTGGAACCTACCAGCACCTTCCAGAACATTCCAGGAGCTTCCAGAACCCTGTGACCGTTGGAGGCGGTTTAGAATGTTGGGAGGATAAGAGAGGCAGTTGGCAGTTGGAGCTGGCAGTTGGCACCTGACTGGTGAAGAGAGAGGAGCACAACAGTGAAGGAGGAAGGAGTGAAGCAGCAGGGGTGGAAACTTGTGCCTGGAGTGGGGTCCATAAACCCACCCTTGATACTTGTCCCTACTGATGGATCCCAGCCTATAGCCCTGTGTGGGAAGAAGACAGAAGAAAACCATCCTAAGGACCTGGACAGCAGGAACAGGCCTTAGAACCAAGAAAACAGCAAGATTCTGACCTGAGAACTGGTTTCCCTGGAGTCCGGCGTCGAGTAGCCTGAAGACCTGGAGCCCGAGGTGGAGAAGCGGCGCTGACTGAAGTAGCAGACGTCGTACCCGGAGCCGCCTGAGGTCGTTAGAGGGCGCCGACGGGGGTCGAGAGGAATACCAGAGGTCGAGGAGGAAGTGAACCGAGGTCGAGCGAGCGGCGTCATCGGAGGAGTGAAGTCCGCCCTCCGGAGTCGTCGGAGACCGAGGTAGAGGAGCACCGGAGGTCGGGAGTGAGGATCGCCCTCCGGAGTCGCCCGGAACCTGTGAGGAGGAGCACCGGAGGTCGGGGGTGAGGATCGCACCCCGGAGTCGCCGGAAGTCGACAACGAGGCCAGGCCGGCCGACGTCATCGGAGCCGAGAGCGCCATCGGACCGGAGCCGCCCGAAGTCGACATCGTGAAGAGACTGCCCGACGTCGTCGAATCGGAGGTAGAGATCGAACCGAGGCCGCCGACATCGGACCGGAACCGCCTACCGGCGTCGTCAAAGAACTGACATTGTGCCGAGGCCGCCGAGACCGAACCGGAACCGCCTCACGGCGTCGACCCGACTCCAGCGGCGTCGGAACATCAGAAAAAGGGCAGTAAGTGGAGTAGAGGGCGCCTAAGGCCCTGTGGAGACCTGAGAGACTGCTCTAAGGGGCTAGGGAGGTGCTGAAACCCACCTGACTGTGCCTGGGGTGAACTGGGACTAACCTAGAGAGGTTGTGTGGAGAAGGAAAGCCAGGGCATTGGTATTCCCCCCCTTTGATCTACCTCAGTTTAGGCCTCAGCCTTGTCCCAGCCAGGGAGTAGCCTCCCCCCTCAAGCCTTCCACAACCCTACAAGCTGTGCCTGGGCCAAATCAGCCCTTAAGAAGTGAAGTGTCATCTGATTATATGAGGGGTGCTGTATACTTGTAATTATTTATTGGGGATACTGTATTTATTGAGTTTTTACCTATTTATTGCTGCACTATATTTATAGGTCCACAGGACTTGTTGGTGTACAATATTTATTGATACAGTATTTATTGCCTCAAAGTATTTAGTTGTCTGTATATATTGCCCTTGTATTTATGCCCTGTTATTTATGATCACCCCTATTTATTTCATTCAACAGCCAATATTTATTTGACCTGCACTAATTGAAATTTGTATATTGTGATTGACCTATTTATTTTTCCAATCAGCAACTAAGAGAAAAAGATAAAGAAAGAGTATTTTCATAATTTTTACGGTGTAGAGTCGTTTTTGGAACGGATGCACGCATGGTTATTGTATGGGTATATTGTATGCTTAGCACTGCGCCTGTTTCCTGACCACTCGAGCCAAGCTACCACAGTGTGTTCGGGGAGTCCACCACCACCCTGCGGAGTGGAGGTGGGCTGTTTCCAACATAAATTGGTGTTCAGTGGTGGGATAGAGCTGTGCCTACGTATACTCAACAATAACTGTGGGTAGTCCATAGGCCTACACCGGGAGTTTTCTCAAAGCGGCCTTCCTAATTGTGGGTTTTTGTTTTTTCCAAATTTACTCTGGTGGTGGGAGGAGGTATTATTAAAGGTACCCCCCTGCATTGTTACTGCACAAAACCTGTCCTCTAACCTGAGTGGGCAAGATGGAGTTTGTACTAGAAAATCAAGAAACGTACACTGTGGCCCAACTCAGGGAGTTTTGCCAGCGGGAGGGGGTGTACTGTCCCCCAGGAGCAAAGAAGGGTGCACTCCAAACCAGCTTAAGGGCTTGGGGGGAGGCACGCAGGGAAAGCAAGGCTGAGGAGGAAGACAGGGATGGAGAGCCTGACCCCGAGGGGGCTGAGATGTACCAACCTGAGGTGGGGAACCTGTCAGCAGGGCCCAGAACCATTTCTAGGGGGGGCAGCCGTGCCTCTAGCGGTGGCTTGTCTGAAGTGGAGCTAACGGACCGGAGGGAGAAAAGACAGCTCACATGGGACTTAGCAAGGCTGGAAAAGGAGAAGGAGGAGCAGAGGATGGCCCATGAATTGCGACTGAAAGAAATAGATCTTCAGATCTTGAGAATCGGGGCACAACCTGTTCCTAATGGTGGCAGCCAGACCCAAGAGATCACCAGGGAATCCAAACCATACCTGCCAAAGGACATAGTGGCTAGCTATGGAGTGGGCGACGATATCGCCAAGTGGCTAGCGGCCTATGAGGTCTCACTGAGGGCCCATGGGGTTCCGGAGAAGTACTGGGGAGGGGGATTGTATAAGTACATGCCTCCAGCTGGTAGGGATGCTTTATTGGCCCTCGAAGAGGATGAGCAAACCCACTACCCCACCATGAAGCTGGCGCTCATCAGAAAGTTTGGACTAACACCTGAAAAGTACAGACAGAAGTTCAGGGGTAGTCACAAACTGGGCACACAGAATTGGGTGGACTTCCTGGACTATGCGAAGAAGGCAATGGAAGGTTGGATTCAGGGCAGTGAAGTAAGGAGCTACGAGGAGCTGTTCGACCTAGTACTGAAGGAACACCTACTCGAGAAATGTTTCCCTGAACTGCGGCAACACCTGGTGGATAGCAAGCTGACCAGTCCCCGGAAGCTTGCTGAGGAGGCGGACATTTGGGCTAGTACCCGGGTGTCCACAAGGGGGACTGGAGGGGATACTCAAAAGGCCGGACAGGGCGCCCCCCAGAAGAAAGAGGGAGGGGAAAAGAAAAAGGAGTTCTCCAAAGGCCCCCAAAATAACTTCCAAGGGAAGGGAACAGGATTCACCTCTAAGGCTAACCCTCCCAGAAACCCTAATCCTGGCCAGAGTCAGCAGCCAAGGGTTGTCCATTGCTACGAGTGCGGTGGCGTTGGACACTATAAAGGAGATCCGAAGTGTCAGAAACGATCACCCCCTCCCACTGGAGGAAAGACCCCCGGAGTAGCTAGTGCAGTGCTCGGGGAGGAGATGCCCTTAGCTAAGGGAAGGGAGTGGGCGGGTGTCACTTTAGTGTCCCTGGGAGAACGGGAGATGGTTCCTAAGATCCAGGTGCCCGCAAATACCGCAAAGTATGGGCAGTGGGTCACCATCAACGGCCAAAGAGGGGAGGCTCTGAGAGACACAGGAGCCAGTATGACTATGGTGCGTAGTCAACTGGTGTCTCCAGAGCAGGTAATTCCCGATGTACTCCACCCAGCCGCGATGGCTGACGGCAGAACAGGTCACTATCCAGTGGCCGAGGTTCCCTTTGAATGGGGGGGGGTTGCAGGTTCACTTCGAGTTGCCGTAAGCCCTGCCGTGCCAGTCGATTGTCTGCTGGGCAATGACATGGAGCACAACGCTTGGAAGGAGGTGGAATACCGGACTCATACCGAGATGCTGGGTACACCTGACTGGGCCTGTGTTAGCACAAGGTCCGTGACTACCCGAAGAGGGAGTTCATTTCGGCTGGAGCCTGGGACAAAGGCCCAGCCAGCTGCCAGTCAAGGGAAGAACCGAGGACAGGAGGAGCCTGCCTCGGCGTCTCCACCCCGTAGGACGGATAGGCCACCGGAGGTGGTGGACCAGGAGTCTGCGGAGAGGGACGTTACCAACCTGGAGGACCTACCCATCCCGGCCGAGTGGCACGTGGAGGGAGGCCCGTCCAGGGAGGAATTCTGCCAGGGCCAGAGGGAGTGCCCTACCCTTGAGGGGCTGAGGCGACAGGCCGAAGCCCAGGCAGCAGGGAACGTTGAAGGGAACTACAGTGTTTACTGGGAGGATGGCCTCCTCTACAGTGAACCCAAGGCACCCCTACACGGATCGTCACGAGCCTTGGTAGTCCCTCAACGTTATCGAGCCTTCCTTCTGGAGTTGGCTCACGAGATACCATTGGCAGGACACCTGGGGCAAGACAAGACCTTCGCCCGTCTTGTTCCACACTTTTATTGGCCTCAGATGAAAGTGTCGTCCGATACCTACTGCCGGACATGTGTGTCTTGCCAAGCCAGTGGGAAAACAGGGGTGAAGCTGAAAGCTCCCCTGGAACCACTTCCTGTCGTTAGCACCCCCTTTGAAAGGGTGGGCATCGACATTGTGGGTCCGTTAGATCCGCCAACATCAGCTGGTCACAGGTTTATCCTGGTCCTGGTGGATCATGCCACACGGTACCCAGAGGCAATACCTCTGAGGACCATAACAGCACCTGTTGTGGCAAGGGCCCTGATGGGAATCTTTACCCGAGTGGGTTTTCCCAAGGAAGTTGTGTCCGACAGGGGGACCAACTTCATGTCAGCATATATGCGGGCAATGTGGAAGGAGTGCGGAGTGACCTACCGGTTCACAACTCCTTACCACCCCCAGACCAATGGTTTGGTGGAAAGGTTTAACAAAACCTTGAAAGGCATGATCAGAAGTCTGCCTGAAAGCCTGCGGAGGAAATGGGACGTCCTCCTACCCTGTTTACTTTTTTCTTACAGGGAAGTGCCACAGAAGGGAGTGGGCTTCAGCCTCTTCGAGCTTCTGTATGGGCACCCTGTACGTGGACCTCTTAACCTGGTGAGAGACGGATGGGAAAGAACTCCCAGGAAGCTCCCCCAGGATGTGGTGAGCTACATGCTGGCCTTCCGGAGCCAAATGGCTAAGTTGTGGAAGCAAGCTTCTGACAACTTGGAAGCCAGCCAAGCAGTAATGAAGGCGTGGTATGACCACAATGCTCACCCGGTGGAGTTGGAGCCTGGCCAGAAGGTGTGGGTGATCGAACCAAGAGAGCTTAGTGCCCTCCAGGATCGCTGGTCAGGACCCTTCGAGGTGTTGGAGAAGAAGGGTAAGGCTACCTACTTGGTGGACCTGAAGACCCCTCGTCAGCCCCTGCGGGTGCTGCATGCCAACCGCCTCAAACCCCACCACGAGAGGCCCGAAGTCATCTTGATGATGGTGACTGACGGAGGAGAGGACGTGGAAAGCGAGCCTCTCCCTGATCTGTTTGCGTCTCAAGAGAAGGATGGGTCGGTGGAGGGAGTGATTCTCTCCCCATCTCTCACTCCTGAACAGCAGGAGGACTGTCGCCAGGTCCTGGGGCAGTACTCTTCGTTGTTCTCCCTTGTCCCGGGTAGGACTCACCTGTGCGTCCATGACGTGGACACAGGAGACAGCCCACCTGTGAAGTCCAAGATCTACCGGATGTCAGACAAGGTGAAGGCCAGCATTCATAGTGAAGTCACTAAGATGCTGGAGCTAGGAGTGATCGAACCTTCTAGCAGCCCCTGGTCCAGTCCGGTGGTGCTAGTACCAAAAGCTGCACCACCGGGTGCCCAACCAGAACTGAGGTTCTGTGTGGACTACCGGGGACTGAATTCAGTGACAAAGACTGATGCACATCCAATCCCTAGGGCGGATGAATTAATTGACCGGCTGGGAGCTGCCCAATATCTAAGTACCTTTGACCTTACCTCTGGGTACTGGCAGATCTCTTTGACTGATGGAGCAAGGGAAAGGTCAGCCTTCTCCACGCCCAATGGCCACTACCAGTTCTGTGTGATGCCCTTTGGGCTCAAGAACGCACCTGCCACGTTTCAGCGCCTGGTAAACCAGATCCTCACCGGAATGGAGAGTTTCTCTGCTGCTTATCTGGATGACATAGCCGTCTTCAGTAACAGCTGGGAGGATCACTTGCGTCACCTGCAAGCTGTTCTCCAGGCCCTGAGACAAGCTGGATTGACGATCAAGGCCAGCAAGTGCCAGATCGGGCAGGGGTCGGTAGTGTACCTTGGACACTTGGTGGGTAGGGGAACGGTGCAACCCCTCCAGGCGAAGATCGAGGCCATCATGGCCTGGGAACCCCCCAAGACACAGACTGAGGTCCGAGCATTTTTGGGCCTCACGGGATACTATCGCCGCTTCGTGAAGGGGTACGGTACCATCGTAGCCCCTCTCACGGAGCTCACGTCCAAGAAACAACCTCGACGGGTAGTCTGGACGGAGGCTTGTCAGCAAGCCTTTGAGAGATTGAAGAAAGCCATGTGCGAGGCCCCGGTCTTAAGGGCCCCAGACTTTTCCAAGAAGTTCATTGTCCAGACAGATGCATCAGAACATGGCATTGGGGCAGTGTTATCGCAACTCAACGAAGAGGGTCTGGATCAACCCGTGGTCTTCCTATCCCGGAGACTACTTCCCAGGGAACAGAAGTGGAGTGCAATAGAGCGTGAAGCCTTTGCAGTGGTATGGGCTCTGAAGAAGTTGCGGCCATACCTGTTTGGCTCGCACTTCCTAGTTCAGACCGACCACAGACCCCTTCGTTGGCTGATGCAAATGAAGGGGGAGAATCCCAAGTTGTTGAGGTGGTCTATTTCCCTACAGGGGATGGATTTTCAGGTGGAACATCGGCCTGGAGTGGACCACGCCAATGCAGACGGTCTCTCAAGGTATTTCCGCCTTAGTGATGAGAACTCCCAAGGGGTTGGGTAGCTCTCCCCACTTTCAGCTGGGGGGGACGCGTGTTAGACCTGTCAGCCCTTTGGGTGGTCCCTCCTCATCATTATTTATTTTGTCCCACTTTTGCCTCAAACCCTGTTTGAATTTTTCCTTTTTGGGAACCACCAGACTTCTTCGTGTTGCTACAGATTCAGGGAACCATTTTAGCTACCCCTGAAACTTCTGTCTGAGGGCCTGAAGCACAAAATGGTGGCCACCTGTGACATCACCAGCATCCACTGGAACCTACCAGCACCTTCCAGAACATTCCAGGAGCTTCCAGAACCCTGTGACCGTTGGAGGCGGTTTAGAATGTTGGGAGGATAAGAGAGGCAGTTGGCAGTTGGAGCTGGCAGTTGGCACCTGACTGGTGAAGAGAGAGGAGCACAACAGTGAAGGAGGAAGGAGTGAAGCAGCAGGGGTGGAAACTTGTGCCTGGAGTGGGGTCCATAAACCCACCCTTGATACTTGTCCCTACTGATGGATCCCAGCCTATAGCCCTGTGTGGGAAGAAGACAGAAGAAAACCATCCTAAGGACCTGGACAGCAGGAACAGGCCTTAGAACCAAGAAAACAGCAAGATTCTGACCTGAGAACTGGTTTCCCTGGAGTCCGGCGTCGAGTAGCCTGAAGACCTGGAGCCCGAGGTGGAGAAGCGGCGCTGACTGAAGTAGCAGACGTCGTACCCGGAGCCGCCTGAGGTCGTTAGAGGGCGCCGACGGGGGTCGAGAGGAATACCAGAGGTCGAGGAGGAAGTGAACCGAGGTCGAGCGAGCGGCGTCATCGGAGGAGTGAAGTCCGCCCTCCGGAGTCGTCGGAGACCGAGGTAGAGGAGCACCGGAGGTCGGGAGTGAGGATCGCCCTCCGGAGTCGCCCGGAACCTGTGAGGAGGAGCACCGGAGGTCGGGGGTGAGGATCGCACCCCGGAGTCGCCGGAAGTCGACAACGAGGCCAGGCCGGCCGACGTCATCGGAGCCGAGAGCGCCATCGGACCGGAGCCGCCCGAAGTCGACATCGTGAAGAGACTGCCCGACGTCGTCGAATCGGAGGTAGAGATCGAACCGAGGCCGCCGACATCGGACCGGAACCGCCTACCGGCGTCGTCAAAGAACTGACATTGTGCCGAGGCCGCCGAGACCGAACCGGAACCGCCTCACGGCGTCGACCCGACTCCAGCGGCGTCGGAACATCAGAAAAAGGGCAGTAAGTGGAGTAGAGGGCGCCTAAGGCCCTGTGGAGACCTGAGAGACTGCTCTAAGGGGCTAGGGAGGTGCTGAAACCCACCTGACTGTGCCTGGGGTGAACTGGGACTAACCTAGAGAGGTTGTGTGGAGAAGGAAAGCCAGGGCATTGGTATTCCCCCCCTTTGATCTACCTCAGTTTAGGCCTCAGCCTTGTCCCAGCCAGGGAGTAGCCTCCCCCCTCAAGCCTTCCACAACCCTACAAGCTGTGCCTGGGCCAAATCAGCCCTTAAGAAGTGAAGTGTCATCTGATTATATGAGGGGTGCTGTATACTTGTAATTATTTATTGGGGATACTGTATTTATTGAGTTTTTACCTATTTATTGCTGCACTATATTTATAGGTCCACAGGACTTGTTGGTGTACAATATTTATTGATACAGTATTTATTGCCTCAAAGTATTTAGTTGTCTGTATATATTGCCCTTGTATTTATGCCCTGTTATTTATGATCACCCCTATTTATTTCATTCAACAGCCAATATTTATTTGACCTGCACTAATTGAAATTTGTATATTGTGATTGACCTATTTATTTTTCCAATCAGCAACTAAGAGAAAAAGATAAAGAAAGAGTATTTTCATAATTTTTACGGTGTAGAGTCGTTTTTGGAACGGATGCACGCATGGTTATTGTATGGGTATATTGTATGCTTAGCACTGCGCCTGTTTCCTGACCACTCGAGCCAAGCTACCACAGTGTGTTCGGGGAGTCCACCACCACCCTGCGGAGTGGAGGTGGGCTGTTTCCAACAGCTTAACTAACAACTTTTTCTATTCGATGATGTCATCTATCGCCAGTGACAGGGCACAGCGATCAGAACCTGCTTTGCCCCCAGCTATGCCAACTTGGTGATGGGCTGGTGGGAGGAGCAGGTGGTCTCACAAATTCCAGAATACGACTGCTGTGTCCTGTGGCTGCGCTTTATAGATGACATCTTTATCATATGGAATGGAGACACTGATTCAGTTAAGACCTTTTTTAACAAACTTAATGATAATCCATTTAATCTTGCTCTGACTGAACATATAAGCAAAACCAGAATAGAATTTCTAGACGTGCTAGTTGAAATTGTTGACAATACCATACAGACACAACTATTCCGCAAGTCAACTGCAAGGAACAGCATTTTAAATGCCTCGAGTGCCCATCCTCGGAAACTGGTATACAGTATCCCGTATGGTGAGTTACTACGCGCTAAGCGCAACTGTAGCACAGAGAGTAGTTATTTGAAGGAGAAGGAGATAATGTCCCAACGCTTCAAAGAGAGAGGATACAGTGTTAGAACTATATCAGAGGCATGCAATAGAGTCGAGTCAGTTACTCGTACACAGCTGTTACATTCAGTAAATCATCAGACCAGTAATGAGAAGCTGAGGTTTATAACCAGCTATTCTGGACAAGCACAAGATGTTCGCCAGATACTTAAGAAGCATTAGCACATCTTGTTAACTGATATAAATCTACGTAAACATCTCAACAGTTGTCCTCAAATCACATTTCAGAGGAACAGATCTCTGAGAGATGAATTAAGCTCTAATTATGTGACTGAAAAGGGTGGACCGATGAATACTAGCCGACCAGGCTTTTGACGCTGCAAGAAGTGTAAAGCCTGTACCAAAGTATTGACTGTACAACACTTGTTATAGCAAGCAGAGAGAGGGAATTTGTGATTAAAAAAGCCCTTATCTGCAACACAACGTACTGCATATATGCACTTATTTGCCCTTGCAATAAGGCCTATATAGGCAGTACAATTCACCATGCACAGAAACGTGTACTTGAACATGTCAGGGCTATACGTCACAACAACAGACAGTATCCTGTTGCCCGACATTTCTTTGACCATTATCTTCAAGATGAAAAACTTCTAAGAATGGTGGTAATTGATGCCGTTCTGGACAATGTGAGGGGTGGAAACAAAGAACTTGCATTACGCCAACTAGAGTCACGGTATATCGTTGACCTAGAAACTATGACCCCCTTGGGATTAAATTCAAGTGAGGAGCTAGCAGTATACCTACAATAACAAACTCAATGTAATTTAGATGTGCAATTTGATTTGAAATATGGATATGCTGCCTATTTCTATTGTCTGCTACATCATTTTGTAACTATGATATTATTATTTTTCCCATTTCTAGGTGAGGTGCACTTGTTTAACGCAGGCCATGTACTCGTTCAACATATCTGGAATCCTTCCCCCACTTGGGCAGAATTGTTTCTCGTGCACATCTGATATTGGACCATTGGTTGGCTTGTAACATTGCAGCCATTAAGCTGGTTATTATTAACTGACATTTGGTTCACAGATAAAGGTAGCCAAACCTTATTATCAACTGTTTCATATTCGTTCAGATGTGCTATAGGTGCGGTGAACACCGTTTAGAGTCAAACACTAATGTGCAAATATAATTCATGTACATAACGTGATATAAAGTTTTAAAATACTTTAACTATTTTTCTAAGTATAAAAGAATTTGATGAATTGTTATTCTGCTATTAACATTGACTCATGGTTTTAACCGCCCTGCAATGTGTGTATATTGATATACAAAAACCTTCCAGTCATGAAATACCTGACAGTGCTAAGATGGCCGCCATGGGTTGTATGAATTGTTCACTATTGGTGTAATTGTCCTTTCACTATGTTAAGTGCACTTGTGAAATAAATACGTGCTGTTACGTGCTGTTACTGCTTAGCCTTCTAGCGTGACCAAGGCGTAAGCGTAGGCGTACACTGCAACTTCCAAGGCATCCTTACCTTTTTTCTGGAATGTCAGGAATTGAGTGTTGTATATTGCATGGTTGATGGTACCCTGAGCGAGGACCGCCCTATACGACAACCTCTACCTATACCGGGTTCTTTGTGAATATATATATATATATATATATCACCTCGAACTAGTGACACCTCCCTCTGCTTCGCGCAGAAATAACGAGTGCAGACCAACAATAGTGCAATTGTTTATTCCAGCATTTTGTCTTGACGCGTTTCGGCCGTACAGGCGGCCTTGATCACATCTATATATTAACCCTGGGCATAGTTCGCGAAGTAGCACTTCGCGAAGCTACGCAAAGTGCAGTTCGCACTACGCGAGCTACGCGTAGCACTTCGCGAACTGCGTAGTACCTTGTTCGCACTGTGCCAGATGTCGTTTTCAATGATTGCACAGTGCGGACAAGCAACCGGCACTGTGCAATCATTGAAAATGGCATCTTGCACAGTGCGAGCTGTAGTTTTCTTCTGCTCGAGTAGATTTTTACTCGAGCTGCAGCTTTCTCAACGCGAACTGGTAGTTTCTCATCGCGAGCGGTCGCGAGCATACGCGACCACTCGCAATGAGAAACCTGACCTCCTCGCGTTGGGAATCTCGCCGGGAGGTTTATTTTCCATGCTCGCGATCGCCAACTTGATGTTGCTGATCGCGAACAAGGAAAAAGTCTCGCCGGGATGTCATTTTGCTTGCTCGCGGTCGCCAACTTGATGTTGAGGACCGCGAGCAAGCAAAAAATGACCGCAGCACTACGCAACACTACGCTACGCGTGTTCGCACTGTGCTACGTGCAATTCGCGTAGTGCGAAGTAGCGCGAACTTCGCAAACTACGCGAGCGTAGCGTAGTGCTTTGCCCAGGCTTACTATATATATATATATCAGTCACACAAATGCATAAAGCTTGCTGTGTGAGACAGAGTACCCTATGCCGTGACATGCTTCAAACAATGACAAATATGACATTGGCTTATGAGATGATCACAGAAATTCAGTGTAGTGAAATATGCAGAATGAGATGAGTGTGGATGGTGATGCTTGATTAGTAAGGAAATCTTAGGTATTCTTTGGAGTCAGTATAGACTTTAATTCATAGAATCATTTGAAGATTGATGGTGTACAAGAGTTATTCTTTTTTGAAAGGCACTCTAAAATTATTACCGGTTTAGGAAAGGTTAGCACAAGGTACAGTAAACATGTGACATACCAAAAAAAAGCTTTTTTGAAAGCACTGCAAGCATTTAATAATTATGGGGAACATTTTGGGTCCAAGGGAGTGAGGGAGGATTTTCTTTGGGGAAGGGACAACCGTTTGTGTTCTCCCTTGAAAATACAACAACCACAAAAAACAAACAGGCCCATATACTTCTAACCCTACCTCTGGGCTTTCACACCTTATTGTATAGGCATTTCCTCACCGAAAATGTGTATCAACTGGCTGGCTACTCTACTCATCCAGTATTATGGATTTACACAGGTGTGTCGAAATATTGATCGGGATGGCCTCACACACCCCCCTAAGGGAAATATCTGGAGGAGGCTAGGGATACACCTAGGTGATCAGGCGAGGGAGATCCTTGATGAAAGTGTGTCGATTGGACTCCCTCCCCCACCCCTCCCTGAGGTGAACAATCTCCAAAAGTAGGGGGTTACCTCTTAGAACACAAGGACCCAGATTGAACCAAATGGCAATCTGGTATTGTATGTGTAGCATTGGAATGTACGTGAAGTAGATGTAGGGAAGTACTGTAGGGTCATATAGGGTCCAAACCGGTCCTGAAGAAAGCCCTAGACCCTGTTGGGGCAGCCAGGGGGCTGAAACATGTTGACCTGACCATTAGTGGATATTAGCACCATAATAGGGCTGTTACTGTCCCACTTTCTCTTGTTTTTAACCTTCCCCCCACCACCAAAGAATAAAGATTAGTGATTTTTAACTGGTAGGTGGTAGGCTTTTTTAATGGACTCTTTCCCCCTTTTTTCCCCTAGGTTCCTGCTAATGACCGACCTATAGCCCTAAATAAGGGTCTTGTTCGCCATTAGAGGATTCTTTGGCAAACGCGGGATGGCCGATGATAAAGCCTGACACCCGGGGGTGTGTAAGGCTATCCTGATACATTTTTCTACACACCTGTGTAAATCCATAATACTGGATGAGTAGAGTGGCCAGCCAGTTGATACACATTTTCGGTGAGGAAATGCCTATACGACAAGGTGTGAAAGCCCAGAGGTAGGGCTAGAAGGATAGTGGACTGTTCTTTTTTTGTGGTTGTTGAAATATTTTATTTGACCATAACTTTTTACTTCATTATCGCCAAAGAAAGCATATTCAAATAAGTGAGTTCAGACTACCAGTGGTAGAAAAACTATCAATTTTAACAAGTACTTCTATTGGAGTGCTATAATACTCCCTGTTATTGTCGAATCTTCCACATCTTAAAGAAAACCATATTTTTTAATTTTGAGAAGTTTTAATAATATTTTATGTGATGTGTGTTGCATAATTTAGATAGAAAATATTTTCAGGGCTCAGTTTATGCATGGGCTCTAAGATGCGAGCCAGACCCTTGGCTTGCCTCTGGCTCACCTCTCCCTACTAATTTATTGGCTCACCCACTTCTGAGCATGCCCATTTACAACCCATGGAATATATCCTTGCCACAAAGTAATGCTTAGCTCTACTTTGCATTATGTTAGGTAACTTTCCAACACAAATCAGGATGTGCATTAGAAAGTAGATTCTAGCACAACACCTTGTCCCGGGTTTGCATCACTTTTCTGTGATGCAAACCTGGTGAAAAAATGTAGTACATTTTCCCTTGAGTCTTTCTGCACAGTTTCTGCAAGTCTATCTTATAAAGTGTGCAGCATGAGATACATTTTAAAAGTGTCCTATATATTCAGAGTGCTTTCACACCCAGGGACCTCATAGGTCTATAAACATACAAGTCACTAGTTCCCAGGGCACCAACTGGTTATACATACGATATCTGAAGTATACTATTACCCTAGAGGTGGGTGAGCCACTGAAAGCTAAGGGGAGCTCGAGCCTGAAGCCTGGCCCTGGCTCAGATTAGGGTTCTGTTGAAACCTCGAGCTCATAGCAAGACAAGCTTTCATGTGCCTTCTGCCAACTTCCTCACTCTACCCTCAAGCACAAAAAGGTGCAAACAAAAAATTAGCCCATTTAGTGGCTGATTCATACAAAGCGAAACCAGAAAACCTGGATTAATCATGGCTTCCCCGCTTAACCAAACTGTGTGATCACAGTAAAATATTTTATTTTACCCATCTTCCTTTTTCTTCAAATACACGAGTTCAGTGTACTAGCTGTACAAAACCTATTGAGTTTCATTTAATAGACTGTAATCTTGCTCTATTTATAAGCATGTGGGCTGCATAAAAGATTCACATGACATCTGTCAGGACTGGAATGGTTCTAAGTTCATTTTTAAAAACTATCGATTGTATAAGTACTTTTTAGTGCAGTACTAAAATGTGACGCATTAATGTCAAAACATCCACACATTAAACAAATACACTTTTTTGAATTTTGAAGGCACTTTATCATATTTTAAGTGATGTTTGATGTATGATTTTCATGGCAAATGTTTTCAGGGCTCAGCTTATCCACAGACTCTAAGAGCTAAGTCAGACCTTTTGCTCGGCTCTGACTTGGCTCAGCCTGTTAATGTATTGGCTCGCCCACCTTCATATTACCCAATTTACACTCAGAACAATGGATTGCCCACAGATCAGTGAGGACAAAATGATGTGACAGCGTTGCCTAAATTATGCAGCAGTGAAATCACATTGGATTGCATAATGTGACACTTTTTATGATGGTATTACTTCATTACATTGCCATTTTAACAAATCATATGGGCAAATGTTTCACCTCATTAGTACCAGTTTAAGACCCAAAGGTTGCATATATGTTGTGATCAGAGTTGTGGTACTACCATATTGTTTCCCTGCTCTTATGCATGAATTTGAGGTAAAAAGGAGTGGGAGGTAGATTTATACCCATTTTTTATGGGGAGAGCGAAGGGCCTTGCCCAAGGGGTAGCTCCCCCCTTCCTGGTGTCTAGTGGGTGGATCCCTGCTTGGGGATCGCCCTCCTGGGATGATTCCCAAGCAGGGATCCACTGGGGAGTGGGGAGATTCTCCCCTTTCCAATGATACCTCTCCCGTCTTTCTACGTGCTCAGGCAAGGGCACAATTTTGATGTCGCCTCATTACGTTTTGGGCCCTTGCCTGTCACGGGTACATGGGCCTCCCACACGAGTGAGGTACCATTTTTATCGGGAAACCTGGGGAAACGCTGGGTGGTAGGAAATTTGTGTCAGCCCAGTGATGCTACAACTTTCCCACACAAAAATGTGTGGCAAAGGTGATTTTTTCAGCTAAATTTTAGGTTTGCATAGGATTCTGGGTAAGTAAAAGGTGGGGGATCCACGCAAGCCATACCTCCCTATAATCCCCCGGGTGTCTAGTTTTCAGAAATGTGTGCGTTTGGTAGGTTTCCCTGGCTGGCCGCCGAGCACGGGGCCAAAAACCCAGGTGACCCCCCTTGCAAAATCAGGTTGTTTTGTGATAGGCAATTTTGATGTCGCCTCAATAAGTTTTGGGCCCTTGCCTGTCGCGGGTACTTGGGCCTTCCACACAAGTGAGGCACCATTTTTATCGGGAGACCTGGCAGAACGCTGGATGGTAGTAAATTTGTGTCAGCCCGGTGATGTCACAACTTTTCCACACAAAAATGTGTAGAAAAAGTGATTTTTTTCAGCTAAATTTGAGGTTTGCAGGGGATTTTGGGTAAGAAAACGTTGCGGGATCCATGCAAGCCATACCTCCCTGGAGTCCACTGGGTGTCTAGTTTTCCAAAAATTTATAGGTTTGCTAGGTTTCCCTAGATGCCGGCAGAGCTTGGGTTCAAAATCTACAGCTAGGCACTTTGCAAAAAAAGGGTCAGTTTTCACTGTGAAAATGTAGTGTGTCCACGTCGCGTTTTGGGCCATTTCCTTTCACGGGCACTAGGCCTACCCACACAAGTGAGGTACCATTTTTCTCTGAAGACTTTGGGGAAAGCGGGATGGGTGGAATTTTGTGGATCCACGCAGATTCCAGAACTCTCCACCACAGAAATGTGAGGAAAATGTGTTTTTTTTTACAAATGTTGACGTTTGCAAGGGAATCTGGGTAACATAACTTGATGAGAACCAGTCAAGTCACCCCATCCTGGATTCCCCTGGGTGTTTAGTTTTCAAAAATGTATAGGTTTGCTAGGTTTGCCTAGGTGCCGGCAGAGTTAGAGTTCAAAATCTACAGCTAGGCACTTTGCAAAAAAAGGGTCAGTTTTCACTGTGAAAATGTGGTGTGTCCATGTTGCGTTTTGGGCTGTTTCATGTCGCAGTCACTAGGCCTACCCACACAAGTGAGGTACCATTTTTCTTGGAAGACTTTGGGGAACGCGAGGTAGGTGGAATTTTGTGGATCCACGTAGATTCCAGAACCTTCCATCACAGAAATGTGAGGAAAATGTGTGTTTTTGGACAAATTTTGAGGTGTGCAAGGGATTCTGGGTAACAGAACCTGGTGAGAGCTACACAAGTCACCCCATCCTGGATTCCCCTGGGTGTCTAGTTTTACAAAATGTATAGGTTTGCTAGGTTTCCCTAGGTGCCGGCAGAGCTAGGGTTCAAAATCTACAGCTAGGCACTTTGCAAAAAAAGGGTCAGTTTTCACTGTAAAAATAAAGTATGTCCATGATGCGTTTTGGACCGTTTCCTGTCGCAGACACTAGGCCTACCCACGCAAGTGAAGTGCCATTTTTATCTGGAGACTTAGGGTAACACAGAAGTGTAGAGAAACTGTTATTACCTATTGACTTTCTATGCGTTTCTGCCTTCCAAATGAAAGACAATGTGTAAAAAAGAAGTCATTTTGAAAAATGACCTATAAGTCTCATGCTAGTATGGGTACTCACAATTTCGGAAATGTACAAATATCTACTGTTTCCAAACTCTATATTTTGTTCCAATTTCAGAAATACATAGGTGTCTTTCATACCGATTTTTCCACGTATATATTTTCCCAAATTGATTGCTATATACCCGGAACATAATGAAAAAACATTGCAAGACGCTGCTCAGTTATTGGCTCTGGGTTCATCGGGTTCATCGGGTTCTTGGTGAACCTACAAGTCTTATATATCCCCACAACCAGAAAGGTCTAGCGGATGTAACGGTACATTGCTTTCAAACAGCTGGCACTTAGTAGAAGTTGCAGGTGAAAACGTTGTCACAAATGGCTGTTTTTGTCAACTAATTTTCAATTTTTCCTATATTTAACTGTTAGTTTCTATAAAGAAACCTTGAAGGATCTACACAAATGACCCCTTGTTGAATTCAGAATTTTGTCTACATTTCTAAAATGTATAGCTTTCCAGGATCCATTATTGCTTTCATACCCATTTCTGTCATTAACTGGAAGGAGGTTGAAAGCACAATAAAAAGCAAAATTAGGCTATGTCCCAGAAAAATGCCAAAACTGTGTAAAAAATGTTGGTTTTCTGACAAAAGTCTCTTGTCCCTGAAAGCTGGGAAGATGGTGATTTCAGCACCACAACCCCTTTTTTGATACCATTTGCAGGGAAACAACCAGACGCCTTAATCTGTAGCCCTTTTTTCCCATTTTTCAAAAAAAAAAAAAAAAGATTAGCTGTATTTTGGCTAATTTCTGGGTCCCCTCCAGGGGAATCCTCAAACCCTGGGTACCTTTAGAATCCCCATGATGTTGGAAAAAAAGGACACAAGTTTGGTGTGGATACCTTAGGTGGTCAAAAAAAAGTTACAGGGGCCTAAGCGCAAACTACCCCAAATAGCCAAAATAATGCTTAGCAAGGGGGGAAAGCCCTAGCAGCGAAGGGGTTAAGAATGAGACATGGTGGTGCAGTGTATTTGTGAATGAGCGAAGATATGCTAATGGAGCCATTTATCCCTGTTTATCTGTCCCCACTAAGTCTTTAATTGGCACCCTGCAAGTGGGCTAGAAAAAGCGAGATACTGCAGGGGGCACAAGAAACAATTTAAAAAAGCATTTGCAATGTAATCAGTCTCGTCTTTGTGGTCTTGTAAGTATTTAGCCATGCAGCCCAATATTGTGGCCAGATTATAGATTACCAGCGTATCGTGAATGGCAGTATAAATCATTTTATAGATTTACTGTACGAAACTCCACATCTACCTACCTTGACAATGTATACATATGTAATGTATGTAAAAGTTGCATTAAGAAGAGCAAATCCATACTTATATCTCCACGACATTCCATATTCGATATTTTTGCCCTCGATATTTTGACATAAAGCCTCCCTGACCTCCCTTGGACTCTGGTTTTTACCTGCTAGCATCGGGACAGTGTAGACATATACATGCGTAGTCATACGCACTGTATGAAAGCGCATGCGCGTGATGCTGCTTCACCCAGCCTGATAGTCCTCGTTTGTCAGCTTGAAAATATTATACCAAGCTGCTGATACCTACAGACGTATAAATAGCCTGCCTGCTGTTTTTCATTGACTTTTTGTAAATAATTGAATGGTAATCAGTTAGTAAATCCATATGAACTTCCCGCCTCCACTAGAGCAGCGCCCTGACGTAATCATGCAGCAGCTAAAACAACTGCCTAGTGAAATTACATTACCTGTGTGCAATGCTGCTATGGCCTCTCGTGTGCCAGCCTGTCATTAACGTGCCAGCTTGCTGCTGAGACAGTAAGGTACTCCTCGGGGACCCCGTGCCCCACCTCACCGAGCTGAAAATGTGAAATGCTGCCATGGTCAGCAGGGCTTCCTCTGGTGCTATGGGTGGAGAGAGGTCACTCCGGACGAAGAGTAGCGGAACACAAGACTACTTATCCGTCCTTAGCCAGCAACATAAAAGATGGGAAAGGCGCCGCACCGAAAAAAGAAAGAAGCGTGGTCGCCATTGTTTAAGATCAAGCATGGCGTGCCATGCTTGAATTAAAAACATATAATATTAGAAAACGCAGTAGGGCGAGCCACATAGACTGAAAGAAAGGCATGCAGCCGCCATTGTCTCTGCTTGCTTTCTAGCATGGGCGGAGCGGGCTGCCGGATATCCATCACACACAGTTTAATGCTGTGCACTGAGAGAGCACCTGTGTGAAACATATGTAAAGAGTTGGTGCTGAAGAAAAGAAAGGCGTTGCCAACATTGTTTAAGATCAAGCGTGGAGTGCCGCACTTGCTTGAAAAAAAACAAATATTCAAAAATACAGTTGGGCGAGCCTCGTAAAGTAAAAGAAAGGCGCACAGCTGCCATTGTTGAAGATCAAGCGCAGCGTGCCGTGTGGCTTAAAAAACATATAACCTAAAAAAAACAGTTTGGCAAGCTGTGCATAACAAAAGAAAGGCACGCGGCTGCTATGACTAAGGGGAAAGCGCGGGGTGCTGTGCTGCTTAAAAAAAATGCAAAGGTATCATATAGACGCCCGGCTGTGGAGCGCGGAGGGGACGGAGCACCTTTCAACAGTAGTTAGGAAAAAGTCATTAACAAAATAGTGCTCACAAACTGTAAATAGCACATTCTAAGTAACTACACATGTAGCAGGGGCAGTCTTTATGGGAGGTGAAAAGTGGAGAAAGGAGGTACTAAGGAGGGACTACTAAATTTAACTAATAAAAAAAAACAATTTGAAAAGACAGTCAAAGGAGCCAATACAATACATGGGTGGAAAAATGGGCAGTGCTTAAAGCCCATATTCTTAATACAACATGTCTCAAAGAGACAGCGCAAGTGCTGCTTATGCGAGACCTACAAAACAAAGCCTCCTCTACTTTTAAAAGGCGTTTAAATGACCTGTGAAGTACTGGAGTCCGGCGCACAGATCAGATAAGAATCCTCTGTGTCATATAAGTTGCAGCAGCCCAGGCAGCGGGCATTGCGAGCTTGGAATCAGGAAAGAAACATGTAGAATTTAAGTCAGCAGCCCATTTAAACTTAATTCATTTTTCATTTCCCATGCTTTTAATGCTCTGAAAAACTAATGAGATTTAAACAGGGACTGCATCGTCTCTTTTTAAACTGCAGGGTCATTTGTCCCCCCACTCTAGTCCCCTGTGTCCCCCCACCTCCAAAACCTGGGTGGATAAATCCCCCGCATCTCCCATAGTTCCTACGGCCATGACCAGTTAAGAGAGCACTGGCGCAGCTTCTTCTAGAAATACCAACCGTCTTCTGTCTCCACATACAGCCGCAATCCAAGGTTGTATTTCGGGTTCAATAACCAGTGGTTACTGGCCGCCGTGACATCGAAAACCAGCCAACCCTCGTCCCCAGCTTCAACATCCTGCAGGTCCAAGAGGAACTGGTCAGACTCCCTTTGGAAAAAAAACATGTCATGACTCAGCTGCTGAATGTTAATGTTCAACAGAAAATTGTGCCTGTGGTGTCTGCAGTTTTAGAACATAATGCTTGGTTTCTCAAATGGAGGCATTTTGTGGCATTCAATATGGCCTGGGCCCAAGGAGGCTAAAGGCATTCCTGCATTTGTATAGCCAAAGGCAAAGTGCAGAGTTTCATCAAGTATCTTTTCCTGAGGTGATAGTAAGCACCATGAACCATCGATAAGTAGGAGCCCTGTATTCCCCAAGTTACCTGATGACACCAAGAACCATCGATAAGTAGGAGTCCCGTATTTCCCCCGTTACCTGATGACATCACAACCAGTATGTTGGAAAGCGTGACCTGACCGAAAAGTATTGGGTGCTAGGCAACTAACAACATTAAAGCACAATGGGCAAGTTTAGGGAAAAGGTAAAGAAGGCACAAGCAAGAGAACATTCACTCAGGGGAATATTTACTACAAAATGACGCGGCGCTGCAAGTCACCTTGCTGTGCCGAGCTGCATCATTAAGAAAGTGCAGGGATGGGTCGTATTTACAGCAATACAATGCATCCCTGCATTGTGCTGGCCCATAATTGGCTGCCTAGCACCAACGCATTCCCGTCTGATCTTATTAATTAATCGCCATACATCTTCAATGTAGCATGCAGGAGTTAAAAGCTCAGAACCATTTTGAATTGCATCAATACATAATTATTTTATCACTTCGAATACTACATCCGTTTTTGTTCACAATAAGATAATCTTTTCCTTTCCATCATATCCACGACTGCACGCAGATCATTAAAACATATCAAAACTGTAAAAACATTGAAACACATGCAACAAATTACTTCTATGCTCAGACATTCATTCATCTTTCTCCCACATACATCACTCAATAATATCACATGCAAAAAAACAACTTTACTGATCAATTCTTATGGTCCTGGCTTAGCACAATTTTGCTAAGTAATATCATTACTGATGTTCAATGTTCGACTTATTCTTCAGTATACATCCAATAATGCAATTATTACATACAAACCATCATATGTAATTTTTGTTTATACAGATTTATGATTGCAACTTCTTAATTTTTCTGTTTATGCTGTTATTTCCTGATGTGGCTTAACCCATCAACCTCAACGCACGTTTCTGCTAAAACGCCTTGCTCAGGAGCGCCACATGTAATGACCCCATGAAACATCCAAAGCCTGCAATCATATAATGTAAGAATATTACTGAGCCACACATTAAAACAAGTGCATTATAAATTGTGTGCTTTTGAGTTTAAAAAGGCAATCAGGTCAACCAAATACACCAAAAAGTGTCCACTACCAATGGAGGAAAAAAAAGCAATACGAAATTTAACTTGAGCACCACTATCCAGGTCAAGCCCACACAAAACCAAGGTCGATTCAAAAGTGTCCCTGAAAACATAGAAAGTACTTAAAGAAATCATTAATTGTGTGACTTGATGCTCCAATTTCAGCAGAAGCCACATAGCTGTAAATTGTACAGTTAGGAATAAGTCACACCTATCAATCGGTAATGAATACTGTCACCCACCTAGGGGGCAAAACCTAGCTCACACCAAAGTGGCTTGAAAGTTCCAGCCATAAACTTCCTTTGGCTCCTGCAAAGGCTGAATGCGCTAGAAACAGCAGAGAGTTATTACACTGTGCACCTATGCATACAATTGACTCAGAATGTAGGATGCCTGAAAAACACACTACCCTAATTTCCACGTGTTACTGTTGACTATCTTGGTTCCACTGCCCGGATAGAAAGACAATCGCAAGTCGGTTGGCAACTTTATTCTCCTTTCAAACACCAGCCCATTCTGGAAAGATATGTAACACACATAATAAGACTCCCTTAACCCCTAGTATAAGTAATCACTATGCAAGAAAACAATGGAGGACCGTTACGTCACAGTCAATTCTAAGTATACATCAAACTTGCTATAGGAGATAAAGGGCCAGATGTATGACCATTTTTAGCCATCGCAAACGGAGAATTGGGCCGTTTACGACTGCTAAAAGGGCTTTTGTAATGTACTAAACCTATTTTGTGAGTCGGTAACCTATTAAAGACTCGCAAAATAAGGTTTGCGAGTTGCTATTGTAAAGGGGTATTTCAAGGGCGTCCCTTCCTAATAGCGAGACGAAGTGCCACGAATGAATGTTTTGCAACCGGAATGTGGTCGCAAAACATTCATATTTTACCCACTCAGTGAAGGAAGTCGTAATCACTCTGCAAATGAGAAAAGGCACCCATGGGACTCATTCCCCTTTGTGAATATGGGCGGCAACAATTTTTAAGAGCGGGTAGTGGTCCCACGGACCACTGTCTACTCTTAAAAAATGTAAAGGAAACTTTTCATTTTTCTACTTGAAATGCATCCCATTTTCCTTTAAGATAAACCAGCTGTGTATTAAAAAAAAATTCTTTATTTTAAAAGCATTCACAAGACATTGTGGTCTGCTGACCTCAGCAGGCCACCATCCCTGTGATTACAGCCCGTTCCAATAGGTCACAAATTGCGACCTACCTCATGAATATTAATGAGGTAGGTTATTTGCAACCCCATTCGGAATCGCTAAATGTGTCTGAGACACATTAGTACATTTAGTTTTGTGACTCGCTAATTGTGAGTCGCTAAAAATCACAATTTGCGAGTTGCAAAATGAAATGGTAATATATCTAGCCCATAGTACTCTAACAATGTGATCAAAAAGGGGGAGGAAAATCTCCTTCCTTCTCATGAGGCTGCATCTCTAAGCTTCAATCAGAAGTGGATATATAGCGTAGTGCGTTTGAAAAATACAGAGCGATCCATGGTCTCAATTCTTTTTAAAAGTTATGAGCATATGCAGGCCTCTGGGGAGGCATGTAGGTTGAGTGTATATCGACAATACCCCTGTGGTAGCTCAAAGGACATCCTCCCATACTCTTAAAGATTGTTTATTAACAGAGCACAGCACGCACTCACGCATCACGCTCCTTAAATATAGGGCTGGATTTCGTCATCACTCAAGAGTCTCTAAATCTAATCCATAATCTAATGGACATGCATGTACTACCCAGACACTGCTGAGGGATTCTAACCTGTATCTGAATCTGCTCTGGAATGCCAACTGTCGGATGCCACAAAACATGCTTAAATGTTGGCTTGAATGAGCCAATCAAGACCCTGGGACCGCCTCGCTCCCCCTTTTTTTTAATGTAACTTTATTGGTATTTAGGAATCATACAGACATCATTTTCAAAAGAATACACTGAAGTGAAATCAGGCTCCCCATCCCGTCCCTCCTCCCCTACAACTGTGATGGATGGTAAATGACATCATCAATAAGTTGCCGGTTATCCAGCGGGAGGATCGAAAGGGGAGGAGGGCAACCCATCAATCTCATTTATAGAAGTATTCCATTTCTCAAATAAAGGTATGAAAGGAGAAAAAAAACATTACATAGGATTTCTTGCGATGGTAATATATAAAGTTTACAATATCCACCTCTTCATTCTGTCCACGAAGTCCCACGCCAAATTTTAACATATTAACTACTCCTACCTCTTCATCCACCCCCCACCCCTGTGTCAAGTCATCAGATCCATGAAAGGTGTTAAAATATACGAGTTTGCCTTAGGCCAACCAATGCGATTTCAGCCATCGCTCTTTAACTATCGTTGCCCACGATTCTCTGGCACCAGCTGTGTTCAACGCTCATCCGGACCCTCCCATGTCCCCGGGGCTTGCGGGTCCCTCAATTCAGACAACGTATAGGACCATGCCTCGAGATCGTCTGCAAGCTTTTCATCCTTCCAGACAAATTTCATCCGTACCACTTCCGCAGTCTCCCACTCACACACGTCTCTTACCCATTTCTCTGCTCGTGGGGGCAGAGGTCGAAGCCTTTGGTAGCACTAGCCCCAAGAAAACAAATCATCTACTTAGTTTCTTGTGCTTTGGTGCAGGTATTAAACTCAACACACCGGTCAGATCTCCATAGGAATCGCATATCCTGTGGCCCTTCAGAGGCGTGCAAGTACATCTTACCAATAAGAGTGTAGTGTTGGACAAGCCCAAGTTATATGGGAAAAGCCTGCTGCCCGTGACCCACATCTTGGACATTCATCAGAGTGAGCCGGATAAATTATATGTAGTGTTCGTGGGGTAAAGTATGTCTGATGTACAAAGTTCTATTGAAGGAGCTTAAAATGTGAATTGGAACTTACCCCCTGGAACCCCTCATGAACCCTTAGCCATTCTCCCACCGATAGGGGCTCCTCAACTAATGCATCCCATTTTGACTGCACGAGAAGAGTCCCGCATGGTAAGTCATCTTATAAGGGTCGATAAAGATGGGAAACCAATCGCCTTCCCTGAGCCATGTATAGCATCACTTTTTTGTATATTAGTTCTGGAGGGCTCCTCTGGGAAAGACGGTCAGATCTCCAGGGCCACCCTTGATATCTTTTCGGACTGCAGGAACTGCCCTGTCCCCAAATTAAAGGAGACCGTTTCCTCTTCCCAGGTGATGATTTTTCCATCAACAAACAGATCCCTCAACAGCTGGCATCCACCCTCCCTCCACCGACGCACAGACATGGAATCGGCGACACATGCCAAAGGACGCGGAGCCTATAGGGGCATATCTGGGGTATAAGGTGCATGTTGCATCAACTGTCGCACCACATTTCCCATGTTATAGCCACGTGCTGTACAATGTATGGAAGCAATGTGGGGACTCTGGTACAGAGCACCAGGAGGTCTGGTAAAGAGCGACCACCGCACATGCCTGCCAGGAGTCACCACTCCCAGTTATCATTACTATCCAGCCAGTGCACTGCGTGTTGTAGTTAGGACGCCATGTAATAGAATTCCAAACAAGGAACCTCAAGCCCTCCTTTACCCCATGTTCTCTGTAGTGTTGCAAGGCGTACTCTCCTGTGCTTGTTGCCCCACAGGAGGTCTATCAGTAAGCCATCTAGTGTCTGGAAATAATGCCTGGGAACCATGTATAGCGAGTGTTGTAATACATATAAACATCGAGGTGGGATAATCATTTTCATAATTGCAATCCGGCCCATAAGAGATAGCGGTAGGTCTTGCCAAAATCGTATGGAGACGTGTAATTCTTCTCTCATTCTTCCTATATTGAGATCTAGGTAGGAGGAAGCTGTATTCGCCAGTCGGATCCCCAAGTATCTCCCTCCTTCGGCCACCCGCGGAACCCACACCTACGGTAACTCAGTTTCCGATTTCTTCGCCAGTCTTCCTATGGGGATCAGTTTGGATTTCCCCGGATTGATACGAAACCCGAAATACTTCCAAACTTTTGTTGCTCCACAAGGAGGAGAGGCATTGAACATGCCGGCTGCCGGAGATATACCAGTGTATCATCAGCATAATGGGAGACCACATGATTGATCTCCCCCAGCTTACCCCACCCAGAGTCCCATCCGTTCTCTCGAGGCGGCTGCCAAAGACTCCATAGTAGTGATAGTGGGCAGCCTTGAAGGGTGCCCGGCAGAGTGCAAATGGTTTAGATATCAATCTTCCAACTCTTATTCCATCTAAAGGGGCAGTGTAGAGCAGTTGGACCCACTCGGAAAAAAAACACCTACCCCGACCCACTGGAGACCTTGCCAGATGTAAGATCAGCCTACCGAATCGAAGGCCTGTTCTATGTCTAAAAGTGCCAAAGCATAATCATCTTCCAAAAGGCACGGGGCACGCCACACATGAACCAGGCATCGTAGATTATGAGTAGTACTACACTTCGGGATAAACCCCACCTGATCTGTATGTATAAGATGGGGCATATTCGGGAAAAGGCATGCCGCCAGAATCACTGTAAGTATTTTTACATCTAAATTTAGGAGCGAGATCAGCCTGTAGGAGCTGCCCAGTAAAAGTTCTCTGTCAGGTTTTTGTATTATGGCCACCATGGTTTCGCGCATAGAGGTCCGTAAATTGCCAGCCTTGAGTTTCTCATTGTAAACCGCTAGTAGGCGGTCAACCAGCAGGGAGGCAAACCTCTGATAAAACTCTGCCAGTAGCCCATCACTCCCATTGCTTTTGGCAGATTTGATATGTTGAATGACCACAAGGATCTCCTCTCTATTAATCGGGACATTCAGAACGTCAGTCACCTCCGGGTCCAACCGGGGAAGTTTGACAGAGGTCAGGAAGTCCTGGACTGCCTCTCATGGGGGGAGGGTTGTCCCACTTTTTTTCATATTTCTTTATTGCGGTTTTAAGGTTCACGGCACATGTTGAGACAGTAATATTTTACAGACAACACTGAATAAGAAGCCTCACAGTCCCTGCCCAGCAGCAGTTAGTCCAATGTGGGTTGCCTTTGAAGAGTGTACCGAACCGGCAATGAGCATGAACATTGTCATTAACAATCATATGAACTTGTAACTGAACATCCCCCCTCCCAACCTCACCCCACCCTCCTTACCGGGCCCACCCACCTAGAGGTTCTGCTAACAACATCTCAATCAGGGGTATCCTCCCATCTCTCCCCCTGCCTGGGGGATTCAATCCCCACATGACTAACATCAGTCAATATTGTCTGTGTAGAATTCGGGGAGCTCCTCCCTATCTCCTGGACCATTAGCCCCCACGCCTGCAATACATCCCTTCTAGTGCTGCGTATGTGCCCCTCCTCCGCTAGTGCCCATTCCTTCAAGTCCGTCTTCCAGTTCGCATCCAGCGACACACTCTGTGTCAGCCAATGGATTGCTATTCGCCGCCAAGCTAACACAAGTCCCAACACCAGGAAATTCCTGCTGGTTTTACGTTTAGGGTCCCGGGGAATCAGTCCAAGGAGACAAGTACGTATCTCTAGGGCAACTCTCCATCCTATTATTCTGTGCAGGTCCTCTAGGATAGCTGTCCAGTATATCTGGATCATCGGACACGACCAAACCATGTGTGGGAAAGCTGCCTGTGCATAGTGGCATCTGGGGCACCTTGGATCCCTCAAGCTATCAATAGTGTGTAGGCGCTTGGGTGAGAGGTAAGTCATGTGGACCATATTGTATTGTATCTGCTTAAATCTATTGGACACCGCCACCTTACGTACACCCTTGTGAATTTTTTCCCACTCTCGTGGTGTGATCTCCTGTGGGCTCACTTCCTGCCATCTACCTTCTATTTTGAGAGGTGCGCATTTTCTGTCTTCCCGTAACGCCCTGTATAGGTGAGTGACTAGTTTCCGCCCTCCCGCCATGGCTATCATCGTGACCAGAGTATGCGTGTGTTCTGGGGCTTCCGGGAATGTAGGCCATAGAGGTCGTGCTGTTGCCGCTATTTTGGTGTATTGCAAGAATTGCCCCGGTCCCAGCTCAAAAGAGTCTACTGCATCTCGGTATGTTATGAACAGTTGGTAAGGGTAGAGGTCTGACAGCATAAGACACCCTCCCGCCTTCCATTTGTCAGTAGACATGACCCGGTCAATGTGCGCGAAAGGCGGCATCAGCCAAAAGTCTGCCTCCGGGGCAAACGGTCGCACCTGTATAAGTCGTCTAACCACCCTGGCCCAGATGGCAGCCAACAATCTGCCCAGTGGAGGACATTGGTCCTGTCACCCCTTTGTGTGCCAGAGAAGCGCACCTGTCGATCCCCATATGTGTCCGCCAGGAGCGATCGTTCCCATGAAGGGTTTGTATCGAGCCAGGCCACTGCGTGCTGTAATTGGGACGCAAAATAATAAAGTTCAAGATCAGGAATTTCTAAACCGCCCCTACCCCAAGTACGTTTCATGACGTCCAGGCTCACCGGACAACGTTTTCCATTCCACCGTAGTTGTATAAGCATTGCATCGAGGTCCGTGAAGACCTGGTGTGGGAGTTCAAAGAAGGAGCCTGCATTGTGAAGAGACATCGAGGCAACACCACCATTTTAATCAAGGCAATCTTCCCCATCAACGAAAGCCTGAGTGTGTTCCAGAAATCAATGCTGTCTCGGAGACCTCTAAGAATCCTCCCCATATTATGTTGGTAAATAACTTCTCTATCCCTACTGATCCAGATCCCGAGATAGCGCAACGTATCCGACACCCATGGAAGCCCCAGCTCTGGGAGTTGAACCCCGCCACTCACAGCCTCCGACCCAACCAGATATAGTTGTGATTTAGTGTTATTGACATAGAGTCCAGACGCCTCGGCAAACTGACCCAGAGTCGCCAGCAATATCGGAAGCGAGTGGGTTGGCTACCGTAGATACACCAGTGCATCATCTGCATACAGTGATACTATATGTTCCAAGACCCCAATTTGGATACCCTGCCCCTGGAGGACCCTACGGAGATGGCACGCTAATGGCTCCATCGCCAGGGTGAATAGCAAGGGGGAGAGCAGACACCACTGTCGCGTCCCCCTGGCTATTGATATCGCATCTGAGACATAGCGTCCCGTGCGGACCCTCGCCACCGGCTGAGTATAGAGAAGTCTCACCCAATTCACAAACCCCTCACCGATCCCCATTTTTAGGAGCACCTGAGCAAGTCGAACGCCTGTTCGATATCTAGGAATACCAGGGTGTTCTGTTCGGCCCTGCCCTCTAGTGATTGCATGACATGGGCGAGACGGCGGATATTCCGCAGCGCGTTCCTTCCTGGAATAAAACCGGACTGGTCCACGTGTACCAATCTCCTGAGATACGGAAGTAATCTGTTTGCCAATACCTGACTAATGATCTTAAGGTCTACATTGAGCATTGAGATTGGCCTGTAAGAGGCGGGGAGTAAGGGGTCCTTCCCTGGCTTGGGGATCATCCCAATCAGCGCCTCACGCATGGAGGCAGGCAATACGCCAGTCTCACCGGCCTCCAAAACAATGTCCAGGAGCCTAGGGACCAGGACTCCCCCAAACTCTTTATATAGTTCCGCGGCCATGCCATCCATTCCAGGGGACTTAGCTGTTTTCAAATGGTCGATCGCGGCTCTCACCTCCTCCCCTCTGAAGGGGATTCCTGACTGTCTGGGTCAAGGCAAGGTAGATCCATCTCAGCAAGGTAGGCTTCCAAAGCCTGTGGGGCGACATTGGACTTGGGCTCGGAATATATTTTTTGGAGGTGTGAGGTGAATACTGCATTAATATCATGCTGGGTATAAACCATTCGGCCCTGACCGGCTTTAAGGGCCAGTATCGGGAGAGGCTGAGTCTCCACCCTAATCAGGCGTGCCAATAGGCACCCGGCTTTATCACCCTCAGTGTACCACCGACGCCTACTCGTGGTCCTATTGTACTTGCCCAGTGACTCCCATAGATCCCCTATCGTTTGTCGCTGCTCCGTCCATTTGGCCGGCCCCTCTGGGTCTGTGGGAAGTTCTACCTCTAGGGTCTTTAAGCGTTCCTCCTGTTGTTTTAGGTCCCGCTCTAACACTCTCCTCACCCCCACCTCCGTGGACATACATATCCCCTCAACACCACTTTCATCGCGTCCCATTCGAACGCCCTTGAGCTAGCCGTGTTCCAGTTCACCTCGAAATAGCCTTCCAACCCTGTCGCGATCACCTCCTTATAAACCGGGTCCGGCAAGGCCTCGGTGTTAAGTCTCCACAACGGTATTTTGGAGCGCGGGCGGCCCAAAGTGTAGGCTATCAGCAGGGGGGAGTGATCGGACAGATATCGGGCCAGGTACTGTGTCTCTAGAATCCGACCGGCCGCCGTTTCCTGAATAAAACAGTAGTCCAGCCTGCTATGCGTATTAGCTGCCGGAGTATAACAGGAGTATACACGACTATCAGGATTACGGTGCCGCCATATATCTAGTAGGTGATAGTTGTTAATCATCTGGTATATGGATTCCCATGCCTTGGGTTTAGCATCCACCTTTGGGGGGTGCCTATCCCGTTCCCCATCTAGAGCACAATTATAGTCTCCTGCTATAATGAGTTCCATGTCAGGTCTAATTTTCCCAGGACCTTAGCCAAAAATTCCCCATCGTCGGTGTTTGGAGCATAAACGTTCACTAAACACATGTGTCTCCCATCCAGTGTCCCTTCCACCACCACGTATCTCCCATCGGAGTCAGGACTACATTTTAAAACCTTAAAGGGGTCTCCAGGCGCCACCCATATAAGTGCCCCACTGGCAAACCCCGAGTAGGAGGTCACGAAAAACTGGCCCCTCCACCGCCGTTGGACATGTGTCAGGCAATCCCCCCAGAGGTGCGTCTCTTGTAGAAAGGTCACACTTATCTTATATCGCCTAAGGTATGTTGCTATCCAAATCCATTTGACCCTGTTGTTGAGCCCCCTAACATTCCACGTTATAAGTTTATAGGTCTGCTGATCGCCTGCCATAAGTAGAGAATTTCGGTTGACCGCAATACCTGATGCAGAAGTGGTAAGAACCATAATGTGCAGTGATGGGAACCCCTCCGTTCCTCTCTGAACGCTCTCATGACCTCTGGTGACCCGGCATAGAACATTCCCATCATAGAACAATAACACAAAACAATGTGAACCTTCCCCCCCACCCACAGGCAGTAGAACCTCATTCGCACAGCCCAACCTAGATCTGAGAACTCAGGACTCCGCCCCATAGCCGCCACCCTCCCCTGAAAACCCCCCCGCAACAGTGTAAACAACAATGACAGTCTGCAGAAGGAAGAAACCCAGTCCTTGTTGTACAACTAAACTGCCGGGTGCTGCGCAGCCCCGCCCAAGCAGCGGCCTAGCCGAGCTGACACAGCGCCCCACCCCAACAGCTACGCTCCCACCCCCCTTATAGTCCCTGAAATTGAGGACCCCCCACAGGCACTCCACAGTAGAGTCAGGTTACAGTATCGGTGAGGTCCTCACTTACAGCATCTAGTGCAGCCCCGCCGACCACCATCCCCCAATTGGTAGTTCCCATACTTGCAAATACGTGGCTCACGAGCCACTCGCTAGTGGGTCAGCAGTGCCTTCCGGTTCCGATTGAGTTTCTTGGACAAGGCATAATGGGGAAAACTGATTTTGCGTCAGTATGCCCCCCAGGTCTTCTCTCAGGGTGCCATCCGGCCCCACCATGATGCGACCTCCGTCTGGTGTCCCCTGTGGCGCGGACCGTTGTCCTCCAGTGCGACCAGACTGATTCCGCTGTCGACCGCTCCGTCTCTTCCGTTCTTGCCATCCTTGATGTTGATCTTGCCCCTCCAGGGCCATCGAATCCATCCAGTCCGTGGCCTCCTGCGGATCATTAAAGAAGTGGACCCGGTCTGCATACTGTACTCTGAGCCGGGCCGGAAACATTAGGCTTTATTTTATATTGAGATCTCTTAACCTCCTCTTGACCCTCAGGAAGTCATTCCGCAAGTTTTGCACCTTTTTCGTGTAGTCCGGGTAGATATGGATCTCTTGGTTCTCAAACCGGGGGGACCATTCTTGCAAATGAACTGCAGGATCGCGTCCCGGTCTCTAAAATTGAACAAGCGAGCGATCAGAGTTCTAGGCGGGGATCCCGGTTTCGGGGGGGGGCCAAGGGAGCGGTGGGCTCTTTCCACCGCAAACATCTTGGATAGTCGAAGACCCGGGAGTGCGGATCCGATCCACTCCTCCAGGAATAGGTCCGCTGCCGGCCCCTCCACCCTTTCCGGAAAGCCCAAAAAACGGAGGTTGTTTCTCCTCGAGCGCCCCTCCGCGTCTTCCGCCCTGTCTTCGAGATGAGAGGTGTGCTCCTTCAACGCAGACACCGTTGCTTGCAAGTGTTGGACCTCCGCTTTCAAGGAGGCCAAGTCCCCCTCCGTAGTAGTGAACCGATCCGCCACCTTCCGTAGGTCCAGGCGCAGGTGATTTATGTCCATGGCCATACCATCCATCTTGGATTCCAATGCCGCCCGTGAGTCTCTAATGACCTCTAGGATATCTGCCTTATCTTGGGCCGCCGATCCCTGCGGCGGTCCCTGCTCAGGGTTCGGTCTGGTGCGCTCCGCCGACGTTGGGTCCGGTACTGTATATTGCATAATTTTGTTCGCTTGTGCTCCTCTAAGGGGTCTATCTTTCCCCATTTCCAGTGCGGGCTTGTCAAGGTCCTCACCGGGGCCCTTCACTCTGTAACCCCAGGCCCAGAAAAACTGTCACGGGGCAACTCGGGCCCAGGAGGCGTGTGTGTGGGTCCCTCACTGCACCCTAGTCTACCAGTCGGCTGAATAGTATCTGGGTACGTGTCCCCCAGAGCTCTGCACTCCAGGCACTAGGGCATCCGCTGGCTGTCTCGAGGGTCGCAGTCCAGCCGGGGTCCAGCTGCGGCCCCCCGAGTCCTCCTACCATGAATATTGGGTGGGCACTTCACCGACCAACAGGGCACCTCCCACCATCGGTGACGGTCCTGGGAGTTTACGGATCGGCCCCCTTTAGGAGTGCATCGTCAAGTAGAGGTCCAAGCTCCTCCGCTCAGCAGCCCGGCCACATGGACCGCACCGCGCCACCAATGGCCCTCCCAGGTGGGAACACAGCCCGAGTAGGCAAGGACCGGCCCCTCCGATGCACCGGGCTCGTGTGGAGCGCACTCCCGGGTGGTGATGGGTCAGCAAGTCATTACTGCGTCACCTCTTCGGACCTCGAATCCCTCCGGACCCCCACTCCACCAGGCAGGTGTCGGGCCTCCGACAGCTCCTCAGCATAAGTCTCTCCAGCAGAGCCTCGCCCCCACTTCCGTCCACCATCTAGAGGGATAAGGCTCAGGCGTCTCTATTCGTGGGCCCCTCGTAGTTAGGCAGGCTTCACTACACCAGAGCCCGCTCTCGCGGGTCGCGTCCCGTTGGCCCCAGATCTCACAGGGAGAGGCTCAGTCCAGGTGGGCCTACTGAGGCCCTCCCGAGGCCCCGAGGTCACGTAGAACTCGGCCCCGGGCACTCTGTCAGGATGCAGCAGGCCAGTCCGCGCGGCACCTCACCTCCGGGCAGAATCCTCTGGGGGCCCCCTACAGTGCGGCAGGAGTCCCGGGTCGCGATCGGCCCCTCAGCATAGGTCCGCACAGCAAGGCCGACCCAGAACAGGCGTTAGGAGGCCGTCCGTTAGGAGGCCGTCCGTCAGGCAGTCGCGGCCCGCGCCGCCACCCCGCAGGAAGGGGAGCTGCCTCAGCTCCAAGGGAGAGAAAGTTGGTTTTTCCCAGTCACCGGCAAGCGGAACCGCACACGGTTTGGATCCTCGGGACCAGGGGGGGTTCCGACCTCCGTGTATAGTAGAATGGCCGCTATTCCGCCAGGATGTAGGTAGGATTACGCTGTGTAGGACAGAAGCTGCGCTGATCAGCGACTAGCCCGCCATGCGTCCATTGGAAGTGGGTTGTCCCACTTATACACCACTGAGATGCATAGCAAGAGCTTCGGTGATCGCGCGCTGTCTGTGTACTAACTCTCCGTCGCTATCCGAGAGCTGTAAGATGGGTGTTGTGGACGATTATCAACAACAGGGGGGGACAGAGGGGCAAGTTTAATGAGGTCCAATGTACATACCCCATCAAGGATATATGCAAGAAAAGGTACAGAGTTCCTCTAGAGAAGATAAGAAAAAGTGCTGTCACGTGTCAGGGGTACCAAGTGGGCCTGGCTGTAAGATAAGCAGGTCTGAAAAAGGGGGGGAATCCCTTGTTGGAACTAGGGCTCTCACACACCCAGCAAGCTAGGTGTCATGCTTCATCATTTGAGCCTGCCCTTCGTCAGGTTGGCGCTGCGATACCTGACGGGCACCCAAAATTGGGGTTCTTTAGCGGGGATCTTTTGTTCCTGCCGGTGGGTGCAGTGGGGGTAGGGGCCCTAGTGTGTAGATGTGAGTGTAGGTGATGTGAATATAAAATAGGTTCTGTTTGTCCACAAAGACACTTTATTATGGTGGTTAAACAGCCTAGTTAAAAGGTGGTTGAGGTGGGTATTAAAGCTAGAGATAATGAATCCTGTTATGGATACCCTACTCTCAATGGGATTTACATGTTTCGTGCCATAGTAGCCATAGCGGTCAGGGCACTTCCTCAGGATCAATGGTGGAACTATCTACACTACGTGGACATGTGAAGAATCTACATACAACATAGGCTTGGTAAGGTAACCAAAACTGCTGACAAGGAGGTCTCGCAACAGTTACCGGCGGGTAAAAAACGGACTCAAATTCGGGTCCAACGTGTAGAGACGCTACAGCTTGTGCACCTACCCAGCCGCCGGAACCGGGTCCCTTTCTTACTTTGCCACTGGATTCAAGCTAGCCTGGCTGATGAGGGCTGTTAGCACGAAACTGGCCCCAGGATGCTTGTTTCCGGTCCAGGGAAGACATGGCTTGGCAATTCGGGCTGCACTGTTCCCATGAGGCACAGGGTCAAGACTGATTTGCATATAGCTGTGTCTGAACTGGGGTGGCGAAGTGAGCTAAAGAACGATGATGGATTCAACCCAGATCTGGGACTTAGAGTGAGTGTCTAAAAAGTTTCAGCACTCCGTACTTCATCTCCTTGTGTTTACCATTTCAGTTCCCCAAGTTCTCACTTTTTTAGTATTGTTCATGTTTTAACTTTCCACAAATATTGTGCTACACTAGTGGTTGGCCAGCTGGCGGGGTGCAAGGTCGAGACTTCCAGCCCCCTATCCAGGTGCCAGCCACTGGGGGGGTTAAGCCCCCTCCAACTTCACTTAGCTATGATCTGGAGGAACAACATCCTCACACAGCGCATCTTGGAAGCAATCTCCCCATATGGCTGTCTCGGCATTCCCTCATCTCATCTCAAATAGATATCGTTTCACTTATCTGGTCCAGGTATGCATGTCCATTCCCCGTCGGGGGTTCCGAACTTTAATTGGCGGTGTCTCAGCTTGGGCCCAGGCCCACCAGCTGAGCCGGAGACGATTCTCCAGAGTCAGGTACAGCTTCAGAAGTCTGCAGCGTCCCATCAGTGCATACTCGGATTCGTCCAGGGCTCCGAGTCTTATCAAGGGATCGCCAGTCATTCTGTTTTTTCAGGTCCCGGGCGGATCCGCCCGACCCGATGGCCAGGATGATTCCATCGAGGGCACCAGACATGCACCCGGGTGTCCCTGGGAGTCCAACCAATCACTCGCCTTCGCTGCTGAGAAGAACAACAAGGCTTTTTTGTTGCTTTCTACCCTTAGTAAGGCTGGGAAGAGGAGGCTGTACTTGAGATTTAGGTCTCGGAGATGATGTTTTACCACAAGAAAAGTTTTCCACTGATCCTGTGCTCATTGTGTGTAGTCTGGGTAGATTGAGACAGGGTGCCCATCAAATAACAAAGGTCTGCAAGTGCATCGAGTTCTGTGTGGTCGCTCGATGGTAAAAAACTTAGAGAGCTTCTTGGGAGCCATGACAGAGGTAATCCAGTCTTCCGGGAATAATTTGGTGGATGTCCCTTCTGCTTTCTCAGGAAAACCTACAACGCGTAGGTTGTTCCTACGCGATCTCCCTTCAGAGTCCTCCGTTCGGTCATCCAGTCGCACCACTCGCTTCTGGAGGTCAAGAACAGTGTCTTGTAGGGTATGGACCTCTGCCTGTAAAGTGTCTACCGTTTGTTTGGTGGTGGTAACCCTCTCTGATACTTTACATAACTCACAACGCAACAGGTTGACCTCAATGGTGACAGAGTCTACCTTGTGTACCATCTCATCCCGTGTGGTGTGAATCGCCGCCAGCATATCCGCTATAGAGGGGTCTGGTTCCGCAACCTGCTGTATCCCCTCAGCGTGCTCATTCAGGGTTGTCTCTTGTGCTCCGGGGGTATGGGAGGCGCATAATTTAGGATTTTGTTGGTTTGCATTGCCTGGTTTCCTTCCTCTTTCATCATCATTGATTGCCTTCGAGCAGGGGCCCCCCAGATGGGATCCACATCAGTTTATCTTACACCTAAGGCTAGCTGGATGCCTTTGTGTCTCCGTTCCTCTGATCCAACACAGTTCCCGCAGTCCCATAGGACGTGAATTTAGTGGGCAACTCAACCCGTCCCCTTCTCACTGCGCTGCCCCGCCGGGGTGTAGCCAAGATAATACAATCAATAATACAATCAATGGATCCCCCGCCCAATTTCAGGGCCTTTGCCTTTGCCGATCTGGGCTGGGGTGTTCACTTTCTATGGGGTCTCCAGGCACAGGGACAAGCCCATAGTTTCCAGGTCTCATCTGGCAGCAGAGTCCAATTATCAGCCGACTCTCACTAGGCCTTACCGCTCACCTCTAATCATGCATTGTAGGCCCTCTGCTCACTCTCATTGTATCTTCAGCTCACTTAAATGCATGGCTCCCCTGCGTGGGTCCACGCCTCCCAAGACTGCAGGAATCACTCGGTGACAGCCGCTCGCCTTTCAAGTCTGGGACAGCCGTCCACCACATCACAGGCCAGCAGCTAGCCATTACCGCAGCAAGTAGCGTGCATGGGAAGCCCAGGAGCCCTGATCTGTATCTCCACTCACGGGCAGCAGGGCGGTTGGTTCTCCCCCAAGCGTCGCACCCTCAAACGTGAGTGTAAGCGACTGGAGAGACATTTGCCATCCAGCAGGAACCCATCAGACTTCACCACATTGAAAGCTGCACTCTGCAACTACCACTACTGCCTCAAGGAAGCCTAAAATGATGCCCTAACCACCCGCATCAGAGTCAGTGCCAATTACACAAAAGAACTCTTCAGCATCGTCAGAGAATTCTCCTGCCCGTCGGCCACCAAGTTCACAATTCGCCCTTCCTAATCCCCCTGTGTTACTCGCTGGTGAACCACTTTCACAATAAGATAGCATGCATCTACAGTAACTTCGACCTGCATCGCACCCATCTCGCCCACCTCCTGACTCACACCGGCATCTCCCACAGCCACTTCATCGAATAGACACCGCTCGCCATGCCAGTCACCACAGCGATCATGGCCTCCATCCACTCCGGAGCACCAACAGACCCCTGCCCCCATCACGTCTTCAACCTGGTACAGCAGAAAATCAGCAGCACCCTATATGACATCCTCAACTTATCCATCTCCATAGCCATCATCCTTGATGCTTCGCAAAGCGCCTTGTGCTCGAGGCAGTACCGTTGTCACCAAAGCTCTGGAGATAAAGGGTATCCTTCCCCTGTTAGTTCCCGGTGGATCCCTTGGGAATTTGCCCCTCGTTTCAGGAGGAGTCTCCCTTGGAAGTCGGGCCTTCTAATGTCAGTGCTGCACCGGCGCAGGCCCTTCGTTGCTGATTAGCTATGACTGCTCCATGCCTCCCTACTGACATTCGCCCCTCAGGGGGACCGCTGGCCGCCCAGGGAGGTCGTCCAATCAATGGATCCCCATCATCATGCATCGGGCCGTTCTTCTCGGCGGGGTCTCCTAAGCTGTCTTTCCGCTCCGGACCCAGCTACTTGTCTCAATGCTGGTTGCGATCCAGCCTTTCTATCAGTTTAGCATGGAGCGGGGAAAATGGCGGTGGGCTGTTAGAGCAGCTCACCCACTATAGGCTTCAGGATGCAGTTCGCGGACGGTTCTAGAATGATAGCAGTCTCCCCTCAAGCCATCTATGGGGAATCACTGATCAGGCACTGCAGGATGTTGCTGGATTTAATCCAAGTCGACGGGAGTGCCAGTAGAAGCGTCTACTCTGCCATCTTGCCAGGCCACTCCCCTCCCCACTCTCGCCCCTCTTTCATGAATTGGGGCTAGTAATGTGGCAGTCATGGTTAAAAGGAAAAAGCCTGAATGTACAACGAACGTCAAGTGTTCAAAAATGAACCAAATAAGAATACAGAGGTGCGTGACCCAAGAAGCGCAATAAAAAAACAATATTTATATATCTAGCAATATGGCGGTCCCTCCGGTGAATTCGGTCAATACATCGAAACAAACGATGAAGGACCCGGTTATAGGTGACAGGTATAATATATGCAGGGGTGAAAATTGCACCTATCTAAGCTTTTTATACCTCAGATTCACCTCTCATGGAGAGAGTTTGTTGCAAATATTGCCAATAGGGGTTCTGGATCTTTTAAGAAACAAACAGACAACTCATTCTCATGAGAACACAGCTTTGGCTAACAAGCTGAAAACTATTTTCAGATAAATGTGCCATTATGAGACATCTTCATACTGCCGTTAACCATATGGAGGTTCTACATCTTTTCAAAAACAAAACAGGCAACTAATTATTTCATTGGAAATACAACTTTGGCTAACAGGACGGAAAGTATTCTGAATTATTGTGCCATTATGAGACACCTCTATACAGCTTCTAAACACTATGGAGGATTGTGAAGCTAGACAGGATCCCTAAGCTGAGCATAATCTCTCCAGGTGTATCGAATAGCGTTTTCCCAGGGGATCTCACTATTCAGTCCTCTTGAGTGGGTTTGGAAAGTGAAGATCCAAAATGCCTCTCTCCTTTTCCTCACTTCAGAAACATCCTTCCCTCCTGTGGTGATAATTTTCTCTTGAATAAGCCATTTAAGGCTTTGAGGTGACTGTCCATTTTCCACACAATGTTTCCCTATGGATGCCAATCATTTCTGGGTTTTAATGGCTGATCTATGTTCAGTCAATCGTATATAGAAACTTTGACCTCTTTCCCCCACATAACCTTGAGCACACGGACATAACAGTAGGTATATGACATTTTGGGTTTTACAGTTTGTCATCATCTGCAAATTTAGCTTATATACAGCATGTGTCCACATATCTGTTTCAATAGCACTTTTGCAGGCCATACATTGACCACATTTGAAATTTCCTTTCACAGGAGTGTTACCATCGATAGTTTTATCTGGTGTGATCTACCTAGCCTGTCTTTCAAGATCTTGTTCCTGAGGTGGGTGAACAGTGGTTTGGGCATCCTAGTTGAGTTCTCTGAATTGGTATTCAAGATATGCCAATTCAAATTGATCATCTGGCATACTTTCTTGTTCATGGCAGAATGTTTTGTAAAGCTTACCAATTGTGGGTCTCTTTTCCTTTTTCCCTGCCAAAGTAGATGATCTCTGTAATAAAATCTTGCACTTTTATAGGATTCTCGAATGAGTCTCCTAGGGTAACTTCTCCTCAGGAACTTTTCTTGCATTGGGACAGACTGTTCATCACAATCATGAATATTGCTGCGATTACCTCAATAAGTAATGTATTTCAGGCAGTAACCTTAACAAACAAGTCTACCTCAAGAAGAAAGACTTGAAGTAGACTTGTTTGTTAAGCCTTCTGCCCTGAATACATTGCTTCACTTCAATAGTTAATATTCGAGAAACCAGAAGCAAGGCATTCCCTTTGTACAGTTTCTCAGATTGCAAAGTAACATGGTTGGCGTTCCAGCCCAGATTCAGATACAGGTAACTCAACTTCCAACTCGACGACCCCAATGACATCAACTCCGCCAACCTCTTGGAAAGCAGAAGCAACATCGGACTCACACAACTGATCACCAGTCCCTCACACTGTGCACGACACTCCTTGGACCCCATCTTCACGGCCAGCGACAGAATCAAATTCAGCCACACCACCAAAATCACCTGGAAGGACCACAGCATCGTCCACTTTTCCATCGCAGGCTCACCATGACCCACCCCCACACCGCCACACAGGTTTTCCACAATTGGAGGAAAGTCACTGAGACCCAATGGACTACCGCCCTCAACACCACCAGACCCCTCACCACCAGCAAGTTGGAGCTAGCTGTCCAAAATGTCTCAAACTGATTTCCAGCTGCTCCGACACCGTCTGACCCATGAAAAAAGCCAGTACCAGGAAACTCTCCAAGCACGCCAGTTGGCTAACCCCCAAGCTTTGCACCCTCAAACGTGAGTGTAAGTGACTGGAGAGACATTGGCGATCCAGCAGAACCCATCAGACCTCACCACCTTTGAAGACCACAACCTTCTCGACACCACTCAGTTTGGCTTCCATGATAACCTTAGCACTGAGACAGCCTTAATAGCCGCAACCGAAGACATCAGATCCATCTCAAACTGTGGCGAGACTGCAGCTCTGATCCTCCTCGACCTCTCAGTGGCTTTCGACACAGTCTCTCACCACACTCTCAACACCAGACTACACCGCATGGGCATCAGAGGAAATGTCACCTTCTTCCTCACAGGACGCACGCAGAAAATCCACCTACCACCTTTCACCTCCGAACCCAAGAGCATGATCTGCGGAGTCCCCCAAAGATCCTCCCTCAGCCCCACCCTTTTCAATGCCTGCATGTCTCCACTGGCCGACATCGCCCGTACCCATGGACTCAACATCCTCTCATATGCTGACAATACCCAACTAATCCTATCTCTCATGGAAGACACCTCCACAACTGGAGTCGACTACCAGACCGCCATGACCAATGTTGTCGACTGGATGACATCCAACTGCCTGAAGCTGAACACAGACAAGACCGAAGTGGTCATCTTCGGGAAGAACACTTCCCCATGGGAGGACACGTGATGGCCCCCTGTGCTCGGACCCTCACCCACCCCTACCAGCCATGCCCCCAACCTCAGCATCATCCTGGACAGTGATCTTTCTTTCAAGACCCAGGTCAGCACAGTAGCCTCTGCCTGCTTCCACACCCTCTGCCTGCTTCATAAAATCTTCAGATGGATCCCCGTCAACACCAGGAAAACAGTGACTCAAGCCCTCGTCACCAGCTAACTGGACTACAGAAATGCTCTATACGCCAGAACAACCATCTCCTCAGACAACTACAGACTATACAGAACATCACAGCCTGACTTATCCTCCCAACATGGATCGGCATCACCCCCCACCACAGGCATCTCCACTGGCTCCCTGTCCAGAAGAGATGCCAGTTTGAGCTGCTGACCCATGCATCGAAGGTCCTCCACAACACTGGACCCACCTACTTCAACTACTGCCTGACTTTCCACCAGCCGACCAGACAACTCTGATCCACCTCCCTTGCCCTCGCACACGTCTCATACATCCGGAAGAGCCGCAGCAGAGGTTGCTCCTTCTCGTACCTTGCCGGCAAGTCCTGGAACAACCTTCCACTCCACCTCTGAACCTCCCCCTCTCTCATCGACTTCAGGAAGGGACTCAAGACCTGGCTCTTTCCCTCTCTGCAGCGCATGGATGGATGATAAGCTGTGCTATACAAATACGGATTGATTAAGGCAAGAATCCCTCTGCAGTGTCTGGGGAGTACATGCATGCCCACTGGATTATGGCTTAGACTTAGAGACTCTTGAGGGATAATGAAATCCGGCCCTATATGTAAGGTGCCCTGGGTCCTTAGATGCGTGAGTGCGTGCTTTGCTTGGTTAGTAAACAATCTTTAAGGGCATGGGAGGATGGCCTTTGAGCTACAACAGGGGTATTGTCGATATACAATATTGACTAACGTTTTCCTATTGGAAAAGCGAAGATCATACTCAACCTACATCCGCCCATGGCGTGCATACGCTTGTAACTTTTAAACAGCATTGACACCAGGGACCCCTCTATTTTGCAAACGCACAATGCTGTATATCCATTGTTGATCAAAGCTTAGAGATGCAGCTACATGCGAGGGAAGGAGAGATTGCTCCCCCGTTTTTATTACATCGTTAGAGCAGTTTATCTCCTATAGCAATTTTGATGTGTATGTCGATTGGACCACAAAGTAATGGCCCTCCATTGTTTTCTTATGCAGTGTTTCCTTACACTAAGGGTTAAGGGAGTCTTATTACGTGTGTTACATATCTTTCCAGAACTGGCCGTTGTTTGAAAGGAGGATAAAGTTGACATCCACCTTGCAATTGTCTTTCTATCTGGGCAATAGGACCAAGATAGTCTATGGTAACACATGGGAATTAAGCTGGTGTGTTTTTCAAGCATCTTACATACGGAGTCAATTGTATGTATAGGCGCAGGGCTGGACTGGGAACCGAAACCCGCCCTGGCAAACTGCTCGGCCTGCTCCCC
Organism: Triturus cristatus; assembly: GCF_964204655.1. Classification (NCBI taxonomy): domain Eukaryota; kingdom Metazoa; phylum Chordata; class Amphibia; order Caudata; family Salamandridae; genus Triturus; species Triturus cristatus. Next base: position 581,181,733 of record NC_140584.1, read on the forward strand.
CTCCAGGGTGAAGGGGGTGCGGCCGAGCTGTTTTCTAGGGCCGGTTTATGCCGATTTTGTTACTGGGTGCTGATATTCCCGGCCCCAGGGGCCCAAAACCAGCCCCCACCCTGGCGGCCCACCGGGGTAATGCCCGGTGCCAGCTGCGGCCAGTCAAGCCCTGTATAGGAGCACAGTGTAATAACCCTCTACTGTGTTTAGCGCATTCAGCCGTTGCTGGAGCCCAAGGAAGTTTACGTGTGGAACTTTTAAGCCACTTTGGCGTAAGCTAGGTATTGTCCCCTAGGTGGGTGACTATATTAATTACCAATCGGTAGGTGTGGCTTATTCCTCAATGTACAATTCACAACTATGCAGTTTCTGGTGAAATTGGGGCATCCAATCACACAATGGGTGTTTTCTTTAAGCATTTCTATGTTTTTTGGGACACGTTTCAATCAACCTTGGTTTTGTGTAGGCTTGACATGGACTGGGGCGCTCAAATTACATTTCTTATTGCTTTCTCTTCGTCCTTGGTTGGCGGACATTTTTGGGCGTATTTGGTGTACTTGGAGACCTGATTGACGGTTTTAAACTAGGAAGCACTTAATTTGTAGGGCATTTTTTGAAAGGGTGTTCAGTGATATTATTTCATTATGTGATTGCAGGCTTTGGATGCTTGATGGGGTCATTACATGTGGCACTCCTGAAGAAGGCGTTTTAGACGATTGGTTAAAACACATCAGAAAATTACAGCAAAAAACAGAAGAATTAAAAAGTTGTTCTCATAATCTCTGCAACAAAAAAATACATATGATGTTTTGTATGCATTTATTGCTTCATTCGATGTATACGGAAGAATGAATTGAACACTGAACATCAGCAATGATATTACTTAGCAAAATTATGCTAAGCTAGACCTGTAAGAATTGATCAGTAAAGTTGTTTTTTTCGCATATGATATTATTGAGTGATGAATGTGAGAGAAAGATGAATGAATGTGTGAGCATGAAAGTAATTTGATGCATGTGTTTCACGGTTTTTACAGTTTTGATATTCTCCAAAGATCTGCATGCAGACATAGATATGATGGAAAGGAAAAGATTATCTTATTGTGAACAATAAATGAATGTATTATTCGAAGTGATGAAATAAATGTGTATGGATGCTAATCAAAATGGTTCTGAGCTTTTAATATAGTCATGCTAAATCGAAGATGTATGGCGATTAATGGATAAGGTCAGACGGAGGTTTCTTTTGTATATTTTAGCTTGCGTTCCCTGCCCCGTTCACTGAGCCTAAGCTGGGGGTCCTTAGTTTTTTGCAGTACTGGATCATGGCAGTTCATAAGAAGGGTGTAGATCTACCACATTTGAACACAACTTCATCTCAGAGTATGACTCATTTTCTACGCACCTTAGAAATGTGCCAACCTTTAAATCAAACAGCGTTTTAGTAATTGAATATGTTTAGTGAATGAAAAGACTTTGCTAACTTCACAATACAGAGGAGAATTGAAAGTGATCATATAATCCTATTCATTACATGGCAATGAAAAAGAGCAATTATTCATACATATTCCCAAGAGTCTGCGCTGGACACAGGACATCATCCAGGGATTTAAAGAATTGTTAGGGGGCACTGAAGCACTAGCAATAAAAGACTGGACCATAGAGGCCCCAAATGATAAGGACTGACGGCAGTCTTACTGCAACATAACAAAGTTTTTAAACCCTTGGCTGTCAAGAAGACCTACATGTGATGAAAAACCAGTGGCATAAAGGAGAGGGACCCTATCAATCTCAATTGAATGATTCGATTGAAAATGCAAGGATGCGAAAAATTAACTTGTCTTGTAATTAAGGGAAGGAGTGAGCTGGGATGAGTTCAAACATAGTAGAGGTTTCTACAAGAATTAATCAGGGATAAGTAAGTGGCATACAAAGAGAACTGATGGAGATTATTTGTAGAAGCAGCAAAGACCAAAGATTCCAGGACATTCTAGTTGATGATAGCCAGCAACACAATACAGAGATTTACACAGTTGAGACCACCTGGATGGAACTCATTAAAAAAATCTTTGCGGATAAAAATAAGCCAGATCAGCTATGGAAAATTATATCAACCATTTAAGGTCCAACGAAACTAGGGTCATGACTATGCTTGTTTGATGCAGATGCTATCCAGCTGACCATCAACCTACCTTCACATGAATCTCCAGGATCAAATGCGAAACACCCAGAATATTTCTGTGACTTGACAAGCTTTTAGAAACTAGTCCTGAATAGGACATTCAGTCATTTCCTAATGATCCAAGGATTGACAGACTCATGGCTCAATAGACTGTTGGTCCCAGTCTCCAGAAATAAAAACCTACTTGGCCTATAAATGTAATCAGTAGCATTGTCATCACTATGTAAAAAGCATTGGTCTAGAGTGATCAGACATACAAAGACAGACATACAAAAGTAGCCAACAAGTCACCTGGAACAAATGTTATGCTAGCAACACATTGTTAGAAAGGTTTGTAGTATATCTGAGGTGTGTGGGGTGCTCTGTTTGGGATACTGTAGAAGGAAAATCACAATACCATGATAGCGCTTGACAAAGCAGCTAGCAATCTTTAAAAATGTTTGTACCTTTGAAAGATGGTATTTAATCACAGTCTTGGGATCTGTGATTATTAGTAGATCACGATGTTCTAGCTGGCCATTATTTGCCAGGATCAATGCATCGGTTCCATCATGAATATTTAATCATGGGGTTTGACATAAACATTAGATAATAATCAGGATCATCTAACCATCTAACAATTTTTGTGTAACTTTCTTAAAAATGATTCACCACAAGTACATCTTATGTGCAAATGTTATGCAAAGTATGCATTTGGACGATTGTAGATGTTTGCTGTGTGGTGCTTGTCTATTTTATATAGGCTGTCCCATTGCTGCTGGGGGGGTATTTGACTGTGATTCGTGTGTGTTCTGTGTACAATGCCCGTTCCCCTCACCCTGCATGCCACATACCTGTTGCTGTGCTCCTTCACAATCTCGTAAATGCTGATATGCAGGCTCTTATTTGCATGTTGGGACACACTTCGCATTTTGTAAATTCTGAATTCTGCAGCAGTCACTGCTTCCCCTGATGGAATTTGTGTCAGGTCAAACTTAAACTCCTTCCAGTACGGCTTCTGGTAGAAGGTGTCCCTGTCATGTTCAACTGTAAGACACAAGACAAGTTATGTGTGAGGAGGATAGGTTCTGGGAGTGCTAAAATATAATAATTTTTTAGCAGACTTAATGAATTTGCAACTATGGCCCTAATTACAATGTCAGTCGGAGTTGCCTCCGACTGGCACCGTTTCAGTGAGGCAACTGCCCGACCACACGTCGGCGGTTCCGAATACCTGATTACGATGCAATGGTGCGGTCGCAAACTCCCATTTCTCTATGGGAGTTTGTGAAAATCCCTGCACCGTGTGGCAGACACCTCACAATGCCTACCACACGGTGCAGAGTTTTTAAGGGGGGCACCATAGGTGCCCCCAGGGCCACATGTGAAGGGCCAAGGGGGAAGGGGGCCCCTTTAGGGGCCTGCAAAGGTGCTTTCCGACTGCCTTCCGATGTCGGAAAGGCCAACATGGAAAAGCTGTCGGAAACTGACATCATAATCTCGACGAATGAAACATTGTCCTTAAGGGATTATGAGGCCTTTCCGAATGGCCGACGGGCTCCTTGAGCCCGCCAGAACCGCACCAGATTCCGAGGCCAGTTTAAACTCTGGCCGCCGTCATTATTATACGGCAGTCGGAATTTAAACCTACAATATCGGTGGGAAAGCTTCAGATCAGCGGTCGGAGACATTCCGACAGACATTGCAATTAAGCCCTAAGTGTTATAATCAGCCATGACTCCACCAAATGCACTACCCATCTCCAGAAGCTGATATGATTTGGAGGAAGCATACCATGTTTTGCTAAGAATGTGGATTTCTGGATACCGTATTAGGAAATGTTTGGATTTGACAGAGGTCTGTGATGAGGCAAACACAGGATAGGGATCACACAGTAAGAGCAAAGACACAGCTAGAGATGAAGCTCAGGCTATAGTTTTAAAGCATGCAGGGGTATGGGTGTTGCAAGAACGTTCAAGGGGTATTTGGGTATAGTTTATGCCTTGCCTTTAATTTTGAATCTGTTTCCAGTTGCTCCAGGAAAAGGAAAGAACCCCTGACCCATTTATTTTAGAAACTTTATAAGAGTTATCTTGAGCAACAGGTAGTATCATTTGAAAGTACTTAGTAAATTTGATTCTAGGTTGTAGAGTCTTCCAGAATTTGTTGTACAAATTTGATGCCGTTTAGTGTTTTTATACATATTTGAGTATGTGATAATGGAGAGCTACTTCTCAACAGATCAGCCAACATGTGCTTTGCCCCATGTGGTCCACAAACCGGGGCTTTCTCAAGGCGTAGAAGATAAAAACGTTCTTAATATGGTATGGATGTGTCTGTGGTCCTTATCCATAGAAAATGGGTAATGTGAGGAGGCATGGAAGTCCTTTACTGCGGCTGGTATCTATCAATTTCTGCCTTTCATTGATTTCTTTGAATGTCTTCAGAATCTATGATATGCTGTAGCTGTGTACTATAGCATGTTGTAAGTGCCTACATTTTGCTAGTGTCATCAGAATATATGTATGTCATTACTGTCTATGCATCCCTTCATGAAATTAGTATCCATGGATATCATAAGTATGTATTTATCTGCATGCCTTTAGCATTTATGCATTACTACGTGTCATTAGTACCCACAAATTACCGAATTTTCGTATTCTTGCAGCATGTCCTGGGCTCCCTTCTGGAACTTCCATCACTTGACATGTGTAGGGTATTCACTCATATGCACATATTAGTGCATTGGGTAAGTAGTGTTGTGTACACACATTTAATTCATCGACCTCAAGGAAGGTTTAAATTATCAAATAGAAGAATGCAAGGCCATTTATTTTCTTTACATGCAAGAAAGAAAACTTCATGCAAATGAAAGTAAATCTGCCTTTTAGGACATTTGTTATGTTTTCACAGTAGCAAGTACACAGCACCCTCGCCTAACAAGAGAAATATTAGTACTGCCAAAGTTGAGATCGAAGTTTTTAGAAATTTCCACACCATTTCAGATGATTGCTTGCTCACTCACAAGTTGAATGTAAGGAGTTCCCAAAAGATACTACCTGAATGCGAGAGGGATACTGCCTGAACGATAAAGCAATACAGCAGCCCAATGCGGACCTATCAGATCCAAACAACTTCCGACCTATAACCAGCAGTATGACTTTAGCGAAATTGCTTGAAAAATGCATCCATTCACAGCTCTGCAACCACATTGAGAAATATCAACTCCTGGACAGCCCATCAGTCCCGTTTCAGATCAGGGCACAGTACTGAAACGGCACTAACGTCCATTGTTGATGACGCTTGAGAGCCCTTGACCAAAATGTCCTTTGTCTCCTGATCTTTCTGGACCTCTCCTCAGCCTTCGATACCATCAAACATGAAAACTGATTGATCTTCTACAACACAGGATGGGTCCCTCAGGCCCGATCCTCAATTGGTTTGCCTCTTTCCTGCATAAATGCACGCAATGGATCAAAGTTAACATTCCTATGCATCCAGTACCCCTGCCATGATTGGAGTCCCCCAAAGATCCGTGCTCTCGCCCACTCTCTTCAACCTTTTTATGGAACCACTTTCTGTCTTTCTGAACCAGACGAATATTCAGTACCCCATGTATGCTGATGACACGCAACTGTACCTGAAGATCTTCTCTCAAGAGGGTATAAAAACTTTAAATGCTGCACTTGCACAAACCCAACAATGGTTAGATCAGAACCATCTCCTACTAAATACTCTCAAAACAGAATTTCTTTTGAGCTCCCCACCCAATCACTCGGCTACTACCCTTGACTGGATTAAACATCTCACTGCTCTGAACTGCGCCCCTCATGTTGTAGACTCTGCCAAATCTTTAGGTATCACCTTGGATAAACACTTAAACATGCAAGCGCACATCAGTGCTACTACTAGGGGAGCCAATTTCCAACTTAACACACTTAAGAAAATTAAACCTTTCCTCCCCCCCCAAAGACTTCAGGCCGGCAGTTCAATTCCTGGTTATCTTTAAATTGGAATATGGGCTGGGGACCCTTGCTGGACTTCCCAAAGCTAGCTTGGCCCCCCTCAGAGCTACCCTGAACGCATCGGATAGACTCATTAGGGGTTCGAGAAATGACCACATTTCCCCCGACCTTCTGCAACTAAATTGGCTATCTATTGAAGCCAGAATCCAACTCAAGATAGCTTGCCTGACTCATAAAGCCATATACTACAACACCCCGTACTACCTGGCAAATAAGCTTGAACTTTCGGGCTCCAGCCGGAACCTTAGAAGTACGTCCACCCTTCTCTTGAAACCTCCAAGATACAAAAAGAAAAGATCTTACAACCATGCTTTCACTGGTCTTGCTCCGAGAATCTGGAACTCCATGCCCTTCGAGAGCAGATACAATCCTTTAAAAAACTGGCCAAACGACTACTCATGAACGAACTTTAACAGCACCATCCTGTGATCATGCTCTTTATTAATACCCTAATTCTTGTTGTACTACACTGATTCATTTTATTGTATGCTTTTATGTTATTTTGCTCTAGTCCTCTAGGGCTCCTTAACTGCATTGACTTGTGATCTCGCTCTTTTTGTTAAATTCCCTGATTTTTATTGCACTTCTCTGGTGCGTTTTATTTTATGCTGTTTTTCTCTTTGTATTCTAGGGCACCGCTGATACCCCCAACTCTTAACCTGTTCGATTTCCCCTTTGTTGTAACTTCACCTACTGTCACATTGTGTTTGTACCCTTGCTTTCACCAATTCTGTACAGCGCTCTGATACCCGTATGGGTCTTGTTCGCGCTTTATAAAACTATTCAAATAAATAAGCTAGGAGGCCGAACGATACCATCTGAATGGCAGAAAGATATATCTTTACAACTAGAGATGTACAGCTGAATCTGAGAGAGATACCAACTGAATACTACCTAAAAGCTAGGTAGATGCCACCTGATAGTGAGAAAGATGGCCTTCTGGCTTCAGTACAAAGACTCATTCGTACACACAGTCTTTCTACTGCACATGTGCTACCCGCGCGCTTCTCATGCACTCGACATACGCAGAGGATGTTAGTGCAAGGCTCTGGGCATTCACATCGCAGCGATGTTTTTAACAATGGGTGCCTGTAAGCCACACATAAGTGGTACAGGTAAAAAGAAAATCTGATCACGCTGTCACTCTCAAAACACGAGATGCTGCACCACTGCTTTAAGTACTATACATAGGGCAGGGTCAGTGGCCCACAGGACAGGTTCAGAACCTCCATTAAACTGGGACAGACCAATGCCACTGCGCTCACTTTGGCGTGTCACTAGGGCAAAATAAATGCCTGGATACCAGATACACATGCAGTTGGGAACTAAGGACAGGGGAAATGCTCATCTGCTGGAAAGAAGAAAAAAAAGGAAGAGAAGAAGAATAATTTTGTGTTTTTACTATGTAAATGTGTTGATATTTTTCAGGACAGTATTTCATGTTTTGCATTTTAAGCAGGGTTAATTTAATTCAATTAATTTAAGTAAGAGGCTGTGCACTTTTATTGTTACGTGTTAATGACCGAGCTGTGTACCTGTATTCAAATACTTCACCCTTTTAGGTTTTGTTTGTTGTTATTTTGAAATATTTGAACTACTTAGACAAGCCCGGAAAACCGGGATGGACCATTCACAAAACACATACTGGCTATGTTTTGTCACTGAAAGATCAAGGCATGGCTATTTGAATACTAGCTATATCTTTGCGTGATATACGATTTAAAGTAAAAGGATATATATGCGTTAGTGTTTCTTTTTGTTCAGACTTTATTGTGATGTAAATTTGTGTACAATATAATAAATTCAGACACCTCATTGTTAGTGTTTTTATTAGAGGATTAGTGTTCATGTGTAGCTTGAAGTCGTTTGCTCCCCAGTATTAAAAAGTCAGGGTTGTTGCGCTATGTAAGTATCCATTGGTGGAAAGTTAGGGTTACTGGCTATGTGAGTAGTAGCAGTGCAGGGCTATTGGAGTTATCGCTCTTGTTCTCTTGAACCGGTTGTGTTATTTGCAGCATGAATTCATGTATGTACCTGTTACTTCCTACATGTGGGGGGTATGTTTTAGCCTTCCTTTCAGTAGTAACCATTTTCCTGCTTTTAGATTTGAGAATTTCACATAACATGACTAAATCCACCATCGGTAAGAAGAAAGGTTGCTCTAGGCACAACAAGCAGTACATCATCTTTCCCACAGCATTTAGATGGAACAATCCTCATCAAAGAGGGAATAATTGATTGTAAGGGAACCTCATGTGTTGGTATCAGGAGGAGTACAAAGGACCATTTCATACTGGGAGTTGAAAGCTCAAATAAATGAAGACAGAGCAATACTATAAAAACGGACTGCACAATCCAATTCAAAAGGGAAAGTAGTTAAGTCAAAACTCAAAAAATGAACAAGCACTCAAATTAAAAAATGAGACCATCCAAATAAATGCAACAAACAACGTCTGGAGGTCAAGTGCAGTTCCTAAGGTGAAAGGTAAATCTACTTTGTTATAAAAAAAAATCATATATACACATATGGATTTAACATAAACCTAACTAAAAAGTAAAAAAGTATAGGTTGAAAGAAACAAATAAAAATGAAAGGTCTGGAATGGACTGGTAGCATCCACCGAGGTTCGGCCAGCTAAGCAAGCAAGTGTGGCAAAACGACAATGTTAATGGCCCTTGAGAAGATTTCCACCCAAGCCAGTAGAGTCGGTATGGTGAACTTGCTGAATTTTAAGTACCTTTGAATGACTTACTGACTGACTGTTTTTAACAAAAAGGAAGAGTTTCTCTGTAGGGGTTTCCTTTGGTTGGTTCCTTTCTGGTGACGGTCTGCCCATCTTTGGTACAGAGAGGGGAACCAGTTTTGTTTATATTCAAACACTGAGTATGAAGTTCCTATCGAGAGACGAAAAAAGAAGAAAAATGCTAACTGTGTGGTTGAAACCGATGAAAAGTCGGAGAGTGATCTCCTTATTGGAATAAGGCCCTCACACACCTGACAAGTAGGTGTCTTGCTTCATCATCGGGTCTGCTCCTACTCGGGCCGGCGCTGCAATGCCCGATCAGGCACCCATTAAGGGGCCTACTTCTCGGAGATCTTTTTTCCAGAGCCAATAGGTGAAGTGCAAGTGAGGGTCCTAGTGTCAGTACACGTGAAGGTGTTGTGTGCGTTAAAATAGGGAAAAATAATCCAATCCAAAAATAATTTTATGAGTATGGTTACTTCCCTAATTAAAATGAAAATAGCGCGTATCTTCACTTCAATGTTGTGTAGTGATGCGCTAAAAAGAGGTCGACATGTTTCTTGCCTATTTATCAAAGTTGATGGCAATTCCTCAGGACCTAGTGATATACTACCTCCACATTTGTTGGTGGTGGTCACCCAACGCGAACAGTGAAGGAGCGGCCACCATTACAGCACCCTAAAAAATGTGTAGGGGTGGTTGGTACCTTGGTGTCAACCGGGGTAAGAAATGCTTAACCTGAAATAAAAGACACAGTTAGAACAATAAAAAAGCAATCCATTATAATATGATTTCACTGAAAGTCACTCATCCCAGTACTATAGTTTGTGGTAGTGTAAAGACACATGCATTGGGACTGAGTACAGTGACGTGCTGAAGTGCGATAAAACAGTGGTCAATCAATGGAAGGACACTGCGGTGACCCTATATCGAAAACCGACAGACAGAAATAGTCTGCTTCTTTTCAGCAGTCATCACCCCAGGGCACTGAGACATAATCTTCCTATAGGCCAGTTTCTTCGCATCAGAAGGAATTGTAGCACCCTCGATGACTACAAAAAGGAAGCAAATACATTGAGACAAGATCTCCTCCAACGTCAATACCCTAAACAGGTGATTAATGATGCTTATAAAAGAGCACGCAATAACAATCGAGAGGGATTGTTGGAGGTTAGGATGAGAGAACCCGACACTACCATCACCTGCGTCACCACCTACACACCAGACTCTAGTCGTCTGAGGAACATTATTCGTAAACACTGGGGTATTTTGAACACCGGCTCTCTGAACCTTGCTAACCCCAGATTTGCATTTAAGAGGACTAACAACATAAAAGATATGTTGATACATACCAGACCTAAACAACGCCGTGACACAACACAGAACACCCTATGGCATTTACCACCAGTACAGGGACATTTTCCTTGCGGTTCGTGTTCTGTTTGTCCCCAAACCAAGGTCACAAAACAACTGAACCTTCCGAACAACTTTTTGTGGCATTTGAAAAAACACACGAACTGTAATACAACTAACTGTGTTTATATGATGCGTTGCCCTTGTAACCTTATCTACATAGGGATGACGACAAGACAGGTGAAGCTCCGCATGATGGAACATAGAAGCACTTTCAGATGTGCTAAGACCAACACAAGAATGACCACCCATTACAAAGAAAGTCACCATCCTCCTGACTCCTTTGATTGGTGCATTCTTGAAGCACACACTGGCATGACGAAGGATGCCTTGTTCCGTTTGGAACAACGTTGGGTCCTGAGACTGTCATCTGACAGATCAGGACTTAACGAGGAGATTCCATGGAGCATCCTGACCTCTAGAAACTGAGGGACACTCTCAGTTATCACTCTATGTATGTTAATCAATATCACAGACTCAGTTAATGTAAATAGGAATTTTATTAATAGCTGACTACCTGGAGTGTAATTCCCGCCTTCATTAAACATCTGGCTATTTTTGAATTTACTGACCCGCCATACTACCCTATTGTACTAGGGTTACACGTCACTTATCTTCATCAATTTGTGGGCACTGACATGGCATAAATCATACATGATTAGTGGAAGACCATCAGAATTGGCATATACATTTAAAACTAATCGTAGGATTGAATGCGCGATCCTCCGAGACCGCGTTCACTTTCACTGTCCTTCCTCGATTATCATTTCTTGCCCAGTCCCGTCCACACTTCCCCAAGATGGCGCTCCTGAATGTGTAGCGCTCCAGTCTTTGTTCTACCCGACCCGGAAGTACGGATCACGCATCGCGCGTCCTACTTCTTTTTAAACACTATCAGCGATTTCCCGGTCACCAGACTACTTGGACCGGCCGATCCGCAGGGGTAGGGTTAACGCTGTGATCCGTCTGCAAAACCGTGAGTAAAACTATTCTACTTAACCCTCCATTGTTGTCTTGGGTTATCAACCGGATTTTTCTACTAAGAGACACGCGATACCCGCTTGTCACTGGTTCATATTAATCGACTCAAACTTCAAGCGAGCATCATCACGATACCTAGACTGCTCGGTAATGTATTTACGGTACCATGGCTATCTCAGATCATATTGGCACAGATGTCCGGATAATTGGCCAGGTATCATTACTCAATGTATTTGAAGTTCTAAATTCACTTAATGGAGTTTGTTACCGTTCCAGGGTTGCCTGTAGAGGTTTCAATTTCATAGTCAGCGATACCATTGAGCTCTAGTGACCCTTACATAAGTTACTACCTTTACCTGGGTCCTAGGAATGAATTCGCTGTTGTTTATACCCTACTATGGGTTTGACATTAACGTGTTTTTATCATATATTATGACACTAGACTGCAGTGCTGGCGGCGACCGGTACCATTATGGCCCGTCACGGATTGAACGAGGGTGAGACACACTTTGATGATACTATATCCTTATGCTTCAAGTATGATGTTTCCCTGTATTCTTCTTTCGTACTTCTGTTGTTCTTTTCATCACCGCAGTGTCCTTCCATTGATTGACCACTGTTTTATCGCACTTCAGCACGTCACTGTACTCAGTCGCAATGCATGTGTCTTTACACTACCACAAACTATAGTACTGGGATGAGTGACTTTCAGTGAAATCATATTATAATGGATTGCTTTTTTATTGTTCTAACTGTGTCTTTTATTTCAGGTTAAGCATTTCTTACCCCGGTTGACACCAAGGTACCAACCACCCCTACACATTTTTTAGGGTGCTGTAATGGTGGCCGCTCCTTCACTGTTCGCGTTGGGTGACCACCACCAAAAAATGTGGAGGTAGTATATCACTAGGTCCGGAGGAATTGCCATCAACTTTGATAAATAGGCAAGAAACATGTCGACCTCTTTTTAGCGTATCACTACACAACATTGAAGTGAAGATACGCGCTATTTTCATTTTAATTAGGGAAGTAACCATACTCATTAAATTATTTTTGGATTGGATTATTTTTCCCTATTTTAACGCACACAACACCTTCACGTGTACTGACACTAGGACCCTCACTTGCACTTCACCTATCGGCTCTGGAAAAAAGATCTCCGAGAAGTAGGCCCCTTAATGGGTGCCTGATCGGGCATTGCAGCGCCGGCCCGAGTAGGAGCAGACCCGATGATGAAGCAAGACACCTACTTGTCAGGTGTGTGAGGGCCTTATTCCAATAAGGAGATCACTCTCCGACTTTTCATCGGTTTCAACCACACAGTTAGCATTTTTCTTCTTTTTTCGTCTCTCGATAGGAACTTCATACTCAGTGTTTGAATATAGTCTTCTGGGCATGTATGCTGGACCTGATCATAAAAGCCCTTCCTTGACTTCCCCTCATCTTTTTGATTTAACCAGTTTTGTTTCACAAGATGTTACAAGAAAAGCACCTACAAGCTGCAGCAGAGGGCATTGCTATGATCCCAAGGATTAAGCCTCAATAGGAGACATCTTATGCATGGATCTGTCCCCCACCCCAGGGATGGGTTCACCAGCAATAGCCACAGACATTCTCTGTGCGGAGGACTTAGAGCGCGCTAACTCTCAATTCAGGGGAATAAAGAGCTGCAAATCTAAGGCCTACTTTATTTAGGCAGTGAAGAGTACACCAACTGCACCCATTAGTCCCTCCGCCGAGAATCCAAAAGTGAAGGTTGTTGTGCCTACACAGCAAGATGGTCCATGATGTAAGGCTTGAATCCTGAAGAGAAACACACCCAAGAAAAACACATTATCTTCGATTGCAGCTCGAAGTGAGGGCTGGTAGGAAACATAAGTAAGCACTCGGTATCTGTTCTGACCTCTCAGGAATGCCCTTTTCTCCCAGTGTCTCAGTATCAGGGGTGGGGAAAGTAGTGAAATAAAAACCTTCGTAGTGGTCTCATCTACTCCTCGTCTTTTCACCTTACCAGGGGCCCGCCACCTTGCGAACACAGAGAAACATCCAGTAGGAGAAGGAGTAAGTTCTCTTCTCTATATCATCTTGTTCCCTCTCCTAACAACTTGCATCCTGCTTCCAGGTGGTCTGGGGATTACTCTACCAGACAATAAACTAGCTGTGGTCTCTGTGGTCGCTGCATGTCATTAAGCCTCAAAGGCATTTCTATCCCTGACATCTGTTTGCAACTAAGGAAGCCCTTGTGGTACCTTGTCTCAGACATCCATAGGCATACAGGACACCTAACTGGATACGCTTGACAACAGGGCCCAGATTTGCGAACATTTTGCATCATGGGAGCGCCACATTTTAGGCGCAGCCACAAAGCAAAATGTATTTCACGGTATTTGCATGGCTTTGTAAAAAAAAAATGTTTAAGTTGTGCGCGGCAGTGCATTCCACTGCTTTGTATGGAGTATGCGTTCCATGGGTGGTGCAGGGGTGTTCCCATGCATCCACCCATGTATTTTGACGCAAACCCAGATTTACTAAAGTCTATAAACCTGTAACAAGGAAACATATGTTTATTTCACCTTGTTACTTCCTCTTTGCAAATGTGCTGCATTCTGCAGTACACATACAAAGATGAATACGCCTCTAAGGTACTCCTTCCTGCACAAAACTATCCTGCCCACAATGCAGGCGCCCTGGCACCAAAGTGCAAGAGTTCAATTGTTGGTGCTAGGCAGTCACAAGTGCGTCAGTGCAGGGAGAGGGTGGAATAGCGTCATCTCTTTGCAAATATGGCCCACCTCAGGTCTTTTCTGTTCACACAATGCAGAGTAGCACCATGCCTTGCAGTGCTGCGTTGCGTGAACTGTTAGTAAGTCCGGACTCACCTATATATTTCACGACTCTAGAGGTGACCATGCCATGCTCAATTTATTCAGGTCTGCAGCCCTTCCTTGATGGTTGTTCCATGTGGGGTCCTGCACAAGGTTAATTAGTAAATGTAAACGTCAGTTTAGTCATGCTAGTATCCACAGAGAAGAAGGAACCAAGGTGGTCCACACCCTACACCGGAGACAAGACAGCGCCACAGAGGTATCCTGGCACGCCCTGTACCTGAAGGGCCAGTTAGAGCCTTTTTAAAATTCATAACAACATTCTTTTACAATGCGCTGTAGCTTCTAGTGCAGTGAACATGACACGTGAGCCACTGAAGGACTGTTCCCTTGTTCCGGCTCCTGTCTTTGATCCATGCGGGACGCTGCATAAGTGGCCAGTGAGCCAGCATAAACTGGCCGCATATGCCCCGTAATCCAGCTGAGCTCCCACTGCTTCGGTATAAGCGAATTCCCTAAAAGGCTTTTTTGCCTCTTGGTTGCTCTGTTTCCCATCTCAAAAAGGCCATTTGTCACACCTGTCGACCTCTTGTTGCCATGTATAGTGCACAGCGAGGCAGCTGCCTACAATAGCCTCAATGGAATGTCTGCAGTGTACCCCAGTGACACATAGCGGTCAAGTGGACCCACAAAATCGCGGCTTCCCAAATTCAACCTGTAGTGCCATTGCTATACCAGACCTTGGACCCAACACAACTGTGCTGATGCACCTCACTTCTCACCTACATCACCCCTGGTCATTATCTTACTTCTTCCCCCAGGTGAAAATGCAGCAAATCCTGACCTGGAGTAACGCAGCTATTTTAGTACTTGGCCCTACATCACCTAGTCAACCCGAAACTTGAATGACACCATTTCTTTGAATTCCAATATTAAGACACACATCTCTTCCAGTGTGTCCATGTTGTTAAGGCATGCGAAATAATTGCATGCTTGGTTCGCTCAGTCAAACGTGGATCTCTAGTGTGCCATTGCAGGTTTGCTCCCTAAGAGAACAACCTAGCCCCCTGCCCGGAGCCCTTAAACATGCTCCCAGCCCTAAACACTACCCCAAGCCCCTGCCCTGAGCCCTAAAACCCTTCCCCCTGCCCTAAAAACGATCCTGACCCCAGCCCTAAAACCTACCCTGACTCCAGCCCTAAAAAAACGACCTCCTGCCCTGAGCCCTAAAACCCTTCCCCAGCCCTGACAAATACCCAGACCCACAGACTACCCCAAAAACTACTCACCAAGCTGTTCCATTCATTGTCATCCATACAGGACGTCTCCAACACCTCCCACCTACTCTCTCCAAATCTAGAGCGCGGACTGCCTTTACCACGCATATGCCTTTACAGCCTTTACAAGGGAAATCATTGTAAAGGCATGCGTGGTATAGGAATATGTGTGGTAAAGGCATACGCGTGGCAAAGGCAAGCGTGGTAACACTGCCATTGAAATGGCATGCGTGGTTTACAAAACGTTGGTAATGCCATTTACCGAGATCCATGCACAGCTCTGCGAATGCACCACTACAGCGACATGAAGTCCCCTCGCTATTCGATCAATGAATCCCCAAATGAGTACGAACGCAGTTTAATTAAGAGGTGATTCTCAATAATTAGATATTTAGGAATCTTAGTATGCAACGAAACAATCATACAGCAAGGTACAAGATATTATTAAAAATTAAATATGGCAGCAATATACTGCATTGCAACTCAAAGGCATTCTGCAGGGTGATCTCTGGGGGGAAGCCCACATCTCCCTTAACTTGCTTCACTACTTCTTTCAGAATGCTAAAATCATAACATTCTCAAGGCAAAGTTTTCCTAGTTTTAGTGCGAGACATCAATGCTCTTCTCATCTGTTGAATCTTCAGAAGTGCAGGGCTTTGTTTAAAGCTGGCGCAGATCAATTAGCCCAAATCTGCTCCTTTTCTGATGCTAGCACACACCCATCTCACAATCACGGCACTTTGTCATATATCTTTACTTTACAAAAGAAACAAATACCAGTTCAGGTCATTTCAACACATACGGCTTGATTACAAGTTCCCTGCTGATGGCTGAAATGTATAGAGCGTAATAATAATCACCTATTATGAGTCGATCCCTCAATAAGAGGCATAATGGATTTTGGTGCATTCTGCAAGTAAGACCTCGTGTTCCCATATTTACTGGGCATTTTCTCCTGTAAATATCAGGAGGTCTGAGCTGCCAAAATGTATTCGGTGGTTGGGGGAGGGGGTAAGGGGTGTGTAGATTTTATCGCACCCAATAATTAGTGAGTGTAATAAAATCTGCTTGTCATAATTCTGACCCCTGTGCAAACACTGATCTGTTTACGAGTTGGAATTTAAAAAGGCAATCGAGGTGTATAATCATTGGGAAGGCAGGTATGTTTACTAGCCTCTTTCATTTTTTTTCCAAAATCCTTGCTTTGGAAGATTTTTCTTTCAGTTTGTTTCTGATATAATTAATGCTTACTGTAGGAAAGTGCCCCTTTTTGCATGGTTACTCCCACTTTTTTTGTCTGACATCTGATGCATCCTGACTTGATGTGACCTGGGTCCCTGCCAGTCAGGTTCCCAGGGCCTGTGCTGTTTCCCAAAACTGTACCTTTGTACCCACAATTGTCAAATCTCTGGCGACAGGTAAGCCCCTTGTAAAAGGTAACATGGGTACCAAGGGCGCTGTGACCAGAGAAAGCCTCTAAGGGATGCAGCACCTATTGTGCCACCGTTCGAGGTCCTGTACCTTAACACCCATACACTGCAATGGCAAGCAGCGTGTTTTGGTGCAGAGAAAAGTGAAGAGTCAACATGGCACACATCCCTGTGTGCCATGCCTACAACTCACTGCCTGGAGAAGTCACCCCTCTAGCAGGTTGCACTAGCCCACAAGTGAAGGTGCAGCGGCATGAGCCCTGTACCCCTACAGTGTCCATTCTTAGACATTGTAAGTGTAGTAAAGCCATAAAGAGTATATGGTCTGGAAGTTGATCATTACGAACTCCACAGCTCCATAAAGGTTTTAATAAAACTGGGTAGTATAGCAGCAAACTTAAACCCACACTGATGCCAGTGTGATATTTAATGTAAAATGCACTCAGAGTGCATCTTAGAGAGGCCCCCTGAAAAACAACCAGCCCTGGTGTTGCTCCTGGATGGCTGACTGCCATTTGCCACCACCAGACAGATTTCTGGACCCCTGGGTAGAGAGCCTCTGCTCTCTGGGTCCAGAAACAAAGCCCATCCTGGGCAGAGGTCTCATGCCTCCTCCACTAGGATGAGCTGGGTCCACGAAGAGGAAGCTTCAAAGGCCTGTCATCTTTGGAAAATGTCCTGCAACTGGATCCCACAAGTTCTGCCCATCCCCCACTTTGGGCAGGAGATCCGGCGGGAAGACCAAGCTATGAAGAGAGGTGTGCCCACCTTTGCCAACCCCACCCCTCAGGTGGGGGAGGCGAGGTGAAGCCCACATCTCAGTCCCCTCCATCTTGAAGCTGAGGGGACTCAGCCAATTAGGGAGAGGCTCATAGCCCCTCTCACTGGAGGGTGGCATCATAAGGGGGTGTACCCACCCCAAGGAAGGGACCCATTGGTCCAGACATGCACAACCCTTTAACGCCCCTAAATTTAGTATATAGGGGCAACCCTGAACCATGCCTCCTTCTATTCAAGGAAGAAATAAAAAGGACCGAAGAGCCATGCTGAGCCAGGAAGAAGAAGACACCAACTGCTTTGGCCCCAGCTCTACCAGCTTGTCCCGTCTACAACCTGCTTACAGTGAGAACCCCTGCGAGTCTAGCAGCCAGCAACCCCCAGAGCCCAGAGGACCTGTCTGCACTCAATTAACTGTCTCTGTCTCCTGTGATCACCGGATTTCCTCGAGCCAAGACTCACCCACAGAACCCGGCCACCCCTGTGCCACTGGTGGTGCAGCTCCTGAGCTGATCATTGGGCCCTGCAGTTGTGACCTTAACCCCGGGAGCCTTGCTCCCACACCCGAGTGGCCTGCTCGTAAGCAGCCCCTAACCGAAGGCCCCCTTAGCCCCATTGGCTAACTTTGGTGCCTGCACTCTGCACCCAGCCGCCCCGGTGCCACTGGTGGTGCAACTTGAATGCCTACCTAGACCTAGGGGAACCTTGGTGCTAACCCTAAAAACTCCCACTCATGAGTCAAATACTTACCTGTGAAACCAATAACCATTTTCCTCCCATAGGGATCAATGTTATGTGTTTTTGACCCTAAAACTTTTCAGTGTTGAACTGCTGTTTGTATGGAGAAAGAGGAACTAAACTGTAAAGTTTTAAAAGTCTCACTTTCTGTGTATTGTGAGATCCCTCTGTGTGGTATCTAGGCATACCACCACAAGTAGTCGATGTAATCTGAAAGTAATCAAAGAGTATTCTAAAAGTAATTACTGCGTAAGTCAAACTGCTTTTTGAAACTATACCAACCTGTAATAAATGCAAATCCATCCCCAATTGCATTTCTGTGTAAAGATTTACAAAGTACATTATACCTACCTGTAAGCTGTTCTGCTTGGTTCTAGAAATAAAATGTAAGTATGCTTTTTTATACTTACCCATTTGGTCTGGATTCTGTCTCTGAGTGTGTGCCATCAGTCTTGGTTGAGTAAATACAATAAATGCTTAACACACCCTCTGGATAAGCTTAACTGTTTGCCACACTACCACAAAGAGAGCTGTTATTACTTACCTAATTTAGCTTCTGCTATACTTCTGGGGACTCCATGGACTCTATACCTTACTTTATTATAGTATATACAGAGCCAGCTTCCTACACTTACCACTTACTTTCTGCAACTCTATGCTACATCTTATGACCCTATTCATGTTTCATTCTCTGCCAACAACCGGTTTAGCTGCAATGGTGAATAATTTCACTAATCTTGGAGGGTCTGAAAATGTAGACCCCTCCATCAGCGCCGTGATAATCTGATTTTAACCACATCTCAGCAGTCACACTGGTACTCTAACACCTATTCTATGATCTAATCTCTTTGTATTTCTTCTGCAACAATTCTGCTCTGCCTCTCTCTTTTTCACCTAGATTTACGCTTACTCTCCTTTTATTCAATTTCTATTAGTCTCTAGTAATACTGTCCCAGACAACTCCAAATGGAACCTACCCAGTGATGGCATGTGGAAGCATCGGGGGCAACCTACTCAGTGATGGCATATGGAAGCATCCTGTGGAACCTACTCAGTGATGGCATGTGGAAGCATCTTGTGGAACCTACTCAGTGATGGTATGTGGAAGCAAAACCTACTCAGTGGTGGCATGTGGAAGCATCCTGTGGAACCTACTCAGTGATGACACGTGGAAGCATCCGGGGCAACCTACCCAGTGACAGTTTGTGAAAGCCTCTCTTTCGTCGCAAAAATTCTAGAAATCTGGGTTTAGGCTCTTTTTTTAAGCACCGAAACTGTACTTATGGAATCTGCCAATGACATCCGTTTCATCTTGAATGGAGGGAGCTTGGCAATTCTCTACCTCCTTGATCCTGGTGAAAAGACTATGGCCCAGATTTACTAAGCCCTTGCATTGCTATTGTATCACGCGAGGCAACACAAGGCAACGCAAGGGCTTACATGATATTTAATAAACCATGCAAAGCCCCCTTGCGTGGCTCTGCATGTCTTAGTAAATCCAGAGTAATGAAAGGCAGCACTGCCGTCCATTAGTCTGCTATGGGGATGCGTTTAATTGGTGGAGTGTGGGTGTTCCCATACAGCCACCCATGAATTTTGGTGCATTCCCAGATTTACTAAGGGTAGTAAACCTGGGAATGCGCCAAAAAGCTACACCATCCCAAGAGAGGCGCAACAAGGAGAAATATGTTTATTTCTCCTTGTTATTTCCTCTTTCTATGTGTAGTGCGTTTTGCAGCACACGTAGAAAGAGTAAAATGTCTCTGAGGATTGTTTTTGTACAGGAAGGTGCCCCTTCTTGCACAAAAACAATCCTGCCTGTAACGCAGGCACCCTAGCACCATGGCGCAAGGCTGCCCATATTGACACTAGTCTACAGGGATAACGAGGTCTGAGAGGAGGCAACAGAGGTATGCAAGAGGATGAACGCCTTGATGAAAGTGTGACAATAGGGTTCACACTGCACAGCGCCACCATGTTGTATAGAAAGACTGCACAACAGGTACAGTCGCAAGAGGCAATTCTTGATATGTAAGTTCGATAACAGCCGCTTGTAGCGCGTGCCTTAGGGTGCATGCGCATCACACATTTTGGTCCTGATGAAAGCCATACTGACTCTGATGGGCGCATGGTGAATGGCTGAAACATGTTGACCACATAATAAGGGGTATAAGATGACCATTGAAGTCCAAAAAGATATCCCCACAATTTGTATGAATTGACTTTAACCAAATCCACCTCCAGTGAGCATGTGGCTGAAGTTGATAGATTATACCTATAAACTCGACAATGATTGCCTTCTTAACAATAACACAGACAGCATATGGGCATTGTATATCAGATTGAGTAACAAAAACATAAATTAAAGGCTGTCCAATGATTACACCAAATTGGGCTGAATTAGACCGACCGCAATCTGTCTGGTTATTTTTCAGCAGACCAAGGCGCAGATGGACAATTGACAGCTTCCGATAGAAGTCACTCATATTTGATGGTTCCATGAGGACCAATATAAAAACAAAATGGACAGTCACTTTTGTCATGGTGTACCTGTTTGCCAAACTCTAAATCAGTTTCTAAGTGTTGTAATCTGCAATTATTGGACCCTTAACTCTGTTGAAAACTTCATATTAAGTGAAAGAAAGTAACTAAAGCCCTCATTACAGTTAGACAAGCAATAACGCTGCTGATGCAAACTCCTGTGTGCGCCTGAAACTGGAGTATAATTTTGCAGATTTGCAATTAGGAGGTAAAAGAAACTGACTGCTGGTTTGTGCCCACTGCTAATTACCCCAGATATTACATCACTCATGACATCTTCTATGACATCATTGATAATATTACTGTAACATTTGCAGTAAAATTGTTGATGAGAAAGCTGAGCATGGTGTGGGCACGAGTTTCAGTTACCTTAGGGCATGAGATATAGTAACTATAAAAGCTGAATTTCTATAACCGTGTAAAATCTGAATCTAGCTAAAATGACCCTGTACCCTTTTTTGTATTTTTTATATTTAAGTTTTTTTTTTATTTCCTAACCATAACGTCCCTGTAACCTTCATTTTTTTTCAGTGGGTTATATACATGTATATATATATATATATATGTAATATTTTATTACTTTATATTTACAAGGAACCTTAGAAATTCACTGGAAAAAACAATTGTTATGGGAAGTCTATCCTTAGGTATAAATGTCAGTTAAAACATACCATTTTAAACAACAACAAAAAAGAGCATAGAGCTACTTCTAGGAGTGCTTTATAAAAATATGATAAGCTCTCCCGTTTTAATGGATTTGATGACCCAAGAAATGTGCTGGTTTTTTTTTTTATTAATGTTGCAGGTGGGGCTGCTACACTTCCTACAACCTAAAAAAATGTTAGGTGGTGCCCAGCCTCTTCTAGGCACACCACCAGCAAGAAAATATTCAGTAAAAAAAAGCCCTAGAGCATTATGGCATGCTCCTTGCCAGAGCAGGGTATAATAAATGAGTGGCTCTAGCTGCTCATTTATTATTCATTTTTTCAAGATTTTTTTTGGGGTGTCCTGGTTTCCACCCCTAGACACCTACAAATTGAAATTTTGTTAGGGGCTGCAGGATAAGACCCACGGTCCCGTGGCCCCTGCTGGCACCCATTGTGGGAGCCGGCATATTTTTATTAGGTGAGTGCCCCGGTGCCCATTGGGGCACCCACAGCCCATTTTTTGTTGGGGGCCTTGGGGGAGCCCCAGAGCTCCTGTAGCCCGAGCTAGCTCCACTGGAAGGATTCTGACATTTTTTTACATTTTAAGTGGGTGCCACAGTGCCCCCTCAGGGTGCCCATAATGCAGGCCATGTTGGCTCCCCAGCCAACACCATGTTGGGTGTTGGCGGGAGCCAGCACCTCTTTTTTGCTCCCTTCCGGCAGGCGCAGCAGTTTTTTAACTTCTCCCCCCCTCTCGCCCTCCCTCCCCCGAGCGGGATCAAACTTCAGTTCCCTGCCCAGGAGAGTGCGGCGGAGTTTGCACACACTCTCTCAAACAGGAATCTACAGTATTCCATGGAATGGGGTCCCAGGGACACTGCTGAGTATTAGGCCCCCAAATCTGGGGCCCGCGGGTCGATCTAGGCTCAGCTTAGGGGTCTGTGTACTCCTCTCGCCTGTATTTAAATATGGCCCGGGGTCTCATTGAGATTTGCGATGGGGGGGGCTGTGCCAGTAACTATAACTTGTGCCCTAAAGTATCTATAACTCGCGCCCGTGCAATGCTCTGCTAATTTCTTTCCATAGTACATCTCTCATGACCTGTTCTATGACATCACTGATAACATCACTGAAACATCTGAAAACATATCATTCATGACAACACTGTGCATGGCTGGGATGCAATTTATAGATAATTTAGATAAATATAGAATGTGAATTCCATTGTTTAAAACGATACGTTTTAACTGACATTTTCACCTAAACTCCTTTGACATTTGGTTTTTCTGTGAATGTCTAAGGTTTTTTTATATGTAATGTAACATATTATTACAATTCCTAACTTTGATGTATATATATATATATTCACTTAAAAAACCATAGGTTTCACACATGTTATAGTTAGCTGGACATTTCCCTCGTAAAAAAACAATGAAATTCCCCCGTTATAGTTAGTGCAGGCAACTATAACTCACGCGACCGCAATCCTCTGCTGATGACGTCAGATATTACATCACTGATTACATATGTGTCTTTCTGAAAAATAAATATTTGTAATATATGTATAGCTAAAGATTAATGGAAGAAGACATGGGTAAATAGGTGTCTAAATATAGTGATGTAATATCGGACGTCATCAGCAGAGGATTGCGGTCGCGTGAGTTATAGTTGCCTGCACTAACTATAACGGGGGAATTTCATTGGTTTTTTACGAGGGAAATGTCCAGCTAACTATAACATGTGTGAAACCTATGGTTTTTTAAGTGAATTTGCAAGGTTTTTTAAATGCTAATTCCTAACTATAACGTGTGTGAAACCTATGGTTGTTTAAGTGAATTTGTACGGTTTTTTAAATGCTAAGTTATGTATTTATTAATATTTTTTTTTCAGTTTTTTCACCGTGCGCGCACCGTGCGTGCATGGTGCTTTTCGCGCACCGTGCACGCGCTGTGGGCACTCGGTGCGCTTCACGCACCGAGCCCCTACGATGCGTTGTGCGTGCCGTGCGCGCACGGTGCGCGCACCCCGCACTTTTTCGTCAAAAAAATAAATGTTTTTTTCACCCTTGGGGGTCCTTCAGTGACCCCCTGACAAAGGCTAGGGGGTCAGGAACTTTTCATCCTGACCCCTTTTCACGTTCTCCACCTTTGTTTTTCACTGCCTCAGACTGCGAGAGACAAAATGGCGGCCGACACTTCCTGATTTCGACCGATTCGAATGTTTACTGACATCTAACAACCAATCAGAATTGCGCTTGCGCACGTCACCGTGCACGCACCGTGCGCGCTTATAGATATATATGTACTTTTAACTGAAATTTTCTCTGGAACTACTGAACAGATTGACTCCAGATATTCAAAAGGCACATCCCTGACCTGAGGACTACCTCTCTGCCAAATTTCAAGTAATTCTGTTCAGCCGTTCGGGCTGTACCTTGGACTAAAGGTCCCTATGGAAAAATGCATGGGGAAAACGCGTTTTGGGACCCCCTTTTTTCTCGGCCCCCACTTGACTAATCACCCCGAGACTTTCAGGGTAGGAGCGGAGCGTCCCACCTATTTCGAAAAATTCGCGAGGATTCGTCAACCGGCGCCAAAGTTATTCAAAATAGAATTTTCAGATTTCCTACGGAAACACGGTCCTAACTATAACTATCTACTGGCGACCGCCAGTAGATAATATATATATATATATATATATATATATATATATATATACATACACACACACACATATTGGAAGATAGTTATGGTTGCGGGAAGGGATGTACAAAGTTGTGAAACTTGGCACTCACAAACTTTTTAATACCTTGCCAAAACCCTCACTTGAAATAACTCCCCCCGCCCACAATCTTTTTAAAGACTGAAGCTGGCAAACCTTTTGTTTATGAAAAAAGAACAATAAATGGAAAAAATTGAGCTGTGTGAAAGTAAGAACATTTCTGCTGAAACACAGGGCTGCAGGCATGCCATGAGCCAACATTGGCTTACTGGTTTCTGACAAGCCACATATCTCCTCTCCACAATACTGGAAGTCCTACAGTCTGGCAGCAGGGTATGACAGCTATGGTGTTTCCCCACCATCATTCATGGCATGTACCCCTGAGTGACAGCACAGAAATCAGTTTCCTGCATCTGGGTGCCCTGTGGGGCAGGGGCAATGCAAAGCTATGCAGGCAAAGTTTATAATTTCCACATCTCTAGTTCTTCAATGCTAATATGGGGCTCTTGTGACATGATAATTAGCCATGTGACCCATTGGTTTGTAAATGTCACCATAACACCAGAACATGTTATCGGTTATGCATTTTTATATTATACATTTTTGAAACATGAAAACACATATTGATGCCTGCACTATATAACACAGCTATATACACCGCTTCTACTTTGGTCCCGGCTAAAGCAGAGCGTAATTTGGGAGTTATGATGGATGCTAATCTAACCTTGGAAATACACGTAAATACGTTGGAGGGGGTTTGTTTCTCCCTGATCAGAGCTTTGAGGAAGATCTTCCCGCTGTTGCCAAAGACGGCCAGAGTGTTGGTCGTTGGAAGTGTCATCCTCAGCAGGTTGGATTATTGTAACGCCCTATTATTGGAGGACCCAAAATTCTTAGTTGATCGTCTTCAAAGAGTCCAAACCTTGGCGGCAAATTGTCACTGATGAAACCACCTCGCTCATCAGGCTCCTTGGCCCTTGCAGAACTTCATTGCTTACCAATAATGCAGAGGGTTCAGTTTAAGTCTCTCTGCTTGGTCTTCAAGGCCCTCATGGTTTTGGACGCAAACCTCTTCAGGAGACCTTTGTATGGTATACTCCATCAAGGTGTCTTTGCTCCTCCACAGCCTGCCTGGTGAGAGCTCCTAAAATTCGGAAAGCTAAGTCAGGAGGCAGGGCGTTTAGCTCGCCCGCTGCCAGACTCTGGAATAACCTCCCTCTGGAAATCAGACAGTCTCAGGATCTTTTGCAGTTCAGGAAAAAGGTCAAAACATGGCTGTTTCCTAGAACCTGACTGTCCAGAGGGCTTTCTGGTAAATCCATTCTGGTACCTTCCACTGATTGATGACTCACGTATCATAGCGCCAAGATACCCGCTGGGTGATAGTTGCACTTTATAAATACTGCATACAATACAATGCCTCAGTAAAATATATTACTTTCCTGCCTTCTAAATTGTTGAAATATAGAATTCACAGGGGCAGTGCAATTTAAACAAATTACTTA
Source organism: Triturus cristatus (assembly GCF_964204655.1). Taxonomy (NCBI): domain Eukaryota; kingdom Metazoa; phylum Chordata; class Amphibia; order Caudata; family Salamandridae; genus Triturus; species Triturus cristatus. The sequence continues at coordinate 581,207,508 of NC_140584.1, forward strand.
CAGAACATTCATACCTATGAAATCATTCCAGTGAAATGTGGGTTTGAAATCCACAGCAGAGAAGACATTGTTATGATCCAAAACCTAAAAGCAAAATTGTTTTTCAGAATGTATGCTTAGCTATGCTACCACAGCATCACTATATTCATACCTTATGCCCTTCAAGCATGCCCATTAGCCAAAATACCACTGCTTGTGGTACTCTCTGATGATTGTTTTCCGGTACACGGAGGACCGGTCCTGGCAGTTCGGGCTGGACTGTTCCGATCAGGAAAAGGATCAAGGCTGATTTGCTTATGGATGGGTCCAAACTGAAACGGCGGAGCGGGCAAAATAACAATGGTTTAAACCTAGATCTGTGACTGGGGGTGAATGTTTAACAATGTTCAGCATTCCGTCCATCATCTTTTTGTGTTGCATTTTTGCCCTAAGTGGGGGGAGTATACCCAAACGTGGGTCCCTTGCTCGCTACGCCACCGGTTTCAAGCTAGCCTGGCGAGGCGCGATACCCCAAAACCGGTCCTAGAATACTTGTTTTCTGGTCCAGGGAGGACCTGGCCTGGCTGTTCGGGCTGGGCTGTTACCATGGGAGCAAGGTCAAGGCTGAGTTGTATATGTCTAAGTCCAAACTGGAATGGCGTGGCGGGCAAAATAATGATGGATCAAACCCAGATCTGTGACTGGGGTTGAATGTTTGACAGTGTTCAGCATTCCATCCATCATCTTTTTGTGTTCCACTCTCTGACCTCGGCCATGCCTAAAAGGCTCTGAACAAAGGTATCCTGCATCCAGAAACTCTTAGAACCCCTGCTCTGCTGGCAGACTTTGCAGGTCAGTACCTGCAAAATGTGTTGCAATTGTTCAAGGCAGTGTGCTTAACACAGTTGTTACATTGTAAGCAAATGCCTCTTTTTGTATGATCACTCCAAGTTTGTGGACTGATGCTGCTGATTCTTTGACTCAAGAGTGTACTGAGGCCTGCTAACCAGTCCTCAGTGACAGTGTCCTGATCCCAAAACATGTATGTTACATTGGCTACAGCCGATTGGCACAGGCTAACTTATCTGTAAGTCCTTAGTATATGGTACCCAAGATACAAAGGGGCAGATTTATAACAGACTTGCGCCACTTTTACGCCACCGTTGCGTCACTTTTGTGACGCAGCGGCGGCGTATACCCTGCGCCATGTTGCGCCCCATTTACAACGTGACGCATCTAGGGAGATGCGTCACGTTGTAAAGCTTGCGCCACAATTGGGCGTACCTGCACAGGGGGGGGGCGTTCCGGCGCAGGCACGCCTCCGAAAAATGGCTGAGTGAAATCTACAAGATTTCACTCAATCACTTTTCCGGCCATGCTGCGTCAAAACCCTGCGCCTGCTTGAAGCAGGCGTAAGGATTGACGCAGCATTGTAACGATAGGGCACCCCCGAGCCTTGCTGGAGCTGCGTCGCGCTTGCGACGCAACTCCAGCAATGCGCCAACCTTCCGCCATCAGATGCGTCACGCATCTGTTTATCCTTGCGCCACGATGCGCTGCATTGTCAATGCGGCGCATCTATTGTGGCGCAAGGGTAAACTTGCGTGACGCATCTTCCCTGGCGCATCCATGCTGATTTGCAGGGATGCGCCAGGGAACATAAATCTGCCCCTAAGGGTGTGTAAGTTATAGATTCACCCCAAGGACTGCAGCACTGGTTGTGACACTCTGGGGGTGCCACAGATAACCGAGTCTCCCAGTCTGCCACTGAAGACTGGAAGAGCAGTTTCAAATTGTAAAAAAGCCCAACTTTGCTATTTAAAGCAATGGCAAAGCCAAGCCTCCCTCTGTGAAATGTATAAGTCGACCCTATAGCAGGCCTACCAAGCGCCTAAGGCAGGGTGCAGCATATTTCAAGGGCAGAACATGTATTTTGCATGTTCTGGCAGTAAGACGCAAAACTGTTGTTTTTACAGTGGAAAGACTTGGTCGACCCAATTGACATGTACTGGGTTAAACACTGCCCCCCTCAGCTGTGCTAACTCCTGAACGGTGAGCACAAATTTAATACTCCAAGATATCAAACAACTTGTTATGTTAAGTCCGACTTAATTCACAAGTCTAAATAAATGTAATAAGTTACAAAGTTGCCACGTTTTTTGCCTTCAATCTCCTGTGCCCTTAACAGTTACACAAAGTTGGTTTTCTGCCCTGAGTCCGACTCTATTTAATGTCTACCTCACCCCCTTTGCTACCTTGGCAGAATCTCTAGGGGGAAAAATCGTGTCATATGCGGATGACACCCAACTGCTGTTCTCTTGGAAGAATAACGACACCTTCCCAAGTGACAAAATTCGCAAATGTCTCACTGAGGTGTTTAGGTGGCTGTCCATCAACCAACTTAAATGTAATGGTGGGAAGACAGAACTTCTCTTCTTTGGTTCAGAGGCCGAGACACTATGGCAGTCTTTCTGGCCATCAGATGCCAACCCCCCTCCACTAACCCAAAATCTGGTGTTGAAAAACTTGGGCGTCAAATTTGATGAACAACTTCTATTTCGCGCCCAAGTTTACTCAGTGGCAGGCACTTGTTTTGCCCTACTTCGACTACTTCAGAAGTTTCTGTTTTTATTGTACTTTACTGCTAGACAACAAGTGATTCAAGCCCTTATAATGTCACGGCTTGACTATGGGATCTATTCAGGCCTGTTCAAATACCTTATTGATAGGCTGCAGCTTGTCCAGAATGCAGTGGCACGAACAATTTTTGGCTCCCCTGTAATTCCTATGCATCATGTCTGCTTAAGGGTCTACATTGGCTTCCGGTGAGGAAGAGGATTATTTTCAAGACACTGACTGTGACCCAGAAAGCCCTCCGATGGAACTGGCCCAGGCTATCTACAAGACATAATTAAGTTCTACACCCCCCAGAGAAACCTTCGCTCTGTTGATCTTTGTATCGCCAGTGTTCTGAGGATCAGGAAGGCAATCAGGGGGCAGAGCCCTTTCTTTCATGGGCCCCTCCCTCTGGAATAACCTTCCACCGACACTCAGATGAATAAAGGCGAGGCCTGTGTTTTGGAGAAAGCTTAAGACTTTGCTTTTTTCCAACCCTAGGTCATTCCCTTCTATTCCTTCACGGACACTCTTTCTGTAGAAGTGCCAGGACACTCCTTGGAGTAACAGCCACGCTTTATAAAAAAACCCACATAGACATGCCAAAGGCTCCCAGGTAAGGAGACAATAGGGGCTGCTCGGCGGAGAGTCGTCAGAGTAAAGCTTTGTCACCCAGTAGGTCAGTTATGACTTTGACTGCGATACTGGGTGACTGATAGCTCAGTGGCGACTGGACTTCTACAAGCATCGAGAGGACTACAAGGGATGTCAGCTGTGATCTGTGACCAGGACAACCTCACATCCTTAATGGACAAAAGAATAGCTGCAGGAAGACCCTCATTGACTGCATTGCATCCACGACATCCTTGATCATCATCAACATCCTTCATCCCTTGCATCAGGACCACTTCCATAGGAATCCATTGCAAACGGTATGAAGTGTCTGGAACTGTCTGGAGACTGCTTCATCTGTGGAAGTAACTGATTCTGAAGACCTTGCTGGTCCTCCTGACATCAAATAATCGAGGATTAAAAAATGAAACATGGATATTTAGTTGTGAAAATTAACAGAATTAATGTTGGGACCATTTACAAACTGATGCCCTTACTGTTGGTATTTTGTTTTTTTATGTATTAAACAGTAGCTGTAACCTATTAGGTCCGTGTAATTTGACGCAGCCCAGCCGACTTGTAGTAGTAACTATGCTGGAGTAAGTCCCAACCAAGCGTGCCAGTCTTTTTAAACCAGCCTTGGTGTGGCACCTGTTCGAATTGTTGAGAGCATCCAATGCCCTGCTCGCGGTGCAGAGCCGGCATTGGCCACCAGAGGTGGACAATGGTCTTATCTATAATATTCGACATTGCTAAAAATATTTAACTTTCACTTCTTAGACATGCCAAAATTGGACAGGTGTTTTCAGTGTGGACACCAGCGGGTCTCCCAAAGCCCTTTGTTGATTCTACCCACACCTCCATGTTTTTTCATTTCCCACCCATGCTCCTTCATGGTCCCTCGTGACCCAGAATCCTAGTGCCAGGCAGGCATGGCTCAGTTATTCGCTCTATCTGCATCGTTTGTAATTTGCCATCGCTCCCAGTCCCAGAGCGTGGCTGGCCTGCGTGCAGCTTTGTCCACGCGCCCCGAGAGCCTCTCTTCCCCTTCGCCGAGACCGTAAAGTGTTTGCAGGTGTGGAAACCAGTAACTTGGCGCTATAAAAGGAACATTTTAATTGTACGTCTCTGCACGCTTAACTGCACGCTGAAACATAACATTTCCGTCCAGCTCCTGGTCGACCGCAGGGTCCCTTCTCGGGAAGCATTCAGGCCTCCTCCGGCAGACGGCCACCCGGAGGATGTGGTGGCCGCTTCCGGCTGTGTGGGCGGGGCACTGAGGGGAGACAGCTGGACTGTGGGAGGAAGTCGGGGACATTCTGTGATGAGAAACCTACATTTCGATCCTCCCCTGTGTATTAAAAGAAAGGGAAAACAATCTCCACTCTGGGAACGGGTGCACTGCCAGACACCAAACTAATTTTAACTTTGCGGCACCAGTAGCCGAAAGATACCAAGCTGAACCGAAAAACAGAACTGTGTCCGCGCCGTAGAAGGTGGACCTGTCGGGAGACTTCTTGCACAGTGCAGCTACGCGCTGTCTGTGGGACCCATACATGTACTGTCCGACTGCACCCTGCACTGGCTGGACGAACCCGAGACATGGCGCAGTCCGCACTGGACCTGCACTGCTGGACCTCGGGCATGGATGTGTTCACTGTGGCACTGCAGGCTGCAAGGCGCTGCTCTGTTCTAATCTAGACATACCATGTGCACATTACCTCACATACAGTCATGTCCAAAATGAAGCCTTGAAGGCAGCACTGGTGGGCCTCAGGGATGGCCACGTCAACCCTGCAGGCGACTATGCAAGCCGCCTCTGTTGTACTTCAGACATCCCATATAGACGCTGCAAAACGGGTGGCTGCGCCGCTGTGCTCCACTCTGGCTGTGCAAGAAGAACATCTCAGCTCGCTCATAGTCATTGACAGTATGGCAGTGCACTGCAGACTAACCAACAAGCCACCCTGCTGGAATCCAGACTTATGTCCCCAATGCAGCACCGCTGACATTGCTACCGGAACTCAGTCTTGGTAATTAAATGTATCAGTGGCACAGTGCACTGCACTGCTGGAACTCAGACATGGCCAAGGTGCACTGCAACCCTGCGGGCTCCACTGCCCGGCTCCAGGCATGGCCATGTCTACACTCCAACAACGGGGATTGTTAGCTAGGCTACCGCTGGGCTCGAAACATGCACTGTAATCTATACACATATGGACCCGTCTTCCAAATATGGAAAGGCGTCCACTGGAGCGGGAGGACGGGGGACTGTCAGCATGCGTGTGCTCCCTATCTATACACCAGAAGCGGCAAAGGGACAACCGGCCTTCCCAGGCATCGCAGTAGCTTCTAGTCATGCCTCTGGCCCACCTTCAATAAATAGAAACTCTTCGGGCTCAGGGATTTTTACACTCTGTCGATCCTATTTTGCAAAGACTCCTTACCCTGCAAAACTATAAAAGTACTCTCCAGAGACACAGGGACCACATAAGACATTACAAGTTTCTCTGGTGAATGATGCCTGGCCAATGATGAAACATGACACATGGGGAGGGGGATGCGGGTGTGAGGAGAGGCCACCCATTGCAATTTTTTTGTGATTCTCTTTGGTCCTATTCACTTTCCGAAAAATACAACGGGAGGGAAGAGTTCTCAGAAGATGGGTAATTCCCTGTGGGTGATCCTCTATTGAGTCTCTTTAAGACGGGTCACGCTACAGTTAAGACTGGTCATGTTACTGTTAAGACTGGTCACGTTACAGTTAAGACAGGTCACGTTACTGTTAAGACTGGTCACGTTACAGTTAAGACTGGTCACGTTACAGTTAAGACTGGTCAGGTTACAGTTAAGACTGGTCACGTTTCAGTTAAGACAGGTCACGTTACTGTTAAGACTGGTCACGTTACAGTTAAGACTGGTCACGTTACTGTTAAGACTGGTCACGTTTCAGTTAAGACAGGTCACGTTACTGTTAAGACTGGTCACGTTACAGTTAAGACTGGTCACGTTACTGTTAAGACTGGTCACGTTACTGTTAAGACAGGTCACGTTACAGTTAAGACTGGTCACGTTACAGTTAGGACTGGTCACGTTACAGTTAAGACAGGTCACGTTACTGTTAAGACTGGTCACGTTACAGTTAAGACTGGTCACGTTACTGTTAAGACTGGTCACGTTACAGTTAAGACTGGTCACGTTACTGTTAAGACTGGTCACGTTACAGTTAAGACTGGTCACGTTACTGTTAAGACTGGTCACGTTACAGTTAAGACAGGTCACGTTACTGTTAAGACTGGTCACGTTACAGTTAAGACTGGTCACGTTACAGTTAAGACAGGTCACGTTACTGTTAAGAATGGTCACGTTACAGTTAAGACTGGTCACGTTACTGTTAAGACAGGTCACGTTACTGTTAAGACTGGTCACGTTACAGTTAAGACTGGTCACGTTACTGTTAGGACTGGTCACGTTACTGTTAAGACTGGTCACGTTACTGTTAAGACAGGTCACGTTACAGTTAAGACTGGTCACGTTACTGTTAAGACTGGTCACGTTACAGTTAAGACTGGTCACGTTACTGTGCAAACTACCCTGCTGTGCTTGATACATCCCATGCGCACACTACAGCACTGCTGTCTGCAGCGATGACTCTCCAGGCTCAGGCAGGAGTATACTGTGGCCCAGCAGCGGATTTGGCCAAGGCCCACATCAGCCTGCACTGCTGGACTTCAGACCTGGCCAAGACTCGATGCTAAACTGCAGAGTGCACAACTGGGCAGGGGAGCGGGGCGAGGGCAGGGGGGCGGGGGTTGGAGGGTGGGGGGGCTGCATGTTCAGAGTGCGACCCATGTGTCTGACTCCTTGGCCGTGATTCAGAGTAGAAAGTAGGAACAGCTCCCATCCACTCGTTCCCACAATTCACCCACATTGCCTTGCGCAGAGAAGCCTCCTTATAAGCAGGATAATCCCTGTGAAAACCCACACAAGAGCCGCTGTGCTGGCCCAGACTTTCATTTCGGTGATGTAAACACTGTGACCACCTATTGTACTGTATGAAACTGTGGGGCAGAGCAGTAGGGGAAAGGCGTATAAAGGTTGAACATGCTTCAGAGGAGCTCACACTGTACTCAAACCCTGGCGATTACAGACAGGGGACAAAAGAAAGGCCTCCTTGAAGCAACATCTGGCTAATTTTCTGGATTTTACAGTCCAAACTCAAATCTGTGCCGGAAGTGTGTTTCAGGGTGGGCCGGACTGAGAACCAAGAGCAGTCCAAGCAAGCATTTGCAATCCAGCCCCACTCCCATTCTCCCTTCTCTCTAAGGTATCCACCTGGAATGGAGGCAAATTCACAACAAGAAGTAAAAATGCAGGACAAAAGGTCAGAATTCAGGACAGAAGGTCAATTATATGCAAACATCCGAGGAGAGTCCATACTCCACTATTTTATCAGTGCGTTTATTCACTATTTGTTATATTGCACTATTTCTTCACTGTGCTTTGTATGCGATTGCCTCTAAGTGCGCTACATTCAGGTAGTGCATTATGTTTAAACTGATGCACTTGAGCATGGTGTCCAGTGCATCACTACTAACCAAATCTTTCTTTGAGGGAAAGTAACAGTGACATTTTACTTTCCCATTGCCAACAGTTTAGGAAACATTAAAGATCACTACTTTTTCACTTTCTGCTAACTCAGACAAGTTGAACAAACACATCTGGTTCACCTGACCCTCCACTGGACTTCAAACCTTAACCAGACTTTCCATAGCTATTCAACATAGTGGCCATGGTGCATTATTAAAACAGTATGAATGCTGTGATCCTCAGTGCAATGGGGATGGGGGGCAGTGAACATGGAGGCAGAGTCAAAAGCGTGGCTAAAAAGAACAAAGTATTCTGTAACCATTAGGTAACTGCATATAAAATACAGCACACCTTAAATGAAAAATAAATGCAAGTTAAACTCATCGGTGGGAAATACATTATTTTTTGTTGCGAGACCTCGGCACATAGAATTGAATCCTGCCTTGTGCAGCAAGGAATAGTGACATATATATTTTTAGCTCCATGAGTTCCCTGCCTGTCACAGAAAGCACTGTGAATGTGTAAGTTTTTTAAAAATTAAACGTGCATTACACACTGTATAATACAGGCTGCCATAGAATGAGCAAATACATTTAGTTTAAAGATTAAAAAAAGTGCTTCCAAAGTGTAGATTTTAGAGATGTGCAGATTGTACCTTGTGCAGGCACTTTTTAAAACTGTTCATTAAAAGCACACGTGCCACAGCCCAAGCTTGGAACACCCTTAAAATACCTGTTTGGTTGGCACCTATGTGTAGGAACCTGGGTACTAAAAGTAGTATGGTGGCTTTGCTCATAGTTAGATCGACTACTTTAACTTGGATTATAATTGCCACCGCTAAGTATCTGGGGTGGGCATGGATAATCAGGCAGAGATTGCTAGTTCGGTGACTACTCTCTGCCTAGACGCTCAGAGACTGCTAGAGTACTGTCTATTCTCTGTTTAGTGTATTTTATCGTGTCATCTGGAAAAAAAATTTTAACGATTCTTTTTTAGTATAAAGATTTTACAAATTATACTCAATTGTATCATCAACATCATGAACTTTACACCTGTGAAATGAAATTCTAAATGGTTCTTTTTTTAGTATAAAGATTTTATAAACTGTACTTAATTGCATTAACAACATTAATGAATTTTACTCCTGTGATTATGTATATTTTCTTTCTGAAAATAATTTGTATTCTTTTTAGAAATGTGCGTATGTCAATATGACATCTCAGATTTAATTGTTTTTATTATATGTTTGTATGTTTGCTTTTATGAGTAACACTCGAATAAAGCACTTTTGACTTGACTTGACCTCTCAAAACAATAAATCTTGGTCATCAGGAAGCCTAAAGTGACTCCATCTATTAACCAGAGCCTTTTACATTTGCAGTTTAACCAATTGCACACATTTTCATTTCTTTCAAGCAGCAGGCACCCTGGCAAGGCTGGATTCTTCTTCAGCTGTCTGCTCCTCCCTCAACTTTAATTGTGGACATTTAAAATCATCTACAAAATGTGTGAAGATTACACTTTTTAGTCACCAGTCATAGAATATCCCACGCTGTCAGATGCCACAGGTATTAGGAACACATAGCAAATAAGGACACAGCACACGCAGTGATCACACGCTCCCCAGCCGGACATCCGGACAGGCTACCCACTGGCCACATTGTGTCCATGCAAGGTTGAGGCTCACCTGTATTTTCCATTAGACAATTCATTTAAGACTCCAAAGGCAACAACTTTCATTCCTCACCATATATGGATCACTGGAAACCTTTTATTACCCGTGATGAACTGTATAAAAGAAGGCCACAGACTGATTGTAAACCGAGACAGTCCTCAGACCCTGTGCCTCTAATTGTTCTCCCAGCCGCTATGTTTAATTAAACAAACTGTATGTTTTCCAAACGCCTCTTGTTTCCCCCAAGGTATTTGATGTTCAAGGAACACAAGTTTTATAAGTAAGGATTTGCAAAGCAAGGATTCTGTACTGAATTACTTGAATATGCTCTCATACTAGCTAAGTAAAGTCATACATTGTTAAGTAAAGAGAAAGGCTTCGGATCAAACAATTTGATCAAGTAGGAATGGCGAGATTTGAGCCCAAGACTCAAAGTGGCACTTTGTGCAATTCAGAAGCTGTGGGGTTATAGCCACCTACCTGCTGTTCAACACCAAAGGTCAGTGCTTTGTGTTTAGTTTTTTCAGTTACTGTTATTCGGTTAGTGTTAATATGTGGAGTTAAAAAAAACACAATTATCTCACCTTAAACAGAAATTATACACATACACAAACATGTAGTCATAAGGTTTAAAGGTGTTTTTTTTTCTCTTTGTAATTTTTCCATGGACACTGAAATCAAACAAAACATGCCTGTCTGAAATTATGCAGCACTTTGCAAGCGTCTCCTCGAAGAGCTGTTACATAAGGAGTAAACTCTGTCTGAGCTCTGATTAATTCATAATTAATTTAATTGTGCTCATCAAGGTGTTGAGCCTCCCATAAAATCGTTCTTTTTCTCAAGGCAGTGGAACCAGCAATAAAATAAATTCACATCACCTACCTTTCCTTCCTCAGCTGGCTTACCTGGTTTGACAAACACAAGAATTTTAGAAGAGGCTCAACACCTCAATGACAGAAATTAAATATTTAACAAAACAAGCCGTGCAGCCCCAAAGGGTTTGCTCCTCAGGTTAACATGTTTCAAGGAGAGCGGTGATGGGCAGATTGAGTTCAGAAACACATTCTGCATGCCACTGTTTTTAGGTCTCGCCTGGCCCAGCGCATGCGCTGGTCTGGCGAGACTTATTGAGAGGGCTCCAAAAAGTGCTACCAGGCCAGCCTAGAGCTACAGTGCATGTGTGTTACACATTAGTCGAGGCACACATAGAAAATAGTATAGCCGAGTAAATCTTATTTTCACTGTGTGTTAGTGTATACTTAAAGTCCACAAAACACTTCACAATTTTCTTTCGATTTTTCTTTATTGTTTCTTCTTTTAATGACCACATGTATGTACAAAAACAGCCGACACGTGTTTCGTCCAAAGGGACTTTTTCAAGGCTGTGAACAAATGTATATAAACAAACAATCACAATCTTTAAAAGTCATTTACAAAATTTAATAATTAAAAAACCATCGTTTTCATACCGATCATCGACTCATGCTGATGTAAAAACATTTGAATTTTATATCTATTAGTTTAAAACAAAAAACAGGACAAAGGGGCTCTTGTCCAACACTTGTTTAAGAGAATGTATCCAAGAAAAAATCACTATGTTACTAACCAATAGTAAACTGTATTAGAACCACCACCAGAAACCAAATTGTCTATCCTATTGGAAACCAAAGTGTCAGTCCTATTGTGTCCATCATAGAACCACTCACCAAAGAACCAATTTGTGAGAAGAGTAGAAAAGAACCAATAGGTCTCTAGTTATAGTTTCTCACCTAATGCGTATTCAGACGAGCGTTAATAACATCCATAGTCAATTGAAAAGTTAGAGACAGCTAAATCCGCTGGAAATCATTTTGTATACAACTCCTTTCTTTTTGGAACTGGTATTAGCATTCCCCAGATTATTAATCATCCATTTTGGGGGTGGCCTTCAGGTCATAATACACCTATCGGCAATAAAAAAAACAAATTAAAAAAAAAGTAAAAAAAATTTTTAACATAAAATATCGGTCTAAAAAATTGACACTATTGTTATATAAAAAAGGTCAATCTCGTGTTGCTATAAATAGAAACCACTGCGCTTATAATGTCCCTTGGTATTGTTCGCTCTTAATTATGTGGGAAACAACCGCATTTAAACACCAAAAAGCAAATAAGGAACCTCGACGTTTCTATATTAAACAATTGAGGCACATTGCTTCCGATAATACTGTTTCTGTCTCTAATGGTGTTCCCCCGTATACAAATAGCACCCCGATACAGCACGCCAAAATATCTATTAAAATAACGGATGGTGGCTGATAACGTCCCACATACCTGTACAAAAATTGGCGTCTCGACTCTTGAGAAAGGAAATGATGGGCAGATTGAGTTCAGAAACACATTGTGCATGCCACTGTTTTTAGGTCTCGCCTGACCCAGCGCATGCGCTGGAATGGCGAGACTTATTGAGAGGGCTCCAAAAAGTGCTACCAGGCCAGCCTAGAGCTACAGTGCATGTGTGCGGGCGCGTGCGCCGCGCTTTACCACGATTTACCGCGATTACTTTCACTTTCGCGGCCGCACGGCATAGCCAATAGGTCTCGCTTTTGGGACCTTATAAGTATTTAGTTATGCAACTGTTGCATGGCTAAACACATAAGGACCCAAAGGCGAGACCTATTGGCTATGCCAATGCTTGTTCAATCTTCAGTTTCCACTTCAAAATACCGTCCCCTGTGCCCATCACTCCAGAATTTGGAGGGATTGTTCCCTCATCCCCTCCTGTTCCCTATGCCACTGTCTTGCTGAGACTGCAGCCTAGGACATAGAGATCACATACTGATCTCTGTCTTACATAGATTTACCCACTGAGCTTTCGCACTAGGATCTACATCTGTGGCCTCAAAGATCAGTGCTGTAGGTACAATAAACATCTGAACTATTAACTGAGATACGTATCTGGGCCCAACACTCAATCGATATATATAAAAGCTTTGAACAGTTTCAACATAGAACTTTGCAGTGGCATGCAAATTACCAGAAGGGCTATAATGTAGAGAGACTGTTTATTTTTCTGCTGTTTTTTCCAGCAACCTTAGATTTGCTCATATGTTTGCATGTTACTTGTCTCTTGCTCTCTCTGACTTTAGTGTTTTAAGAAAGCAGCCACCCTGAACAGTAGGATGTGAAACACTTGCTCTTGTTTCTATCCCAGTTTCAGCCTTTTGCTGCCTGCTCATATGCTTGTGATATAATAGCCATCACTGCTCCTTTGTCAGCTTCAAGCATGCCAGGGCCAGGCAGGTCGCTCCCCTCACCGCCACGCAGCCCCCTGTGTGACCACTGACCGCTGCTGCATTGTGTCTGCCTGCGCCCTCCTTCTCTTCTGTACCCACGAGTGAGTGATTCTCCCCCACTGTACCTGTGTATTTTGCTGCCTTGATTGTCCCCCTCTCCTTTGGTGCCCAGATTGTGTCCCTTTTTTCTTCTGTCTTTCCCCGCGTCTCCCCCTCGCCGCCCGTTTCCCGCCGCCGCGTCCCGTAGCTCCGCCCCCCTCGCACCCTATTGGCCGCCGCGTCCCATGGATCCGCCCCCCTCGCACCCTATTGGCCGCCCCGCTCCCACCTCCCAGCTGCTCCTCCCTCCCTCTCCCACTCACATGGAGGCCGCGCCGAAGGCGCGCCTAAGGCAAGCCCGTCTGCGCCCGTCCGCGCCTGCGCCCGCGCCCAGCGCCAGAGCCCCTGGCCCCCGCAGATGCCAGCCCACCCGCAAGACCTACAACGCCGCCACTCTCATCGCACTCAACACCGGCCGGAGCCCGGGCTGCTGCAGAGCCACCCCAAGACGCACCCACGGACCCTTCACCTGCCAATCCTGCAAGTTCTCCTGCATCCGGACCCGTACCGCACCCGCCAAGCCAAGCACCAACAGCAACCACCTGAAGCACCTGAAGTGCATCCTGCTCAACACCCGCTCCGTCCACAGGCACGCAGTGGAACTCTGGAACCTGCTCAACGCCACATGCCCAGACGTCGCCTTCCTCACGGAAACCTGGATGAACGCCTCCTCAGCACCCAACATCGCCATCGCCATCCCCGACGGATACAAGATCACCCGGAGGGACCGCGCCAACCAGAATGGAGGAGGCATCGTCATCGTCCACAAGAACACCATCCGCATCACGACCAACTTCGAAGACACCCTCACAGCCGCCGGACACCTGCACTTCCAGATCCACACCGACCCCAAGACCACCCTCAGAGGCACCCTCATCTACAGACCCCCGGGACCTCGCACACAATTCAGCGAAGACATCGCCGACTTCATCAGCCCGCACGCCCTCCCCTCCGCTGACTACATCCTCCTCGGGGACCTCAACTTCCACCTGGAGAACAACAACGACCGCAACACCACCACCCTGCTGGACAACCTCGCCAACCTCGGACTCGAGCAACTGGTGACCATCCCCACCCATTACGCCGGCCACACGCTCGACCCCGTCTTCTCCTCCAGCAAGGACATCACCTTCAGCCACGCCACCGGACTCCACTGGACAGACCACAGCTGCGTCCACTTCAGCTTCAGAAGGACCACGACTCACCACCACCCGCAACTGGTCCACCGCAGAAGCTGGAACAAGATCACTGCCGACCAGCTCACCACATCCCTGAGCCAGAACCCCCCCACCAGATCAGCGAACCCCAACCAAGCCGCCAACAACCTCACGAAATGGATCAGCAACTGCGCAGACGACCTCGCTCCACTGAAGACCCCCCCCGCCAGACCCGGCACCAAGAAAGCATCTTGGTTTACCGACGAACTCAAGAGCTCCAAGAAGAACTGCCGGGCCCTCGAGAAAGCCTGGCGCAGAGGCCCAACTACAGACAACATGACCACCCTCAAGCTCGCCACTCGAAGACATCACCAGCTGATCCACGCCACCAAGAAATCCGCATTCAAGGAACGACTGGACAACAACGCCCACAACAGCAAGGAACTCATCAACATCGTCAAAGAGCTCTCGAACCCCAGCGCCGGAAACAACGACATCACGCCCTCGCAAGACCTCTGCAACTCGCTCGCCTCGTTCTTCCACAGCAAGATTGCAGACATACACAACAGTTTCAGCACACAGCCAACGCACCCTACGACCGGAACAACGCCCCCCACCACCACCCTCCGCGCCTGGACCCCAGTCAACACCGAAGACACCATCCGCACGATGAACTCCATCCACTCAGGATCTCCAACCGACCCCTGCCCTCACCACATCTTCAACAAGGCCGACTCCGTCATCGCACCCCACCTGCGGGACATCATCAACGCCTCCTTCGACACCGCCACCTTCCCAGAGAGCTGGAAGCACGCCGAACTCAGCGCCCTACTGAAGAAACCATCAGCGGACCCCACCGACCTCAAAAACTACCGCCCCATCTCGCTCCTTCCTTTTCCGGCCAAAGTCATCGAGAAAACCGTCAACAGACAACTGGCCGCCTTCCTCGAGACGAACGGATCCCTCGACCACTCGCAGTCCGGCTTCCGGGCCAACCACAGCACCGAGACCGCCCTCATCGCAGCCACCGACGACATCCGAGCTTTGCTCGACAACGGGGAAACAACGGCCCTCATCCTCCTGGACCTCCCCGCGGCGTTCGACACGGTCTGCCACCGCACCCTAGTGCAGCGCCTCAACAACATCGGTATCCAGGAGAAGGCACTGGAATGGATCATCTCCTTCCTCGCCGGAAGAACACAGAGAGTCCGCCTACCCCCGTTCAGATCCGAGGCCACCGAAGTCTTCTGCGGCGTACCACAAGGATCATCACTCAGCCCCACCCTCTTCAACGTCTACATGAGCCCCCTCGCAGCCATCGCACGCCAACACAACCTCAACATCATCTCCTATGCCGACGACACCCAGCTGATCCTCTCCCTCACCAACGACCCCGCCACCGCCAGAACCAACCTACACGAAGGGATGAAAGACGTAGCCGAGTGGACAGCCGCCTGAAACTGAACTCAGATAAGACGGAAGTCCTCATCCTGGGATCATCACCCTCCGCCTGGGACAACTCCTGGTGGCCCCCTGCCCTTGGCAGCGCACCCAAACCAACAGACCACGCACGCAACCTGGGCTTCGTCCTGGACTCCTCCCTCTCCATGACCAGACAAGTCAACGCCGTCTCCGCATCATGCTTCAACATCCTACGCATGCTACGTAAGATCTTCCGGTGGATCCCCACCGAAACCAGGAAGACGGTCACCCAGGCCCTCGTCACCAGCCGACTGGACTACGGCAACTCCCTCTACGCCGGAACCACAGCCAAACTCTAGAAACGACTCCAGCGCATCCAGAACGCCTCAGCACGCCTCATCCTGGACATTCCCCGACACAGCCACATCTCCGTACACCTGAGAAACCTGCACTGGCTCCCCGTCAGCAAGAGAGTCACGTTCCGACTCCTCACCCACGCACACAAAGCTCTCCACAACCAAGGCCCAAGATACCTCAACGACCGCGTGACCTTCTACACTCCCACCCGCCAGCTTCGATCAACCAGCCACGCCCTCGCCGCCGTCCCCCGCATCCGAAGAGCCACAACAGGAGGAAGATCCTTCTCCTACCTGGCTGCCAAGACGTGGAACTCCCTCCCCATCCACCTCCGCCTGACCCAAGACCACCTCTCCTTCAGGAAGCAACTCAAGACCTGGCTGTTCGAGCAGTAGCGGACCCCCCTCCCCCAAGCGCCTTGAGACCCTCCGGGTGAGTAGCGCGCTATACAAATGCTTGATTGATTGATTGATTGATTGATTGATTGAATGGTTGTTAGGACTTGGAAGGATGCTATGGCTATGCTGAGAGCTGGGCCTGGCACTGTCATCATAATGTCATGGAACCTTGGGGGAGTCATACTGTACCCTGTAGTTCACGGTTTGCATTTGGAATCAGAACTGCCCACTGAGAGATTGGTGGTTTTTTTCATGTCGGCCCACAAATTAGTCTCAAATTGTAGCTCATGGGGCATGCCAATGGCTAGGACCAGGAACGCTGTAGTCCCGATACAGACTTTGGTGCTCCCCGACTGGAACCGTCACTATTTCTAGTTCAGTAAATTCACATGCCTATGCTGAAACATTCTCTTAAAAATGACAAAAAGGGTTGTTGTTTCAAAACTTTATATAAAGAATGAAACAGATTACAATAAGCATAGCATAAGCGAGTATTGCAGCAAAGCATTAAAATCATGAGTACAAGGAACTCGGTACAGTTCCAAGTTAAATCTGGCACATATTTGCCTTTTAAGGGTGTGGAAAGGTATGTTCCTCAATTACAGAACTGCACGCCCTTTTATTGGACTTTAGAAAAAGACTTTCATACATTCTGTAGGAATACCTGGTTCTCAGATTTTGCACCAAGAGGGAACCATCTAGAAGAAACATTTTATTACAGAATACATTTGAGGATTCTCTCAGGATAGTAATACATTGAGATTTAGTCATTTTCATAGTTTTAGCTGAACAGTTGAACAGATGCATTGTTTTAAGAAGAGCCTGGGGCGGTTGAAATCATCCTTGATTCGGTACAGTGGTAAAACTTCTCAGAGAACACTCTCTGCTTAGTCATGTGGACACTAGCAATACTTTATTTAGAACCGAAATAGCAAAAGTTATCACATGGTATATTGTGATGTTGAGGCCAGATGGAGGACAGTGTAAACACAATCTTATGTTAGCATAAGCTTAATTCGTAATTGACAGAAAATCATCTTCCAGACTCACTTTGCTTATCATGCAAATAGATGGCTAGAACGTATTTGTATCATGTAAGCTTCTTCATTGGCACAGCTACAGCACTGGCAATCAGTATCAATCAATCAGGGGTTTGTAAAGTGCAGCTACTCACCGAGAGGGTCTCAAGGCGCTGAGAGGGGATAACAGCCTGTGGTGGACAGGCGCATGTCACTAACCTTCAATGATAGCAAAGAACCCACTTTGTAGGATCAGAGTCTCCTGCCATGTCATTGAAGATTGGAGAAGACCATGTTGCCGATGATCCAGAATTGACGCTGACACAAGTTTTGTCCTTGAGAGCAGTTTTGTGCGTGTAGGAGAACTAGGCACAAGCAGCTTCCTGTGTAGTCTCCACGTCTCTTTTCAGCATCTAGATGAGATCACATGCCTGCTGTGCGTGACAGTGTTACATGATGCCCATTTTGCATGATGCACATGGAAATGCTCCGATCCCGATAGACTCTGCGACTACAGCATCCCTTTAATCAGGACAGTCGAGGCTGCAACTGTAGATATACTGTCATGTTTCGGCATAGGTAGTGGGGGGAATCGATAAGTATGAGTGTCCGTATGAATGCTGCCCTTATTCGGACTACATCTCCCATAAGGCCAAGTGGCCATCACATAACACAGGCATCGGAAGTGTATATAAGCACCTCCCTCCCCTTTGAACGGTGCTTGTCAATCTAAGCTCCCGAGCATTTCCCCAAGGCTCGGATTCTCTCCGTTTCCAGGCTAACGAACTATTCCTTGCATTTTGGTGCGTCTGCAACCTTCCCTGAAGTGCCGAGGCGCGCTCCAAGAGTGGGCGTCATTGAACCTTACAAACTGCCATTCCGAACGCACAGAACTGTGCGAGAGACCTGAACCCGCTACCGTGCAGCTCTCGCGTCCCGTGCTGAAGCGCACGGTGAACGCTGTTCCTTTCCCGGTCTACGGGTGCGAGTCCGCAGTGGTACTCCCCGAGAACCGGAAACGTTATCTTCCTTCACGAGCAACGGCTCGTCGGCGAGCCGCTTGAAAGGCTCGGATCCCGTGACCCGTGTTTTCTTTCATTTTCTTTCACGGAGGCTGGACACGAAGGCGTGGTGCTTTGGTAAAGGCGCTGGGGTGCCTTTTGGACTACGGAGACCGTTCCTTCAAGGACACAGTGGCAGAGAACTCCGTGACCGCCATCCGTCAGCTAAGTGCTTTCTTTTGTTTAAATGCTAAACATAGTTAAAGACGTGCTGCTGAAAGCATAGTCAGGACAAGTGTCTATGATGCTAACATTCATCCTCAGGGAGCACGAGTTTCAGACTTGGGTTGCCTGCAGTTGCCTGTCCCGTAAGTGATCTGCCACCTAGTAGACTTATGTATGTGTCATTACCCATGCTTGCCGAATAAGGTCTTTGAGTGACTGTGCTTCTTTCTCTGCAGGGAACACGGGGCTAGCTGGCAGGGGATCCCGACACCTACTGAGGTTCGCTTCATTCCCATCCTGAAGTGGGACTTAGTAGCTGCTCCTTTTTCTTCTTTCCTTTGTCCCGTTTTATCCCTTTCCCCCGGGCGGAGTCGTTCCTTGAGGGGTGTTCGAAACCTCGGGGGCGTTTCCGTGGTGGGGGACGGGGTTATCTGGCATCATCCATCGTTCCTGCTGCATTCGGAGTGACAGGTTAGTGGGTTGCCTGTTTACAACCTGACAGACCTAACAGATTTACAAGCCCACGATTGCTTGCAGCCTGAGCGATGGATCCATCCACGATTCTTTCGTCCGTTCTAGAAACCCTGACTGCCTTACATTTGGAGGTGGATGCATTCCGAGGAGAGAATCAGGAGTTACGGAATGAAATGGGATCCATGAGACAGGAGGTAGCTGGGCTAACTAGAACCACCCCTACAGGGGGTAGAGGGAATGGTTCCTACATTAGGGATTGGACTTTACCACCCCCAGTGACAGATCGCACTCAGGGCCCTCGAACCATACCGCAACCCCAAGGAGGGGGAACACAGGGTGCGGGAATCCCCTCGGTGCCTGTGATACAGCCAATGCATCTGCCTTTGGCGCCTCCTGAACGGTTCTATGGGGACCCAAAGAAATTTGGTATTTTTCTTAGTCAGTGCAGACTACATTTCATGTGCAAACCTGCGGTGTTTCCCACCGACCAAGCCAAGACGGCCTTTATCATGTCCTACTTAGGGGGCAATGCTGCAAATTGGGCCCTTCCACTAATAGAAAGGGACGATCCTGTCTTGTATAACTATTCGGACTTCTGCACTGACATACGTAAGCTGTTTGACCGTAAGGCACACCACCTGTCGTTGGACAAGGAAATGCTCACCCTTAAACAGGGATCACAAGACCTCCTCACTTATATCACCAATTTCAACCGACTCCTGGTGGAAACGAATTGGCCTGTAGAAAAAAGATCGTCCATGTTCTATCAAGGGCTCAAAGGTGAACTAAAGGACGTGCTCGCACAAGTAGTACAGATGCCAGAGTCCTGCGAAGAACTGATTGACCTCACAGTGCAGTTGGACCACAGGCTCCAGGAGAGGAAAGGGGACAGGTATCGTTCCGAAGCAAGAATCTACGTGCCCCGACCTAAACCTGTAGCGGACGAAAGACCCACCACCCACGATGGCGCCGAACCCATGCAAATCGGTGGAGTCCGAGGTCCCTTAAGTCAGGAAGAAAGAGAACAACGACGAAAGCAGAGGTTATGTCTGTACTGCGGGAAACCCGGCCATTTCATTAAAGAATGCAAGGCTCGCTCTCGGCTCACCAGGAGAACAACCCCGACAGAACGAAATCTCTCAGTGGTGGAGTATACAGCAGAAGAGTCGGAAAACTGACGCTCTCAAACGAGAAAGAGACCCCTTGTTTGAGACCCCCTGAAGAAGAGGTCTCTCCTTCGGTGGCCAACACGGTCCAGTACATGGTGGCCCATATGAATTTATGCGTGACCTTGGAACTACCTTCAAGAACACTCCTAGTTGTCCATGCCCTGTTGGATTCTGGGGCCACGGGCAATTTCATCGACCAACAGTACGCCGACGAAATCGGTGTCCCTTGCAGGAAAAAGGAACATCCCGAAACCGTGAAGGCAGTGGATGGGTCAGCGTTGACCTCAGGATTGATACGTTTCCATACTCAACCCATATTGATGCAAATAGGGGAGCAGCACTTTGAATACATCCAATTTGACCTGATTGATGCCCCCCAATTCAAGTTAATACTGGGGATGCCTTGGTTGACCTACCATGACCCCTTGATACAATGGACAGCACGTTCTGTCTCAATGAATTCGACGTTCTGCAAAGAGCACTGCACAAGACAAGAAGTCATGAGCACCAAAGACTCGGAACGCCCCGCCAAGCTACTTGCTTTCGGAAGCCACACCCAGACAGTATGTTATGCCTCCACTCTACCACCTGAATATCTACAGTTCCAAGCCGTGTTCAGCAAACAAGAGGCAGGGAAGTTGCCTCCACACAGGAACTACGACTGCGTGATTGAACTAGAACCAGGAGCACTAATACCATGCAGTCGGGTATATGCTCTCACGGAAGCGGAAACAACGTACTTACAGCAGTATCTTGCCGAAATGTTGTCTAACGGATTCATTCGTCCTTCATCCTCTCCAGCCTCCTCCCCCCTCTTTTTTATACCCAAGAAAGAGGGAGGCTTGCGGGCGTGCATAGACTACAGAGCCATCAACAAGGTGACTATAAAGAATAGATACCCCTTACCCTTGATACCCGTCTTACTAGACCAACTTAAAGGAGCCACTATCTTCACCAAGTTGGACTTAAGGGGAGCCTACCATCTGGTGCGGGTGCGACGCGGAGACGAATGGAAGACCGCCTTTAGAACAAAGTTTGGGCTTTATGAATACCAGGTCATGCCTTTCGGTCTCTGCAACGCACCCGCAGCCTTTCAATATTTTATGGATGAGGTGTTGCGAGGACTCCTGGACATTTCATGCATAGTCTACATTGACGACATCCTTGTTTACTCTTCTTCAAAGGAAGAACATGTACGTCATGTGGCTGAAGTACTGGAACGACTACAGAGGTATACTCTGTACGCTAAGCTGGAAAAGTGTCTTTTTCACGCCGATGAAATGGAATTTCTAGGGTACATCATAGGACCCCATGGCCTGTGTATGGACAGTAAAAAGACCCAAGCCATAGTGCAGTGGGAATCCCCTACTACGGTCAAGGCACTTCAAAGTTTCCTGGGATTCGCGAATTTCTATCGCAGGTTCATCAAGGAATTCTCTCGCATTATCCAACCCCTCACGCTTCTGCTCCGGAAAGGAGCCAGATATCTATGGACAGAAGCAGCAGAACATGCCTTCCAGGAACTTAAACTATGTTTCACCCAAGCCCCAGTATTGAGACACCCGGATACGGCTCTTCCTTTTGTGGTAGAAACAGACGCCTCCCATTACGCCACAGGAGGCATTCTCTCACAACGTCATCCTAGTACAGGTCAACTCCACCCCGTGGCCTATTATTCTAAGAAACTCACTCCTTGCGAGGTCAACTATAGTATCACTGACAAGGAGCTGCTAGCAATAAAAAGAGCCTGCGAAGAGTGGAGACACTACCTGTTAGGAGCCAAGCACACCGTGGAGATCTTTACGAACCATCGAAACCTGTTGTTCCTAAAGACAGCCAGAGCACTGACGCCGAGGCAGCTCCGTTGGTCATTGTTCTTCGCAGACTACAACTTCGTGATCAGGTACCGACCTGGGCCACAAAATGGCAAGGCTGATGCCCTATCGCGGCAAACTCCTCCACCAGAAGTGAACCTAGCGCCACAAGAAGAACCCCCGGTGATCCTACACAACGCTTCCTTTCCAGACATGTTCCTGGCTTCCACGACCCATCACGCCTTTCTAGAGCGAGTAAAGGATCAGGTCCAGAAACTTGATGTCCAAGCATGGATCGACGAAGCACCCGGAAGACGAACAAGCAGTAATGGACTGCTGTACCATGACGACAACTTATTTGTGCCTGACAGGCCTTTACAGCAACAAGCTATGCAATGGATACACGACTCACCCTTGGGAGGGCACTTGGGAATACACAAAACCATGCAAGCAATGAAGAGACAATTTTGGTGGCCAACCTTATCAGCGGATACCACTTCCTATGTCTCCGAATGTGCGGTTTGCGCTCAAGGAAAAGCCCTACATCAAAGACCTAGTGGGCTCCTGCGGCCCATTCCCATACCTCCAACACCGTGGCACACGTTGTCAATGGACTTCATCGTCGACATGCCGCCCAGTAAAGGGCAGACCACCATTTTGGTAGTAGTCGATCATCTTACTAAGATGGGTCACTTCATCGCCCTCCCCAAGGTGCCCTCTGCAGCGGAATTGGCTCAGGTGTTTCTTCAACATATTGTGCGTCTCCACGGAATCCCAGCAGTCCTCATCACAGATAGGGGAACTCAGTTCACGGCCAGATTCTGGAAGGCCTTTTGTGAATCCTTGAAAATCGATGCCCGGTTATCAACCAGTTACCATCCGCAAACGGATGGCAAAACCGAAAGACTGAACCAAACATTAGAACAGTACCTCAGGTGCTTCACTCTACAACACGAAGAGGAATGGAGTACACTTCTCTGGACTGCGGAATTCGCATATAATAACGCCAATCATTCCTCCTTAGGGTGTGCACCGTTCTTCTGCTTACAAGGTCACCATCCGAATATGTTACCCTTCGAGTGGCCTGCTCAGTCAAAACACCCTACCATTCAGGATCATCATGCGCACCTCCGTAAGGTCTTACACTCTGCTAGAACACAGCTAAGCACAGCCCAATCCTGTGACAAGGCCAATGCAGACAAGAAACATTCCGCAGAACCATCGTATGGGGTGGGGGATAGGGTATGGCTGGCTACAAAACATCTAAAACTCAGGGGAAGCAATAGGCTAAAGCCGAAATACGTGGGTCCCTATGTAGTGGATAAAATAATCAACCCGGTCGCCATGAGATTAAAACTCCCCCATTCATGGCATATACATCCTGTCTTCCACGTGTCCCTGCTACGGCCCTGCCTTCCCAGCACAAGACTACCTCCTCGGCCGCGGCCTGTAGAGATAGATGGGGAAGAAGAATACGAAGTTAGACGCATTCTCGATTCCAAAGTGCAGCGAGGGAGGGTCTATTATCTCATTGACTGGAAAGGGTACGGTCCGGAGGACCATTCCTGGGAACCCAAGAGTAATTTACATTGTCCTGTACTGCTCCGGCGCTTCCATGCGCGCTTTCTTTCCAAACCTGGCGGACCGGCGGGTCGCCGGTCGTTGAGAGGGGGTACTGTCACGTTTTGGCATAGGTAGTGGGGGGAATCGATAAGTATGAGTGTCCGTATGAATGCTGCCCTTATCCGGACTACATCTCCCATAAGGCCAAGCGGCCATCACATAACACAGGCATCGGAAGTGTATATAAGCACCTCCCTCCCTTTGAACGGTGCTTGTCAATCTAAGCTCTCGAGCATTTCCCCGAGGCTCGGATTCTCTCCGTTTCCAGGCTAACGAACTATTCCTTGCATTTTGGTGCGTCTGCAACCTTCCCTGAAGTGCCGAGGTGCGCTCCAAGAGTGGGCGTCATTGAACCTTACAAACTGCCATTCCGAACGCACGGAACTGTGCGAGAGACCTGAACCCGCTACCGCGCAGCTACCGCGCAGCTCTCGCGTCCCGTGCTGAAGCGCACGGTGAACGCTGTTCCTTTCCCGGTCTACGGGTGCGAGTCCGCAGTGGTACTCCCCGAGAACCGGAAACGTTATCTTCCTTCACGAGCAACGGCTCGTCGGCGAGCCGCTTGAAAGGCTCGGATCCCGTGACCCGTGTTTTCTTTCATTTTCTTTCACGGAGGCTGGACACGAAGGCGTGGTGCTTTGGTAAAGGCGCTGGGGTGCCTTTTGGACTACGGAGACCGTTCCTTCAAGGACACAGTGGCAGAGAACTCCGTGACCGCCATCCGTCAGCTAAGTGCTTTCTTTTGTTTAAATGCTAAACATAGATAAAGACGTGCTGCTGAAAGCATAGTCAGGACAAGTGTCTATGATGCTAACATTCATCCTCAGGGAGCACGAGTTTCAGACCTGGGTTGCCTGCAGTTGCCTGTCCCGTAAGTGATCTGCCACCTAGTAGACTTATGTATGTGTCATTACCCATGCTTGCCGAATAAGGTCTTTGAGTGACTGTGCTTCTTTCTCTGCAGGGAACACGGGGCTAGCTGGCAGGGGATCCCGACACCTACTGAGGTTGGCTTCATTCCCATCCTGATGTGGGACTTAGTAGCTGCTCCTTTTTCTTCTTTCCTTTGTCCCGTTTTATCCCTTTCCCCCGGGCGGAGTCGTTTCTTGAGGGGTGTTCGAAACCTCGGGGGCGTTTCCGTGGTGGGGGACGGGGTTATCTGGCATCATCCATTGTTCCTGCTGCATTCGGAGTGACAGGTTAGTGGGTTACCTGTTTACAACCTGACAGACCTGACATATACAGTCAGTGAAACCTTGTGAGGTATCCAGTACATACACTATACACTAAGGCAGCGTTTCCCAAACCTTGGTCCGTGGACCCCCAGGGGTCCGGGACACATTCTCAGGGGGTCCGCAGGGCTTGAGTGCCTGACATTGTAGTAAAAGACAAAACGCCCATGCACCCTCACTGCTCACAAGAGATGTGCATGTTAGCGCAGGGGCGGCAAAACCACAATACAATCTGGCCAATCACCATTCAGCTTTAGGTGCGAGCTGAAGGGTGATTGGCCTTATTTTCTTATATGATTCTGCTAGCCACCCGACGTTGCACTCGCACGGCAGTGCATGTGTTTCCTCTTGTGTTTGCGGCCAGCCCCAGGGCATTTTGCTATCAAATGTCCCCTTTTGCCCTGAAAGCAGGGTACAGCTGTGCCTCTTGTGTCCAGGCTGACGAGCATTCGAAGACCTCGAATCATCAGGAGGGCTCTTCTGTGTCTGGAACTGCATGTGAGTGTTTTATAAGTGTACCCTTTTACAATAAAAGCGCGCGGATAACGTGTTTCCTTTTTATGTCATCAGCGCCTCATGTAACATAGCTGCCAATGTTTCAGATTGCCTATGTGTGACATTTTCATATGTGTGTGTGTTTTTTTTTTACAGAGCTTTTTCTTAACTAGTGTCTCAAAAGGAAAGCTAGGAGAGCAGTGCTTTTAGAGAGCCCACGCCTGTCACTTCTAAGCTGCTGAGGGGGGCAGAGGTGACCTGACATCGAGCGGCTTCCAGGTGTAATAAGACACTAAATACTAAACGTTATGTTAAGGGTGCCATATTATTGGTAACTGGCAAAAACAAAATGCAAGTAGGGTGTTACATGGCGAACCTAAGGAAGAGAATATGGTGACGGAAAAGATGGGGTGAGGTGAAAGCACATTGGGTTCGGGGCAGTTTGTAATTGGGTTGTGGTGAACAACAGAAGAAAATTGCCAGTGGAATTTATGGGCGGCCATGAAGGACGGAGCCGACTTTGATCACATAAGACAGCGCGGGGCTGGGCAGGAATGAGAGTGTTTATGTCAGCAGTGTACCGGCACAATAAAAGTGCAACGTTGGGCAGCAGGGTTAATACTAGTGGTAGAGAGGTAAAAAGTTGGCTAGAGAAATGAATAAAAACACCCATAGATCTTGAGGTGCAGGTCATAGAAACATAGGAGGTTAGAAGAAAAGCCGGTGACTGGAATGCGGCACGAAGGAGAAGGCCAGAGCATCAGAAACTAAGAAGAAAAGGGAAGAGACAGACGAAATACTGTGCTGTCTTTCCTCCGACATTTGGTGTGACCTTGAAATTGTGAGCTTAAATTATTGGACAGAAATCTTTACCTGCCATCCTCCAGAGAATGGTAAGTGGAGAACTGTTATATTGAGCAGTAGTTACACCTGTTATTTCCAGTGCTTTGAAACTGCAAGAGTGTGGCATGGAGCTCTTCTGAAAAGAAGTTATTAGGATTACTAATGATAAAGAACTCCAGTGAGGTATGTGTGTGGCAGTACTGGGAAGAGAATGGTAAAGTGAGGAAGCAAGGGACTGGTATTGGGCAAGGTTATGGAGGTATAGAACGACATGAAGAAAGTTAGGGGAGGATAGGGATTGGGAAAGGGGTCAACCAGAGGCAGCAGTGCAGTGTCTAAGGCAGGTGCAGAAATACTAGAGAGGCCAAGCAAAACAGGCTAGATAGTGCAAGCTTTCCTCTCTCGCAGAACAGCTACACAAGGTGCATCAGTTGACAAGTTTCCCAGGTTCATAGAAGTATACCACACCATCCCTCACATAACAGGCACAGCTCAGCATCACCATTGCAGGCTTCCATTCCTCATAGAACGGATACGGCAAGGGCATGAGTGCAAGCTTCCCTCCTTTGCAGAACAGGCACAGCATGGTAACAGCAGTGGAAGCTTTACTCTGTGACAGAAAACCTTTATAACAGTATATCAGTACAAACTTCCTACTGTCACAGAACAAGTAAAGCTTAGGAATTATCAGTGAAGCTGCCTCATTCACGTAATCGGGTGCAGCACAGTCTGCAACAGCAGTGAAAACACCCTTGCCTATTTGATGCGTATGTTTTAGTACAGATCGAGGGTAGGACCCATATGGGGACCTCTTAAAGAAATGCCTAAGATATCAGGGGAATTAATTTTTTTCCGGTCTATTAGACAATTCAGGGCAATATTTACCCATATAAGCAAGCCTCCAGATGGCCGACCTTTGCCATTTCTGGGGAGATTGGCTGGGACAAAATACGTGACGTATCCAACCCGGAAAATTGGTTCTAGAGACCATGTCTCCTGAAATAGGCAGATCATATGAGCCTCCACTAGGGCGTTCCACTCAGATGAGCACAGTTTCCTTTGGAGGCCCGCTAGATTCCAGCTTAGGATCTTTACCGTGTCCAAAGAATAGCAACAGTAAATTTTAGGAGAACTAACGCAATCATTAGGAGGTGTGGATACTACTAAAGTATGAGTCAGACATAGACATGGAGATGGAACCTGTAAGAATTCATGAACAGCAGGCTTCTGAGTGGAAGAAATAGGGTTAATGTCATTGGCAGTTTTAGGAGGGCTATTCGGAGGTTGAGGCTGATTGGAAAAAATATAGTCAGCAACCTCCGTATCTTGTCTTGCGCATGGTAATGGTCAGTCTACTGTGTCTAGGCAACTAAATCTGTTAGTCAGAGGTATATCGTCCAGTAAAAGGTGCAGCCATACTCCCATAGTCCTGCCAACCATCCCGCACCCTTCTACCAACCCAGTTGGCATCTTGGGGCCCACCCCCTCCTGGAACAGGACAATAGGTAGGGGTGGAGTAGAAAAAGGAAAGCCTTCTCGTCTCTATACCATCATGCTTGGCCCGTGTACCACGGCGGCAAATATAGTCCGCCGTGTGTGGGTTGTCAAAATTTACAATAACACAATCCCCCCGGGTCCGTTTCTTTTCGCTACCTATCCAGAATACCCTGCGTACCATTAGAATCTTACTGGCACAAAAGGGTGGGAGCGGTCTATTTATAGTGAGCCAATGCTGCACCTTGTTTTTTAGAGACCCCAAAGGCTCCTTTGTATTGGGCCTTAAGCCTGGGACACCTGTCATAATTACAACATATGGGCCAGCTTCGGGTGGTAAGTGTATACGCTGGCCATTCACATCCCTATCATTATCGATGTTGTTCATTGCCCCAGGAGATTTAGATAGTATACGATTCAAATTTACAACTGGGGATTGGGATTTAGCAGGCTCCACAACCTTCTTGTGGTCATCTACGGGTGGCTTAGGTTTTTTGTTCCAATTTTTGGGTGGTATTGGGTCCGTCCTCATAGCTACGTTATTAGGCTCCCCAGGTGTAATCAGCTCCATACCCATCCCTTCTTTGGGAGAGACAGTCAAGGGAGATATATTCCTAGATGCTAACAATTTTTCGATGTTTAGAAGCGATAGTTCTATGGGATGAATATAGGATTTAATAAGTTCATCTATTCTAGACAAAAGAAGATTGTTAGCCTCACAGGTCTTGCATCCCTCCCCCAAACTAGCAGGGTCCCTAGGCAAGATTGGATTCAAGGAAGAGGCAGGGTTAGCCCTAGACCCTCCCTGCGCGAGAGTACTTTTGCTTTGTGGCCGGCTGGTGGGGGCTTTTTTAGTGAATTTACGTTTACATTTTTTCGCCTCCCTAGCCTTCTTGGTTTTGGGGATAGCACCTTCCCTCTTGCCCCTTGATGCGTCAGTAGTGGGGGACACCTGCCTTGGGCTCCTAAAGAGGGCTGGCGTCCTCTCGAGGGTCTCGCTAGATTGTATATCCGAGGAGGGCAAAGATGCCGAAAGATCGTCGATGTTTGGCACTCCATGCGTCTCGGCCTGGACTATAATTAAGGGCCTGGGCTCCCTTGTGTTTAAGGGTGACTTAGATAATGCTAACGTGCCTATAGAAGAACGTCTCGCCAAGGCCAGGTCTTGGGACACCCTACGTTCTAAGAATGATATGCCTTGGTTAATTGCCTCATTCGCCCTGGTTATATATTGGTCTATTGGGCCTGACACATGTGTTAAGCCATGTGATGGTTTGCTTTTGCTGCCCCTTGTCATCATTATGCTACTTCACTTATATAGGCTGGCACAAATATAACTGAAGAGAGGGAAAACAATTCACCAGTTAGAAGATAGCGATACAAAAGGCAACAGTTGTAAGAATAGATACTTCCGGGGCAAAGTTCAAAGAAGAGAGTCCAAACCAGTCTTACCCGAACTTTTGGCGGGTTTAAGCGGGACCACTACAGGAGGCTGATGGATACTTTACGCACCTACAGGGCGCTCTCTGGCGTCACACAGCAGTAAAAGTCCTTTGGAGACCTGCCTCAGTCCACAGCGTCCGTGTCCACAAGCACAGCGTGGCCAGGACCCATGTACCGATGTTAGGGGAATGGCCCAGCCCAGTCTGGTCCGGTCGGGGACGGGCAAGGACGGGCCCGCCCTTGGCTCGGGCTTCGCCCGGGCGCTGCCCGCACGCGTCCCGCGCTGCGGGGGCCCCTGGCAGGCTTTAAGGTGTTCCGGCGCGGCCGCGTAGCATCACTAGCGTGCGCGGCAGCCAAGGATGCTGGGAAATGTAGGCCGTTCCCCTCACGGCGATGTTTGGCCTGGAAAACGCCAATGAAGCAGAGTCCGCTGTCGTCGCCACTGAGCCGTTCCCCTCACGGCTGGCGAAGAGCTTGCAGAGCTTGAAGGTACTAGCCAAGGGCAGGGCGTCCCGCGCTGCAGGGGCCCCTGGCAGGCTTTAACCTCTTCGGTGCCCGTGACGAGCTGGACTCGTCATGGGCCGCGGTGGCGCTGTGCCCATGACGAGTCCAGCTCGTCACAAACCCCGCCCGCTAATGTAACGGCCGGCACAGGGCGGGGAAAGGGGCGGGCACCGAAGGGGTTAAGGTGTTCCGGCGCGGCCACGTAGCGTCACTAGCATGCGCGGCCGCCAAGGATGCTGGGAAATGTAGGTCGTTCCCCTCACGGCGATGTTTGGCCTGGAAAACGCCAATGAAGCAGAGTCCGCTGTCGTCGCCACTGAGCCGTTCCCCTCACGGCTGGCGAAGAGCTTGCAGAGCTGGAAGGTACTAGCCAAGGGCAGGGCCTATCATTTGACACAGTGTATTGGCAGGTCCATTGAAGAGATTTCCATTACCGTGTTCCCCCCCTTTAAGAGTTGGAAACCTTTGCTGCAACTAGGGGCAATGTGGGACTGATTGCTATTGGTGGTCATCCCGTCTATGTTTTAGTATGATTGTGTGGATTGTTAGGTGGCTTTGATGGTTGAGCAAGTTAACGGCCGCACCACATACTTATGTGAAAAGGCGTTCTCAAATCTTATGTACCTAAAAAATAGGTACAGAAATCGCTTGGTAAATCTAGAATATGACCTGAGGAT
This sequence comes from Triturus cristatus, assembly GCF_964204655.1. Lineage (NCBI taxonomy): Eukaryota > Metazoa > Chordata > Amphibia > Caudata > Salamandridae > Triturus > Triturus cristatus. Next base: position 581,237,701 of record NC_140584.1, read on the forward strand.
TTAACTTTCCGAAATAAAACTAAACATTGAAAAGTTAGTCGCTGAGATGCAGCATCATCCTTCGCATTAAAATGTTTTGATTTTTGCATATTTTTCAATATAAAATATTAAAAGCTTTAGTAATGCAAGTATTTGTTTGGTGTGTACTTGTATGTGTATTTTTTGTGAATACTGTTTTAATGTTTTAAAATTTAAATTGTACAAATTGTTTGGGGGGTCCCTGGCTTCCAGTAGTGATTCTGTGGGAGTCCTCAGGAGTCAAAAGTTTAGGAACCGCTGCACTAAGGCAACAGTAATTATTTTCTTATTTGCAGATTGTGCCTCGTGGTACTGGATGTATGTACTGAGAGTGCTGAGGCTATTATGGAAAGCGATGGTTCAAGAATATTTTAGCAATCTACAAGCTAGGTTGGCAATGAAAAGTACTTTTGGACATTTGTTTCTAGCACCACAGGTCAGGTTGATGGAGTTTATACTGTGTGTTAGGAACCTTCATTGTCACTCTTCACATGAATTCCTACACCATAAACCTGTCTGGTCACAGTGCTACCCGCAGTATTCTTGATTACGGATAGTGGTGTTAGTCCTACGTCCGTGGCTGCTCTAGAGATGGTGAATGAATCATGCAGGAGGAAGAGGTGAAGACCTAAGCGCTGGAAGGACTTTGGCATGAAATGACGTTGGGAGGAACTTTGCCTTGAAACAATTTTGCTCTGATATGTTTATGGTGAAATATTTGATTTCTATGTTAGCTTTTCTGTGGTCTTATTGCATGGTCCCTCTATCTATTTCTTGACATTCAGAACAATTTCTTCCTTTTCCTGCATCTGTTTTCCATGCCTTCGGCTCCTTATGTTGTTCCTGTACACATTCACTTATCTTAGTGGGTGTACTGTTGTTTGAGTTCTCTTGGGGTTGTGCTAGCTGGGACATGTTGTTAGCTGGGTCTGGCGCTGTCATCATAATGCAATGGAACCTAGGAGGTATCATTCTATATTTGGACTTAACTGGATTCCACGGGTGGCAGTTGGAGTTGGGCTGCCCTGCTGAGAGGCTGGTGGTTTTTGCTGCTGTGCTTATCGTGCGAACATATTTTCTATCATGCAGGCGTCTTGATTGGCTAAGTTTCAATGAACATCTCTTGGAGAATAAGAGCGCATGGGAATGCAGTTGGAAAGAGTTTCCGAGACTTCGACCTCTGCCTAGGATGTGATTTTGCAGAGCACTCCTCAGAGAGCAGGAGAGCGGCCCCGGGCCCCCTCGGGCCCCCTCCCGCCCCCTCGATGTCTTGCAGTTGTCTTTCTCAGCCCTGCTGCCCAGTCTTCTTCAGCGAGTAAGTATGACAGCGGAGAGACAAGGCGGCTCTGAGAGAATAGGCTGCAATGGCAGAGAGCTGGTCATTACTTAAGTGTGCCTCACAGAACGAGTTATAAAGCCTACAGAGCGGCCAATCCCAGCTATTGCTGCAGATGGAGGGTAAGACTAAGAGCCCCCCCCAAGAGAGAAATATGCGTTTGCTGCCTCAAAACGCTTTCCCTAGTGCCTTGAGGGATTCACCTGAATAAATATGAACAGAGAAAGAATCGTGAAACGACTCTGATTTTAAATAAGTTCAGGCTCACCTTTCTTTTCATGATTCTTTTGATTCCTCGTGTTTGGCTCTAGGAGTGCAGCCCCGTGTGTAAGTATAGTGTCTCTACATTCCTTAGCCATTGCTAAGATCCCTAGCCTCCGACCATCCATAGCAGGTGGGTCCTGGTTGGAGGCGTGCACCGCGTGGCACTGTAGTGCCTAAGAGGAGTGGCATAGGCGCATGGGGGTTATTGATAGTGATGCTTTTTGTAATTTGATCATAAAATAGAAGAATATTTAAAGAGAACTAACTAAAGGTGCGCGCTCCGGTGCTTTGCTCAGCCCTGCCTGAACCTCCTTGTCTGGGACTCATACCCTAGACGTCAATGCAGATGCAGCTCGCTGGGTAAACTGTGACTTGAAAAAAATATTACAAAAAACGAAATCATGAGATTACTTAGAAAACATCTCATTGAATTTCTCAGACTCGGGCATCTGCCAATACTGGAATTTCAAAACATAACATCCAAACAAAAAGCCATGGTTTTAAAAATGCAAATGATACCAAAACCAGTTAGATATTTTTGTAAAATAAAGTTTTTTCAGTGTTCATAAAAATGTCCAAAGTGATAGTTCAGTTTTAAACAATGAAATAACTGAGGAGCAGTGGCCACTCTTTCTTAGGAAGGCTGTCTCTATGCATACAGTCATAGCTCCCGTCTGCAGCACTGAGATAAGAATAAACCAAGCATCATGTCACCTTTGACCCTGCTGTGGCCAGGTGCCGCAGACAGCCAGGCCGGCAATCCTGGGGAGCACTGCAGGCATATCATTTGGTGCTCACAGTGGTAATTACCAAGCACTGCCAGCCGTCAGGGCAGGTAGCTATTAGACTACACTGTGGTTGCTTTGTTGTGCCTTGCAATAGCCAACGACCAATGGCAGCCAGAGGCGGCGGCCACCACAGCACACCGCAGATATCTTGTTTTAAGGCATGGCAGTGAACAAATGAAAGGGTGAGGTGCACCTAGATCACCAGCCAGCAGAGGTAACACATATTACAGGTCCAGGCAAACGTAAGGCAGATACATTCTGGAAGAAAGGGGACCAGGTACGGCAGCAATCAATGCTATGGGGAAGAGCTGAATCTATTTGACAGGTTAGGGGATATCGAGGAAATGGCAGGTCTCCATAGGACACTATGAGAGGGGTCTCCACCTTGCCTTGTTAGTTGCAATTCACTTATGAGAGGCTTAGGACAAATATAAATGTACATTAATTATTTGTAAAGTGCCGTGTGGCAGTGCAACTCGTTTCCAGGAGCTAAGGGAAAGACAAAAAAACAAAAAGAAGAACCAAGAGAAAGATAAGGAGGGACAAACAGAAAACGTGTGTCTTCTGCATTATCTCCTGACATTTTTTCATCTTTTTATGGACTGCTTTTTGCAGGTAATAGGTCTCTTGGCTCTGTGAAACTGCCATTAGGTTTTACAGTGGGGGTCATCTGCCCCAGAAACACTGAAGTAATACTGGCTACACCCAATTGGCTATTTAACTTTCCAGTAAGACTACAGTAGGCTGGTGCGCACCAGGGGTGTAGTAGTTAAATGTCCCATGTTGAATGTAGTGTATGTTTACACCACCCGCATATTACTGAAAGGTATGACTCTAGGGAACACCACTGTGTCCAGACTGCCTGTAGCTTTCCCTGCAGGAGCACGTCAGAGAAAAATGTTCCATCCTATAGAAAAACCTACTTTTATCCATTAGCTGTCACCCCGAAGTCTGCCAGGTAAGCCCACATGGCCGTGGACTTAATGAATGAAAATGGAACCTGGTGAATGTTAAAGAAAAGTAAGTCACCACAATGCACACTTGCCAGAAGCTGTCTGTCACTGTTGACAAAGTTACATTTTCATATGAAAATGCCTAAATGTGAATAAAAGTCTATTTTTAGAATTTCAACCGGAAAACAGATTAAAACTAAAGCTCCTTTTTAATTTTTTATGAAAAATCTAGTTCAATTGTGAAAGGAAATCGTTGAAATTGTAGATGAAAACTAATTTTTATAAAGTGCAGTTTGTCCTGCCTTAAAGTCAAACAAAATCGAACCAGTTCTACTGGCCTGCCTGTACATTAATGGGTGTAATTAGCTTTCCAATTAGGTGTGAAGTGTTGAGTTGCAGGAGTACACTAGAACACTTCAAAGACAAGGAGGACTGTTGTAGTGCAAACACTGAGCTCGGGTGAGCTATTTGGGAGAGAAGTGAACGTGAAAGGATGGAGGCGATGTGGCCTAGTGGCTGCAGCTACCATCTTCAGAACTGGGGAACCAGATTCTACTCATGACCTTGACTTAACATTCTCTGATTCTGGTGCAAATCACTTAATCTCCATTTGCTTAAAAGACAAAAAAATGTATAACAGTAGTCTTGTAAAGCGCTCCAGTGCCCTCAGGCAAACTGAAAAAAAACATCATAACAGAGGACTGCAGCAACAGCCTTCTTCTACAAATGGAAATCCCAAGATGGGACTTGCATGTCATACATTTTTCATACGTATAGGCCCCTCAAACTTCCATCTGCGCCCACAGCAGAGAACGCTTCTGCCATTTTGAATGAGGATCTCTGGGGAGGGTGGGAGTCGGATAAAAAAGAAAGTCCTAAAAATAAGGTTGCGTTTTGGTGGGGATTCTCTAAGAGTTGGGCCTAGGACAGCTCCAATTACTGGCCAGTGCACAGGATAAAAATGGCACAATGCCACCAACTGCACATTTCCTTCCAAACTTCCAAACTGTTTTGGAGGACCTGCAGGCAGATAAGTTTGTACTGGTTGGGGGGACATTGCAGGTATATGTGGAAGTGGGATACATGTACATAAATGGCAGGGCAGGTCACCTGAAGTATGATAAAAGGCAAGGATGACAACACAGTGCAGACCCTTAGTGGGAGAAAGCCATGAAGGGTCTTCTGTAAACATGATGCTAACTGTTCCACACAGCGACAACACCTGGTGGGGAACAGGTTCGTATTGTTCCAGTGAGGGAGTCTTCTCTGCTCAGGCACTTTTTTCGTGAAGACCCTGAGGTGGAGCCTGGAGCTGAAACTATGACTTAGCTCTGAGGTTACCAAATGTTTTCACACCTCCTAACTCAGCAACTAATTATTAGAAAACAAATACAGAGTCAAACAATTTCAATAATGTTCAATTCCGTTGTAGAAAAAGGACGCCATCAACAGCCAAACCGAATAGTTTAAGAGGGAACAACTTTATATCACTTGCCCACCGTAATTCGTTTTCAGCCTTTCTTTCTACTTTTTCTGCTTTCTCAAATTGCATCCTACCTCTACATTCCAAAAAGCCTGCATGAAAATAACCCGATTAATTAGTTAGGGTTTTTCCCTTCCTGCCTCTTTATTTAACTGATCCTCTCCTTACACCCCATCCTCTGCACACCTTAGTGTCTTTGAGTTTCCCCAACCCTTTAATATGCCTGCCAGCTTGCTCTCTACCCCACTTCAGCAAACTAATCACACCTTTCCTTACAAATCACAAACTCTCCTTCTGAGTAACCATTAATGCAATATCAAAACCTTTTTAAACCAACTACTCAACCCGCACCTATGAATCAAAATTTCTTAATCTGTTTAACCTCTTCTTGCGAACTCACAATATCTTACCTATGCCACCCTAGTTACACACCCCTTTTTGCATGAACTATCTGTAATAACCACAACTACCTCCTATTAACTTAATACATCACCACTTGCAAATGGGGAAAATTCTCCAGTTTCCTTCGAGCAAAAGACTAACTCAATAAGCAACAAATCTACAACAATAATTAATACCCATTGGATTAGCCACTAACTTTGGGCTACAGAGTAGCGTGCTACTCGCAATAAAGCACTTCATTGCCTCATCAGGGGTAGTAAGCACTATATACATGCAATTACAATATAATATTGTTCGAAAATTTGCCCTTTCTGCAGATCACCGTGATTTTGTTGCCTTTTTGCTGAACGCTATTTTACTGATTATGGCACTCTGTGCACTTTACCTCTGCTAACCAGTGGTAAAGTGCTGCTGCTGCTTCTTTCAACATCATAAAACTGGCATACTCTTTAAGGCATATTTAACTTCCCCATAAGTCTCTAGCATATGGTACCACTGTATACCCATGACCTGTAAGTTAAATTTCACATTAAATGTGGACTGCAGCAACCATTGTGCCATCCACTACAGAGACAATGTTAAACATGACTTCAGGCCTGCCACCAGTAGCTTGGCTGTTGAGGTTTTGACTGCAAATTCGATTTGTCAAAATAACCCCTACTGACAGGTCTAAAACTTTATTTTTAATATTACTAAGTTACCCCAAAGTAGGCCTTACTGCCCATAAAGGAAGGGTGCATGGTTTTTAAAAGCGGGACATGTCAAATTTAATGTTGAACACATCCTTACAGGGAAAATGCCCTTAAAGCAATTTTCACTGTAGCAGGTTTAGCTGTTCCACAGGAAAACACTGGGATGCCATATTAAATAATAATCCTATATTTCAGTAATGGGACTATCTAGAAAAATAATTAAGCAACTATATCAGATGATAACAATCCAATTCAATGGTGAGGTTAGATTTGTTCTAAATAATTTGGAATGGACCTTGGAAGCTAAATCTGCATTTTGTTCTCCCTTTTTGGCCATCCACTAATTAGCATTTAAATGGGAGTAAATGAGGTGTGAACTTGCTCCCAGGAGCAAAGCAATAGATTGACTTGAATGGCTGGAAAGGACCCCTCTGAGTCTGACAGTATATACACGAGGCTGAGAGGATCCTTTTTTAAATTACAGTGTTAAGTCCTGCAAGAATGTCACATCCTGCTTAACAAGTCTGCTTGGGCTTTTTAAATGACACTTGGGGCACTCTTCAAAGAGACCTGCCCTGTCAGAGGCAAATGCTAGCTGACACTTGAGGAGGGCTCATCTGCCATCTTCCCATTTAGCCTGTCCCCAATTATAGTGGGCATATTTTGACATTACAGTGTCACAACTTGTTTGACAGGTCTGCTAGGTTTGCATATAACATTTAGGGCACGCTTCAAAAAGAGGAAACAGAATTGCTAAACAATTTCTGCTTATTACTGCCAGATTTCTAAAATATCTGCTTTGTTATATTCTTAAGTTTGTGTGTGTACAGGGACTACATCAAGCTAGAGTTTGGCATTAGATGTGGGAGGACACTGTGATTACCATAGTACACCCCCTCACACACCCTCCCCCAGCATTCAGAGCCCAAGTTTAGTGTGGCCAAAGACTTCAACCAACTTACAAATGCCCCAGGTGGGTAGGGTTAGCCCCAGGAACCGTTGCAGTATTGGATATGGCATCTCCAAATGGCATAACAATCCATAACTATGGCACCTCCAAGCACCCACTTCAGAACACTCCCGGACCTGTGGAAGATCAAAGAGTATTGAACCGGTTGTCTGGGACTTGAGAGGAGACTAAAAGACTGCACCTGCTCTTCTTGTTGTACCCTGGAAAAAGAGATGTACTCCAAGGGCCTTGAGGCTCACCTCCTGGTACAGCTAGAGAGACACAACAAGCTACTAGAGGCCTTTTCATGAAACTGCCCATCTGATCAGTGACAACTGAAGTGGATTGGACCCTGCTTTGGCCTCAGTCTGACATACGATGAGTCTCAAAGGGCCTCACCTGAGATCACGGGGGCTTTAAAAGTGTACTTCTGTGGAGATTGGGACTTATATGATTAAAGTCAGAAGGTAAAATCTTTGATCAAGGCGAACCTGGTTAGTGTTTCCGACCCATGCTCCATCGTGGTAAGTGTCAAATTGTGGCTAGGTCCTGTTCTACCATGACCATTGACTATCATTGGCACTTAGTGCTTCATGTGCACTTTTTCTATTTAAAACTTTAAAAAATCATATCTTGGTTCCCCTTACATGATTTTTTTTATTTTGCAGCCATTTTAATATTTAGATTTTACTCTATTTATCTCATTTGTTTTGGGATTTTTATTGTTTTGCATTTCAACTTTATTACTGCTTTAGTACTACATAAATACGTTACACATTGCCTCTTAGTTAGGCCTGTATGCTCTGCGCCATAGCTATCAGCGGTTTGACCTCAGGTTTATTTAGGGTCTTTAGTGGTTCACCCTGACAGGGATTGTGGTTATTACTTGAGGTGGATACGTCCCCCCAACTAATTCTCCAGTTTCCTACAAATACAATAAAATATCACCAAGGATGCAGTACTGCAATTCTGGGCTTTGTTTAAAAATCTGATGCTTTCTGGGAGATGTAGTCCTGGTTCACATAGGTTGATCCAATTGAATGAATACACCTGAAACAATGTCTTGTACAAGGAAAGTCCAGGACTGGAGCATGGCGTCCTTGGTGAAATGGAGATATATGGTTACCTTAGTCAGCTCCTTGGGTAGGTGGACCCCGATATGCTAGGACAATTATGAGTAAAAGGATCCAATCATGCCTTCTTTTCTGCCTCTGCCCCTCTACATAATACTTTCTCCATAGGAGAATACCTACCTAATTGAACAGTTTGATTCAGGGCTCGACAAATCTTAAAAATCGTACTTGACCTGCAGGTCCAGTGACTAGAATTTTCTACTCGACCTAACATCACTGTACTCGACCCACAAATTGGTTGCATACACATTTTCTTCAAAACATTTGCAGCGCAGTTGATCTATGACCAGTAAGACATGATCACATTTTTTAGCTTAATTACCATTCTCACTGCAATGTTTTGAAAGTTACGAGCATGGCCTTGGATGAACACTCTCATCAGTACTCGGGTACACCACTGAACCTTAAACATACTAGAGTGCGGCCTCAGATAAACACTCTTAGCAGTACTCGGGTACACTACTGTACATTACACATACTAGAGCGTGGCCCCTGGATGAATACTCTTAGCAGAACTCAGGTTCACCGCTGTACCTTAAACATACTAGAGTACGGCTCCGGTGGCTCAGCATCCTGTGATTCTGAGCAAATCACTTAATCTCCTGTGCCAAACAAAAATGAGTGTGTCCTTGTGTAACGTAACTGGTGCTCATGTAAAGCACTCCAATACCTTCAGGTCGAATAAGCGCTATATAAATCTGCAAAACAAAAACTCTTAGCAGTACTCTGGTACACCACTGTAGCTTAAACATACTAGAGCACAGCCTTGGAAAGGGCAGATCGCACCATGGCTTGGGACAGAAGTAACTGTATGACTGGAACGTTTTTACGGGCTCTTGCATTTGTATTTTATGTCCCAGCTATCAGACCATGCATGCTGTGTAAGCACAACTAGGGCCACATAAACAAAACTGCCCTGCTTGAACGTGACATGATATCGTCATTCAGGTCGCTGACGTGGGGACCTGTCTGTCAAGCGACGGTGAAGCCTTTCAGTGCGATTTCACACCATAGATTGTGATTACAACCTGCTCATACATCTGTTGCACTTCCTGGTGGGCTCCACGGCCTGGCCTTTCAACTTAATGACGTCGCCGCCAGCCAGATCCTCCTTGTGAACGGCCATGCTTCATATACAATTAATTAAAAATCACTCAGGGAAATAAAAAGATAGGCGTTTAACGTGATTGGTTGTACAATTTGGAGTGGACATATATTTTCGTTCTTGTCCACTTTTCTCCAGCCTCCTTATATTTTTACCTCTTTTATCTTTGCCAACCCACCCATTCACTCCTTCCTTACTATAGATCATATTATGCAGCTCAATATTTTTGTAATTAAAATAACAAAGGGAATCGTGGGGCGCTGTTTACCCTCTGCATCCCGCCGGTGCACCCCCGACTGCACCCGCCTTGTAGAGCTGGGTAATCCAACATCCAAGCTGTGAGAAAATACAAAATTTCCTGCGCTTCCATCTGGCGCCTCGATGGGCACCGCAGGCAGCTTGTGGGCACCTCGCGAGCTACCATTGTATGAGGCACGTGCAGTGAGTGCCCTCTGGCCTCCCTCTATTAGAGTCCATGAATGCTTTGCAGTTTTGAAATCTCAAACCTTTTTCATGTGCCTCATCTAGCTGTGGTTCTCTGAGCACTATCAACCTTCTGATCACAGGCAGTTCGCAGTGTTATGTTATGTTAAGTGATGCTTATAAAGCGCACTGACACCGAAGCTTCCTGGCGCTGGTAGACAGAACAGAGTGAGGGGGAGGTAGAGGAACAGAGTCTACGTGGGGGTGGGAAAGAGGTGAGTTTTTAGCATTTTCCTAAATTTGAGAAAAGAGGAGCAAGATTTAATAGAGAAAGGGAGGAGGTTCCAAAGCCCGGGGGCTAGGTGAGAGAACCGGCGTCTGCCGAATCTCTTAGTTTTGCTCCTGGGGGTGATCAGCAAGTCGCGGTGTGCGGATCGAAGATTACATGTGGGGCAGTGAGGACGGATGGTAGATTTTAGGAAAGCAGGGGAGGGGCAATGAAGTGCCTTAAAGGTGAGACAAGCCACCTTAAAGGCAGCCCTTCGCTCAACCGGGAGCCAATGCAGGTTCGTAAGCAGAGGTTTAGCTGATTGCCATCTAGGTGTTCCATGGATCAGGTGGGCAGCCTGGTTCTGAACGATTTGAAGGCGTTGAGTCAGGTATTGTGGCAAACCGTGATAGATGGCATTGGAAAAATCCAAACGGGAGAGTACCAATGAAATGACAGTTTGGGTGAGTGCTGCCGGGGGGAGAAGGTGGCGGATTTTACGGATCCTCCGAAGTTGGAACATACAGGAGGAAACCACCGCTCCCACCTGAGCACTAAGAGAAAGCTCGGTGTCGATAATGACCCCCAGTAGGTGGCACTGAGTCCGGGAAGTAGGAGCTCAGTTTTACCGGGGTTCAACTTTAATTGGTTCTGGTTCATCCAGAGTTGGATATGAGTCATGGCACCATGGAAAGTTGTGATGGCATTAGGTGAATTAAGGGGGAAAATGATTTGGAGATCGTCAGCATAGTTATAGGTGACGACGTCCCATTTCAGAAGCGATTGAATGAGTGGACGGAGGTAGAGATTAAAGAGAAGCGGGGAGAGGGAAGAGCCTTGGGGAACACCACAGGATGTGAGAGATTTTTTTGCAGTGTAAGGACCAAGGCGGACCGCCTGTGTTCTCCCGGTGAGGAAAGACCTGACCCACTCGAGAGCAACGCCCTGGATGCCCGCCTGTCCGACACGGTGGAGAAGGATGTCATGGTCCACCGTGTCGAATGCGGCCGATAGATCCAGTAAGACGAGGGCTTGGGGGTTTCCCGCGTCCGCGTTGCCTCTAAGTGTGTCAAGGGCTGCCAGTATAACAGCTTCTGTAGAATGGGCGGGTCTGAAGCCGGCCTGGGTAGGTACAAGATAGCCGGAAGATTCAATAAACCCGGACAGGCAGCAAGTGACATGGGCCTCCATGAGTTTAGAAAAGTAGGGGAGAAGGGAGATGGGGCGGTAGGTCGATGGCTCCGTGATGTCGGCGCCAGGTTGTTTTTAGTAAGGGTACAAGGATAGCTTCCTTGAAGGAGGTGGGGCAAGTGCCACTGCTGAGGGAGCTATTAAGTAGGTGTAAAATACTGTCAGGTAGATTGAGACATATGTTCCGCAGAACGGACGGCGGGCAGCAATCATTTGGGGAGCCAGATTTTACACGAGTGGCTAGTTCCGCCGAAGAAGAGGAGTCTAGAACCGGGAAAGAAGTGAAGGACAGGGGATTATTGAGGGAGTTATCCAGTAGTGGCAGTTGGTGGAATGAGGGAATGGATTTTTTGATAGAAGAAATTTTTTCTAGAAAGTACGAGTTCAAGGTGTCGCAGGCCTCCTGCGTGGGAGTCTGGGCTGGTAGGGTCCTATCATCTGTGGTTAACTCGTTCATAACTCTGAACACCTCCTTAGATTTATTAGCTGCCTGAGATATCCTACTGGCGAAGTGTTCGGATTTAGCTGAACGAATAGCTGTTTTAAATTCTTTGCGAGCGGTCAGATAAGATTGTTTGGCTAGGTCAGAATAATCGTGTGTCCAGATGCGTTCCAGCTGGCGTGTTTTAAGTTTCCGGGCTTTGAGGTCATCGGAGAACCACCTGTGAGAGTTCCTATGTTTGGTACAGGGAAATTTGACCAAAGGGGCAAACAAATCGCTGGCCGACTCAAGCCAGGTGGCCACTTTTTGTTCCAGCCCGTCCATGTCGGTGGGGTCGGAAATCACCGGGGAGGAGTCGGCCAGGGCAGTTAGAAATCCCTGGGAGTCATATGAGCTTCATTTACGGGCATGGCCGCCGGCCATCAAGGGAGCGGGGGTCTGAGCAGCAACCGTGATGGTAGTGTCTACCAAGTGATGGTCGGACCAGGCACACGTACGTATGTCTGGTGGGGACAGCTCCAGGTTGCAGGTCCAGATCTGGTCCAAGACGTGTCCCTTGATATGAGTAGGTTGGGAGATGTGTTGGACAAGGTTCAAGCTTTTAAGCATCTCAAAAAGCTCAGTGGCATGAGAGCCGGTGCTAATGTGATCGCACACGTTAATTATGTCTAATGCCTAATTTCTAGTCAACTAGGTTTATTTACGTTGCCGGTAAGCTTGTGCTTTTCCAGGATAGAAGACTTGAAGTCTGAAACAATAATAAGTGTAACAATTGCCCCCGCTGTGCGTCAATCCCCTTCAAAGCCACTCTCCCCAACAATCGGAGCAAAAACCCCTGACCCGCGGCGGTGTTCCCATCTAAGCGCACCTACCGTAGGGTCCCCCGCAGAGATATCGAGCTGTCCTCGGCAGGCGCAGGCTTACATCACGGGCAGAGCTCCACTCGCAGGGCTCCCAGAAACATGGTTAAACACCCAAGGTGCAGGAGGAGAACTTCTGCTTCGCTAGGGCACCAGTGTCGTTCATGGCCTGCCTCCGGTCAAGTGAATTGGGTACAGGGGTTGGCAAAGACAGTTTACACGCTTCTCCGTCAGTATATCCTGCTGCGGCTCATTGTAATCAGCCAATGAGAAGCGTGTACACCTTACTGTGCGGAGATTAGCTACGATCTGATTGGCTGATTGCAACTAGGCCTCAGCAGATCGAGCCCGCGTGGCAATCGGCCAATCAACACCTTTTCTTTTCCCGCATTTTGTCACAGCAGTTCCTGAACATTTCACCCAGCTGCCCTCTAGAGCCTTCAACCGGCACTGCACTTTAGCACAGCGACAAAGCTCACTCGCCAGGCCGGTCAAGTAGACCTGAAAACTGTCTCGCCCTGGAAGAAATTGACTCGCATTTGCGAGCGGGCGAGTATATTTTTCGAGCCCTGTGATTGTATACTGGAAGACTGCCTATTTTCCCTCAAATTCCTATCTGACATTTGGGCTGCAACAGCGTATAAACTTGGTCTTAAGAAAATGTCTCCAATGCTCCAAGAGAAGGGGTGAAGGGGTACAACCATGGCCCTCCATAATGACCTTCACAAATTATGTGAAGTCAGTCTTTCAGCTCTTTGTACTGATGAACTGGGAGTTGGAGGTTTTCTCTTCCTGGCAGTTCCATGAAGATCTGCATGGGCTACTCACTGCCAGTGGAGCCCCCTGATTTGGAGAAGATGTTACTGGCACCGAAAAAAGCCCCCGTTCTCAGCTTGCATAAAAGGAGGCTCAAGGAGGTAAAAATTCACTCAGATTCGCGGCGCCTTGGCCCAGTTTCTTGCAAGAATATTTTGCCCCACCACTTCGGGTGTTTAGCACAGCAGTTCATAGTTAGATAGGGCAGTCCAGACTTGTGTGTGCCATTCTATTGTTGTATTAGCAGTCCAGAGGTGGGCGTGCCAATCACTATTGGACATGCCAGTTTTGTTTCCAGGATTGGGAATGCCAGTCTAGTGTTGGATCTAACAGTCAGGACTTAGTTGTGCCATTCTATTGTCGGAATAGAGGTCTAAAGGTTGGTGTCCAAAGAATAAAATGCCAGTCTACTGCTGGACACTGCAGTGCAGAGTGGAACATGGCAGTTCACAACAGGGTGTGCGCTATGGTTTACATCTAGCGCAGGTGAAGCGCAATAGAACTTTATGATGTCGTCTACAATGTGAAATGTGAGACTAGAATTTTAAGGAGTTCACTTTCTGCAAGAAGTGCGAGTGGTGGTCTTTAGTGGCTGTTTCTGTACTAATAAACTACATTGGAATTACATCTGTGACTATTTCATGATTCCTAAAGGTGAAAGAAACCCAACACGGTGAAAGTCTAATGTTGGACTTGGCAGTCTCACTCAGCCTGGTGGTGGGCCTATCAGTCCAATGATGGATGTAGAAAGCTGATGCATGCTCTTCACAATCGGTGTAGGACATGGCAGGCCAGTGGGGCTCACCCAGGCCCATGTTAGATTTGGCAGGAAAGTGCATGCTCTTAAGGCTGATCTTAAGTGCGCCAAGCTGGTGTTTGATTTGGCAGGCCAGAGGTGGGTGTGCAAGGCTGATGCAAGCTCACCAAGACTCTAGTTGGATGTGGCAGTCCACAATAGAATCACCAAGGTCGATGTTCGATATGAAAGGCTAGTGAGTTAGAAGTGGCAGGATGCTGATTCAGTTAGGTCATTGTTGGACGTGGCTAATGAGATCAGGTTGTGAAAGGCCTCTGTAAGACGTGTCAGGGGAGGGCAAAAGTCCTAAAAAAAAAAAGAAGTGAGAGGACTAATCAAGTTAGACAGTATGCAAGTGACATCATGGGGTATGGCATCACAGCGCGTGACATTGCATGTGGCATCATAGGAAGTGACATCACAACCTATGACCTCGCAGGAAGTGACATCAGATCTTAAGACCTCACATATGTTTATCAGGTATATCATGAATACATTTGAGCTCATTACAATATTTAACAGATGAGATTTTGCATCCAGGTTGTGTAAAAAAATTGACACAACCCAGACACAAAATCTGTGCCTCAACTTATACATTTAAAAAAAAAAATCTCCAACAAAGAAATTGGCAACAATGAGAAAAGTGTCTGTAAATCTGTTAAGCTTAATTGGTTACAAATCCTGTATTTTAAAATGTCTTATGGAGTTAAGGCAACTGCTGCAAAGATATTTGTGTGAAAGCTAAATCTCAGGAAATAATAATAATGGTAAGATAACTCTAGAGGACAACGTATTTGTTGGAGAGAGCTGAATTTTGTTTAGACCCAGTTTTGAATCAAAGCAGCGTAGAGAGTTAATGTGTCTTCTGCAAAGCACATTATGTAATACGCAGATAACAGATTTTTATTTTATGTAAATGGGTAATTGAGTTACTGCTTTTAAAACAGAGACCCCCTTGTTAATTGCAGTTCATAAATTGCAATCCTTCTACTATACCATAGTGAACTATGAAGGACATGTGGCTCCTACACCTTGTAACCCTCACTGTCTTATGTAACACATCATGTACATTGATTTAACAACATATGATTTATTGTCAATGTATAATGTGACCATGTGATGTAAAGTGCTTCGACACCCTGCTTTGGGATTAGTAATGCTAAAGCGCTATAAAAGACATAAAACAAAATATAGGTATTTAAATTGTTGTGTAAATACTGGGATAGACCATCACATCTGACATTCTTACAGTGCATGCATATCTCTTACATACAGGGACTGAACAAAGTCAAAAGCATGCCTTTCTTATACCTTTGAGGTGATAACAAGCTGTGAGCCTTTGTTTGCCCTCCATTGCATCTACATGTGAGGCTCCAGATAGCTCCCAGCCTGGATACTCCAACAAAAGGAGGCCTTATGACTCCTTTGGCTTTTGTTATGGACAAGCTGGAATCTGATAAACCCCTTCCCCGCAAGCACGCTGCTGCTAGGAACAAGAACAGACGCTGCTGAAATTCTCCCGGTTTCTGAAAATTACAGTGGGACAAGTTCAGCATATTTCTGTGGGGCCCATCCTTTTGCCAGCGTAAACGGCATCCGCCCTGTGAAAATAGTGGGTAGACGCCATCTACCAGCGTGTGCCCTCGACTTGTGCCATGTGTCAGGGGAGGTTGATTGTTGCAGTACAGTGGACAGTCATTCTAGTGGGGAACATAACTGCTCAGTGTTATTGGCTAGCATGGTGTTGGCTGTAGCAGGTTTGTGCATGTAGTATGTGACCATTCACCCCGACATGATGTGACATACATGCATGCACCGAGGTGCTAGGCACAGCTGATGAGGTTAATAAACTGAGCTAAAGCAGGGTCGGTCTGGCCTATAGGCAATCAGGCAGTGCCCAATGGGGTGGTCTGACAGGTCAGAGTGTGGGCCAGTATTTAGTCTGTTTGTGGGACTCTTTTGTTATCTGCTGGTTTACTGTTGATTTCCCTGATATTAAAACAAGCATTTCCTGCAACAAGCTCAAATCCATGCAGTCTTCCATACCTTGAAAAGCACGTGTACAGTGTCTTTACAAGTTCAAAACTGCCCCAATTTGCAAACAAGAGCTACTTTTTAACCCCTTCTGTGCCCATGACGTGCTGGACTTGTCATGGAGCACAGTCGCGCTATGCCCATGACGAGTCCAGCACGTCATGAGGCATTCCCTGGGGAATCCCTCTGGTGCGGGCAGCAGAGTGATTCCCTTTAATTAAAAATAGCCTCGGGAGCTGGGGAAGAGCTTCCCCAGCTCCCG
This sequence comes from Triturus cristatus, assembly GCF_964204655.1. NCBI lineage: Eukaryota > Metazoa > Chordata > Amphibia > Caudata > Salamandridae > Triturus > Triturus cristatus. The sequence goes on from NC_140584.1 coordinate 581,253,916, forward strand.
TGCCCCCCCCCCCCCTTTCAGTGTAATGACGATCGGCGCGCACGTCGCGCCGACGTCATTACACTGAAAGTGAAACTGAAATGAGCCAAGAGGCTCATTTCAGTTTCACTTTCAGTGTAATGACGATCGGCGCGCACGTCGCGCCGACGTCATTACACTGAAAGTGAAACTGAAATGAGCCAAGAGGCTCATTTCAGTTTCACTTTCTACGTGCTCAGGGGGCTATCTCAGCCCCCTGAGCACGTAGAAAGACGGGAGAGGTATCGTTGGAAAGGGGACTAGACACCAGGGATGGGGGAGCGGCCCCTTGGGCAAGGGCCCCCAAATAACGTTGGCACCATTGAGTCTTTTTGCCCCCCCTGGGGGCAGATGGGGGCATTAGCCCCCAATCTGCCCCCCGGGGGGGGGGCAAAAAGCCCACTAGACACCAGGTAATTTAAAAAAAATAAAAAATAGGGGTGGGGGCTGCCCAAAACGGGCAGGTCCAAGCCACCACCCCACCCGCCAATAACTACAGTCTTTCTGCCCCCCCCGGGGGGCAGATGGGGCATTGGCCCCTAATCTGCCCCTTCGGGGGGGCAGAAAGCCCACTAAATACCAGGGATTAGTTTGTAGTCTTTTTTTTAGGGTGGGGCTGCCCGAAACGGTCACGCCTATGCCCCCACCCGCCCGCCACCATTAGAGCCTTTCTACCCCCACTGGGGGGCAGATGGGGCATTGGCCCCCAATCTGCCCCCCAGGGGGGCAAAAAGCCCACTAGACACCAGGGAATTTAAAATAAAAATAGGGGTGGGGGCTGCCCAAGATGGGCAGGCCCATGCCCCCACCCCACCCCCCCAATTATTACAGTCTTTCTGCCCCCGTGGTGCAGATGGGGCATTGGCCCCTAATCTGCCCCTTCGGTGGGGCAGAAAGCCAACTCTAACACCAGGGATTTATTTTTAGAATATTTTGAGGGTGGGGGCTGCCCGAAATGGGCACGCCAATGCCCCCACCCACCCGCCATCATTACAGCCTTTCTACCCCCCCGGGGGGCAGATGGGGCATTGGCCCCTAATCTGCCCCTTCGGGGGGGGGGGCGGAAAGCCCACTTGACGCCAGGGATTTTTTTCGCACAATTTTCTTTAGGGTGATGGATTTTATTTATGATAGTCTTTCTGCCCCCCAGGAGGCAGATGGGAGCTGTAGCCCCCAATCTGGCCCCCCTTGGGGGGCGCAGAAAGCCCACTAGAAACCATGGATTTTTTTGTTTTCTTAGTGTAGGGGTAGGGGCTCCCCAAAATGGGCATGACAATACCCCCACCCCACCCCCAGAGAAACTCCAGTCTTTCCGCCCCCCCCTGGGAGGGTAGTTGGCGGCAGCGGCCCCTGATCTGCCCCCTGGGGGGTGGGGGCAGAAAGCCCACTAGGCGCCAGCGAGTACGCAGGCTTTTTTTATGTGTGGGGGTGGGGGCTGCCCAAAATGGTCATACCAATGCCCCCACCCCCACAAAAAATAGCCACAGTCTTTCTGCCCCTTTAGGGGCATATCAGGATGAAACCCCCTTCCCCAATTACCCCCCAGGGCGGCAGAAAGCCCACTGGGCTCCGGCATTTTTTTAGCAATGTGCATACCTGTGGATTTTGGGCCCTAGCGCAGTTGGCACATAGGCAAATCTAGCAAACCTGTACATTTTTTAAAACTAGACACCGAGGGGAATCCAGGATGGGGTGACTTGACTGGCTCTCACCAGGTTCTGTTACCCAGAATCCATTGCAAACCTAAAAATGTGTCCAAAATAACAAATTTTCCTCACATTTCTGTGGTGGAAAGTTCTGGAATCTGCGTAGGTGTAAGAAAGTGGGTTTCTGTTGCAGTAACCCCCCCCCCTTTTTTTTGCCTAATAGCTGATGCACTTTTTTTTGTTGTGCCCTGGGCTCCTGCCAATCAGGTGCCCAGGGCCTGTGTTCCTTCCCTAAAAACTGCCTAACAGCCAAAACCCAAATTGGCAAACCCTGGCCACATGTCAGCCCCTGGTAAATGGTACCCTAGGTAACCAGGGCCTTGTGACCAGGGAAGGCCTCTAAGGGCTGCAGCACTCATTGTGCCACCCTTAGAGGCCCTGTACCCTAACACACACACACTGCTCTTGCAGGCTGAGTGTTTGGATACAAGACAAAACAGAGAGTCGACATGGCACACATCCCTGTGTGCCATGCCCACAACCTACACTGCCCTGGCATACATCAGCCATCCCTCTAGCTGGGTGCCCTATGCCAGTGGTGTGGACACAGAGGCAGGAGCCCTGTGCCCCTACAGTACCCAGGTCCATTCCTGGGTCCTGTAAGTGCAGTGCTGCCAGCTAAGAGTATATGGTGCTGGGAGCTTGTCAAACACGAACTCCTCAGCACCATAATGGCAGCACTGAAGACTGAGAAGTTTGGTATCAAACTGCTCAGCACATTAAATCCACACTGATGCCAGTGTGTGATTTAATGTACAAAGCACCACAGAGGGCATCTTAGAGAGGCCCCCTGAAACCTAAACCTACAATCCACGTCTGTTCTGAGGCTGCCTAGGCTGCCACACAGCAGACATGTTGCAGGACCCCTGGGTAGGAGAGCCCCTGCTCTCCTGGGTCTGCAACAATGCACATCCTGGGCGAGGTGCTAAATCTCCTCCCCCAGGATGGGTAGGGGGAAGCTTCAAAGGCATTCCGCCTCTATGAGCTCCCCCAGGCCACTGCAACCCCCCACTCTGGCAGGAAGCTTGGCCGGAAACCCCAAATAAGGACAGGGGATGTGCCAGCCTGCCAACCCCACCCCTCAGGTGGGAGAGGCGAGGTGAAGCACATCCCCGGGCTCTCGCCATCTTGAAGATGGGAAGCCCTGCCCAATCAGGACTAGGCTCCTGCCCCCCTCCCACAGGATTGGCAGGATAGGGGGTGTACCCACCCCAGGACAGGGACCCCTTGGCCCCTGCCCTTCACCTACCTGTTATGCCCCTAAATCTAGTATTTAGGGGCACCCTGAACCTTCCTTCCCCAGATTCCAGATTCGAAACTACAAGAAGAGCAAGAAGAACAAAGACCTGCCCTGCAGCTGCTAAAAAGAGGAAGACACCAACTGCTTTGGCCCCAGCCCTACCGGCCTGTCGACCCTCGAACCTGCTCCTGCTCCAGCGCGGCATCTCTCGTGGCCAGCAACCTCACCAACACCGGAGGACCTGGCTACCTTTTGGCTCTAAGCCCCTGGGACTCCCATGAGTAGAGGCTCTACTCGAAACCTATCTCTAACCCCTGGCAGCAGCCCGGAACTGCGAACCCAGCACACTCTGCATCAGCCGAGCCTGACCAGTGCCGGAGTGAACAAAGACCCTGAGGACGACCCCACGGCGACTGTGACCCCGAGTCCGGCACCCAAGGACCTCCCTCGACACTCTTGAAGAAGCCTGCAGCCTCAGAACAAGGTGCCACCCCAACCACGGCCCCCTGTGCCCAATCCCGGGGTACCTACCTATCCTCCAACTACCCAACTTACCTCTCGAAGTGGTGGTGGCACCTGAAGAGTCCTCGTCCCCGAGCTTGCAGTCTTTTTCTAAACCGGAGATTTCCTATTGAAATCCATTGAGCGCCCGATGGCTCAAAAGCCCTCTGCACCCAGCCGCCCGAGTGGCCCTGGCAGTGAAAACTCTACACCTACCTACTTCCCCACTTGCCCTGAGTAAGTGACCAGGAGCCCAGCTCCCACAGCCGCGTGGCTTGCCAGTCAGCAGCCACCAAACAAGGCACCCCTATCCCTCATAGGATAACATTGGGCCTAACTCTCTCTGCACCCGGCCGCCCTAGAGCCGCTGAGGGTGAACCAACTGTACCTACCTGACCCTGGGAGACCCCTGAGTCTGTGCCCAGAACCTCAACTCTGCCAGTCGAGTACTTACCCTTAAACCGCAAACTCTATTTTCCTCATAGGGTAACATTGATTGGCTTTTTCCTGAAATTTCTTCTAAGTGTGGACTTTTCAAATCCTCAAATATTCACCAAAAATCAGCCGAGTGACAAAAACGAATTTACTCACCTGCTCTTAGGTGAGCTCCCAGTGCTGGATCTTGGTGCCCAGCACTGACTCTGAAAAATACCCACAACTGTACTTACCCTTAACTCAATTTTCTTCCATAGGAAACCATTGACTGTTTTTCTGTGAAATTTCTTCTAAGCGTCGATTTCTGCAATCTTTAAATATTCTTCAAAAATCGTATAATATCTGAAAACGTAATTGCTTACCTGTTTTGGATAAAGGTCCCAGTACTGAGTCTAGGCACCCAGTACTGGATTACAAAAGTAACGAGAACATACTGTACCTGTATTTTCCTCCATAGCGAATCATTGACTGTTTTCTCTGAAAGGCAATTTTCATGTCGCCTCACTACGTTGTGGGCCCTTGCCTGTCGCGGGTACTTGGGCCTCCCACACGAGTGAGGCACCGTTTTTATTGGGAGACCCGGGGGATCGCTGGGTGGTAGGAAATTTGTGTCAGCCCGGTGATGCCACAACTTTCCCACACAAAAATGTGTGAAAAAGGTGATTTTTCAGCTAAATTTGAGGTTTGCAGGGCATTCTGGGTAAGGAAACGTTGGGGGATCCATGCAAGCCATACCTCCCTGGAATCCCCCGGGTGTCTAGTTTTCAGAAATGTGTGGGTTTGGTAGGTTTCCCTAGGTGGCCGCCGAGCACCGGGCCAAAAACCCAAGTGATCCCCCTTGCAAAACCAGGTCGTTTTGAGATAGGCAATTTTCATGTCGCCTCACTACGTTGTGGGCCCTTGCCTGTCGCGGGTACTTGGGCCTCCCACACAAGTGAGGCACCGTTTTTATCGGGAGACCCAGGGGAACGCTGGGTGGTAGGAAATTTGTGTCAGCCCGGTGATGCCACAACTTTCCCACACAAAAATGTGTGAAAAAGGTGATTTTTTCAGCTAAAATTGAGGTTTGCAGGGCATTCTGGGTAAGGAAACGTTGGGGGATCCACGCAAGCCATACCTCCCTGGAATCCCCAGGGTGTCTAGTTTTCAGAAATGTGTGGGTTTAGTAGGTTTCCCTAGGTGCCGGCAGAGCTAGGGTTCAAAAACTACAGCTAGGCAATTTGCCAAAAAAAGTTCATTTTTCACTGCGAAATTGAGGTGAGTCCACGATGCGTTTTGCGCCATTACCTGTCGCGGGCACTAGGCCGACCCACACAAGTGAGGTACCATTTTTCTCGGAAGACTTTGGGGAACACTGGGTGGGTGGAAATTTGGGGATCCAAGTAGATTCCAGAACTTTGCACCACAGAAATATGGGGAAAATGTGTTTTTTTTGGCAATTTTTGAGGTTTGCAAGGGATTCTGGGTAACAGAACCTGGTGGAACGCAGTCAAGTCACCCCTTCCTGGATTCCCCTGGGTGTCTAGTTTTCAAAAATGTATAGGCTTGCTAGGTTGCCCTAGGTGGCGGCAAAGCTGGGTTCAAAAACTACAGCTAGGCACTTTGCCAAAAAAGGGTCATTTTTCACAGCGAAATTGAGGTGTGTCCACGTTGCGTTTTGCGCCATTTCCTGTCGCGGGCACTAGGCCGACCCACACAAGTGAGGTACCATTTTTCTTGAAAGACTTTGGGGAACGCGGGGTGGGTGGAAATTTGTGGATCCACGCAGATTCCAGAACTTTCCACCAGAGAAATATAGGGAAAATGCATTTTGTTTGGCAATTTGTTAGGTTTGCAGGGGATTCTGTGTAACAGAACCTGGTGGGAGGCAGTCAAGTCACCCCGTCCTGGATTCCCCTGTGTGTCTAGTTTTCAAAAATGTATAGGCTTGCTAGGTTTCCCTAGGTGCCGGCAGAGCTATGGTTCAAAAACTACAGCTAGGCACTTTGCCACAAAAGGGTCATTTTTCACAGGGAAATTGAGGTGTGTCCACGTTGCGTTTTGTGCCGTTTCCTGTCGCGGGCACTAGGCCGACCCACACAAGTGAGGTACCATTTTTCTTGGAAGACTTTGGGGAAAGCGGGGTGGGTGGAAATTTGTGGATCCACGCAGATTCCAGAACTTTCCACCAGAGAAATGTAGGGAAAATGCGTTTTTTTGGCAATTTGTTAGGTTTGCAAGGGATTTTGGGTAACAGAACCTGGTGGGAGGCAGTCAAGTCACCCCATCCTGGATTCCCCTGGGTGTCTAGTTTTCACAAATGTATAGGTTTGCTAGGTTTCCCTAGGTGCCGGCAGAGCTATGGTTCAAAAACTACAGCTAGGCACTTTGCCAAAAAAGGGTCATTTTTCACAGCGAAATTGAGGTGTGTCCACGTTGCGTTTTGCGCCGTTTCCTGTCGCGGGCACTACGCCGACCCACACAAGTGAGGTACCATTTTTCTTAGAAGACTTTGGGGAACGCGGGGTGGGTGGAAATTTGTGGATCCACGCAGATTCCAGAACTTTCCACCAGAGAAATGTAGGGAAAATGCGTTTTTTTGGCAATTCGTTATTTAACTGTTAGTTTCTATAAAGAAACCTTGATGGATCTACACAAATGACCCCTTGCTGAATTCAGAATTTGGTCTACTTCTCTAAAATGTATAGCTTTCCAGGATCCATTATTGCTTTTGTACCCATTTCTACCATTAACTGGAAGGAGGTCGAAGCACAAAAAATAGCCAAAATAGCCTATGTCCCAGAAAAATGCCAAAACTGTGTAAAAAATGTTGGGTTTCTGACAAAAGTCTGGTATCCCCTAAAAGCTGGGAAAATGGTGATGTCAGCCCCACAAACCCTTTTTTGATAACACTTGCAGGGGAAAACCCAGATGCTTTCATTTGCAGCCCGCTTTTCCCATTTTCCCCAAAAAAACTGAATGTTGCTGTATTTTGGCTCATTTCTGTGACTCCTCCAGGGAAATCCGCAAACCCTGAATACCTTCAGAATCCCCATGATGTTGGAAGAAAAGGACGCAAATTTGGCGTGGATACGTTATGTGGTCAAAAAGTTACAGGGGCCTCAGCGCGCACTACCCCAAATAGCCAAAAAACGGCGTGGCACAGGAGGGGGAAAAGGCCTGGCAGCGAAGGGGTTAACTATTTCATACTTTAATGGGATGCTGCTTTTATTTTGGTGCCTGGGCCTGTTTTCTGTCCTAGTCCGACCCTGAGCTGGAGCACTCATGCACCGCACCTGAATTCACCTCTCTGCCTAGGGTACGTTCTATCCTGGCCTCACTCCTAAACCAGATCACAAGTGCTGGGCCGTCATTCACCACACTACACTGGAGACGAGGACAGACCAACATTAATGTCCCAGAGAAGCACACAGCTATGGTGTGCCAAACACCTCCTTGCTAAACATAAGACCCAACACCTTCCCGCAGAACCCATGAACTTCAATTTAAAGTACGTACAAAATTGCATGAAGAAAAAATAAAAAAATAAAAAGCCATAAACGTCATTTAGGGGATGCCAGGGGTCACAGCTGCGACCCCTGGCTTGTTCCCTGCGACTCCTGGCTCTACATTTGTGATCCTTGGCCTCAAAATAAGTGCCAGGGGCACAAGATCAGCTGTTTTTTTGTCAATTGTTTTTATTAGGTCTCGCCTGACCCAGCGCATGCGCTGGTCTGGCAAGACTTTTTGAGAGGGCTCCAAAAAGTGCTACCAGGCCAGCCTAGAGCCACAGTGCATGTGCGCGGGCGCGAGCTCCGCGCTTGTCCGAGATTACTTTCACTTTTGCGGCCACACGGCCGCTTTGATGTAATTTGTAACTGTTTTTGGAACTGAAACAATCCTTTGGCTTAAGCCAAAGCTCTCAGCACGCCTTCCTATGGTTGTAAGAGGGCGATGATGCCCACCTGCCAGTCTCCCTTCTTCACCCCCCTTCGGGCGTACCTGCTGTGTGCTAGAGCTTAGTGTGGGAAGTTGGCCTGACATATGATGTCACTAGTTCTAGTGTACACCTTGTATCAGTCCAAACAACCCTTATGGTGATTGGTTGTAAAGTCAACCTTATAGACCAGCTATCCTAGTGGTAGCATGGACAAGAGCAGTCTTAGGCTAAACTCTGTATGGCATGTGAAGCCAGCTGTTATACCATTTGCAACCCCTTGAATATCAAATGAAAGGACACCACAACAGATATATTATAAAAATAGAATGTATTTATTCTAGTCAAAATACCCTCAGCACTCTTTATGAGATTCGAGGTAAGTACAACACAGTCTTATTTAAGCATACATAAGTCACTCAGGTAAGTAATACAGTTAAGCCCTCGGGGCCACGCAAACCATATACTAAGTAAGTGGTATAAGAACCACTGTCACAAACACAGGTTAGGCCTAGGCCTAGGGAATCGCTGGGGCTACACTATCCTACCAGTTGCTAGGCAGTGGGAGGCCCACGCGAGTCAGGTGCAGAGTGGAAACACTCACGCGTAATGCTTTAAAGTCGATAGAAATAGTAATGTTTAGAATTAAAGAGTTTTAGGACACTTCGGAAGGAACTAGGAGTTAGAGACTTGGAAACTAGACACTAGGATAGTCAATACCCTTGTGAGCACCGGAGTACTCGAGTTACCTAGCCCACGGGCTGCGGGTGCATAGGTGTGAACTTGCGTCGGGTTTCGTCGTCGACTCCTATGGATGCCTGAAGAAAGATGCTGACAGGCAGTCAGTGAAGAGTGTCCGGTGGATTCCAAGGATGGAATCAAGAAGGAGGATACCTGCAAGCAGAGGGGACAGAGTCTAGGTCACCAGCCAGGAGCCGGGAAGGAACCAGGAAGGAACCAGGCGATGTCGTGAAGATGCAGGTGAAGAGGTGAAGCTTGTCGCAGCAGCCACGGGTACCAGGAGACATCGAGGATGACCAGAACCAGGAGGCGAGCTGTCCCACAAGGGCTCTTGCTGTTGGCGGCGTCGATGTCGAGTTTGGACACAACAAGCCTTGACAAGCGCAACCCACGCAGAATGAAGGATTCGCTTCTGTTGCAGACCAGGAAGGCCTGAGGTGCTTCTCTTTCACAGAGAAGCAAGGGCCAGTCTGGAGGAGCCAAACCAGCGGTGGAAAGTTAAGGTTTCATTGTCACTGAGGCTACTAGCCAACAGGCAAGTAACCGGACAGACGCGTCGAGCAGGAAAATGCAGAAGGGCCCCACGCAGAACTCGTGGAGTGTGGAGGGCTGAACTTCGGTGCAGATGGTGCTCGGGGTTGGGCCTTCTCAATCCCTAGAGCACAACTTCGAGGGTGCCTCAGAAGCTGCGCTGGGAGCTAGTAGCCAATTTTCCCAGGTAGCCGGTCCCACGTCTCTCGTCGCCTCCACAGATCTCAGCTTTGCTGTGGATGTGGAACAGGGTCGGAGAAGTCTGGAAGTCAAGGCGCTGGTCGGGCTCTGCAGTCGGTTCCTCGTAGAACTTGGGCAAAGAAAACGGCAGGTCGCTTGATGGTGCCTGTTGGAGGGAGGACCACCGGGGAGTCGGAGGGACTACTCCGGCACCTTCCTACCGCCAAGTTATAGCCGAGCGCCGCTGAGAAGCCTCCTAGGAGAGGTCCTTCTCCTATAATCGTACTAGGCTCAGTAACACCACCACACAGGACTCTGTATCAGTTGCTTATCTTGGTTCTTTATATAAACAAGGAGCACGGTCAATCTGTACAGTGGGATCGAGAGATCCAGTAAAAGTCTCAATGTCTCGAAAGGAATAGGGTAGCGGGACAGTCTCAGTACCAACCAGGTACGGGGGGAGGGGTCTCTGCGCCAGACCTTGGATGCTGTCTCAGAGCAGCTCGGACGTGGAGAGCCGCAACGGCGTCAGCAGGGCTCGGGTGGTAGTTCCGCTTGGGTCGAGCCGCGACACAGTCAGCAGGGCTCCGGTGGTAGGTCCGCTTTGGTCGAGCCGCGACGAGGTCAGCTGGGCTCTGATGGCAAGTTCAACAAGGTCGGGCCGCGACGGCATCAGCAGGGCCCCAAAGGTTCGTGAAGGTCTTGTAAGCACGATGGAGCCGCGACGTCGTCAGCAGGGCTCAGCAGGTAGTTTCAGGCAGAGTCTTTCTCCGTAGGGTCAGCCGCGATCCGATCAGCAGGGCTCTTGACTCCAGGATACAACTGTCCTCTTATTGTCGAGTCGCCCCAGATATAGGTCGTGAGCCCTTTGATGTCCGGACCCTTGCGCCCAGGAGGGCGGAGAGGCCGGGTAGGGCGCGGCCAGACGCCCAGCAGGAGAGGCGCCAGGCCCCAGAGAGCTGTGGGGCGGTCGCACCTAGGTGTGGAAGGACGGTTGGGGGTCCCATCGATACTGCCCTCCGCCGGGAGTGGAAAGGGCTCCCGTGGTATCCCCCGGGCCAGGGGTGGGCGCCTCGATGTCGGGCCTCGCTGGGACCGAGGTCGGGTAGAGCAGGGTCACGGAGGTGGTCATGTGGAGTGACGTGTAATCCAAGATGGAGGAGCCCCGAGGTGCATGGGACCTCGTGCGGCTGAGCGAGGGGGAACAGGACCACGCCACGAGGACGGCTCCAACACGCGTCCCCCCCAGCTGAAGGCAGGGAGAGTCACCCATCTCCTTGGGGGTTCTCCTCGCCGAGGCGGAAGAATCGGGACAGGCCGTCAGCATTGGCGTGGTCGTTGCCGGGCCGGTGCTCCACAGTGAAGTCCATCCCTTGCAACGAGATGGACCATCGCAACAGTTTGGGGTTCTCGCCCCGCATTTGCATGAGCCACCGCAAGGGCCGGTGGTCAGTCTGGACCCTGAAGTGGGTGCCGAAAAGGTAGGGCCGGAGCTTCTTGAGAGCCCATACCACAGCGAAGGCCTCCCGCTCGATGGTGCTCCACCTCTGTTCTCGTGGCAGCAGTCGGCGGCTGATAAAGGCCACAGGTCGGTCGAGGCCCTCGGCGTCCATCTGGGAGAGGACCGCCCGACCTCGTACTCGGATGCGTCGGTCTGCACCACAAATTCCTTGCTGTAGTCAGGGGCCTGTAGCACCGGGGCAGCACACATGGCCGCCTTGAGGGCTTCAAAAGCGGTCTGGCAGCGGGGCGTCCAGTGCACCACCTTGGGCTGTTTCTTGGAAGTGAGCTCCGTAAGGGGGCCCACAATGCTGCCATAATCCTTAATGAATCGCCGGTAGTAGCCTGTGAGGCCTAAGAAGGCCCGGACAGCGGTCTATGTTGCGGGGGGCTCCCACGCCCGGATGGCATCGACCTTCAACTGGAGGGGCGCTACCTGGCCACTCCCCACCTGGTGGCCCAGATAGGTCACAGATCCTTGACCGATCTGGCATTTGCTGGCCCTAATTGTGAGCCCGGCCCCTTGGAGAGCGGCCAGGACTTTGCCGAGGTGTCCCAAGTGCGCGGCCCAATGGTCGCTGAAGACTGCAATGTCGTCGAGGTAGGCCGCGCTGAAGGTCTCTAGTCCGGCCAGGACCTTGTTTACCAGCCTCTGAAAGGTTGCTGGGGCGTTCTTCATACCGAAGGGCATCACCCGAAAGTGGTAGTGCCCATCAGGGGTGGAAAAGGCGGATCGTTCCTGGGCGCCGGGAGTGAGCTTGATCTGCCAGTACCCAGCGGTGAGATCAAAGGTGCTTAGGTAGCGGGCGGCCCCTAAGCGATCGATCAGCTCGTCTGCCCGGGGCAGGGGGTGGGCGTCGGTCTTGGTGACTGCGTTCAGGCCCCGGTAGTCTACACAAAATCGGAGTTCCGGAGAAGTACCGGGGGCGGTGGCCTTCGGCACCAAGACCACCGGTCTGGCCCACGGGCTGTCTGAGGGCTCAATGACTCCGAGGGCGAGCATCTTGGTGACCTCGGTCTCTATGCAGGCCCGGACTCGGTCGGGTACCCTGTAGGCGCGATGTCGCACAGGGGGGCTGTCCCCGGTATCCACGTCGTGTACGCACCAGGGGGTCACCCCGGGCGTGAGGGAGAAGAGGGCAGCGAAGGGTTGCAGCAGCCTCCGGCAGTCATGGCGCTGTTCCGGGGTCAGCGTGTCAGAGAGGTGGACTCCCTCTAAGGAACCGTCTTGGCTCGAGGACCCCAGGAGGTCGGGCAGGGGCTCGGAGTCGCTTTCGCCCCCATCATCAGTAGCCAGCAGCAGGCTCGGGCAAAGTGGGGCTTGAGCCGGTTGGCGTGCAGGACCCGGAGGGGGTTCCTCGGGGACTCCATGTCGATTAGGTAGGTGACGGGGCTCTTCCTCTCAACCACCTTGAAGGGCCCGGTCCACTTGTCCTGCAGGGCGCAGGGGTCCACGGGTGACATGACCCAGACTTGCTGGCCTGGCTCGAACTCGATGGTCGAGGCGTTGGCGTCATACCAGCGCTTCATGTCTTCTTGGCTGGCTTCGAGGTTGGCTTCTGCCAGGGCCCGGATCTTCCGAGTCTGGTTCCGCAGGGTCAGGAGGTACCGGTAGACGTCGGGGGGGGCATCTTGGACGTTCGCCTCCCAGCCCTCCTTGACCAGGCTGAGGGGCCCTCGGACGGGGTGCCCATACAACAGTTCGAAGGGGCTGAAGCCCAGGGATTTCTGCGGTACCTCTCGATAGACGAACAGGAGGCAGGGCAGCAGGACATCCCACCTCCTCCGCAGGGGCTCTTCCAGACCTTGGATCATCCCTTTTAGGGTCCTGTTGAACCGCTCGACCAGTCCGTTCCCCTGGGGGTGGTAAGGGGTAGTGAATCTGTAGGTGACCCCACATTGTTGCCAGAGGGATTTCATGTACTTTGAAATAAAGTTTGTACCCCTGTCGCTCACCACTTCTCGGGGGAACCCCACCCTGGAGAAGATGCCCATCAGGGCCCGGCCCACCACTGGAGCTGTCACAGTGCGGAGTGGGATGGCCTCCGGGTATCGGGTGGCGTGGTCGACCAGTACCAGGATGAAGCGGTGTCCTAGGGCGGTTCGGGGGTCGAGGGGCCCCACGATGTCGATCCCCACTCGTTCGAACGGGGTGTGGGCGGCTGGAAATGGTTGGAGGGGGGCTTTAACTCGACCCCCAGTCTTCCCGCTAGCCTGGCAGGTCTGGACCGGCAGTGGTGGTCCACGTCTCTCCGCATTCGGGGCCAATAGAAATGGGTCACTAGACGGCTGTAAGTCTTGTCCCTTCCGAGGTGTCCGGCGAGGGGCACGTCATGCGCCAGGTTCAGGAGGAACTCCCGGAACCGGAGGGGAACCACCCACACCCGGCCGGCTCCCAGATCGGCGACTTTCTGCTCGCTGTATAGTAAGTCATTGTCCCAATAGACCCAGTGGGTTCCCGTGGGGTCCCCCGAGGCCTGGGCGGCCGCTTGCTGTCAGGCCCCCTCGAGGGACGGGCAGGTCTTCTGTTCCTGCTGGAACTGTTCGCGGGTGGGGCCCCCATCGTGGCGCCACTGAGCCAGCTCGGGGATCTCGCTGAGGGAGGCGGCCTCGTCGGGAGACAGTTCGGACGGCCCGGCCTCATCGTCGGGTTCCTCCGTGCTGGAGGGGGGTGATCGTTCTGGGCCCGTAGGCTGGTCGGTGGCCGCGGCAGCGGCGGGTTGGGCGGTCATGGACCGGGTGGTGGCGCAGGCCCACTCAGGCAGCCCTAGCATCCCCAGATGCTCTCGGCGTTCCACCTGGGCCCAGGGGGAGCTCTCTAGGTCATTCCCCAGGAGGCAGTCCACGGGGGCGTCGTCGCGGACAGTCACTTTTAGGGTGCCGGACACTCCTCCCCACTCGAAGGGGATCCTGGCCATCCGGCACAAACTTTCGGTGTTGTCCGTGGTCCGGACCGGGCATAGGACATGTGGCAGGATTTGTTCGGGGGTCACCAGGTGGCAGCGGACAGCAGTCACGCTAGCCCCAGTGTCCAGGAGGGCTTCGGCCCGTTGCCCGTTGATGGTGACCCACTGCTGGTACTTCTGGGTGTTGCGCTCGGGATGGCCGCTCGGGGCACCATTTCTCGGGAGCCCAGGCAGACGAGCGACATGGCAGCTGGTTCCCACTCGGGGGACCCGTCCTCGCGGTTTTCCTCCTCTTCTTCTCCTTCCCCCAGGGCAGCGGCGGCTATTTGTCGGGGAGGGGGCCCAGCAGTCCCGTTTCGTCGGTTCACGGGGCAGGCCGGGTCGCTCGCATAGTGGCCGGTCTGCTGGCAGCCGAAGCAGGTCACGGGTGGTCGGGGTCCTGGTCGGGCGATGGGGGTCCCCCTTCGGCCCAGGGTCGGGGACGTGTGGTTGGCGGCTTGGCCTCGTGGCGGGCTTCTGGGCGGTCCGGTCGGGAAGTCTCGGCTGCGGTGGGACCCCCCTCCTCCGCCCCGCTGGCGGGGGGGTCCCGTGGTACTCCGTTGGTAGTCCCCCACGGGGTTCCGGGGGACCCTGGTGTTGACCCATCGGTCTGCTTCGGCGGCAAGCTTCCGGGGCTCGGTCAACTTACTGTCCAGGAGGTGTTGCCTTAGTTCCACAAAGCAGTTGTTGGCGAGGTGCTCCCAGACAATGAGGTCGAACAGCTCATTGTACGAGGTGACCTTGCTCCCTTTTATCCACCCTTCAAAAGCCCGGCTGAAGAAGTCCACGTACTCGACCCAGGTGGTACCGGGGAGCTTCTTGCAGTCCCGGAAGCGCTGCCGGTACATTTCGGCTGATAGTCCGTAGCGGGTGAGTAGGGCTTCCTTCATGTGATCATAGGAGGTCATCACTGCGTCGGGGAGCTGCAGCAGGGTATCACGGCCCACGCTAAGGAACCTCCCCCATAGGCCGGCACCCCAATCCTTCCGGGGTACCCGATGGGAGATCATGGCTACCTCGTAGGCTCGGAACCACTGCTGGATGTCGTCGTTCTTGTAGTACTCTTTGACGACATCCTTGGGGATATGAACCTTTGGCTCGGTCAGTGGCAGGGCGTCCCGGGCCCCGGGGGTGCTGGTCTCCCCCGTTTTGGATTTCAGTTCGATTTCTTTGAGGCTCCTCTCGTGCTCGAGGGTTAGCCGTCTCTCTTCGAGCTCCCGATGCCGTTTCTTCTCCTCAATTTCCTCTTGCAGCCGTAGTTGCTCCAGGGCTGTCTTCTTCTCCGCTAGCTGGAGCTCGCCATCCAGCCGGAGTCGTGCGAGGTCCATTTCGTGTGCCCGGACCCTCTCCCGTTCTCGTATTTCTTTGTGGGATAGGCGGGCTTCGGGGATGCCTTGCCCCCCATCTGTCGGGGTCGTGGTCGGCAGGTTTTCGTCCCGGGCCGAGGTCCCTTCGGTGCGGGTGGAGTGGCCTCGGCTTCGGCCCAGGCTTTCAGGGCTTTCTGCATTTCTTCCTTGGTGCCCAATCCTGTGGTTGGGATCCCTTTGTCTTTGCAGAATTGTTTTAGTTCTTTGTGGGTGTATTCCTCCAGTTTTTCCAGCTGGAAGGTTGCGGCCACGGTTGCTTCTTGTCCGTCCATGGTTAGGTAGTGGGTGCGTTACTTGCTTGTATGATTGCGTCTGGCTCGGATCCCGTCGCTGGCCACCAAATGTTGGAGGGAGGACCACCGGGGAGTCGGAGGGACTACTCCGGCACCTTCCTACCGCCAAGTTATAGCCGAGCGCCGCTGAGAAGCCTCCTAGGAGAGGTCCTTCTCCTATAATCGTACTAGGCTCAGTAACACCACCACTCAGGACTCTGTATCAGTTGCTTATCTTGGTTCTTTATATAAACAAGGAGCACGGTCAATCTGTACAGTGGGATCGAGAGATCCAGTAAAAGTCTCAATGTCTCGAAAGGAATAGGGTAGCGGGACAGTCTCAGTACCAACCAGGTACGGAGGGAGGGGTCTCTGCGCCAGACCTTGGATGTTGTCTCAGAGCAGCTCGGACGTGGAGAGCCGCGACGGCGTCAGCAGGGCTCGGGTGGTAGTTCCGCTTGGGTCGAGCCGCGACACAGTCAGCAGGGCTCCGGTGGTAGGTCCGCTTTGGTCGAGCCGCGACTAGGTCAGCTGGGCTCTGATGGTAAGTTCAACAAGGTCGGGCCGCGATGGCGTCAGCAGGGCCCCAAAGGTTCGTGAAGGTCTTGTAAGCACGATGGAGCCGCGACGTCGTCAGCAGGGCTCAGCAGGTAGTTTCAGGCAGAGTCTTTCTCCGTAGGGTCAGCCGCGATCCGATCAGCAGGGCTCTTGACTCCAGGATACAACTGTCCTCTTGTTGTCGAGTCGCCCCAGATATAGGTCGTGAGCCCTTTGATGTCCGGACCCTTGCGCCCAGGAGGGCGGAGAGGCCGGGTAGGGCGCGGCCAGACGCCCAGCAGGAGAGGCGCCAGGCCCCAGAGAGCTGTGGGGCGGTCGCACCTAGGTTTGGAAGGACGGTTGGGGGTCCCATCGATACTGCCCTCCGCCGGGAGTGGAAAGGGCTCACGTGGTATCCCCCGGGCCGGGGGTGGGCACCTCGATGTCGGGCCTCGCTGGGACCGAGGTCGGGTAGAGCAGGGTCACGGAGGTGGTCACGTGGAGTGACGTGTAATCCAAGATGGAGGAGCCCCGAGGTGCATGTGACCTCGTGCGGCTGAGCGAGGGGGAACAGGACCACGCCACGAGGCCGGCTCCAACAGTGCCTGTTTGCACAGGGTGGCCACTCCTTGGCCACAAGGGAGATTCTTCAGTCTTCTTCCGTAGTCGAGTGTCGAAGGTCCAGAGTTTCTGTTCAAGTTGCAGTTTTTCAGGATAATCCAAAGTCCTAGGGACTCAGCTCCCACTCTTATACTAATCTGGGGGGCTGGGTTACCTGCTAGGTCCCTCCTATGGGTGGGACCAGGGAGGGGGGTGGTTACACCCCCTTCCCTTTGTCCAGTTTCGCGCCAGGACTGGGGCTGGAGTGCCCCAGCACCGGTTTGAACCGGACTATGCATGGGACACCTTGTGTGCCCCAGGCAGTGTCTCGTTTCATTCATCCCTCCCTGCCCCAATACACTAAGTCCTGTCTAGGGTGGTGCTAGCACCTCCCAAGGCAGGAAGCCTATTGTCCAAGCCTCCCTCGCTGGAAGGACTCCCAGCAGCAGGAGGTCAGACTTGTGTCTGTGGCAGCGTCATCCATTTTGTGATGCTGGGGCTCTGGTTAACTTCAACCGGGTAGTAGGTCTTTAACATGTCTTCTCCCTCTAGAAGGGAGGAATACTATCCTCATCGCCAGAAATGGTGTAGGGGTAGTATTCCAAAGTGTTAGACCCCTTACACGACATGTTTTGATAAAGCCAAACCATAGTTACCACAACCGCGAGGATTATAAGGTACTTTAAGAGTATATGGTCGGCGATATCATAGAACAGCTGTAAGGACATGGTTCCGAAAGCTGCAGACAGGCTCAGCTCATGCTAGAGCACCATCTCACATGTTACCAAGCACTCTGCCTTCAGGATTGTTAAGGCCGGCCATAGGAGTGACTGATAGGTTACCCATGTGTCTATATATAAGGTAGGTATAGGAATACTACACCTAAGCAAGGGGTGATCACACGACCTTGCCCCAGCTGAGTGATCAGCCAGATGTGTCATAATGGAAGGCCAGCCAGGGGTGGCATAATACATGCTGCAGCCCCTGGTAGGCCTAGGGTACACCTATGCCCTGGGTACCTAAGGTACACTGTACAGGGCCCTAGAAGGTGATCCTTACCAATTGGGTTATGTACCTAAAGTACATAGTATGAATTTAGAGAGAGAACAGCTGGGCTGTGGGTCTGATTAGCAGGCCCACAGCCACATCCAAGTCGAAAACCAGTGAAGCAAAAGCAAAAAGTGGGGGTGAACATAGAAAGCAGACCCTACTCTCCTACACTTAGTTTCGAAGCTCTGACACTGAACGACTGGACTGCCTCCTGACGATTAGCTTTACAATCGAGCAATGACTAACATACCAGCCCAATTATATTTCGAGAAAAATACAACATCGCGCTAGAAATGATGCTGTAAACAGATGGCTTCAGATATGCCCAGTGTTATTTGTGGGTTTTAATTTTTTTTTAAAAATCCGAAACAATCCGGCATTGAATTGAGTGGTGGCATGAATGCGACAACATCCTAAAATCCCACCCGCCAAAGCTGCTGCTGAGGTATGACCTAGGCCCCAGAACATATAAAATAAAACTGTATGTAACACAACCTATTATTAATCGAGTCCACTGCAACTTGAACTTTTGACTTTCGAATACAACAAAGATCACACTGTGTCCATGCTGAGCTGCTGCAACTCACAAATGTAAAGTGAAGAGAAATAGGGCACATACAAAGAATATACTGAAGTGCAACATTAGTTCAGAATTAAATGTGTCTGCTACTGACACGCAAGATTTCTAAAATGCCCTATAAAATCCAATATTTTGGAATGCACATCCTCCTCCAAAGCTTCAGCTAGGATTTCATACAGGCTTAGAGATGCGGCTGCTTCATTACAACACATGCTCATCGTCAAACAAAAAATGCATACAAAAAGCTGCGAACTGCAGTTATGTTGGGTGTCTCATGTGCGCAAAAGGGTAAAAATGGCAACAAAAACAAACATTAGAATCACCTTATGTGATAAGAGGGCTAACTGCGATACCCCACTACCTCGTGAGCATACGAGCTTGGACTTGAAATTGACCAGAAAAGGGTCAAAATCAATGGAGCGCACGCCGTTCACAACAACTCACGAGCCTTACCAACTACCGGTGGCATCACAAAAACTCAAAACGAAAGCACCAGCTCTTACAATGAGAAAAGCCCTCATTTTGGAGCCGCGACGAACAATCAAAGTGAGCGCCCGGCTGAAACCAAGAGCAAACTCCAACAAAGCCCATGAAGAGAATGTGAGGAATTCCGAAGGCTAGTAAGTTAAACATTACCACACCTAAGACGTTGCAATTCAAATGCAGCTAAAACGAATTAAGGCGTATTGTGAATGCCTTCAGACTTTAAAACCTGTCAGTGCACATGTATGAAGTACATTACTCATGCGTTCTATTTTTAACCACAGACCATCATTTAAAAGAGGAAACGCCTACCGTAAGTGCTGGTTTTGATCAAATACCTTTTTTATTTTAAACATATACACATAAAAAAAATGCAAAGGTATAAATGCGTGCTTTCAAAACCTTTTAGAACCACAACCCAATTTTTAGAACGACAAAGATTTGCGATCCACCTACCTTTAATGGACATGAGGCGGAAGGTTTAGTAATAGCACTAAAGCATTGTGTGGTAGAACACTGTAATTTACAGATAGCATAAATAACATCACACAGCCAGTCTTTCCTTTCACACTCCCTGCTCCCTTGCAAAATTGTCACATAATGCACTTTACTTTTCTTTCTCTGACTGCAAAGTGAGCGGAGTTTGTAAACATCAATACCCATGTTAAAATTTGTCAGAAGACATAGTCTGACATTTCACCATTGTCTTTGAAGTGCAACAAATGTTTAGAATTTAAAGGCATATTTATCTATTGCTTGGACGTTTGTGAACCACCAAATAAAAACGGGTCCCCATCCAGATTTTGGGAAACACTGATATAAACTATAATACATACATATACATACACACACACACATATATATACACACATATATACACATACATAAACACACACACATATATATATACACACATATATACACATACATACACACACACACATATATATATATACACACACACACACACACACACACACACACACACACACCTACCTATATATACACACACACACACACATATATATATTTTTTTTTTCACCAAAACGCCCTTGCGCTCAGGCTTGCACTCGACGATGCTCCCTCACTGATCTCCTCGAAGCTGCACGCATTACCTCTGTCATTAAATAAAACCATGCCCGACGCATTTCGAGGACAACGCCTCTTAATCATGGGCTGCACGTAGAGGCATGAAAAGGCTTACTTGTTAGTTAACTCCTTTTTATTATGGTTAAGAGCAACCTCCCACAGTGGGCGTGGCTTACAGTAGCTGCCACGTTTGCATGCTGGTAATTGCAGTTCAACAAGTAAGTAACAGTGTCCATCCTTAGTAGGCTCCGTGCCTCTGCGTGTCCTTAACAGCATTGTGATATCCTTTAGTAGGGAGTGACTTGTGGCTTTGTGTGCTCTCTTTAGCCAGGAACACAATGCTGTTAAGGACACGCAGAGGCACGGAGCCTACTAAGGATGGACACTGTTACTTACTTGTTGAACTGCAATTACCAGCATGCAAACGTGGCAGCTACTGTAAGCCACGCCCACTGTGGGAGGTTGCTCTTAACCATAATAAAAAGGAGTTAACTAACAAATAAGCCTTTTCATGCCTCTACGTGCAGCCCATGATTAAGAGGCGTTGTCCTCGAAACGCGTCGGGCATGGTTTTATTTAATGACAGAGGTAATGCGTGCAGCCTCGAGGAGATCACTGAGGGACCATCGTCGAGTGCAAGCCTGAGCGCAAGGGCGTTTTGGTGAAAAAAAAAAAATATATATATATATACACACACACACACACACACACACACACACACACACACCTATGTATAGGAAAATCTTAACATTCTTTTCCCAATAACTTTGGCGCCGGATGACGAATGTTCGCGAAATTTAAAAAAACTGGAGGGGCGCTCCGGTCGGCTCCTATCCTGAAAGTTTGTCAGTGATTCGTCAAGCGGGGGCCGAGAAAAAAGGGGAGGTCCCAAAACGTGTTTTCTCCATGTTATTTCCCATAGGAAATTTTGGAACAGGCTACAGCCCGAACTGCTGAAAGGAATTACACCAAACTTTGCAAAAAGGTAGCCCTTGGTTCAGAAAGAGACCTTTTTTTTAAAGGGTGTAAATCCGTTCAGTAGTTCCTGAGAAGTTCAAAAAATAGAGGTCAAAAAATCAATTTCCCATAGGAAACTTTAGACACAGTTATAGCAACAAGCATTGGCATAGCCAATAGGTCTCGCCTTTGGGACCTTATAAGTGGTTTGCCATGCAACAGTTGTTGTTGCACCAAGGATATTGTGCTGCATAACTAAATACTTATAAGGTCCCAAAAGCGAGACCTATTGGCTATTCCAATGCTTGTTATACTAATACTGAATAATTTTCTATTATTCACTGTAGGTGTAATAAAAAAAATGGAGTGCAGTTAGCTCGAATATGACCCTCCTTGACAGCAGAGAGAAGTAAAAAATACTTTTGAATGTATGTTGTATGTATGCGTGCAGGTGAGGGTGTGTTTATGTGAGAGAGAGATAGAGAGACGGTGTGGGTGTGTGATTTTGTGTGTCTGTGTAAGCATGTGTGTGTGAGTGTGAGTGAACATAAAATTCAAATGGCGAGTGATGTCACTTCCACTACCGTGGCCTTTTGGTGAATTGACGTTCATGGAAAATGCACTCAAAGCCAGAACATTGCTGGGTTGACGTTGTCTACACTTACACACTGCAAGTGCCAGTCCACGCGCCTTGAACATACAGACAAGGCCAGAACATTTCAGGGCTGACAACCTGCTCCATTCACATGCTAGCATCCTGACATCATCCCGCTGTCACATGACGAGGACAACCATCTGTGCCCCTCCAAAGGTGCTACTACCCTCTAGTGCACGTGCATCTCAGTGTTCAGGGCTTTAATCAAAAGGATCATGGGAACAGCACCCCAAAAAGGCATGTATTTGTTGCACACCATTTTCGATTGAAGGAAATGACAACAACAAATAATGGGTAGAAGCGAAAAGGGGCTACTGGCCAGATGGAAAACCACCATCTGCACATTTGTCACCCTCAGTGAGGATGAGGCAAGCAGAGCAGGCAGTGCTTAATTTGAGCAGGTGGTTTCAGGTGCTCAGCACTGGCACTAAATTATCAACACAGGCTCTTGTAACAGTCTGTCACTATGTGTTGCTGTCTCAGATGACCACAACAACTATCAATTATTAATTCAACATACATTAAAAATGACAATTACCTGCCATCTGTAGGAAGCTGGCTCTGTATATACTATACCAAAATGAGGTATAGTGTGCACAGAGTCCAGTGGAACCCCAAAGGTAGGCAGAGGTAAAAGTAGATAGAACTTTACTCTCTATTTGTGGTAGTGTGGTCAAGCAGTAAGGCTTTATCAGAGGGTAGTGTTAAGCATTTGTTGTACACACTCAATCAGCAAATTATATTACACACTCAAAGCCTGAACTTCAGACCAATGGTTTTGTATAAAAATATTATTTTAGTTATTTTATTTCCTAGAACCAAGCAAGCCTGGCACAGGTAAGTGAAAAGTACTTTGCAGTAATAATACAGTTTGTATTGCAGTTGTATATATACTTCTGGTTTGATCACAGTAGAACTACTAGTAATGCAATGCTTTGAAATATTATACATATACTTGGTATTGGCTTTTCAGTAGAATGTCAAGTAGATTACTTTACAAATTATTTTTCTTACACAGGGCAGTATACCCGGATACTGCACTGGGACATTTCCTGTAAACAGGTGAGTAAAAGCGTTTTGGTTATTTTGTTACAGTTTTAGAAACTTTTATAGATTTTCCAACTCCACACTTCAAAACTTTTCACAGAAAAACAGTCAATGTTATCCTATCGTGGAAAATAGTATTATCGGTTCAAAGGTAAGTATTCGGTTGTGGGAGTTGGTATTCTGGGGGTAGACTTAGGGATCCCCAGGGTCAAGGATGCACTCTTGTTACACCCTCAGCGGCACTAGGGCGGCCAGGTGCAGAGTGCTGAGGCCCAATGTTTACCAATGGGGGATAGGGGGCCTCTGGTTGGTGGATGCTTACGAGCAGGCCACAGGGTTGTGGGAGCAAAGCTCCTGGACTTAACCTCAGGGCAAATGGGGGTTCAAGTCAGCACAAAAGGTGCACCCTCAGCGGCACTGGGGCAGCCCGGTGCAGAGTGCTCTTTTCGTGTCGGGCGCCCTGTAGCTTTCAATGGGGAGTCTCCGGTTTGCAAACACACTGCATGCTCCGGGACGAAGGTCTTCTGGAGGCAACCACCACTTGGAGATGTAACTTGGGATGCTGGGGGTTGGTTAGGCACTGTCAGTTGGGCCACCCAAGGCCATGGGGTGTCACGTGCAGAGATGCCTTTTAGGGTCGGATCTTCTTACCAGCTCCTGGTTACGGTTGGGGGGACCTTCCAGTTTGAGGCTGCAGGCGTCGGCTTGAGGCAGGTCAGGGATTCCCGGATCTTGGATCAGTATCGCCGGGGAGACCTCCTCGTGGTGTTGGGTTACTCGAACTCGGGCCGTGGGCATCGGCTGCGGAGCGGTTCAGACTTGCGGTTCTTGCCAGAGCTGGAGTCTGTTGGTGAACAAATAGGGTGTTCACGGAACACAGTCTTTTCTTTTGAATGAAGGGCAGGTCCTCGGGGTTCTTGAGGCTGCTGGCTGCAGGACACACCGGAGTTTCGCTTCTGCAGGTTCGAGGTGGGGACAGGCCAGTAGGGCTGGGGCCAAGTCAGTGGCCAAGTCAGTCCTCTTCTTAGCTTCGGCACGGATGTTTGGTCCTTCTTCTTTTCTTCTTGTAGTTTCTTGGCTGCCAATGGGCTACTGACCTTAGGTGACTACACCCTTGGTGTGCTCACCCGACGTGGGTCCAGAAACCTGTCTCGTGATGTCAGGCTAGTGTGTACCAGTCAGGGAACCCACATGAGGCTGGTCATTTTTCAAGGGCAATTTCTAAGATGTCCTCTGAGTGCATTTTTCATTAAATCCCACACTGGCATCTGTGTGGGTTTAATGTGCTGAGAAGTTTGGTTCCAAACTTCTCAATTTTCAGTGCAGCCATTATGGTACAGTGGAGTTCGTAATGACAAACTCCCAGCACCATATACTCTTAATGGCAGCACTGCACTTACAATGTCTAAGAATTGACTTAGACACTGTAAGGGTACAGAGCTCATGCACCTGTACCCTCACCACTGGTATCGTGCACCCAGCTAGAGGGGTTACTGATCTATGCCAGGGCAGTGGGTTGTAGGCATGGCACACAGGGATTTGTGCCATGTCGACTCTTCACTTTGTTCTGCACCACAACAAGCAGCCTGCAATAGCAGTGTGTGTGTGCAAAGGTACAGGGCCTTCAAGGCTGGCACCATATGTGCTGGAGCCCTTAGAGGCCTTCCCTGGCCACAGTGCCCTTAGTACCCATGGTACCTTTTACAAGGGACTGACATGTGACCGGAGAGGTGCCAATTGGGGGTTCAAGGTACAGTTTGGGGGAAAGAACACAGGCCCTAGGAACCTGATTGGCAGGGACCCAGGGCCCAGCAAGTCAAAGTGCATTAGTAGTCTGGCAAAAAGTGGGGGAGGGGTTACTGCAACAGAAACCCAGCTTCCAACACAAGCCCCCCCCCCCACCCCCACCCCCAGCCCAAAGGCCAGGAGACTCAGCCAAACCTGGGAGAGTCTTTCTAGTCTTTCAGGCGAGGAAGAGTAGAGGAAGTGGGTTGAAAGTTGCAGGGCCTACTCTGCATCACATCCTTCTGTCCAGGTCAGTCCCTTTGGGGAGCTGGCCTACCTCACCAGTTTCAGGACCTAATGCCCAATGCTCCTTTCCTAGCTCTTTAGTGTCTTCACCCCATCTTTTTAGTTTGGGTTCAGAGGTACCTGCCTCTGGAAATTCTAACTTAGCTAGGGCAAAGCCCAGCTTACCCACAGAGGATACCCGCAGCTTTAGCAACCCCACCATGACCAATAGG
The DNA here is from genome assembly GCF_964204655.1 of Triturus cristatus. Classification (NCBI taxonomy): domain Eukaryota; kingdom Metazoa; phylum Chordata; class Amphibia; order Caudata; family Salamandridae; genus Triturus; species Triturus cristatus. The sequence continues at coordinate 581,278,509 of NC_140584.1, forward strand.
GTCAGCGGGCCTAACTTGCTATTTGGCAGGGGGCTAGGCCACCATGCCAAGGACAATGCTGCCATGAAGGCTAACACCCAGCAGAGGCTACTGACAGCTGTCAGTGTCCAGAACCACACCTTTAGCCATACACTGGTAGGTGAAGTGGCTAACTTACAGGTTTCTTTGGATTCTGGTGGCCTGTCTGCTGTTTTAGGGTAGAGGGTCACTACACTTGGTAGTGAACACCCTTCTTCCACCCTCTGTTCTACCAGCTGAGGAGCCACCAACTCAGGCTGGACAGTTGCCTGACTGTATCAATATCAAGAGGGAGAATGGACCACTTGTACCTGTGTAACCAGGGTCAATGGGTTTGAAAAAGTTCCTTAAAAAACCCTCATATACGTACACAAGTTGTGGGCAGTATATCTTGGTTATCCGCCGGTCAGTGACGTGGCAGGATCATCATTGGGTTTTTAGCATAGGTATGCTGACCTCCACCTGAAGGAAGACCAACTGTATTACAGTAGTGCCCAGGAATGAAAAAAGTGGCTGCGGTGCTCATGTGAGGTGAGTTCAAATTCTCTACACCACCATTTAAGGGGATTCTTTAATGGTATGGTGGTGTCAAAAACGTAAAAACAGTGTTGGTGCGTGTATAGATCAAGTTACCAATCTTATGCACTCTTAGGTTCATCGGTGGTGGACATGTTTCAGCCTCGTTGTCGGTAGGATATAGGGGCTTTCTTCAGGACCAGAAAAGGGGTAGATGCACGTTGCGGCAACTACGGTAAGTGAGTAATGGACTTACCCATTTAGTAGAATCAGGTCAGGTCAATAGCACCCGTACCTGTAATCAGATGAAAAAGAATGCATTCGTCTTATTTTCTTCATTACATATATAAACATTATTAAGAAACCCGAAAATGTTGGCTGCTCATATAGTTGTTCTACCAATCAGTTATTAAGTTATTGACAGTGCTACACTTAAAGAGAAAGAGAATAGACACAAGTCAGGCAAATCCCGGTAAATTGCATTGTTACATGTGTGGAGAATAATGATTACAGGAGCCCTTTAAGTTAATGTGTGTTGATCTTGAAAGTCAGCTCATGTAAATTCTAGCATCTCATTGTATAAATGCGCACTTATGAATTGAAAGTAAAGCGCGTGGTTCAGGTCTTCTTAGTGGATGTTGTCATGTTAGGAGTCTTGATAGGTTTAAAATAAAACATAGTGCTTAGTGCGCGCGTGTCCTGTTAGGTTACAAAACAAAACAAAGTGCCCAGTGCGCCTGTTCGTAATGCGCCTATTACGAGTAAATTAAGCGTTAGAGCCTGCGTTCATACTGCGCCTTTTAAGAATAGAGCCCGCGCGGGCATGATATGTAAGAAAAAGGGGGCTCGCGGTATGTCATTAGTATTTACTCTACAACAAGAGTACAAATGGCCGTGTTGGTAATAATCGGGCTTGCGATGTTCCGATTGCCGTTAAGTCGCGTTCGTGCTAAAAGCCAGTATACCTCATAATTCCCAGCTGCAGGTTTCCTCAGCGTCCCGGTCAGCTATCCAGACCTTCTCTGTAGGGAAAGAATAGACGGTTATGAGGCCTTACTTAGTCTGGAGGTGTTCTGTGCGTGTATGGCGTATTCCAAGGAGCTCACTACACGAGGCTGGAACAGCGACTTGTGCTGATTCCACACAAGGATCCCTCGATAACGCTGGCTCGTGAGGAGCTCAAAATAAATGTCCACGTTGCAACGGGATATGGTGAACAGACTTACTAGTGTATGTTATAGTTTCACAGTAAGGAAGGTAAAATCTTCTAAAATATATGCCTTCTTTCACACTTTTAATTCATGGTGATAATAATGAAATGCCCAGGAAAAGATTACTTTTTGGCAGAGTTACAATTAGCAGGGGATGGACATAATGGACAGACTCATGTCAGATTGATGAGTAAGTAGATTCTACTCAAGTGTGGAAAAGAGACTCTATTTCAGTGTCATCATGTGGTGTCATTTTAAATTTATAAACAGTTGGTGTACTTGACTTCATAATCAAGCCCGCTAAAGTAATGCTGGCTGGTTCATCATGTTAATGTATGCCACGGGATATTGACATTCAGTCCTCATGTGTTGGTCTGTAGACGGTGTTTCCAACGTTGTTCCTTCTCAAATAGGATACGTTCCGCATTGTGGTTTCTTACGGCTTGGTTTCCCAGTATTATCCATTTCAAGTCTTCAACGGAGTGGTTAAAGTCAATATAGTGTTTGCTCATTTTTGTTGCAATTCACGTTGCTCCTATGTTCACAAATGCGTTGTTTTACTTCGCGTCAGGTCATTCCTATGTATTTCTTGTCACAGGGACAGGTAATCATGTAAATTACATTTGTGGAGTTGCAATTAGTGTGGTAACGTATTGTCCAAAGAAGATCCGGTGTGAGTTGAATGATTTTGGTCACAGTTGTCAACTTGCACACTGAGCAGGATCCGCATGGGTAGTGTCCTGTGATAGGGCTCAAGTTCCATGTAGAAGCAATTCAATTGTTGTTTCTGTTATGCTTTTTTGGGGCGGTCTTGTGTGTACCAAGATATCTCTAAGATTCCTAGTTCTCTTGTTAGCGAATCTTGGTTTCGGCCACTGTAGAGAACCAGACGTAAGTATTCTCCAATGTTTATTGATGATCTTTTTCACCGTGTTGGTGGCTGTGTTGTATGTTGTGACGCATTTCAGTAGGTCTTCTGGTGGTTCTTTTGGTCTGACCTCTAGTAAACACTCCCTTGGCTGATTTCGTGCTCTCTTTTGACATTTCTTTATTGTTCTCACTGGATAATTCCTTCTCATACGTTTTTGACTCAGTTCTTCTGCCTGTAGTTTATAATCCTCCAATTTGCTGCAGTTGCGCCTGAGGCGCAGAAATTGGCTATAGGGTAGATTGTTCCTCAGTGGGCGGGGGTGAAAACTGTTGTATGAGAATAAACTGTTTTTGGCTGTAGGTTTGTGGAATGTTTTGGACTGTAGGGTGTTATTTTCCACATAGAGGGTGACGACCAGGAAATCTAGTTGTTTTTTGTCTGCGTTGTCGGTGAACTTGAGACACTCAACTCTGCTGTTGATGTAGTTGATGAATTCCTGTAAGTTGTCCATCGTGTCATGCCAGATCATTATGACATCGTCGATGTACCGTTTCCAAAATGATATCTTGATTATAAAGGGATTCTGTTAATTTTGAATATGCATTCTTTCAATGTTGCTCACGTAGAGTCCTGCTACGCTTGGGGCGAAGATACTGCCCATTGAAGTCCTGTGACATTGCACAAACAGTGTTCCATCATACTCGAAGAAATTTTCAGTTAGAGCTAGCCTGCAGCATTCTAGTATGAAGTGTCTAGGTGTTCTGTGCTCTCATTGTTCAGAGAAGAGGATGTCTTCGAGGGTTTCCAAGGTTTTTTTCTGTGGGAGGCTTGTATAAAGGCTCTCCACATCCAGACCGACTAGGCACATACTCTCTTCGTTGAATGGTTGTCCTTTAAGTTGGTTTAGCAGATCACGTGTGTCTTTAAGGTACATTGGTGTTTATTGTACAAGTGGTTTAAGGAATTGGTCTGCAAATTGTGAGTAGGGTTCAAGTAAGGAACCTATTCCGGAGACTATTGGGCATCCTGGCGGTGGTACTCTGTTCTTATGCATTTTTGGCAATGAGTAGAAGCATAGTACTTTCGGTGTCTTAGTCTTCAAGAAGTCTGCTTCGTGTTTCGAGATCCACATGTGTATCTCGGCCTCGTCGACCATCAATTCAATGGTCCGTTGTAGTCTTTTAGTGGGATCCGTAGGTATCTTTTTCTAGAACCTTTCATCAGAGAGGAGATCCAGGCATTGTTTTTTGTAGCCTTCTTTGCTGAGGAGGACAATTCCACTCCCTTTTTCTGCCGGTTTTATAATCAGGTTCTCATTTTGCCGCAGTTCATCAAGTGCTTTCTGTTCCTGTCTCGCGATGTTGATGAATGGTGTCTTGGTTTGATTCTTTATATTGTCCATCTCCTTCATGATGGCTTGTTCGAAGGATTGGATTTCGACTGGTACCAGATGGTTTGGAGGGTTAAAGGTTGATTTGGGTCTCAGGTTGGTGTTGCTTTTTGTGGTCTGATCTTCTTTATCCATGAAGAAGGCCTTTAGTTTGATCTTTCTACAGAACTCGGCCAACTCACATTGCAGTTTCAATACCTCTAGTGTCGGTGTTGGTACAAACCCAAGTCCTTTGTTTAATACTTTTTCTTGGTTCTCAGTTAAGGTAATGTCAGTGAGGTTAACTATTAGCGATTAGCTGAGCTGGGTCCCCGTTTTTCTTTGATCATGCTGCTTGCGTTCATTTGGTGAGGATGACTATGACACAGCAGTAGCTACCCTGAAGCATATTTAAACCTGCACCTAAACTCAGATTTTGAGAGGTTCAAATTGAGGCAAGCCAAACAATAAGAGCGCTAATCCAGCAATAGATTCTGTACCACACTATGATATCTTTCAGCACCTGCACTTAAGAAAACCCAACTAAAGATGTGTGGATACAATTCATCAAATGAAGCAGATCCTCATAGCTGAGGTGGCTGATGCTGAAACAACCAGTGATACTGCTGCTGGGCAGATCGCATATACTGTCAAGAGCTGAACACATACAACCAGAACTAGCTACAATGGCTATAAAAGAAGAACAAATGTATCACCCCCCATCAAGACAAACAATAAAGACCATCAAAGGCAAATGCATCCCTGGAGGCGGGATCCCCGCATGCAACAATTCAGAGAATGAGTGACTGCAGCCACTGTTAAGCTGAACCATATCCTACAGCCTAACGTCTGCACAGGGCAAAACATTCTCCACCTCTGGCAACTCAAACCACTTTGCCAGAGTATGCTATAGTGGACACAGGGGACATGGACCAAAGTGAGAAACTATGAGCCCATAAGGACTACAAGCAGCGACAAAAGAATGTGAAGATGCTTCATATCAATCAACACAACCAGCAATGACCACCAATTGTTGTAATGATGAGGATAAGGAAATATTCCCCATCTCTTTCATTGATCACACCTAAGCTAGCAAATCACTAAGGTCTACCTGCAAAGTACAAATACAAGAATTCAACAAACACACTCTAATCATCACAGGACCGTCGGGAAAAATCACAAATCTGCAATAATTTGAACATCTGAGACCAAGCCCAAAACTGTTTGTTACTAAGACGTGCATTTATGCTCATGGAAGCACAGAACCTATTCTGCTTGCTGGCAAAATCTTGGCAGACATGCCCAATGGTCAGTGCTTAGCTTGTAAAGAATTTAATGTCTGGCCCTTCTTGGGAGGTCCCTGCAGCTTGCATCACCCATTGCCCCTGCCAGCTCTGCCAATGACAGTATCAACATAACTAATAACCATCTCACTTCTACAGTGGGACAATTCTGACTACTTCAGGCCACCCAATGCTATAAGAATAGCATTGGTGGCAAATACTGTTAATTTTGATTGGATATTGAATTATTAACACTGAATTTTGCTCATCTCAAAATTTGATAGACATCGGCACCATGTGGTAGATTGTCATTAGAGCTGGTGTTGAGAATAAAGTGCTGGTGTCAATCACTGGAAAGCACTTGCTCAAATTAAGCACTGCCCATGGTTCTTTTGCAATTCACAGGAAAGTATTTGTCACCAAACCAGAGGTGAACACCCTGATTAGCAGGGCAACTGCAGAAAAACAGAAATTAATCATGTTCTTAAGCAACATGCACACAGACAGCAATGACACCCTGCTAGTGGAGCCCCCAACGTGATTTAAAAGATATCCAGACAAATGCTCTTGGTGTTCCTTATGATAATAACGATGAAACCCAAGCAACCAGGTTAATACGTTTTTATAGTTAGAAAACGATGGAGGGTAGTGCTTTCTTAATTGGTCCACGTCGGTGGATAATCAACATCAAGAACATTGCTCAAAATGAAATTACTTGTGTTGTTTTTATTTTTTGACAAAAAATGCAGGTATAGATTGTGAGAGAAAAAAGCTTTTCTCTCACAATCTATACCTGCATTTTTTGTCAAAAAATAAAAACAACACAAGTAATTTCATTTTGAGCAATGTTCTTGATGTTGATTATCCACCGACGTGGACCAATTAAGAAGGCACTACCCTCCACCGTTTTCTTACTTTACCTTTTCAATGGCTCTTGGGTGTAGCCATTCACGAGGATTGTGCCACACATAAAATTGGGCCTTAACAATTGTAGCGCCACAAGTCCAGAATTTTCCACCCATACAATGTTTCATAATACGTTTTTATAAGTTCTCTTGTAAGCACGGCTCAGTAAATTCACTTTGGCCCTCAGGAAAGCAAAGTGTTGTACCAACTCACCAGCTTGAGTGGGAGAAACAGACAGGGCATGGCTAGTGCATTTCCCATGACTTACCTTGATATAATAAGTATTGAGCAACTATCAGATCCTGCCAGAGACTTTTGGAAATCCATTTTATTTTAGTGGGTTACAGGAATGCTCTTTCTCGAACTATGCAAACACACATAAAATGAACAATATTATATTAAAAGCTTTCATTAGTATATTAAAGCCTGGTTTCAGCACAGAATACCTAATTGCAGATATAAGCACAATGGTGAATAAAATAAAGACATAACATGTCAATAATATGAAAACTGACATCATACTAAATGGCAAGTTTTGATAGAGTATTTAGTGGAATCACTTATTTCCTATTCTGACCTAATATCTACTTTGGCACTAAAATACATCAACTTCATTAATTTTGAGAAAGCCTTTGACAGTATCCACTGCGACAGCCTATATGTATACTGTGAGCCTATGGGATACTGTGCAGCAGATAGCTCTCCTCATCAAGAGCAACTTTGATCATTTTACTTGCAAGGTGGGAGATAGTGAGTATAGCTTCGAAGTCAAGACCGGTGTGAGCCAGGGATGCATGATGTCAGCATTGCCTTTCAACCTAGTCCTCGACTGGGGGATGAGATGTGAAGGACAACTGAAGACTAAGCCAGAGCCATCAAATAGATCTTATTCTCTACACTGGAGGATTTTGACTATGCAGATTAACAAGTCTTGCTCTCTCACACATACTAGCGTATGCAGGAGAAGATGTCTCGCCTCAACATTTATGCACAGCAAGTGGACCTGAAGATAAACATAAATAAATAAGAAGTCATGTCACTCAACATCCAAAACCCTTCGCCAATCAAGGTGAATGAATAGGGCCTAGCCATGACTGAAGACTACACCCACCTATGCAGAACCATCAGACATGATGGAGGGGCATGTAGAGACATCAAGAGCAGGCAAGGAATGCCTCGAGGATGCTGAACAATGTGTGGTCGTCACCTCAGGACAGCACTAATACTAAGCTGAAGCTTTACCAGAGCTGTGCTCTGACCACACTCTTGTATAGATCAGAATGCTGTATCAGCCTTTCACACCAGTAACCTGAGAAGAATTGTGTGCATTTTCTAGCAGCAAACCATCTCCAATCAGGAACTGCTCACTGGATGCAAGTAAGAATGCGTGGGCACCATCATTATGAGAAAAAGATGGAGCTGAATAAGACACACCATCAGATGTGAACAGGACTCCACCACAAGAACAGCTCTCTACTGGACCCAAATGGCAAATGAAAACCCTGCCAATAAACTGGGGCACTGTACAGAAACTTCCCCGAGACAGAAAAAAGTGGAGGACCTTCGTTGCTGCCCTACATACCATTTGGCATAACAGGCAATAAGTAGGTAAGCACCAAATCCTGGCAAAAAAAGGAGTTTACTAAATGGCACACATCTGATAATTGTATTTGCATTTTTGCAGTCTATCGCCTGCCTCTAGGCATGGCAAGTCATCATCTCTGTTTTGTTGCTGCTCTCAAAAGAACCAGATTACAAGTGAAGAAACGCAACCTTGGTAGACTGTTTGCCAAAGATGCTCCTTCTAAAATGTCCGAAACTCTTCTCTCTCAGAGAAGCTCTCAGACATGCTTTATATAATATGTGTTCAACATTATCTTGAGAATAACTAACCCCATAATCTATGATGTATGGTGTGACTAGAATCCTGTGAATTGCCTTGCACATTAATCTAAACCTGTTGCACTTTTACTCTAAATCTCTCACTTCATGAATATATAACATATAAACTAGAAACACACTATCAAATTATAAGAAATATTGTTAGACTGTTAAATTCATACAAATAAGATACCAAGCAGCAATTATGCAATTTGAAATGTATGTGACGCCTAAATTGATGAAGAGTACAGATGCAAATACACAGTACAAAGAGGATCAAAGGCATAAACAATCTGAAATATATGACAAGGTGGTGTTTGCATATTCACCATTTGTGACTACCCAACAAAGCCATTAGTTGGAACAACATCTCGCCCCCACCTTCAATGATATCCTCATTAACCTGAATTGAGCCTGGTGGTTCTTGAAAATTATCAAAGTCAGGGCAATACCCTCTACAAGTAGACGAGGCCAACAGGTAAATGACCATGTTTTCTATACATTTGCCTGAATTTTGGAATGTTGTTAGCAATAGTGATCTCCCAAAACACCACCAACAAGATATTGTCAGGACATCGGTGATGACATTCTGATCCACACAAAGACCACCACCAGAGGCTGAAATCCAATCTGCAGAGAACAGCCAACAGTGGCCACACCACAGACAAAAGTATTTCTTCTTCACAGGGACCATAAACCTATAGGAGTATCTGTTCTTACATCACTGGCAAAGCATTGACCTGCAAAAGGCCAATGACAACATGGGCACAGAAACCTCAAAAAATACAATTGAGGACAGGAGCCTCCCCGGGATGACCACATACTCAGAGCACCACATTCCAAACCTGTCCACCCTAAAAAGAGTTGATGATACAGTTAACAAAGACCTAATGCCCCTGGGTATGGACAAAGGTACCCATAAACGAATTCTCACAAGTAATAGGTGCTGTTTTTGAATGATGCTGTGAGGAAACACTTCAACCCGAAACTAAGAACCGAGTTTGTTGTGGATGTGAGTTCAGTAAGACTTGAGACAGTCCTTCTCCCAAAAAATTTACTGATGTCTGGGCACCAGTAGCATTCACATGACATGGCCTCTCAGAGACCAAAACTGATACTCTAAGATAAAGAAGTGCTCTTAATCACTTGTATGGGTATTATGTTTGTGTGATCACTGATCACAAGAAAACCAAAGTCCACACCTGCAAGATGAAGAACATATCAACTCAAATCCCCACACCTAATTTTATTTTATTTATAAAGCGCGGTGAATCAACCCCCGGGGGGGTATCTCAGCGCTCGGATACGGCAGTGGAGATATAAGAGGTACTCAGGCTGGGAACAAGACGGTTTTGAGAGCCTTCCTAAATTTTCAGTAGTCGGGGCATTGTCTTAGGGCCAGCGGAAGCAGGTTCCAAATACGGGGGCCTGATAGGAAAAGCATTTCCCTCCTGTGCGTGCTTTCTTAATCTTAGGGATTTGAAGGAGTGACTTGGAGCTAGAGCGGAGGGATCGGATGGGGGTATAGGAGTGAACTTTCTCTGCTAGATAAGGAGGGCTTTTTCTCCAAATAGCTTTGTGGGTGAGGCAACAGATCTTAAATTTTATGCGGAGACGTATAGGGAGCCAGTGTAGTTGATGGAGGAGTGGAAGAGAAGCAGATCTGTTTGGGGCGTTTAAGATCAAACGTGCAGCTATGTTCTGTATTACCTGCAGGCGGTCCAATAAAGACTCGTTGGCTGCTATTAGGAGAGCATTGCAATAATCTAATTTACTCATCACTAGAGTCTGAGTGAGGGTCTTTCTAATGGCATCAGGGAGATAGGGAAGTGCTTTCCTCAGTAGACTTAGGGTGTGGAAGCATGAGCTTACAGTGTATGACACGTGTTTTTTCAAGGTGAGGGCCTGTTCAAGAAACACCACGAGGTTTTTTACTGAAGTAGCCGGGGTGGGTGGGGAGCCCAGTTCTGGGGGCCACCACTGCGGGGACTACAAGAGGGGGGTGTCACCGAAGAGCATGACTTCCGTCTTTCCAGCATTCAGCTGGAGGAAGTTGTCTTCCATCCAACGGGAGATTGCCAGCATGCCGGAGGAGAAAGTGTGTTCAGCTGTCAGGGAGGTTTTATTGAAGGAAAAGGTAAGTTGAGTATCATCTGCGTAAGATACTGGGATGAATCCGAGGTGACGCAATAAGGAAGCCAGGGGGGAGATGTAGATGTTGAACATGGTCGGGCTTAGGCACGAACCCTATGGGACTCCCTTGGTCAGATTTTGAGGCTTAGACCGGAAAGGTCCAAGATTGATGGTCTGGGAGCGATTGGTAAGGAAGTTGTTTATCCATTTCAGGGCAGTTCCCCCGATTCCTGTCTCTCTGATTCTTGTAAGCAGAATCTGTTGGTCGACCGTATCGAATGCTGCCGAGAGGTCCAATAGCACGAGGAGGGTGGGTTGGTTTTGGTCTAAGGAGAGTCTGATGTTGTCGGTGACGGCTAAGAGGGAAGATTCAGTGCTATAGTTTGGGCGGAAGCCAGATTGAGTCGGGTCGAGGTAACCTATAGCTTCTATGTGGTCTGAGAGATGTTTATTCACATGGTTTTACTTAAGTAAGGCAAGAGGAAAATGGGGCGAAGGTTGGACAGGTTATCAGCGGGTAAGTTGGTGTTTTTCCTGATGGGGATGACTTGGGCCACTTTCCATGCAACAGGGAGGATACCTTCCTCCAGAGATTGGTTTAAGATGGAACAGACTGGGTGAGAAAGTTGTTTTGCTAAGGATGCCATGATCTTGGCCGGGATTGTGTCTAAGGGAGAGCCGGAGGAGATTGTGGCCATTATGGACTCGGTGTCTTCTTGTGTGAGTGATGGGAATTTTAGGAGAGTGGAGGGGTTGGGTGGGAAGTGTGGGGGGATGTCCGGGTTGATATCTGGAGAGGAAGGGTTCTTAGAGGAGATTATTTTGTTATAGATGGTGTCGATTTTTTGTATGTAGTGGTCACTAATTTTATCGCAGAGTGTTTGAGAGGGGGCTTCTGTAGATTCACAAGCTGTGGGGTGAGTGAAGGTTTTCAGAAGTTGGAACATAGCTTTGGGAGTGTTTTTAGCTGTGCTAAATTGAAGGGCTATGTAGGACTTGCGGGTTCGTTTAATATTTTTATGGTAGATGGACAAGGCGATTCTGTATTTTTCATCTGAAAGAAACACGTTAGTTAGATTCCTCACCTTAGAATATCCCCAGGCGTCAGACTGGATCCGGAAGATTTTTCGTCAGCAATACCCCTTGCGCGTCGCTAGGCGTCGTCTGCGGCTCCGCGTCCGTCGTCGGCGTCGTGCGCCCAAATGACGTCGTCGGAGTACTTAGACGCCGCCCTCGCGCGCTGACGTCAGTTCTTCTTTTTTCCGCGCCAGTAAGCGCAGATCCGGGAGAGCTACCCCTTTAGTCATTTTTTGACTAACTTTTTCGATCCTTTTTGATCTTGTCTCGACTCCGGTGCCGGTAGGATGCCTGGTTTTAAAGCCTGTGCTGACTGTAGCCGCTTGATGTCGGTTACGGACCATCACCGCCGGTGCCTTTACTGCTTGGGCCTCGACCACGATGCGGAGTCGTGTTCGGACTGCAAGGCCCTGACCTCGAAGGCTAGACGGGAGCGGTCCCGTAAGCTTCTCGAGATTCGCCACTCGGCTCCGCGCCCCTCTCGATCCCGGTCCAGGAGGAGGTCCAAGGATCGGTCGCAGAGCCGCAGCCGACGTCATCATCGGTCGTCGGGTTCCAAGTCTTCGGGTAAGTCGAAGCACTCCAAGAAGTCCAAGAGGCGACACCGCTCTTCGGACTCCCCTCGCCGGTCGCGCGACTCGGCCGAGGGTCAGGGTGGTTCCACCCCCGCGGCTCCGGCAGAGCCGCAGGCGCTGCGCAAGTCCCCATACCCACCGGTCCCTGGGACTGACGCGACGCCGGCGGAAGTCAGTGCCTTCCTCTCGGCCATGAGGAGCCTGGCTCCGCCGTCGACGCCCGCTGGCGCGCCTTCGGGCCCCGCGGTCCCGACTGGGCAACCTTGCCTGCCGGCGGCTCCGGCCCCGGCGCCATTGACGGCTCCGGCCTCGACGCCGCAAGCGCCCGAGGGACCCGTTCCCGAGTCCCCGCCGACGCCGGTCGACCTCGTCAGGCCTCCTCCGCCGGCGTCGACACCGGTACCACCTCCGACGCCGACTCCGCTCGGCGTCGAGCCCCGGTTCAGCCCCGGTCCGGGCCCGGCGCCGATACGGCATCGATGGACGCCGCGTTCGGCGCCGCTGGAGACACATTTTGTCTATCGCCCGGCTCCGATCCTTCCTCCTGCATACCAGGAATCGGATGATGGGGACAACTGGGAGGGATCCGAGGATCCTATGGCCGTTCATGCTCAACTGTCCCAGGACTGGGCAGATGAACTGGGGGAGGCCAGTGGCCTGGATACCTCTCCAGACACTGGATTCATCTCTCCTCCGACTGTGGCTTCGGAGGAGGGTGCTGCTTTCTCTGTGGTGCTGCGCAAGGCGGCCGCAGCCCTTGGGCTCAAGCTACCTGCCGTGGCTGTGAGGACGAACGTCCTCACTGAGGTGCTTCAGTCTGCAGCAAGCTCCACTGAGCCTCTGCTGCCATTCAATGAGGCCCTCACTGACGTTCTGCAGGGCACCTGGTCCAAGCCCTCCACAGTTCCTCCTGTGGACAGGAACGTCGCCAGGCGCCACCGCCCTGCTCCGGGCGACCCCAGTTTTCTGTCCCAACACCCTACCCCTGAAAGTCTGGTTATCCAGGCCTCTACCTCCCAATCCTCCTTCCCAACCGCTCCGCCGGACCGGGATTCCAAGAGGCTGGAACAGTTTGGCAAAAAGCTGTTCTCCTCCCCTTAGTTTGGGCCTGCGGTCTTTGAACACTGCCTGCCTCTTGGACCGTTATTCCCACTCTCTGTGGGATGCGGTGGAGGACGTGCTGCCCCTGTGTCCGGAGGAGGTCCAGACACGACTTACCCAGGCTCTGGCCGATGGGAGGGATGCAGCACGACATGCTATCCGATGTGGGCTTGACACTACGGACTCGCTGGGTAGGGCGATTTCTACCTCAGTGGCGCTTAGACGTCACGCCTGGCTGCGGTCCACGTCCTTTTCGGGCGATGTCCAGAGCACCCTCATGGACATGCCCTTTGATGGCACTCGCCTTTTCGGCGAGAAAGCGGACAGTGCGCTGAATCGCTTTAAGGACTCACGGGCTACGGCCAAGTCCTTGGGCCTCTCGGCCCCGCTGTCGCAAACTTCCGCTTTTCGCCCCTTTCGTGGCCAAGGAAGGGGTGCCTCCTCACGTACGCCTAGCCACCAGCCGCAGAACCAACCTGCGCGCGGTCGCGGACATGGTTTCCGCCGAGGCGGTTCTGGTGGACGACGAGGTCAGCCCACATCCACCCCGGCAGCATCCGCCTCAAATCCTTCCTAGTCCGAGCTTTCAGGCCCATTCCACGCCAGTGGGCGGCAGAGTTCGCCATCACCTGCTCCACTGGCGGTCCATCACATCGGACAGGTGGGTGCTGCAAATCGTCCGAAGGGGCTACTCCCTCCCCTTCGAGACGACCCCTCCAGCCATGCCACCGCAGCACCACCGTATCTCGGGGGATCATTTGAATCTTCTCCACGAGGAAGTTTCGGCCCTCTTGGCCAAGGGGGCCGTCGAGCGCGTTCCGAGCCCAGAAGTAGGTCGTGGTTGTTATTCCCACTACTTTCTGGTTCCCAAGAAGGGCAAAGGGGGCCTACGCCCTATCTTGGACCTCCGGAACGTCAATGCCTTCCTCCGGAAGGAAAGGTTCAAGATGTTAACTTTGGCTCAGGTTCTAGCTGCCCTAGACCCTGGAGACTGGATGGTAGCGTTGGACTTGCAGGACGCCTATTTCCACATCCCCGTCCTGCCGGCCCACCGGCGTTACCTGCGGTTCACGGTGGGCCAAGAGCACTTTCAGTTTACCGTGCTCCCCTTCGGCCTCACCAGTGCCCCTCGGGTGTTCACGAAAGTGATGGCGGTGGTCGCAGCTCATCTGCGCAGATCAGGGGTTCCAGTCTTCCCCTATCTCGACGACTGGTTGTTGAAGGCGGGCTCGCCCCAGACAGTCGTCTCCCACCTCCAGACTACGGCGGATCTCCTACATTTGCTGGGATTTTCCATCAACGTGCCGAAGTCACACTTGAGTCCCTCTCAGAAGCTCCTCTTCATCGGAGCGGTTCTCGATTCGGCGCAGTTCCGGGTCTATCCGCCGGAACAGCGGGTCCGGGATATACAGGCCCTGATTCCCATCTTTCGGCCTCTATCCTGGGTTTCGGTCAGGCTAGTGTTGCGGCTTCTGGGGCTGATGGCCTCCTGCATCCTACTAGTGCATCACGCCAGGCGGCGCATGCGGGCTCTGCAGTGGGACCTGAAGTTTCAGTGGGCCCAGCATCACGGCAACCTGTCCGACCATGTCTTGATCTCGGAGGGCACTGCACAGCAGTTGCGGTGGTGGCTCGCGGACCGCGATTGGGTCAAGGGCAAGAGCCTCTCCCTTCCCCAACCAGAGCATGTCGTAGTGATGAGGGGTGGCCATATGGGAGAGGCGGAGATCAGAGGCCTCTGGTCTCCGGCGGAGTCTCGTCTCCACATCAACCTGTTGGAGTTGAGAGCGATCCGACTTGCACTGAAAGCCTTCCTTCCCTCTGTCAGGGGAAGTGTTGTGCAGGTGTTCACGGACAACACCACCGCCATGTGGTATTGCAACCAACAGGGCGGGGTGGGGTCATGGACCCTTTGTCAGGAGGCTCTGCGCCTCTAGACATGGCTGGAACACCAGGGCGTCACCCTAGTGGTTCAACATCTGGCGGGCTCTCTGAACGCCACAGCAGACGAACTCAGCCGCCGGTGCATGATGGATCACGAATGGCGTCTGAACTCCGAAGTGGCGCAAGGTCTCTTTCAGCAGTGGGGAGAGCCTTGGTTAGATCTATTCGCCACCGAAGAGAACGCGCAATGTCAGCAGTTCTGCGCGTTGGAGTTTCCAAGGCGGCACTCGCTCGGCGACGCTTTTCGTCACGAGTGGAGTTGCGGTCTGTTGTACGCCTTTCCGCCTATACCACTTCTGCCCAGAGTGCTGAAGAAGATCAGGCACGACCGGGCCCAAGTCATCTTGGTGGCTCCGGATTGGGCACGAAGGTACTGGTATCCCGAGCTACTCAGTATGTTGACCGATCCTCCGATACGTCTGCCCCTTCGGGAGGATCTTCTGTCGCAGCAGCAGGGGACGGTCCTCCACCCGAACCTGTCCAGCCTCCACCTCCATGCGTGGAGATTGAGCGGCGGCAGTTGATGCCATTTGACTTGCCTCCTGAAGTCTGCGATATCATTCTGGCAGCCAGGCGTCCCTCCACAAAGACGGTATACGCCTGCCGGTGGAACAAATTTGTGGCATGGTGCACAGCAAAGGCTGTGGATCCCCTTTCCGCCCCTCTTTCTGAGGTTCTACTGTTTCTTCTTTCTTTGGCCCGGCAGGGCTCTGCCCTGGGCACCCTGAAAGGTTATCTTGCTGCCATCTCTGCCTTCTTGCGGCTTCCTGATCAGCCTTCTCTTTTCAAGTCCCCTGTAGTTACACGCTTTCTAAAGGGCATTACTCACACGTTCCCTCCTGTCCCTTTTGTAATGCCTCAGTGGGACTTGAATCTTGTTCTCACATTTCTAATGTGCGCTCCCTTTGAGCCTCTTCATAATTGTCCTCTTCGTCTGCTGACGCTTAAGACTGCTTTTCTGGTAGCCATCACCTCGGCTAGACGGGTGAGTGAGCTCCAGGCTTTATCTTCAAAGCCTCCTTTTCTCTCTGTTCATCCGGACAAGGTTGTCCTTCGGCCTCGTCCCTCTTTTCTTCCGAAAGTGGTGACTCCATTTCATCTTGGGCAGTCTGTCACCTTGCCCACCTTCTTTCCGCCTCCGCATCCTTCCAAAGAGGAAGAGAGGCTCCACCGTCTGGACCCAAAACGTGCGCTCTCCTTTTATTTGAACCGCACAAAGCAGTTCCGGGTGGACGACCAGCTTTTCGTTGGATACGTGGGTGCTAAGAAGGGGAAAGCTGTGCACAAACGGACCATCTCTCGGTGGGTCGTTTTGTGCATCAAAATTTGTTACTCCTTGGCAAAAAAGGACCCTCCTGTTGGGCTGCGCGCCCATTCTACTCGGGCCACAGCGGCTACTACTGCTTTGGGACGGGGTGTCCCTTTGCAGGACATCTGTCAGGCGGCGACGTGGGCTTCGCTACACACGTTTGCCAGACATTATTGCCTTGACAGCCAAGTCCGAAGGGATGGCTTCTTTGGCCGTTCTGTCCTCCAGGACTTTCTGGTGTGATCTTGGTTCGCAGACCCACCACCGGGGATGGTATTGCTTGGGTATCTATTCTAAGGTGAGGAATCTAACTAACGTGTTTCTTTCAGATGAACAAGTTACTTACCTTCGGTAACGATGTATCTGTAAGAAACATTAGTTAGTTAGATTCCTCACCGACCCACCCATCCTCCCCGTTCTGCGAACTGACATCTAGGGTTAAGGTTATCCTTTTCAGGCCCCTAGATTTTATTTTTGGCACCAGTGTCGGTCTTTGCATGGCTCTGCGTTCCTGGCGCGGAAAGCTATGTACAAGAACTGACGTCAGCGCGCGAGGGCGGCGTCTAAGTACTCCGACGACGTCATTCCGGCGCACGACGCCGACGACGGACGCGGAGCCGCAGACGACGCTTAGCGACGCGCAAGGGGTATTGCTGACAAAAAATCTTCCGGATCCAGTCTGACACCTGGGTATATTCTAAGGTGAGAAATCTAACTAACTAATGTTTCTTACAGATACATCGTTACCGAAGGTAAGTAACTTGTTCTTTATGAGCTTCGAGTTTGGTGCAACGCCATTTCCTTTCAAGATTTTTGCAGTTGGTTTTTTCTATATGAAGTTCCGGGGAGAACCATGCTGTCTTGGGTGATGTGGGTTTAGAAGAGCTTTGGCATGCCCAAGAGCAATCTCCCTTAAGAAATATCTGAAAGTGCTGCTACTGATTCAACCTAAAATGGAACTCAAAGGGTCTAGAAACAACTTCCTATCCAAATCTAAGTATTGAGATCAATCAAGCCAACAAACCCTCCTGGTCCTGTGCAGTCTGAAACAAATTAAATGCTTCACAAAAGGTCTACCTCTGTGGGGCAAATAAAGTCACAGTCCCTCTGACATTCAGAGTCCTTAAGACTAAGGTTACCAAAGGAAAGGCCAAAACCGAGGCAAGAATCAGGAAGAAGCTGTGGTACCCCAACATAGATGCTTGGTTTGAGATAGTTAACAAGTGCCACCTGTGCCAAACAACAGGCAACCATGAGTGAGTGGCACCAGTCTTTACAGAAGAAGTCTGGGAACTGCCATGGACAAACCGCAAAGGAGTTCTGCGCCCTCCCTGATGGGAGGCAACTACTTGTTACTGACATCTTTACAAAATTTCCACCTGTGGAAATCATTCAAATCATGGCATTTGAGCATGTCAGTCCCAAATTGGAAAATATTATTGTGGCATATGGCATTTCCAAGATGGTAAAAAACAGACAATAGACTCCCATTCAAAGGGGAGGAATTTGAGGCTTATTTACAAGAGCTTGATATAACAAAGTGATTTGCCAATAAGGATAGACAAAAACAACACCATTGAATCGATCATCCATCACTTCTTAAAGAGTACACACCACTACTCCGCACTGCACTACGAAGAGAGACCCTGCCAACTTTCTACTCATGCAGGGCTGTGTGAGATGGTCAGCATGTGTAGAATGGTACAAATCCGCACAGTGTGTTGATACTGGTTGGGTGACAATGGTGTACAGTTTACAACTTTCAAAATATAGATATGTAGAGATTGTACAAAGAACATATAATATCAGTGGCAACCGTATGGTTGAGAGGTTCAACTGAGTCCTGAAGGATGCTGTTCAGCTGTCCGTCAAGCGCCAGAAATTCAGAACAACGAGCGTTGAAAACAGTATGTAAATTGTCGCTCAACCATTGTCGCTCAACCATTGTCGCTCAACCAGCACGGGCATAAGGGAGCACCGTTATTGTATCAACTGGATACAGACTATTTGGGATAATGAGAGGCAGAAGTCCCAGATCCAAACCTAGGTCAGGATGGCTAGTTGAACCAAAAGTAATTAATTTTTCAAAAAACGAGGCAAGGGCCAACATGAATGATGCAAGAAGTACTACGACCACAAGTTTGAAACACAGGCTGTTGAGGTGAAAGTAGTCCCATGGGGCACAGTGAAGAAATCGGTAAAAGTACATAAGGGAGAGAGTGAGTTTTACAACCCATGCACAGTGAAACGTTATACAAGTTATGAAGAATTCCTTTGTTAGAATGGCACTGGAGTTATGTGCCATTATGTAGTCATACTGGAATGAACCAGGGATATCTGTAGTACAAGTTTGATGTGGATAGTAATCATGCAAGGGTGGACAGTGATATACAACTTGAGAAAGTCTTGAATCTGAGGAACAAAGTTTCAAAGAGGATGGTAGAAGGGAACAAGATGCCTTTTCTAATTCTCATAAGCAAAAGGAACAATTGATGGATGGAATGCTGAACAATGCAAACATTCACCCCCAGTCACAAAGATCTGGGTTTACTCCATCATTCTTTTGTTCACCCCGCCACCCCAGATTGGACCCAGCCATATGCAAATCAATCTTGAACCTGTTCTTTCTGGGAACAGTCCAGCCCAAACTGCCAAGCCAGGTCCTCCCTGGACCAGAAACAAACATCCTGAGACCGGTTTTGGGGCATCACCCCTCATCAGCCAGGCTAGCTTGAATCCAGTGGTGCAGTGAGCACGGGATCCACGTCTGGACATACCCTTCACACTTAGCGCAACAAAAGAAAAAGGAACAATTGATGGACGGAATGCTGAACAATGCAAATATTCACCCCCGTCACAAAGATCTGGATTTAATCTATTGTTCTTTTGCTCACCAACCACCCCAGTTTGATTCCCATAGCATGGCTGAAATTCATGCTGTGAACCAATCAGCAATGCACCAGGGAAGTATTCACTATCAATGGGATGTAAGTTTGGATATGGATAGGATGACCAGATTTTCAGAAGAAAAACCAGGACAGACACAGAAATGGGACTAAATGTCCTATTGGGAAGTATATGGTATCAAGGCGTCTTATATACAAAGATTCTATTTCACAATGTCATATATAGGTAGTTGAGGGGTACTGCTATGGGCACCTACTTCGCCCCAGCTATGCAAATTGTCATATGTGCTAGTGAGAAGAGCAGTTGCTACAAGTGGAATATCAAGGTGAATGAAACGAGAACATAGTCCTATGGACACATTTCATAGATGACTTATTTGTAATCTGGTGGGGGACATAGCAAAGTGCTAGAACATTTGTCACTAAGCTTAATCACAATAATCTCAATTGACACTTCACCAGCACTATAAGTAAAACAGAAATGGTTTACTTCCTGGATCTCAATGTGTATATAAAGAACCAAAGTCTGGAAACTAAAATTTACCACAAACCAGTAGTTTAAAATGAGCATACTCTATGGAGAGGCACTCACAGCATGCCAAAACTGAAGCGAAAACCATCAATTTGATGCTGCTACTGTAGAATAGGGGGTTTAGATTCAGGGAGAGAGGTTATCCCAGAGAAGCAGTGAAAAAGTCCATAACGACAGTCAAACACATGAAAAAGGAAACAGTTCTGTTACAAAAATGTGATCCCTCAACACACAGTACCAATGAACACAGATCCATTGCCCATTTAGTACAGAACACAACTTTATTAGGAAAGTACTCAAAAAACATTGACACTTGGTGCAGAGTGATAATATCATAGGCCACACACTTCCTAACAAGCTAAGCTGCACCTTCAAATGAGTACGCTCGATGAGGAATTAACTGGTAAGGAGTACTTTACCAGAGCCCGCTAAGTGTCACTGGCTAGCTGCCAGTCAGGGAAATTGATTATGCAGTGGGCTACGATACGTGGGCAGACCGAAACATCAGTTACACAAACGCATACTACAACATGTCTGGGCCAAATTTATTCAGTGGCCAAACTTTTTGCAGAAGCACATAGTAATAGGGAAGCAGACCTGCAGGATTTTGTCATAGATGCTGTGCCCCTAACCACTAGGGGCGGGGCTAGGAAAAAGATCCTCTGGAGGATGGAATCCTCATAAGCTTTGAAGCTAGACAGCAAGAATCCAGGAGGCCTGAATATGGATGAGGAGATGTACAAGCATTTATAGGGTAGGTATTCACTCAACTCAACATTATGAGCAGATTACTAATTCTTCCTGTGCTACCTATACATGGAGTTTTCTCTTCTACCTCATGCAACTTTTTCTGTATGTTCAAGAGGAACTACATGTTTTTAGTTTGACACCTTCAGCATGGCATCTATACTGGGCTCCTCTTTTCAATAGTTCATTTGGATGGTTAGCATTAAGACAGTATTATTGGATATGTAGATATGCCCAAGGCAGTTAGGCTTTCAAAGTTTGAAAGGTTAGCGAGAACCATAAAAAGTAGCACTTTCCACGCTGCTTAGCAAAATAGGTTATGACAGCATATATGGTTTGTGTGTGCATCTTGTTTAAGGGTGATACCCAGTAGCTTTGCGGTGAGCTTAATAGTTTTGCTCACATGGGCTTAATTTTGTTTAGGTTGGTATACACAAACCTTTTCGCTATTTAGAGCATGTGGATACTGCAGCATATCTGTTTTGTGCATGCACCTTGTTCCATGGGATAGGTTTATTCATGCTTTGCCCACTCAAGCTCATTTTTGTTTGGGGGAGAATACACAAACTTTTCATAGGAAAGAAAAAGAGATGCACTATTAATAATGAGGACTAGGATCTTTACTTTTTTGCACATCATTTTGCATGAATTGGATTGTACTCCATGTGATGAAAATAGTATCGCAATGAATTTGTATTTTTGAAAAAATAAGCCTGCGCATCACAGCAGTACAAATGGTGTATTTCTGAAATTTCAGTTTTATGTTATTGTTATGTTACTTTATATTGTGATGTTTTAGTTTCTTTGAGAGAAAGGAAAAAAGTATGTGCTTCTAGTAGTACTAATTATGTATTTAAGAAGTCGATCACTTGCACAGCGATTACATAAAGAATTTGAGTATTTGAAAAAAGGGGATTCCAAAACACGTTTTCCCCATGCAATTTCTAATAGGGATTTTAGGCACAACTACAGCCTGATCCGCTGCACGGAATTACATCAAATTTGGCAGAAAGCTAGATCCTGGTCCAGAAAGAGTCCTTTTTGTAATATGGTGTAAATCTGTTCAGTAGTGCCGGCGCTATAAAGGAAAAAGATTTATCTATATCTAGAGACGTGGATCCACCATGGTGGGTCCGCGCATCCCTGCATCAACAGCAATGTTGTGATTGGCTGACTGCAACCTGGGAGAAAAGTCGTGCTCGCCATTTTGTTATCAGGGACACGGTTTACAGGTGGAAAATCTAAAAGGATAGGGGTCAGGATAGATGTATGCTGACTCCATGGGACTGATGGAGGGGTCTGTGAGGAACCAATTATGCGCAAACAAACGCCCCAAAATGTTTTTGGGAGGGCGTGTGAGGATCTGAGGGTCCACGCGGGGCTCAGAGTGGCCCCCCGTGTGAATCCGCGGCAGATCCGCGTATCCAGATCCCAATTTTTTTTAAAATACAACCACTCACAGACTCACACACCCCCACACAACCACTCACACATCCATAGAGCCACTCACCCACTCAGAGCCCAAGAACACCACTCACACACCCATACAGACACTCACCCACTCCGAGACCCAGAAAACCACTCACACACCAATTGACAGACCCCCAGAGGCACTCACACAGCCACTCATACAACCATGTACACACTCATTCAGCCATTCACACACCAACTCACAGAACCACACAGCCAGTCACATACACACTAACACACCCACCACACACTCACACACCCACTTACACACCAAATCACACACCCAGGTTACTGGGACGTTAAAGTTAGCAAAGAGAATGAAAAACTGTAGCAATTCAATGAAAAAAACAAAGATTACAGGGAGGTTATAGTTAGGTTCAGATTTTACACACACAAAACCCTACAAATTCAGCAGTTATGATTATCCAAAGTAACTATAACTCGTACCCTAACGTAACTTTAACTCACGCCCTCGCCATGCACTGCTAATTACCCCACATATTACATCACTCATGACATCAATGATAATATCACTGAAACATGTTGATGAAAGGACGCTTGAATGGCAGGCAAATAGTCCTAGGCTCCATATATGCCCCGAATACAGAACAGTTACCGTTCTGGCATGCCCTGTCTGGCGCCCTATCTAGGTGGTGCGACACCCCCTGGTTATTAGGAGGCGGTTTTAACGTGGTCCTAGATACACACCTAAGCAGGACCTTCCCACCACTTCCGCAGACAGCAGCCTCGTCAAATGCTAGAGCCTTAGGTGAGTTAATGCGATATTGGGGTCTGATAGACATATGGAGAGTGCTGAATCCGCAGGGGCGCCTCTACTCTCACTAATGTCACCCGCATGGGCTACACATGCACATAGATCACTTTATAGGGACCGTGACGCTACTCATGGAATGTATCAGTATGGATTACCTAGGCCGCACACATTCAGATCACAATCTGGACACGCTTCGACTCTCCGGGGACAGCATAGAACAAACGAACCGAGTATGGCAACTACAACCCACAGCACTGGAGGCTCCCCCCCTTCAGGGCCTCGCGAGGCACAACCATAGACATTTATCTCGAAGCAAACAGGGACTTGGTCATTAACACAGGGGTGGTCTGGGATGCATATAAAGCAGTGGTTAGGGGGCAATGTTTAGGCCTCAGTTGGAGTCTACGCTGCCAATTAGACAGACGCCACAGAACTGAAGATGCACTAATTTGTCTAGAAACCGCTGTAGCATGCAACACTGGCACCCAGCAAGCTTTAGATGACCTGCAAAAAGAACACACCGAAATCATGGAGAGCGACTGCATTGCCTAAACTATAGCGCACGCACACCTGCGGCGGCAATAGGGCAGGCCAACTACTGGCATGGCAGATCAGGCAGAAGCAAGCATAACAGCCGGCCCTCTCATTAGGGTCCACATCTGGACTGTTACTGACCAGTCAGCATGATATACACCAGGAATTCACTGCCCATTACACAAGAGTGTATAAATCAGCTGTAACCATAGCCCCAGGAGTGATGGAGTCTTACCTGTCCTCGTTATCCTTACTATCATTGTCCGCAGCACAAAGGGCTGAGCTCAATGAGCCTATCACACCTCTTGAAATTCAAGCGGCAATCCAAGCGCTGGCAACAGGTAGAGCTCCTGGACCGGATACGCTACCAGCTGAATACAATAAAACATATAAAAAAGCTCTTGCCCGACAACTAATCGAAGTATACCGCAACTCGCAAGAGAAAGCGTTCAATACACTAGAATGGGGTTTCCTTTTTGCCACTCTTAGCAAATACGGATTGGGCGCCAGTTTCTTAGGCCTAGTGAGGTTATTGAACACGCACCCCACCACTAAGATTAAAACGGGCCCTTATATACCAAAATCGATCCCAATCGAACACGGCATCAGGCAAGGCTGCCCACTCTCCCCACTGCTGTTTTTACTGTCCATTGAGCTGTTGGCTGTAGCCTTACGTGGAACAGGGCTGCACTGGGGCCTCCCCATGGGAGATGGAATACACACAGTTTCCCTGTACGCGGATGACTTGCTAATATATCTACGGAACATCCAGGAGCCGTGCACGGAAATAGAAAGAGCATTATCGGACTTTGCCATGGTGTCTGGTCTCCGAGTAAACTGAAGGAAATCATGTCTGTACCCATTTATCAAAGCAACTCCCGACCCAGCCTAAATGATTGGCAACACCCTGGTCCGCTGGCAACAGTCGGCATTCGGATACTTAGGTATTTGGATCTATCGGGAATCGGGGGACCTACTGGAGGGAAACCTCACGCACGCCATAACAGCAGTTAGGTCACAAATGTCATTCTGGCGCACCCTCTCATTAAATACAATGGGTCGCATTGCGTTGCTCAAAATGGTAGTACTTCCGAGGCTCCTCTACCATTTCACAAACCTACCCCTACATATCAAACCCGTGATTTTCTGCATGTTTGAAGGCGATATGTGTCAGTTTATATGGCATAGCACACGCAACAGGGTAACACCTGCACCCAGATCATAGCGCTGTTTCACCCTGGCAGGAAAGGAGTAACACCCACCCAACTAATGACGATGGTCGCATATACATGTTTTCATCGCCGTCTAAGACTTATGAAAGATGTGATCCCATACGCACCTTCTTTGGCTATACTCGGCACACCTAGACTGAACCAAACAACCACCATCGCAGAGCTCAATGCATGGGAAGAAGCAGGTGCTCAAACTCTAGGGGACCTATACCATGACAAGATGCTCATGCCAATTGACATATTAGTTGAAGGTTGCGAATTGCCATGGGGTCAGTTCCTCTTACATGCCGCGCTGACGTGGACTATGCGGGCGCTCTGGAGTGATGTGATATAGGAGCTTGCAACTCACCTCACAGCACAGTATTTCCATGTCATGGGCCCGGGACAACACCTCATTAAGTGGGTTGCGGACTCACTGCAGGCGCATGCAACATGTCCAATGTCGTCGTTCAGGCAGCGCTGGGACACAGACTAACAATGGCAGAGTGCGAGTGGGGGACCATCCTAGAGGGCCCCACTAATATCCCTCGGAATGCCAGATTCCATCTTATACAATACTTCATTCTGCATAGAGCTTACATGGCACGAGCTAAGATTAACCAATACTTTAAACTTAACGATGCCTGCTGCTCTAGATGTAAGCTAACAGTGGGTGCTCTCCTACACATGCTATGGGCCTGCAAAGCACTCACCACCTACTGGGAAACAGTTACAATGCACCCAGCAGACTCCACGGGCTGCACAGTAGAGCGCTCTTGGGAGGTATGCCTCCTGGGCCTTTATCGGAGACCCTAAAAAAACAACTTAACATCCCGTTTCATAGATCTCGGGCTCATTGTTGCCAAGCGACTCATTACCAGGCATTGGAAATCCCCAGAACCCCCACCAACAAAAGCCTGGTACCAATCCCTGATGTACTGGGCTCAATCAGAGAGCATAGCACTGCGCCGAGAAGACACGCTAAGACTGTGGGCACAGCCGCTAGCAGCAGCATGGGAAGTGATACTACAAGACTTACGCACATCCTGGCAGGCGCAGGCAGACACTCTATCAGACTCAAGTAATTAGGGAGGCACGAACACAATCGGCTAACACGTAATAAAGTGGCCACTAGTAGGCGGCTCAGACCTAGGATCCCTGCAGTAGCCTGAATAGCATATACTTCATACACACACCCAGGTCAAACTATAAACATCTGCAAAATAAAGACGAGCATCACACTCCCCCAGCACATAAGCGGCGCAGGCATGGAGGCAACACACACCACTGGAGGGTGGAAACACATTGCAGCAGGCGACTGACAGCACACTACCCTGTTGTTTGTAAAACCCCTACCTATAGTATCAGCTTCCTGTTACTCAGTGTTTCACTACAACTAACAGACTGGTTGAAAGCTCGATAAACAGACATGTTACATGTGAATAGTAATCCTAAATTAGAGCTTCCCTTCTGCTATGTACTTATGCGAATAACCATTGTGAAACCTGTATTGTTAAAAAGTAAAAGAAAACGTAATAAATTCAAACAAAAAAATTATAATATCACTGCAACATTTGCAGTGAAATTATTGATGAGAAAACTGTGCATGGTGGAGGTGAGAGTTATAGTTACCTTAGGGCACGAGTTATAGTTATTTGAGATAGCTAATAAAGAAATGGGGGGCCATGTGGCCCCCCTCGTCGGGGGCGTTCTCGGTCCCGGTACCGCCACCTCCCCAGTGCAAGCCCTCTCCTGGAGACCTACATGGCCCTGGGGACCGCCTTCTCCCAGGGTCGGCTCCTGCAATGTCCCGGGGTGCCCAACCGCTCCCACCAAGCCTAGCAAACTGTGCTCCGTTTTGAGCAAGGGACAGCATTTTGCTCTTGCTTGCTCAAACCGCAACACAATTGCTTTTAGACTCCGGCGTCGGCGGGGACCTTGATGCTCCACCTGTGGCCCCCATCACTAAAATGTGGGTGCCCTGGGTGGGACAAGGGCACCCACAACAGAAGCCGGGCCACGGTGGATGGGTTCCCCGGGGCCAAAATCGGTCAAGGAACAAGGCCCACCCAAGGAACAAGGCCCACCTCCCATTATCTAAAAAAAGAATTCAAAAGGCCAGGACCTGGGGAACAGGGTTCCAGGGGCAGATATCGGCCCAGGATGAGGGCCGCTGGGCCCCCCTATCTTTAAATTATAAAAAATGAAAAAGAAAAGAATGGGCCCCGGGGTATGGTGTTCCGGGGCCGAAATCGGCCAACAACGGCAACGCAGCCCCCTCCCTATTCAAAATGGACCTGGCACCTGAGGATAGGGTACCCGGGGCAAAAACTGGCCCCGAGGAAGGGGGGCCACGCAGCCTCCTCCCCAGAGTAAACAAAAAAAAGGCCGGCAAGTCGCTGGAGGGTCCGTACCCTTTCCTCCTTTCTCCACCACTCGGCAAATGTATCTCCTTGCGCACTGCTGGTTGGGGGATTAAGTCCCCTTAGGTGCAGAGGGTCCTTGGAGGCCAACAAGGCTCCAGAAAGTCCCACACAGCCTGATTGCTGAGAGGACTTTCAAGGCCATGCCCCCTTTCTCCATCACTCTGCAAACACACCTCCTGGGGCACTGCTGATTGGGGGATGAAGTTCCCTTGGCTCCAGAAGGTCCTTGTGGGCCAACAAGCCCTCCTGTTACCTCCTGTAAGTCCCACACAACCTGATTGCTGTGAGGACTTTAGAGGCCACACCCCACTTTCTCCACCACTCCAAAAACGTGCCTCCTGTTGCACTGGCAGCTGGGGGATTATATCCCTTTGGCACCAGATGGTCCTTCAGACACCGAAACACGTTGATGTCTCTTCCGCATTAGAGAAAATAAAAATCCATTGAATTTACACTCAGCATTGGCGTGCTGTGGTTTCTTAACGACAGAAAACCTGAAAAGCAATATTATATATATATTGAAAGAAATAACTGTGTCCAGCAGCAGAATCTCGTGATGGCTTCGTTTATTCATACACGTAGTTGATTCTCAAACTGCTAACATGTGTTTCGCACACACTGCGCTTCTTCAGGGCTGTTACATAGAAATTTGTACATAAGTATGTTTCATACGAATACAAAATTATACAAATACAATAAACTCTATCTGATACAATTTTTAATTGCTTGTCAAACTCCAAAGCATCACTTATTTCCTTGTCTATTTGTAGTCATGTAACAGATACATACATTACATCCTACCCCGGAGACCTACATCAATTATTGTTAAACACTATCATTACACAAAAGAACCTCTCGTTAGTGGATTGCTCCATAGCCATGAAAGTTGACTCTCTCTGTACCCATTCTATAAAGGTATATACAATAGTACATCGCACTCCTATTTCATACGATTTTGATAGGTTGTCAAACTCAGAAACATAAA
Source organism: Triturus cristatus (assembly GCF_964204655.1). Taxonomy (NCBI): domain Eukaryota; kingdom Metazoa; phylum Chordata; class Amphibia; order Caudata; family Salamandridae; genus Triturus; species Triturus cristatus. Next base: position 581,306,289 of record NC_140584.1, read on the forward strand.
TTGCTAACCTAGTCTCTAAATTATCCTGTGATAAAAAACTTTGCAGTACATTCTACCCAAGGAAAAAACATAGGTTGTTGTTAACATAATTATCAGCCACCAGACCCTCTTATTATTAAATTGATCCATAGCCATAGGGGTTAAATCTTTCTGAACCCATTCTATTGTTTCAAGCGTTAATGTTCTCCCACATTATCCCATGAATGATATAAATAAATGTTAGAAAATTAAAATGTAAAAATACATTTTGCTTACGTAATTTCCACTCATGCGTTATTTCCTCGTAAGTATTTATTTCATAGGTTTGTCTTCCAGGAATTATATTGTCTATTGTGGATATCTCTAGCAGTATGGTTTACCCGTAATTTATAATGTTATGCCAAATTATCCTGCATACGTTGTAAAGGGTGTGTAACTATATTTTAATTGTCAGGTATAATCACACCTACTTGTATGAACGCTTTTAAAGAGAACTATTTTATCCTTTTTCCATTACAAAGTTTCTCTGCAATTATCTATGAATCCACCATACCGACTGTGCTTCTGTAAGAACACAGAATGTCACTGTAAGTTACTGGTCAAGGGTGAAGGCCTCTGCCTGCCTAATTCCCAATGATCACGAATTTTTGTTCTCACCTTAAAAAGTGAAAGATATTGTCCTCTAAGTTCAGGTTGCCTTCTTTTTCGTCATAGGTGCCCCGTGAACCAGAAATCTAAAAATGCAATCCATCGCACATATTGAGATTTCTTTCTAGGTTTCATCTACACAATGATATTTACAGTGTATTGTGTCAAGTGAACTGTATATAGTGTGACGTGCCATTACTGAATGTACATTCCTTGCCGGAAGTCATGTGAAGGGGATTTTGCAGGAAGCACAGGGCGTGTATTTGCATTGGTTTTTTATACACGTGCCATTACTGAAATTCCACTTCTTTATAATAAACGTGGTAGAAACGAAAAAACCGTCGCCATTGTCGAAATCAGACAATTATTTTACACCTGCAGAGAGCAAGCAACATGTTACCCGTTTTTTACATGCAAACAGAAAATCAAGTAGACTCCTCTCTTTAGAAAGCGAACCTAGCCACGGTTTATGGGGTGACGTGCTTTAAGCAGTTCCCTTGACACTATATTCTGTAAATATGATTGTATTGATGAAACCTGGAAATAAATCTGAATACGTGTGATGGATATAACTTTCAGGTTCCCCGTATCATGGGGCACCTGTGACGCTGCTGAAAGCAACCTGACCCCAGAGGAACAATATCTTTCACTTATTAAGGTGAGAACAAAAACACTAAATAATTGGGAATTAGTCAGGCAGAGGCCTTCATCCCGGACCAGTAACTTGTGGTGACATGATGTGTTCTTACAGAAGCACAGCCGCTAAGACATAAATGGAAGTGGATCCATAGATAATTACAGAAAAGCTGTGTAATGGAAAAAGAATACAATAATTCAACTTAAAAGCGTGCTTAGAAGTAGGCGTGATTTTACTTGACATTTAAAATGAGTTACACACCCTTTAGAACGTATGCAGCATAATTAGGCATAATATTATAAATTACAGGTAACCATGCCGATGGAGATATACACAAAAGGAAATATAATTCCTGGAAGACAACCTATGAAATAAATACTTACGAGGAAATAACGCATGAGTGGAAAGTACGTAAGCAAAGGGTATTTAAAAATTTTGATTCTCTCATTCTTCATATTTGTCGTTCATGGGCTAATGTGGGAGAACTTTAACACTTGAAACAATAGAATGGGTACAGAAAGACTCAACCCCTATGGCTATAGAACAATTTAATAATAAAAGGGCCTGGTGACTGATAATTATGTTAACAACAACCCATGCTTTTTCCTTTTTTTATTTATTTATTTATTTAAACATTTTTTATTGAGTTCTTGGCAATCCATTCATATAATGCAATATATCAAATATAAATGATATGCTGGATCTGGACAGAATACAACCACAGAAAACAAAAAGAAGAAAAACCCATCAAGCATACAGGCAGCTCAACGATTTGAATTCTGACAATAAATCTCGAATTTTATCTAGCGTAATCAGACAAATAGTTTCAATCAAAATAAGACTCCCATATTTTAGTGAATTTACGCAATGCCGCAGTCCTTTGAGCAAATATAAATTTGGTTTTCCTGACTCTCTTAATTTTTTGATACCATTCATCTACAGTTGGAACTGTTTCTGTCTTCCAATACTGGAGGATCAGTGATCTGGCCACTGCTACTAATATATACAGAAGTTTCGCCAGAGAATCAATCAAATTTAGCTCTGGATCAAATCCAAATATGATTACATTTTCATAGCTGGTGATCGTCAAATGTAAATGAAGAGAGAACAAAGAAAACATTCCTTTCCAAAATGTCCAAATTTTAGGACAAAAGGCCATTATATGAGACCAGTTAGCCAGGTCCGGTTGAGTGCATCTAAAACAGGTAGGCGACGTAGTGCTATACATTTTAGCCAAGGTTGCCGGGGTGTAATATAAGTGCCACTTACTGAAAAAGAGCATTCGTCGCCAATTGGCACCTCTCAAAACCGTGAAATTAAATTTATTTAAAATTTTCCAAGAATTATCAGTTAATTTATTGCTTTCCTGCTTCTGCCACTTTTTTATTGCTTTGGCGCTTACATCCTCCTCCCTGCTGTGTGCTAAGCTTTTTCTCCATTTTCCGGCGTTTTGGAAAACTGGGGACGAGAAAAGGTCCTTTATTAAATGAGAGAATTGACTATTCTGCGCTAAATCGAGATGAACCAGAGATTTATACAATAGTACATATGAACCCATGAGAAGAAAGTTTCCACGAATTAAGATGCCATCTCATCAGGAGTCAGCCAAGCTCCATCTTTCACGAAGTTCGATAAAGATATGAAACCAGATCTGGCCCAATTATGTATAGTTTCTGGCCCCATGTTAATCCCGAATCCAGAGGCAGCATCGCTCAGTGGAGTTGTTAAGTTCAGAAGAGAAAGAGAGTACCTTTTCAGCATAGCATCGCGCTTTTTAAGAAACCAACTCAGGACCTTATATCCAACTAATTTAGGTGATTTGACTATCAAAAGTGGAGAGGGAATTTTGGTCTCTTTACAAATTAAATCAAAAAAAATTTTTATGAACAAAGCCTCTCTAGATACTAAGGGGCCGATTCCGATCCTGGAAAAATTTTCCCCGTACGAATCGTGTCCGGATTTTTTACCGTACGAATCGTACAAGTAGCGTACAAACTGCCAAGTACGATTCGCATGGTAAAAAGTCCATACGAATCGCATTGGGAAAATTTCCCCACACGTCCTCAGGTCGGAAAATGTGTCCGACACATCCCCGGACAATTTACCGTACGAATCAGAAAAATGAAGTCCGACCGCGCAAGTACGATCAGTCCCGTCCTTTCGATTTTACAACCGTATGGAAAAAACACCGTACGGTCCGAACTCCTATAGCAACCATGGAGACATGTGCCCGCATACGCGCCGAACACCCCACCCCAGACCCCGTATGTACGCGCAGAACACCCCCCCAGCCCTCGTATGTACGCGCCGAACACCCCCCCCAGCCCCCGCATGTACGCGCCAAACGCCCCCGGCCGCGGATGTACACGCCGAACCCCCACCAGTGTATGTACGGGGCGTACCCCCACCCGTGTATGAATGGAGCGTACCCACACCCCACCAGTGTATGTTCGGAGCGGACCCCCACCCATGTATGAATGGAGCGTACCCACACCCCACCAGTGTATGTATGGAGCGTACCCCCACCCGTGTATGTACGGAGCGTACCAACACCCCGCAAGTGTATGTACGGAGCGTACCCCCACCCGTGTATGTATGGAGCGTACCCACACCCCACCAGTGTATGTACGGAGCGTACCCCCACCCGTGTATGTACGGAGCGTACCCCCACCCGTGTATGTACGGAGCGTACCCCCACCCGTGTATGAATGGAGCGTACCCACACCCCACCAGTGTATGCACGGAGCGTACCCCCACCCGTGTATGTACGGAGCATACCAACACCCCACCAGTGTATGTACGGAGCTTACCCCCACCCGTGTATGTACGGAGCGTACCAACACCCCACCAGTGTATGTACGGAGCGTACCCCCACCCGTGTATGAATGGAGCGTACCAACACCCCACCAGTGTATGCACGGAGCGTACTCACACCCGTGTATGATTAGAGCGTACCCACACCCCACCAGTGTATGTACGGAGCGTACCCCCACCCGTGTATGTACGGAGCGTACCCCCACCCGTGTATGCATGGAGCGTACCAACTCCCCACCCGTGTATGTATGGAGCGTACCCCCACCTGTGTATGTACGGAGCGTACACCCACCCGTGTATGTACGGAGCGTACACCCAGCCCCCCCTGTATGTACGGTGCGAAACACCACCACCGATGGACGGTGCGGACCAACACCCTGCCCGTGTCTGTACGCACCCTACCCCAGGCCCCTACACCAGCACCCTCACCCAACATCACGCATGTACAAGTCGTACTAAGCCATAGCAAAGGACAGCACTGTACAACAACATGGCCCATGTACGCACCGTACAGACGCAAAAAACACTCGTACTGAACCAGGACAAACCAAAACAACACAAGGAGAGTCAATTTGATGCACACAACACCACAAAACATGTCCAACAAGCCCAAATACATCCTATACACTGACCTGCAACTGCCAAACAGCTAAACAGAGGCCCAAAACACAACCACTCCTTATAACACACCCACCCAAAGTTCAAACACAGCCACACCCACAAATGGACCAATAAAAAGGCCCAACACACACAAACCATGATCCTTTGCAACAGATCCACTACTGCCAGACCACAGAGACAACGCACTGCAGCATACTACATCCATCAATACACCTTACACTTGCACTCCTTCACACAACCACCATCACAAACACCCCCTCATCACATTCACACACACACACCTTCACAACCACACTCACACACCCACAACCATCCACACCAACACCCCCACAACCATCCACACCCACACCCCACACCATGCCCACTAACAAGAATCCAAAGTTCACAAAGGAGGAGCTGGAGGTCCTTGTCGACGAAATCGTCAGAGTCGAGCCACAGCTCTTTGGAACATTGGTCAGACGGACCAGCATATCCGAAAAATCAGCCATGTGGGAGAGGATTGTCAATTCTGTGAATGCTGTTGGGTCCACCCGAAGGACCAGGCATGAGTGCCAAGCCAGGTGGTACGATCTGCGGACGATCACAACCAGAGGAACATCACTGGAGGAGGGCCGCCCCGCAGACCGGTACACTACCATCCCTGGGAGGAGAGGGTGATGGCCACGCTGCCGCCGGTGGGAGTAGACGGAGTAGAAGGAGTCCGATAGCCTGGTGAGTATACAAACAACTCACCTCACATGGGGGGAACGCCATACACAACCAAAATACCAATCATGCACGCAACCCCCCCAAAGCCAGCACCGGACACAACCACACTCCAAAAACACACACATGCCACTAGCGCCTCCATGCCCCAAGCAAGGCCATGCCAAGGCACAGGCCACACAAAACACCAACACAAGACAGGATGTCCCCGATGCCGGGAGGGTGGGCCTCAAAACTAACATAGAGCAACTCTGAAGCACACAACAATGCCCTCAGCCCATATGGCCTAGGGCACAGCCATACAAACAGTGTGTCCCCACACAGTACTGTGTTGCCTGCAAATGGTGGCCGCGTTGCAGGATGACATGGGTATGAAGGCACAATTTGCACATAACAGCAGCTAATGAAGACGCATCACTCTGAAAGAGTGTCAGCACACACCGCCACAGCAGCAGCGCAGACTCAGACACTCCGCCCAATGGGTGCCCGGAGATAAGAAACAAACCCACATGAACAAGCCAATGGCCTTTGAAAGACCTGCAAACTGTGTGTGCCCAGGAAGCTGGGCTGAGGTGACAGAGGGTGACACACAGAGGGAGGGAGAGGGGGAGAGAGAGGGAGGGAGACAGAGGTGGACACAGCGAGACAGACAGAGGGAGGGAGGAGGGTGACAGAGGGAGGGAGAAAGGGAGACAGAGGGAGACGGACAGAGGGAGGAGGCTGACAGAGGGAGGGAGAAAGGGAGACAGAGGGAGACGGACAGTGGGAGGAGGGTGACAGAGGGAGGGAGAAAGGGAGACAGAGGGAGACGGACAGAGGGAGGAGGCTGACAGAGGGAGGGAGAAAGGGAGACAGAGGGAGACGGACAGAGGGAGGAGGCTGACAGAGGGAGGGAGAAAGGGAACGAGAGGGAGACGGACAGAGGGAGGGAGAAAGGGAGACAGAGGGAGACGGACAGAGGGAGGAGGCTGACAGAGGGAGGGAGAAAGGGAGACAGAGGGAGATGGACAGAGGGAGGAGGTTGACAGAGGGAGACGGACAGAGGGAGGAGGCTGATCGAGGGAGGGAGAAAGGGAGACAGAGGGAGACCAAATCACCCTTGGGTGGTGTGGCCATGTCCGCTCGTCAGCAGGTGGACTGTGTGCATGTAGACAAGGTTTGGCAGTGCGTGAACCCCCCCTTTAACCTTTGATAAACACTGGGCCATGTGTCAATCTGTGCACGAGTACATCAGCGCTGCAGGCACAAACCTAACCTTACACCCAGTATACCCACCCACTGTGTTTGTCAGAACCCTGTCACAAATGCTTAAGTTACCTACCTGCATTCTCAAATAGCATGGAAAAAACACCATGTGGCCACGTACAGTGCAACACGTAAGGCGGCTCTGCATGGCTTGCTACGCCCGCTCACTACACTGCTGACTGCGTTCCAAAAAGATGCATCAACTAAGATTGTGTCACACATAGGTAAAGTGTCGAAAGCTGTGGCCAAGGGACATACCCATGCACAAGTGCACTGTGAGAGGAATGCAAGCCAAATCCAACCACCCAGAGGAACTGTGCCAACTCAAAAATGAATGAAACATGGATGTCGCATGTAACACAATTAACATTGTCTCTCTCACACACAGGTCAACGTCGTCGATCTCCCCCCAACACTGGGGGGAAAGACTCACAGGACCAGGCTCTGCGTGAAGAGGACCCCACCGGCAGCGACGACTCTCACCACTCCGTGGATGACCCAGACCAACCTGGCCCCTCTGGTGTCCAACCACCTGCAGCACCTGCGTCAGGTACAACTGTGCCAACCACCACCCCCATTCCTGCCACATCCCAGGAGCCCTGCCCGCACACAACAACACAGCCAGTCTGTCCAGGAGGGACAAGGTTCTCCGGGCACCCAGAAGGAGGCAGGTGACACCGCAAATGCCATCCCTCAGGGGTCCCGGAGACCCGATGTGCCCACAACGGCAGGCCAGGCGCAAGTGGGCAGGGGTGGTGGGAGTGGAGGACGGCGGAGGCGCGAACCTGACCAGTTGGCTCAGGAACCGGTAATGTCACACGTCAGCAACATCCTGGACACATACCGGCGTGACACCAGGGGCATAGTCCAGATTGTGTCCACCCTCACAGACATCAAGGGGACCCTCGAGGAGATGAAGACCCTGCAGGCCGAGCAACATGCCTGTCAACAGCCACACCAAGGACGGATGGAGGCAAGACAGGCTGAGCTCGTGGCGGTGCAAACGGACATGACCCGTGTACTCCGTCGGATTGCCGAAAACATGGGCAACCCTCCCTGTGCCACCAGGCGAAGAACATCACCACCCACAGGGAGGGATCAGGAGGAGGAAGATTCATCTGACGAAGCATCACAAGCATCATCACGGCCTGCTTCTGAGGGTCCCCGCAGGAAGGTGGGTCGTCCACGCAAAAGACCGTGAGAGTCAGCGGAACATCACCATCTCCCAGGTCACCTGGCCTGGCACCTGGCCCTCTGGCCCAACAGCAGCACATCATCACATGACATTCTCTGGCACATGGCCTTGCTGGTCACTGTCTGACCAATGTTGACAAAGACTGTGGCATAGACTTTGATGACTTCCAATGGCAAGGATACCAACTCCCCCTGTGAACTTTGGATTCTACACTCCCGCAAAGCACCTATTGTCATCCCCCCAAACACGTACCCCACCACAAATAAAAATCATCACAATCACGAGATGATGCCGTCATTTTGCATTATTCCACTACATGTGTGTGTTGTAAAGTCAAACCATGCCTTATTTCAGGAGTAACTCCAACCATCCATACCATGGGGTCTGAGTCTGGCACAGGACACACATGGGTCACAATGTATCATCCAATACAGACATAAAGCACCATACTCACCCGTGATGGGCCCAACCAGCTGAGGGGGTGCCCGCACAACTGTGCCTACAGACCTATTTAGAAGAGCAACAGTCATGCGCAGAGGTCAGGGATCATGTGGAGTGTCCTGGGGTGCTACTCCCAGATATGTGTAGACACGTGGCAGAACCATGTCCTGTATGCTTGAGTCAGGTGGATGTGGAGAATGGTGGGCCGGCCAAGGTTGGATGCATGGAGATGGCACAATGTGGTGTTGGATCACAGTGCCACAAGGTTGTGTTGTGGTTGTGGGCTGCATCCCGAGTGTGTGCGTGGATTGAGAAGGTCATCCTGCAGCTGGCAGTGATCCATTCCCTCCATCTCTGTTGGACGTTGATGTGGCCTGGTCGCCGGATGTAGAAGCAGAGCTGTGCAGATGCACCCTGGATGTGGACAAGTATCATGGGAGTTGTAACGCACATGTCCGTAGAGTGCAGGGTAGGATTAGACACGGATGTCGTAGTTGACCTGGGGGATGGTCTCTCTTGCCTTGAGGTGGATGGAACTGGGGATCTTGTGCATAATGCCGAGTGTGCTGCAGCATGAGGCACAGATGCTGCTGATCAGCATAGCACATGTCAACGAGCAATCCATGATGAACACCAGCTCGTTTGCGTGGACACTGGGTGCCCTTGCTGCAGGGCCTGCAGCAACATGCGCCATGTCAAGAAAACAATGCCACATGTTGCACACAAAGACCAGGATCTCGGGAAGGAACTATGCAAAAGGTGTATGTCAAGGAAGGAATGTCTGGTTCAACATGGCGCACACACACACACAATGGATGCACATGCAGCACAGTGGCCGTCGTGGAGACTGACATGCCACAATACCTACACAGCCATGGACATCATGCACAATACAGATTCTAATCCCTGACAAACAGCTTGCATCTTGCTACTCCACACATAGACTCATATGCACTATCTCTGATAACTATGCCAGACATGCCGCATGCACAGTGGCAACAGACCACCATTGACAGAGATGAGTCACCTTGGAGGCAGAGGGACACCTTTATTAGTCATGTGTGTCGGAATGCTAATGCAACTCTGTCAACACATACACAGGTCATGTGGATGAACATGTGGGACCAACACTGGCACCCACCTTTGCACCACAGATGCTGGAAATCCATAGAACTGGCACACAAGTGACGGGTTACAGCTAAACACCCCCTGCTGTTCACGGAGAGGCTGCTATACACCATTGAGCCTCTAATGGGGAATTCACACACCATGTCAACCCGGTGCAACCCGTATGTTTCCGAGAGCAGTGTTACACACATTGATGGCTTCATCACAATCCACAATCCCATTACAGATGACTGTCAGCAAGTCTGACCATCAATTCAGGTGAATTCAGCTCCATGTCATGTGCCCCATGGTGATTCTACATGTATGAAATGTCTCCAAACCTGAACAGGAGCAGTGCACACACATTCAAAACAAATACCACTCCCAAAAAGCCGTGCTGCATCCCTTACCCTAAGGAGATTTTCAAACTTGTCCGTGCATGTAACGCTGATTCAGCACATGTTGCTGTGTTCATGAGGAATAGCAGGAGCACAACAATGCCACCAGCAGACAGCATGTGCAAGTACCTGTGGATGAGAGACACACCAGAAGTCAGCCAAAAGAAGCACATCCGCATGCATGTGCATGTACTCGACACGTATAAGGTTGTCAACATGCTAGGTGACAATGATGACTCTGGAAAAACATTCTTCTATTGCACCATCACTCGAGTGACACATCCAAACACACCTCTGACTCACTTGGCAGATGGACACACACATTGCAACACATGCCACACACGGCTCAATGCGTGCACACTCAGACACTGGAACTTACCACTAAGCAAAGAAGTTGCGTATGAGCCGACTCCGGATGTCCTCCCCCCTCTCCTCCTCCTCCACATCACTTGCCTCGTGACCAAGCCCTTCATCCTCCACGGGTGGATGGTCCTGCTCATCCGGATCCAGGATCAGCTTTCTCCACTGCCATGTTGTGCAGCATGCAGCACACGAGGAAGATCTTGCAGACCTTCACCGGTGCATATGGGAGTGCGCCACCGGTCTTGTGGAGGCAACGGAATCGGCTCTTCAGGAGGCCAAACGTCCTCTCTATCACTCGCCTGGTCCGCCCATGAGCGTTGTTGTAGCGGTGCTCGGCAGCCGTGCTGGGGTTGCGGAGAGGCGTGATCAGCCATGGCATGTTGGGATAGCCAGCGTCCCCCACATGGAAACATCATGGACAAAAGTGGGTCAGGAGAAGCAGTAGGACAGGAAGATGACGTTAAATACATGACTGCCAGAGTATACCCACCAACAATACATGCTTGTTCGTTGCGCAGCTGCAGCATCATTTCAGGCACCCTGCTACGCCTCATGATGTAGGCATCGTGTGCTGATCCTGGAAAACGAGCACAGACATGTGAAATCACCATGTTGGCAAGACACACCACAAGGGCATTAATGGAGTGGTAATGCTTGTGGTTCCTATACGCTACCTCCTGTGCCTGTGGTGGTACCAAAGCCACATGTGTTCCATCTATGGACCCAATGACATGGGGCATCCCTCCCAGGGCATAGAACTCACGCTTGACACCTGTCAACTGCTCAGGAGTTGGGAATTTAATGAACTCATCCAGGTGATCCAACATGGCCTCTAAAAAATCATGCAGAACACGGCTGAACATGGTTTGGGACATGCCACCAACATGAGCAATGGTATATTGAAAGGTACCCGTGGCAAAGAAATGTAGGGCTGCCATCACCTTCATCTTGGGTGTCAGTGCAGTAGGATACCTGTGTAGTGGTTGGAGGTGTGGTGCCAGCCGTGTCGTCAAGTCCTCAATCAACTGTTGGGGGAAGCGGTAGCGGCGTATACAGTCATGTTCCCTCAGGTCAGCCAAGTCCGGAATTGGTCGATGGAGAGGCGGAGCCCTGCAGTGAATTTGAAGGGACAACGAAGAGTGAGTACAGTACACCACCAATGTCAATGTACTGAGCACATGTTCAACAGGCAATACACATATGCTACATACAGAGTCAGGTCTGTGCAATATGCCCTGGACACGTATGCCAGGCAGGTGACACTCCTACCAAGAGCCAGCCACAAACGTGGATTCTCAAGCTCAACATGACATGGCATGAAACTAGCGGTGGGCCAGTGTGAGTGAACAGGCAGACACATCACAGGAGTGCCAGACATCCGCATATGTGCAGAATAAGTATGTTAATCATACAGACAGGTTGCGGAACACTAGAGGCACAGGTCACATGTCATATAAAAAGGACAGACCACACACCTTGCCATGAAGGAGTACATGTCAAGACTGATCACACATACATTGAGAGTATGCAGATATGTCCTTGTTTTGAAACTCCGTGTCGATGCATACATACACACCTTACGTCGGATGACACATGTGGGATGGTGTGCGTAACAGTGTGCCATGCCCATCTACACACAGACACATGTCGGTTGCAGTAACTGCAGATGCATTTGACCAAACACCTACAGCAAACCAATGGGAACACATGACACACACATGACATAGTTACAGCGTGCAACGCGGGCATTCACATCTCAGGTGTAACATTCCGTGTACCTGGCATCAGGGGACAGTTGCGGGTGTCGGTGACTGTGCCATGCCAGTGACGCATGGCTCAACAAGTCTGTACTACATGCACACATGTCAAAGGAGTGACATGTGTACACAGCTCATCATACAGTTATTTGCTTCACACCTCAGGAGTAATGTGCCACATCACAGCCTGACACACCTGTGCCCGACACATGTAGTACTGCACAGACAATGCCTTGATGTCCAGCCTTGGCCAAGTATGACAGCTCTATTCCTGTCTGTGTGCCGCCTGTCACCACTGTCAGGTGTGAAACGCACCATACATACGCACTGAGGGCGTGTTTACGGTCCCTATCACAATGGGAGTGCTGGCATATGCGTACGCCATAGTGATACGGACCGTACACGCGTGTGTAGGGTCGCTATCACTATGGGAGTGCTGGCGTATGCGTACGCCATAGTGATACGGACCGTACACGCGCGTGTAGGGTCCCTATCACTATGGGAGTGCTGGCGTATGCGTACGCCATAGTAATATGGACCGTACACGCGCGTGTAGGGTCCCTATCACTATGGGAGTGCTGGCGTATGCGTACGCCATAGTAATACGGACCGTACACGCGTGTGCAGGGTCCCCATCACTATGGGAGTGCTGGCGTATGCGTACGCCATAGTAATACGGACCGTACAGGCGTGTGTAGGGTCCCTATCACTATGGGAGTGCTGGCGTATGCGTACACCATAGTAATACGGGCCGTACACGCGTGTGTAGGGTCCCTATCACTATGGGAGTGCTGGCGTATGCGTACGCCATAGTAATAGGGACCGTACGCGAGTCTGTAGGGTCTCTATCACTATGGGAGTGCTGGCGTATGCGTACGCCATAGTGATACGGACCGTACACACGCGTGTACGGTCCCTATCACTATGGGAGTGCTGGCGTATGCGTGCGCCATAGTAATACGGACCGTACAGGCGTGTGTAGGGTCCCTATCACTATGGGAGTGCTGGCGTATGCGTACGCCATAGTAATACGGACCGTACACACGTGTGTACGTTCCGTATTACTATGGCGTACGCATACGCCAGCACTCCCATAGTGATAGGGACCGTACACGCGTGTGTACGGTCCGTATTACTATGGCGTACGCATACGCCAGCACTCCCATAGTGATAGGGACCCTACACACGCCTGTACGGTCCGTTTCACTGCATTTGGGGTGCCCTAGGGCCGTGGAACGCACCGTACCTGTGTGTAAATATTGAAATAACATAGGGGACACATGAGGGACAAGTATAAGGGCCAAAATGCATGCTGGTTGTCATGGAGACCGAGTTTAAAGTTTGCATTTTAGCATCAGGTGGCCAGCAGGAATCGGTTGGAAACAATATACTTTGTTGCAAAGTGGTTGTTGACTTGACATCATGCTCAATTTTAAAACCATGCAAAGCCACTCACTGGGGTAGGTTTAAAGGGATTGGAGGAAACGTAGGATGCTAATGTGACTGACCAATCACTCTGTACTCCTGTAAATAAAACAGGCCAGCAAGGCAGATATAAGGCAGCCAGGTCCCATGAGAGAGCACTTGCCTGCACATCCTTTCATTCCACAACACTGCTGCTGCTCGTGATTCCTCTGGCACCATGTCCAGGTCTGTGGAGAGGGCCCAGCCATTCACCATGGAGGAGAATTTGGTGATCCTCCCACAGTACACCATGCTGTATGGTCGACCAGGGGAGCAGGTGGGTGCTGACTCCACTAGTTTAGGCTGTGCCCCTTTTTTGTGACTGTGACTTCTGGCATTGTGTCCATGTGTGACAGACATGCAATGTTGTTTAGAGTGGGTCCCAGGGTGGGAATGCCTCATGTCTCCCATGCAGAGCATGCTGTAGTTCCTGTGTGCACTCCTCACTTGCATAGTGCTTACTGTGACAATCAATGCATGGTGCATGCCACATTCAGCCTGGCTACTCCTCCTGGGAATGTTGTTTCTACAGTCCTGATGTGATTCTGTGGTCCCCCAAGTGTGACAGGTGACAGTACCCATAGATGTGTGTTTGTTTAGTGTACCTGTGCTGAGAGTGTCCAAATGATGTGTTTGTCCCCTGGACATTGGTGTGTGTGTGTGTGTGAGTCCCCTGTCATGTGGGTGATTGCATATGTGGAGTGTTGCACGCCAGCTGCATGAGGGATGGATATACCCTGCCCATCTGATCTGAGCAGGGAGCAGTGCTGTGTGACTGCCGTGCTGAGCCAGCCCCACACCTGTGACACCCCCCAGTCTAGTGGCACATGGGCAGAGTGAGGTTTGTACCCGCAGTTGGCAATGGCAGGTGATTTTCCTGTGCCTGTGTGTGTCTGTGTACTCTGCTGAGGTTGCGTCAGTGGGCTGGGGCATGTGACTGCTTTGAGGTGCTGTACATAATCCTGGTGTAGCTTGTGATGCACAGTGTGATCCAGGATCATTGGTTGTGTGGCACCCCTCATGCCACCTGTGTACTTTCAATGCCACGTAGTGCATTTGGCCTTCCGCAGAGGATAATGTCCCTATGACAAACGTGCAATGAGTTGCCTGCATACCATGGCCTGTTCAAACAAGACAACTTATTAATATGGTTGTCTCTGTGTCATTGCTCAGGTGTATTAAAGTATTCTCACTTTTGCATCCTCACAGGTAGGCGTCCATGCCAAGGGAGAGATATGGAAGCAAGCCGTCAGTGCCGTGAGGAAGACGGAGGGTCGGAAGCGGCGCCTAGCCCAGGTGAGGAAACGCTGGCAGGATATCCGGTGCTGGACGAGGAGGATCGCACGGGTCCTGCTGGGGGACTCACCTGAGAGCCACAAGAACCGTGGGCGCCGGCGTCTGACCCACATCCATAAGCGTGTGCTGGCGGTGGTCTTCCCCGACTTGGATAGGTGCTTACGGGAGAAGCAGCAGCAGGAAGGGGGTAGGTACATGTGTGTTTGTTGTGTGTCACCAGCTTTTGGAAGTGCGCAGTTGCATGGATACACTGCCAGGGTTTAAATGTGCAGTGCATGACCTGTTCCCCAAAGTAAACCGGTGCTGTTCTTCCTCCCTTCCCCTCCTTGCCATGTGTTCCCTGGTCTGTGTGTAATCACTCATGCACAAGGTTATCTAGGCTGGCAGTTAATCCAAGTGCCCAATGCTTGCAGCATCATGTGTGGGGGTGGTGTGTAACTGGTTTTGGGACCTTGCCTGTGCCCTGGCCAGTTCAGTCATTGTGGGGTCCATGTCAGTTGGCACTGATGGTGAGTCCCGACATAGGAGTGTGTCTTAAAAGTGTACTGCCTTACAGCATGCATGTCCAATGTTGTGCCCTCTGACATGATGTGCATGAGTGGGAGTAATGCATAGTGCAGGGACGGTTGCTTCAGTTACACTGGGGCACCTTTTCCTAGGTATCATGTGTGTCATACAACAATGTGGACATTCTCTGTGTCTTCGGCATAGGTTGGGCTCTGTGGCATTGTACCCTGGCCTCATCTGTATTTACGTAAACTGTGCTACATGTGTCCACTGTACAGTGTGACCCAATTTTGCTTGTGCATACTTACAGTGGGCAGTGCCTGTGTGTCTTGGTACGACAATCTGATGATAGTTGATTGTCAATGATATATGTGGACAGGCGCACCAGGGGTAGTTTGTGTACAATCCGGATTTAGTGCAGGCCATGTGTTTTTATCCCAGAGTGAGAGGTGTAAGTACTTCCTCTGTCTCAATCATATTGTCTCAGGTAGGGGGCGGTTTGTGCAGGCAAGGCCTACATGTAAAAATCTGAAGTCTCCTTGCTAGGTCTGGCCTGTGTGTGATGTTTGTCTGGACATACACTCAAGGTGCAGTGACCCAATCATGTTGGGCATGGTTTAATGTATTAGCTTTGCAGCATGTGCAAAAAGTTAATAGACATGGTTCCTGCTCATCCCTTTTTTGGCAATGCTGTGTGGTGCTGATGCTGTGCACGATTGTCCCCAGAGCCTGGCTCCTCTGTCCAATTTGATATCAAGTAATTTGCTGTTGTGTCGTGCTCTCCATTGTTTCTCAGTGGCATGGTGGGTCAACCAACTGTGTGTTGCAGGGCCTACATATGTACCTTGTATTGTAGATGTTACTCATGTTGCTTTTCAGGCTATGCACTGTGACCTATGTAGATTTGACTCATGTGACATATGTATACAGGTGTCTGATTATTTCCTGTCTCTTCACCTTGCCCACAGCATCGTCGGGGGACTCCGAGGGAGACACTGGCACGGACAGTGAGGAGGGATCGAGCACCAGTGCTGTCTTGTCTGGCGCATCGAGTGGCACGGAGGCCGAGGGGAGTGAGGCGGAGTGCCTGTCCAGTCCCACCACCGACTATGACGCTGACGGGTCCGAGGCTGAGCTCCCAGAGGGGGCGGAGGCAGCTCCCACAGCTGAAAGCAGCACTCAATCTCTACCCGCCCCCTCCATTACCATCACCGGCCTCCCACTTGCTCGGGTCCCTTCCCGCCGTGCTAGGTCACCACGTGTCTCCTTCTTGCCAGGCACCGCACCCCCTGCCCCTGTCTCCACTGCTGCCGTGAATGCCGAGTCTGTGGACATCCTGCGCCAGTTGCAGGTTGGTCAGACTGCGATGCTTAATGTCCTCCATGGCCACGCCCGTGTGCTCACCCAGATGGAGGCATACATGGAGGGCATCTCAGCTGCGCAGTCTGACCAACGCCAGTTGCTGAGGTCCATAGACTCAACACTGACTGCAGCAGTGGATCTCCTGCAGCGCTGCGTCCCCCCCCTACCCCTGCACCATCCACACTTCCCACTCCCATGCCTGTCCCACGCACACCCAGACGTCACCATGCATGCACCCCACCAGACACAGGCACCACACCACCAGGGAAGGCCAAGCGCACACCTCCTCTCACGCACACACAGGGTGAAGTAGGCACACCCACTGGGTCGGGGGGCAAACGGAAGACACGCAGCCACAGTGGGAGTCCACATTCCTCACAACCCACTCCCCCCGAATCCACTCCCCTCAGCTCTCTTGGCCAAGATTCCAACAAAGATTCCTTCATGGCCGCTCTGTCCCTGAGCCCCAAAGTGACACCACCCCGCAAGCGGTCAAAGGAGTCCCCGGTCAGGGTGGTTGAGTCCCCCCCCCCCTGTCCACACCCTCCCCCAGTAGCGCTGCGACCCATCCCTCCGACCCCCCCCCCTCCTTGGGGCCTGTGGTTCCTTCGGGTGCAGGGGAGACGCTGGGGGACCTTGCAACCATGTGCAGCGCCATTCTCACCACCACCTTTGGCTTCCCCACCCCCTGTGGTGGAGTCCTCCGTCCCTGCACCCACAACACCTACCCTTGCCTCTCCTGTCCCTGCGGTGCCTGGTCCTTCCCCCCCACATGATGCCCCCCCCTGTGGAAGCAAAGGAGGTATGAACTGTGCAGGCAGGCTAGGGGACACGCGTCCCTATGTGTCCCCCACCAGGAATTGGACTATGGACTGCCCTATGGGCGTTGAACATATTGAACTTTTATTAACAATTTTTTCTTTTCATGCTGAATAAAGCAATGTTTTATTTTTCCTTTGTACACTACTGCTTTTCTGGTATTGCTGTTGGTGGTGCTGCTCCATGATTTGGGGTGGTGATAATGTGTTAGGTGTCTGGGAAATGTTGTGGTGTGCTGCTCATGGGGTGGACCCTGGTATCTGTGTGCCATCACAAGGGCTCTGCAAATAATCTTTGGTCATGTGTGTTCTTACTGTATGGTGAAATTGTCCCAAGGTGTGTTCCTTCCTCTGTGGACCCTGACATCTTCCCTGCAGGGTGTTTCCAATATGTTGTGCTGAGCTGTGTCTACATTTCCTTGGTGTGTGACGGATCCGTTCAACTTTGGCCATGCATGCTGGGCAAAGTCTCCACCTGCATCATTAGTGGCATCCTTGGTGGTCGCTGTACTTGTGTATGGAGTTTATTGACATTACTTCATGTGGACATGTTCCCTTTTACACACTATGCATGTGTGTACTCCCAGCCTCACACACATGTGTTACGTGTTCTGCAGGGTCTTTGGGCACCAGACTGACATTTGTGGCCATTGTATCTGTGGGTACTCCACCCTTTTCTTTCCATGGGCACTGCTGGGAGGACTCTGCACCCACCCCTCCTGTGTCTGGGCACTGCTGGGAGGACTCTGCACCCACCCCTCCTGTGTCTGGGCACTGCTGGGAGTGATAGGCACCCACCCCTCCTATGTCTGGGCACTGCTGGGAGGACTCTGCACCCACCCCTCCTGTGTCTGGGCACTGCTGGGAGAACTGTGCACCCACCGATCCTATGTCTGGGCACTGCTGGGAGTGATAGGCACCCACCCCTCCTATGTCTGGGCACTGCTGGGAGGACTCTGCACCCACCCCTCCTGTGTCTGGGCACTGCTGGGAGGACTCTGCACCCACCCCTCCTGTGTCTGGGCACTGCTGGGAGTGATAAGCACCCACCCCTCCTATGTCTGGGCACTGCTGGGAGTGATAGGCACCCACCCCTCCTATGTCTGGGCACTGCTGGGAGGACTCTGCACCCACCCCTCCTGTGCCTGGGCACTGCTGGGAGGACTCTGCACCCACCCCTCCTGTGTCTGGGCACTGCTGGGAGGACTCTGCACCCACCCCTCCTATGTCTGGGCACTGCTGCGAGTGATAGGCACCCACCCCTCCTGTGTCTGGGCACTGCTGGGAGGACTCTGCACCCACCCCTCCTGTGTCTGGGCAGTGTCTGGGCACTGCTGGGAGGACTCTGCACCCACCCCTCCTGTGTCTGGGCACTGCTGGGAGTGATGGGCACCCACCCCTCCTATGTCTGGGCACTGCTGGGAGTGATAGGCACTCACCCCTCCTATGTCTGGGCACTGCTGGGAGGACTCTGCACCCACCCCTCCTGTGTCTGGGCACTGCTGGGAGGACTCTGCACCCACCCCTCCTGTGTCTGGGCACTGCTGGGAGGACTCTGCACCCACCCCTCCTATGTCTGGGCACTTCTGGGAGGACTCTGCACCCACCCCTCCTGTGTCTGTGCACTGCTGGGAGGACTCTGCACCCACCCCTCCTGTGTCTGGGCACTGCTGGGAGTGATAGGCACCCACCCCTCCTATGTCTGGGCACTGCTGGGAGGACTCTGCACCCACCCCTCCTGTGTCTGGGCACTGCTGGGAGGACTCTGCACCCACCCCTCCTGTGTCTGGGCACTGCTGGGAGGACTCTGCACCCACCCCTCCTATGTCTGGGCACTGCTGGGAGTGATAGGCACCCACCCCTCCTATGTCTGGGCACTGCTGGGAGGACTCTGCACCCCCCCTCCTGTGTCTGGGCACTGCTGGGAGGACTCTGCACCCACCCCTCCTGTGTCTGGGCACTGCTGGGAGTGATAGGCACCCGCCCCTCCTATGTCTGGGCACTGCTGGGAGGACTCTGCACCCACCCCTCCTGTGTCTGGGCACTGCTGGGAGGACTCTGCACCCACCCCTCCTATGTCTGGGCACTGCTGGGAGTGATAGGCACCCAGCCCTCCTATGTCTGGGCACTGATGGGAGGACTCTACACCCACCCCATCCTGTGTCTGGGCACTGCTGGGAGGACTCTGCACCCACCCCTCCTGTGTCTGGGCACTGCTGGGAGTGATAGGCACCCACCCCTCCTATGTCTGGGCACTGCTGGGAGTGATTGGCACCCACCCCTCCTATGTCTGGGCACTGCTGGGAGGACTCTGCACCCACCCCTCCTGTGTCTGGGCACTGCTGGGAGGACTCTGCACCCACCCCTCCTGTGTCTGGGCACTGCTGGGAGGACTCTGCACCCACCCCTCCTATGTCTGGGCACTGCTGCGAGTGATAGGCACCCACCCCTCCTGTGTCTGGGCACTGCTGGGAGGACTCTGCACCCACCCCTCCTGTGTCTGGGCACTGCTGGGAGTGATAGGCACCCACCCCTCCTATGCCTGGGCACTGCTGAGAGTGATAGGCACCCACCCCTCCTATGTCTGGGCACTGCTGGGAGGACTCTGCACCCACCCCTCCTGTGTCTGGGCACTGCTGGGAGGACTCTGCACCCACCCCTCCTGTGTCTGGGCACTGCTGGGAGGACTCTGCACCCACCCCTCCTATGTCTGGGCACTGCTGGGAGGACTCTGCACCCACCCTGATAGGCACCCACCCCTACTATGTCTGGGCACTGCTGGGAGTGATAGGCACCCACCCCTCCTATGTCTGGGCACTGCTGGGAGGACTCTGCACCAACCCCTCCTGTGTCTGGTCACTGCTGGGAGGACTCTGCACCCACCCCTCCTGTGTCTGGGCACTGCTGGGAGGACTCTGCACCCACCCCTCCTATGTCTGGGCACTGCTGGGAGTGATAGGCACCCACCCCTCCTATGTCTGGGCACTGCTGGGAGGACTCTGCACCCACCCCTCCTGTGTCTGGGCACTGCTGGGAGGACTCTGCACCCACCCCTCCTGTGTCTGGGCACTGCTGGGAGTGATAGGCACCCACCCCTCCTATGTCTGGGCACTGCTGGGAGGACTCTGCACCCACCCCTCCTGTGTCTGGGCACTGCTGGGAGGACTCTGCACCCACCCCTCCTATGTCTGGGAACTGCTGGGAGTGATAGGCACCCGCCCCTCCTATGTCTGGGCACTGCTGGGAGGACTCTGCACCCACCCCTCCTGTGTCTGGGCACTGCTGGGAGTGATAGGCACCCACCCCTCCTATGTCTGGGCACTGCTGGGAATAATAGGCACACACCCCTCCTATGTCTGGGCACTGCTGGGAGGACTCTGCACCCACCCCTCCTGTGTCTGGGCACTGCTGGGAGGACTCTGCACCCACCCCTCCTGTGTCTGGGCACTGCTGGGAGGACTCTGCACCCACCCCTCCTATGTCTGGGCACTGCTGCGAATGATAGGCACCCACCCCTCCTATGTCTGGGCACTGCTGGGAGGACTCTGCACCCACCCCTCCTGTGTCTGGTCACTGCTGGGAGGACTCTGCACCCACCCCTCCTGTGTCTGGGCACTGCTGGGAGGACTCTGCACCCACCCCTCCTATGTCTGGGCACTGCTGGGAGTGATAGGCACCCACCCCTCCTATGTCTGGGCACTGCTGGGAGTGATAGGCACCCACCCCTCCTATGTCTGGGCACTGCTGGGAGGACTCTGCACCCACCCCTCCTGTGTCTGGGCACTGCTGGGAGGACTCTGCACCCACCCCTCCTGTGTCTGGGCACTGCTGGGAGTGATAGGCACCCACCCCTCCTATGTCTGGGCACTGCTGGGAGGACTCTGCACCCACCCCTCCTGTGTCTGGGCACTGCTGGGAGGACTCTGCACCCACCCCTCCTATGTCTGGGCACTGCTGGGAGTGATAGGCACCCACCCCTCCTATGTCTGGGCACTGCTGGGAGGACTCTGCACCCACCCCTCCTGTGTCTGGGCACTGCTGGGAGGACTCTGCACCCACCCCTCCTATGTCTGGCCATGTACGCTCTGGACATACACGGGTGGGGGTACGCTCCGTACATACACGGGTGGGGTGTGGGTACGCTCCATTCATACACGGGTGGGGGTACCCTCCCTACACACACTGGTGGGGTGTGGGTACGCTCCATTCATACACGGGTTGGGGTACGCTCCGTACATACACTGGTGGGGTGTGGGTACGCTCCATTCATACACGGGTGGGGGTACGCTCCATACATACACGGGTGGGGGTACGCTCCGTACATTCCTGTACCCACGATCTGCAGGCCTGGGTACGGCCCGTACCCATGCCTTTGGAACATGGGTACGGTGCGTACCACCATTGTTGGGGTGCCGTAGGGGTCCGCATCGTACCCAGGCCTTAAGAGCGTGGGTACGGGTCGTACCACGCGTACCCCTACGTCACTCCAACAATGGCGGTACGGCCCGTACCCACGTTCTAAAGGCCTGGGTACGGTGCGTACCCCTACGGCACCCCATTGGGGGTCCGCACCGTACCCAGGCCTGAAGAGCGTGGGTACGGGCCGTACCGCCATTGTTGGAGTGACGTAGGGGTACGCGTGGTACGACCCGTACCCACGCTCTTAAGGTCTGGGTATGGTGCGGACCCCCAATGGGGTGCCGTAGGGGTACACACCGTACCCAGGCCTTCAGAGCGTGGGTACGGGTCGTACCACGCGTACCCCTACATCACCCCAACAATGCTGGTACGGCCCGTACCCAGGCCTTTAGAACATGGGTACGGGCCGTACCGCCATTGTTGGGGTGACGTAGGGGTGGACGTGGTATGACCCGTACCCATGCTCTTAAGGCGTGGGTACGGTACGTACCGGAATTATTGTGTTGCCGGTTCGCGTCAAAATCCACTTCCGTTGTGGCGGACGCTTGCGTTGCTGGACACGCCCCCACCCCCTCGAGGTGACCAGGTCCTGCAGGTCAGGTATGTCCAGGGCATGTCTGATTTGGGACTTGGGTGGGGGTTATGTGTCCTGCCCCTGCCCCCCCCTTTGCCCCTGGGTGTTGTTCTGACCTTCTGCGGCGTCTGCGTCGGTTCCTGTAGAGCAGGTGGACTGCTATGAGGGCTGGGATGACACGTAGGTTCGGGTCCATGGCTGTCCGTCGCGTACAGGTGCTCCTTGTGCGCGTCGTCCTGATTTCCCGGCAGTTTTTGGCAGCCGGAGAATATAATCCATGCGGGATGACGTTGGTGCGGATCGTACTTCCTGGTTCGTGAAACGCAGCCTGAATGCGTCCCGACGTCACGTCTGCGCTTTCCCGGATCACATTTGTATGTTTTTTTTCGTCGGTCGGTGTTTTGTACGATTCGCACGGAAATAGTGTTTCCATGCGAATCGTACTTGCATTTTTGTAATGTTTTTTGGTCGGGTACGAGTCGGACGGAGAAAATGCTCCGTCCGACGGTTCGTACCCGGTTTCTCCAGGATCGGAATCGGCCCCTAAATGTTTAAATCTTGAGAGATATTGTGCAAAATATGCATAGTAGTAATCTTTCAGACATGGCAGACCAAGACCTCCTTGTTCCTTATCTACATATAGAGTATTGATAGCTATTCGAGGAGTCTTTTTAGCCCAGACAAAAGCAGAGAATAAAGACTCGACTTTTGAAAAAAAGGAGCCTGGAAGGGAGCAAGAAATAGTGGAGAACAAAAAGTTGAATAAGGGGAGTACTGACATTTTAATGAATGCAACCCGGCCCAAAATAGATAAAGGCAATGCATTCCATCGTGAAAACATGCCACAAACTTTTTGAATCAAGGGCCCGAAATTCAACGTATACAGATCACGAACTAAAGGCGAAAAAAAGACGCCCAGATACCTTTTGGGTCTATTGTTAACACAACTCTGAATATCTGGGTGCAATTCAAGATTTTTGTTACAACAGATTAGAATCTCAGTTTTCTTCTTGTTAATTCGGTACCCCCCCAAAGCTTCAAATTCTGTAAAAAACGAAAAAAACTGTATTTGCGTATACATCTCAGGTTTCAGTAACAACATAATATCATCTGCGTATAATTTGATCTTATCCATGCAGGCAATAGGCGGGAGAATATCCTTACTTTTTCTAATTGCCACTGCTAAAGGCTCAATAAGAAAAGCAAAATGGACGGGAGATAGTGGGCAGCCTTGCCTCGTCCCTCTTTGCACTGAAATCGAGCCCTCCATAGATGAATTAACAAGGATATGAGCTTTTGCCCCTTGATATAAATTTCTAATTAGGGCAATAATGTGAAGGGGAATACCAAAATGTTGTAAAATAAAAAAGAGTGTATCCCAAACCACCAAATCAAAAGCCTTTTCTGCATCCAGGAGGAGAACTAAGGCCGGGACCTTCCGTGTTTCAAAATAATCTAGTGCCTCAATCAAATAGTGTGTGTTGGTGATTAGTTGGCGACCTGCAATAAAACCATTCTGATCTGCTTGAATCAATTGCGAAGAGACATGAATAAAACGAATAGAGAGCAATTTAGTGATAATTTTATAGTCCGAATTCAGCAATGTTATGGGCCGATAAGAATTTGGGTCTTTAGCTTCCTTTCCTTTTTTCAAGAAACTGACCACTGTGCCATCGTAGAAAGACGCTGGAATTAGGCCGCCCTCCAGCATAGAATTTGCTAATAAAAGAAGAAATTCGGAAAGAGAGGTAAAGAACGTAACAAAAAATTCAGCGGGAAACCCTTCTGGGCCGCAGGCCTTGCCATAAGGAAGGCTTTTAACTACCAGCTCTAATTCATCGCACGAAAATGATGATGCCATGACTTCTTGGTCCAGCAGGGGGAGGGTGGGAAGACGAAATTTATCTAAAAAATCGTTTAATCTCCACGGATCCGTGGTGTGATGTGAGGTATAGATATACTCATAATGGGACAACATAATTGCCCCAATCTCTCCCACGTCTGAGGTATCCACACCACTGATTGGAGATTTAAGAGATCGAATTGAATTAGCTGCAGCTCGTTCTTTAGCCTGCCACGCCAAAAATATACCCGTAAAATTACTATGCTCGTACATTTTTTGGGCTTGTCTACAAAAGATTTCCTCACTTCTTATGTAGTAATGTGCATTCAGCTCCCTTTTTGCGGTATTTAATTGATTCTGTATCTTGAGAGAGGGGCTGTAATACATTTGATCTACTAATGCCTGTATTTTTTGCTGCAATTGATTCTTTGTGTCCCTATAAATGACTGATTCCCTTGCATCCCTTCCTATAACTGCCCCCCGAATAAATGCCTTCAGTGAGTCCCAAACAACATGGATAGGGGCCGTCCCCGTATTTCGTTCAATATACTCCCTAATCTCATTTTTAAGAGAAGTAACCCATATTTCATCAGACAAATAAGATTTGTTAAAGACCCATCGTTTCTGAATATTCACGCTTTCATCCAGCACAAACTCGGCCACTAACATCGCATGGTCGGAAAAGCCATAGTGTAACATCCGATAATGCCGAGTTTTAAGTTTTGAAGAAACCAGAAGAAAATCAATACCAGAAAATGACTTGTACCTTCCCGACCAACAAGTATATTCCCTTTTATAAGGATTTAGCAAGCGCCAGGGATCAACAAGATCAAGAGTCCTTACATTATTCATAATTGTCTGAAATGATTTAGGTTTCAACTGCTTTTTGCCACCAGTGGTAGAATCTAAATTCGGTTTCATGAGAATATTAAAGTCCCCTCCGATCACAATATCCCCGCCAACCATCAGTAGGGACTGAAACATTTCATCATATATTGCAGGACTGTCATTCAGAGGGGCATAAAAACTTACAAAGGTAATATGCGAAGGTCTATTCTTTAATTTACATGTGGCCCAGCACCACCGACCCTGACTATCTGCACCAGTTTGAATCGTCTCCGCCTCCAATCTCCTATTAAGAAACAGTGCGGCTCCTCTCTGCGACTCAGAAAAAAGGGAAAAGCCCCGGTAAGAGGCCCACCCCTTAAACATAGAAAAATTATCGGCCTTTGAAATAGGAATATGAGTTTCTTGCAAAAATATAACTGCGGGATTTTCAGTCAGAATCCATGTCTCTATTGCCCGCATTTTCTTCTTATTATTTAGGCCGTTCACATTAAAAGAAATAATTTTCAAACTTATTTTAGTCATCGTTAAAGCCCTTACTTAGAACCAATAACACATTTTTCTCTCTTCCTCCCTATCTCATTTTAAGCAGTCAATACCCTGATCAGTATTTACCAGAAACTCCAGCACAAAGACCACGTTTATCTCCAACGATTGACAAGTCGATTCAACAGAAATAAAAAGAGCAGGAAATTTGCCAAGAACTTCATTTTTAATTTTTTTACCCAACCCACCCCCTCTACCGCCTGTGGCACCCTCCTAACTCTGCCTCCCTCTACCCACGCTCGCCACAGGGACCTTCCCCACTGTGCTATTTCAGCGCATAGCTGCTCTCTACCAAAAACCTTGAAGGGGGAAAAATCGTCATCTTGGATTGAAGAACGAGGAAAGGAAAAAAAAAAACCACAAAACTGGTGATAAGCGAGCAGCGTGAATTCCTGGAGTCTTTGAACAAATATCTGAAGCGTGCATGATGGGAAAGCTTTTAAATGCTCGCATTAAAGCTAAGCAACGCCGACAGCAGGCAAAAGAGGCAGCGGCTAGGCTAAAAGATGGTGGTATTTCCAAGGAAGACGATTCGGTTCGTTCATCAGAGAGCTCAGAGGTCGAGGATGTATCAATAGAAAACTTAGTTCAACTGAATATGGGGGATGAACTCTATGTTTTACATCCTGAAGATCATTCTAAGACTCTCGAGCCTACTCAATCTCCCCTATTGCATCCGCCGTCTAAACAATTTCCTCTGTTTGCTAAAAAATCACTCCTTCTCTCACCCAATAAAGCGTCCTCCCTGAAGTCTAAACCTGGAATCAGGTCAGATTCAGCATGTTGGCACAAAAGGTCTGAGTCTGGCTGTAAATACCTCGATAAGCTCTGCTCCATCTGTTTATTCTACATTGGATTCAAAAGAAAAAAAGATAGCAACTGACTCTGCAGATGTTAAAAAAGAAGCTGTAAGGTGTATAACAACACAGCCTTCTGAAGTATCTGACAAGGGATATGATGGGGTGGTGGCTGACCCCCTCGGCCCTTTGTTAGAATTGAACACAGAGACTGAGGGGGAAATGAGGATGTCTGTGAAGGATATGCTGAATCTAATCCTGGATGAGGTAAGAGAGATTAAGAGGTCGCAAAATGCCGAACTAGCAGCGATCCATCAGAGACTGGCCAAAATGGATAAAATCGAGGAACTAGTCTCTACTTTTCCAGTTTGCTTAGTTGAGGCAGAGGAGAGGATCTCTTCTCTAGAGGACCAAATGGTTGAGGTGAAGCAAGAGTCCAAAGATGTCTCTAAAATATCAAAGGCTATGGAGATTAAATTGGACGATTTGGAGAACTATAACAGAAGGTCCAATCTACGAATAGTTGGTGTTCCCGAAGGAATTGAGGGGACAGAAATGCTTGCATGGGTGACCACGTTTCTTCAACAAGTGGTGATACCGGAGCATAAAGTCGATCTCACTATTACCAGAGCGCATCGGGTTCCTGCTCACCCATTTCCGAATTCAACTCTCCCGCAAACTATCCTGCTAAATTTTGCAGATGTCAGGGTTAAGGAGCGAATTTTATCTAAGGCGATCCAACAAAGGCAGTCTCCCGTGAACGATACAGTGAAAAATGCCGAATCTTCTCCGATATGTCTGCAGCAGCGGCAAGACGCAGGAAGGAGTTTGTTAAGATTCTACATCTATTCAAAGCCAATGGGGCTCAAGCAATGATTGCACAACAATCAAAGCTTAGAGTATTGATTAAGGGGAAATGTTATATGCTATCTGATGTGGAGGAAGCACAGGCATTGCTTCATGGAATTCAAAATGGCTAGTTTCGAATTAAGATTTAGTATTTGAATATATCTTGTGATAATCTGGATTACTCACAAAATGTCTTTTTTTTTCTGTCCGAAAATCTTTACAATCTTTATTAGTCTCGGGGAGGCGGTCACGGTCTTGGGGCTGAAGGGGTGTAAATCCATGCTTTTTCCTTGAGGAGAACGTACTGCAATGTTTTTTATCACAGGATAATTTAGA
The DNA here is from genome assembly GCF_964204655.1 of Triturus cristatus. Classification (NCBI taxonomy): domain Eukaryota; kingdom Metazoa; phylum Chordata; class Amphibia; order Caudata; family Salamandridae; genus Triturus; species Triturus cristatus. The sequence goes on from NC_140584.1 coordinate 581,333,856, forward strand.
GACAAGGTTAGCAATTTATGTTTCTGAGTTTGACAACCTATCAAAATTCTGTAAAATAAGAGTGATTTGTACTATTGTATATACCTCTACAGAATGGGTACAGAGAGACTCAACTTTAATGGCTATGGAGTAATCCACGAACAAGAGGTTCTTGTGTGTAATCATAGTGTTGGACAATAATTGATGTAGGGCTCCTGGGTAGGATGTAATGTTTCATGTCCGTTACAGGACTGCAAATAGACAAGGAAATAAGTGGTGCATTTTAGTTTGACAATTGATTAAAAATGTTATCATATAGAGTGCATTGTACTTCTATAATTTTGTTTTCGTATGAGAGATACTTGTGTACATATTTCTATGTTTGGAACATCCCCGAAGAAGCGTAATGTGCGGTAAACACGTGTTGGCTGTTTCGGAACCAATTAGGTGTATCAGTAAAAAAAAACATCACAAGAGATTCTGCTGTCAGACACAGTTATTTCTTCTCAGTATTATTATTTTTTGCATTGTACTGTGGTGTTTCAGTGTACTAAGAGAAAAGCACTGGGCATTATTCCTGTTACCCACAGCTATTGTGATATATATTGCAACATTTCATGAAGATTCGTCAAACGGCACAAAAGATGTAGCAAGTCAAAAAATGCTTTTCCTATGGAAACATGGTCTTAACTATATCTACCTACTGGCAGCCAGTAGGAGATAGATAGATAGATAGATAGATAGATAGATAGATAGATAGATAGATAGATAGATAGATAGATAGATAGATAGATAGATAGATAGATAGATAGATAGATAGATAGATAGATAGATAGATAGATAGATAGATAGATAGATAGATAGATAGATAGATAGATAGATAGATAGATAGATAGATAGATAGATATAGAAGCATTTTTTGACGTGCCTACATCTTTATCTCTGTTTATATTACCTACTGGCAGTTGCCAGTAGGAAATAATAGTTAGGACCAAAGTTTGCATAGGAAAGGGGTTTTTGTTTTGCCAATAAGTTTGGCGCTGCTCGATGAATCTTCACTACATTTTCATAAATCTTCCCCTTTTTAGTTCAGATGCTTGGTTGAAAGTTTCAGGATGATCCGTCAAACAGGGGCAGAGAAAATAGGGGGTCCGAAAACGCTTTTTCTCCATGTTATGTCTAAGGGGATTTCCATTTTTTCAACACGACTACAGCCCGAACCACTGAACGGAATTATACCAAATTTTCCTGAAAGCTTGCTTATTGTGGTCCAGGAAGTGTGTTTTTTGTAACTTGGTGTAAATCTGTTCAGTAGTTTAGGAGATATTTAGGTTTTAAAAATATAGATATCTGGTAGCCCAAAATCATACTGAAATTTGATTGGCTTCCAACACTTCAACCAGGAATTGTTGGCAGCCAACTTGGGAGTCGGTTTACATAAACTGTTATAAAAAATAAAAGGGGGCAGGATAGAAACAGCCTAACCCCTAGGCCTCTTAGCGGGGCTCCACTGGGACCCCGTAGGGCCAAAAAATTCATTAAAAAAAAAAAAGAAATTGGTGGGATTAGTGGATCTGACCAGAAACATAGGGGGGGGAAAAAGAAGCACGGGCTTCCGCGCTTTGTTCATTATACACCCCCATGTCGGCCTGGTGCATTTTTTTAATAATGAAGGGGGGTGCATGCTCCCCCCCTCGTTGGGCTGAATATTGCCCTGCGCACCACCACCTCTGTGGGTCTTCTTTTATTAGAATTGAGTGGCCTCATGGACCCCCAGCCCCTCCCAGGGGCTGTATGCTAAAAGAATGCGGAGCCCTGCAGCACCAGGAGCCACATTTTTAAAAATCTAAATCACGCAGGGGGCCGCGTGGATCCCCACAGCCCCGTGGACTGCCACCTCCCTAAATTACATCAAACACGCCCCTTGGAGAGACCCCCAGTTTTTTCATCCCACTTAAAGCCTTGGAAACAACACCATATCACAGTCACCTCACGTCCTGGCCCAGTTCATCATGCATGACTCATGACTTCCAAGTTTTCAGAGTGCCTATGTGCAGGCGCATAGTGAACCCTACTTGAATGTTACACTAGCAATTGATCTCCTGCTGCGCCAACAAGCTCACACCCCTCCGCCACCCCTCCAAACAACGCCCTCTGAAGGCCGCCTGGTTCACCACAGAACTACAGGAAGCCAGACGCTCTTGCAGACGCCTTGAGAAAACCTGGCGAAACCAGAAAACCACGGCAGCACGGAACAACCACAGGAGTGCCCTGAAGGAATACCACCAGCACATAAGAGACACCAAACGGACCTTCATAAGAGACAAAGTCCAGACCAACGCGACCAACGCCAAATAACTGTTCAACGTCATACAGCAGTTCACAAAAACCCCCAGCGAAGCCACGGACGACACACCTTCCCAGGAACTCTGCGACAAGCACAGCTCATACTTCCATCTGAAGATCAAGGCCCTCTACGACAATTTCAGCAAACAGACGCCGGACACCTCCCCTCCCCCCCCAACGCCGGCGATAAGCCAACCATTATGACCTGGAATCCTGCCACCGTCAAACACATCACCGCTACCATGAAGAAAACCCACTCAGGAGCCCCAACGGACCCCTGCCCACTGCACATATTCTACATGGCCGCCGCTGCCATCGCACCCGAATTAGGACTAACCATCAACGCCTCTTTCATGTCCGGCAATTTTCCCAGACGACTAGAAGCGGGCAGAGGTTAAACCCCTCCTCAAGAAACCCACGGCCGAACCAACTGACCTGAAAAACTACTGGCCCATCTCTTTCCTCCCTTTCACGGCCAAAGTCACCGAGAGACTTGTGAACACCAAGCTGACCACCTTCATCGAAGAGAACTCCATCCTAGACGCCTCCCAGTCTGGATTCCGCAGCAACCACAGCACCGAGACCGCCCTCCTTGCCGCCACTGATGACATCTGCATGCTACTCGACCAGGGACACACCGCGACCCTCATTCTTCTTGACCTCTCCGCAGCCTTCGACACCGTTTCGCATCGCACACTCGCAGCCAGACTTCACGACGCGGGGATACAATGAGCCGCTCTCGACTGGATCCAATCCTTTCTCTCCGGCATAACCCAGAGGATCAGACTCCCTCCCTTCCTCTCCGAACCCACCGATAGCAACTGCAGAGTACCCCAAGGATCATCGCTCAGCCCCACGCTCTTCAACATTTACATGGCCCCCCTCGCAACCATCGTTAGACAGCATGGGCTCAGCATTGTATCCTACACCTACAACACCCAACTCATCCTCTCACTCACGAAGAATCATGAAGACACCAGACTCTGCTTCCAGGAAGGAATAAAGAATGTGGCAGCCTGGATGAAACACAGTTGTTTGAAGCTCAACTCAGAGAAGACCTATGTCCTCATCTTCGGACCCTACACCTCCGCCTGGGACGACACCTAGTGGCCCTCCCCCCTCGGGAATCCACCCACTCCTACAGACCACGCACAAAACCTCGGCATCATCCTCGATTCCTCCCTCTCCATGAACCACCAGATCAACGCCGTTGCTTCCACCAGTTTCAACTGCCTGCACATCCTCCGCAAGACCTTCAAATGGATCCCCCCGACTGTAGAAAGAATGTCGCCCATGCGCTAATAACCAGCAGACTGGACTACGGCAACGCCCCATACTCCGGAATCAACAGAGCTCTACTACACAAACTCCAAACCATCCAGAACGCCGCTGCCAGACTCATCCTCGGGACACCACGTCACGAACACATGACCCAACACTTACAAGACCTCCACTGGCTCCCCGTCGAGAAGTGGGTCACCTTCAAACTCCTCACCCACGCCTTCAAATCCCTCAACAACATCGGACCCAAATACCTCAACGAGAGAGTATCCTTCTACGTACCAAAGAGAAACCTCTGCTCCACCGACCTTGCCTTGGCAGAGGTCCCCCGCATCCACAGAAACAGAACAGGCAGGAGAGCCTTCTCCTACATCACAGCCAAGACCTGGAACGAGCTCCCCGTGAACATCAGACGCTCCCCGATCTGCACACGTTCAGGAAGGCCCTCAAGACCTGGCTCCTCGAATGATTCGGAGCTGCTCCCGCCCTCCACTCCCCCAGCGCCTTGAGACCCTCACAATGAGTAGCGTGCTTTATAATCCCGATTGATTTATTGATTGATTGATTGTAAATGTATGCATGTTTTGTTTTAGGTGTAAGGTTTTAGGGAGAGCCTCATAGTGCCATGTGCAGTGCTTGAGATGTATATTGTTTTTTTAACAATAGGCAAGGAGTCAAAAATAAACTATGTAATAGTGTATCGGCAGTGCCTTCTTTAAGAAAGCTGCAGGGAAAAGCACCTTTGTGACTACCGTCAGCTAGTGCAACTCTCTGCGAAGCCCCCATAAGCAAAGTCAGATTCCATATTTTAAGTTCCACCTGCTGAAACACCCATAACGCGTTCCCTATAGTGGGTTCATCACAGCAATCCTCCCTTTAGTTCACCTATGCATGCCGCTTTACATCTCACAATGGCACTCCGATATGAGATGCCAGTAACAATCCGAGCAGATCTTTCTGACCACTTCTCTCTCCAAACATGCCTGCTCAGGACCATGAGTTGAAAACAAAATATCAGACTGGACAACCCAGTGCAGTAACCATATAAATAGATTATTATCATACGAAATACCTTAAAAAGACCTGCACAGTTGCTCAAAGCTGCGCGCATACCAAAAAAACATGAAGTGCATATTTGTCTCACCCTAATATAAACTTATTTTGACTTGTACTTAAGTAGTTGTCTGTTTACTTACTTTTATACTATCGCACAACTTTCTCTGATGTGTCTATAAAACTTACATTTTGTCCTGAAATGTTGTCCTGAATTTTGACCCTTTGTCCTGAATGTTTACACTTATCGTCCTGAATGTGCACCCATGCCAGTTGGTCACCCTAGCTACGAGACTCCCGCTGGAACTGCAGAAGAACTCTGAGGACAGGGCGTGGGTAAGTAAACATTTTTAATACGCTTTAGTTTTTTGACCCACTGATTGACAGGCACTGTGGAAAAACTCGCCCTGCCTCCAGCCTCAAGCCCAGAGATCTCGTGGCTCGTTATAAGTGCTTTTTGTAACAAGTGACGATGGTGGGCTTCGGCACTGAGTCTACAGGCAGTGCTGGTGTCGCTCAGTGAGTGATTGCTCGCCTCACCACTTAATATTGTCGCCAGCCGCTACTGACTACGTGTCATCCTTATGATGAATGTGGCAGGCCGGTGCTGGGCGTGGCAGACCTAAGCTGCCTCACAGGCCTGTCTGTGATGCGCTTTGCTCCCTTCATGTGGTATATATATAAATAAAGGCGGGTGATCACCCCATGTCTGAGTTGTTGCGCACACGCACAGCCCGTAATTACCGCAGGGCTCCGAGGACTCTCATTACCTCCGACACATGTCGCGCGCCTTCTGATTGAGGGAATAATTAAGGGTGCCGTCAAAGGCCTCGTTTTCACAGACTTGTAATATGGCTTGAGAAAAGCGCACTTTAACCGAGGGCCTCATTTCATAAGCAACGCGAACATTCCATTACCCAGCCTGAGACATATAGACCAGACTGGGACGGACACACAGCCCAGCCCGTGACAAACAGATCCGCGTGTGACATACGGGCCACCCTGTGACTTACAAACCTGACGGGCCTCTGATATGCAGAACAAACAGCAGCATACAAAGCAGCCCAGCGCGTGCTACAGAACACAGCCTGCGATATCGAAACCCAGAACTCTGTAACACATAGACCAGCATACGATATTCAGCAGTCCAACCCGTTACATACAACCCAGCTTGTGGCAAACAATACAGTCTGTGGCACCAGCGGCTTACCTTCCATAGGTGCAACAGGTTCAGTGGCACAAGGGTCTCAGGGGCCCAGTGAACCCTGATTATTGCTGCATTTTATAATGCAAATAGAAGCCATGTCACCCATTTCCTTTCTTGCACCAGGGCCCATGACACAATGGCTGCGCAGCTGTGTGACATACAAACCAGTGTGTCACCTATAGACCTATTATGCACAGACGAATTCAGTCTGTGAAATGAAACGTGCCCTGGCCCGCGAAGTACAAGCAACCTATATGTGAAAGTTAGACCAGCAGAAAAGCTTGGTCTGTGACATGCAGCAGGTCTAGCCTGTGAAATATGGTCCAGAAGGAACTGTAGCAAACAGACAACCGTGTGCGGTATAGGGTACCCTGCATCTGAGAAGCAAACCTTAGACTTACATCGCTGTGACAGACGCACCCGCCGCTGGCATACAGACCAGCGGGGTCTGAGATACAGACACAACCTGATGCTTGCCCCGACCCCTCCCCAGGCAGAGAACAGGGATCGCAAAACCCAGGGCAGGGACGGAAAAGTCATGGAAGTCAACTCACATCGGACGAACATTTTGAAACAGAGGAGAAACATTTCCCCCAAATCAGGACTGACAGACACTGACTCCATAAGTGAAACACAAGACTCCCTGAACCAGGAACATCCAACCATTTCTGTACTAAGAGTCACTTAGGCTCAGTAACAAGCATCCAGAGCCGCTCATGTTATGAGAGTGGTAATAGTGATCACACCGGTCAAGATTACCTTAGTGGCCACCCCAAGCAAGACCGCCAGCAGTGACCACTCAGTGCAGCAGGCAGGGCCGCCAGCAGTAATGTAAAAAAGGTTTGGCCAATATAGAACACCTAATATAGACTAGCCATCCTTGCAATGCCCCCCCCCCCCCCCGACACAAAAGTAGTAAGTCTACCCAAAGCCTTATATTTGTGTTGAAACTGAAATATTTTTATCTGGGCATATGACCACAAAATAAAGTGGTTTGGGTAGGCAAGGTAGAGTTGTAGGATACAAGTATTAAGATGTGCGCATGAAGTCCACGGTACAAGGACAGGAGGCTCTAAACAGGGAGGCAAAGGTTGCCCAGGACCCCTAGAACACACCCATGAGGAAGAATGGGTTATTGAATGAGGTACACTGATCTGGCCGCCCTGTAATCTCTGGCAGCACCCAAAGGTGGGACGGAAGATGTCCGAATGAATGGGGATCATCAAACAGGCGGAACAGATTTTCCTACTTCCTGTTAGACCCACCCTTGCCTTTCCTACCCTTCCATACCCCCTCCCCATGTGAAAAGCTGTGGAAAAAGGCTGGCAGGCCCCTAAATGTTTATCTAGTTGTGAATGAGGGTAAAGTTAGAAAAAAGGGGCAGATAGATTTAAGATGGAGATTACCCCGGCACAAGGGGCTCCCGCCTACGTGATGTACCACCAGGATGGTAAAAACAAGCATGGGTATACAGAAGACTAGGCAAAGTGCACACATGGTGGGGGAAGAAGTATTTCCCAGAAGTGATATTGAGCATTTAAGTAACATTAAGAAAAGACTGAAAGAGCCCAAATATAAAGTCAGTCAAGAGCAAATGGCAGCCTTCCTAAATTGCTATGAAGACGCCATGACACAAAAGTAGGAGTTTCTGATGTAGGGATCGAAGGACACCCAAGAGAAACTGACAAACCAAATTAGCCACTTTAGGGACATGGTTAGGGCTGTGTCCTACTGCTTCACTTTCTCCTTTAATATTTCCCCAAATTACGAGTGAAACTCCAGAAATAGCATAACAAAAGGAGCACATACTAGATGTTCTAAGTTTCCCTATAATGGCAGCAGAAGCTGGCGGGCACACAGCAAGGACTGCCTGGGAATGGAGCAATGCCAGTCAGTGGGCTGGCATGAGGGGCACAGGCAACCTCCAAAGGAGGCGAGCGCTGAAAGCACAGCATGGTCGGCAAGCAGCAGCACAACAGACGAGAATAACATTTCAGCACCCCACTTGCCACCCTCAATCAGTGGCGGCTTGCACAGGTAACCGCTGTGGGTGGTGAGGCGGGGCGGAGGCAGGGCAGGGGCGGGGTGGGGGATAGTGAAGTCTGACATAGGACGGAAAAGTGGAAAGCAAATAAATAAATAAAACTACTTACCCTGCGCTCGCCGAATCGATGCGTAATTAAAGAATAAAACAAAACTGTTTGGTAGACAGGCCCATACACACTGGTTTACTATTGCAAGCATCGTTGCAGCCAGGGTCCACTGTGAAAAATGATGAGACTGTGTTCGATTGTTTCTCGTTGAAATTCCCCTTCTCTCACTCACCTCACACATGAGCACTTTTTCCTTGAACCCTTTCTTAGAGCGACCGTCTATTGATAAACTTTCATATGTTGTATTGACTTTGCTATTTTAATAATAAGAGAATATAAGTAAGATTTTGTCTCCATAATAAAGCAATTGTGTCTTTCGCTCGGGTGTGTCTTAAAGAGTATGTGTTATGTTATGTTATGGTAATTTATAGAGCGCAACGAATCACCCTGGGGCATCTCGGCGCTATGCCTGATAGAAAACCTAAAGAGTAAGAGGAAATGAGCAAGAAGGAAAGGAGAGACCGAGATGGTCAGAACTAAAGAAAAACCAATCACGGAGGAATTAGAATAGGAAGGTCTTCAGTTTTTTCCTGAACAGGGTGAGAGAGGAGCAAGAGCGTATGGATGTAGGGAGCGTATTCCAGTAGCGGGGGGCAAGATATGAGAAGGATCTTCCCCCCGAGCAGGCAAGGCGGATACGAGGGATCTTCAAGAGCCCTAATGAATTTGACCTAAGGTGCCGAATTGAAGTTTGTTTAGTAAGTTTGCGTGATAGATATTGAGATCCTTTCCCCTTTAAGGCCTTGTAAGTAAGACAGCAGGTCTTGAAAAATGCTCGTTTCTTTATAGGGAGCCAGTGAAGGTCAAACAATAGCGGGGCTGATGCCGAGCCCGGAGAGCAGTTCAGTATCATACGTGCAGCCGTATTTTGTATGGTCTGCAGTTTTCTTAGCAGTGTCGGGCCCAGATCTGCCAGTAGTGCATTGCCGTAGTCAAGGCGGGAAATCACCATGGCCTGGACCAAGGTTTTTCGATGTGTGGTAGGTAAGTAGGGGAGGATTTTTCGTAGGAGCCGGAGGCTGTAGTAGCAGGAGCTGGTCGTTGCTGCGATATGATCCTTCATGGAAAGGGCTTGATCCAGTTTAAAGCCCAAGTTTTTTACCACTTGTTTGGCGACGGGGGGACTCCCCAGGTTGACGTGCCAGCAGCCCTGAGACCAGCACACCGAGGCTTTCCCAATTAGCATAATTTCAGTTTTGTTGGGATTTAGTTGAAGATAATTTGCTATGTTATGCATTCCCGCTGCAAAACGCAGGTGTTCAAATTTTGCTCCAGATTGATTTTAAAAATAAGCTGAGTATCATCTGCGTAAGAGATTATCTCAAAACCAGATGATTCGGCAATCTTTTCTAGCGGGGCCATATATAAGTTGAATAATGTGGGGCTAAGGCAGGATCCCTGCGGAAGCCCTTTGTCCACACAATACTTATCAGAGTGGTAGGGTCCTAGTATGATCGTCTGGCTTCTGTCCGAGAGGAAGTTTTGTATCCATTTTAGAGCCTGATCTCGGATCCCACAAGAGTACAGTCTCCCCAATAGCTTAGCGTGTGAGATGGTGTCGAATGCTGCAGATAAATCTAGGAGGACCAAGATGGCAGATCCTCCGGCATCCCTTTCCAGTCTCAGAGAATCCGTCAGTGCCAGAATCGCGGTTTCAGTACTGAATCCTGGGCGGAATCCTGACTGTGACGGGTCTAGATGATTGTTAGACTCTAGATGGAAGCTTAGCTGTTTGTTAATAGCTGATTCCAGAAGTTTGCCTAATAGAGGTAGCAGAGATATCGGACGATAGTTATCCAGTATGAGAGGGTCAGCTGCTGGCTTTTTAAGAATGAGGCGGACAAACGCTTTCTTCCAGGTTTGGGGGATGATGCCCGACCTGATGGAGAAGTTACAAATTTCTTGAATTTCTGAGGTGCAACTTGGAGCTAACAGGGCCATGATTCTGGAAGGGCATAAATCGCTCGGGGAGCCTGATTTGGCTGAAGAAATTAGTTTAAAAACTTCCGCTGTAGAGAGAGGTTGAAATTGTGTAAGATTAGTGGAAACTGATTGGTGGTTTTCTTCGAGGCTCCTACCGCAGGTTACAGGCCGAATTGATACTGGAGGGAAATTAGCGTAAATCAGTGCTATTTTATCGTGAAAGTGTGAAGCAAGGGAGTTGCAAAGATCCTGAGATTCCAGTTGGGGTGGCCTGCATGCTTGAGGCGAGACGAAGTCTCTAACTATATTAAATAATGTTTTTGATGAATTAGTGGCCTGGTCTATTTGATTTAGAATGAACTGTTTCCTTGCTTTTTTTATATTTTGATGGTATTCGGATTGGGACATTTTAAAAGTATGTCTATCCAGAGATGTTTTACTGTGTCTCCAGCGTCTCTCCAGAGCCTTATATTTAGTCTTTTCCAAGGCGAGTTCGCCTGTGTACCAAGGGGCTGATGGCCGTTGTTTAAAGGGGGGGGGGGAGTTTTTTCCCAGGAATCACAACATCAAAAACCTGGGTTAATCTGGAATTAAAGTTTCCCAGCAGGTCCAGGACCGAAGAGTCTGCCATGGGATCTGTCTGGGAGTGTGCCTGATAGGCGGCCTCAAAGGCCTCTGGAGATAAGTTATTCCATGGTCTACGAAATTGCCTGGGTTGCGGTCCAGATCGTGCTTGAACCGTTGCAAATTGTCGTTGTATGGAAAAAGGGACCATAAAGTGGTCGGACCATGTTAGGGAAAGGGGGGGAAAGACGAATAGGTGCCTGATGTTAGTGAAGATCAAGTCTAGGGCATGACCTGCCTTGTGCGTGGGGCCGGAAGTCAGTAAGGAAAGGCCAATTTGCGATAGGCTGCTGAGGAGGTGAGTCACCTCATGGTTAAGAGAGTCTTCACCCTGAAAATTAAAATCTCCAAGCAGCATAAAGTTGCTGGAGGCTAAGACCTTTGTAGCAATCAGTTCAGCTAGGTCATTAGCGAAGTGGGACCTGGGTCCTGGTGGGCGGTAAATCAGGGCCCCGTCCCAGCAGTCCGAGTGCGACCTAGTGACTCTGAAAAAGCCTAGTTCCAGGCCGTCCGTACTCTGTGAATCAGTCCATTTGACGTTCACATGGTCCTTAAAAGCAATTGCGATTCCACCCCCCTGTTTTCCCTGCCTATCCAGATGGATGAATTTATATCCGTCTGGTATGGCAAGGTTAATCTGAGGGAGGTTTGTGGGATTTAACCAGGTTTCAGTCAAGAAACATAGATCTGGGGAACTGGAGTGGATCATGTCCCAAATTTCAGTCGGATGTTTGCCCAGAGACCTGACGTTGCATAGAATGAATTTTGGAGTGGGCTGGTCTGACTCGGGCTGATCTGCTCCTGCCGGTGTGTTTGGTTTGCAACACAAATGGCAGATATAGCATGTTACTGGTCCTTCCAGGTTGCAGGGAAAGGTGTTTGGGCAGCTAGTCATGGATAGTGACTGGGAAACAGCCCTAGACTTGATGTCAAGTTGGTCCGTTGTGCAATATGTTATGCGGGGCATAATAGAGGTTGAAGTCATGATTAGAGCAGCCCTTCCTGGCTTAGGGCTTGTATGGGCGCGGACGGGCGCAGACGGGCTTGCCTTGGGCGCGCGTGCGCACCAGCTGCTTCATTCATGCTGTATTAGTCCTGATAGCTAGTCTGCTGACTGCTTGTCCCACCCAAGATGGCGGTTTTCCCAAGCAGTGAGCCTAGCCGTCCAACGTCAGGCGTTCAAGCGCGACTACCCAGCAAAGAAGGATCACGAGGTAAAGGAGGGTAAAATACAAGTGCAAATAGCAATTTTTCTTTTAAAAAGAGTAATGTCCTTAGCAGCAACATGAATAATAGAGTGATAAAAATACCAGTTAAGAAGATTTCGCCGCTATTACTCGTTTCCCGGCTTCCGCCTCAGGAAACTATCAAGCGCTGCGCGTGCGCACCAGCTGCTTCATTTATGCTGGATTAGTCCTGATAGCTAGTCTGCTGACTGCTTGTCCCACCCAAGATGGCGGTTTTCCCAAGCAGTGAGCCCAGTGGTTCTATTTTGTGCAACAATTATGTGAAAACCTTTTTAGTGACTTAGCTAATTAATTCCAAGAGTCACAACCTGTTTGGCCCTTTCAACGAGAGATGTCAGGACCTCCTGATGCCCTTACTAAGTTTTAAATGCTGGTAACTGTGTCAATACCACTACTGTCGCCAATCCACTTTCATGGGGCCCTTTGTTCATGTGAAAATAGATTTCATTGAAATGCCTCAATGTTGTTCTTACACTTATACTGTAGTGAAAGAGTGAAGCACACCGTATTACTTCTAGAATCAACTATCTGTTTTCCCACTTATCTCAGTGCAACAGTGGTGTACGTGCTGTCTGGACACGCCCTGCTACTAAACCACTCTATTTCGGGTCTATGTGACCTGACCACTATGCACTTTAGCTCAATGCAACTGCACTGTAATTTTCAGCACAAAATATCAAAACAGTTATCAAGTTTTTTTTAACATTTTTGAAAAGATATATATACACACACTGTTTATCAAAACATATACACAACACGGTACAATCCTTTGTGTTTGATTTAATCATATACATTCATGTTCGAAGATCACAAGACAATATATATGTCCAAAATGTTCACAAATTTCGTTCTTGCCCAATGCATTTCAGGCCGGTGGCCCTTCGTCCGGGGCTCAAATTGATGTAAACTCGTTTGAAAACACTCTGAAGCTACATCAGAACCCTCTTCAGCCGGTTCCTAGACGGCTGTGCTTTGTAACTAGACAATACTCCAAAGCAGGCTGTGTAACAAACGGCTCACACCTCACATCTCCGATTCTTACACTTATGTCAAAGTCCTCATGTGCTTGTTTTCTGAATAGGTTGAAGCCTTCTCATGCACCCAAGTTGATACTATCACTGTAGCTAAGAAACTGCTCAGAGATTTCATCCCAAGGTTTGGTATTCGCCTCCGAGTTGAAACTAACAAAGTAACTCATTTTTTTAAGCCTGTCAAAAAATGTAAAGATTTGAGATTAAACAACATCTAAATTGAGCTTACTGCCTTGAATCCGCGGGGAAGGTAGGAAAGCTTAATAGGACCTTTCGAAAAAACAAAATATCCTAGATCCGTGCAGAAACTGGATTTGAGTACTTTTTGCACTATGGTCCTCTTTTCATCTGTCTAGCTTCTCCTTCCCTATCCTTCCGTCCGCCAGCGCTGGGATACCCCGGTGTTAGACTGTCTATCTGGATTCAAACACCACACCGAAAGGGGACAACCTAACTGATTGACACTGAACCTACACTCCAATATATGTACCCCAAAGGACAACAGATCCAGGAATTCAAAATGCTCCTGAATCCTGCCATCAAACCCTGGAGTCATCACCAAGATGCACCCCTTTCTCCTGCCTACTGCAATGACATGCGACCCTGCTAGTTGGAAATCTCACAGATACCTGATCCCTTGGCGGCATTCGCCGGCCTTCTTTGCTGGGCGCCTGTCTCAATGGGTCATTGTATTGTTCAGTTTGGAGGGTATCAGTGCTGAGAATGAAAGAAAATCATTCACACTAAGCCTGCTATCCACCTTCGAGATAAATGCACCATCTATACCAATTACAATGTCCTATACCGTTTGGAGCAATGTCTGCAGAACATAAACTTTTCTTCATGCTATGTGCCTGTCGGAAAAATTAATCTAATGGTGGAGTGTCCATGATTCCGATTACCTTTGATGAAGAAGAACAGGACAAATTGCACACACATGGGCATTTCACTCCTGAATCTGACAATGTCACAATCTTGTTCAGCTCTCACGCCAGAATCTTCATCTGCCTGACCAACAGATTTTACCTCCTGCTACCCACGTTGCTGATACTGCTTATAGCCTGGCTTGTGAGACTGGAAAAGCAAGTGTCTTTGTGGGACTTAGTAAGTGTGATGTGTCCCTTCCTGCAATAAATGAATACGCCTTCTCTTACTCCTCTGATTGTCATGTGATCACATTTTAGGCTTGGGTAGAAACACCATTTTACATGATCACGTTTTTCGGTTGCCTTCTTTTCCTAAACACGATGACATTTGACACACATTGGTTTGCATGCCTGTGCAGGATAATATACTCTGAAATAAGCTTTGCTTACATTTCCACTTCGTAAGCACATTATCAAATGCCTTGAACATTCTGTACAGGGGCTAAGATCATTATGCAAAATGTTATTTGTTATTGGCCGTATGGCAATAGAGCTATCACAATAGAATAATTATTAACGGTCTGACTGAGGCTTCAGCATGGCAACATGGGTGATGTTTATTATATAAGCGGCATCACTTCCTTGTTTAGACAGAGGAGAATTTTGCTGGCACTGAGGGGTCACCCCATGCTGAAATTCCAGCCCACCCGATTGCTGATTACCTCTTGCAAGAGATGCTACCCAGCTCTCCACCACGACTAGCACCCTGATAACACTAACATAGGTAACAGGGAGTTAGATCACCCTACAGGGACCTGGCAGATTCGCCCACCCTAGGCACACTAGGATAGGTAGTGCTAGGTAGGAACACAATATATTACAGTTTTTATAAGCAAGCACATATTCTCTAGTATAGAAAAATTGTTGAAGTGTTTATCTTTTTCACTATTCTCCTGATTCTAATCACATTATTGTGTTTCCTTCTATCGATTATTCCAGCACACATATTTTACTCAACAATCACAATGCTTCAATATATATTAAAATGTTATGGTGTGTATTTCTTGTGTATCTCTTTGGGTATGCATGAATAACCAAACGAAAAGGTTCTAGATCTGTCAACATGATTCCCTTGAAGAGTCAGGGTTGTCATGTTCTGAGGTTGCACATTCCATTTGTTAACTGGTCAGGTTTGGGGGTACAGATGGTGCTCTGTGAGCTAGCAGGACTAAGGCCAACGTATCCAGAGGGAATGCATAGGATCAGTCTGGCACAATTCTGATGTTTATGTTGTCCAACAAACACACAATTTTTTACTGAAAAGTATAAGCTGTACGACATGATGAACTTCCTTTCAGAGTTCTGTTCACCCACAGTGGTGCAACTGATCAACCTGGAACCATTTAAGTCTGCTGGAATTGATCGTATGTCTGGCTCCCCAAAAAATGCCATGGATAATGTTATTCTGTTTATGCTGTGCCTGCCGATAGGCACTTTAAATCACGAGCACCCTCCTTTATGCTCAAATCTGCTAAGAAACATTTCTGAGACTGCCGGATGATGAGACATTCTTTTTGCTATTTACAGATGGCTCTTCATTTTGTTCTGGCTGTCAAAGGTGGAGTTTGTGCAGTTGTAGGCACAGAATGCTGTACTTTTATTCTGAATAACTCTTTAGGAACAATGGGACAGATTTATCATATATATCATACTCTGAGACAGTATGGTTTTCGAAGGTGTTTAGTCATGGTTGAAAAGCATTTTTAAAGGTTAGGGGCAGAAAACCATTGACTACATATTAATCATTTTCATTGTCCTTTTGTTGATTTACATTCTTGTATGAGTCTCTATTGCCTAAATCTAGAGTCTACAAGACGGAAGAATATGTCCCCGTCTTACCCTTTGAGAGTGATGGATGGTAAAGAAGATTATGAGGTCGGGGAGTCTGAATAAAGATCATAGGAATATTATAAACCAAATATAACACGAAGCCATTTTTTCACATATTAGCAAATAGAATTAACAAGTGTTGATTAGTTTACTCAGCCAAAATGTTTACATGCTTGTTTGAAATCTGTAGGTCTTCTTCCTCCTTTCTTATGATCTCAGACTTTATACTCCTGTAGTGTACCTTTGACACGGCCACATGCTCCCAATTGTAGACCTATGAGTGTAACACTTTAAATGTGTGCCTTGCCTTTGCTTGATGATGTTCCTCTAACACAGTTTGCTGGAGGACCTCAGGCAAACTGATTCTGCAATACACAGAATTTTTCTTTTTCTTTCCAACTTTGATTGACCTGTGAGCATATTTTCTTTAAAAGATCCGACAAATCACTTCACCCACACTCACATGTGCTGTTAGAATTTGATTTTAAACCCTCTACAGTCCCTGTGCCCCTTCATCAGTTAATCCTAAAATCAGAAATCTGACAAAGGACCTAAAGTGCCAAAATCATAAGGAATTTGTGAACAGTGTGCTATACAAAAAGCACATAGAATAACATAAAGTGTGATAAAGAACTCAGAGCAGATTCTAAAAAGACCCCCAGTGTCTGAGGCATACAGACCATGTAGTAATACAAGCCCAGCACAATCTATGACACGTGTACGACCAAATGACCCACGAGATTAAAGTTATTTAAAGATGATTGTGAAAGGGTACAGAAAATAAATATACTCCCAGACTCCATATTTTGACAACCATTTAAGGCTTGATTTATATACAGTTAATCTATCTCTCCAATCAAAGGTTCCTGGTGGTATTATTTTTAAATAACTTTCATTTAATTTGTTTCTTTTTGTCTTTTTTTAACATTTAAACAGTGCTTTTTAGGGCTCGCGCAGCGAGAGCCCTTTTGTGTGGGGTTCGAAAACGGAGCCTGGAATCGCACACGCTCATGCGTGTGCTTTTCCTTTTGGCTTCCGTGATTGGCCTTTGCTTGCGTGTGTTTCTGAAAGATGGCACGCAATAGGCCAAAGGCGGGCGCATTGCTCCGCCCATGGCCTATTGGTGTCTGTTACGCGCACCGAAGGCCATGTTGTTTCAATTATCGTGCCCAGCCACGGGCGCGATAATTGATAACACATGTTCGCGCGTGCACCACTCGCGGGCGTTTTTTTTTTTTTTTACACCAACGATCGATTTCATGTCCGCTTGTTTTATGTGCAGCTCGGTCACTTTTACTTCAGCGGCTGTGCTTGTTGTTCCTGTTTCAGACCACGTTTCTAGAAACATTTGAACGGTTTAAGCTGAAGATGTTTTTGTGAAATTCTTCAAAGATGCAGCAGTGAAACTGATCCATACACACAGTGGCATAAAGTAAGAAGTTGATGTCACATAATGACCTAGTCACACTCTTACAACTCCAGGATATGATCTGGTCAGGAACTCCAGGTTCGAGTCCCAGCTCAATCCCTTGCAGTACGTGATCTTGGCTAAGCCACTTTATCTCCTTCCCCTCCGGTATTTCTCACTTCAACTAAAAAGAACCACAGGATGCGCTCGGATCTCAGGCCTGGATTAGAGAGAGGTTTTATAAATAGCCAATTATTTTGGATGAGTAGAAGTGACAGCACTTTTTGTCAGAGGCTGCACCCCTCCCGGAGAAACCTTTATACATCGTTATCACAAGAGACATGCAGGTCTTCCGACGTGAAACCCTCCTGCAGCCGCAAGGCGCTGCACAGAATACAGGCAGGCACTTTTAATGCGCGCTCCCTTCAACCGGAGGACCTGGGGGTGACTAGGCTGGTGCCCCGGCTCCATTTAGGAGATCCATGCATGTTTTTTATAAAAATCTTTCTGTTGAATTTCAAGTCAGGTCATTTAAACACAAATGAATCATACAGTTGTTGCCAGTATAAACGCAAGATCATTTTATAGTAAGCCATAACAATAATTCTACATGGTTATTAATATAATTCGGCCCACATGTACAGAATTTTGCTCCGTGTTTTAACTAATGCTAGTGATCTATTTAAAGAATGATGTACTTTTTAAATAAAACTGCAATAAAAAAAAAATACGAATCAATAGCATGGCAAGTAGTCAGCTCGGAATGGTCTTTTGCACTTTATATTGCTGCACCATTCCAAAATAGCCTCACATTGTATATAAACGAGGCATTTAGAGGCAGCGTGATGTGATGGCCATCAGGGAACGGTTGAATAATGAAATACATGATGATGATTTCAAGGTGGCCGCCACCCACCAACATTGCCTTTCCCAATGCCTGGCTGGTAGTTATGCAAGCATTGGCAAACCCAATACTCGTAAGTGGCGGGCAGCCAGCTTTGTCGTGTTCAGGCGCCAATGGATGGTGGATAGGAAGGGAATAGACAGTGACACAACAGATAGCAACACAGTGCTGGGGAGTGTGCAAGTGACAGCATGGAGCAACTGGAAGTGAACAGCAACGAGTTGGGAATAAGTGATGGAGACTAACAGGGCCAGCTCTAGGGCGGTGCGACTGGTGCCACCGCACCGGGTACAGACTTCGGTGTGGGGATCAAGGGGGCACCATGTTTGCACGTTTATTATGGTTTTAAAGCACCTGCTGCCACGTTCCTTGCCTCCAGCAATTTCCAGGCAATAATAAAACTGTCAAGATAACTCCTGTAATAAATGTTCTTCCTGGAGAGAGATCAGAGTTTTGTCTAGTTGACGTTTTGACTCACTATAAGGCAGCACAGAGGGTTAATATGTCTGCTGCAGACAAAGTGTGCCATGCACAACACAAACTGCATATAATGTAAATAGCTCAGTGGTTAATGCTTTTAAAAAAAGACTTCCTTTTGTTACTTGCGATTTAGAAGTTAAAATCCGAATATAGAACAGTAAGCTATTAACTTTGATCAAAGAACTGCATGCACACTGCAAAGAATAGATTAGTGCATAGATTAATGTCGCAAAAAAGGTTAATTTGGGTAGAACTCGATTCTTATTATCAAACAGAAACCCCACTATTGTGTTCCTTTTTAAATTCTTAGTTTGTGCGTCTCTAGACCAAGCACTCTTAAACCATACTGCTTACCGGTATGGATGATGTCACTCCCACACCTTGTAGTCCACCGGCTTATGTAACATCTCCTATACACTCATCTACAAACAAATGATTGATTGTCTCTGTGTAACTTATGTGGGATGCAAAGTGCTCAGACACTGGTATGGGTGGCGCTATATAACTAATTAAATGTGTCAGAGAGAGTGTGGTTATGGAGGCTTGAGGGGCACTATTAAAGGGTGGTGGTGAGGGAATCCGTGGTGGTGGTCATTGGGGGTGCAAACAAACATTGTCACACCGGGCGTCACCAGCACTAAACAGAGTAAAAAAACAAGCATTTGCAATGCACTAAGCCTCGCAGTTGTGAGAGTTTGAGCTATTAGCATTGTAAATGGCAATGCCTTTTATTTATGTGTTGGTTTTTAAAACATATATATAAGGCATTGTCATTTACAATGCCAATAGCTTAAACTCTCACAAATGCAAGATCTATTGCATTGCAAATGCTTGTTTATTTTACAAGGACACAGGAAAACTGCTCTAAAACATGTTACACAAGTAAAACAAATATTTAAAAATCAATTTAGGTGAACAATTAATCCCAACATGTTAAATGTTACAATTCTGAAACAGATTCTATACAAACAACCTGTATCTAATACCATTCTGGGTTTGCTTATACTTCAAGAAACAAAATATGTTCACACTATTTAATTTGTTAGTCTTTTGTCCACTTTCATCCTCGGCTGATACATTTAAGCTCCTATTGTGATTATCTACTGACTGTCCTTAATAAGAGATATTATAATTATCTCCTATTATGATAATCTACATTGGTACCAATGAATCTGACCACATAAACAGAGCGCTGGATATTAGTTATTTTTTCATGCCCTCATCCTCTATATGGTTCCACAGAACTGTTTATTTTGCTTTGAACATTGGAAGATCTGATTTTGTTTTCTCTAGATGTTTCAGCTCCGTATTCCTATTGAGGAGCCTTCATCAAGACTACAGAGGCTCTAGGTGGAAAGGGGATGCATCTCTACTAACCTTCAAGGGAATTCCACAGAATAATAGTGTCAGAGAACTTTGAGTCAAGTGTCAGCAGAACTGTGTAAATCAAGCCAAATATTACTGTTTCCAATAGATGAAGGATTATAACAAGCAACAGGGACACCCTGAAAAAAATGTGCGTTAGGGCTTTGAAGGGGTCTGGGAAGCACTATGTAAATACTAATACAATACATTTATAGGACTATCCCATATTTTTTTATATTTTGCCTTTTTTGTTATGGGCTCTTCATTACTGACACAAGAATTTAAAATGAAAGCAATGCCATTTTTTAATTTTCTATTCCTTATTTTTGGAGCATTCTTCCTTTATCTAAACATCCACTGAAATCCGCTATCATGAATGTAAAACACTGATTCACTTTGAGAAAGCAATATAGGAATATTCACAAACAGCGGTCAAGGAGCTCTCTGTCACAGAGAGATTCAAAACAGCTCCCTTCTGGAACTCATTATGTTCCTTCATACTTGTAAATGTAGATTCTGCTCACCTCAATTGACAGTCTCTCTACCACAATTTTGGTTTAGTCTGGGGAGTCTTGGAAAAGCAAGGTAGTGCACCTTCTGTCGTGCAGCTCTCCCAGGACTAAAATAGAATGTTTTTCTACCTGTGGCCACCTGGCTATTAGTGCCTACTCATCTATCCTTGGGTGGTCTGGGCACAGGCTGCCTTAATCATTGGATAATATTTGAAAATCTGTGGAAATGTTATCGAATGTTCACAGGAAGAAAGGGAAAATCTGCAAGGAAAGCCAAATCATTGTGCCAAAACGGCAGCGAAAATGTATATTAATATTTTTAAATGGATTTGGCAAAAAACAATAATCAAACAAGTTACATCAAACTCAACTCCCTAAATGTTCATCTTCCTTCAATCTTTAGAAAGTTAGATTAATGAAATATATAGCACCTCTGGCCCACTTTGCACAAATGTCTCCTCAGCGCAGCTCTGTCCCTCCTCATGTGAAAGTCTCACCCACCTCTCTCTCAGCCTCTCTATGTGGGGCTGAGTGGGTCGCATGCCCCTCCCTGGCCTGCCTCCCCCGCGGGTGCTTGTTCCTATACGAGCACACAGGTTCCTATAGGAGCCCACATTCCAGCATGGGCGATCGGGTGAGTATGCAGGGACTGGTCTGGGCGAGTTCTCTGCAGAGGCTTGCTATGCAGGTGCCTTAACTGTGTATGTAACCCTGCCATCCTGTGCTGCTGCCATGGGTCTATCGCTGCATTGCCACTAAGGCCAGGCGTGCTTGGCTCCAGCCATCCCTTCTCCTTCCTTTCTGTTGAGTTAGAATTTTTTGTTGTTGATTTTAAAAGCAAAATAAAGGAGCACTTCATATCTATGTCTGCTTATGAGAGGGCATGCCTCCTTGCCCGATTCCAAGTACCCTGTGACCTTTAACCCAGACAGTAGCGCAGCAAGGGCGCCAATAGCACAGAAAGAATCAGGGCGCGCTGCCACCTCACGCTCTGGGGCACAGGGCCACCCCATGTGGGTCTGGGGTGCCATCAAAGCATAATCCTCTTTCTGCTTGCAGGGTCATGTTACAAACTTGTCTGCTTAGTGGGCATACGTATTTCAGCCTCATTTTCGGGGTGACATGTCTTGTTCCCAACATTTGTGCAGCAGATGGTACCATTCTTACTCGGGGGTTGGGCGCCATCATGCCTGTGGGGCAGGCCCGAGTCGAGTCAAGCTGCCCACTTATTGGCACCGTCTGCAGTGCACTGCACAGCTGCTGGGTGGAATATATCAGTTTAGCGCATTATCTGTATTGAGGTAGGCGCCAAATCACTTGTTGATTATTACATTCCGCTGTGGTGCTCGGCCTAAAGAGGCTGCTCTGTTGAGCCGCATTATTACCAGTCATGTGGCTGCCTGGGGTGTTGGTGGCGGCATGGCATGTTTAATCGCCTTGCTCTGAATGGTTTGTGAGGGGCAATGGTTGTGCTGCTGAGGGTAAAAAAAGGCCCGTGGCAATTGGCGTTTGAAAGGGCAGTAGCTAAGTCTGTCCATTACAGGGTTCGGGGCGGCACCCTGGAATAAAAAAACCGTACTGACTTCACCAGCGTCGCACGTGAATAAATCATTGCCAGGCCGCCTGCGAGGGGACCATGAGAATTGAATCGTTTAATAAACTGCTGCATTTTACTCCTGACACCGTGTGTATGGCTGTCGTTAAAGTTATGACTAGGGTTTGGGTGTTAAACGGATACTAAATATGTGTAACCTGTCTAGAGAGTGTTAACTTAACGAGTGTAAAAAAAAGACTCAAAAATAAACTAACCCTATCAGAAAATGTGCCGGATTATGCCACATAATTTGGCATTTCTTGCCGCATGATTTAGTCAACCCTGCCACATAATTTAGCCGTACCCTGCCACATAATTCCAGGGGCCCTGAATATGATGTTTTGGTACACACACAAAGCAGGAGCTGAGTCGAGTGTGTTCCACTAGTGACTTGTCAGCTCATTTAGCACTGGGGGAAGCTCTTGACAGCGTGTTCCTGGAGGTGGTTTCTTCTAAAATACTTCACTGGCTGAACTGCATGGACTGATAAGTCGGCACACTGACTTCTGCAGCCAGTGTTACATTGCAAAGCATGTGTTTGTCCATGACACACAGGAAGCGAGTCTTTAAAGAATGTGAACTGTTTCCTTTTTTTATTTTGGGCACATTATATTGTTTATTTATTGTTCGTTAATTTAGTTCACATTTGTAGAAATCAGATTTTGGAGAACTGCACAAAAAATATTAAATCATAACAGGTAACAGAAGAAAAACAGGTCCATCGCAAAATAAAATGGACTTTTTCAGGCTTTGCTATTTAAAAAAATAGAAATACGAAATAGTTAAAAAAAAAAAAAAAAATTAAAGAGAAAGATTTGTCTTAAAACAGAGGACAAAACCAATAAGCAGTGGCGTAGCTAGCTGTTGTGCCACCCATGGCAGTCACTGCGTTTGACGCCCAGCGGCCGCATTAAGAGCGGGCAGGGGGACTTGTCGAGTCCTGCTGCGACGGCCGCCTGTACTGTACGAGCGGGGGGAGGGAGGCCACCCCCCTAAAACTCATGCCACCTGGGGCGGACTGCCCCCCCCCACCTTTGCTACACCACTGCCAATAAGTCTGGCATTGGCTGCCACCCTGTTGGCTTTGTCAATGCTTGTCTTGTCAAGGTTTTTGTAAAACATTATTATTAGGGACCCTTGACAATATAAAAAACAAATAATTAGATGAAAGCAAAAACATTTTTGTTTTGCTAATAACTTTGGCGTAGTTTAACGAATTGTCATGAAATTTTCCACACTTGTGTACCAGTCACTTCAGCTGCTGTCTGAAAAGTTTCAGGGTCATTCGTCAAGTGGAGGCCGAGAAAAACAGGGTATCCCAAAACGTGTTTTCCCCATGCAATTTGCCATAGGGATTTTAGATACGACTACAGCCCGAATGAGGAAGGCGGGGCCGGAATCGGCCGCGCCGCCATTATGGTGGTCGGCCGTGCCCCCGTCTCTCCCACGCCCCATAGCCCCGCATTGGTCGGGGCCGTGACCCGGAGGTGATTAGATCACTTCTGGGTCGTGAGGGGCTCCCCCGCGCCCCGGAGGTGATCTGATCACTTCCGGGTCACGAGGAATCCCGACCAAGAACCAGTTCCAGCTGGTGACGGGACACCTCCTTTAAAACGGTGGGGAGCGCGAAGTGCAGTCTCTTTGCACTCCGCTCCCCTCGAAGGCACACCCGTCGCGTGTGCACCCTCCCTTGGGAGGGTTTCTAACCGTTTTTCTGTTTTTCAGGTCGCCAGCTGTCTCGCGGAGCCGGGGGGAAGTTACAGCCTCGCTCGAAGGCCTTTTCACACGTTTGTCGCCTGGTCTCCAGCAGGGCGAGCACGGGATTTTTTCGTCGGCGGCGAGTGAGGGGCGAAGAGAGCAGGAGTCAGTTGTGGCAAGCGGAGCAGCAGCTTGAGGGAATCGGGTGCTTTTAAGTGAGAGCCAGCGCCAGTTGCGGGGAGCATCGGTTCGGAGTCAGGAAGCCGCTGAAGCGCTTGGTTTTGGCACGAGGCGCTGGGACCGACGTGCAAGCAAGGTAGCGTGCTGGCGGGGTGAAGAGCGCGACCTCAGGAGCAGGTATAGTGCGTTGCATGAGTGACCTGGGGGCAAATAAGAGGGTGAAGAGCACAACTTCAGGGGCGAAAAATATCCTCACGGCGGGTGCAATCAGCGGAGGGAAGTGCGCGTTTAATTGAGCGTGGTCAAAGCAAGCTTGGGGGGCAGGCGTCTTCTGAGCCGATTTTCTCTGGTAATCTCCCCATGCAAGGGTTCAAGGAGATAGGTTAAACCGCGTGGGTAGCGCAAGGGTGCCAGAGCCAAGTTTTAGCGGGACAAAACGCATTAAAAAGGGCGGTGGGCACGCATAATTTGGGACAATTCTATCTGGGCAGCGCGATTGACCAATCTGGACATGTGGCGCTTTGTCTGCTTTACTTGTGGTAGTGGTCAGCGAGCGTATTTTGGGAATATACCCGCGCCCGCCGTGTTTTATACTGATGTGCATCGGGAGACGGTGTTTGAGGTCCGGTATAGTAGATCTGCCTGGTGCGTGACTATGTTACATGGAACCTCTTTTTTATCCTTCGTTGGGGAGAGCAGATGGTCCTGTGGGGTATCAGGCGCTTGCAGGGAGCACACCTCTACATGGTGTGTGATCCCTTGGTTACAGAGCGCGGGCGAATGGGATCGCGCCCGAGGCTGATTGAGATTTGCATGCAAGTGGTAGCGTTTCGGTTCAGGCGAACGGCCACGAACTCTTGCGGGGTAATGCAATGATGGAGGGGTGAATATTTGGTCATTTAAAAGTGGAGTGGCAACTGCATGCTCTGTGTGATTGGCAGCGCGTCCCCGGGCTACCAGACAAGCCCCGTGTGTCTGCTGCGAGCTCTGTTCTGAAACTTGGCAACCAGCGCCGTGAATTTAACAGAGTTGGGGCAATCAATTAGAGGCGATTCTGTGAATTATTAACTGATTATAAGGCGGCGATGAATTTGGTATGTGCGAGTGTTTCCAAGTACTTAGATTATGACCGGAACTTGGGCATTAATTAGGCCAGAGAAACGCCCTTGCCGGCTTCAGCGCAGGATAATTGCCTCTGAGGGAGTGGGCACCCCGAGGCCAGGACATATATGGCTTGGTTTGTGAAGAGCTGCGTCAACATTGGCAGGCCGCAACACACACACGTTTTTTAATTATGAATTATTTTGTTACGGTTTGAACAATCGTTGCTCTTTTCTCTTTTGTAATGCAGTGCTAGTGCAGTCATGCCTGCAAAGTAGAGCGTCACAGCACAGCCTGTCATGACTTGCTTGAGTGGTAAAAGTGAGGGGCCATTCGGGTGAGTTGCGCTTTGTCTCTCGACCCAGGAGGGAACCGTGTGGGCCAGAGGCTAGTGCCCTAAGATTTTACCCATGCCAACAGTCTCAAGCTCTTGTGCGGCCCTCATTCCATTCTTTGGGGAAGGATTGGGGGCCAGGGAGCTGCACAAACAGTAGCAAATTTTAGTAAACATTTTGCAAAATGCAAGAGTAATACAAAGCAATCACATGAACTTCAATGGCCCAATTCGTGTTGATAGTACCAGACCTATTTTCTATTGTTTCGCGTGGTCTGGGGCGCAGCGTATCATAATAATATCCTGCATAAGAAAGTTTGCAGGCCTGTAGGTATGAGGAAGGGAGGCCATTTATTTCACTGATGATTTTGGAGGGTTAGTTGCATTTGCGGAAAAATGTCCATCTTCTTGCCTCACTGTGCTTCTTCCCCTTCGTCATATACATATCTTCCCTTCAAATCTCTAACTGGAAGATCCGGAATGCGTGCATTTGTTATTTAAAAAGTTTAATAAATAGGGTGTAACCATGTTTGCCACAGGATACACATAACACATGGTACATAGGACGCCGGTGTATGTGTCCGTTCACCTTAACATGATAAACATGTGTAAGGTTGATAGTGACGTGTAATTTTTAAGCGCAGGATAGACATACCACACTGTTTAGTGTCGGTGTGTGTGCACAAAGCACCTGACAACCATGGGTAAAATTGACAATGTCCATGTATGTTTTAAGCACAGGATATACATAAATCATTGTGATAGCGATTTTATGTGTGGGTACGCTAAGCACAGGATACAGTTGTATGCGCTGGATACATCACGTTTCTGGTACGTCTGTTGGTGCACTGAGCATATTGCATATGCACTAAACACTCAAGGCAGTCAATGCCATGTTTACAGTTTGCGTGTGTATGCACTAGTTCCATGAGATAGCACAGTGGCATGGTTACAGTCTGAATGTGCGCAAACAAAATGCGAGTATGTGCACCAGGCACGATACCAAATGACATACTCTGTTTTGTGTTACACTGGGGACAGGGAGATGCACACAGTATCGGGTTTGTAGTCTGCGTATACATGGGGCCCATGATACATGTATACTTAACCTCAATGTTATGGTCTGTATGTGCAATATGTATATATACACTTAGTGTCATATTTACAGACTGAATGTGTATGTCTAGATCTGAAGACAATAAAATAGTTACTCAGGGAGGGCCTCCTCCCCATGCACACGATGGTAGGTTGGTATGTTAATAGGTGCACTAAAAGGGCACGCAACAGGTAACCCCTCATCTGTGGTTTCTGCCTTGATTGGTACCAAGCGTTAGGAAATATTGTGTGTGTTTTTGATGCATTTATGTTTAAAAAGGATTTGGCAATACCAATAGCACCGGTTTGGCAAGGGATGTGCATTTCGTGCCATGGCTTCAGCCGTCATTAAGTAACCATGAATGCGCTAGTACACTCCACTCTATACCCCATACCTTCCTTAAGTAACCATGAATGTGCTATTATATTCCACTGCATACTTCTATTCTTTTATTAGTGGGGCACTCGCACACGTGAAGTACACCTTCGGGGGGGCCGGGTACATGGTATGCGGTTAAATAGAAGCCTAATCTATGACAAAATTAATGGATTGCATTCCCCTCTAGTCGAACACAGGGATTAGGCAGGAGCATTTCACATTGTTGCAACACTTCTCATAAGGGTCCAAGATGGGAGATGGTACTTGTCCTTCCACTTCAAAGGCTTCATTTATCGGGTCGTATCAATGATATTGACATGGGTAAGCCGGAGAAAATCATTTAGTCTCTTGCGGAAATATATAAAGAGGTCCCCATGTATGCAACAGGTGCTATGCTAGCCACCCTCACTGTAAGCCTAAATTCAATCTTCCCCATGTAATAAAATTGATGCTATGCTAAGCGCTCGCAGTTGAAAGTCTGGGGGTAATACAACTGGTGCGATGCTAGGCGCTGTCAGCTGTAAGTCTGACGATAATGCATTCGGTGCTATTCTGGGCGGTCTCTTTTTGAACGTCTGGTTTCAAAGTTCTGCTCGCAATACAACTACATCTGTGCGCCCCATGCCTTGCTGTCACGCCTTCATGAGTACTTAAGCACGCGTGTGCAGTTACACATACAAAGTAGGGGATTGCTGAAAAGCATCTAGACACCCATTGCAATAACACCTATACATTAGAAACCCGTTAGGTCACAAGGAGGGTGCAGCAATATAGGCCGGTGGTTGTCGCGTGGTACCGGTGCACCCATGTGCTCTACTTGTATGTATGCGTACTACTAATTTATGGTGTCACACACTATCTCTGCACCCAGGTGCCAGATCAGTGTTGCTTTGGATGTCTGGTTGTGGCACACGCTACCGGTCATGGCTTGTGCACTTATATTGTGTTGGATGCCTAAGATATCTTGCATTCGTTTGTGTCACGCATTGTATCACACTGTATCATTTACCCAAAGACAAAACACTAATCATCTGTGTTTAGTTTTCATTTACATATGGCTGGATCCATGACTGTTACATGGGAGGCGCGCCGCACCACAATGACTGCAAGATGTGGGCAGGCAGGGGGATCGGATGATCCAGGACGGGAGTGGCAAGCAGCGGATTCAAGGCTGATGGGCGATCAATGGAAAAGCTCAAGAGGTGCCAGTGTGCTTGGTTCCCTCGGCCTGTCACGCAGGAAGAGAGACAGCGACACCTCACCAAGGAGAAGAACAACCAAGGCGACAGTACACTCTCATTCTTATGTCTAAGTAACTTTCTGTTGCAGGAAATGGGGCAGCGCGCGCAAAACGGTTAGGTTTCAGGGTCTCCTTTTTCGGGCACGGGGGGCTGCATTTCAACAGGTTCAGAGAACGGATATGTCACATGCTAGCTTCCTTGGGCACTCCCCCCGACGCTATCATCTTACATCTTGGGGGTAACGACTTGGTGCACTTGAATAGGAGGACCCTGATTGAAACAGTGCTGTCAGAGTCAGCATGGCTGGCCAGGCGCTGCCCAGGTGCTGTTATTGTGTGGTCACACATGATCCCAAGACTTCAGTGGCGGGGGGGGGGGGAAATCAGTGAGGGCTCTCAACCATTCGGTTCAGAGGATCAATAATAAACTGGACAAGAATTTTAGGACCCCCATAAAAGGGGACGTTTGCTACTTGCACGACGGGGTCCACCTCTCCCGGTTGGGGAACGAGATATTCCTGGGCAACATTTTAGCTTGGTTGGGCCAATCTCAAAGGGTCGATGGAGGACCAATGGACTTAAGTCAACAGAGTGCCTTTTCAATAACAGAATCTCCTCGTAAGGATGCCCCCGAAGCCCAGGACTTTATCCAATCACAACAGGCTCATCCCCAACTTTCAGTACAACAATCAATCTATTCAGACCAAGTTTCATCAAAGGCAACAACTAACAGTAATGCTGACCCTTCAACCACCCAACCAATTTTAAACTCAAGCTTGCTCTCTCCGTCCGTATTTTATTCTTCAGTTAATCTCAACCAGGTCAAATCACAAAAGAGTCCAATAGCCGCTCCATTACAGGCATGGGCCCTTTCACAAGCGGCCCTTAACAACTTAGTTCAATCCGAATTAGACCCCTGTCTGAATAGAATGAATCAAGGGGTAGCATCCGAGCAAGACCCTATACCTGAAGACCCAAATATTAATATCATAAACACCTCTTTGGATCTATCCTTCTTCAATACCGTGCATAAAGAGCCGGATAGGCAAAAAACACTCTCACCGGCCAATTTTAACAATTTATGGTCCCAACTATTACAAACTTTTCAAACCACGTCAGCTGCTCTAACATACCACTCAGACAAGATGGACATGCAGGTACACTTGCTAAACACGCTTGCAGTGTACACCGCCGGGATCGATCAAAAACTGGAGGCGCTCAATGCCCTTATTAAAAAAGCTCAAGCCCAAACACAGCTGGTGCAATCAGTGTGTTGCTGTTCGCCCATCATAGATTCTCTCTCATCTCTACCTCAATTTCTTTCAGCCGTTTTAACGGAAATAAAGAAACCTCTGGTGTCTAAGTCGCAAGATCCTTCCTATCAGGCCTTAAGTCAGCCACAGGTTTCTCCTTGTCTGAAAGTCCACTCCAGTACAAAGTCTCCTAACCCAATCGACACAGTAGCTGCTGAACCATCTTCTATTAAAGCATCCAAAAAAGCACACCGTCTGTCGAAAAGGGAAAAGAAAAGACAACGAAAAAGCCCTAACAAACTAACAACCGGCCTAACATCTTTTAACACGAGTAACCCCCTCAGGGACGAGGCAGCCCCCTTAGGTAATGCACCATCAATAACACCAATACCTTCCTCAAAAGGAGAATGGACAAGCCCTCAACCTCCGTTAAATCAGTCGCTAACACAGACAGCTCTTTTAACCCGGATTAATAGGCAATCAGCGACATCTCAAGCTTTGGAATTTTCTCTTCATTCACCAATTCAAGCTAAATCTGGCTCCACACAACCATCACTTAAGCACCTAGCTTCGGGAGCTGTTCAACAGAGCCCTGCATCATCTCAAATTACTGTTCAAGAATCCAGTTCACTCCAACCCCTTTCTGGTGCCAACAAAAATAAACAACGTACACAAAGTATAGCCATAGATTCCGGCTGTAAAAGAGACTTAAATTTAGCAAACCACCGCAGTTTGGAGCTTATAAACAAAAGTCATCCCCCACATTCTTTAAATATAAATCACATGGAAAAGGTCTCTTTTTCACCCACCATATCCATATTGCCAAGAAAGCTCCCCAAAGCCAACTCCAAGCAAAGACAGCCAGCAACGGCCAACAAGCCCTGTGATCCCCACAACAGCACTCAAAACACCAAATTGCTGTTTATCCCAGAATACACCTCAAGGGGCCCGCACGACATTCTTAATCGAGGAAATATATTAAAGCTTTTCAAATCATTACCAGATCTAAATCATCTTCAATCGGGGGATATAATTGCGATAGAATTTATTCCAAGCACCGGATCCAATACGGGCAAAGCCACCCAAATAACGTTCTTAACATCCGCAACTCGGGATCTAGTGTTGACCAAAATCGACCAGTTCAAAACATGGGGCATTATAACAACAACCCCGAGTGTCCCTCGTTATCCCTCAATACTTGAAACGAATCAGGCATGCACTGTAAGTTCCATCTTGGCCCCTTATTCAGTACTGAGGTCCGCTAGAGGCAGCTCGCCCACAGGCAATCCTGAGCCGGTAAATAACCAGCGAAACAGTGGCATTGCAGACTGGTCATGGTTGCCGGGGACTCTATCCCGAAATCAGACCGATTGACCCATAGTTAATCACAACTTGACAATATGCTCTTGGAATATTAATGGATTTGGCGCGGAAAAACAATCACCAGCTACAATGGACTTTCTAAAAGAATACGACGTTATCCTCCTACAGGAAACTTGGGCAGGAGAAAGTATCCCAATAGTGGGGTTCTTGGAGTTTAGGACACCTGCCTCCAGGCAGTCCAAGTTTGGCCGTCTTAAGGGTGGTCTTTCGATCTACGTATCAACAAAAATATCAACAAGTGTCAAACAGATCGACTTTGCGGAGGAATGGCTCTCTGGAATAACCCTGGGAAGTTCAACCATCGACCCTCAGTTGTTAATTCTTAATGTCTATATCCCCCCCGGCACCACTAAGCAAAATCTAAAATGGACAGTTTGATCAATTCCATCTACGATCTTATCAGCAAGTATGGAAGCACACCAAGTATCATCTCGGGTGATTTCAACACTAATCTATTTTGCAACCATGTAGATGATACATGCCTGGATCCCCCAAGAACCCTCCCACATTTTCTACCCCAGGTAATCCCCGTTGGGAACAAATCATCACAACTGGGTAATACGTGGGATTACAGTTTAACAACCTGGGATTTACTCTATTAAATGGGCGATTTTCTTTCGATACTCCGCCCGCTTGGACTTGGTCAAATGGCAGTTCCCACTCCTTTTTGGATTTTACCTTAGGGAGTAGAGAAATACTGCCTAGGATCAAGAGCTATCAAATTGCCCAACAAGGAGACAGTGACCATCGGGCCCAAATAATAACACTATCTACTGGCGACTCATATCATCAGGAATTGGCCCACACTCACTTAGGTAGCCATTCAGAGGACCTTAAGCAGTTAAAGTGGTCAGATTCTATGGCTCCATCTTTGATGGAAAAAAGTAGAGTTTTGTTACATCAATCTCGAGACTCAAATATCCATGTGGTCAGTGGTTGGGCCTCTCTTATAAATCTTCTTCTCAATGAATTTCCCCTAAGGAGGGGCCCGAGAAACCAAACCTCTCAATTTTTTATCTCAAAAGCTACAAGGAAATTAAGAACCGAGAGGAATCGAGCACTCCGTTTTTCAAGAAAGTTCCCCAGTAACAAAATCTGCTTTAATAATTACAAGCAAGCACAAGCCTTATTCAGAACAACCATTCAAAAGGAAAAACTAAAGGCCTCGGACCGATTCTGGCTGAATCTCATCCACGAAAGTAAAAATCCCAATCCGAAGCAATTCTGGTCCTTAGTGAACAGGAGCAATCAAAGTGTAACTGGACATGGCAGCGCAAACATCAGTGAAGAAGACTGGAGTAAGTTTCTATCTCTCCATTTTGGAGACGCACACGACAATAAAGTTGGCCCCGATTCTGCCAGCCCAGTAAGCCTTAAGTCCCCCTTCCTGAGCCCAGAGAGCCAGGGGAGAGCTTGGCCCGAAAACACCCCTTCAGAAGACTCGGCAAAAAAGGACCTTATGGAATGGAATGACATTCAACCAGAACCTACGGTGTTGCCAGCAGTATTAAAAAATAAGATCTCAAACCACATAAGGAAAGCAAGAACGGACGGAGCCCCCGGTCCGAACGGCCTCCCTCAAGCAATGTTTAAATCCGACATTAACTTATGGGCAGATTATTTGACCCCGCTGTTCCATAATTGCAGATTAAACAACACGATCCCAGAATCCTGGCGAGGAGCAGTCATTCACCCGATCTATAAAGGAGGAAAGAGAAACGAGCCAAAAAATTATCGAATGATTGCACTTCTTGACGTGGAGTCCAAGTATTTTGCAAACATCTTACTAGAGGAGCTGCAGGCCTGGGCTGAAACAACCGCGCGTCTCCCCTTTAATCAGACAGGCTTTATAGCCAAAACCGGGACAATAACCAATCTGCTAACACTCACAGTCTTGATGGATAAAGCAGCATGCCAACACACACAGCTACATTGCTGCTTTGTAGACTTCAAAGCAGCTTTTGACCGCGTACCCAGAAGCCTGCTATGGCAGAAATTAAAATCATGGGGATTACCACAATCTCTTCTACAGGCAATAATTCAGCTTCACACTGAAACATGGATTAAAATCAAGCTGGGCGAAGGCCGCCATGTTTCCAGGAAGATCCAAACAGCAACTGGCGTTAAACAGGGTTGTGTGTTGGCTCCACTCCTGTTTAACCTATTCATATCGGACCTTTCCCCAGCACTTGACAGAGTAAATTGTCATCCCCCTAAACTTGATGGGACCCGCATTACCAACTTACTTTATGCCGACGACCTGGTGTTATTAAGCCACACAAAAGTGGGTCTACAGAGGTTATTGGATGAATTGTTATCATACTCGACAAAAAATCATCTAGAACTTAATCTGTCAAAAACCAAAACTATCTCCTTTGGGAAACAGAAAAGGACAATAGAAAGGTGGTACTTCAATAAAACAAAGCTGGACTCAACTCCCAGTTATAAATATTTGGGCATCTTCCTGGAGGCAAGTGGCTCCTTTGGCAAGCACAAGGAAGCATTACAAATAAAAGCACTCTCATTAGAGGTGGCCGCTGCAAAGCTGTCAAACCAGCTACTAGGTCCCAGTCTTACACCCATGCTGAAAGTAATGAAAGCCAAAGTAATCAACTCACTGACATATGGTCATGAGATCACCAAGGGCTCAACCAGCAAATTAATAAACAAATTAATTACAAAAATCTTCAAACGAGCATTCCGGCTGCCAAAATATGCATCGCCAGCCCAGGTGAGACTAGAACTGGGTCTCCAAGATCACCTCGTTGTGGAGGCAGGTGCCTTTGTTAAACTGTGCCATAGACTGCGACAGGCCCGGGAGGGTTCTTTGGAGGCCCGACTCTGGCAGGAAATACAGAAAAAGCCCACCAGTCAAAAGCACCGACAATACTTGGATCACAGCTTACAGTTGTTAGGCGTAAAAGACCTATGGGACTTAAATCCCTCCTCATCAGTGTTAAAATCTGTCATAAAGAAATCTGTTAGGCTGTGGTCCTTCCATTCAGACAGGGCATCACTATCGAAGAGGGGACATGCCTGGGCGGTAAATGCCAACTACGAAGTGGGTGTCCAGTCGTCTTATCTGTCCAGTACATACGCACTTTATTGGAAACGCAAGTTTTTAGCCTTGAGGATGGGAGAATGGCCCTTTTTGAAGAATCTTCCGGCATGGCGCCGGTCGGGCTGTAGCATTGCATGCAGGTTGTGCGGTTATCAAACTGAATCAATGGAACATATTGTCTGTGCATGCCTAGTACTACTTCAAGCCAGACGGCAGCTATTGAGAGGCCAATGTATCAAATTGGGTGTACGTTCCTGCCGTCAAGCAATATTGGCTGCTCTTAACCCTGTTAACACCAAGCTAAATATTGGGCTTGCGAAATTTGTTCATAAAGCGTCAAGACTTCTTGAAGCCAAAACTACCACCTCAGTTAGAGTTGAGACTCCGAACTAAAAGATGTTTTATCTAAAATTACATGAAATCTAGGGTGACGTATTGTATTAGAAAATTATCAGATATTCACTATCACTGAACTCTATTTTATTGATTAATTGTTTTTAAACTTTTATTATGGTTAAACCAGATTATTCAATTAGCATGTTGAGTTGTAAATGGTTTTTAAAATCAAACAATAAAGAGCTATTATTATTATAAAATGGTTCAAAAGTTACTAAAAACGCAGCAACACATGTTGCCGCGTAGTGGAAGGCCCTTTGCAAAGGTTGACTTGTCAACTTTTTGAAGCTTATTGCTATTATTGGGTGGTAAACTAATGCCCAGGCAGTGTTAACAAGTTTAAAAATGACAAAATAATGAAGTAATACTATCACAAAATGTGCCACGTTACGCCGCATAATTTGCCTATTCATGCAGCATAATTTACTCTAAGCTGCTATACCCCTGATAGTAAGACATATGCATACATGTAAGAATGCCAGATGTATCTGTCTACACAAATAATTACACTGATAATGATTTAAAAAGCACCTACTTTTTTTAAAATTTAATTTCCTTTATAGTTCTACTCACCCCAATCTAGTGTGCCACAGCACTTTACATCGCACACACAGAGACAATGAATCATACAAGCGTGTAAACCAATATATGGTAAATCTTGCGTACGACAATGAGGTCAATGTGTCTAGGAGTCTCATATCGTCCGTAATAATAATACTATAATCCACATTTGTAAAGCGTGAACAGGCGCTAGGGGACGTAGGGAAGATTAAACAAGCTATTGCCCAGAGTCACATGGTGCTGGGCTAATCTACCGCTGGCGCCGGGGCTCGAACGGTGATCCCTAGATTCCGGAGTCAGTCGCCCTGGCCGCGGCGCCACACCGTACTGGTAGGTAATATATTTTAAGAGTACATGGTCGGTAGAAACACAAAGTCAAGATTTAAAATGTAGCACAATGTCTGAGGTTATCTGTACTAATAAGACTGTATTAAACCCTTTTTAGCAACTTGAAAATGAGGAAACATTGAGAAGGCAGTTTGCATGCAGCTGCTTGATGCCAGTTCATAGCTCACTGTGCTATATTAGAGGAATTGCAACTTATAAACTACAGGATCAAACGGCTCCCTGTAACCTACTAAGCTATCTACAAAAAATACAAATCTGTCATCTAAGTGTTACACAGTGTACTTTGCAGCAGGTGCAATAACCCTCTATGCTACGGAGTTAAAACTGTGGTTTGAGTAACAGATTCCTCCAAAAGTGCTGGGTACACAAGATCTCTGCAGCAGAAGCCTTAACTCCCCCCAAAAATATTTTAAAATGCTATGTTTGTTGCCAATTAATTAAGACAGAACAGATTTATTGTGACATTTTTCTTTGTTGCTAATTTCGTTGCTGCAGAGTTTTTATCAAACAAATGTATAAGTTGACTGTCAGGCGCTGCTTTTTGAGACCCCGCCCCTCAGGGCTCCACCCATTTTCCGGCGATACACCCTGACCCCTAATTATACATACATACTATGTATTGCCATGAAGTGAACATGAGGCAGAATTTACTTGCGGTATACAAAAGCTTTACTAAATAAATAAGGAGACGTTGTTCAGTACAAATGAATGGGATCTTAACACTCACTGAACAACCCTAATTTCACCTCAACTCATACATGGAAACCTGCATGGAGTACAGCTTTGACACACGTGGGTCAACAGCCGACCCAGAGCTAATAGACAAGGAGGACTCTACGGGTAAGTAAAGCAAGTACCGACGGAGAGCCCGCGCCAGAGGGGAGGCAGCACCTGCCCCAGACGCCTGCAGGTCACTGCCCCCGGTGAACGCAAGTCTCCACACCCAGAGGCGAACACGCACCGGCCGCGGGGGGGGGGGGGGGGCTATGAAATGTCATACACGGGCAGCAAGTTACACCAGTGTGATGGGGCTTAAGGCAGGGCATGAATTGTAGGTGAGGGGAGGGACTCGAAATCTCCCGGGTCTATGGGGTCACTCAAAAAATGTTTAACAATAAATGACGTTCCTTGTTACTTTGTATTTGGTGAGAACTCATTTAGCATTTCAAACGTGCAACGATTTAAATCGACTCCTTCGAACGTTTCAGAGATGATGGTGAAGAGGCTGAACTAACACCAGCCATTTTTACCACATTGCCCTCTGGACATCCCCCTCTGGTGCCCCAGTTTGAAGCCAACTGCCCTAAAACACAGAGATTTACAAACCCATCCGCCTACACAGCTTCTCCCCCAGAGGGCCCAAAGGAACCTCCTGCCCCACCCACCCTCGACCAGCATCCACGGTGCCCCCAGCACTACTCACCCATGTTCACAAAACTCATGACGGTGTCCGCCTGGCTGATGACCGCCCCCAGCGGGGGGGACTGGGTGCTGAGGCTGGTCAGCACCGGGCGGGAGACCCCCTGCGGCCCCTCGTCGTCGTCCTCGCTGGCCATGGCATGGTAGAGGTCCAGCATGAAGAGGGGGGCGGAGGAGGGCAGCTTGGACCCGGCCCCGGGCCGAGGCCTCCCAGGCAGGCCCAGGATGGAGAGGATCTCCCGCTGCATCTCGCGGCGCTCGCGCCCGCTCAGGCGCCGCTGGATGAAGCTGGAGTGGATGTGGTTCTTCCAGAAGCTTCCAGCAGCGGCGTCCCACCAGAGGACCAGGAGCCATGCCCGGGCCCAGAGCGGGCAGCCAGAGCCACGCGGCCTGCCCATGATAAAAGGTCTCGGAATCTGCTTGGCTGCACAAATCTAGTTCAACGGAAGGCACCAAAATAAGGCCCAGCACTGCCCATTGCGCCCGCAAACCAAAAGCTTGAACTATTCCTGCCACCAGCCATCCATTTATGCCAAATAACCACAGAGCCGGCCAACTGCTGCCTTTTGGCGCACGAAACTCCGCGTTGGGCCTCTCCCAGACCTTTAGTCGTCAATTTCCAGGCAGAAGAAAACGAAATCAGTTCCAGGGACATGCAGGCAAATTAACAATTGGACTTTCGGGCTGGCACCACCTGCAGGAATTAAATTCCACCCCAAATCATCCCAGAAGTAGACCCAGCGTGCCTGCAATCTGGACTGCTCGTCCCTCTCCACCTGCAGCCATCACTTCCCACAAAAAAAGAATAAAACAAGTCACAGAGGGTCCCGAGGTGCTTGTAAACTGTGCAGTTCGGCTCTCTCCACCTGCAGTCCTTATTTTCCATCTAACATCCTAAAAGCAGCCCGGGCGCCGCCGTCGGACCCTCGCGCCGGACTCGCGCGCTCTCCGCCTCCAGTCATCAATCTCGAGCGAAGGCGCACAAAACCAGACCTTTATTCCGCTTCTAAAGGCACAGAGAAAACACGAAAAACGCCTCAGCGCAGCGCCGCTCCCACAAGGAGGCCATTCACCGACCCACTTTGAAATCAAAACTGCGCAGATTGAAGTGTTTTGTCAAAAAATAAACTCGGGTCTAAAAGACTTGAGAGAAGTCTTTTATCGGGAAAACGGCAACTTGTTTGTGGGTGAAGGGGACCGGGGGGCAGTGGGCGGTCACCCTGGGAGCACTTCCAGGAAATGCCCAGCTGGCGAAAGCTGTATATCCCACTTATTGCAAAATCCAGTTGTTAAATTCCACCCAAAAATTCATCACACGTTTCACCCAGCGTTGACCCAGGGCCGAGATATTTAGTGGTAATACTGATAGGTGAAGTGAGGAAAACACACAGTCGGTTAGTTCTGCCTTCAGATATTCCAGCCTTCACATTCCGGGTACCTGTGGTAACCTGCACCACCCCAAAATGCAATAAATGTTCTTAGGCAGGACAGGGGCCGGATCGACGCCAAGTACCGGCTGTGACAGGACTGAGGGCAGAGGAAAGCACTGCCACGGGTGAATGAAGGGGTATCGGTAGGGGCGGGTTGGGGGCAGAGTGAAGGGCTGACGTCAGAGGGCAGGTCTGGGGCAGGTCTGTGGCCAGAGTTAGGGAGTGGGCAAGAGAGCGTGAATGCGCAAAGGCAGGGGCGTGTTTGGGGCAGCGTGAAGGGTTGTCCCGGACTGCGGTCAGAGCCAAGGGCTGTCCAAGGATGAAAGGGCTGACGTCAGAGGGCCGGGCTGGGGCAGCACTGCGGGCAGACTAAGACTGGGAAACGGTGAATGATGGGACAGAGTCGGGGAGTAGGAGCGCAGAGCCAGGCTCGGGAAGACACGGAGGGCAGTGTTGGGGAAGTGGGGAAGATTCCAGGTAGGGGGTAGAATGCAGGATGGGATGCTGGGCAGGGAAGACTGGGGTAGAGTGCAGGTCCTTGGAAGGAGGCTGTGGTGGTACTAGGCAGGGCTGCGACAGTGACTGATTGGGACAGGTAGGTACTGGGACAGTTTGATGCTGGACTGGGGTAGAATAAATGGCATGTCGCAGGACGGGAGTTTGTGAAGGATGGAACAGAGCGCATGGATGGGACCGGACGCATTGCAAGGGGCAGTGGGGGTGTGCGGGCTGCCTCAGCAGCAGACCGCAGATCCGAGGCGGACGCACGTCTTGGGCAGGGGGAAGATCTTGGGTATGCTCGGGCAGAGTGCGCGGCAGGGACAGGTTTCTGTGGCAGAGTCCCGGCTGTGGGTAGTTCCTTTGCAGAGAGCAGCTCCTTTACAGGTTTTGGGCAGAGTGCAGCTCCTGGGCACTGGGCAGGAGTGCAGGAGCAAAGTTCCGATCCGGGACCAGACGGCAGGTTCTGGACAGGACCAGATCATGTCCTGCTGCCAGCTCGCTCTCCCCGTCACCCTGGGGGCAGAGCTGCCTCCTCCAAGCGCTCCCTCCCTCCTCCCTCTTGGCACAAAGTAGGATTATAGAGTCAGTGTTAACTGTAACGAAAGCCACCCCTTGCGCGCGGAGATTAGCCGCACTTCATGTGGTAACAGAGAGAGAGGGGGCAGGGCCGGCTTTAGCACTGGTGGCGCCCGGTACCACAATCATTTTGGCGCCCCCCACACCCCTTGACCGCCTCCTTGGATTCTCTCCTTACCACGGGGCAAACGTGCCCCTTATATCTCCAATTATAAGTTTTTGCTAAACACAGCGCCCCCCTGGGGGTCAGCGCCCAGTGCCTCCGACCAGTCGCACTGCCTAAAGCCTGTCCTGGAGGGGGGCGCTCTCGGTGCCGAAGGCAGGCGCGGCTGGTTGGGGACACGAATGTGAAGGGACATGTGCTATGTGTGAGGGTGGATGAGGCAGGCTGTCGGCGGTTAAACAAGCATTGGCGTAGCCAATAGGTGTCGCCTTTGGAACCTTATAAATGTTTAGCCAGAGCTATTGGCTTTGCCAATGTATTTAAGCTATGCTGTAAAGCTGCATGGCTGCTGTGCAACATGTTGAAAAGTTATAATAAGTATTTTTGCCAACTTATATGTAACCAATATGACATTATATAGATCTGAACGGCCATATTAACAAAATAATTAACATAAAAAATATCTTCTAGTTTTCTTGTTCTTGCAATGCTTATTGAGAAAAAGTGGAATTCAATGTTTTATTTTTTACTAATATTACAAGTACTTACCTTAACCTGTTGTTTGTAACTTCTGGTGTCACGCTTTAGACATCAGTAAGACTAGTAACCTTTCTCATATGGTGGAAAACCTATTAGTCTTCCATGGTACTGGGGGGGGGGGGGGAGGGTTCAGCTCATTCTTAAATCTCCTTGCATGTATGTGTAAGTGAAACTCACAAGCGAGCACACACCACTCACCTGCAAGCATCCACCACTAAACTGCGAGCACCCACCACTCAACTGTGAGCACAAGCCTGCGAGCACACACCACTCACCTGTGAACACAACCACTTACCTGCGAGCACTCGCCTTCGAGCACACGCCACTCACCTGCGAGAACACACCACTCACCTGCGAGAGCACACCACTCACCTGCGAGTACACACCACTGACCTCCGAGCACATACCACTCACCTGCGAGAACACACCACTCACCTGCGAGCACACACCACTCACCTGCGAGAACACACCACTCACCTGCGAGCACACACCACTCATCTGCGCGTGCCCGAAGACAGTTCCTCTGAATAGAGTGTATGTAAGTGTCTTTCTGGCATGGAGGCGGCCCTTCCGCACCTATGCTGGACCCACCTCCCGCCCTGGAACACAAGTGTGTTCTTGCACATTGGAAAGAAAAGTTTATCGGATACATTTTTTTTCCTTTTTAGCGTTTGCAGCGCTCGCCCATATAACGCCAAAACCGAGCCAAACACGAACGACAAAACAAGTGGCTTGGCATTTCAGCAGCAATGAACCCTCCGTGGCCCGGCTCGGGTGGAGTCTGAGGCCGCAAGGGTGCCAGAACTTTACATGAACAGATGGGACCAGACGGAGCAGGGAATGCCAGACTCTTGTGCAATAACCAAGCAACCGTGGAAAATAAAGAGGTGAAGGGTAGGCGCCTCGATGCTCCCAAACAACCCCCCCCCTCACCCACCCGAGAAACCAACGCGGGTAACTTATTTTTTCACTTGTGCTTTTGTATAGCGCTATGTCACTTAACATGTTAGAGCGCTATAAATATGGACGCCTCCTTTTGAGATGGATTTTGGCAACCAATATTAAATGTTTAGACAAAGCACGTTTTTGCATAGGCCAGTCGAAGAAGATATAAATATATATAAATATATATATATATATATATATATAACTAATTGAAAAATTTAAATATTACCTTTCACAACGAAGCGCATCATATGTCCTCCATGTGCGCACGGGGCGCGAAGCGCATCGTGCGTACATGGCCCATCTAGCGTAACGTGGGCACGCGGTGCGCGTAGCGCACCGCGTGCCCACCGTGCGTGCACGGCACTAACTGCGTAAAGTGGGCGCGTGGTGCGCAAAGCCCACCGCGTGCTCACTGTGCGCGAAGCGCACCGTGCGCGCACGGAACGAACTGCGTTAAGTGGGCGCGCACGCCACGAATGGCGTAAAGTAAATTAGCATTTAAAAAACCGTACAAATTCACTGAAAAAACCATAGGTTTCACACACGTTATAGTTAGGAATTAGCATTTAAAAAACCTTGCAAATTCACTGAAAAAACCATAGGTTTCACACATGTTATAGTTAGCGGAAATTTTACTGATAAAAAACCAATGAAATTCCCCCGTTATAGTTAGTGCAGGCAACTATAACTCACGCGACCGCAATCCTCTGCTGATGACATATGTGTCTTTATGAAAAAAAAATATTTGTAATATATGTATAGCTAAAAATTGATGGAAGAAGACATGGGCAAATAAGTGTCTAAATACAGTATTAGCATCAGCAGAGGATTGCGGTCGCGTGAGTTATAGTTGCCTGCACTAACTATAATGGGGGAATTTCATTGGTTTTCTATCAGTAAAATTTCCGCTAACTATAACATGTGTGAAACCTATGGTTTTTTCAGTGAATTTTATATATATATATATACACACACACACACACACTGTCCTACACAACTGGAACCCGCAAACCCTGGCCCCAGCACCCCCTGTCCCCCAATCACCACCCCAGCACTAGCAAGCAACAGAAGGGGCGGAGGCGGGAGGGGTTGTTCGGTGACGTCATTTGTGTTCCTCAAGTCCCAGTTGTTCCAGCCCATGGTTGAATGTCTCACAGGAGGAGAATTTTATTCTGGATCTAGGGACCCAAAGAGTGCCCCCCGTCCATGCTACCCCAAGTCTCTTCACTACAAAACTTACCTCAACGTCTTCACGAGTCGAGCATGTGAATATCAACAAGGGACAAACAGAGCTGCACTTTACTACTTTACTGTCCTTGGAACTGCTCTGCAACCTCCTGGTATCAGGCGTCAGAAAAGCAAGTGAAATTAAAATGTATTCCCTCTTCCAGCTCCTTACTGACGGGCTTTTGGGCACTAAGGCGTCAACCCGATGATGTCACAAGGGATGAAAGGAGGAGCAACGTCAATCCCACTACTCCTTTGTGTTGGTAATCAACCCCCTTAGTCTAGACGAAATCCCAGCTCTTGGAGTCTTTCTGCTGTGATGAAACTTCAATTACACCGTATTCTAGTAATGTCCAGTGTTTCCCATAGCACAATATGTCCCACGGCACTTTTAAGCGCTAGGATGATCATCGTAGACACAGGCCTTCGTTACGATTGGCTGCGGAAATGGTCTATTACTCCCGGAGGTACAGATCCCAGGGAGAGGGGTGGGGGGTGCGGGGCTGATAATTCCAGGGGCAGAGAAAATCCAGCCCATTATACATTGCACCTCGAAGATTCAATATGGAATGAGGAATAACTAGGAAGGAATCAATAAATCACCATTTTGGCCTGAGATGTCGTTCAGATTTTAGCAGCTGAAATACAGTGGGAATAAAAATCTTATAACTTGAATAGTAAATGTAGTAATGGCCCCACTGGACCTAAGTGGGATAGTGCAGAGGCCAGAAACTCACCACAAACTCTCACAGCAGAATTGACTTCAGAAATGTAGGGGCGCCTGCGGCCAAACTATGGATGGGAATGCCCCTCTGGGGAAGCATCTTGTCATTCTGGGGGCAATGATGCTCTAGGGGGCAACCAGGGCCACTTGAATGTAGCGATTCTGCAGCGTTTTTGCCTAATTATAGAGTTGCCATGTTTGCCTGCACGCACGGACTCTCCTTTGCAATGTTATCTAGCGCCTCGTGCCTTTAGTGAGCTGGCGTCCGGCCCACACACACAGCTGGTGCACATGACTTCTTAAATGCCTGGAGGGCATCCAACAGAGAGCATCGGAAGGCACCCGAGGGCAGCAGAGGGCACCCCAAGGTATTTCTCCCCGGACTGGGCAATCCTCTGAGTCCACGTCTGCAGACACACTGGCATCTAAGCTCTCTTCGCTCCCTCTGCCACGTCACGGAAGCAGCTGAGGCTTGCTGCACTTGGTTTCATTTTCTCTGATCTGCTTTTCTATTCCTGTAGAGGGACCATGGAGGGGCGGATGAAGGAGCTTGCTGGGTGTAATGGAGAGAGGCGAAAGTAACAAGCTGTCGGAAACATGAGCCGGCAGTACACATTCATTAAAAACAGATGGACCCAGCATCATAAACTCGTCCACACTGAAACACGCCCGGCCCCCATAAAGATAAGAAAGTGCTTTGCGACAGCAGCAAAGCAGACGACCCTGTCCGGATCGGCTGGACAAAAAGGCGAAAGGGCGCCAACAAAACAACCTCATTTCCAATGGCAGGCCACCGTTTAGCATAACGCCAGCCAATGGAAATGAGGGGCGGGGCTTCAAGTCCCCTTCTGAAATCTGCTCTCTTACAATATCTCTCACCCAGCGAGCAGCGCTTTGCGCTGCAATGCCAGGCGAGACCTAAAAAAAGCAGAAGACAGGTTTGTGTGTGTGAAAACAGGTTCCCTGTGCGAGGATGCAGAGCAAGAGACAGGTCAGTGCACGAAGAGACGCGTTCAGCGTGTGAAGGAGAGGGTGACAGGCACATGTGTGAAAAGACCTGCAGGATGGAGCATGGTAGGGCAGATTCGTGTGTGAAGAGCAGGCTCAGTGTGCAATGGGAGCCCGAGAAAGGAGGGGTGCAAGGTGTACGGGTCAGGAGACTGGCTCTGTGTATGTGCGAGGGAGCTGCAGACAGGTCCGGTGCTGAGACAGATCCGGTGCTGAGAGACAGA
This sequence comes from Triturus cristatus, assembly GCF_964204655.1. Lineage (NCBI taxonomy): Eukaryota > Metazoa > Chordata > Amphibia > Caudata > Salamandridae > Triturus > Triturus cristatus. Next base: position 581,377,508 of record NC_140584.1, read on the forward strand.
TCCGGTGCTAAAAGATAGGTTCGGGATATGAGGGAACAGGAGACAGCTCTGGTGTTGAGAAAGAGGTCTGCTGTGTAAGGGAGCAGGAAGGAAACAGGGCCGGCTCTAGGGCGGTGCGACCGGTGCCACCGCACCGGGTGCTGGCTTCCGGGGGGCGCTGTGTTTACAACTTTTTTATGCTTTTAAAGCACCTGCTGCACGTTCCTTTCCTCCTACAATTACCAGGCCTCACAAAAATGTCAAGATAACTCTTGTGATTAATGTTCTTCCTGGCAGGAGATCAGAGTTTGGTGTAGTTGAGGTTTTTGACTTATGTGAAGTTAGTGCAGAGGGTTATTATGCCTACTGCAAAGAACGTGTACCAAGTAGATTACAGAGTGCATTGAATGTAAACAGATCAGCAGGTTACTGCTTTCAAAAGAGACATCCTTTTGTTACGGGCAAATTATAACTTAAAGTCCTTATACACAACAGTGAGCTATTAACTTTCGTCATAGAACTGCATACACACTGCAAAGTATAGAACATTGATTAATGTTGCAAAAAGGGTTAATGTGGGTAGAAATGGATTCTTATTATTAAAGAAAACTCCCAACTCTGCTGTTTCTTATTCGACTCTTGAGTTTGTGCTTCTCCACACCAAGCACTCCTAAACTATACTGCCTACCAGTATGGATGACATGTGACTCCTACACTTTTAGTCCTTTGGCTTATGTAACATTTCCTATACACTGATTTACACAAGTATGATTGATTGTCTGTGTAATGTGTGTGTGATGCGAAGTGCTCTGACATACTTTACTGGTATGAGTGGCGCTATATAACGAATTCAATGCATCTGAGAGAGTGTGGTTATGGAGACTTGGTCACTGTTAAAGGGTGCTAGTGAGAGAATCCGTGGTGGAGGTGGTCATTGGGGGCGCCAACTAACATTGTCGCACAGGGCGCCACCCGCGCTAAAGGCACAGGAGACAGGCCGGTATTTGAAGGAACATGCTCGGGTATTAGGAAGCAGGACACGACACATCCGTATATGAAGGAAGGGGCTCAGCGTGTTCGGGCAACAGGTGAAACGAGAGGCTCAGTGTGTAAGGCAGGGGCGTAGCTCCGGTTGGTGCAGCGGCACGGGGTACATCGAACCCTTTTAACTGCTGTATTTAACTGCGTGAACAGCAGTCAAAGGGGCTATTTTTTTTCCGCTTGTACCAGAGCCCGTGGCATCGTCACTACGCTACTGGTGTAAAGGGCCAGGAGATGGGCTCAGAGGGAGCAAGAGACATGCTCAGTGGATGTGAGGAAGGAGACAAGCTTAGTGTGTAGGGGACATGAGACGTCCTCAGTGTGTGGGGACCGGTAAGAAGGCTTAGAGTATATATAAAGGGGCAGAATACAGCCTCTGACTGCGGATAGGGTCAGAAGACCGCTACAATAAAAGGGGACAGGGAACAAACTCCATATGACAGGGAAACAAGACAGTATTTTGGATAGACATAAATATGCAACCGACCACTTCATACAATATATACAATATGAAACATGGCACCCTTGCATCCATGAACTCTATTTTAAACCGGAATCCTACCACCTTTGAGCTCCCTGAATGTCTACTCTTTATTTGAGATCATAGAAGGAGAGATCACTACCTCATCAAACAAGCATTTGCAATGCAATAGATCTCGCAATTATGCAAGTTTGAGCTATTGGCATTGTAAATGACAATGCCTTTTATTTATGTTTTGGTTTTCAAAACATAAATAAAAGACATTGTCATTTACAGTGTCAATAGCTTCAAATCGCGTAAATGAAAGACCAATTGCACTGCAAATGCTTGTTTCATCCCAGCTACTTTGCGCTGCCCTGCATGGGAAGTCCTACTTGGAGAATTACAATGCTGTCCAGAACTGCCCATTCCTTCCTGACTTCAGTGACCTTGCATGATCTCCACTTTTACCCTTACTTTATCAGTACCACAGAGTCAGTACTTCGAGGTTATTTTTTGCCCAAATATTCTTCTGGGGGACAGTTCCCTGGACTTACAACACAGTCAGTAAATCAAGGCCATTACACTACAAGTCTTTGCTCAGAGGCAGTACCACTGGAATAGCGCAATATTGTGGCCGCCACGTTCTCGAAGGATTTACATATTTTCCACACTTGCTGCATGATTCTGATCTTCTGTATCACTTTCAAACATTGATTCTAGCTCAGATGGATCAAAAGAGGCTTTAAAAAGCATCAGCCGTGGTCCCCCAGGGGGACAGACGATTTGCAAAGATTAACTGTCACCATTTCATTGCTGACGGCTGTATTTGGGTGTTAGAGTGCTGCTAATGAGGGGAAACGTTTGCCCAGACAGTACTACTGTGTTTTAAAATGGTAAAATAGCAAAATATTGCGACAGAATGTGTCATATTATGCTGCATCATTGCACTTCTTCTGTGTCTGATTACGTTCCTCTTCTGTGTCCGATTAAGTTTGTACCTCTCCAGTCCCTGCAGCACCTATTCTGACCTGGCTCTCAGGCTCTAAAACAGCTCTGCTGACCTGGTTCTCTGGCTCTATAACAGCTCTGCTGACCTGGTTCTCCGGCTCTACAGCAGCTTTGCTGACCTGGTTCTCTGGCTCTAAAGCAGCTCTGCTGACCTGGTTCTCTGGAGCAGCTCTGCTGACCTGGTTCTCCGACTCTACAGCAGCTTTGCTGACCTGGTTCTCTGGCTCTAGAGCAGCTCTGCTGACCTGGTTCTCAGGCTCTATAGCGGCTCTGCTGACGTGGTTTTCTGCCTCTTCAGCAGCTAAAATGTAAAATGTAAATTGATACTTGTATAGCGCACTACTCACCCGCAAGGGTCTCAAGGCGCTTGTACGAATACCGCTGTGGAACCCATCGTGGCTTTCCCTGTGAGGCGTCCACTCCTGGGCACCCCCAAGGTGGAGGCCAGGCATCCTTAGCGTTGTGGGGGCCGTTGTGGAGATTAAGCAAGCTATTGCCCAGAGTTGCAGAGTGGGACTCCATGATTGGAATAGGCACCGAGGCGAGAATTATCAGGTCCGTGGAATTTTTGAGCCCAAGACCCGCCGAGGCGGGGAATTGAACCCTGGTCCCGGGCTAGACCTCTGCATCAGGGTCTGCCGCTCTAATCATTGAGCCACACTTCTCCACCAGCTCTGCTGACCTGGTTCTCTGGCTCTACAGCAGCTCTGCTGACCTGGTTCTATGGCTCTACAGCCGCTCCTAAAACTCTGAATACAAATACCAGACAAGCTGTCGCCATTGTGAAAAAACATATAGTGCTTACCCACTGATGAAGGAGACAGCATAACACCCAAGTAAAAGATCCAGTCCTGATGGGCATCCCAAAAGGAGACAGAGCGGTAACAAGGAGGTACTAAGAAGCCTCATTATCAATCAGAAGCCAGGATTTACCATGGACGATGACCAAGCCAATGAAAAATATGGGCGGGGTTTCCACACCACTTCTAAAACATACCCTAATACAGCATGCCTCGCAAAGCGAGCAGCACAAGTGCTGCAACGCTAGGCTCGACCTAAACACCACAGCCTTCAAAAGCAGCATGCCCAAACAGAATACCTAATGATATCAAATCGGAACCCAACCAATGGAAACTTAGTGTGTAAACTATACTCACAAATTCTAGAAAAAGGTCAAATTCCTTCTTCAGGGACTGGGGCGTTAATACACCCTAATTTTTAAAAATGGGTAAGAGGTGACCCAAAATGTCTTATAGACTTATAGCTCTTTTACATTCTGAGGGAAAATGTTTTGGCAAATACTTTTTGCATGCCCTTTACTTCTGGACAACGGAAAACAACCTAGTTTTTACACAATTGATCCAGATTCAGAGCCAACTGCTCTACGGTTGATAACATTGTCTATAAGAAAAATATTCTCTGAGCACTCAATGAATCAAAGTTGAGTTCGTGGTATCAACAGTCTGTTATTTATTTTAACATCTGATTTTCAACTTCACCAACAACGTTTCTTCTTTGCTGTCAATGCTGCAGCAGACTTCCTCAGGGCTGGTCCTGTCCTAATGTGACGTGATAAGTCTTATTTTGTCTTCCGTCTTAGTAAGTCTTGTCGGGCCCACCTAACTTGTGTGCTGTCCGGGGCGCTCTTCTACAGGTGAGCCACCCTGTCCTTGAGACAGTACTCCTGTCACACTGTATCGCAGGGTGTGAGGTTGTTGATAATATTTTCTGCTTAAAACTACTAGTGGAAAAAACATTGAAAAGGAGACTCAAATTATATGTATATTATGTTGATTATTCTTTGGCCTTCAACAGAGTAAATTGGAAGCTTAATTAGGAAAAACTGTCTAAATGGGGTACCAATCAAACATTACTCCACTTTCTGGTATTACTGCATGAAAATACTTAGCTTTGTAATAAATTGACAAAAAATGCTCTCTCCCCTAAAATGACCACCCAAATGGTCTGAAACAGGGCTGTATCTCGACTTGCTAATTTTTTTTGCTATACATCTCAGACCTCCCTTCATATCTAGGCCATCCAAATGCAACGGTAACAAAATTAGGTGATAAACCTACTATGTACATACAGCAACAAAATGTTTTTTGTTAACCCCATCAGGCCTCCAAAAGCAGCTTACAAACTTAGCAGATTTTAATCGAAAGAATGATTTACAAATCAATCCAGGTAAACAAAAAGTAATGAGATTTGGCAAGACCCGGAAAGAAGAGAATTGGACCATCGATGACAATCCTATACAACAAATCACAGCTTTTGAGTATTTAGGTGCAACACTACACAACAAATTATCCTGGTGTAGCCACATCTCAAACGGAAGGAAGAAAGCTACCACCACAAGATCAATGGGGAGATCCTTCAACATTTACAGCAGCCAGGCAATTCTTCAACCTCTTGAAATACTAACATCAAAATTGACTCAATTTCGCTTATATGCCTCTATCATCTTTAATGACCAAACATTGGACAACTCAATAAAATCTGCATGAGAGATAAAATTATTGTTAATAAAAAAAGAAGAAAAATCATTATTGCGTCTACATCCTTCAACTCCAGAGGCCAAGTTACGACTTGAGCTAACCCTTCGATTCAGTCTACATTACAGGGCTAAACTTTATTATCTTTGTGACTGCATTGTTGCCAAAGACAAGTCATTAAAAGATCTATCTGCTGAGGAACTTCATATAATTGAAATTCCAAACTCCATGTTCAGCTTTGCAACTATAGAAATGGTCACAGCAAATAACAATCTGCCGCCATTAACAACTCTTGTGACTATATCTCAATGGGAGTGAACGCTCCTGAGTCGAAAGACTGACTCTTACTGGGAGATTACCTGACTTGCACACTGTAGAGAATTACAAGTATGCGACTACACAATTGAAACATATATACCATTAAAACGCAGGGATATTTACATTTTACCCTGGACCAAGCCTGCAAAAACAAGTATTTTAAGATTCCGCCATTTGTATCTTCCAATTGCACAATTCGAAGGAGTCTCAAAGAATCAATGTCTTCCTTCTAAAACATGCAGACTCGGGGTACAAGGAGGAGACCATAAAACACATTACATCTCTGTATCCGTCTCTTTTGGACCCGAGGAAGGAAGATTTGAAGCCATCATTGATCACAGCCAAGAGTGATATCCCTGCTTTTCACAAGACTGACAATTTATAGGCCGATTGATGACATTTGCAAACCAAGTTTATCGTCAATTACAAACAGTGTTTAACAACCATTGTGATACTTTAACTGTATTATTTATTATAATTGCTACTTTTACCATGTGTACACAATAACATTTCAATTTATTCTTTCAGCCTTGGCATGTGAGCGGGCAGTAGATAGGATCAATTTCTATCCGCGTGACAGGAAAAAGGCTCAATGCATGAGATGGGAGGAGAAAAAAACAGTCTGAAGAAAATAAGACAAGTTGCGTGTGGTAGCAGGGGGCATTCTCAGTATCTGCGTGTGTGGACAGCAAATCTACTCGACCTGTGAGGGAGGAACAGGCATCATGCTCATGTGTGAGATGGCTGGGGACCAGCTAACAGCATGAGGGCCATGAGACAGGCTTTGCGGTTGGGGGCAGAAGACCCTTGTATGATAAGAAGGAAATATCAGTGTTAAGCGAATGGGAACTCAGTGAGTGAAGAAGCGGGGTGGTGTCAGTTTCTGAGGGGAGGAGGGTGTAACAGGGCAGACGACAGGTCAGTTTGAAAGAGTAGGAGACAGGTGCAGTGTGTGAAAGGGAAGGAGAGGGGCATACTGTGTGGTGGGACAGGAGAGCAACACAGTGTTTTAGGGGGCAGAAAAGCGGCTTACTGTGTAAGTGCTTGTGGTGTGGTAAGAGGGTGACTTACTGTGTCTCTTGGCCCCACCAAAGCAGGGCGATACCTGAGGAGCGGCTGAGAAGTCCCGAGCATTACAGGCTCCGTGTTCCTCAATGGCCCTAAGATGGCCCTTCCCTGCTGTGAATGCGAGATGTGAAGGAGGGCCTGTGATGGGACAGGCTGTCGTTACACTGGGAGGATACGGCCTAATGAATTTTGTAACTGCACGATTGAGGGATACAATAGGAGTCTGAGTAAGGCTCGTACAACAACTGGTACAAAGGGGTTGGACTGTCCGCTACTATTTGAATATCCACAAAGGCGGCAATAAGCTATCTCCGATAAATACATCAAGGAGGTATAAAATACAGGGACTAAACAAATAAAGTATCATGTATGCATATTGTCTTATTGGCCAACCGTCACAAATTTAGGTGCTTGTCCTCTCCCTTTAAGTGTGTGTTTACAAGACGGCACCACCTGCACAAACTGCATGACCTTTGAAAAATAAAACCAGAGAGTAAGCCCAAGTCTGGCTGAGTATGATTGACACAGTATGCAGGTGGTTGAAAGACAAAAAGGAAAAAAGTAAACTAACAGCATAGACCAACCACCCCACACATTTAAATATCTGGACCTAGAGTATATCGCACCATAGAAATGAATCCACTGATTTAGATAAAATCAAACCGCAAACCACATGAATATATATCTCACGTTCACCATGGGAGCACCATATCCACGGTTTTTAATAAAGAGAAATTTACAAGGAAGATTGTTGTATAGGATAATAACCACAGATTAAAGATACTTTTAAATGCAAGCTAATGGTGAAACATAAAAGGTGTTTGAGATGCATGAAAGAAGTCAGGATAGATGAGTGAAGTAAAAGTCGCCTCTCTGTTTTTCTCCTTTCATAGAAAATCCTCTGAAGAAAAAAACAAGACAGGTGAGAGCATTAGGCGTCACGAGTGTGCATAGTTTGCATGCACAAGACAAAGCAGGGATACACAAAATATAGCTCTGACGAAGGCCCCAGGCCCGATTGGGCTCCCAGAGAGGGCCGAAACATGTTGGCACAGAAACAGGGGTATAATTGAATGATTACATTCAATTAAACCCAGAAAACTCACGTTTTTATTTATACCCCAGGTACCCTCAGAATAAAGCATAAACCTTTGGGTATACCTTGAGGTATTTTTAAGTGTCACTCATCTGGATCCCTGCTTATCCAGTTTTGCTTTATCTAGGAACTCCCATTCCACCCATAGTCGAGTCCGCCCGGGTAGTACCATCTTACCCGGGTGTGTATAGGCGCCAATGATGAAGCATCTCACGATAAGTGAGTGAGGCGTCTACTCCAATATCTTTGGATATCCCCAACTTGCAGGACAGAGCAGAGGTAAAATATAACATCCTGACTTAACAGGAAGCCTGGACTTTCTTGGTAGTAATTTTATGGCATCGGTTGCTTGTGTACGTGTCGTTACGTGATGACAGGGAGGAGGAGCTGTCACCTGAAGGTACCTGCTAAATGCAAATTTAGTAACAGTGATACCTTGAAAGATGCTAGGAGGAATGTAAACCCTTGCAATGAAATAACCATGACTCTGCAGGGAGAAACACCCCAAAAGGGTTAATGCTGGGCATGGGATGCCTGTGTCTCATTTATAGGTATGTTAGCGTGAGTCGTGCCCCTAACTTCACGTTTACCTACCTCAATTAGAGATTGAGAAACCAACAGATCTCTGACTGCAGATCATCAGTTGGCTTCACCATCTGAAACTCTTACCATGGCAGTAGCGGCGGCCCCCAACATTGTGAACAGTTGCAGAACTGAGGCTGGGATTGCGCAGCACCTCATGCACGAGAATGCAAAACATGTTTGTTGAGCTTGACACCTGTGTGTCTGTCTAGAGCATAGTTACTTATCCTGCAACTGAGTTGCTCCCAAAAACTATGCCCTACTATGTAACAACTATGAGAATGGGTTCAGAATGCGTACATTCTCTCACTCATCCACCATGCATTCCTCCCAGTGAGTTAGACACTTACTGCAGAGATCTGTCTGTAACCAACATGTCACTCATGCCTTAACTGTGCATGTCCTATGAGTGATGAAAGCTTGTAGTAGTCAGCCCTCGTGGAACTGTCCTGCATGGAATGGAAGATTGCAATTGTTGTCTTCCGTGAGAGAGATGCCCTTGCTTTGCTACCTAAATTCTGTACTTTGAGGAGGCAAATTTTGCACTGCTGCTGCCCGATTTGTACCTGTCCTGTAATAGGGAAAGATACAGCTGATACTGCCCTAACTGTACCTGTCCTCCAAAGGAGGGAAGCTTGCACTAAAACTGCCCACAGTGTACGGTTTCCACTGCTGTTGCCCCATCTTATGAAAAAACATAGGATATATTAAATGCACTTTCACAACATGCCCTATCAAACAGGCACTGTTTTACAATATTTGATGTGAGATGTTTATAGTACTGAAGAAGACCCCTCGTCTCATAGTGGACAATATTTGAATGTCAAAACATGTCAAATAAAAACAGAAGCAAGGTTGGTTGCTTGAGCCTCCTGTTTTAATCTCGTAGTGAGGAGACAACAGTAAAAATAATAATACATTTTAGCTCACCCACAAAGTTTTAATAAAGGTTTGACAGTTTAACAAAGGGAGAACATAATTGTCGCCATAAGGGACATACCATCATCCAAAATAAGGGACACAACTGGGAGACTGTACAATCAGTGAACCGTAGTACTCTCATAGGCCACTTAGTGCTCGATGTGGAAATCATTGATGAAGCATACCACACTTCTTAGGTGAAAGTTCATCATTTTATGTGAATACCTGAATCTAGGATAGTTCCACAAGAGGTTTGGCTCTTTATTCCCCAGGAGTCATGTATGCCTTGTCTGTTTTAGGGACAGCATACAACAGTCATTTAACTCTTCTTATTCCCTCTTTAGTGTATTAATTATTTGTGTTGTACCTCCTTTGTGGTCCACTGGAGATTGGGATTGCTGGCTGAATTGAGAGTTTGAATCAGTTTTAATAAAAAAAATAATACTAGAATCAGATTGACGTTTTTGTGTCAGACGTTTATTGAGCACAACAAACTTCTCTTTTCAAAAGAGAATTCATTGTTGTGGATTCTTTAAATTGGGGAGCGGAGATTTGGGAGAGAATGTTTGCATGCCACGGATGGCAGAGAGGGCATCCCCTGCATAATGCTGCAGAACGAGTTTGGTTTGGTCCTCCTTAAAGCGTACCCTTCAGCCTGGTCTCCAGAGACAGCCTTTTTTGTGTAAAGTGATGCTTCTCACATCAGGGAACCCTGGGGCTGTCTCCAGACAGGCTCATACACAACACAAAAGCAATGAGGTGTGAGATCTCTGCACCTGGCTGTCATCAACCTTCCTGAAGCAGCCATTGAACCAGAGGGCAGGCCAGGGATAGAAGCTTTCTTCCTTTCAACAATAGAAACTACAGTCCCATCCTCATCTCTACCATCCACCAAATGGCAATGCTCCTTAATAAAAAAAGTCCTCATGTAATCTCTAAGACGGCCCTTTCTCCAAGCTCCTCACTTCAGTGGCTGGGTCTCCACCCTCCAGCTACAGGAATGCATTCTATATACTTGCATTGTCTAGGGAAGCTGTCCTCACCCCAATTTTGGGTCATGTTAAACCAGGGAGATCAAAAGAAAAAGTTACTTACCTGCGGCGAAATTTTCTCTCTGGTGAATACTCTATCTACCTGCAGATTCCTTACCTGTAGAAAAAACTGCAGGCGTCACACTGGATCTGGAAAATTTCAAAGCTACGAAGTCGCCGATAGAGGACACAGTACCCGGTCGAAACCAGAAGTGACAGCAGGTGACGCCAGTGAGGCCATAAAGCACCCGTCCCAGCACACCGACATCACCTTCTCTCCATTCTTCCAAGCCTTTGAGGCGATTGCAGGGCCCTAATATGCTAACGTGCGTGCAGGAGTAGGATGATGCAGGATGCCAGCAGACCCAGGAATCTGTGGAATCTCCCGACTGGAACCCTTCTGCCTTGCTGGAAAGAAGGGACCATCTCCTGGATATCTCTGACTCTGTAGCAGAGGAAAGGAGCAAAGAAGGGTGGTGTCTAGTAACAACCCTATGAACTGGAGCTGTTGGGAGGGCCACAGGTGAGATTTGGCCTTGCTGTTCAAAAAGCCCAAGCCAAACAGCAGAGATGCTGTCAACTGCATGACACCACTTCCGGCGAGCAGACTTTCAGGAGCCAGTTGTCCAGGTATGGAAATCTGGGGATGCCTGACCTACTGAGATGGGCCACAACCACTGTCAAAGTGTCGATGCAAAGCCAAAGGGCTGTACTCATATGAGGAAACAGGCTTTTTGCAGGTTTCTCCCTACTTGCTGCCCCCATTATGCTTGATTTAATGGTTCTCAAACGACCTCAGCCCTGCTAATCAGGAATCAATGCATGTACTCTGACCCGTAAAAAGGTACATAATTGATTGCCTCATACCCAATTGGCATAGCTTAACTTACTTTTAAGGCCCTCGTATATGGTACCAGGAATACCTAGGGTCTGCAAGTTAAAGTGTCACTCGTGGACTGCAGCACTAGTCGTGCTACTACAAGTATCACAAAGTAAAATATGTCTCTCAGACTGCCACTTCAGATTGCTAAAGCAGTTCAAACTGCTAATTCAACATTGCCATTTAAGGTAATGGCAAAGCCCAAACCTTCCTTTGTAATATATATATATATATATATATATATATACATTGTTGTTGCCACAGTTCATGATCAAATCCACCTGTGCTCCATGGCTGGAGCGACCCCAGCTTATATATTTCCCTTCACCCTTGGCAAGCCGAAGAAAGCGGGCACTCCAGTTAGTGTGTTCCCCATATTCCTTTATTTGCAGCAGATTCACTACACTGATGCATTTTGGCTTTTGATTGTCTTTCTCAAAGTGTACAAGCCCCACCTCCTCACAAGGTACATATACACCGTCCCTCAGATATGGAAAACATTCCATCGTGGACCATTTTTTCCCCCTTAATGTTAAAGGATCATTAAGATTACGGATCGGGGAATTATCCTGGGATGAAGCTCACTGAAGGGTAAGCAGTTCCACATTTGTGTTTTGTGAAACAGGCATACCACCTTCCCTCCGAGGAGAGGAAAAAATGCTACCATATAACAATCTCCTGTCGAAGCTCAAGTTGCACTTGATGAGTTAATGAAACATTGCTGACTAACATTAGTGATGAGATGGGGTTATTTTAAATGCATCAAATTATTTTTCCAAAAAGGCAAAGTTTGGTTGAAATACGATATGTTTGGAAAATTAAGCTGTTGTCCCGGTTTACTAATTAAAGTATTTAATTAGTGCTCTTCTTAACTAGCTAAAGTTTGATGTAACACATCTCTATTTGAAATTGAAATGTTGTTTTTAACTTGTAAATAGTGAGATGTATTGTGGGATCATGTTTAGGATCTGACTTCTAACATTAAGGGGAAAAATGGTCAGTGATAATATGTTTTCCATGACTATGAGGAATGTTGTATTTGTATCTTGCGAGGTGGTGAGGCTTGTACTCTTTGAGAAAGGCTAGTGAAAGCCGAAACATGTCAGTGTTGTGAATCCGCAGCAAATAAAGTAATTTGGTGAAGACATGCTATCTGGAGTGCTTGCTTTCTTTGACTTGTCAAGGGTGAAGGGTCGAAGTTGAAGAAAGCGAGTATATACATATATATTAGTCACCTCTACAGCAGGCCTCTCGATTCCTAAGGCAGGGTGCAATATATTGTAAAGCAGAACCTGTTTTAGTAAAAACCCTAAATAGTTGTTTTTGCTGTAGGAAAGGCAGGTAGCCTCCTAGGCAAGTACAGAGTTATGACTCAACTTTCCGCCCTGCCAACTTCTAAATCGGACTACTGAGGAGGGCACTTCAGGGTATCAAAAGAATCAGTACATTAAATTCGATTTAATGGTTAAATCGAATTTAATGTTACTCATGGACAAAGTTCAACTTTTGTAAGTTGCCACTTTGGGTGCCCAAGGTTTCCAGTGTTCATTTATGGCTGCATACAAAGACTGCCCTTCCAGAGAGCCTTCTGCCCTCTTGGAGAGACATGTTAACCACTTCCAGGACAAGTAACAATAGAGGCTTGCCATTGGAGGAGATGTTGGCCCAAAAGGCGAGCTTCAAAGAGCAAGCCACCTGTTGGAAAGTGCCCCTTTGTTGTGTATAATTCTCAGAGTGGGGGAAGACCTGTTCTCTGCCCCTATAGCTCCTTATTGTGTTTGGTTGACAGCTCAGTCCTTTCCTTCTCTAGAGCTAATAGTTTAGCCTCTAATGCTATCCTCGTGGCTAATTTTTGAAGATCTGCATCTTTACTATCTATTTTGTATAGGGTGCTGTCAGTAGTACTCCCAGTGATATTGCTTTCTGTAGGATTGCTGGAATCCTCATCCACCTCAGCATACTCTGTCACATCTCCAAGAGGGCTTCTCCCTCAGCAATGGTCCTGCATTTTCTAAAGATGTACCTTTGTGGGTCTAGGCCCCATGGTGAGGTTCCATGGTTTGCAGAGGGTCTTATGACTATCTAATTTAAGGTTCCTATAGGGCCCCGGGTTGATCTCTCGGGAAAGACCTGCTGCATCATTCATGGTTTTAAAGTAGTTGGGAACTTTTTAGAAACTACAAAAAAAACGCTAAGTACTTTCTAAGGTCCTAATTAACTTCAATGCTTTTTAACTTCTAAACAGTTTTACTGTGGTACTTAACACACAACCCTAACATATTGGTTTTAAACAATTTAGAAAAATTTGAAATAGACAAAAATATTTGTAAACTAATGACAATTTTGTATTCCTTAGTGGAATCACTCATTAACCAATTGGTACAGCAAATATCCAGTCTTATATCCCATCGCTGCACCACCAATGTAGGAAGCTGCCTCTTTATAGGATATATCAAAATGAGATATATTGTGCATAGAGTCCAGGGGTTCCCTTATAAGTAGCCAGGGGCTTGCTCTAGCAATCCCAAGGTGCTCTTCTGGGGGTTAATGTGGTCGCGCACCCTTTTTCTTATCAGAGGGGAGTAGTAGACATTCATAAATACGCACAATAGTCCATAAGTGAGACACCTAAATCAAAAAGATCAACACCAATTCAAAAAAATAGCACGCATCTTTATATATATTTAGGCACCAGAAGCAATTTGTGCATATGTGCAATATGTACAGTTTTCAAAAGAAATACTTTTGTATTTAAAAAGTTGACATTTAGTGCAATTTTCAGAAGCTGCAATGTTATCCTATGGGAAGAAAAGCAAGTGTGGCATTCAGGTACAGTTTAGTGACTTACAGGGCCAGTCTCCTGGACTTAAGGTGAGTGGTGTGCAAAGCCCAAGCCAGCACTGGCAGAACCCCACCAGCAGCAGTAGGGCGGACCGGTGCAGGGGTGCAAAACAGCGTAGGGTGCCCAATGTTACTCAATGGGGATTAGTCTTCGCGTAAAGAGGCTGCAGGCTTTGACTGGAAGGCCAGTCTGGCTGAATTAATGGGGAGCTCATGCCTCATGATGCTCAGTGACGTAGGGATACCTTTGGTCCTCTTCTCCACAGCCCTGAGGCGACAGATGCAGAGATGTCTTTAGGCATCCGATTTTCCTTAGCAGGAGCAGTCGTGGTAGATGGTCGCCTGCATGCAAAGGCTGAAGGTGACATAGAAGAGTTCACTGGGGGCTAAACCACGGTGGACTCGGTCTCTGGAGGACCACAATGACACAGTTGCCCCACTTCTACTCTGGCTTGGAGTGATGGCTGCAGTGGTGTCTTCAGGAGTTGGGTTTCTGCGGTCACAAAGTCGTCTCAGGAGTCTTTGGTGCCTGCAGGATACAGGGAAACAGGTCTGCTACTTCTCTGGAGTTCTTAGTTCCTGGATGAAGTGCTGGCAGGTCTCCCGGGCCTTGGGAACTAAGCAGCTGCAGGACAAGTCGTATTTTGGTGCAATGGTCAAAGGCAGCAGGCAGGCTGGCAGGGTGGGTGCCAAGTCAGTTGCTGGGTCTTCAGTTCTTGATCTTTGTAACTCTTCATGTCCGTCTTCTTCCTTTGGGTCGACAGGATCTGTTTTTCTGGTGCCAGGGGCTCCTCTAAATACTGAATTTAGGGGAGAGTAGGGTAGTAGCCAATGGGCTCCTTACTCTTGGGGTCACTATGCCCCCTATATGACCACTTGCTGTGGGAAGTGGGCATAATCCTGTCCCAGAGTTTCTAAGTTTGCCATCACAAAGATGGCCAACTCTGAAAAGTTGTGTCCACCTTAGGAGTGGTACTAGCCCGGGGGTGGGCACGCCTACATGACTGGCTAATTTTCCCACCTGTCCAGGTGTCAAAAGGCTCAGGATAAAGGGGGTGGCTTCCTCACCTGTGAGAGGAGCCAGATTTGCTTTACAAGGGAGGTGGGGATGTGAACACCCTCTTCCTGGGCAGGCTTTGTTTTTGACCTCCTAAGAGCAGAGGCCCTCACCCTCAGAGGTTATAAATCTGTCTCAGGTGGCAGGCTAGCAGAGACCAGTCAGCCAACTCACCAGAGGATGATAGGTTTTCAAGGGGCACCTCTAAGGTGCCCTCTGTGTGAAGCACTCACAAATCCACCACTAGTATTTTGGTGGGTTTGTGAATATGAGATGTTTGATACCAAAGTTCCCTATTTTCAGTGAAGCCCTCATGTAGCTCGGGAACTTGTTTTCACCAGTGTCTAGCATGTGTGTTTTAATGGCTTCTCTGATCACTAGCTGCAGTGGAACTGACCAGCACAAGGGCATATCTGCTCATCCAGATATGTCCTCACATATAATATAAGGCACCCTGCCTTAGGGTTATAAGGCCTGCTGTAGGGAGACTTATGAATATTACATGCAGTGTTAGGGGACTTGGCACACAGGGATTGTGTCATATCGTGTTTTCACATTTGTCTGCGCCGAAACATACAGCCTGCAATGGCAGCCCTTCATGGGTTTGGTGAGGGGTCCCTCAGGGTGGCACAATTCATGCTGCAGCCCTTGGTGACCCTCTTTAGTACCTCTGACCCTAGGTACCAGGTGTACTATTTACTAGGCACTGGTGACCTGGTTAGCAGGAACTCAGTGCACTTCCACTCAAAATCGCAACATGTCCCAGGCAAAAAGTGGGGGGTGACCTTGTCACATGTCGACGTTAGCAGGGCATGTATAGTGAACCCCGTAGTGAAGGAGGGGCCTATTAGGCGCGGTGACGTGTCGCGCTGTAGCGCGTTAATAATTACTCGAGGCAACAGCCGGGCCGATGCGGTGCTGAGTTGATACCGGACACTGTTACGGTCACGGTAAGTCTACCTTAGGTATGGCCCCTTTGCAAACAGGCTAGGCGAGGGCAATGACTAAGATAAATAATGATGAATACTGGAGAATTTGTCTTGCTAAGCAGCAACATAGCAAGGGGTAGATCCCACCTTCCTATTCTTAAATGCTATAGTGAGAGTATGTGTTTGAGACACGGGGACACACGCAATAAATACCTGCACGCGCGCTGCCACTTGAGATTAAGGGCATAATAGAAGAGCATATGTGTTTGAAATCGTGCAGTGCTAAGCACCTATTGTCTCACGATACTCTGCCATGTTTTATAGATTCACAATAGGAAGTGACTGGGAGAGCCAGTGAAGGAGTGATTGAATACACATACACAAGTGCTCGAGGGTAAAGGTATGCCCATGGTGGGCTACATCCCGGTAAATCTCATGATAAAATCAGTGAGGGAAGTCTCTCATATTGCATCACTTTTTTAATTGTGACCAGATGCCAACTAATTATGTTATGTGTTGTTTGTCTGTCTTTTGTTTCCCTGTGTCTCCTATAGAATTTTTTTAAAAATAGACAAGTGTTGGTGCAGGGTGGAGTGACTGACCCACGCCCTGAAGAAATTGCTGTGAGTTTCTCCTGTGGCAATGAAACATGTCGGCTTTTTAATGAGCAGACACACAGCACAGAATAAAGATTGTTAGCAAGTGTGATCTAGCTCAGTTTTTAGATTGGGACAAGGGGAGCTATATTCTGATTCCCAGGTCCTAACTGTAGGGTTGAACCTGTTGCATGAACTGATGCACAGATAATCTTTGTTTCACACCCTAGCACCTTGTCTTTTTGGGTTTTTCTTACTTTTCTCTACACCTATTTGCTTTGGAGTGGTGGTAGCTGATGATGAGACCTTGAGGTAGCAGGCGAGTACCTTCCTGCTTTACCCTCTTTGGTGTTGCTACCGTGAGGCACCACCATTCCTTTTTCACATCTTTTCACTACATTCAGGGTACTTGGAGACACAGGCCACTTCTTTCACAGACAGACTCTAACTCTTCTAACTCTTTCTTCTTTTTTGGTGATCCGTTCCTTCAGTAGTACAGATGGTGCAACCACTGGCTCAACAGACTGTCTAAATATATGACAACTGTCTTAGGATTACGAGTTGTGATATCACCGTGTGAACAGGTCCTTTGTTGTGTATAATTCTCAGAGTGGGGGAAGACCTGTTCTCTGCCCCTATAGCTCCTTATTGTGTTTGGTCCTGAGAACGGCAGCTTAGCCGTGAGAGCTTTTTAACGAATTTGTTCCTTACAATGATGTACAGTACATAACATAACATACAATGCTGTTTATTTAAGCGGCAGTTGTTGTTTTTTAGTTGGCATTGATTCACTACTGAGGACTTCCCCCCTTTTTCACTAACTTTCTTTGATTATATTGATGGATAAGTTCTGCTTGACCTTTACTGACGAACATATAGCATCTATACTTTCGGGTCCATCACTATTACCCAATGCCCCTCTAAATGGGACGTCATCAGCATGTGATGAATGGGAAAGATGATCAAACACTAGAAAACGACAAGTGAGGATTGCGCTCCATGGAGCTTTAACGACTGAGTACCTCAGGGCGGGTGCAGCACCTGCCAGCCTCCTGGTGCGTATAGAACCCAAAATCTTTTTGGAAGACAAGAAATTCCGGGTGGACTGGAGCTACATAGGTAACAAGTGCACCCGGGATTGGCTTGTCTTGATTATTAACACGGCAAAGAGACTTAGCGACGAGCTCCTCAAAGATATTTTAGAGATAGAGGAAGCAATTAAAGCAGATACAACTATTGCTGATATGAAAGAACAATTGGCTAAGATTCAAAGTGATTTGGGGGAATACCAGACATACATGGTCAATCAAAAGATCAAGGGACTTAAGAGGAACCTAGATAGATTTAGTCATGAATGGGCCTTCCCATATGTAGAAGACCAATATTATCAACAAATTCAATCACAGCCATCATTTCCAACAGGCATGAGAGGTGGTCGTCGACAGGGCAGAAGAACTCCAAATAATTGGACATTTGAGAACACGAGTAGTGAGGATGAGGAATACACTGCCCAACCATCTACCTCTAATCAAAGAGTGAGATTTAATCCCCAAGATAGAACCAATGAGGATTTGGGAGCTATGTTCAGGGTTTTTTTAGGACAACAAACTCAACACCCTGTAGCTCAAAGAGGGGTCAGTCACAGGGGCAGGGGGAGGGGCCGCGCTCGCCAAAATTTGAACTCAACTTGGCAGACATTCTCTCCAAGGATCACACGCAGCAGGGGCAGAACACCCCTATAACTGTGAGTGACAGCAACATAGTGGTCAACCTCTCCAAACATCAACTGACTGATGACGAACTAAAAGTACTCAACAAGGGGTAGGGGTTTGCACCAACCACTCAACATGATGGGTTTAAACTCCGAGGTGAACTATATGGCCTCATGAGAAAGATTAAATTGAAAATGTTTTTTGAAGGAAAGGAACAGAATAGCCCCTCGATCTTCTCGACCAACTTGGGTTGCCTGTCACAGTTCTGCCCACCTAACAGCTCGGTAGGTCCTGAGATACAGGTTTTTGAACAGAAAGTTTTCCAAGACATTTTAGACTTGGAACAAAATACGCAGGCTGCTACACATAGCAATATGAGTCATAGGGACTGGCAAGCATTAAAAACTATACAGAGTAATCCAGCCATCACCATCAAACCGGCCGATAAGGGCGGGGCGGTGGTGGTGATGGACACTCAGGACTATAAAACCGAGGTTGCTAGACTTCTGGGAAATCGTTGTAACTATAGACCTTTGGTGAGGGATCCTACAAAAGAATTGCAGGCAACCATTATTAAACTGGTTACTGAAGCTAAGGAGAAAAAATGGTTGACATATAAAGAAGCCGAATTTCTGATCAATATGAGACCGAGAGTTCCGGCATTTTATATAGTACCCAAAATCCACAAAGCACAACGACCCCCACCGGGACGCCCGATTGATTTGGGTATACAGTCCTTGTTGGAACCTTTATCGCAGTTTGCGGATTATTTTCTGAGGGAGTGTGTCATCACCCAACCTTCTTATGTCCAAGACACAACAGATGTGCTGAGAATTTTAGAAGATGTAACATACGATCCTCTTAATCAATTCTTAGTCACTATAGACATTGAATCGTTGTACACAAGCATCCCCCAGGAAGCAACACTGGTGGCAGCAGCGCGCGCCCTGGGGGAATGCGAGTGGTTTTATGACACCCCCCAGACCTTTGTCTTGCAATGCATAGAGATTGCATTGACTCAAAACTTTTTTGCTTTCAAGGACCAGATTTACCTGCAGGTGTCTGGCACTTTGATGGGGGCAACTTTTGCTCCTAGTCTGGCCTGCATTTATGTAGGCCAGTTTGAGGCCTACTATATCCACTCTGACACTAATCTCTTCCAGAGGAACATTGTCCTCTGGAAGAGATATATAGACGATGTGCTATGCATATGGTCAGGTACGGAAGAGAGACTCAATGAGTTCCTAGCATGGTTAAACAATTTGTATGACTGCCTTAAGTTCACATGGTCTGTGAATAGACTATCAGCAGTATATCTTGATCTTGACGTTCAAGCAGAACATGACAAGTTAGTGACTAAGGTGCACCAAAAACCAACTGATAAAAACTCGTTCTTGCACTACAGATCATATCACCCCAGAGCTCTCCGAGATAATCTGCCTGTGGGGCAGTTTTTACGATATCGTCGCAACTGCTCTTCTCTACAAAAATACTCAGAACAGGCAACTGTATTAGCCAGCAAATTGGAGAACCGAGCCTACCCCAGAAGGTCATTAAACAGGCAAGAAAACGAGCGTATAACACGCCACGTGCCGCACTTTTGGAAAAGACACCCAAGAAGAGTGGAGAATGTATCCCTGTGGTCACCACTTTTGGCCCACTTTCTACGAAAGTTAGACAAATCATTCGGAGGCATTGGCATTTGCTAAGCACTCCGAACATGCAAATGCCTCAGCCTCGTTTTGCTTTTAAACGATCTGCCAACAACCGCGATCGATTGGTGCACACCAGACCCAATCAAGAACTGAGAGAGGCCAGTGTCCCGCAGGGACATTACCCATGCGGGAGTTGTTCTGTGTGTGAATATACATCTCCCACAAAGAGTGTAACACTTGCCAGCAACAAAACTTGGTTTTAAAATAAATTTAGCAATTGTAACACAACCAACGTCATTTACAGACTGACATGTCCGTGTGATTTACACTATATTGGCCTTACGACAAGGAAGGTCAAAATAAGGATACAAGAACATTTGAGCACATTGCGTTCAGGGAAACTTAGCACCAAATTGGTGCAGCATTTTCAAACCTACAAACATGCCCCTAAGGATGTTCGTTGGGTTGTCCTCGAGAGGGTAATGGGGGACCAATACGATATGGAAACCAGACTCAGCACCAGAGAGGCACGGTGGATCTATCAGGAGGGTGTAGATCAGTCTGGATTGAACGACCTTATTGAATGGAACAAGGTCAGTGTATAATTCACAAATCCAACTATGGTCTCCTAGCAGTGCGCATACACTCTCTCAGTCACCTATGACTCCCCCATGAACCCTACTTAGTCATGTATAAAGAAATGATGTTACTATGAGTGATATTGAGCACGGTTTGTTAAATATCCATCCATGGCAGCGTGCTCAACACCCTTTATTCTATTTATTTCTCATGCGAGGGGAGGAGCTAATTGTTGCTGATTTACACGTAGTATTGAAGATATCTCTACGTTGTAAATCGCATGAGGAATATATCTATGGCCATATTGTTCATCACGGGCTAAAGAAAGCTATCAAATGTTCAATTTCTAAAAACCTATGTCACGAGTACGGGCACTGATATTTGACCCCGTTTTCAGCTTTATAAATACAAAAAGTTAAAGCTATGTAAAATATGAACACTGGGATCTGCACAGGCGTGCATACTGCAGTGCATATATGTTTTGTTTTTGTTTTTAAAAAAAAATAAAAAGCATCGATGATTAGATGATAAAGCTTACATAATTTGCATCGATACAAAACACTTCCAATGTTTCCAACACTGATAGTGAAATATCTGATTTCCGTTAAAACAACTAAGAAATCAGTATTTTAACAACATTTCCACTGTTTAATAATGGCGTCGACGTTAGCAGGGCGTGTATAGTGAACCCCGTAGTGAAGGAGGGGCCGAAACATACAGCCTGCAATGGCAGCCCTTCATGGGTTTGGTGAGGGGTCCCTCAGGGTGGCACAATTCATGCTGCAGCCCTTGGTGACCCTCTTTAGTACCTCTGACCCTAGGTACCAGGTGTACTATTTACTAGGCACTGGTGACCTGGTTAGCAGGAACTCAGTGCACTTCCACTCAAAATCGCATCATGTCCCAGGCAAAAAGTGGGGGGTGACCTGGTCACATGTCGACGGTAGCAGGGCATGTATAGTGAACCCCGTAGTGAAGGAGGGGCCTATTAGGCGCGGTAACGCGTCGCGCTGTAGCGCGTTAATAATTACTCGAGGCAACAGCCGGGCCGATGCGGTGCTGAGTTGATACCGGACACTGTTACGGTCACGGTAAGTCTACCTTAGGTATGGCCCCTTTGCAAACAGGCTAGGCGAGGGCAATGACTAAGATAAATAATGATGAATACTGGAGAATTTGTCTTGCTAAGCAGCAACATAGCAAGGGGTAGATCCCACCTTCCTATTCTTAAATGCTATAGTGAGAGTATGTGTTTGAGACACGGGGACACACGCAATAAATACCTGCACGCGCGCTGCCACTTGAGATTAAGGGCATAATAGAAGAGCATATGTGTTTGAAATCGTGGAGTGCTAAGCACCTATTGTCTCACAATACTCTGCCATGTTTTACAGATTCACAATAGGAAGTGACTGGGAGAGCCAGTGAAGGAGTGATTGAATACACATACACAAGTGCTCGAGGGTAAAGGTATGCCCATGGTGGGCTACATCCCGGTAAATCTCATGATAAAATCAGTGAGGGAAGTCTCTCATATTGCATCACTTTTTTAATTGTGACCAGATGCCAACTAATTATGTTATGTGTTGTTTGTCTGTCTTTTGTTTCCCTGTGTCTCCTATAGAATTTTTTTAAAAATAGACAAGTGTTGGTGCAGGGTGGAGTGACTGACCCACGCCCTGAAGAAATTGCTGTGAGTTTCTCCTGTGGCAATGAAACATGTCGGCTTTTTAATGAGCAGACACACAGCACAGAATAAAGATTGTTAGCAAGTGTGATCTAGCTCAGTTTTTAGATTGGGACAAGGGGAGCTATATTCTGATTCCCAGGTCCTAACTGTGGGGTTGAACCTGTTGCATGAACTGATGCACAGATAATCTTTGTTTAACACCCTAGCACCTTGTCTTTTGGGGTTTTTCTTACTTTTCTCTACACCCATTTGCTTTGGAGTGGTGGTAGCTGATGATGAGACCTTGAGGTAGCAGGCGAGTACCTTCCTGCTTTACCCTCTTTGGTGTTACTACAGTGAGGCACCACCATTCCTTTTTCACATCTTTTCACTACATTCAGGGTACTTGGAGACACAGACCACTTCTTTCACAGACAGACTCTAACTCTTCTAACTCTTTCTTCTTTTTTGGTGATCCGTTCCTTCAGTAGTACAGATGGTGCAACCACTAGCTCAACAGACTGTCTAAATATATGACAACTGTCTTAGGATTACAAGTTGTGATATCACCGTGTGAGCAGGTCCTTTGTTGTGTATAAAGGACTGAGCTGTGCCTAGAACCCTTCTCTGGTAGCAGCAAAATCATAGATCGACTGCTAGGCAATGGTCTGGAGTCCTCAGTATGGGCTCATATGGAAAGAAAGACCCATGCAGCTATGCTGGGTATACCTGAATGGGCATGTGTGAAAACAAGAGCATAGTGCAAAGCCCAGGGTGAAAAAGAAGAGTTGGGAGCCTGGAATAATGGCCTAACCTTCAAAGAGAAAACGCATGAAGACTGGGAAACCAGCTTTTGATCAGACACAAGTTCAGGTCCCCTCTCCTCAAGGAGAAGACCTGTCAGTCCCAGAGGGAACTGAACCCCAGGAAATTGTGCTTACATGGCAGAGCTCCTGGGCACAGGTGGACCCTCTAGGGAAGATCTGTGCCAGGGACAGTGGACCTGTTCCACTCTTGAAAGCCTGAGACAGCAAGCTGCTGATCAGGAAAAGGGAGATGTCAGTGGCTCCCTCAGAACCTTGGTCGGTAAGGATTTCTCATGGAAACCCCATGCATGAAAACACCTCAATGAGGTGTGCAATAACCTTTGTTGTAATAACCCTTAAGGGAATGGCTTCCTGATATTGTGTAGCATAGTCAACTATGACTAACAGATATTGAAACCCTTTTGTGGAGCATGGTAAGGTTCCCATAAGACCCATTCCAACCCTGTCAAAAGGTTTTCCTATTATAGATAAGGGTTGCAGAGATACTTTAGGGGTTTGGGAAGGATTTTGTCTTTGGCAAATGGTACACTCCTGGCACTATTGTTTGGTCTGTGCATATATGCCAGGCCAAAAGACATTCTGTAGAATAGCCTGGCTGGTTTTTACTACTCCAGAATGTCCTGCTAACAAGTGTGAATACGCAAAGAAAAGATCCTGATCCCTATAGTCGAAAGGGTACCAATAATTGAGGATCATCACCTTCCTTACCTACTCGATAGAGGAGACCTCTTTGGATGATAAAATGGGGATAAAAGGGATTGGAGTAATCATGGGTAGCTTTGGCACTTTGCCAAGCATTTTGAAGTGTTTTATCATTTAGATGGGCCATTCTACACCGTTTGTCTAAGGCCCAGGGTTCGGAAGTGAGTCGGGTGTTATCTACTGGTACAACCTTGTCTGCTTTGGTATTCCATGAGTGATTTTGTTTTTAAAAGTTTTTTTGTAACACATCAAGCAAATAAGGATTATCTGTACCTAGTATAATTACTTCAGGAAGATAAGGGAGAACCCCAACCTCACTTTCTTGTCCCGTGGAACTTGTAAGGGTCAATCGGGCTTTGGGATAGATTTTAGTGTCCCCGTACACACAGCATATCCCTACACTTTTATTGTGAGCGATTTGTGAAGGGCAAACTAACCGACTCCTAATTACTGATTGTTTACATCCTGAATCTAGTAATGTTTTGACATTTTTAACATTCAATCGTAAACTCACATAATATATCGGTCCTGTCTCTTGTGCATACAGGACAGATTGGGGTATATAACTGATATCCGTGGGTGGTTCTTCTACTTTCTCTTTTCTTTTTTGTAAAATTGAGCAATATATCTCCATTCTCCACATTCAGAACATTATGGACCAGAATGTACAAATGCGTCAGGTCGTCCTATCTTGACATTGGTCGGGTCCAGAGTTGTCTTATTTATTTTGTTCTCGAATTTATGACTGGCAGACGGCATCGGTTTATTGGATTTTTCAACATACATAGGAAAACTACAGGACCGAGCCCTTGAAATGTTGTAGCTATTTCCACAGCATGATCTAAGGTCAGTCTGGCATGTTGCGTGAGCCATTTCTGTGAGTGTAAAGTCAGAGCTTCTAAATATTGCCTGAGGTATATTTTTTTCATGATCTCTTCTTTAGAGGATACCATGGGCTTAAGCCAACAGTCTGCAGTGTCCTTCATTTTATAAAATAATGTCTTTGGAATATCGCCTGGTACCCCTCTCTCCTTCCTGAACATTAACCAATGGATTTCATTGATTACCCTCAAATGGAACATTATATATTTCTTTACTTCCATAAAGGTAGAGTTACCATCCCAGTTGTCGATTTATATTTGATAGGCGGCCTGTGCGTCACAGGTTAACAAGGGGGCAAGGTAAAAATGACAACTGTCCTGTGGCCAATTACTGGCTCTGGCAGCTCTCTCAAAATTGAGGAAAAAGACTATCAGGTCCTCTCCGGACACGTATTTCTGAATTGACACCATGGCTCCTGGTGCTTTTCCTTCCTACCCCAACAGCTAATTGAGTCTGTCCCTCTGCTATTTTTGTCATATTTTCCCCTTGTGCATGAATGGCATTGGAAAATACAGGACGATCTATTTCCACTTGTTTCATATGTTTTTCTAGGGCCTATTCCAACTTAGCTTGGCCCTCTCATACCTGATGAATAATGTTCTCCGTCTTGTATCAGATGGTCAATGTTCCCACATTCTTCACCACTTGTCAGTTTTTGGAAAGATGATATTCATAAATATACCACTAAGGCTCTTGTAAGATTCACGAGTCTGTAACTTTCATATGATTTTTTAATTTCACTTCTGGATGAACACCGATTGATTTATGTACTTCTCTTTTTGTTCTCTTCTTAGATCTTGTGTTGAGTACGCTGGGCCACTTCGGAGAAAGGATGCCCTCAAAAGAAAATGAGCCATAGGTGAGTGCTCAGACTTTCTTATCCTTATATAACCACGAAGGGTATGTGCAGGAAATCACCCCCTAAATCCTAATCCATCACGAGGTGGCTAATTCTAGTCTCAACTGTTTAACTGACTCTTTTAAGAATTATTTATGTTAAAGAAGAGGAAAAAAAAAATATTTAAAAAACAATGAGCTAATGAACGTTACGCTGCACGTTTGAATTGGGGAATCTGGCTCTAGTATTCACATTCTTTCCCGACTTGATGCAACGGGTGTTTTCTTTCCTTTTTTCTCCTTATTTATTCTGGTTTTTCATGGGCTCAGACAGGAGAACTTGCGTCCTCCCGCTTTTTCCCTTCCAACTGCCAGTTTACCCAAGAACCCGGGCATGCACCTGAGCTAGCCACGCTTCTCCGGGAGTGTGGGGGGGGGGGGGGGGGGGGCACTGTGTGTGAGTAGTGGCCTCCTGGCCTCGCTTCGTGTCAGGTATGAACTCCTCGGGGGGGGGGGGGGCGTTGTAATCCTGGCTCCCATGGTTCCTGGGGTCTCTGTTCACACGGTGTCTCTCCGGATTCCAATGCAGTGGATGCCAATACTCAACACATTTTTTCCTCTTCTGGGGAAGTTAATCAGAGGCTTCCTCCTCATTGGACCACAGCTCCGCTCTTGTCACCAGGCCATGACTACCTTCCTTCGCAACTCCTGGGTTTTCATTAAAAGAATAGAGGTCCCAAAGAGTCTGCAGGACACAAACAAGTGCGTCTAGTGATACGGAGGTGGTGGGGAAGGGCAAAAGGGCAGAAGAGTCAACACCCTCCTCCCCGTCACAATTAGTCAACCACTACTACTAGCCAGGAATGTCCCAGAAGGTTAAGGTGTTTGGCAACTTGTGTGCCACCTGTAAAGCCAGTGGTAAGACAGGTGGCCACCCAAAGGCCTCCTTACTTCCACTTCCAGTGGTTGGGATTCCCTTTGAAAGGGTCGGCATTGACATTGATGGGCCGCTTGATCCTCCACGTGAATCAGGGAACAGATTTATACTGGTAGTAGTGGATCATGCTACCAGGTACCCTGAAGCAATTCCCCTAAGGACTACCACTGCTCCTGCAGTGGCTAGGGCCCTCATTGGTATCTTTACCAAAGTGGGTGTAAGACGGAGAGTACGGGGTTCACCTTTGGGACATCGTGGGACAGTCAGCATAACATCCGGAGTGAGCCCGCTGCATTCTGGGACGTGAAGGAGAAGCCAAAACGACAGCTACAACCGTGTTCTATTTCCACACAGCAGAACTACGGAAGAGACCCGGAAGTGGACGAAAGTGAACCCGGAAGCCCAATTCACGGGCCAATGAAAGGAGAGGTCAACCGGCAGGAAGGCGCACGAACCAATGGTTGCGAAGGCGCCCGAGCGAAGGAAAAGGAAGGAGAGCCCTGCGAGGACAGCGCAAACGCCCGGGAGGACGTGGAGACCGAGGATGACCGTGAGGACGAGAAAGAAGAGGAATCTGAGGAGCGGTGGAGCGAGGAGTGGTGGTGTCCCCCGGAGGAGGCGGAAGAGCGGCCGCAACTCCGGAGAGTTGCGGCGGGGCCGGTAAGTCATCTCGCTACAAGGGAGGAAGGGGTAACCGAGAGGGAGGAGGGAGGCGATACAAAAGGGGAAGGGCACGGGTAAGGAAGAAAGCCAGAAACTGGGCACAAGAGTGAGCATGTTTCGTTTTCCTAAGCCTCACCAAGTTGGTTTTCCCTCGTGAATGCTCCACTGACCCCCGCCAAACTTAATTCTTCTCTTATTATTTGTACGCCCCTTAGACGTACTGTCTTCAGGCACTAATCTGGGGACTTTCTTTCATTTGTGAACGACCTCAGACATTAGGTCACTACATTACCCCTAAGTGGGGAGAGCATCCTTGTCCTTATCCTATCTATCACACCTTTATTTTGGGTTCCAGCACTTCCCCGTGGTTTCACTCCCAGGTGTGGTGATCGGGAAAGACCCTTCAGAGTTCAAAGAACAGGATAACTGATGGCTCCTTTTTCTTTCCTCTTCTATGAGCCTCCGGGAAGACCCCAGCAAGATCCAGGAAGGACCAAAAGTCCCTGTATCAGTTCCCTCGTCCAGTGAAAGACACAGTACAGCAAGAGAAAAACCCGAGGAGATACCCGCCATATATCCTAATACCTCACATCCTGACAATAAACCAAGTGTCTTTGGAAAATATATTCGGCCTCCTCGTTTGTATATCAAACCCCACCTCCCACAAGTGGTGTCAGAAGTGGGATTGAAGGACGACATGGAGGCTGCATTAACCAAAATGGCGGAGAACCAGGAACACTTAGGAAAGGTGATGGAACGCTTCTTGACCGTGGTTGAAGAGGATCGGGGTAAACTACAACAGGTGCTCACAGGACAGAGGCTCTGGGCCACCAGAGAGGTCCCACCACCCTGCCCTCTGTAGTCTTACAACGATATGTAACTGGAGAGGACCCGGATTATTTCTTTACTAATTTTGAAAGGATGGCCACTGCCGCATCCTGGCCACCCGATAAGTGGGGTCAATACTTGGGACCTCTCCTGTCCGGGGACTTACAAGCCGCCTTTCAGGCAGCCACCGTTCAAGGTGCAGTGCCCTATCACGACATTAAATGGTGTATCATGGAAAGGCTGGGAGTAGACGACGAAACCTACAGACTGAAGTTGCGACAAATGAAGGAAGGTGCGCAAGAAACCCCTAGAGCTTTGTATTTCAGAGTCAAAGATATGGCCGATCGCTGGTTAAAACCAGCCACTACGGATAAAGACGGTATCATGGCCAAAATTTACTTGGAACAATACTTGACCTCACTCCATCCGCCCAAGGTGGGTACGACAACAGGCGAATTTGACTCTGGAAACCGCAGTAGAAATCGCTAGTGCCTATAACAGAGCACAAGAGATTCAAAAAGGATGAGAACAACATGTAGGAAAAACTGGCAGTTCAGGAGGGTTACGTCATCCCCGACCGACCCCGATGAAGAAACCCGAGCCTGTTGCCATTTTCCCGGGCATCCCGACAAGCAGACCACCTACTATGGGACCTCAATGTTTTCAGTGTGGTGGGGTAGGACACATTGCTCGGTTCTGCCCCCAAAAAGAAGAGCCCATGGAAATTGGCCTGGCTCGCAACTACTATTGTTCGCCCTCAGAAAGAAAACTTCCACCGTATCATTGTATCGTATCAATAAACGGATGTCCACTGACAACCCTGGCAGATACGGGTTGCCTACATAGTGTGATTCGACCTCAGGATTTAGGTACAAACCTAGGTCCCGTTGATGGCACCGTAGCAATAAGGTGTGTTCACGGTGACACTAAACCATACCCCACGGCACAGGTGAGGATACAACACGCTCATGATCCCGGTACAACCCTAACCGTGGGTTTGATCCCCAGGTTACCTGAGCAGGCTATACTGGGAAACGACTACCCAAACTTGTCCAGTTTGATACAAGAAACCAACCCCGAAGACAAATGGTTGTCCACAGACCCATTTGCGCAAGAGACAGAAAAGGAATGGCCGCCGGTAAAACCAAAGAAG
Source organism: Triturus cristatus (assembly GCF_964204655.1). NCBI lineage: Eukaryota > Metazoa > Chordata > Amphibia > Caudata > Salamandridae > Triturus > Triturus cristatus. The sequence continues at coordinate 581,406,257 of NC_140584.1, forward strand.
AGCCGAAAACAGCGGAGGACCGAGAAGGGCAGAAGCCCATTGGTCCTTCCCGTTGTACCGGATGAGAACCCCTGGGACACTGACAGAAACTTCCATGCGGCTCAGCAAGAAGATCCAGTGTTACAAGAGGCCTGGAACAAGGCCCTGGAGAATGAAGACCCCCATCATGTAGGTCCATATTTCTTTAAAAAGAAGGGTTTACTATACCGAAAAGGGAGTCCCACTCAGAACCCCCAGTTATAATACCCGGTCCGTTCAAGGAAAAGGTATTATACTTAGCCCATAGTCACTTGTTAGGAGGGCATTTTGGGGTAGATAAAACCGAGAAACATATTACCGAACGATTCTATTGGCCTGGCATATATCAACAGGTAAAGAAATACTGTAGAGAGTGCCCAGTATGTCAAAGGAATAACCAATACCACCCACCTAGAGCACCCCTACAACCTCTTCCCATAATAAGTGAATTTTTACCCGGATAGGCATGGACGTCATCGGACCTTTATTACCATCCCGCAGTGGATGCCGTTATGTTCTTGTGTTAGTAGAATACGCCACCCGATTTCCCGAAGCCATACCATTGCGTAAACCAGATGCCACCAACATAGCCAAAGCTATGATAACGGTCTTTTCCAGGGTGGGATTCCCAAAAGAAATCCTGACTGACCAAGGGACCCCCTTTGTATCCCGCTTAATGAAGCAAGTGTGTGTATTATTAGGGGTGAAACAAATTAGGACAGCGGCTTATCATCCTCAAATGGATGGCTTAGTAGAGAGGTACAATGCCACCATTAAAGCCACCCTAAAAAAACCCTTAGCCCTGGAGTCCAGAAAATGGGAAGATATGTTACCTCTCGCTTTATTTGCCATACGCTGCAAGGAATAAAAGAGTACAGGATATTCACCGTTTGAGCTGTTATATGGACATAAGCCACGCACATTTCTTGAGATGGCCCAGGAGAAATGTGAGTCAGAACCCGATAAGGCCAAACCATTGACGGAATATGTTTCTAATTTACGTACACACCTAGGACAAATTCGAACCATCGTCCGAAACAACTTAGAGAACGCCCAATTAGCACAGAAAGGGCACTATGACAAATGGGCTAAACTCAGGACTCTAGACATAGGGGACCCAGTATTACTAATGATGGCTTCCTCAGACCACAAGCTGTTAGGACAGTGGCAGGGTCCGTATATTGTCAGGGAGAAGGTCACTCCTGTGACCTACCGGATCGAGATGGACCCAACAAGACATACCTCGCAGATTTATCATATCAACTTATTAAAAAAATGGGAGGGACCCCTTCCCACCGACATAAACGTAGGAGAAGGTCACACTCCCTCATATGGTCAGTGTATAGATGCATGTCTCCCCAAAACGCTTTTACATGACTTGATACGAGTACTGAGTCCGCGGTACAGGATACTTTCTCTTCCTTGCCTGGTAGAACCACTCTTTTAGAACACGCCATAAAAAAACCCTTTGGGAAACAAGTACGGCTTAGGCCCTATCGCATCCCAGAGGTCCGTCGCCAGACCATTAAAGAAGAAGTCCAAAAAATGCTACAGATGGAGATAATCGAGCCCTCCATTAGTGAATGGAATTCTCCCATTGTCCTTGTACCAAAGCCAGATGGCTCGGTACGGTTTTGGATTGACTTCAGAGAGGTTAACAAGATTTCTGAATTCGACACATATCCCCTTCCCAGGGTAGATGAAATGGTTGAAAGAATAGGGAAGGCCAAATATATCAGCACCCTGGATCTGTGCAAAGGGTATTGGCAGATACCCCTCCGGAAACAGGACAGAGAAAAAACAGCTTTCTCAACCCCCGACGGATTATACCAGTTCAAAGTGTTACCTTTTGGACTGCATGGGGCTCCCGCCACGTTTCAGAGAGCCATGAATATAGTACTACAACCGCATGAAAAGTACGCGGGAGCCTATATCGACGACATAATCATTTACAGTGATACCTGGGAGCAGCATTTGGTACATCTTTACCAAGTCATACAGACTCTAGGGAGCTATGGCCTAAAAATCAACCCTGCTAAAAGCCATCTAGCAGCTCAAACCGTGCGGTATCTTGGTTATCTATTAGGAGAAGTAGTGATCCGACCCCAAACCACCAAATTAACTGCCATTGCACAGATACCCTTACCACAAACCAAGAAAGGTCTTCGGGCTTTTTTAGGTTTACTCGGGTACTATCGACAGTTCATTCCGGGATTTTCCCAAATTGCGACCCCTTTAACTGACCTACTCCAGAAATCAGTCAAGACTGAAGAAGCACTACGACAACCAACGGAAGACGTAATACAGGCCTTTGAGGCCTTAAAAGCCTCTCTCACATCCGAGTCTGTTTTAGTTAGTCCAGACTATTCCTTACCCTTTGTTCTTCAAACAGACGCCTCGGATCAGGGTTTGGGAGCTGTTTTATCGCAGGACACACCCCACGGAGAAAAGCCCATACTATACATAAGCCGTAAGCTTTTCCCAAGAGAGAAAAATTATGCCACTATCGAGAAGGAGGCTCTAGCCATCAAATGGGCCATTGACACTTTACGATACTATCTCGTGGGTCGGGAATTCACTCTATATACTGACCATGCCCCCTTAGAATGGCTCGCTAGGAATAAGGGCAACAACGAAAGAGTACTGAGATGGTTTTTATCACTCCAACCGTATCGTTTTCAAACCAAACATCGGAAGGGAGTCGAACAGGGGAACGTTGATTACCTGTCTAGATTTCCCCAAAACCAGAACACCTGTAGAAAGACAGCAAGGGAAAGGGGATGTAAGACGGAGAGTACGGGGTTTACCTTTGGGATATCGTGGGACAGTCAGCATAACATCCGGAGTGAGCCCACTGCATTCTGGGACGTGAAGGAGAAGCCAAAACGACAGCTACAACCGTGTTCTATTTCCCCACAGCAGAACTACGGAAGAGACCCGGAAGTGGACGAAAGTGAACCCGGAAGCCCAATTCACGGGCCAATGAAAGGAGAGGTCAACCGGCAGTAAGGCGCGCAAACCAATGGTTGCGAAGGCGCCCGAGCGAAGGAAAAGGAAGGAGTGCCCTGCGAGGACAGCGTGAACGCCCGGGAGGACGTGGAGACCGAGGACGACCGTGAGGACGAGAAAGAAGAGGAATCTGAGGAGCGGTGGAGCGAGGAGTGGTGGTGTCCCCCAGAGGAGGCGGAAGTGCGGCCGCAACTCCGGAGAGTTGCGGCGGGGCCGGTAAGTCATCTCGCTACAAGGGAGGAAGGGGTAACCGAGAGGGAGGAGGGAGGCGATACAAAAGGGGAAGGGCACGGGTAAGGAAGAAAGCCAGAAACTGGGCACAAGAGTGAGCACGTTTCGTTTTCCTAAGCCTCACCAAGTTGGTTTTCCTTCGTGAATGCTCCACTGACCCCCGCCAAACTTAATTCTTCTCTTATTATTTGTACACCCCTTAGACGTACTGTCTTCAGGCACTAATGTGGGGACTTTCTTTCATTCGTGAACGACCTCAGACATTAGGTCACTACGTTACCCCTAAGTGGGGAGAGCGTCCTTGTCCTTATCCTATCTATCACACCTTTATTTTGGGTTCCAGCACTTCCCCGTGGTTTCACTCCCAGGTGTGGTGATCGGGAAAGACCCTACAGAGTTCAAAGAACAGGATAACTGATGGCTCCTTTTTCTTTCCTCTTCTATGAGCCTCCGGGAAGACCCCAGCAAGATCCAGGAAGGACCAAAAGTCCCTGTATCAGTTCCCTCGTCCAGTGAAAGACACAGTACAGCAAGAGAAAAACCCGAGGAGATACCCGCCATATATCCTAATACCTCACATCCTGACAAAAAAACCAAGTGTCTTGGCCTCCTCGTTTGTATATCAAACCCCACCTCCCACAGTGGGTTTTCCTTAGGAGGTGGTGTCAGACAGAGGTACAAACTTCACGTCTGGTTACCTGAAGCACGTGGGCAGAATGTGGAGTGCCTTATAAGTTCACTACCCCATAACACCCACAAACCCACGGTCTTGTATTCAACAAGACCATTAAAGGTACGATTGGTGGACTCCCTGAAAAGCTCGAAAGGAGATGGGATGTCGTACTACCATGCCTGCTTTTCACCTAATGGGAAGCGCCACAGAAGGGAGTAGGGTTTTCCCCCTTTGAACTTCTGGTTGGTCATCCTGTAAGGAGACCGTTATGTCATGTGAAGAATGGCGGGGAGAGACCTCTCATAGAGCGTAAGCTGGACATAGTGGACTATGTGCTTGCCCTACATTCCATGATGGCGGAGTACAAGAAAAAAGCATCAAAAAACCCTGAGGCCAGCTAAGAGCTCCAGAAGCTCTGGTATAACCCAAAAAGCTGCACTGGTGGAGTTCCAACCAGGGCAGAGGGTGTGGTGTTTGGAGCCTGTGGCTCCTAGGGCCCTCCAGGAGTGTGCCCTACCCTATCCTGGAAAGAAACGGGGAGGTCATCTACCTGGTGGACCTTGGCAGTTGAGGAAACCCCAAAAGGGTCATTCATGTAAACCGCCTTAAACCCTATTACGACAGGGCTGAGATGACCATGCTGATGGTCACTGATGAGAATCAGGAAGAGGACAGCAAACCTCTACCTGACCTCGATAACCCTAAAGATGGGTCAGTAGAAGGAGTTCTTTTAAGACACCCTCTCTGCCCTACAGCAGGCTGACTGCAGGCAAGTCCTGGATCAGTATGCTGGGCTCTTCTCTTTGACACCCTGGTCAGAATAACTGGTGCGCACATGATGTGGGCACTAGGGACAGCCTATCTGTCAAAAATAAAATCTACAGGCAGTCTGATCATTTCAAAAAGGGCATCAAACCTTAAGTAAGTTGTTTGAAATGCAAATCTGGCTTCTCTCACAGGAGAGGAAGCCGAACCCCTTTCAGGTAGGCATGCCCACGCCCAGGCTAGTACTACCCCTAAGGGGGGCTAACTGAAGGGGACACAACTTTTCAGAGTTGGCCATCTTTGTGATGGCAAACTTAGGAATTCTGGGACAGGGTTATGCCCACTTTACACAGGAATTGGTCATATAGGGGGCATAGTGAACCCAAGAGTAAATAGCCCATTGGCTACTACCATGCACTCCCCTAAAACCCCTGAATTCAGTATTTAGGGGAGCCCCTGGCACCAGAGATACAAATCCTGCCGACCTGAAAGAAGACAGACAGACATGAAGAGATGCAAAGAGCAAGAACTGAAGCCCCAGAAACTGACTTGTCACCAACCCTGCCTTAAACAATTGTGCCAAAAGATGACGTGTCTTGCAGCTGCTGAGTCCCCACAGCCCGAGAGACCTACCAAGACTTCACCCAGGGACCAAGAACTCCCGAGAAGTAGCCGACCTGCTTCCCTGTATTCTGCAGGCACCCAAAGACTCCTGAGAAGACTTTGTGACTGCAAAACCATGATACATGAAGACACCAATGCATCTGTCGCTCCGAGCCAAAGTTAAAGCGGGCCATGGTTTCATCATGCTCCCCCAGCCCTTCAGGGACCAAGTCCACAATGGTTTCGCCCCCAGTGAACTCTCCGATGTCACCTGCAGCCTCTATATGCAGGCCCCTCCCTCTACCACGACTGCTCCCTGTAAGGGAAACTAGACACCTAAAGACACGTCTGCACCTGTCGCACCTGGGCTGTGGAGATAAGAACCAAAGGAGTCACGTCCTCGAGCATCAGGAGGCCTGAGCCTCCCTGTTGGTTCAGCCTGACTAGGCCCCAAAGTCAAAGCCTGCAGCCTCTTTACCCAAGACCGATCCCCATAGAGTAACATTGGGCACCCAACACTGTTTTGCACCCTTGCACCTGGCCGCCCTACTGCTGCTGGTGGTGTTCTGCTGGTGCTGCCTTGGGCCTTGCTTACCACTTACCCTAACTCCTGGAGAAGGGTCCAGTAAGTCACTGTAATGTACCTGAATGCCACACTTGCTTTACCTCCAATAAGATAACATTGCAGCATCTGAAAATTGCACTCAGTCGACTTTTTAAATACAAAAGTATTTCTTTTGAAAAACGTACTTACCGGAACAAATTGCTTCTGATGCCAAAATATATATAAAAATATGTTCTTGGAAGAGGGCAGAATAGAGCATTCTGGGATGGCAAGATGTCACACTTCACAGGCAAGAGGGATCCAGGTAACCCATTGGCTATAACCTCATCCTACTCAGAGGGCACATTTTGGGCATTGAAGAGGCACTCCTAGCCCACAGACCTCAGAACTCGCTTGGACTGGGGAAGAGGACTGAAGGACTCCCCTGCTGAAAATGGAACTGGCAAAGAAGAGGTTGCACCGAAATTGAACTGCACCTGCTGTTCCTTGAGTTAGCAAAGGCAAGGACTGTGCCTGCTGTGTCCTGCTTGTGGAGGAGTCGTTCCCCGAGCCCAGCTTGAAGCTGACACTCCAAGAGTAAGTTGGCTGGCTTCTTGTTCGCAGCAAAGGGCCACAAAAGCTGAAGAAGCCTGCTGGGGCGAGTTAGTAGCCCAGATTGACGGTCCTTGCTGCTGTGTAGTCCAAGAGACCAGCAACCGATGCTCAAAAGTTGCACCTGAGTCTGCTAGACCCAGGAGAGTCATCGGAGGGCAGCTTGGTCACCAAGAAGGAAAGTTATCACCAAAAGAACAAAACCGCTGTGCCGGGCGACTGGTAGCCCAGTGGCGACTGGACTTCTGCTGACCCGGAGAAGACTTGGTTGGACATCAGTCCCTGTGGCCAGAATCATCTTACCATGACCATTGACCAAGGAGAAGCCCCAGGAAGACCCCCATCAACAGCATGGCATCTTCAGCATCCTTAAGCATCAAGACCACTCCATAGAAGGCAATCTCAAGGGGCCACGAACACTGGAACTGGACTGAAGACTGCTTTTCTTGACAAGGTAACTGTTACTTCGGACCTTGCTTCTCCCCTTGACTGGCTCCCTGCCAGAGTTTGTCACACAAAGTAACTCTAAGCAACCACAATCTGTTATTACCAAAGCTTTCAAGAAAAGGTTTCTATGTCAATGTTTGTTCGTGGTTACGTGAAAAGTTGTGATTTACTGTTTGTTTAAATATCTATATCCCCAGAACCCTCCATTGGATCTTTTTTAAGTGTCCATAAATTCATTAAAATACAGTCTATTTTTATAAATTGGTGTCGAATTCTGTGAGAGGTGTGTTTCTTGCTTCAATTATTTTGGTGGTGTTTAAAAGCTTTATACTTGTTTCTTTGTTGAAGTCCGACTGCTTGAAGCCACAGCTACCCAGGGTTGAACTAAGGTTTGACAAACAAAACCTGACTGGTCCCAGAAGGGTTGGTAGTGTATTACACAGTAAGGTCTCACAACCACACCATATAATACACCCCATTTCCTCACAACCGCAAAATGGAAGTGTGTAGAACCCACCACAAATCTCAAGTACTTCTGATGTGACCCAACAGCGACCTGCACCAGCTGTTTCCTGACGTCAAAGGACACCCCTGCACCTGGAACCCCTGGATCTTGGGGAGATCAACCGACAATGTCCTGACGCTCCAGCACATCCCAACTTACCTATGCAGCTGCAGGTCTCCTTCGATCAGCCTCCTGGCCTGAGCCTGCAGCTTGTTTCCGACTTTAGGATTCCCCATGGTTTACGTTGCACGCCCAATGCTGTGTTGGCACTCTACACCCGGCCGTCCCTGTGCCGCTGGAAGTGTAAGTTTGGTGCTGCCTTGAGGCCCCCCGCTTACCATAACCCCTGGAGACTGGGTTACCAAACCGTGCAGCTTCCCTGTAAGTAGTACCACTTTGAATGCCCCCTTTCTCCATCGGATAACAGATAATGAGATAACCAGATAATGAGTTGACCTCTGCACCTGGCCGCCACAGTGCAGCTGGTAGTGCAGTTTTGTCACGTACCTGAACCTTACCTGTTACTGATTCTTTATCCAGAAACTCAATATCGTAAATTGTTTACTTACCTGCTTATTGCTGATTGTGTTTCCTCCCATGGGATAACATTTTATTGTTGAAAAATGCACACTTTTTACATTGAAAAGCATTGATATTGCAAAACATATTTACTTGCAACAAAGTATCTTTGGTTCTTTAAATAAATATACTAAAAATAATATTTTTACAAAGCATTGGTCTCAAATTTAGTAATTGCACGTGTCATTTATTGCCTTTAGGGGGTACAACAAATGATTAGCACTGCCCCCTGATAAGCCTAACTAGTCGCCCACACGTCCACAAAAAAGCATTAGTATATTCTACTTGGGACTCTGTAAAGCCTCTGGGGATCCACTGGACTCTGTGCACACTGTACGTCGTTTTGGTATAGTATATACAGAGCCAGCTTCTGACACAGCCATTTTAAAAATAACTGAGTATTCCCCTGAATAGTACATTCCCCCCAGCCTGAAGATCATCACTCGGCTATTCAAAGCCAGGCAAGCTGCCATGCTGACACCAGAGCTGAAGGTGGAATCCCATGATGACAGATTCCATTTATCCATATAAACCGATAGGTATAGGGAGTGTTCGTGGAGAATGATCACGCTTCCTACGCCAGCCTGCCCTAGATGTGCTTGTGAAGACTATGGTTACTTTCGTATGGTTTGGGAATGCCCCAGCATAGGGCACTACTGGTGCAAGATTTTCTCTACTCCCTCCAGGATACTTGAAACTGACTGATCTCCCCGCATTGCTCTGTGGGCATTCTGGAGGACGGGAGGGGCCTCACAAAGGAAAGCACCTTAGTAGGTATTTACACTATAGCAAAGCATGACATTGCATGACACTGGAGTTCTATGCAGCTCCCCTCCTTCCCCACACCATTCAGGCCGAGTGGAGAGCGGAAATGAACTGGTGTGCCAAGTTATAGCAACCAATCTATGAAGCATGGGGGTGCCCGCGTAAACATGGAAAGACCTAGTCGAGGTGGTGGTCTTATTATAATATATCACTCATGTATTGTGCTGTACCTCTTGATGATGTCCTGCTGATCGTCACTGCTATGATCACACTGTGCGCCAGGTCTGCTTGCTTATTACGTTTTGCTTTTGGTTATACAATTTAAAGGGAGAGTCGAGCTACAGGTCTGGCTTGGCTCTAAGAGTCAAGCCATGAAAATATTTGCCATGTAAATCAAACAGCAAACATGTAAAGATATAATAGTCTCTTCAAAATAAAAGATTATGTTACTGTTATAGCTTGATTTCTTATAATGCATCCTTTCCCTGGTTACCCATTCCTTGCTGCTCAGCCCACACACTCCAACTGTCTCTCTCTTCACTCCACCAGGCACTCCAGCATTCCACTACCTCCTCATGCATTCTAACATTCCACATACACATCACATTCATACTGGCTGAGCAGAAGGGAATGGGTAACCAGGGAAAGGATGCATTATAAGATGGCATCTAAGCTAATAAACCTTTTACTTACAACTTACCTCATGGCTACCTCTGGACTTCTTTTGGATTGTAACAGTTACTTATCCTGTAAGCATCTGTTTGTGGCATGTAGTGCTGTAGAGTCACATATTTGCATACTCCTGCCATCTAGTGTTGGATCGGGATGTGTGCAAGTTGCTTTTCTTCGAAGAAGTCTTTTGAGTCACAAGATCAAGTGACTCCTCCTCTTGGTGACAATGCACACGGGCATCGACTCCATTGTAAGATTATTTTTCCACAGGAGGGTGAGAATGAAGTGTAAGTAAGTGTAGTAAGACATGTCCATGTGTAGCAATAGAGGTAAAGGAAACTGCAACGGCCAAAGGTGTCCGGCAGGAGGGTGGGCGCGTATGAATCTACAACACTACATGCCACGAACAGATGCTTTCAGGTTAAGTAACAATCTGTTCGAAGCATGTGTAGCTGTAGATACACATGCTTTGCATAGCCTGTAAAGCAGTGCCCCCCAAAGCGGTGGCTAACCTGTGGGTGTTGCAGTTGTTTGAAAGAGTGTACGTAACACTGCCTGTCCTACATTAGCTTACCAGAACATCTACACAATAATGCTTTGTGAAGGTCTGTGGTGCGGACCATGTAACTGGTTTGCAAATATCAGTTAAGGGAATATTTCCCAGAAAGTCCATAGAAGCCCCTAGTGTGCGAGTTGAGTGTGCTCTAGAGGTGTTGGTAAAGTTCGTTTGGCTTTAATGTAACAAGTTTGAATGAATTTAACTATCCCCCTGGCGATTCCTGATTTAAATAAGGGCTTTCCTTTTTGTGGTGTTGAGAAGGCCACAAAAAAAGATGTTTTGTTTTCCTAAAAGATTTTGCTCTTAATGGAATATTTCCCAGGAAGACCATTGAAGCCCCTGGTTTATGAGTTGAGTGTGCTCTAAGGGTGTTGGTAAAGTTCTTTGGCCTTTAATGTAACAAGTTTGAATGTATTTAACTATCCACCACACGATTCCTGATTTAGATATAGGATTTACTTTTTATGGTGCTGAGAAGGCATGAGATTTTGCTCTGTCAATGTAGTACATGATGGCTCTTTTATCATCTAATATATGTAGAGCCCTTTCTGCAACTGAATGTGGCTGTGGGAATAAACTGGCAACTCAATTGACTGGTTGAGATGAAAGTGTGAGAAAACCTTTGGGAGGAATTTTGGGTTGATGTGAAGGACCACCATGTCCCGTGGCGTTGGAAGAATGGTTCTTCCAAGGTTAATTCCCGGAGCTCACTAACACATTTAAGTGATGTGATGGCAATAAGAAATGCTACCTTTCATGACAGAAATTGGAGGGGGGCAGTTATGTAAGGGTTCGAATGGAGTACCCATGAGTCCTGTGAAAACAATATTAAGATTCTATGAGGGCGCAGGTGAAACCCGAGGTGGGATCACCCTTTTAAGCCCTTTAATGAAGGCCTTAATCACTGGTACTTTGAATAATGAGAGGTGCTGTCCGTTTTGGAGATAGGCAGCTATTGCTGCAAGGTGTAATCGTATAAAAGTGAAAGCAAGGACAGAGAGCTGTAAATGCTGCAAGTAAAAGATGATGTTTTGTATAGTGGCATGGATGGATTCATTTGTAACAGACATCTTTTCCACCTAGCTACGTAGCAGGCTCTTGTGGTTGGTCTGTATGCTTCTTTGAGAATGGTTATACATGCTGGTGGAAGACTGAGATATCGAATTCTATGTCCTCAGGAGCCATATTGCTAGGTTTAGTGTTTTGAGTGCCTGATTTTTCCTATGATTCTTAGTGAGGAGGTCCGGCTTGTTAGGAAGCTTCTGTTGGGGAACCACTGAGTTTTAGTAGCGTTGTGTACCATGGCTGGCGGACCCATGTAGCAGCTACTAGTATGAATTTGAGAGATGTCGGCCTGACTTTCCAAACCAAAAAGAGAGAGGGAAAAGCATAGGGAAATATCCCTGACCAATTCATCCATAGCGTTTTGCCTATGGATAATGGGTGTGGGAACCTGGAGGCAAAGTCTAGGCATTTTGCGGTCTGCAGTTGCGAACAGATCTATTTGTGGAAATACCCATTTGTGAAAGTAAGGGAGAGGTACTGTGGGAGGGCGGGGGTGGAGTTCCCACTCGAGGACTTGTTGCTGCATCTTGGTGTGGACGTCTGCAAAGTAGTTTTCTTCCACTGGAAGGTGTTTTGCTAACAGATAAATGTTGTGATGTAGAGCCCAAAGCCAAATGGTCTGAACTAGAGGTTAGAGCTGTAGAGTGTCCCCCCCCATGTTTTTGTGGATAATCAATGGTTGTTGTATTGTCTGTCTGAACCAAATCAACCTTGCTGATGAGGTGAGGTAGGAAGGCTTTCAATACTAGGTGAACAGCTTGAAGCTCTAGGTAATCGACGTATAGAGTCGGGTGCTTGGAATCCCAGGGGCCCTGGACTGTGAGGTCTTGTAAGTGTGCACTCCATCCTGTGAGAGATGAGTCAGTTGTCAGAGTGGTGTGGGGAACAGGGTCTAAAAAAGGCCGCCCCTTTAAGAGGTGCTGGTGTTCAACGACTGCATAAAGTGATGCGTGCGGCTGTTTATCAACACTAGATCTTCTAAATGACCCTGTGACACAAACCACTGTTGTGCCAGGCATTCCTGTAACCGACGCATGTGAAGTTGAGCATGTGGTAGTAAGGTAATACAGGATGCCTCATGACAGTTCGTACTGTGAGTTGCTGACTGATTGGAAATCAGGATATCAATGTTTGGATATTTTTAATTCTAGGTGTATTGAAATATGCTAATCCTAGGTTTGTGTTTAGGATTAGGATCCTAGATATGGTTGTATTTGCTGAGGTTGAAGGTGAGATTTTGTGGGATTGCTAGTGAATCCCAGTTAGTGAAAAGGATCTATGGTAGCTTGTGTGTGTTGCTGGCATAGATGAGTATTAACTTTGATGAGCCAGTTGTCGAGGTAAGGAAAAACATGGATGTTTTGCATGCGTAGATGTGCTGCTATTACTGGTAAACACTTGGTGAATACCCATGGTGCAGTAGTGATCTCGAAGGGAAGGACTTAAAATGGTAGTGTTTTTCTGCTATCACAAACCTGAGGTATTTTCAATGAGCTGGGTGTATTGAAATATGGAAACAGGCATCTTTGAGATCGAGGGCTGTGAGAAAGTAGCTTAGTTGAAGGATTGGGTTCACATCTTGGACTGTGACCATATGAAAGTGCTCTGACAGAATGTAGTGGTTTAGGGGCCTTAAATCTAGAATAGGCCGTAGAGATTCATTCTTTTGGGGGATTCTGAAGTATAGGAGTATACTCCTGATCCTTGATGGTGTGGAGGGATGTGCTCTATAGCTCCTTTGAGAATAAGAGCTTGAAATTCCTGTTGGCACAGTGTTTGATGTTCCGGTAATAACCTGTGGGTGTGAGGTGGTATGTAGGGAGGTGTGGTAATGAGCGCCAGACAATAGCCATGTTGGCTAATGTCCAACACCCACTGGTCTGATGTTATAGAAAGCCATGTGGGTAGAAACTGTTGTAGAAGCTGCAGACAAGTGTTTGTCTGCGGCTGTTCCCCTGCCTGGAGAAGCACCTTTGCCTCTACCTTTATTAGTATTGCCAATATAGGAGCCCCTGTGGTAAACTATGGGGAGGAATACTGACTCTGTCTTCGTTGGTATAAGGTGGAGGTTTCCTGAGGTGTAGTTTTGGAGCCCTTACGATAACTGGAGCAGCGAGGTGACGGTATCAAAAGGGCTCTCATGGCTTTTGCCATTTCATGCTCTTTTTAATTTGTGCTATAGCCTCATCAACCTGTGGCCCAAAAAGGTGCTCTTTGTCAAAATAGACATTTAAGAGGCTTTACTGGACCTCTGGCTTAAAGCCTGAAATATGTAGCCAAGCATGGCGGCATAATAGGATGCTTATATTAATTCCTCGCGCCGCTGTGTCGGCTCAGTTTAGGGCACATGTGAAAGAAATGCTGGAGAGAAGTTTGCCCTCTGTGACAAGTTCCTGTCCGCTTTTTCTGTGCTCATCTGGGAGGTCCTGGAGGAGCTCCCTCCATCTCATCCCAGTGAGCACGGTCATATCTGGCCAGCAAACCTTGAGAGTTGGTAATACGACAATGGTTTGTTGATTGGGCAGCTACTCTCTTTCCTGCTGGATCAATGTGTTTACTCTACTTGTCGAGAGGGGCCACATCTCTGCTTGCTTGTGAGTTTGCTCTTTTACAAGCACTGGTGCCCACCACTGTGCCTGGTGGGACCTGTCCTTTGATAAAAATAGGGTCGGAAGGAGAGGTTTTATAGTTTTTGTCAACCCCTTGTGTTATGATACAGGGCTTGAAAGGGACTATGACAATGTTGTCTGTACGACGCATCATCCCTTTCATAACCGGTAGGAATTGGGTACACCTGTGTGTTGTTGACAAGGTTTCAAAAAGAAAATCCTCCTCCAGATCGGATCCAGTCTGAAGCCGGATCCAGGCTTCAGACTGGATCCGGAAAACTTTCCGCAGCAGCACCTCTGCGCGCCGGGGGCCGCGCCGCCTGGCTCTGCCCTGACATCGTCCATGGACGTGATGTCAGCGGAGCCATATATGCCCCTCCCGGCGCGCTGACGTCAGATTTCGTTGGAGAAACTTTTCCGCACCACAACGCGGAGCCACCACCAAAAACTGTGAGAATACGGGAACAGTGTACAAAAATGATGAAAACAGAAAAAGAAGGTGAATGGTGAAAAACAGCACAATAAAGGACAGTGTCCGGTACTGTATCTTAAAAACTAGTGAAGGGAAAGAGCAGTGCACCGCTCTGAGAAGCCACCCTGCAAAAGTGAAGGCCAAGCCTCCCTTGGAGGCAGATGAAGACGTGAAAAAACATCACGGCAGACAACAGAAAGTCCGCAACCATAATGTATAACTGTGAAGGACAACAAGTACAGAACACAGGAACAAGGACAATTCACCAGAAGACGTCACCCGAAAGAGACTTCATATCCCCAATGAGAGACCTATAGAATGTGACAGAGCCATAAGATTTCAAATCAATGGACCGCAGGGGAGGAAAGAGACCCCAAGGCGATGGAGAAGGGGAGAGCGAGGGGTGGGAAAACATGAGTAGATCCCACACTGGACAACCCAGGACATAGGGTTGGAAAGGACACTTGACACATGAGCATACCGCACAATCACGAGAATGGGCAGAGTATAGCAATGAAACAGAATGAAGCATTGTGTGTCGGAGTGAAGTGAAAAATGTCACCCCGCAGAACGGTCAAGCCATCCGGAAGGAGGCGAATGTAGGAAGCCCAAACTAAAAAGGTCCTCGCAGAATGGGGAGGATGGGCAGGCGTTAAGGAATTTGCGGCTAGACTGTGTCTTTACCAGATACATCGTTACCGAAGGTAATTAACTCGTCCATCAGATAAGGAATCTGCAGCTAGATATCTCTAACTAAGAATAAATACCAAAGCCATACCAATAGAGGAGGCGGGTTTGCGACTGAACCCTATCAACCGTCAACAAGGTGCTGAAACACAGTGGGAACTGCAAGCCAGCGCAGCCACACCATACCATGAAGCTCAGAAAAGAGCTGAAAACATTGGGAGGCAAAGGCACCACGAGCCGTCAAAGAACAGCCTGAAAACCCCCGTATGAATGCCGGGTGAGAAAAGAGGACATATGCCAGGTATGTCAGTGTGAAAGAGAAAGCTCATGACTTCGTAAAGAAGTGGAACTGAACCTAGGGTCCGATGGATCCGCAGCATCTGGCGTGCTGACCGTAAGTAAAACCCAGAGAGATGACAAATGGTATGACAGAGTCAGCACATACCGGTCCAATATGCACAATAGTGGAAAAAAGCACTGTTGAAACCTGCACCAGCTAAAATACGTGGGGCAGCATTGGCAGGACGCCGATCCATGGCCAGAAAGTGCTGGTAGTACTAGAAACAGAAGACACGCCAGTACGTAGTCGCTCTGTGACAGGACATGTGAAAGGGCTGACGGCAACCAGCAGAAGCACCCAAAATAGGACTACAGTAGTAATGATAGTCAAGTGGAAGACTGGGAGATACATAAGCATACCGTGTGGACGCTAGAACCACACGAAGTATAGCAAAAACCCTCCTGTACGGTAACGTGAGCAGCCCAGATGCGAGAGACGCAATAGCAAGAAGGCAACCGGCAAAAAGGGGTACCAGGCAAGCTGGACACCCACATAAGAGCGCGTAGCAGGAGCAGACCGGGTCGAGGACGGCGGATACCGCATGAAGTAACTTGCCTGCACGACTCTGCTGTGTAAGAGCACAGAGCAGAAATAGAGTAAGAAGAAATACGCGCAAAAATGAAGTGTAACACAATAAAAGACTAGGGTACGCAAAAAGTACTAACAGTCATATGGAAGCAAAAATGGACAGGACAATGTCCTGACCAGTAAGCGACATCAGCACCTCGCAGGGAGGAGCAACGGTCCCCCGCAAGACAGATGAGGAGATGGAGCCAGACACGATAGTAGAAACAGTCAGGACCAACCTAATGGCCCAGGGACCCAAGAAGCGAGTATCCTGAAAAGAACACTCCCCTTGAGAGTGTTACAGCAGGAACCCAAAGCAGAAGTGCGGAAAACACCTGTGCGGAAAACACCTGTGCGGAAGCAGCAGGGGATGGGGAGAAACTCCTGTTGGGAAAGTGCCCAGAAATCAAGGGCACAAAGCAATGTACAGCAGAGACGTAGAGGGCGAAGATGCTACCTTTAAAAAACAAGCCCAGAAAGGGCTGAAGGATGAGAAACTATTATCCAACCCTAGAGGGAGGGGAGAACCAGCATCACAGCAGCGGAAGAAACAATGCAAGCACCCTGTGATAGCAATTACACCAAAGTGCACTCACAGTTTGTGCCAACACCAAGAAGCGTTCCGCACAGCGGCTTTTTCCCTGGCGCAAAACAATGACAGGGCGTCAGCCATGAAGAACTGCACCTGAAGTGAACAGAACAAGGGCCCCAAGGGATAGTGGCCGGCAAAAGAAGAGCAGCCATCCCGGACAAGAAGAGCACTGTGATGCTGAAAAAACGCCCCGCAAAGGGCAGGCGAGGCAGAGGCAGCACGGTAAGAAACCCATACTGAAACCTCAAAGAACTACAGACAACTGGAGCCAATTGCAACCGAAGTGCAATAGAGCGATGCTAACATTAGGATCACAGCAGAAATCAGGACAGCCTGACCCTCACGAGGATGTCTGTGAAGAAGACTCGGTAGGAGCATACCAAGGCTAAGGCAGTGACCCAATAGCCAGTAAATACCCCACATAGGGTAAGTCTCAAACCCCGCGAGGGTAATCCTCTTGGGCAAAATACACATTCAGAGGACTGAAAGGGAGACAGAACCAGCCATCCGGCTGTACTGAATGAATACTGAGATAGCGGAACAACCGCTGACACTATCTGGGTACCATTCAAGAACCCAGGACATTTTTGAAAGCAAACAAATAAGGCAACATCGCCTAGACAGAAGAAAAAGATACTAGAAGACAGAAGAAAAAGATACTAGAAGGCAGAAATTTGTGCCTCGAGAGTTACGGTAACCCAGACATGAGGCTGGAGACCGCTGAATCTGCGTGGCTGTCAAAAAGGTCCACGCCATTGAATGGCAGATCTCTAAGAGCATCCCGAACATTGTCTGGGAAACGACTGTCGCACAGTCATGCATGGCGGCACAAGGCCACAGCCCAAACAAGAGCCCTTCCCACAGAGTCAGTTGCCTCAAGAGCAGATCGGAGGGAAGATTGCGCCATTCCCCTGCCATCAAGAATAAGGCGATGTAACTCTGCAAGCGGCTCTTCTGGAATAGAAGGAAGGGGGATCTCGACTAAACCCCAAAGGGCAGAGGAAGCACGCACGAACACGCAAGACGTATTCAATGCACGGATGCCCGCACTGGCAGAGGCAAAAAGCTGACGACCACATGTGTCCAACCACCTAGACTACCTGGTGGGAGGTGTGAGAAAGTGACATCTTTCTTGCATGGTATGCCCCCACCTTTTGCTGAATTGCTGAATGTACTTTGACTGAGTGTGCCCTAAACTCCTGCCAATCAGGTGCCCAGCGCCTATCTTCCTTCCCTAAACACAAACCTCAAAACCAAATTGGCAAACCCTGGCCACATGTCAGCCCCTGGTAAGTGGTACCCTAGGTACCCAGGGCCTTGTGACCAGGGAACGCCTCTAAGGCCTGCAGCACTCATTGTGCCACCCTTAGAGGCCCTGTACCCTAACACACACACACTGCCCTGACAGGCTGAGTGTCTGGGTACAAGACAAAACAGAGAGACGACATGGCACACATCCCTGTGTGCCATGCCCACAACCTACAATACCCTGGCATACATCAGCCACCCCTCTAGCTGGGTGCCCTATGCCAGTGGTGTGGGCACAGAGGCAGGAGCCCTGTGCCCCTACAGTACACAGGTCCATTCCTGGGCCCTGTAAGTGCAGTGCTGCCATTTAAGAGTACATGGTGTTGGGAGCTTGTCAAACACGAACTCCACAGCACCATAATGGCAGCACTGAAGACTGAGAAGTTTGGTATCAAACTGCTCAGCACATTAAATCCACACTGATACCAGTGTGGGATTTAATGTACCAAGCACCACAGAGGGCATCTTAGAGAGGCCCCCTGAAACCTAACCTAAATCCACATCTGTTCTGAGGCTGCCTAGGCTTCCACACAGCAGACATGTTGCTGGACCCCTGGGTAGGAGAGCCCCTGCTCTCCTGGCTCTGCAACAATGCACATCCTGGGCGAGGTGCTAAATCTACTCCCCCAGGATGGGCAGGGGGAAGCTTCAAAGGCATGCCGCCTCTGTGAGCTTCCCCAGGCCACTGCAACCCCCCACTCTGGTGGGAAGGTTGGCCGGAAACCCCAAATAAGGACAGGGGATGTGCCAGCCTGCCAACCCCACCCCTCAGGTGGGGGAGGCGAGGTGAAGCACATCCCCGGGCTCTTGCCATCTTGAAGGAGGGGGGCCCTGCCCAATCAGGATTAGGCTACTGCCCCCCTCCCACAGGAGAGAGGCAGGTTAGGGGGTGTACCCACCCCAGGACAGGGACCCATTGGTCCCTGCCTTTCACCTACCTGTAACGCCCCTAAATCTAGTATTTAGGGGCACCCAGAACCTTCCTTCCCCAGATTCCAGATTCCAAATTCCGAAGAAGAGCTAGAAGAAAGAAGACCTGCCCTGCAGCTGCTAAGAAGAGGAAGACACCAACTGCTTTGGCCCCAGCCCTACCGGCCTGTTGACCCTCGAACCTTCTCCAACCCGGCATCTCTTGAGGCCAGCAACCTCACAAACCCCGGAGGACCTGGCTGCCTTTTAACTCTAAACTCCTGGGACTCCCATGAGTAGAGGCTCTACTCAAAACCTACTTCTAATCCCTGGCAGCAGCCCGGAACCACGAACCCAGCACACTCTGCACCAGCCAAGCCTGGCGTGTGCCGGAGTGAACAAAGACCACGAGGACGACCCCACGGCGACTGTGACCCCGAGTCCGGCACCCAAGGACCTCCCTCGACACTCCTGAAGAAGCCTGCAGCCTCAGAACCAGGTGCCCCCCCAACCGCGATCAACAGAGGGTAAGATTTCCCAGACACCAAAAGGCACCCCTGCACCCGGCGCCCCGCGGCGCCCTGTGCCCAATCCCGGGGTACCTACCTATCCTCCAACTACCCAACTTACCTCTCGAAGTGGTGGTGGCA
This sequence comes from Triturus cristatus, assembly GCF_964204655.1. Taxonomy (NCBI): domain Eukaryota; kingdom Metazoa; phylum Chordata; class Amphibia; order Caudata; family Salamandridae; genus Triturus; species Triturus cristatus. The sequence continues at coordinate 581,425,438 of NC_140584.1, forward strand.
CCTGAAGAACCTTCGTCCCCGAGCTTGCAGTCTTTTTCTAAACCGGAGATTTCCCATTGAAATCAATTGAGCGCCCGAAGGCTCAAAAGCACCCGAGTGGCCCTGGCAGTGCAACCTCTACACCTATCTACATCCCCACGTGCCCCGAGTAAGTGACCAGGAGCCCAGCTCCCACAGCCGTGTGGACTTTTCAAAACTTAAAATATTCACCAAAAATCAGCCGAGTAACGAAAATACTCACCTGCTCTTAGGTGAGCTCCCAGTGCTGGATCTTGGTGCCTAGCACTGACTCTGAAAAATACTTACAACTGTACTTACCAGTAACCCAATTTTCTCCCATAGGAAATCATTGACTGTTTTTCTGTAAAATTTCTTCTGTCAATTTCTGCAATCTTTAAATATTCTTTAAAAATCGTATAATATCTGAAAACGTAATTACTTACCCGTTTTAGATAAAGGTCCTAGTACTGAGTCTAGGCACCCAGAACTGGATTACAAAAGTAACGAGAACATACTATACCTGCAACTTGAATTTTCTGCCCGAGGGAATCACTGACTGTTTTCTATGAAATATTTTCTCTGTGTCAACTTTTAAAACAGCAAAATATTGTCTAAAAATCATCACAGTAATTAAGTCGACTTTTATCACTTGATTCCAAGTACTGACCCAGGACTGAATCTAGGGTCCAGTCCTGGAATTCCAAAAGTAATCCTAAAAGTAATCTGTGGCAAATTACTTGAAACTTCCATGGAACTAAATGCATTATTGTGTTTAGAATTGTGTTGCCAATTGCAACCACTTGTAACTTTCTACAAAAGTCAATTGCATATTGCAAAAGTATTTATATAAAGCATCTCATTCTGAGAAAGTATATTTTAATACCTATTGTTGGTTCTAAAATAAAACAAGCATTTATATTTTTTTTATATAAACCATTGGCCTAGAGTTCAGTTATTGAGTGTGTGAGACCATTTGCTGGCTGAGTGTGTGCAACAAATGCTTTACACTGTCCTCTGATACTGCCTTACTGCTCGACCAAGCTACCACTTTAGAGAGTAAGGTTATATCTAACTTTAACCTCTGCCAAACCTCTGGGGACTGTGGACTCTGTACACCCTGTACCTATTTGGGAACAGTATATACAGAGCCACTTTCTCACAGGAGGCAACAACGGCAAAGCAGAGGAAGGCTGCAAGTCAAAAGCCTCTTGAACAACTAGACCCTGAGCTCTAGGGTGAAGGGACAGGCAGAGTGGATAATCCGGGGCAGGACGATGTCGACGAGCAATGGCCCTATCAACAGGGTCACCAGAGGAGGGCCTCGCACATGTGCCAAGCAGGATGTCAAACAAAGATGCCTCAAGGGACAGTAAAAGCTCCACCTCAATAGACTCCATGGAGAAGATCCAGTAAAGGAACAGAAGGCAGGGAAACCACAGGAGGCGGAAATCAAAGAATAGCCGCCGCCATGTGAATAGCCCGTGCTAAGCAGCACTAGCCTCAGTTGCCATCCAGGGTGGCGACAATAAACCGTCGGTAGGAGACGATTGGAGACTAACCCATCCACTTGACAGCAAAAGTGGAGGAGGCTGAGGCTGATCCGAAGGCCACGCCACACTAGGTACCTGCACAATGGGGCACCGAAACGACCTCGGACCCGGGAAGTCCAGAGGAACATCAACCTCTGGCAAAAGAGGAGGCGCCGGCGTCGACCGATTTCATATGGGAGCCGTATCGACGTCCGAGGAGTCGAGAGGCACGTTAACCTCATGCAAAACAGGAGGCGTAGACATCGGCGCCGGTGTCGACCGACGCCAAGTTGGAGTCATCTCGATGTCGACGAACTCCAAAGGGGACTTGGCCTGGGCACCTACCGACAGCGATCCCACCGCAGTATGTGGGGAGGAAAGATGTCGACAGGGCATCGAGCCCGGCACCACCTCCAACGTCAGTGCAGGGAGCCACGCAGGGCTATGCGGTGAGTGGTGGGGTGGGCTGGACGGCCGACTGACGGGACCCTCTGGGCTGTGTCCCGTCGGTGTCGTATCGTCTCTGGAGTCGATGCACACAGCCGGCACCGAGGACGAATACGCCGGCGAGGACCCGACATGAGTGCATTCCACCTCTGTGTGACCCGAAGGAGCACCAGAGAAAGGGGGTGACCCAAACTAAGAGTGGAGTGCTTTTGACTAAGCCTCCATTTGGGTCAGCGTCGCTCCAACTCCTGGAAAGGGAGGGTACGGAGGAGACGACTGCCGGACGCCCGTGCCAGGCAAGGAGCGAGAGGAATGGGCGCCAGCGTCTCACATATGGGAGGAAGACCTCCACGACTTACGTTTGTGCTTACCCGCCTCTGAACGACATCCGCGGGAACGACCTCGGGAACGGCCTGATCACAAGAGGGAGAACGGCGGCGCAAGGGTGCAGGACCGGACAGCCGTGCGGCCTGCAATTACATACGACGCTCCCTCAAGGACTTAGGTTTCATTTGTTGACAGGCGTCGCACTGTTTGGAGTCATGGTGCACTCCTAGGCACTTGAACAACACCAGAGTCCGTGGGTCTATAATGGTCTACCTAAGACATAAGCCTCACACGCCTGCTACACACAAACATATGGAAGTCCTTACAAAAGGAAACAAGTCCCATCACCCACCGAAGTGGCATGCTTCATCATCTGGGACCTCCCTTAACCGCACCTGGTGCGATTAAAGAGCTACAACTCCCTCGATTACTGTAATAAGGAGGAGCTCAGGGATGTTTTAACTGATGTAAATTGGAGGATAACAATCTCAAAGTAAGGTGAAGCTGCCAAAGGTGTAGTGAATTAAAGTGCAGTGTGTGGAACAAGTGGTTTAAAATTGATTATCACTAGAAAAATAATTTTATTGGATATCCAGTGGTATCAAGAGTAAAAACGCAGAAATGATAGAGAAAAACGTGTGCACAAATAATTTAGGAACACGTTCTCTAAGTGGAGGTCTACATGTTTCAGCCAACTAGCGTCTCAGTAAGATGACAGTGGCTTTCATCAGGACCGTAACAAAACACTACTGCAATGTGAGAAAATGTGAAAAAAAGGGGGAACGATACAACCTACACATGTACCTGTTTCTCTGAAAGAATACGGCACCGTAGGGAAGTACAAAAGTCACCTGTTAAAAAAAGAAGTACATTTAAACAGGGTAGACTATTGACAAGGGCTAACATACATAGTAAGTGTGAGCTAGACATGATAGCAAATGTGGGTAGACTCTTGCAAACATATCAAAAGTAAACGTATGCCCATAAAGGATCTCAAATTCCTTCTTACCCGTCAAGTGATCGGGGGAACGTCCCACACTCCTGGTCACAACTCAGGGCGTGAGGCAGCGCTCTAAAAGACACAAGGAGCAGACTAATACTCGCACGTCTAGGTATTATCTGAACACTAATGTCAACATTGAAAAGGGTCAGCTAAACGAACACAACATAGTAAGGCGGAGGATGAATTAACAGTGGGATGTTCTACTGGGCCCCACATAGGGGATCTAAACAATCACCCAAAACTTGACCGGCGGTGTGCCCGACTTCTAACTCAAATAGAGTTGAACATAAGGGGGATGGCAAGAGTGCCAAGACTACGCCACACGCAGCGTGTGACCGGGTAGGTGTTCTCATATGGATGAAGCTACACGGGACATAGGCATATGTCCCCGTACAATCGAAGCGCTAGACCCGCGAGTACATGAAACCCAGCGCCCTGGGAGGAGTGTCCGAGATGTAAATACAGCTACAGCCAGTGCAATCGAGAGACTTGTCTGCTAGGTCTGCTTACCTGTCCGTCGCTACCCCGGACTTTCTTCTTGGTTGTTCCGAGTGGTAGCCGGAACGAGGTAAACAAGCAGATCTTGAAGTCTCACTAAGTCGCGCCCCCTCCGCTGAGCCAATCATACGTGTAACCCTAGTCACATGACTCGGGAGTAATAGCATCGAGCGTGAAGTAGTTCACGTCGGCTAGAGCATATCGGGAAATGTAGTTAAACAGCATGAACATTATAAACAAGCGGACCAGTGAAGCCTCGCTGGTTCGTGCCCCCATTGCTGAGCCGATCCTGCGTGTAACCCTTATCCGACCCGCATGTACTCTGTTAGAATGGGCGGCGAGACGAGGAAGCCATGTGGTATCCCATTACAAAGAGATAGAATAATGTGGAAACCAATCGATAATGACAGGTCTAGCCACCAACCCTGCATGTTAAATCACAGATGTGAAGTGGAACGGTGGTAGCAGAAATGTATCAAAAAAGTAGTAGTATACCTACATAATGCACTGAAGTCATAAAGAATATGGCCTACCAGAATGTCGCCTATCAGAGCCGTCAGCCCTGCCTGAGTGGTTCTCAAAGGTAAGACGCACCAGTGGTGAGAAAGACACAATTGAAAATGGTATTGTATCAGGAACAGAAAAGGGCCAACGAGAGGCCATCGATGTTGAATTAGGCATCTCATTGTCTCAAAGTAAGCCAATCTCAGCACTCTCACAGTGAAGTCCACGTTATAGCCTCATTAAGCCCCACCTGGTCACTGCTCAGTTTGAAGACCCAATGTTGCTCTTTTCTGAACAAGAATTTAGAGATGTCAGTGACATGAGACGGAATGAAAGGCTGTTCAAGTATCGTCCACCTTATGTCTTCAGGCCTATGCTTGAGATCCAGAAAATGTCTAGTCAACCGTGTCGCCTGTCTCTGGCATCTTATGGTACTTTTATGTTCCATAATGCGCAACTTGACCTTCCTAGTGGTCATACCCACATATCTCTTTTGGCAAGGACAGGTGATCAGGTAAATGACTCTCTCACTATTGCAGTTTGTGTGTTTCAACTTCCTCCAAGGTTTACTTGTTCCAATATCAACTTCTGTGGTGTGTTGCGTGTGTGCACAAACCCTGCAATTACCGCAAGCATAATGACCCTGGACCGGTGGCAAATTCCAAAGTGTGTTGGTTGTTGGGGCCATCATGACCCTCGGACGTGTGTGGACCAAAGTATCGCGCAAATTGGTGTTCCTCTTAAATGAAAACAGTGGTGGAGCTAGATGTACTTGGCCTACGTTAAGAATACGCCAGTGTTTGCGTATAATTTTCTGCATTCGGTTCGACTGGGTACTGAATGTTTGTACGCAAGTCAATCTGTCCAAGGGGGGCTTTGGTGTCGAGGGCTCAAGTAATGCCTCGCGGTTGTTGTTACTGGCTCATTTGCAAGAACGGCGAATAAGATTGTGTGGGTACTTGCGAGCCTTGAGATTCCGGGAAATGACAGCGGCATGCTCCTTAAAACTGTCAGTAGTGGAACAGTTCCGTCTCAGTCTCAAGAATTGTCCAAAAGGTAAACCTGCACGAAGTGACTTAGGGTGGAAACTGTCATAAGACAGAAGGGAATTTCTCACCATAGGTTTAGTATATAGCTCACTAGCCAAACCATTATCAGAAGGAAAGACCCGAAGGTCTAGAAAAGGTAAGCTGAGTTTGCTGGCTTCCATAGTAAAATTAAGGAAAGCATTTTGGTCATTAAGCCAGGAATGAAAAATCTCTAGAGCGGCAAGATCACCCCGCCAGATGACAAAAATGTCGTCGATATAACGCTTCCAAACGACTATACTGTCGCGGAAGGGATTGGTGTCATTCAGAACAGACCTTTGTTCAAAAAGGTGTACGTAGAGATTGGCCAGGCTGGGGGCAAAAACACTGCCCATTGAAGTACCCGATGTTTGGAGGTAGAATTGATTCTCGAACTTGAAAAAGTTTTCGGTCATGGCCAGCCTGGCACAATTCATGATGAATGCCACTGGCGAGCTCAACTCGACGGAGTTCTCTTCGAGGAGCCCTCTGATGGCTTCAAGGGTCTCTAGCTGGGGAATACAAGTATACAGTGATTCCACATCAAAACTGACAAGGAAATCAGTGTCAGTATTGAAATCAAGGCCGGGGAGCAGCTGTAGAACATCTTTGGTGTCCTGCAAGTATGTAGGCATGGTTCTCACCAAAGGCCTAAGGAATATGTCAACAAAAGTGGACAGAGGTTCAAGAAGTGAACCCAAACCAGAAATGATAGGTCTGCCCGGCGGGGGACGCTGTACCTTATGTATTTTGGGGAGCACGTAAAAATAGGGGGTGATCGGATGTTCAATCACCAAATATTCTGCTTCCCGTGCTGAGATCCACCCTTCTGATTTGGCCTCAGTGACCAGCTCTAGAATTTCTCTTTTAATGCGAGGTGTTGGATCTGTCTCAAGGCATTTGTAGAAAGTCTCGTTACTCAGTTGCCTTAAGCACTCGGTCCTATAATCTTCTGTATTTAGGATCACAATGGCACCCCCCTTATCGGCGGGCTTAATGATGATATGAGGATTTTTAGAGAGAGCAGAGAGAGCCTGTTTTTCAAGGTTGGGTAAGTTATGATAGTGTCTCGTGGGTTCACTCATGAGGGCTGAGATGTCTTTATTCACCGCTGTCTCATATGCAAGAACATGGGCAGGTACCAAGTGGGCAGGTGGATTGAAAGTGGATTTGTTTCTAAGACCACTATCGCTCACCCCATCCTCTGCATCTGTGATGTCATAATCTTTATCTTTGAAAAAGAAGTGTAGTCTAATCTTCCGGAAGAAGTTAGCTACCTCGCATTGCAGGGTAAAAGGATCACCTGGGCTAGTCGGTACAAAGCCTAATCCTCTGTTGAGGACCTTGTCTTCCATGTCCGTCAAGGTGTAAGAGCTCAGGTTCACCACTAACTGCTGCTGGATCCCGCCCCTGTTGGTGCCTTCGCCGTACTGCGAAGGTTGCGGGGTGAGGATGGAGGACTCCAATGGACCCGTGCCTGATTCTGAGTTTGATTGTGTTGGCCTCTTCTCCGCCCCCTCGACCGGCCCCGGCCCTGGCCTAAAAAAGGCTGATTATGAAAAAACTGTGGTGGCGGATTGAAGGGCATCATGTTGGGAAGGAAGGGAGGGTTGGAAAATTGCCAAGGTGGAGGTTGCACTCCTAGGCACCACATACAGATGGCGTGTGGGTCCGTTACAGACATCTGGCACGCACAAGTCTCACATGCCTTTCAGCCCGAAGGCATTGCACACTGTTCCAGGAAGCCGAAGGTGTCGAGAAGGCCCAAAAAACAGGCCAAGGAACCGCTGGTTTTCCAGGAACCGCGTTGGCACGTGGAAAAGAAGAAAACTGACATCAGCACGCTGGGAAGGGCATATATGGTTCCGCTGACGTCACGTCCGTTGACGACGTCAGGGCGGAGCCGTGCGGCACCGCCCCTGGCGCGCATAGGCGCTGCTGCAGAAAGTTTTCCGGATCCAGTCGGACGCCTGGGGATATTCTAAGTTAAGGAATCTGCGGCTAAATGGCTCCATCAGGTATGTGTTCCAGGGGTCATCTTGTGGTGGTGTTGTTAAATGTGTCATCCCCATAGCTTGTCCACCTGTGTCATCACCGGGGAATCCATGAGATGAAATCTCATGGGGATGCTCAAGAGACTGTGGTGGAGATGGAGAGTCAGGTGGTGGTAGTGGTAGAGGGCCGGCAGACTTGTCAATTTTTTTCTTTTTTTGTGAGGTAGGCAGGGAACAGAGTCTTCAAAAGACAATTGTCTTTTAAATGGTGGTGTTGGAGCAGGAGGTTTTGTGAGGATGAGTCCAGTTTGTGGTTGTATCTGGATTTGGCGTTCAATTTCTCCTGAAGTTTGTAGAGAATGGGTCTGACCGGCACCTCAACAGTCTTATTAGGTGTCCGCTTGGAAACCTTCGGGTCAGTGCTGTTTGTGCTTCAGCGCTGAAGTTCCACTCAGAACCGAAGCAGAAGATGTGGAAGGTCGGCTCACTACCGATGGGTGGGTAGGTGCCGAGGGTGCGGATGCCGAAGGCTTCAGCTGGTGTTTCGGAGCCAAGCCGGAGGGACGGGCTTCCGAGATAGTCATTCAGTGCCAATCATAGCCCTGAGGCACCAGCAGTTCGAATACCTCTTTTTCTAGAGGTGTTTTCTTTTTATGGTGTTCACCTGGGGCTGAGTGGCAGAGGGTAAAGTACTCACTGCTCCGACCTCAGTTGTGGTTTACATGATTTCGAATTCCTGGTCGTTGTAGGAAGGTGGATATCTGACTATGGTTACCCCCAACTTTTTGCCTAGTGTCTAGCTGGTTTTTCTACTAAGTTGGCCTGAGATCCTGCCATTCAGGGTCTCAGGCTGTCTGCTCTCTCCTTAAAATGGACTCCATGTACCCTAGGTGCATACACAATTGGTAAGGATCACCTTGTTGGACCCTGTACAGTGTACCCTAGGTACCCAGGGCATAGGTGTACCCTAGGCCTCCCAGGGGCTGCAGCATGTATTATGCCACCCCTGGTCTGGCCTTCCAATCAGACACAACTGGCTGATCACTCAGCTGGGGCAAGGTCGTGTAATCACCCCTTGCTTAGATATAGTATGCCTATATCTACCCTTATATATAGACACATGTGTACCTATCTGTCACTCCTATGGCAGGCCTTAACAATCCTGGAGGCAGAGTGCTTGGTAACATGTGAGATGGTGCTCTAGCATGAGCTGAGCCTGTCTGCCGCTTTTGGAACCATGACCTTATAGCTGTTCTATGATATAGCCTACCATATACTCTTAAAGTGCCTTATAATCTTAAACGGTTATGGTAACTATGGTTTGGCTGTATCAAAACATGTCGTGTAAGGTGTCTAACACTTTGGAATAATACCCCCATACCATTTCCGGTGATGAGGATATTATTCCTCCCTTCTAGAGGGAGAGACATGTTTAAATCCTACTTTGCTGTTTTACTCTAACCAAAGCCTCAGCATCACAAAATGGATGCTGCTGCCACAGACACAAGTCTGACCTCCTGCTGCTGGGAGTGATCCCAGCCAGGGAGGCCTGGACAATAGGTTTCCTGCTTGGGGAGGTGCTAGCACCTCCCCAGACAACCTTTAGTGTATTGGGGCAGGGTGGGCTGAAAGGAATGAGACATGCCTGGGGCACACAAGGTGTTCCTTGCATAGTCCAGTTCAAACCGGCGCTGGGGCACTCCAGCCCCAGCTCTGGCGCGAAACTGGACAAAGGGAAGTGGGTGTAACCACCCCCTCCCAGGTCCCACCCATAAGGCGTGACCTAGCAGGTATCCCAGCCCCCCAGATTAGTATAAGAGTGGGAGTTGGGCCTCAAGACTTGAGATTATCCTGAACCTGCAAACTTGAACAGAAACTCTGGACCTTCGACATTCGACGAAAGAAGAAGACTGAAGAATCTCCCTTGTGGCCAAGGAGTGGCTACCCTGTGCAAACAGGCACCATCAAGAGACTACCCTTTGCTTTGCCCAAGTTCTACGAGGAACCGATTGCAGAGCCCGACCAGAGCCTTGACTTCCAGACTTCTCCGACCCTGATCCACATCCACAGCAGAGCTGAGATCCGTGGAGGCGACGAGCGACGTGGGACCGGCTACCTGGGAAAAGTGGCTAATATCTTCAAGCGCAGCTTCTGAGGCACCCTCGAAGTTGTGCACCGGGGATTGAGAAGCCCCAACCCCAAGCACCATCTGCACCGAAGATCAGCCCCCCACACTCCACGAGTCCTGCGTGGGGCCCTTCTGCATTTTCCTGCTTGCCGCGTCTGTCCGGTTGCTTGCCCGCTGGCTAGTGGCCTTTGTGACGACGCACCCTGAAATCTTCATCGCTGGTTTGGCTCCTCCAGACTGGCTCCTGCTCCTTTGAAAAAGAGAAGCACCCCAGACCTTCCTGGTCTGCACCAGAAGCAAGTCCTCCGTTCTGCGTGGGTTCCGCTTGCCAAGGCTTGGTGAGTCCTAGTCCAACTTCGACGCCGCCGACAGCAAGAGCCTTCGTGGGACAGCTCGCCTCCTGGTCCTGGTCGTCCTCGACGCTTCCTGGTCCTCCTGGCTGCAGCGACAAGCTTCACCTTCACCTGCATTCTTCACGACATCGCCTGGTTCCTTCCTGGTTCCACGTGGTCACTGGCTAGTGACCTTGACTCTGTCCCTTCTGCTTGCAGGTCTCCTCTCTTCTTGATCCCAGCCTTGGGATCCACCGGACACTCTTCACTGACTGCCTGTCAGCATCTTTCTTCAGGCATCCATAGGAGTCGACGACGAAACCCGACGCAACTTCACCCCTATGCACCCGCAGCCTGTGGGCTAGGTAACTTGGGTACTCCGGTGCTCATCAGGATAGTGACTATCCTAGTGTCTAGTTTTCCAGTCTCGACTTCCTAGCTACTCCGGAAGTGTCCTAAATCTATCGTTTTCTAAACTGTACTATTGCTATTGACTTTTACGCATTACGCGTGAGTGTTTCCACTCTGCACACGAATCCCGTGGGCCTCCCACTTCCTAACCTTTGGTAGTATAGTGTAGCCCCAGCGATTCCCTAGGCCTAGGCCTATTCTATTTCCGTGACAGTGGTCCTTATACCACTTACTTAGTATATGGTATGCGTGGCCCCTAGGGCCTAACTGTATTACTTACCTGTGTGACTTAATGTATGCTTAAATAAGACTGTGTTGTACTTACCTCTAATCTCATAAAGAGTGCTGAGGGTTTGACTAGAATAAATACACTTTATTTTATATATATATCTGTTGTGGTGTCCTTTCATTTGGTATTCAAGGGATTATATATGGTATCACAGCTGGCTTCACATGCCATTCAGAGTTTAGCCTAAGACTGCTCTTGTCCATGCTACCACTAGGATAGCTGGTCTATAAGGTTGACTTTACAACCAATCACCATAAGGGTATTTGGACTGATATAAGGTGTACACTAGAACTAGTGACATCATACATCAGGCCAACTTCTCACATTGGTGAGCAGCGGTTGGGATCTGAGCTTGCTGTTGTAATACCATTGTAATCTTAAGATACTAAATTGAAAGATCACACAGATATTTTCTAGGTACATATAACATAGATTATAATACTTAAGTCCTACTGGACTTAGTAGTTGTAGGTTGAAGGGAGTAACACACCCTGACTACAACTACCAGAGAGGTTTAGTAGAAACAACTAGTATAGGTAGGTGCACACACCACACCCTCACTAGATCATGTCTCTGAGAGGAGATCAAGTAGATGCTCTCTCAGGAGGATCAGGTCTGCAGAAGACCCCCTCTAGATATGATACCCTAACATTCCAGGAGATGAGACAATTGTGTACCTCCAGAGGAATAAAACAGGGTGCAAACCCTACCCTCCTTCAGTTAAGACAACTCCTAGAGGAGTATGATGCTCTTAAAGCCTCTCAGGCAGGTACCCTAGGTACACAGGAGGGTCTACCCACCACAGAGGAGTCAGATGGGACTTCAGATGAAGAGGTAGACAGCCAGGGCCAAGTAGGAAGACTTAGCCAGGCTAACCTAAGCTTACATGGGAGTTTGCATGGGGTCCCCCCATACAGACCCTCAAGTAGGCTTACACAGAGAAGCAGGAAGGACAGATCCCCTTCAAGGGAATCCATCCACTCCCATGTCTCTAGCATCTCTAGTGTTCCCTCTCACAGGGGAATGACTTCCCCTGAGAGAAAGGAACATGAAGCCAGAATGAGGGAAGCTAATCTGAGGATTCAGAGGGAAGAACTTGCCCTTGCCAAGGAGAAGCTTGCTCTGGCTAGAGAGCAAAAATTGTGTGGGTCAGAACCCACTGGTGGCAGCAACATTCCTAGAGATAGGGATAGGTCTTATGACCATAGAAACCTAAGCCAGATAGTCCCCCCATATCAGAATGGGGATGACATCCACAAGTGGATGACTGCTTTGGAGAGGGCCTGCAAAGTACAGCAGGTACCCCAGAGTCAGTGGGCAGCCATCTTGTGGCTCTCCTTTTCTGACAAAGGTAGAGACAAGCTCCTCACAGTCAGTGATGAGGATGCTAACAATTACAAAGTCCTGAAGAGTGCTCTGATAGATGGGTTTGGCTTAACCACTGAGCAATATAGGTTGTTGTTCAGAGACACCCAGAAGACACAGACACAGGACTGGTCTGATTTTGTGGATTGTGCCACTAAGGCTTTGGAAGGTTGGTTAACTGGCAGCAAGGTGCAGGACTATACAGGATTGTACAACTTGATTATGAGGGAGCAGATCCTTAGTAATTGTCAGAACCAGCTTCTCCATCAACACCTGGTAGACTCAGATTTGACCTCTCCCCAAGAATTGGGAAAGAGGACAGATAAATGGGTCAGGACCAGGATTAGGCCTAAAAATCAGGGTGGTGACCAAAAGAAAGATACCACCAAGCCTCAAGAGAAGGGTGGGGATAAAGCAAAAGAAAAATCTTCCTCAGGGCCCCAAAACTCCACACAGGGTGGTGGGTCCCAAGCTTCCTCCTCTACCACAGTTAAAACGCCTTACTGCCATGAGTGTAAAACTCCTGGGCATTGGAAAACTGACAGCAGTTGCCCAAGGGCTAAAAACAAAACTGTTCCTCCAACTACTCCTGTCACACCACCTATTACTGTCAGCAGTAATCCCCCAGGTGGTGGGAGTGCCCCCAAAAATTTGGTTGGGTTTTCTTGGGGAACACAGGGGGACTCTGGCTTAGCCAATTCCCCTACAGCAGCTACTCTTGTCTGTGATGGTGGCATGGGGTTTGCCAACTTCACTGCCTGTCCCAACACTTTGGGTAGGTACAGACAGGAGCCCTACATCAATGGTAGAAAAGCTGAGGCCTACAGAGACACTGGAGCTAGCATCACTATGGTGGCCCATAGGCTAGTTCCCTCTGAGCAGCTTTTGCCTGGTTTCTTATACCAGGTAACTAACATTGATGGCAACCAGAACAGTCATCCCATGGCAGAGGTATGTCTCAGCTGGGGAGGTGTCACTGGCCCTAAAAGGGTGGCAGTGTCTCCAACCTTGCCTGTGGACTGCTTACTGGGGAATGACTTAGAACTCTCAGCTTGGGCTGGAGTTGAACAAGACACCCATTCCAAAATGGTAGGCCTTTCACAAAAGGGTAGTGGGGTTGTGCCAGTCATAACCCCTGTCCAGGTAGATTTCCTCCCTGAAAAGGTTGGAAGGGCAGTGGTAGCCACAGCCCAGGCAAAGACAGACTTCCCTGTAGAGATTGGCAGAGCTGTGACAGTCACAGCTCACACCCAAACTGAGTGCCTCCCTGAAAAGGTTGGCAAGGCTGTAATGGTCTCAGCCCATACTCAGACTGATATAGGTGTAGTGAAGCCTGAAACTATGGATCACTCCACACAAACAGAGAGTAGTGGGGAGGAAGAAAAGTCTCCCTCTCCCCAGACATTAGGAAAAGGTCAGCCTCCTCAGGGATCTGACCTCACCCCTTGTGAAGGAACTGCCCCAGAGGTAGCCAGGCCTGGCCTGGCAGAGCCTCTGATGTCAGTGGCCCCTTCCAAGGTGGGACCCAGTCTGGTGCAGGTAGCCTGCCTCTCTCTACCCTGCCTCAGTCAGCCCAGGGCTGCAGAGGTCAGGGAGGCCAGTGGACCCCAAGAGGGCCCCTGTCCACAACAACCCCCCCATCAAAAGAATGAGGATTGCCTGGCTAGTGGCCCTAGCCAGGTGATGGTTAAAAACATTCCTGAGGGATCTCCTTTACAGGTAGTTAGGGACCTCCCCCAGAGGGATTCTGTTGGGCACAGGCAAACATGGGACCTTAGGGCCCCAAACCTGACCTGTCCCTCCAGTAAGCCCACAAAAGGGACCCAGCCTCCAGCTTTAGGTAGCCAGAGGCTGACCCTGAGAGCACAGTGCAACTCAGTTAAAGAAAGAAAGGCATCCATGGTGGAGGATGATTGGAGGAAGCTGAGGCCTCACTTTGAGGACACTCACTTCAGTACTCCATCTCAACACCAGCCTTTTACTTTGCAAAGACACACCCAAGGTAGAGATTCCCTATGGTGGAGACCCTATGATACCTTTAGGATGAGGGATTGCTTAGTGGACCATGAGACAGGGGGTAACCATGCCAGTGCTGGTTCTTCCTTATATGGCCACTTAGGCAATAGAGGCTTACCTTGTCAAGGCCAGCCTTATCTCCTTTCGTTTTGGGGGGGGGGTTGTGTAGGAAGGTGGATATCTGACTATGGTTACCCTCAACTTTTTGCCTAGTGTCTAGCTGGTTTTTCTACTTAGTTGGCCTGAGATCCTGCCATTCAGGGTCTCAGGCTGTCTGCTCTCTCCTTAAAATGGACTCCATGTACCCTAGGTGCATACACAATTGGTAAGGATCACCTTGTTGGACCCTGTACAGTGTACCCTAGGTACCCAGGGCATAGGTGTACCCTAGGCCTCCCAGGGGCTCCAGCATGTATTATGCCACCCCTGGTCTGGCCTTCCAATCAGACACAACTGGCTGATCACTCAGCTGGGGCAAGGTCGTGTAATCACCCCTTGCTTAGATATAGTATGCCTATATCTACCCTTATATATAGACACATGTGTACCTATCAGTCACTCCTATGGCCGGCCTTAACAATCCTGGAGGCAGAGTGCTTGGTAACATGTGAGATGGTGCTCTAGCATGAGCTGAGCCTGTCTGCAGCTTTCGGAACCATGTCCTTATAGCTGTTCTATGATATAGCCTACCATATACTCTTAAAGTGCCTTATGATCTTAAACGGTTATGGAAACTATGGTTTGGCTGTATCAAAACATGTCGTGTAAGGTGTCTAACACTTTGGAATAATACCCCCATACCATTTCCGGTGATGAGGATATTATTCCTCCCTTCTAGAGGGAGAGACATGTTTAAATCCTACTTTGCTGTTTTACTCTAACCAAAGCCTCAGCATCACAAAATGGATGCTGCTGCCACAGACACAAGTCTGACCTCCTGCTGCTGGGAGTGATCCCAGCCAGGGAGGCCTGGACAATAGGTTTCCTGCTTGGGGAGGTGCTAGCACCTCCCCAGACAACCTTTAGTGTATTGGGGCAGGGTGGGCTGAAAGGAATGAGACATGCCTGGGGCACACAAGGTGTTCCTTGCATAGTCCAGTTCAAACCGGCGCTGGGGCACTCCAGCCCCAGCTCTGGCGCGAAACTGGACAAAAGGAAGTGGGTGTAACCACCCCCTCCCAGGTCCCACCCATAAGGCGTGACCTAGCAGGTATCCCAGCCCCCCAGATTAGTATAAGAGTGGGAGTTGGGCCTCAAGACTTGAGATTATCCTGAACCTGCAAACTTGAACAGAAACTCTGGACCTTCGACATTCGACGAAAGAAGAAGACTGAAGAATCTCCCTTGTGGCCAAGGAGTGGCTACCCTGTGCAAACAGGCACCATCAAGAGACTACCCTTTGCTTTGCCCAAGTTCTACGAGGAACCGATTGCAGAGCCCGACCAGAGCCTTGACTTCCAGACTTCTCCGACCCTGATCCACATCCACAGCAGAGCTGAGACCCGTGGAGGCGACGAGCGACGTGGGACCGGCTACCTGGGAAAAGTGGCTAGTATCTTCAAGCGCAGCTTCTGAGGCACCCTCGAAGTTGTGCACCGGGGATTGAGAAGCCCCAACCCCAACCCCAAGCACCATCTGCACCGAAGATCAGCCCCCCAAACTCCACGAGTCCTGCGTGGGGCCCTTCTGCATTTTCCTGCTTGCCGCGTCTGTCCGGTTGCTTGCCCGCTGGCTAGTGGCCTTTGTGACTACGCACCCTGAAATCTTCATCGCTGGTTTGGCTCCTCCAGACTGGCTCCTGCTCCTTTGAAAAAGAGAAGCACCCCAGACCTTCCTGGTCTGCACCAGAAGCAAGTCCTCCGTTCTGCGTGGGTTCCGCTTGCCAAGGCTTGGTGAGTCCTAGTCCAACTTCGACGCCGCCGACAGCAAGAGCCTTCGTGGGACAGCTCGCCTCCTGGTCCTGGTCGTCCTCGACGCTTCCTGGTCCTCCTGGCTGCAGCGACAAGCTTCACCTTCACCTGCATTCTTCACAACATCGCCTGGTTCCTTCCTGGTTCCACGTGGTCACTGGCTAGTGACCTTGACTCTGTCCCTTCTGCTTGCAGGTCTCCTCTCTTCTTGATCCCAGCCTTGGGATCCACCGGACACTCTTCACTGACTGCCTGTCAGCATCTTTCTTCAGGCATCCATAGGAGTCGACGACGAAACCCGACGCAACTTCACCCCTATGCACCCGCAGCCTGTGGGCTAGGTAACTTGGGTACTCCGGTGCTCATCAGGATAGTGACTATCCTAGTGTCTAGTTTTCCAGTCTCGACTTCCTAGCTATTCCGGAAGTGTCCTAAATCTATCGTTTTCTAAACTGTACTATTGCTATTGACTTTTACGCATTACGCGTGAGTGTTTCCACTCTGCACACGAATCCCGTGGGCCTCCCACTTCCTAACCTTTGTAGCCCCAGCGATTCCCTAGGCCTAGGCCTATTCTATTTCCGTGACAGTGGTCCTTATACCACTTACTTAGTATATGGTTTGCGTGGCCCCTAGGGCCTAACTGTATTACTTACCTGTGTGACTTAATGTATGCTTAAATAAGACTGTGTTGTACTTACCTCTAATCTCATAAAGAGTGCTGAGGGTTTGACTAGAATAAATACACTTTATTTTATATATATATCTGTTGTGGTGTCCTTTCATTTGGTATTCAAGGGATTATATATGGTATCACAGCTGGCTTCACATGCCATTCAGAGTTTAGCCTAAGACTGCTCTTGTCCATGCTACCACTAGGATAGCTGGTCTATAAGGTTGACTTTACAACCAATCACCATAAGGGTATTTGGACTGATATAAGGTGTACACTAGAACTAGTGACATCATACATCAGGCCAACTTCTCACAGTCGTGTTTGGATTCTTTGACAGAGAATGCTTCCTCCTTTGCTACAGAAGCCTGTGGGTTTTCTTCTCCAATGTCTTAGTGGCCGAAAAGGTCAGGAGTGTCGTCGGAGGCCCTCTGCTTAATTCCAAGCTGGCATGCTCATTGATCCCTGAAAGTTTGACATGCCTCGAAATCTGCTTCCCTGTGTTTCGGTGACAAAAATTGGTTACAGACCTGATGGGCGTTGGTCCATGGGTATTTTGCGTGGCAGCGGGGGTAGAAACAGAAAGGCACCTGTTTAATCTCTAGGAGGGCTGTTTGTGGAGAACCTGGTGGAGGGTATTTTCGAAGGCCCTGAAAGGTGAGGCCCTAGAGGATCCGTAATAAAAGCGGGTTGATCCAACGGGCAATTGTCCCTCGATACTAGAGAAGTAACAAAACAATACCGGCACGGGTTAGAGTGGATTGGGAACCGAAAAGAGTGCCATACGGTCTCAGCCCGGAGTGCAAGCACACACGTCCGAATTAGCCGGCAGAAAGAAAACAATCTAACAATGGAGTCGATGTCCATGCGCATTATCACCAAGAGGAGGAGCCACTCTATCTTGTGACTCCAAAGACTTCTTTGAAGAAAAACAACGTGCACACATCCGGATAAAACACTAGATGGCAGGAGTATCTACACAAATAACTGACTAACATATCCACCACTCAAATTACTTCATATTTCACTATACTAATTGAACACTAATCCTTTATGGGTTCTGGAGTAGCGTGCTACTCGCCAAAAAGCGCTTCAACACCCAATCAGGGGTAACCAGCGATATATAAATGCAAACCTTTTTCCCTCTTCTATCCCTCCGCTATCCTTCTCAATCCAAATAATTGACTAATATCCACCACACAAATTACTTTCATTTTTCACTATACTAATGCATCCCTACTACTTTATGAGTTCTGGAGTAGGATGCTACTCGCCAAAAAATCACTTCAAAACCCCATCAGGGGTAACAAGCGCTATATAAATGCAAACCTTTTTCCCTCTTCTATCCCTCCGCTATGCTTCTGAATCCAAATATCTGGCTAACCTATCCACCACTCAAATTACTTTCATATTTCACTATATTAAGCCAACACTAATCCTTTATGGGTTCCAGAGTAGTGTGCTACTCGCCGAAAAAGCGCGTTGACGCCTCGTCAGGGGTAGTAAGTGCTATATAAATGCAATAACAATACAATTCATGCCTCGAACAAAAAAGTTTTCTTCCACATGCTAAAGTGTTTTACCTTAGTACATCAGACAATATTGCTGCATTGAGAAACATTTATTAAACATGATAGTATTTCAATATGAATTTAGAAACATTTCTGTGCCCTAACCCTGGCGACAATGCCATAATAACAAATGAAGAGGCTAGTCAGTTGGCATGTGCACCCTACATTTGGCTTAGATTTTTTTTAGTATATGTGGAGCAAAATTAAATACTATTAAAAGAAACACAAACATTATTTTATAGCACACCACCTGAACTCCCTATGTGAAAGTGCTTTCATATGTGATAATGAAGAACATTGGCATAGCCAATAGGTCTCGCCTTTGGGACCTTATTAGTATTTAGTTATGCAGCACAATATCATTTGTACAACAGCATCATATGTTGCATAGCTAAACACTTATAAGGTCCCAAAGGCGAGACCTATTGGCTATGCCAATGCTTCTTTTGTTATGGGGGGCATAAATAACAGGAGGATGAAGGTCAGTTAGTGAGAGTGAGTGAGAGAGAGAGTCAATCAGTGAGAGAGAGTCAGTCAGTGAGAGAGAGTCAGTCAGTGAGAGAGTCAGTTGGTGAGAGTGAGAGAGTCAGTCAGTGAGAGAGTGAGTCAGTGAGAGAGTGAGTCAGTGAGAGAGTCAGTCAGCGAGAGAGTGAGTCAGTGAGAGAGTGAGTCAGTGAGAGAGTCAGTCAGTGAGAGTGAGAGTCAGTCAGTGAGAGTGAGAGAGTCAGTGAGAGTGAGAGAGTCAGTCAGTGAGAGTGAGAGAGTCAGTCAGTGAGAGTGAGAGAGTCAGTCAGTGAGAGTGAGAGAGTCAGTCAGTGAGAGTGAGAGAGTCAGTCAGTCAGTGAGAGTGAGAGTCAGTCAGTGAGAGTCAGTCAGTGAGAGTGAGAGTCAGTCAGTGAGTGAGTCAGTTAGTCAGTCAGTCAGTCAGTCAGTCAGTCAGTCAGTCAGTCAGTCAGTCAGTCAGTTAGTCAGTCAGTCAGTCAGTTAGTCAGTGAGTGAAAGAGTGAGTCAGTGGGATAGTCAGTGAGAGTGAGTCAGTCTTTTAGCAAGAGTGAGTCAGTCTTTTAGCGAGAGTGAGTCAGTCTTTTAGCGAGAGTGAGTCAGTCTTTTAGCGAGAGGTGAGAGCGTATGACCACAGAACAGAGGTAAGTGGAGTATTTTTTCTTTCTTTCATTGAAGGAAGGAGTTCAGGGACGAAGGGACCCTAAGAGGAGGAAAAGGAAAAAGCGATGGCCTTAGGGAAACCCAAATCTTGGAAAGTCCCAAGAAATTCCAAAAAATCAGGAAATAAAAGCCCTGTGATGGAGGATCTGATCGAAATACCGAAAGGAGTGAGTGAGGGAAATGGTGGCATGGCAGCCCCTACAGGAAACAAAAAATTAGTGAAGGGGAACACTCGATCACTGAACTCAACCCCACAGCCAGCAAGGACAGCAACAAAGACACTAGGCGTAAAAGGCAGTTCAGTAGTATCAAAGTCGATCAAGGACTTCTTAGGGAAACATTTTAAAGGGAAGGAGACGCCTGATAAGGAGCAGAGTGTGGTAGAGTCTCTGCTAATCCCAGAGGACCCGGGAGCCCTAAGCTTGGAATCTCTGAACCAAACAAATTTTAAGATGGCTGAAATTTCTATGGAACCACGTTTATCCTCCTCGCCAAGGTTATTTCAGTCACTGTTTGTTTATGAGATAGAGGCAGAGGAGGCGGAGGAAGAAGTAAATCCTTGTGTGAGGAAGTCTCTAACCAGAGGAAATACAGTCCCAACGCGAAAGAAAGACTGGAAAATTCATATGTTGCTCGAACCGATTTATCATGTCCATCATTGCATAGCCTGGAGGTTACGGGAGCCTCCAGTGTATCTATGCTAGAGGTTATGCTGATGCGCCAGAAAACCCTGCAGGGTATATTAGAGATCTGTCTTAAATAATGAAATCTTAAAAACACAAAGCAAGCAGTTTAAGAATATGATCGGGGAGCTGGCACAAATTAAAGGTCTAATGCCCTCGCTAGTAAGACCAGTAGAAGCCCATCAGGAAGTAAAGGCTGATGGGGAGGAAGAAGCTGTAAGGAATAGCCGATTACAGTTGGAAGAACCAACAGTATATATATCACGTTGCCCTATGATCATAAAAAGATGCGGGGAAAGGAGGTATAAAAAACAAAACATCCCGCGGCCAGGTAAGGGGAGAAAAGGTCCACCCAAAGGCCAATCCTTAAGGCAACGGGTTAACGGGAAAGGGGTAACGCCAGAACAAAGGTCAGCTGGCAGGGTAGTGACTCCAGAATCTAAAAAGATAAGCTTGGCAGAGACTGGAGTAACTACCCGATGTCCTGAATTACAACTTAGGCGGACAAAGGGAAAAAGAACCGTAAAAAGTGCCAATGATTCCTTGAGGAAATACTCCGGGGAAAATAAAGAGGTAGACGTAGAAAGAGGGTTGGGTATGTCCCCAGGTGTAGGACCTAGCAACGCCAACCCCGGGAGGGGCCTCAAGAAGAGAGATATCGAAGAAGCACACAGGCAAAGAAGGGAAGACATGATAGTTGGATGCCCACCAGGATTACAGTCAGAAAGACGTGCGGACCTCTGGCTCTTTGTGGAGCCTATAGGACAGGGAAAAGGTGGGAAAAGAGTTAAGAAACTAAACCCCCTAAATCGCTCCCAACTCCTCTCCCCATTCTCGAAATGCCCAAGCCTACGATATGTTAGCTCAAAAGATCTAAAAGAAGTAGGGTTTGTAATAAACACCAAAGGGGAAGAAGTAACAAAGGTTCTACTTTACTCTGTATTAGTAAAAGTAGCATTGGAAAAAGCAGAATCTGACATGTTAAAAGAAGGAATTAAAATAATAAAAAGGGAGGAAATGTTGATGGATAAACAGGGGGAACCTTTTCTCAGGAACCATGCTGGGCTGGGAGACCGACAAATAAGAATGATTAACTCCGAATGGGGTAAGAAGGAAGATCTTGAAATTACAATAACCCCTAAGGACCTAGGGTGGGTTGATAAAGACGTGTTGGTTGGGAATAGATATAGTGAGCTTGCATATATGGAATGTGAAGAATATGGGTACTTGAGCGATATTGATTAGGAGCTAGGGTCGTCGCACAACCTGTCTATATTATCTTGGACCGTCAATGGTTATAAAAGAATAGTGCTCCAGGAAAGTTTTAAAAACATTCTTAAGAATACTGACATTGTATGTCATCAGGAGACTTGGCTGTGCGATGAAACCCTAGTCACAGAAGTATTTACCCGTCATATAAAGCCAGCAAGAAAGAACATATTAGGTAGACCGTCAGGAGGACAACTGACGCTGGTTTCCACAAAGATTGCTAGGAATATAGAACTCCTTGAATTCAAATGTAATTGGGTGTTAGGTAGTAGAGCGTTGACGTTGAATAACAACTTAGGTTATGAAGGTATATTGCCAATGTGTATATCCAGAAAGTAAAAGGAAATGATTATAAGGTGGACCTGGAATGCTTAAAAAAAGATCTGGAGGGCTTATGTGATATATACCCCAGAGATGTGCTTTTGATATTGGGCGATTTTAATCATAGATTAAACCCCTTAAAAATTGATTTATGGTGTAGAGATTTGTTAAGTGCCTACAATATAGAGACTGCTAAGTTCCCCAGCTGATACACCTCACCCCAAGATGTAGCGCTTGGACAATTGTTGGGTTCTATGGGCCTGGTCTGCGTAAATGGAAGAAAGGATACAGATCGGCCTGCAAAGCGCACCTTTACAATAGGGCAGCAAATGTGTCCGATTGATTATGTGTTTATACAGGCTTGGAGTTTTGATCTAATCAAACATTTTGAAGTAATAAGGGTTGAGGGTAGTGACCACTACCCAATGCTGACGAAATTATATGTTAAAAGGGCTCCCCAGAGACAAAGAGCCTTACAAGTACAGGTAGAATATCCAAAGCGACTTACAACTCGTATTACAGAAGAATATATACAAAAATTAAGTGCATTCCAGCTGACATTCACATTAGAAAATGTATTACCAGAGGAGGACATTACCTGGTATGAAGATATAATAAGGCAATCGATAGAATGTCTCAGGATAAAAATTAAATGTGGTAAACAAGAGTTAGCAAGTAAGGAAAAATTACACAGTAATAACAAGCCATGGTTTGACGAGGATTGTCACAAAGTAAAAGCCAACATTGGGCAAAAAGAAAAGAAGTCTTAGAGGTAGATACAATGATGAACTGTTACTTAACATTCAGAAATTAAGATCAAAATATAAAACAATTATTAGAGATAAAAAAGAACCTATAAGGATATATGCTGGGTGAAGTTATTAGAGGTAATTGAAGAAAAAAATATGAAAGGCTTTTGGAAATTAATACAAGAAAGCACTGGTAAAGTTGTAGGGTCCTTGCAGTGCTCCGTACCGGAGGACAAGTGGGTCGTTAATCTAGAGGAAATTTATGGGAAGTGGCCAAGGATGGTGGAAATAAACACGATTATATGGCCAGGCGTAAGGGAAGAAGTAAGAGAGCAATTCTCCCCTAGTCACATTAGAGGTATAATAGCCAAGCTAAATTTAACTCGAGCCGCTGGCCCAGATAATTTGCCGGCTGTCATTATAAAAATGAATCCTGAGTGGTGGTCAGAGTTTTTTTCTAATATGTTCCAGGGGATAGTTAATACAGGGGTTATGCCAGATAGTTGGAAAGGGGCAACTGTAAGACCAATACATAAAAAAGGCGATGTAAATTCCCCTAAAAACTATCGTTTAATAAATCTCTTGGACATAGGTGAAAAAGTATTTGCTAAAGTAATTCTGGGATTACTCGAGGATTGGACAGATGAAAAACAGATAGTCCCCCCAGAACAGGGAGGGTTCAAAGAGGGTCATTCAACGGTTGATCACTGTTTTGCTCTCTGGTCCACTGCGCGGAAGTCGATCGAGCAGAGGGGCAATTTGTTCTGCTGCTTTGTGGACTTCCGCACAGCATTCGATCTTGTGAACCGGGAGCAGCTGTGGTCAACTCTGCTAGGGTATAATATCCAGGGCGATTTACTGGCCTTGATCCAGGCCCTGCATACAGGGAACTGGGCTCAGATAATCTTGGATGAGGATGGAGGATTGTCTAGGAGGATCCAGATCGGTAATGGGCTGAGACAGGGGTGCGTACTTGCCCCCTTACTTTTTTCCCTGTTCATAGCTGACCTGCCCTCAAAATTAAGAAAGGTTAGAGGGGCTAGCCCGATACTAGGAGGAAACCATATCTCCTGTCTATTATATGCAGATGATCTGGTAATTATGGACCAGACGGAAACTGGTCAACAAAGAAAATTAAACATGTTTAATGAATACTGTCAACGTAAAAAATTAGTTGTGAACATGGAGAAGACCAAAATCCTACGCTTTGGAAGAAGAAAAACAAAGTTCTCCTGGTATCTGGGCACAGAGACGCTGGAAAAAGTAACAGAGTACAGATATCTGGGGATGTGGTTTACGAGTAGCCTGAAATGGTATACCCATCTCGATGCATTAAAAATGAGGGCATCGGCTTCCGTGAAGGGTTTAAAAAGATTTAACAGTGTATATGGAGAAATGTCCGATAGGCCGGTTTTAAGGCCTATCTAGCAATGGTTCCTCCACAATTCTTGTATGGCGCAAAGGTCCTCTATTTAAGTGGCAAAAATAGATGGGACAAAGAGGAGGGAAATATTCTTAAAAGCTTGTTCTCGCTGCCTAGATCATCTATGGTACAAGCAGCAAGATTAGAACTCGAGACCTCCTCTTGGGCTATAACAGCTTGCATGGCTTTATTACGTTTCTGGCAACGCTTAGGATCAGGTGAGGACCATAAAATCTCACAGTGGTGTAAAAATGAAATATCCAACAGTGAGTTGACCTGGGCAAAAGAGACAAGAACCTCAATAAACGAAGCGTATGGTGTGTTAAAGCTAAAGTTGGGCCCTCAGTCCCCCCACTTAAAGATAGATAAGAATGAACTTAGGTCACTGGGAATGGAAGTGTCTCGAACACATGATCAAGAGTAACTCTTACGGAAAAGCTCAGTTTCCCATATGGTCTTGGCATGGAAAAATGATTTACATTACCCTTATATAGACCGATTACCTAGTTGTCTGTTACGGTGTGAAGTGCTAAGATTGAGAATTGAGCTAAACCCCTGTTATGCGAATATAGGGGTCAAAAACCTAATGATAGATAGCAATGGAAAATGCACTTGCACTTTGGGTACTACCTGTGATATTTTACATATTTTACTAGATTGCTTGAAGATTTTAGATATATACGAAAAGGCATTTTAGGTCCGATTTTTAAAAAATATGATATGAAAAACAGGAAGCAAGCTGTAAATCTCTTAGTGGGAATGATGAACTTAGATATAGCCTGTGCTATTGGGAAATATATAAATAAAGTTAAAATGTTTCTTAAATGTAAAGAGTACTAATGAAATCTAGATCTTTTAAGTTATTAGGAGAATGAGTCATTAAAGGATAGAAGTATTGGGCGAGACATACCAGAAGGTTTATGCGCCCTAAGATTGGAATAATTGGTTTTAACATATTTTAAGATGATATTTATCTTTTATTTTAAAGAAAATTTGTTGCATAGGCTTGTAGAAGATGTATTACATATTCGATGATACTGACTTGCTTACTTTTACTGAATGAGATGCTGCTTGTTGTATACTTTTACGCCTGTAAAAAACCAAATAAAGTTTTATTGACTGAGAGTGAGTCAGTCTTTTAGCGAGAGTCAGTCAGTCAGTGAGAGAGAGTCAGTCAGTGAGAGAGAGTCAGTCAGTGAGAGAGAGTCAGTCAGTGAGAGAGAGAGAGTCAGTCAGTGAGAATCAGTCAGTGAGAGAGAGTCAGTCAGTGAGAGAGAGTCAGTCAGTGAGAGAGAGCCAATCAGTCAGTGAGAGTGAGTCAGTCAGGCAGTGAGAGTGAGTCAGTCAGGCAGTGAGAGTGAGTGAGTGGGAGAGTCAGTCAGTGAGAGAGTGAGAGTCTGTCAGTGAGAGCGAGTGAGTCAGTCAGTCATTGAGAGTGAGTCAGTCAGTCAGTCATTGAGAGTGAGTCAGTCAGTGAGTGAGAGAGTGGGTGAGTCTGTCAGTGAGAGTCTGTCAGTGAGAGTCTGTCAGTGAGAGTGAGTGAGAGTGAGTCAGTGAGAGTGAGTCAGTCAGTCAGTGAGAGAGTGGGAGAGTCAGTCAGTGAGAGTGAGTGAGTCAGTCAGTGAGACAGAGTGGGAGGGTCAGTCAGTGAGAGAGAGTGGGAGGGTCATTCAGTGAAAGAGAGTGGAGGAGTCAGTCAGTCAGTGAGAGTGAGTGGAAGAGTCAGTGAGAGTGAGTTAGAGTATGTCAGTGAGAGTCTGTCAGTGAGAGAGTCATTGAGTGTGTCAGTGAGTCTGTTAGTGAGAGTGAGTCCGTCAGTGAGAGAGAGTGAGAGTGAGTCAGTCAGTGAGAGAGAGTGGGAGAGTCAGTCAGTGAGAGTGTCAGTGAGAGTGAGTCAGAGAGAGTGAGTCAGAGAGAGTCGGTCAGTGAGAGTCTGTCAGTGAGAGTCTGTCAGTCAGTCAGTGAGAGAGAGAGGGAGAGTCAGTCAGTGAGAGTGAGTCAGTCAGTCAGTCAGTGAGAGAGAGTGGGAGAGTCTGTCAGTGAGAGTGAGTCTGTCAGTGAGAGTGAGTCAGAGTCTGTCAGTGAGAGTGAGTGAGTCAGTCTGCGAGAGAGTCTGTCAGTGAGAGTGAGTCAGTCAGAGAGTCTGTTAGTGAGAGTGAGTGAGTCAGTGAGAGTGAGTCAGTCAGTCAGTGAGAGTGAGTGAGTCAGTGAGAGTGAGTGAGTGAGAGTGATTCAGTCAGTCAGTGAGTGGGAGAGTCTGTCAGTGAGAGTCTGTCAGTGAGAGAGATTCTGTCAGTCAGTGAGAGAGAGTCTGTCAGTCAGTGTGAGTGAGTCAGACAGTGATGGAGAGTGGGTGAGTCTGTCAGTGAGAGTGATTCAGTCAGTGAGAGTCTGTGAGAGTGAGTCAGTCAGTCAGTGAGAGTGAGTCAGTCAGTGAGAGAGAGTGAAAGAGTCAGTGAGAGTCTGTCAATGAGAGTGAGTCTGTCAGTGAGTGGGAGAGTGTCAGTGAGAGTGAGTCAGTCAGTAAGAGAGAGTGGGTCAGTCAGTCAGTGAGAGAGCGAGAGAGTCAGTGAGTGAGTGAGTCAGTCAGTGAGAGTCTGTCAGTGAGAGTGAGTCGGTTAGTCAGTCAGTGAGAGAGTGGGAGAGTCAATCAGTTAGAGAGTCTGTCAGTGAGAGTGAGTGAGTCAGTCAGTGAGAGTGAGTGAGTCAGTCAGTAAGAGTGGGGGAGTCAGTGGGGGAGTCAGTGAGAGAGTCTGTCAGTGAGAGTGAGTGAGTCAGTGAGAGTGAGTGAGTCAGTGAGTGAGAGTGAGTCAGTCAGTCAGTAAGAGTGGGGGAGTCAGTGGGGGAGTCAGTGAGAGAGTCTGTCAGTGAGAGTGAGTGAGTCAGTGAGAGTGAGTGAGTCAGTGAGTGAGTGAGTGAGTCAGTCAGTCAGTGAGAGAGAGTGGGAGAGTCTGTCAGTGAGAGTGAGTCAGTCAGTGAGAGAGAGTCTGTCAGTCAGTGAGAGTGAGCGAGTCAGTCAGTGAGAGAGAGTGTCAGTCAGTGAGAGTGAGTCAGTCAGTCAGTCAGTGAGAAAGAGTGGGTGAGTCTGTCAGTGAGAGTGAGTCAGTCAGTGAGAGAGTTAGTCAGTGAGAGAGTCAGTCAGTGAGAGAGTCTGTCAGTGAGAGAGTCTGTCAGTGAGAGTGAGTCAGTCAGTGAGAGTGAGTCAGTCAGTGAGAGTGAGTCAGTCAGTGAGAGTGAGTCAGTCAGTGAGAGTCTGTGAGAGTGAGTCAGTGAGAGTCAGTCAGTGAGAGAGAGAGAGTGAAAGAGTCAGTGAGAGTCTGTCAGTGAGAGTGAGTCTGTCAGTGAGTGGGAGAGTGACAGTGAGTCTGTCAGTCAGTGAGAGTCTGTCAGTGAGAGTGAGTCAGTCAGTGAGAGAGAGCGGGTCAGTCAGTCAGTGAGAGAGCAAGAGAGTCAGTGAGAGTGAGTCAGTCAGTGAGAGTCTGTCAGTGAGAGTCTGTCAGTGAGAGTGAGTCGGTTAGTCAGTCAGTGAGAGAGTGGGAGAGTCAGTCAGTGAGTCAGTCAGTGAGAGAGTGGGAGAGTCAGTGAGAGAGAGTCAGTCAGTCAGTGAGAGTGAGTCAGTCAGTAAGAGAGTGGGAGAGTCAGTGAGTGAGTCAGTCAGTGAGAGAGTGGGAGAGTCAGTGAGAGTCTGTCAGTGAGAGTGAGTCAGTCAGTCAGAGTGAGTCAGTCAGTCAGTCAGAGTGAGTCAGTCAGTAAGAGAGTGGGAGAGTCAGTGAGTGAGTCAGTCAGTAAGAGAGTGGGAGAGTCAGTAAGAGAGTGGGAGAGTCAGTGAGAGAGTCTGTCAGTGAGAGTGAGTGAGTCAGTGAGAGTGAGTGAGTCAGTCAGTGAGACTGAGTGAGTCAGTCAGTGAGTGAGAGTGACAGTCAGTCAGTGAGTGAGAGTGAGTGAGTGGGAGAGTCAGTCAGTGAGTAAGAGAGAGTGGGAGAGTATGTCAGTGATAGTCTGTCAGTGAGAGAGAGTGGGTCAGTCAGTCAGTGAGAGAGAGTGAGATAGTCAGTGAGAGTCTGTCAGTGAGAGTGAGTGAGTCAGTGAGAGTGAGACTTAGTGAGTGAGTGAGTCAGTGAGAGAGAGTGGGAGAGTCTGTCAGTGAGAGTCTGTCAGTCAGTGAGAGTGAGTCAGTCAGTGAGAGAGATTCTGTCAGTCAGTGAGAGAGTCTGTCAGTCAGTGAGAGAGAGTCTGTCAGTCAGTGAGAGAGAGTCTGTCAGTCAGTGAGAGTGAGTGAGTCAGTCAGTGAGAGAGAGTGGGTGTCTGTCAGTCAGAGTTTGTCAGTGAGAGTGAGTCAGTCAGTGAGAGAGTGGGAGAGTCAGTCAGTGAACGAGTCTGTCAGTGAGAGTGAGTCTGTCAGTGAGAGTGAGTCAGTCAGTGAGAGTGAGTCAGTCAGTGAGAGTGAGTCAGTCAGTGAGAGTCTGTCAGTGAGAGAGTGAGAGAGTCAGTGAGAGAGTCTGTCAGTTAGTGAGTGAGTCAGTGAGAGTCTGTGAGTGAGTCAGTGAGAGTGAGTGAGTGAGTCAGTGAGAGTGAGTGAGTCAGTGAGAGTGTCAGTGAGAGTGAGTGAGTCAGTCAGTGAGTGTGAGTGAGTCAGTGAGTGAGTCAGTCAGTGAGTGAGTCAGTCAGTGAGTGAGTCAGTGAGTGGGAGAGTGTCAGTGAGAGTCTGTCAGTGAGAGTGAGTGAGTTAGTCAGTGAGAGAGTTTTGAGAGTCACTTAGTGAGAGAGTGAGTCAGTGAGAGTCTGTCAGTGAGAGTCTTTCAGTGACAGTGAGTGAGTCATTGTGAGAAGTTGGCCTGGCATATGCTGTTCCTAGTTATAGGGACACCTTGCACCTTTAAAGACAACCTTTAAAGAAAGCTATCCTAGTGGTAGCTGTGGAGAGCAGCCTTCAGGCTAAGTCTTGAAGGAGTGTTAAGCTTATTGTTTTACCATAATAACCTCTTGAATGACCAAATGAAAGAGTAGCCCACACAGGTATATATATAAAATATATGTATTATTCTAAGTAGAATCCCACAGACACTTTATGTGACTAGTGGCAAAGTTACACTTCAAACAAGCATTTATAAACACAATAAATAGCACAGAAATCAATGGGCCCCAGGGGGGGACCAAACCATATACTAAAATAGTGGTATAAGAACCACGACAATTCTACAGGCAATGCCTAGGGCATTCAGGATCGCTTGCCCCTTCAGAATCCACCCACAGTTATGAGGAAGGGGACCCACGGGAGGCGTGTGCAGTGCGAGAAGCTGCTGTCGGGATCCCAATGTTAGCCTATGGAGAATGTCACAGTTGAATATTTAAAGTTAAAGGACACTTCTAGCAGTAGTACAAAGTTAAGACTTGAGACTTAAGGCTTTGGAGAGCCCACCACCACGGGAGTACCGAAGTACCACTGTTACCTGCCCCAGGGAAGCCGGGTGCATAGGTCGATTCTGGTGTCGGGTCGCGGGCTGATTTTCAATGGAAAAGTAGTCCAAACTGCTGCTAGCTGAAAGCGTCGCTGAAGTCGTGAAGATTAAAGATGTAGGAAATGTAGAGAAGGACCTGAAAGCAGAGGGGACAGAGTCTGGGTCACGGCACAGTGACCAGGGAGCTCACAGGAAGGAGCTCGTGGAGGTCGGGTGCTTCAGGTGAGGAAGGTACAGCTGGGCTCTGCAGTCACGGGCTCCGGGAGGCTTCAAGGAAGGCCAGCGTCTGGAGGGCGACTGTTCCACGTCGGATGAGGGTCGCTGCGGTGTTAGTGTCCCGATTGGATCCACTAAGCAATGGCAACCGCAACCCACGCAAGATGTACAAAGCAGCTGCTGGTGCAGACCCACGAGGTCTGAGGGTGCTCTCCTTTGCAGGAAGCGCAGAGCAGGCCTGGAGCAACCAGGGGA
This sequence comes from Triturus cristatus, assembly GCF_964204655.1. Lineage (NCBI taxonomy): Eukaryota > Metazoa > Chordata > Amphibia > Caudata > Salamandridae > Triturus > Triturus cristatus. The sequence goes on from NC_140584.1 coordinate 581,455,041, forward strand.
ACTCTTGGAAAGGTAGATTGTCCTCCGTCAGGGCCCACAAGTCGAGAGACAAGGGACCGCGGAAGGCAGCAAAATGGAGTGCGTAAAAGGGCTCCCACGGGCCACCGGAGCGGACTAGGGAACTGAGCTTTGGCACGGATGCTGCTTGAAGGTTGGCTCAGAAATGGGCCAAAGCACAACTTCCCCACTGGTCGGGGTCGTGTGCTATGCAAGAGGTGGCCGGGGTCACGGGGTATGCAGGGATCTCGGCACCCACGTGGTCCACGGTGCTCAGACTTGCGGGGCACGCTCACAGGACTCTGGGATGCACTGGAGACCCACCTCAAGGTTGATGGAAGGCGTCGAAGTTCGTGAGAGCAGCGAAGTTCCAACCGGGTGTCTTGCAGTCTTTTAGGTGCCTGCCAAGCAGGGGGATAACTCCTTTATCCCAAGGGAGATTTCTTCAGTCAGCCGGGCAGCAGCTCGTCGAAGGTCAGTTCTGTTAAGTTCTGGACGAATCTGAGGCTCTGGGGCCATGTTATTCACTTATATCCCCAAGATTAGGGGATGGTCCCACATGGAGCCTGCCAATCAGAATAGAGGCGGGAAAGGGTGGCTACACCCACTCCCCTTTGTGTGTTTCCCGCCTGGGCGAGGGGTAGGATGCCCCTGAACCGGTTCCAGGCGGTGTATGCAGAATTGGGGCTCTGCAGCTGCCTACGTGCAACTCTGAATGGACATTTGGTGCACCCACCCTGTACCAATCCACATATCCTGTCTGGGGAGGTGCTGGCACTTCCCTGCCACAGGAGCCCTATTGTCCAGATGGCGAGGCTGGGGTTTGCCCCAGCAACAGCCAGCCAGAGTCGTGTAGGTGGCGGACAGTAGCCATTTTGTGGTACATGTGCACTTTTAAATTGGTGTCTAAATTCTACTGCTTTTCCCATATCACCCTCCTAGCAAGGGGGAATCGTACCCTCATGCCCATGGCTGGACTGGGGGTATGATTCCTTCATGTTTGACACCAAACACGATATGGTTCCGTGTAGCCATTCCCAAGTTACAGCGATGACGCGATAACTTATAATGCGGTTAAGAGTATATGGTATGGCTACACTACAAACAACCCAGTAACGATTTTACGAAGGTTGCAGAGAGGTCCTACTAACGTAGGGGTCCCCCCTCACACATACCTCAGCACCCAGCCCTGTAGGATTACCAGGGCCTGCCATAGGGGTGACCTATGAGCGTATATGTGTTGTAAGGGTGTGGGATATAGGGTACCTACATCCCTGTAAGGGGTGCTAGCACCACCTTACCCAGACTACAGTAGTGGTCTGGTGGTGTCAGTTTGTGTGGCTGTCCCAGGGTGGCACAATAAGTGCTGCAGCCCTGGTAGGCCTACTGGGGGACCCATGCCCTGGGTACCTAGGGTACCATCTACAAGGGACTGGTAGGATATGCCCAGCATCCAATTAGGTTTGTACCTAGAGTACTTTACATCAGTTTTAGGGAGAAAGCAGATAGGCTGGGGTCCTGGATAGCAGGATCCCAGCCAGACTAGTCAAAAACCACTTAAATACCAGGCAAAAAGTTGGGGGCAACCATTAGTCAGATTCCACTCTCCTACATAACCCCCCCCCCCAAACGAAAGGAGATAAGGCTAACCTTGTCCAGATAAGCCTTTATTTCCTGAGTGGCCATATAAGGAAGAACCTGTACTGACATGGTTGCTCCCTGTGTCATGGTCCACTTGGGAAATCCTACCCCAAGGGGTTCTAGAGTTTCTCCAAAGTCTAGGGAAATTACCTGTATTGGTTTTTGGGTCAGAGGTGGGCTGGTGGGGTGTCTGAGTCTGGAAGTGAGGCCCTACGTGGGTTGGTCTCAACCTCCTCAGATCACTGGCCACTATGGAAGCCTTTCTGCCCATGACTGTGTCATATCTGGCCCTAAGGGTCCACCTCTGGCTGGCTACAGCTGGGGGTTGGATCCCTTTGGCTGGAATAGTGGAGGGTCCTGGAAGGTTTGGGGCAACTAGGCCCCAGGTTTCCCTGTTCCCAACAACATCCATTTGAGGGGTGCCTATACCTAAGGGTAAGGGGGATCCCTCAGTTTGTAGAGGAATTTTCACCTGGCTGAAACTACTCTGCTGGGTGTCCCTAATCTGTTGATGAGGGGGTTCCTCTGGACAGGGGCCCAGTAAGGGTCCACTGACCTCCCTGACCTCTGCAGCCCTGGGCTGACTGAGGCAGGGTAGAGAGGGGCAGGATACCTGCTCCAGACTGGGTACCACCTTGGAAGGGTCCCCTGCCATCAGAGAGGTGGGCAGGCCAGGCCTGTCCACTTCTGGGGCAGTTACCTCACAAGGGGCAGGGGCAGTTCCCTGAGAAACTTGACCCTTACCTGTAGTCTGGTGGGGGGAGGACTGTTCCTCTTCCCCTATGCTCTCTGTTTGGGTAGAGTGATCCATAGTTTCAGACTTCACTCTTTCTATTTCCTCCTGGGGTGGAGGTGAGGCCCTCAGGGTCTCATCCACTCTCTCAGGGATTCCTACCATTTTCAAATGGGCCTTGTGGTCAACCTCAGCCCAGGCTGAGATTTCCAGATCATTCCCCAGTAGACAATCTACAGGCAAGTTTGGGGACACTGCCACTCTCTTTGGGCCAGTGACCCCTCCCCAGCTGAGATTTACTACTGCCATGGGATGGTCTGTCCTGATTCCATCTATATTGGTCACCTGGTAGCTAAATCCAGGTAAAAGCTGTTCTAGGGGCACTAGCCTCTTGGTCACCATGGTGACACTGGCCCCTGTGTCCTTATAGGCCACAGCCTTTTGACCATTGATTATTGGTTCTTGTCTGTACCTGCCCAAGATATTGGGGCTCATGGTAAAGTTGGCAAACCCCATGCCACCATCACAGACCATAGTTGCTTGAGTAGGGGACCTGGATAGGCCAGAGTCCCCCTGAGTTCCCCAAGAAATCCCAACTAAATTTTTGGGTGCACTCCCACCACCTGGGGGATTACTACTAGTAGCAACAAGAGGTGTTGGAGCTGTTTTTGGAGGAACATTTTCTTTATTGCCATTCTTTGGACAGCTGGAGTCAGTTTTCCAGTGGCCAAGTTGCTTACACACATGGCAATATGGTTTCTTGTTATTAGAGGAAGTATTTTGGGACCCACCCCCAGCACTGGGTTTTTGGGGCCCTTCAGAGGACTTTTCTTGTTTATCATCCCCACCTTTCTCTTTGGGCTTAGTGGAATCCTTCTTCTGGTCACCAACTTGGTTCTTAGGCCTAATCCTGGTTCTGACCCATTTGTCTGCCTTCTTTCCCAATTCTTGGGGAGAGGTCAGATCAGAGTCCACCAGGTGCTGGTGTAAAAGTTGGTTCTGACAATTATTAAGAATCTGCTCCCTCATTATGAGATTATACAATCCTTGATAATCATTAACTTTACTGCCATTTAACCAACCTTCCAGTGCCTTGGTTGCACAATCCACAAAGTCTACCCAATCTTGATTTTGTGCTTTCTGGGGGTCTCTGAACTTAAGTCTGTACTGATCAGTGGTTAAGTCAAACCCATCTATTAAAGCAGCTTTCAAGATATAGTAATCATCTGCATCATCTTCTCTTACAGAGAGGAGCTTGTCTCTACCTTTATCTGAAAAGGAGAGCCACAGGATTGCTGCCCACTGCTCTACTGGGACCCTCTGTACTCTACAGGCCCTCTCAAGAGCAGATATCCATTTGTGGATGTCATCCCCATTCTGATAGGGGGGCACAATCTTGTGGAGGTTCCTATTGTCAGGGACTTTCTCTCTAACTCTAGGGGTTTCCTTACTGCCACCAGGGGTCTCTAGACACCACTTCATTGAAGCTTTCTGAAGCTCCAGGGCTTCCCTGTCCAAAGCTAACTGTTCTCTTTTAAGCTGAAGCTTAGCCTGCTCAAATTTGATCAGTCTGCATTTCCTCTCATGAGAGGATTCTCTTCTCTGAGAAGAGGCAGAGGACCCTTTGGATCTCTCAGAATGGTTGGATCCCACTGAGGGGGATCTGTTCCTTCTGGGACCCACCACTCTCCTTTTAAGGATGGAGGGAGTGCCTCTTGGGCCATCACCTCCAGTTTGTGAGTGGTTTGTTTCTTCCAGGTCAGGACTTTCATCCTCTTCCTGGTCCTCATCAGAGTCCACTCTGGGAGTGTCCTCTTCTGATGGATGCCCACCCACTCTGTCTACCCCACTGGACCCTATGGACTCCATAAAGTCTGCTATGAGCAGGATTTCCCTGAGACGTTGGGTGTTGGCACCTTTGTTTGTCTTCAGTTTTCTAAGGGTGCACATCTCCCTGAGCTCAGCAAAGGAGAGATGATCATACTTATCGACTGGGACCCTTTGGGGTCCTTCCAGAGCCTTAGTGGCACCTGCACCTGAAGACATGTCTAGTGTAGTGATAGTGGTGTATCTACCTACACTAAGTGTGGCCTACTGAACCCTCTCTTGAGTTGTAGTCAAGGTGTGCTAAACCCTCTACACACAACTCTAAGTTCAGTAGAACTTATTGTATTCTAGCTTGAATTTATGTGTACCTTTGGTACCAAGTGGCTTTCACTTTAGAAATTCAATTTGTTATCTGGTAAAACAATGGCAAGCTTGAATCCCACCGCTGCACACCAATGTGAGATGTTGGCCTGGCATATGCTGTTCCTAGTTATAGGGACACCTTGCACCAGTCCAATTCGACTCTTATTGATGATAGGTTTAAGACAACCTTTAAAGAAAGCTATCCTAGTGGTAGCTGTGGAGAGCAGCCTTCAGGCTAAGTCTTGAAGGAGTGTTAAGCTTATTGTTTTACCATAATAACCTCTTGAATGACCAACTGAAAGAGTAGCCCACACAGGTATATATATAAAATATATGTATTTATTCTAAGTAGAATCCCACAGACACTTTATGTGACTAGTGGCAAAGTTACACTTCAAACAAGCATTTATAAACACAATAAATAGCACAGAAATCAATGGGCCCCAGGGGGGGACCAAACCATATACTAAAATAGTGGTATAAGAACCACGACAATTCTACAGGCAATGCCTAGGGCATTCAGGATCGCTTGCCCCTTCAGAATCCACCCACAGTTATGAGGAAGGGGACCCACGGGAGGCGTGTGCAGTGCGAGAAGCTGCTGTCGGGATCCCAATGTTAGCCTATGGAGAATGTCGCGGTTGAATATTTAAAGTTAAAGGACACTTCTAGCAGTAGTACAAAGTTAAGACTTGAGACTTAAGGCTTTGGAGAGCCCACCACCACGGGAGTACCGAAGTACCACTGTTACCTGCCCCAGGGAAGCCGGGTGCATAGGTCGATTCTGGTGTCGGGTCGCGGGCTGATTTTCAATGGAAGAGTAGTCCAAACTGCTGCTAGCTGAAAGCGTCGCTGAAGTCGTGAAGATTAAAGATGTAGGAAATGTAGAGAAGGACCTGAAAGCAGAGGGGACAGAGTCTGGGTCACGGCACAGTGACCAGGGAGCTCACAGGAAGGAGCTCGTGGAGGTCGGGTGCTTCAGGTGAGGAAGGTACAGCTGGGCTCTGCAGTCACGGGCTCCGGGAGGCTTCAAGGAAGGCCAGCGTCTGGAGGGCGACTGTCCCACGTCGGATGAGGGTCGCTGCGGTGTTAGTGTCCCGATCGGATCCACTAAGCATTGGCAACCGCAACCCACGCAAGATGTACAAAGCAGCTGCTTGTGCAGACCCACAAGGTCTGAGGGTGCTCTCCTTTGCAGGGAGTGCAGAGCAGGCCTGGAGCAACCAGGGGAACTCTTGGAAAGGTAGATTGTCCTCCGTCAGGGCCCACAAGTCGAGAGACAAGGGACCGCGGAAGGCAGCAAAATGGAGTGCGTAAAAGGGCTCCCACGGGCCACCGGAGCGGACTAGGGAGCTGAGCTTTGGCACGGATGCTGCTTGAAGGTTGGCTCAGAAATGGGCCAAAGCACAACTTCCCCACTGGTCGGGGTCGTGTGCTATGCAAGAGGTGGCCGGGGTCTCGGGGTATGCAGGGATCTCGGCACCCACGTGGTCCACGGTGCTCAGACTTGCGGGGCACGCTCACAGGACTCTGGGATGCACTGGAGACCCACCTCAAGGTTGATGGAAGGCGTCGAAGTTCGTGAGAGCAGCGAAGTTCCAACCGGGTGTCTTGCAGTCTTTTAGGTGCCTGCCAAGCAGGGGGATAACTCCTTTATCCCAAGGGAGATTTCTTCAGTCAGCTGGGCAGCAGCTCGTCGAAGGTCAGTTCTGTTAAGTTCTGGACGAATCTGAGGCTCTGGGGCCATGTTATTCACTTATATCCCCAAGATTAGGGGATGGTCCCAAATGGAGCCTGCCAATCAGAATAGAGGCGGGAAAGGGTGGCTACACCCACTCCCCTTTGTGTGTTTCCCGCCTGGGCGAGGGGCAGGATGCCCCTGAATCGGTTCCAGGCGGTGTATGCAGAATTGGGGCTCTGCAGCTGCCTACGTGCAACTCTGAATGGACATTTGGTGCACCCACCCTGTTCCAATCCACATATCCTGTCTGGGGAGGTGCTGGCACCTCCCTGCCACAGGAGCCCTATTGTCCAGATGGCGAGGCTGAGGTTTTCCCCAGCAACAGCCAGCCAGAGTCGTGTAGGTGGCGGACAGTAGCCATTTTGTGGTACATGTGCACTTTTAAATTGGTGTCTAAATTCGACCGCTTTTCCCATATCACCCTCCTAGCAAGGGGGAATCGTACCCTCATGCCCATGGCTGGACTGGGGGTATGATTCCTTCATGTTTGTCACCAAACACGATATGGTTCTGTGTAGCCATTCCCAAGTTACAGCGATGACGCGATAACTTATAATGCTGTTAAGAGTATATGGTATGGCTACACTACAAACAACCCAGTAACGATTTTACGAAGGTTGCAGAGAGGTCCTACTCACGTAGGGGTCCTCCCTCACACATACCTCAGCACCCAGCCCTGTAGGATTACCAGGGCCTGCCATAGGGGTGACCTATGAGAGTATATGTGTTGTAAGGGTGTGGGATATAGGGTACCTACATCCCTGTAAGGGGTGCTAGCACCACCTTACCCAGACTACAGTAGTGGTCTGGTGGTGTCAGTTTGTGTGGCTGTCCCAGGGTGGCACAATAAGTGCTGCAGCCCTGGTAGGCCTACTGGGGGACCCATGCCCTGGGTACCTAGGGTACCATCTACAAGGGACTGGTAGGGTATGCCCAGCATCCAATTAGGTTTGTACCTAGAGTACTTTACATCAGTTTTAGGATAGCAGGATCCCAGCCAGACTAGTCAAAAACCACTTAAATACCAGGCAAAAAGTTGGGGGCAACCATTAGTCAGATTCCACTCTCCTACAGTCCGTGAGTGAGAGAGAGAGTCAGTCACTGAGTGGGAGAGTCTGTCAGTGGGAGCGAGTGAGTCAGTGAGAGTCAGTCAGTGAGAGTCAGTGAGTGAGAGTCAGTGAGTCAGTCAGAGAGTGAGTGAGTCAGTCAGTGAGAGTGAGTGAGTCAGTCAGTGAGAGAGAGTGAGTCTGTCAGTGAGTATATCAGTGAGAGAGAGTGATAGTGGGAGAGTCAGTCAGTGTCGTGGTCCCTGTGCTTCTTCTCCTCAGGATCACGTTGATGCTATGTGTGGGCCCCCCGCCCATCCGTCCCCTGTCCGGTGCACGTGAAATACCCTCGGACGAGGAGACAGGTGGGCGAGGGAAGGTCGGGAAGGGACAGCAGGGGAGAGACCTGGAAGAAACAAGAAGACGGGTTAAGCCACAGGCTCCTCTCTACCTCCCCCACACCTCCAACTCGTTCTTCCCCCTACTTGGGGTTTCTGTCTTCCCTATGGCAGCTCTCTGTGAGTCCCTCTCCGTTACTTCACGGACGGGACGAAGAGAGAGAGAGAAGGTCTCACTCGCGCTCCTCGTTCCTTCACGGGGAGGCGCAGGGAAAGGCTCGAGGCGGCCTGCGGACTCAGGCGCTGCCACTCACGCCCAGGAACTCCGGGGGCGGAGGAGCGCAGGAGCTGCTGCTGCTTGAGGTTAGCGTCGAAAGTGTCGGGGGCGCTGCCACTCACGCCTGGGAATCCGGGAGGCGGAGGAGTGCCTGGAGGTCAGTGGGTGCGGGTGGCGCTGCCACTCACGCCCCGAGGTCCTGGGGCGGAGGAGCGCCGGGAGGTCCGCAGATGTAGGTGGCGCTGCCACTCACGCCCGGGAAATCCAGGGGCGGAGGAGCGCCGGGAAGTCTGGAGGAGCAGATGGCGCCTAAGGATATGCAGAGGCGCGCCGGGAAAACCGCAGCCTGCTTACCTCCTCTGGGTCGTCGAGAGATCTGTTGTCGAGATATCCACGTCGGGTCACCGGCTGGATTGAAGACAGGGATTTGCGGGACGATGCGGGGGTTTGGTCGTAGCCGTTAGGATTCGCTAGTTCGAACGGGAATCATTGGCCCCGCCTACCAGGTTGCCGCGCCTCTTATACTTGACCGGGGTGCGATGATGTTTCTTCCGGCGGGTGGCCGCGGGGGCCGCTGGGATTTGGAGTCCTCATCCTCGGAACAGCGCCGTCGGCCCCCGGATCATGACAGCACACCCCTCTTCACCCCGGCCACCGGACCGCCGGAGCCCCCGGGCTTGGAGGGCGAACGGCGGTGGAAGACCGCCACCAGTCGGGCCGCGTGTACCGCCGTCGCCGGCTCCCATGAGTTCTCCTCGGGGCCGTAACCCCTCCAGGCCAAAAGGTACCAGAGCTTGCCCCTCACCAGCTTGGAATCCAGAACACGGCGAACGACGTACTCCTGCTCGTGGTGTACCCAAACAGGCGCAGGGGGCTTCTTCACCGGGCACAGAGAGGGTTTCAGCAACGACACGTGGAACACTGGATGGATGCGCAGATGCGGGGGCAACCGCAGGAGCACCGCCACCGGGTTCACATGTCGCACCACCGGGTATGGTCCTATGTACTTCGGGTGAAAAACACTGGGATAGCGGAAGCGAATGTTTTTTGTGGACAACCACACCTTCTCTCCCTTGCGATACACCGGTGTGGGTCTCCGCCGTTTGTCGGCTTGGGCTTTATAGCGAGTCTTCGCTATCATCAAGCTGGCCCTAGCCTGTTTGAGAGCAGTGTGTATGGTGCTGAGTCTTGTCTGCAAATCAGGAAGGGACACCGCCTCCCTGGGGAGAAGGAAGGGAACAAACCGGGGGTGGAACCCGGAAGCAAGAAAGAAGGGAGTGTGGTGTGTTGATGAATGTTGTGCATTATTATACGCCACCTCGGCCACCCAGAGCAAATCAACCCAAGAGTCCGCCGCTTTAGCGGCGTAGCAACGCAGGTATTGTTTCAGGGTTTGGTTGAGTCGCTCTGTCTGCCCATCCGTCTGGGGGTGGAAGCTCGTGGACAGGGAGGAATGGATGCCGAGCTGTTCACACCACACCCTCCAGAACCGGGCAGTAAACTGCGATCCCCTATCCGAGACGATCCCCACCGGGAGTCCATGAAGACGCACCACGTGTCTCAACAGGAGGGACGCCAATACCCCTGCTGAGGGGACTTGTTTACAGGCGATGAAGTGGCCCATCTTGGTGAGATAGTCAATGACAACAATGATGGCGGTACATCCCTGGTCCTTCGGCAGCCCCACCACGAAGTCTATGGAAATCCGTTCCCAGGGATTCATCGAGGTAGGAAGCGGCATCAGCAGTCCTTGTTGTCGTTGATGGTCGGGGTTCATCTGGGCACATACCGCACATCTCTTCACCCATAGCAATACATCAGGACGGACAGTAGGCCACCAAAACTGTCTCAACACCCTCTCCAGGGTTTTTGTCCCTCCCATGTGCCCCGCGCTGGGTACTTCATGGCACCATGAGAAGACGAGCTTTCGGAGCCGTACTGTGGGGACAAATACCCGGGACCCCCACAAGGGGATACCCTGGAAAAGACGCCATTCCTTGTGGCTTCGTAACCACGATGACCAGGTGAAGGTTTGGATTCCTTTCTTTACCCCCTGCAGAAAGGATTCGGTCTTCAGACTACCTATGACCTGATCCGGAGCGAGAATGGATTGCTCGGGAGACACCGTAGGGAGACATGGAGGATTTTGGCGTGAGAGAGCGTCGGCTTTTCTGTTCAATGCCCCGGGACGATAAGTCACCACGAAATGATACTCAGCAAAGAAGAGCGTCCATCTCTTTTGCCTTGGCGACAGGTGGCGGGCTGACCGTAGGAATTGCAGATTGCGATGGTCCGTGTAGACGGTCACCTGATGACGAGCCCCCATCAACCAATGTCGCCACTCCAAGAAGGCTTCGCGTATGGCGAGCAGTTCTTTCTCCGCGATGGTGTAGTTGAGTTCGGCCGGGCTCAGTTTCCTGGACATGAAGGCCACTGGATGGAGCAGCCCTGTATCCTGCTGGCGCTGGGAAAGAACAGCTCCCACCGCTTCGTCTGACGCGTCGGCTTCCACCAGGAACGGTAGCTCCGGTTGGGCATGGCGAAGGACGGGCGCGGAGGTAAACGCTGTCTTGAGCTGCTCGAATGCCGTCTGGGCTTCTGGTGACCACAGGAAGGGCGTTCCCTTGCGGGTTAGCTTGGTTAGCGGGGTTACCGTTTGGGAAAAATGTTGGATAAACCTCCGGTAAAAGTTCGCAAAGCCGAGGAAGCTCTGCACGTCTTTCACTGAGGTCGGTTGTGGCCAATCGGCCACAGCTTTGACCTTCTGGTCGGTCATGATCTGCCCTTCGGGGGTGAGCAGGACGCCAAGGAACTCCACGGTGGTTACGTGGAACTCACATTTTGTGAGTTTGCAGAATAGTCGGTGTCGTTCCAGGGCTCCCAGCACGGATCGTACGTGCTCTTCGTGGTCCTTGGGATCCGACGAAAAGATCAAAATATCGTCGATATAGACCACGACGTATTTGTCCAGATAGTCCCTCAATACTTCGTTGAGGAAGTATTGGAAAGCGGCCGGGGCGTTGCAGAGACCGAACGGCATCACTAAGTACTCGAATAAGCCGAATCGGGTCTTGAACGCTGTTTTCCACTCATCCCCCGCGCGTACACGAACCAAATGGTACGCCCCTCGAAGGTCCAACTTTGTGTAAATCCGTGCTCCCCGGACTTGTTCCAAGAGGACGGGGATGAGTGGTAGGGGATACTGATTCCTGATGGTTATTGCATTGAGGGAACGGTAGTCGATGCAGCAACGTAACTTCCTGTTGGCCTTCGGAATAAAAAACAGGGGGGACGCCGCCGGAGAGCTGGAGGGGCGTATGAATCCCAGTTTCAAGTACTTGTCTATGTACTCTTTTAGATGACAGGTTTCTGGACCGGTAAGAGCATACACCCGGCTGCACGGAACGCTGGCTCCTGGGACCAGGTCAATGCGGCAATCGAATTCCCGATGGGGTGGTAGTTCTTCGGCTTGCTGCTTATCAAAGACCCCGATATAGGGTGCATAGCATTCGGGGAGGACCACCTCCTTCTCCGCTGCAGTGGCCACATGGTGCGTGGTTCCGTCACCCTTCCCCAGGGGTTCCTTCATGAGACGGCAATGGGTTTGACAGAACGGAGAGACGAACGAAACCGTGTTCGTCGCCCAATGTATATGCGGTTCATGCAGCCGCAACCAAGGCAACCCTAGGATGATCCTGCATCGAGGGGCTTGTATTATATTCAGGGTGAGCCACTCTCCGTGTTCTTTCCCTATTGTCACCCACAGGGGCGGAGTGACCTGTCGAATGGGACCGGATTCTAACTCCTTGCCGTCGACAGCATACACCATTTCGGGGACGTCTTTGGAACGGAGGGGGATTCGCAGTCTCTCTGCTTCCTCGATATCCATGAAACATCCCGTGGCCCCGGAGTCGATCATGGCTCTAACCTCCAGAGGGCAGTTGTCAACCGTCACTTGAGCGGCAATAAACACATGGTCAGGTTCCTGGGTGACGTCGGCTTCCAGCGAAGGGATGAACAGACAGCTTGGAGGCGTCCCTCCTCTTTCCTTCAAGCACGGGGGTTTTCCGCCAGTCCCTCAACGAGACTGGCCGTTGTTTGACCCGTTCGGGGCCTACCGGTCTTCGGGCGCACCGGGCATTTGCGCAGGAAATGGCCCTTCTTCCCGCAGTATAGGCAGAGGCCCTGTTTTCGTCGGTGGTCCCGCTCCGAAAGGGTCAGAGAAGCTCTCACCGTCCCTACCTCCATGGGGACGGGCCCGGATGCTGTAGCGTCCGACAAGCGGGGTGGCTCGTATGGTGAGGATGGCTTGTCCTTTCGTTTATGATCGCCTTTTCGTACCCGGAGGCGATATTCGAGCCTGGACGCCAATTCTATCATGGCCGAGCAGGTGAGTGGCTGGGGGTCGATCTGGGCGATCACGTCCTTCAGCTCCTCCGTGAGCCCTCTATAAAAGATCGCTGTCTGCTTCGTCTCTGGCCAATCGGTTTCTGCCACCAAACGGCGAAAGCTGTTGATGTACCCTAGGAAATCGGAGGGGATCTGCCGTAGGTCTAAAAGATCATGGTCGGCTGAAAAGGTGTCGGCTCTACGGTCGAAAGTTCGCTCAAATTCCTGCCGAAAGGAGTCCCAATCGTATAGAAGGGCATCGTCTCGCCGTACTAAGGGGACCGCCCATTGCGCTGCTTCCCCGGTTAAGTAAGAGATTAGAAATGCTACTCGGGCCTGGTTCGTGATAAACAGTTTAGGTTTGCAGTGAAAATGGAGTTGTACTTGGGTGAGGAAGACCTGTACTTTCTGGATATCTCCGTGGAACCTCTCCGGAGGGGCCAAGGGGACGTGAGCTGGCATCTCCACTACTACCTGCGGAGTGGTCACAGGAGATGGCATCCCTGCGTCAAAGGGATTGCGTTGCAGGCGATCCAAACGGCCGTGCAGGGCGACTGAGTCCGCTCTGGACGCCGTTAGTTCTAGCTGGATCTGGGTCAATAAGGCCATTACATTGTCTAGTGATGCCATGTTTTTGCGTCAACGAGATCAGGAGGAGAAATATTCGTGGGCCAATGATTCTGTCGTGGTCCCTGTGCTTCTTCTCCTCAGGATCACGTTGATGCTATGTGTGGGCCCCCCGCCCATCCGTCCCCTGTCCGGTGCACGTGAAATACCCTCGGACGAGGAGACAGGTGGGCGAGGGAAGGTCGGGAAGGGACAGCAGGGGAGAGACCTGGAAGAAACAAGAAGACGGGTTAAGCCACAGGCTCCTCTCTACCTCCCCCACACCCCCAACTCGTTCTTCCCCCTACCTGGGGTTTCTGTCTTCCCTATGGCAGCTCTCTGTGAGTCCCTCTCCGTTACTTCACGGACGGGACGAAGAGAGAGAGAGAAGGTCTCACTTGCGCTCCTCGTTCCTTCACGGGGAGGCGCAGGGAAAGGCTCGAGGCGGCCTGCGGACTCAGGCGCTGCCACTCACGCCCAGGAACTCCGGGGGCGGAGGAGCGCAGGAGCCGCTGCTGCTTGAGGTTAGCGTCGAAAGTGTCGGGGGCGCTGCCACTCACGCCTGGGAATCCGGGAGGCGGAGGAGTGCCTGGAGGTCAGTGGGTGCGGGTGGCGCTGCCACTCACGCCCCGAGGTCCTGGGGCGGAGGAGCGCCGGGAGGTCCGCAGATGTAGGTGGCGCTGCCACTCACGCCCGGGAAATCCAGGGGCGGAGGAGCGCCGGGAAGTCTGGAGGAGCAGATGGCGCCTAAGGATATGCAGAGGCGCGCCGGGAAACCCGCAGCCTGCTTACCTCCTCTGGGTCGTCGAGAGATCTGTTGTCGAGATATCCACGTCGGGTCACCGGCTGGATTGAAGACAGGGATTTGCGGGACGATGCGGGGGTTTGGTCGTAGCCGTTAGGATTCGCTAGTTCGAACGGGAATCATTGGCCCCGCCTACCAGGTTGCCGCGCCTCTTATACTTGACCGGGGTGCGATGATGTTTCTTCCGGCGGGTGGCCGCGGGGGCCGCTGGGATTTGGAGTCCTCATCCTCGGAACAGCGCCGTCGGCCCCCGGATCATGACAGTCAGTGAGAGAGTGAGTGTGTCGGTGAGAGTCAGTGTGAGAGAGTCAGTGTGAGTGAGAGAGTCAGTGAGAGTGAGAGTGAGTGAGAGAGTCAGTGAGAGTGTCAGTGTGAGAGAGTGTCAGTGAGAGTGGGAGAATCTGTAAGAGTGAGTCAGCCATTGATGCAAGGCATTTGCAGTTAGGGCGAGTACTCTAAAGCTCAACTTTCATTGTGACAATGATTCGAATGTAAAACCTCTACATGTTTGCAGAGTTTAACAATTTGTGGCTATTCCTAATGCTCTGAGGATACTACATTATTATATGCAAATGAATACATGCAGAACAAATAAAAGAAACAATTATAGTGAAGACTTGAATCCGCATGTTCTGAAAACCTGTAATTTTCCATCTTTCAAAAGAGCACAAGCAGCAGCTGTTTTAAAGCACTCGTGCTTGTGCTCGTCATTGCTAATTTATATTAATCGATTTCATTTTAAAGTAATTCAATTAAGATAGAGAGACAGCACATCGGGTAAGGATTACAAAGCACCTGAGAAAGCACGTTTAACTCTTATCTTATCAAGCCCGGCAGTGGTGCGTGCGTACACGCGCATGCGCGCAGTCTTCACTTTTTCAAGCACTGCACTTGTGCTTGTGGCACGCCGCTGCGCGCTCCCGCTAGGTGGATGCCGCCACAATCACGAGTGCAGTGCTTGAAAAACTGACGAACAGTGGCTAAAGGCCCTCCTATGCAGCACATGCGTGCTGCGTAGGCGAGACCTAAAAAGAAGGCTTGAAATAAGGCATTGGACTAGTATACCACTTGGTCAAGCAAAGAAGCATGGATTGATCCCAAGTTTTCCTGTTTTATATTGTGCAATTCTGCCACTAGAAGGATAGCTCTTTCTCACTCCCGTTTTACATAAAGGTTGATACTTCATCTTATATTCTTGGTGTGCAAGATTAAGGGCTCCAGGACCTCAAGCTGAGCCAGAGCCAGGCATCTGGCTGGAGCTTTCAGTGACTTGTCAACTCTAATCATGAAGTTACTATTTCCTTCGAGCGCAGCTTGAAGCTCTTGATATTTCCCTGTAAATGTGTTCAGCCATTGCTTTCAGTCCTTCAGCTGATTAGCCGTCCTTGGTGAAACTCTGGTCTAGCACTAGCCTAGCAGCAGACATATTGTTCGCCTATTTTAGTGCCTCTCGAAGTACATAATATCTCTCTCACATGCATATAATGTTGCTTCTATCTACAGTTTTGCATCTTCAGATTGCATGCTCTCTCAAAAAACCTCCTCAGTATTCCCAAAACCCTGCATGAAAAACTGCCCGATTTCTTTCTTTCAAATGTTTTTCTCCTAATTTTCAATCCTCTGAATGACCCCACTCTCCGTGCACAGTCTATTTGACATTACAGGTACGTTTTTTTAATCTTTATTATCGCATTTATGCGAACTGTCCTTATTTAATTCCAACATTTTTAAAAATCACCTCTCCTTTGACAGTCAAACATGCAACCTAGGAATACGTAATCTCCTCGATTTCATCTATTAATTTCACAAACCATTTGCATGAGCTCACATACCCAGCAACCCCCAATTATCAAACCTAGCGGCTACTATTTCAATGCACCATGAAAAAAAGGGAAACAGCGGTTTCAACGCGGGTAACACCACGTGGGTAGGTTACAACGCGGACATTACATCGTCCGCGTTGTTACCACGCATGACATTACATCCCAAGGCGTTTTAACGACTTGCGCTAGATGACGCGCAACACCAGGGAATGTGTTGGATTTTAAATCCAACACATTCCCTGCTGTTGCGCTAACTGGAGTAGGAATAGTGATTTATACTATTCCTAAGTCCAGCGCGCCATCTAGTGCAAGTCGTAGAAATGACTTGGGATGTAAAGCCATGCGTGGTAACAACGCGGACGATGTAACGTCCACGTTGTAACCTACCGTGTGGTATTTGCTCGCGGTGAAAAGAGACATATTCTGAATAAAATCCTGAGATTAAGGCATGGGATGGTTTCTTTGAGAGTACAAGAGTGATCCCGATAACCAATGGATTAACCACTAACCATGGGCTCACAGAGCAGCGTGTTGCATGCAGTAGAGTGCTTCAGCACCCCAACATGAGTAGTAACAGCTGAATAAAAAGTGATGGCAATATATGTGGTGTACGTGAGACAACGGCATGATGTTTCACCCGCTAATTCCACCTATACTTTACTTATTCTTTGTGACTGCTGCTGTTATTGTTGTACCTTTGTGTTGTGAAGCTTGGTATGAAACTTTCCACTGTACAGAAGACAAATGATTTGCTATGCCAATGCTTATTTTATTACATGATGTGAATCGAAAAGTGAATATTACAACATATGTAAGTAGAGTTGAGTTTTCGTTTCATACATGAAGCAAGCTGTTTTTGAAAACGATCAAATGACTGTTACATTTTATTTAACCAACTCTTATTGATTTTAAAGGTCTTGCAAGAGTCAATACACAGCTTACTCGCCTACAACCATAGAGGCCGGCAGCAAAGAACCACATATTTCCAAAGGCAAATGCATATACAGGAAAAACAAGAGGATCCTTTTGAAACCCAAAAAGCGAGCCTACGTGCAGCTGTCAATGAACAGAGTTTCCCGCCTTAAAGGCACTATGCCCTGCGTAAGCCATCTGCCTGGCAGACATGTTTAGAGAAGTGCAATATTGCCAAGCTAGCTCAAACTGATTGAACTTCACCACTCTCGCCCTTGAGGGCCAATGACCCCTTACCCTAAAGGTCTCAGGTATCCTAGTTTCTATACATTTCCCATTATAGCTTAGCTTTACCTGCATTCATTTTGTCTGATATAGTGTACAATTCAGCCAAATCAAGCAGTGTGCCCCAACATTCAATGTTGCACTGTTCACTGTTACATTTTAAAACAATTGAGAAGTGGCTCTGGGTCAAGTACAACCCCTTTGGCCACTTCTGGCATTGTGACCAACAGCACTTAATACGCTAGGGTTGGTGCCTGAAGACTGATGCAAAAATATCGTTATCAAGAATATTGTTCTATTTTTTTTATAGGTAATATCGTTAAGAATTTTGTTGATTTTAATATCGCTTTCAATAATCCTGCTGTAAAAAATATTATTTTTTAAACTATTTTAATGTCTTAGTTCATATATTAATTTATTGTGTTACTAATAATTTTATGTTAATTTAATGGGCTTGTGTAATTGTTAATAATTGTTAATAGTTTGTTATTTCAAGTGATTTAGAATTTTTTATTTAATTAATTGTAATTCAGTGTTGTAGCGGGTTATTGGGTTTGTAGGAGGTTCGGGTGGGAAGTTAATTAAACAAAAAGGAATGATTAAGTATGTTTAATTAATTATGTGATTGGTATTAATTATATATGTAACACTAATTTATCTTACTTTTATTTTAGGTGCGGGTCACAAGGTTTGTAGGAGTATAGGGTGGGAAGTTAAGTAATAATTAACAAATATTTTATTAATAATTATTTTATTGATTACTAATGTACATTGTGTAATTATATATTTTTGATATGTTTTAGGTGCGGGCTGCTTGGTTTGTAGGGGTGTATGATGAGAATTGAATTAAGTAATTTATTAACAATTATTTAGGAATTCATTATTTAATTAGCAATTATGCAAATTATGCTATACTTATTTATCGGAATTACAATTTTGTTGCGGGATGCTGGGTTTGTAGGGATATTGGGTGGAAAGTTAAGTAATAATTAATCAACATTTATTAATGGATACTTTAAAAAAATATTTAGGTACATTGATTGTTTTTCTTTTTCTAATATATATATATATATATATATATATATATATATATATATATATATATATATATATGTATTCATGTTAATTAATATTTTTCATTAAAAACATATTTTATTAGTTTTTCTGTATTCATGAGTTTACTCATATGTAATGTAATATACCTACTTTTGCTTAGACAGCAGTAGGAATAGTAAAACTAACGTTGACACAGTTCAATACTTTCCCTACTGTTGTACTGTTTGGAGTGGGTATAGTAAATTTCACCCCTTCGAAATCCAACGCTTTCATTAGTGTTACAGAGACTGGAATGGGAATAGTAAATTTTACCCCTCCAAAGTCCAACACTTTCTCTACTGTTGTGCTGACTGGAGGGGGAATATTACATTTCACCCCTCTGAAACCCAATGCCTTCCCTATTGTTGCATAGACTGGAGTGGGAATAGAACATTTTACCCCTCAAATGTCCAAGACGTTCCCTACTATTGGGCTGCTTGGAGTGGTGAATAGTACATTTTACCCCTCCAAACTTCGATACTTTCCCTATTGTTGCGTTGTTTGGAGTGGGAATATTAAATGTAACTCCTCCAAAGTCCAACAGTTTTCTTACTGTTGCATAGACTGGAGAGGGAATAGTAAATTTCACCCTTCCAAATCCAACACTTTCCCTACTCTTGCTTAGACTGGAGTGGGAATAGTACATTTCATCCCTCCGAAGTCCAATGCTTTCCCTACTGTTGCACGGACTGGATTAGGAATAGTAAATCTATCTCCTCCTAAATCCAAAAGTTTCCCTATTATTGTGGTGAGTGGAGTAAAAAGAGTAAATCTAACCCCTATAAAGTCCAACACTTGCCCTACTTTTGCATAAACTATAGCTAGAATAGTAGATTTAATATTCTTAGACTTCAACAGTTTTCAGAATACTAGTTGAATAGATTTTAGATCACACACAAAAAAGAGATAAAGTATTTAAAAAAAAAAGAAAAAATCCCCTTCATCCTCTACAACTATCATAAAAATTAGGCTCCCAGATATCCATTTTTTACTGATTTTTACAGATAAATACAGACAGAAAACAATGTGTTTCCCGTCTGTATTTATTTCTAAAAGCAGAAAAATACAGAAAATTGTGCTTCTTGTGAGTGACTCTCCATGCTGTCTTTCATGAATTCTAGGCAAACAGTTGAGCAGGTAGAGAACATGGAGCTTTAAAAAACACAGCATTAAATTTTATTAAACACAGGCATTATGTTAATAAATATTTGTATGTAATGCTAATATATATCTGTGGGTGTATTGTTTTGTTATATTCGGCTGCTTAATTAGTTAAAACATGGCAGGTATCAAAGTATGAGTGCATGTTTATCAGTTAAATGTGGAAATATATCATTTTACTTATACATTTATTCTCAAAACAAAAAAATGGAAAAATACCAATAAGATGGTCAAAAAATAAATGTGGATGAATACAGATGGGAATGTAAAAAAAACATAAAGGCCATAAAACCAGCATCCCTACATATAAACACACAAAATTAATTCCTTTCTAACCTCACCCCACAGGGAATTCCAGCAGTAGGAACAAAGGATTGAAAGATTATGGCTGGAGAGGTCTCACCCACATTTTCGTGGCATGCTTCATCGGCCAGTCCACCACAGCGTGTTAGGACGGTGCCAACATGGGGGTCTCAACATTACTAAAAGGAAAAACAAGATAAAGGTACTTGTGGTTTAAGCGAGGGGTCCATATTTTATTCTAAAACTACCTTTGTATAAACCCCAGGGAATTAACTTTATTTACTGGGTACATATGGTAGGATTTTAAAGAACAATATTAACATCCAATATGTATGAGTTAATGTCTCAAACGCCCATAAGAGTTGTCAATTGGCACCATGTTTCGGCCACAAAAAAGAGAGGGTACCAGTAAGGTACTCAGAATCAGTTACCTCCACAGGTGAAGTAGTTTCCAGGCAGTTCTAGACACTTTATCCCCTTTGCAATTAATTCCTACAGAAGTGGTCCTGGAGCAAGGGTTAAAGGATGCTGAAGATGCTCAAGGAGGCTGTGGGGTGGTCTTCCAGTGGCTATTCCTCGGTCCACAAAGGGGGTGCGGCAGTATTGGGCACAGGGTCAACGTCCCTCAAAGTCCTCTCTGTGCTGGTGGAAGTCCAGTCGCTGCTGGATTACCAGTCACCCAGTGTAAGGAAATGCCTATTTGTATTGTGACCCCTAAGTGTTTGGACTGTTGCTGCTGGTTTTCGGACTACAAGACTGCACTGAGGCCTGGCTGAGGCCATACCCATAAACTATGTCGAATTGGCTTCTACCCAATTGCTGAGCTAGCTTACCTGCAAGTCCTTAGTACATGGTACCCAGGGCATGTAAGGTAGAGGGTTCCCCCAAGGATTGTAGCAATGGCTGTGCTACCCTGGGCGGGACACGAGTAAAATCAGACTCCCAGGCTGCCATTTGCGGGCTGGAAGAGCAATTTAACTGCTGGCCCGACTTTGCCATTTACAGCAATTGCAAAGCCAGACTTCTCCCTAGTATATGTATAATTCACATTTATGGCAGACTTGGTGAGTCCTAAGGCAGGGTGCAACATATCTCAAGGGTATAATGTGCATTTTACACCGCCAAGACCTGACACACACAGCCTCTCCACCTCAGGCAATCACTTTCGCTGCCCCAATTCAGGAAGGACCTGAAGACCTGGCTCTTCGACTGAACCACAGTGCCTAGACAGATGAGCAGCCCCCCCACAGTGCCTTGAGACCCCTACGGGTGAGTAGTTGCATGTTACAAGCATTTGATTGATTGACTGGTAGTAAAATCGGTAGTTTTTGCTATAGAAAAAAAGCTTGGTCGGCAAATTGGCAAGAGCATCATCCAAGGTATCAAACAACTTGTTACATTAAGCCCAACCTGATCCTCAGGTCGAAATTAATGTAACAAGTTGCAGTGTGCAACTTTAGGAAAGTTGCCACTTTGTTGACTTCAGTTCCCTGTGCCCATACTGGTTGCACACGGAATCCTGTAGCCGAGACATCTTTCCGCCCTCCTAGGGAGACGTGCTAATGATTCCCCGGAAAGGAAACAGTAGGAGCCTACTCTGCAAAGAGGTGTCACCTCCTTCCTGCAGGAAGCCACACAGGTGTTGGCCTAAAATGTGAGTTTCAGTGTCAAAGCCGCTTTTGAACGAAAAATAGGTAAGACTTGGGAGAGGGGCTGCTCCTCTTTTCAGGCAGACAGGCTGGCACTTGGGATAGGAGTGTGGATTCCAGTTGCCAAACTGGTTTTCCAGGGGCATGTAGCCCCCTTGGCAGCCACTACTCTGGGTCGGGCTAGGGAGCTCCACACACCAGAAGAGTGGTGGGGCTATATTGGGAGTGGGCCGAATGGTGCATATTGGGATGCCCAGATGCCACAATTCGCAGGAAGTGGTCATCAGGTGGGAGGGAACCTGGTAGCCCATTGGCTAACCACCGCATCCTTCTCAGAGGTCCTTTTCTGAGCATAAGTAGGGCACCCCAAACTCAGATCTCAACTGGACTGGACATCTCAACTGGACTGGAAGAAGGACCGAAGGAGGACTGCCCTGCTGCACCATGGAACCGGCATGGACTACACCTGCTGAACATCTTGGCTAGCTAAGGAGACTGTGCCTGCTGTGTCCAGCTCAAACAGAAGTCCTCTCTAGAGCAGAGCCAGGGCCAAGAGACACCCAAGGTCAGTGAGCTGACCTCCAGTTCAAAGAATCGAGACACAACAGCTAAGAAGCCTGCTGGGGTAAGTTGGTAGCCCAAAGTCTTCAACACGCTGTGCAGGACCAGGACCCAATGCACAAAGTTGCACGCAAGTTCACTGAGCCTGGGAGTGACATCAAGGTGCAGCTGGTATCCCCAGAGGATGAGTTATAGAGCCAGGAAGGATTGGCCTGTGACTGCGAAACTGAGCGGCCAGTGGTCCAGTGGCAACTGGACTTTTACCATCACTGAAAGGACGTCGAGGTATATCAACCCTGTGACCAGGACCGCCTCACCTCCTTGGTGGACCGAGGAGCAGCCACAGCAAGACCCCCGTTGACCGCATTTTATCCACTGCATCCGTTAAGCATTTTCAGCATCCTTCATACTCTGCATCAGGACTACTTCCATAGGACAGCCCTGGAACAGATAAAAGTGCCTGGAACTGACTGAGGACTGCTTCACCTACTGAGGTAACGGTCTCTGAGGACCTTGCTGGTCCCCCTGACTGGCTCCTTATTGAAGGTGGTCACCTAAAGTGACTCTTAGTGACCAGCTAAACTTTTTGGTGAAAATGTTTTAGTGGATTTGCCAGTGCTTGTTTGCGGTTGAGTGAAATTACCTGATTTACTATACCTCATAAATTCTATATCTCTGGAACGCTGCAGTGTCTGAAAATACATAAAAATACAATCTATTTTTATAAATTGGGGTATTGTATTTCTATGTTGTCTTGTTGATTTATTCTTCAATTGTTTTGGTGCTGTTTAAATGCTTTACACTCGTTCCTTTGTGTAAGCCTTGCTTCTCAGAGCCACAGGCACCCAAGGTTGAGCTGAAGTTTTGACAAACTAAACCTAAGGGTCCTAAAGCACAAGTTACTACTTGTGTAACGATATATCTGTAAGAGACATTAGTTAGTGATAGCTTTCTTACCTTAGAAAATCCCCAGGCGTCAGACTGGATCCAGAAAGTTTTCGTCATCAGTACCCCTGCGCGTCGGAAGGTAGCGTTGTGCGGCTCCGCGTCCGTCGCTGGTGCCGAGATGACGTCACGGAGACAACTTTGGCGTCACCCATGCGCGCTGATGTCAGTTCTGTATACAACTTTCCACGCCAGGAACGCAGAGCCATGCAAGAAACTGACCACTGGTGCCATGAAACTAGGGCCCTGAAAGGGTTGACCTTAACCATAGAAATCAGTTTGCAGAACGGGGAGGATGGGTGGGGCAGTAAGGAATCAATCACTAACTAATGTCTCTTACAGATATATCATTACACAAGTAGTAACTTGTGCATCTGAAAGAGACACGTCAGTGATAGATTCCTTACCTAAGAATAGATACCCCAGCAATACCTACCCCGGAGGTGGGTCTGCAAACCAAAATCACACCAGAAAGTCCCAGAGAACCGAACGGCCAAAGAAGTCGTCTCTCCGGACTTGGCTGTCCAGGCAGTAGTGCTTGGTAAAAGTGTGCAGCGAGACCCACGTAGCTACCTGACAGATGTCCTGCAAGGGAACACCCCGTCCCAAAGCAGTAGTGGCTGCCGTTGCCCTCGTAGAATGGGCACGCAGCCCCACAGGAGGCTCCTTCTTAGCCAACGAGTACCAGGCTTTGATGCAGAGAACGGCCCATCGAGAGATGGTCCGTTTGTGCTCGGCCCGACCTTTCTTGGCACCCATGTAGCCAACAAAAAGTTGGTCATCCAACTGGAACTGTTGTGTGCGCTTCAGATAGAATGAGAGCGCACGTTTTGGGTCCAGACGATGGAGCCTCTCTTCTTCTTTCGAAGGATGTGGAGGCGGAAAGAAGGTGGGCAAAGTGATGGTCTGCCCGATGTGGAAGGGCGTGACAACCTTTGGCAAGAAAGAAGGACGAGTCCTTAAAACCACTTTGTCCGGATGAACAGAGAGAAAAGGAGGTTTGGAAGAAAGAGCCTGGCGCTCACTTATTCTTCTGGCAGAGGTGATAACTACCAGGAAAGCCGTCTTTAGAGTGAGAAGACGTAAAAGACAGTTATGAAGTGGCTCAAAGGGAGCACACATCAGATAAGTCAAGACAAGATTTAAGTCCTATTGAGGCAGTACGAAGGGCACGGAAAGAAACATGTGCGTAGTGCCTTTCAGGAAGCGATTAACAATTGGGAACTTAAAAAGACAAGGCTGATCTGGAAGCCATAGTAAGGCAGAAATGGCCGAGAGATAACCTTTGATAGTGCCTAGAGCAGAGCTCTGCTGGGCCAAAGAGAGAAGGAACAGAAGGACCTCGGAAAGAGTGGCAGCATTGGGATCCACAGCCTTTGTTGTACACAATGCCACAAACTTGTTCCACCTGCAGGCGTATACCGTCTTAGTGGAGGGACGCCTGGCTGCCAGCATAATGTCACAGACTTCGGAAGGAAGGTCGAAAGCTGTCAACTGTTGCCTCTCGGGTGGAGGACCGTCCCCTGTTGCTGTGACAGAAGATCCTCCCGAAGAGGCAGTCGGATCTGGGGAACGATCGCCATGCTGAGTAGATCGGGATACCAGTATCTTCGTGCCTAATCCGGAGCCACAAGGATGACTTGGGTCCGGTCGCGCAAATCTTCTTCAGCACTCTGGGCAGAAGTGATATAGGCGGAAAGGCGTACAACAGACCGTAGCTCCACTCGTGACGAAAAGCGTAGCCGAGCAAATGCCGCGTTGGAAATTCCAACGCGCTCGTTTTGGTGGCGAATAGATCTAACCAAGGCTCTCCCCACTGCATAAAGACACCTTGCGCCACCTCCGAGTGAAGATGCCATTCGTGATCCATCATGCACCGGCGACTGAGTTCGTCCGCTCTGGCGTTCAGAGAACCTGCCAGGTGTTCAACAACCAAGGTAATGCCTTGATGTTCCAGCCATGTCCAGAGGCGAAGAGCCTCCTGACATAGGGTCCACGACCCCACCCGCCCTGTTTGTTGCAATACCACATGGCGGTGGTGTTGTCCGTGAACACTTGCACTACACTTCCCCGGACAGAGGGAGGGAATGCTTTCAGTGCAAGTCGGATCGCCTGAAGCTCCAAAAGGTTGATATGGAGCCGGGACTCCGTCGGAGGCCAGAGGCCTCTGATCTCCGCCTCTCCCATGTGGCCGCCCCATCCCAGGAGGGACGCATCCGTCACCACTGTGTGCTCCGGTTAAGGAAGGGACAGTCGTGTGCAGTGGCCTTCGAGATCTGGACATGATCGGACAGGTTGCCCTGATGCTGCACCCACTGGAACTTCAGATCCCACTGTAGAGCCCGCATATGCCATCTGGCATGTTGCACTGGCAGGATGCAGGAGGCCATGAGGCCCAGGAGCCGGAGGGTCATCCTGACTGAAGAACAAGTTACTTACCTTCGGTAACGATGTATCTGGTAGAGATGATTCTAGCCGCAGATTCCTTAACATAGAATTATCCCCAGGCGTGAGACTGGACCCGGAAAACTTTCTTGCCCAGCATCTCTGCACGCTGGGGGGGGGGGTGGTGGCACCACCCGACTCCGCCCGGCGTCCTCCGAGGTCAGCGAGGTCACATAAGCCCCACCCCGGCGCGCTGACGTCAGTTTGCTTTCGAGAACTTTTCCACGCCACAACGCGGAGCCATCACAACAAAACTGAGGAGAGCATGGGAACAGTGTGCGAAAAAACCAGAGAAACAAAATAAAGAGAAACAAAAGGAGAGAAACATCACCAGGTGGCACCAAGGCACCAGAAGGTGACAATAGCAGGCCAGAGCAGGAAAAGAGCAGAGCACCACTCTGAGGAACAACAATGCAAGCCAAGGTGAAAGCACCAGGTGGCAGTAAAGCACCAGAAGGCCAGAGTAGCGAGGCCATAGCAAGAAAAGCGCTAAGCACCAGTCCGTGGAACCACCTTGCAAGGCAAGAGCCCTCCTGGAGGCACAAACATGTGAAAGCACCGTGACAGAGAGAGAGAGAGGGAGCCTGCAACCACAACCACAAGGGGAAGGGCCACAAACCCGGAACAGAGGAGCAACAGCAATCCACCCCCAGACTACACTCGCCAAGGATGGCCACACCTCCTGAAAGGAGGAGAAAGTCAAAGGACAGGTAATTCATCCGTAGACTACAGGGCCAAGGGGGGGGGGGCATAACTCCGAAAGGAGTAGGAAGTTGAAGGACAGGTAAAAGAACCCCTAACAAAGAAGAGCGGTTGGGGATCTCCAACTCCAACAACAGAGGGAAAGAGCAAAAGTAAGCCCCTCACGCTGGAGAGAAACCAGCTAGAGGGATGCCTGACCGGAAGAAAATGAAGAGGACACTCATAGAAGACAAGTCACCCAGAGGGAGGCGACTGCAGAAACCCAAGCAGAGGATCCTCGCAGAACGGGGAGGAAGGGCGGGTCGTGAAGGAATCTGCGGCTAGAATCGTCTCTACCAGATACATCGTTACCGAAGGTAAGTAACTTGTACATCTGAGACTACTAGCCGCAGATTTCTTAACGTAGAATAGATACCCTAGCCACACCCAGAAGGGAGGAGGGCCTGCGAGAGAGCCTCCCCACCAGGAGAGACACAGGGCCCCAGCCGGGAACCTGTCACAGGGCTAAGAAGGGAAAGGTCAGGAAATCCTGAGCCCAACCAAGGGAGAACTGCCCAACACCCCACAGGGGCAGACAGCGCCCGAAGAGCCGCAAAGAACACAAGGACCACCTCAACCTTCAGGGAGAAGCGGTAGAACTGGAGGCAGGGCCCACTTGAAGAAACACATACACAGCGACAGAAGAGCTGTACACACCCCACCCACAAGCAGCTGACAAGGCAGGGACGGCTGCACCGCCAAAAGTGCAGACCGAAGAAGAAAGGCACAAAAAATACAGCAAAGGCCACAAGGGTGCAGTAGAACAAACAGGCCTGCACTGGCATACACATCCAGCAGCAGACAACATCACGGAACGGTGCACCCAGGACCAGCTAGGCGCCAGCCGAAGGCAGAGGCCAGGAAGGGCCAAGAAGGGCCAGGACATGCTCCAAGGGAGGGGCCGGCACACACTGACCCATGAAAGTGGAACCAGGCAGAGGGAGGCCGACAGAGGGAGGGACAGAGAGGGAGGAGGAAGACAGAGGGAGGAGGGAGACAGAGGGAGGAGGGAGACAGAGGGAGGAGGGAGACAGAGGAGGAGGGAGACAGAGGGAGAGCGACGGAGAGAGGGCGACGGGGAGAGAGACAGGGAGCGAGAGACCGGGGGAGAGAGAGAGAGAGGGGGAGAGAGGGAGAGGGAGGGAGAGAGAAGGAGGGGGAGGGCGGGAGAGGGAGGGGGGGAGAGGGAGGGAGGGAGAGGGAGAGGGGAGGGAGGGGGAGAGGGAGAGAGAGATGTGTGTATGCCGGGTCTGGTGGCTCAGTGGACGAAGGCGTCTGCTGCAGGGACCTGTGTTCAACCTCATGGTCACAATTTGTTTTTTGCTTTAGCTTCGCCCCTCCCCCTCTGACCCCGCCCCCACCGGTGCGGCCCTCGGCCACAAACCACACTGTAAATTTGGCCCCGAGAGAAAGTTTGTGAGTACCCATGCTCTAGCTCATCTGTCCATTTCTGTTCCGACCCACACTGCTGTGCGAGAGGGTCCTCAGCAAAGACCAGGCAATGTTATCCTAGGGAAGGAAATTCAAGTTGCAGGTAAAGTATGTTCTTGTTACTTTTGTAATCCAGTACTGGGTGCCTAGACTCGATCTAAAACAGGTAAGTAATTACGTTTTCACAGTTGGTGCGATTTTTAAAGAATATTTGTAGTTTGCAAAAATCGACAGAAGAAATTTCACAGAAAAACAGTCAATGGTTTCCTATGGAAGAAACTTGGGTTAGCGGTAAGTATGGTTGTAATTACTTTGCAGGGTCAGTGCTGGGCACCAAGATCCAGCACTGGGATCTCTCCTGATAGCAGGTGAGTAATTTCGTTTTCGTTACTCGGTTGATTTTAGGTGAATATTTTAAAGTTTAGAAACTCCACATTTAGAAGAATTTCCAAGTGAAACCAGTCAATGTTACCCTATAGAAGAAAAGAGAGTTAACGGCTTTTGGGTAAGTACTAGACTGGCAGAGTTAAGGTTCTGTTATACCAAAATAAAGAGTATGCAGTTCCTCAGGGTAAAGGGAGAGAGTGTATGTGACAAGGAGACCGTGTTCAAGAGGAGAGAAATTCCTCTTGTTGGAACTAGGGATCTCACACACCAAGCAAGCTAGGTGTCATGCTTCATCATATGGACCTGCTCCTTGTCGGGTTGGCGCTGCAATACCCGACGGGCACCCATAAAGGGGCTCTTTAGCAGAGATCTTTTGTTCCTGGCCGTATGGTGTAGTGCGTGTGAGGGGTCTAGTGGTGTCGATGTGGGTGATTTTTAAAAAGTTGGATAGTCCAAAATGTACTTTATTAAGGCTAGCTATCCACCTGGTTAAAAACAAAATTAGAGACCTAGTAAGGCCGTAGGCCCAGGTGCAGGGGTGCCTTTTGGTGTCGGGTGGTCGCGGTTGGAGGGGTCCCTGGTTCTGAGGCTGCAGGCGTCGTCAGGAGCGTCGAGGTGGGTCCTTGGGTGCTGGATTCGGGGTCACAGTCACCGGGGGGATGTCCTCGTCATCTTTGTCCACTCCAGCACAGGCCAGGCCTGGCGGGTGCGGAGTGTGCAGGGTTCGCGGTTCCTGGCTGATGCCAGGGGTCAGTTACTTGCTTTGAGCAGTACCACTGCTCGTGGGAGTCCCTGTTGCTTAGAGTCACAAAGTAGCCAGGTCCTCCGGGGTTTGTGAGGTTGCTGGCCACTGGAGATGCCAGAGTTTAGCAGGAGCAGGTTCGAGGGTCGATAGGGCTGGGGCCAAAGTAGTTGGTGTCTTCCTCTTGTGAGCAGCTGCACGGCAGGTCTTCTTGTCTCTTGATCTTCTTTGCTGTTTCGAAATCTGTATCTAAGGAAGGAAGGTTCAGGGTGCTCCTAAATACTAAATTTAGGGGCGTTACAGGTAGGTAAAGGGCAGGGACCAATGGGTCCCTGCCCTGGGGTGGGTACACCCCCTATCTTGCCACTCTCCTGTCGGAGGGGGGCAGTGGCCTAGTCCTGATTCGGCAGGGCTCCCCATCTTCAAGATGGCGAGAGCACGGAGCTGTGATTCACCTTGCCTCCCCCACCTGAGGGGTGGGGTTGGCAGAGGCTGGCACACCCCTGTCCTTCCTTGGGGTTTCCGGCCAGTCTTCCCGCCAGAGTGGGGGTTTAGAACAGGTAGGGGCCAGTTGCTGAGTACAGCAAGCAAGTGAGGGCCCTCAACTGGGACTGCGGGGCCCGAAGGTGCGCAGACGGGAGCCAGACGCCTTAAGAGGCAGTCCATGGCTGCAAGAAGATCTTGCACCTGGGCAGGAGTCGCCGACGGACCCAGATAAGGTGGGTAGGCTGCAGGAGTCACAGGCTCCAAAGGAGCCACCGGGTGGTACCCCCGGGCCCCTAGTCTGCGTCCAGAGAGAGACGAGGGGACGTCTGAGAGTGGAAGCGCTTCTTCGACTTTTTCTTATGACGTCTCTTACCCGAATCTGAGTGGGACGACTTCGACCCCGGGAAGCGATGACTATGGCTCCGCGAGCGATTCCTCAAGCGACTCCTGGGCCTCGAATGGCACGGAGACGACTGCCGGGCCTCCAGCAACTTACAGGACCGCTCCTGCAAGGCCTTTGGAGCCATGGACAGACAGTCGGAACATGACCCGGAGTCATGGTCGCGGTGCAGACAGTAGAGACAGACGCCATGGGGGTCAGCCACTGACATCGTACAGCGACTGGCCCCGCAGGATTTAAATCCCGGCATCCCTACGTGGCACCAGGTGTCAAAGACTCAAAAAACGTAAAACAAAAAGTCTCAAAAGTTTAGTCAAAAAGTGACTACGGTACGTGCTCTAACCGGATCTGCGCTTGCTGGTGCGAAAAAGAAAGAACTGACGTCAGCACGCATGGGTGGCGCCTAAGTAGTCTCCGTGATGTCATCTCGGCGCTTATGACGCCAGTGACGGACGCAGAGGCGCACGACGCCACCTTCCGCTGCGCAGGGGTACTGCTGATGAAAACTTCCCGGATCCAGTCTAACGCCTGAGGATGTTATAAGGTAAGGAATCTATCACTAACGTGTCCGTTTCATATGGGGTTGGTAAGTGTATTACATGGTGAGGTTGCACAACCACACCATATAATACAGCCATTTCCTCACATTTGGTATCATGGTCACAGCCAAATCCTTCCTCGCACAATATCTTGGCTTCTGGCGACCAAGCTGCACTCTGTCGACTCTCCTAGGCTCAACTAAACAATTTAGCTGATAAAAAACGGGACCGATGCTTTCTCCCGTGTAAATGCCGGTCTGGAAGCAAGATGGCGACCGGACTACTCTGAACAAGACGAGCAGGCAGACACGATCCAGTTGCTCACCGGTGAGCGGGGTACGACCGGAGATCGGCAGACCCAGTGAGTGTGCGGACGGTAGTGAGGAGGCGTGGCGGGGGTGCCGGACTAGCTGGGGAGCAACAACCTGTACGTCGCTTCCTCTCCCCTGCCCCCCTCGAGATGGAGCAGGCCGTGGAACCTCCTGGACCCGACCAGCCACCTCGCCGCAGGCCTTTAATTACAAAAGGCAACCGGCAGCCTACTGTCAGAATGACAGCAGCGGATTCCAGGGGCGATGACCCTTGTGGGTGCCCTGAGCATTGCCTGACCTCAAGATGGCGGTTGGACTGACCTGAATCTGTCCGTCCTCGTGACCATGGCCTGCGTGGACCTCAGACTGCCATTGCGCATGGCCCCCCTGCAAGGTAGAGATCAGCCTGTGGGGCAAATTCTTGTTCAATCGAATCGTAGGGGCTGGAGGGCTTAGATGACAGCGCCAACATCTAGATAAGCCCTGCCTGACTTCAACATGGCGCCCAAGACGAGACATGCCTGACCTGGACTTGGCGCCCGCCGTACAGTAGATGAGCAACATGCAGGGGTAAGGCTACTGTAAGATGGCAACCCAGCTACATACCTTTTCCTACCATACCATCCTCATCATCTCCACCCCCCTCGTTTCTGGACTCAAGACTTGCAGTCACTTCATAATCTTAATTTTAAATCCGGTGGAACTCGAACCACATGGCCGATAGCCGGTGGAGCTGCACCGACAGCTATAGAGGAGGTTGGCTCCGGCGCACCGCTATGGCCGTCACCTACCCCGCCGGCTTTCGGACATATGTCTCGTCGTTCTGTTCCCCCGCTATTGTGTTGCCCCTGTGAACTTCCAGTTCTCCAGATCTTTTTGGGTTTTGACTTTTGTTTTCGCTAATAACTCCTGTCTTGACTTTGCAATCATTCTGTAATTAATGTGAAATGTGAAATTTTGTAACTTGCAACTCACTTTTTCCTTATGTTAAGCGCTCTGATACTTGTGCGTTCAATTTCTTTAGCCAGCGCTACATAAAACTCATAAAATAAATAAATAAATAGCTGCCCCTGTCCCAAGTGTCCCCCATTTGCTCTTCAAAGGAGGCTTCAGCTTTGAAGCTCACCTTTTGATCCATCACCTATGTGGCTTCCTGCAGGAGGAACTTAACACCTCTCTCCAGTGCAGGCCCCTATTGTCTCCTTCTCTGGTAGTTGTTAGCACATCTCCCTAGAAGGGCCTAAAGCTATCTTGGGCTTGCAGTATCAACAGCTTTTCCAGTTGGCAGAGGTTGACTAGGAGACATTTTACATTTTTCACAACCAGTGATTCAATCACTGGGGTGACCCTCTAACGTGCAGGCATTGTGTACCCGGGCTGCCATATACTAGGGACTTACCAGTAAATTAGGTTATGCCAATTGGTAAGCCAGTCAATCATACAAGTTTTACGGTCAGGGCTCTGGCACCGATGTCTGGTTAGCAGGCCTCAGTCCACTCTCTCAGAGTTGAAAAACCATCAGTCAAAACTTTGGGGTTGACTATACAAAAAAGGCATTTTCTTACAGAGAGAAACAACCCTCTCAATAGCATCTTTGGAGAGCAACACTTGAATATCCTGTAACAGAATGGAGATGAGCTCCATCTGGAAATCAACCGAAAGCAGTGGCGGAGAAAACAGAAAGGGTAGGGCATAACTCTGCTGAACAATTTCCATGGCCCATCTGTTGGACGTAATGGATCGCCATTCAGGGAGGAAGTACTGAATCCTGCCCCCCACAGGTTGAGGGTTTGCTATTAAGGACAAACTAACAGTTTAGAAACTGTTGCCACAGAGAATGGGAGAACCGGTGCCCCTGCTAGCCTGCAAGCTGCTGGTCAGATCCCCTCCTTCTGGGTCGAAAGGACTAAGGTGACTGTTGCAGTGACTGGGGGGGGGGTTATCACTGTCTGTACTATGGCCTACCCAGTCAGTCAGTAGTATCCAGGCTACCACAAATTACGTATTTGGCCGAGTTCTGTCGGTCATGCATTGATCACACCAGGGAGGCCCTAAGGTCTTCCGGCGGCAATACCTTGCTAGGTATGTCCCAGAGGGCATGTGTGTAGTGAACCAACAAACCAGGTTGGCAGAGGAGAGCATTCGTAGTTCCAAATGCTTCAATCATCGTGGGCTCCATATACAGAGGAGTTGTGGGGGAAGAACTGGTGTTCAACTTACTGGCTGAGGCCTGAAACAACAGGCTCTCTGGAGCAGGATGTCTAGTGGGAAAATCGGATAGCCAGGTGCCAGTCTTTAAAGCCTAGCCTCCAGCGCTCGAGAGCACTGAGTGAGGCCGATCCCCCCCAATCCTGGCGCTGCTCTCATGCTGCTGAGAACAGTGCTAGTGTTGGTTAGGGGAGTTGGCTGGGTCCCGTGTTGGAGCCTGCCTTCAAAGACCGAAGGAGGAGGACGTCACATCGCACAGGAAGGTAAGGGTCTTATTTATTTTTTTGTCCCCACACCCTCGGTACATGCCAATTGCCACTGGTATCCAAGTGATCCTCGTTGAAGAGGAGCAAGGTGGTTCAGACATGGGAAGCCTGGGCTGTAGATTTTCTGTAAGTACATTAGTCTTCGTCTTGACAGAGAGCAGCTTCAAATCCAAGACCTCAGCTGTTTATCGGACAACAATCACAAATGACGCATTCTCTTCAGATGGTGGGCCAAGTGGCGAGTCCAGCCTCATAAAAGGGAAGGTATCAAGACCAATGGCATCCTGTAAATTTAAAAACTGTCATCATCATAACAAGGGGGATGAGCATCATCCCCCACCCCCTATCATCATCATCTCCCTCCGGTGGAGTACCTTCTTCAGAGTCAGAACAAAAAAGATAAGGGCGCCTCTATCAGCAAACCCTTTCTGCTAGAGGCATCGGAGCACAATAGGGCTGTATAACAAATGGTAGAGCTTAAGTAATATATAGCGACATCAGTCAAGATCAGGCTGAAGCCAGTTTGGTGTCAGAGATCGGGATCAGGATAAGATCTTCCGGTAAGACCAGTATCTATGAGTGGTGGACCGGCACAGGGCCAGAGTTAGTGTCTGTAAAGTAGCAAGTATGGGACTCAGAAGGGGTTTGAAGGCATCAGACGGCAGTGAGGAATGACCAGCTGAAAGTCACCCGACTGGCAGCCTCTACAGGTCCTTGGGGCTCAAAGGCACACCAGAGGGAGCCAGGAGAGCGACAGAAATCTGCAGTTCGGCCACTCTGATGACCTCAATTTGCTGCATCAAACTTAGGCCCCAGGAGATTGACAGACATCATGACGACCTCATGCCTTCATCTTGGACACAGCGGCAGGATAGTGTTGAGTCCGGCTTCACCTTTTTTATGTTTGCACTTAGCAGAGGACTCTGACCATGTAATAGACCTCCTGTAAGAAAGACTCTGGAAGCAAGGCTCAGTCCACATACTTGACCTGGAGCAGGACTTATGCAAGGGTTTCGAATTCTTATGTTTGGTGATGTACAGCTTCACCTCCCAGATTACTTTTGGGTGCATAAGGGTGTACTTATTGCATGTCTATTAGTTTATCCCTGAGCCCGAACACCAGACGCATGTCATGGGGTCCGTGACAGACATTGGTTTCCTGCAATCAGAGCATGGATTGAAGCATGTTGTTTTAGGAGGGGATATTGTTTAGTAGAATACTTGCTTTAAAGTTTTCTAAAAGTCGTCCTAAGTCTGACAAATTTAGACGTGGACATCTGGATCTGGATCTGCGTCTGAAGGCGCGGAAATAAAGGAACTGAGGTCAGTGTGCCTAGGTATTGCAAATATGCACCTCCACTCCATCACTTCAAAGGCAGTATGGAGCCAGCGCGAAGCTGCATGGTGTCACTTATCAGCATAAGGGGGAATTGCTGGAAAAAGCTTCTGGGTCCTGTCTGTCACCTGGAGAGTATTCTAAGATGAGGAATTCCCAGTGACATCAGAAATCGAACGCACAAGTTACTTACTTGTGTAACGATATATCTGTAAGAGACACTAGTTAGTGATAGATTCCTTACCTTAGAATATCCCCAGGCACCTGTCTGGATCCGGAAACGTTTTGTCAGTCGTACCCCTGCACGTCGGTAGGCGTCGTCGTGCGGCTCCGTGTATGTCGCTGGCGTCGTAGCCACCGAGATGACGTCGTTGAAGCTACTTAGATGCGCCCACGCGCGCTGACGTCAGTTCTGTACACAACTTTTCCGCGCCAGGATCGCAGAGCCATGCCAGAGACTGACTACTGGTGCAACAGAACTAGGGCCCTAAAAGGGATGACCTGAACCCTAGAGAACAGTTCGCAAACGGGGAGGATGGGCGGGCAGTAAGGAATCTATCACTAACTAATGTCTCTTACAGATATATCGTTACACAAGTAAGTAACTTGCGCATCTGAAAGAGACACGTTAGAGATAGATTCCTTACCTTAGAATACATACCCCAGCAATACCAACCTCGGTGGTGGGTCTGCGAAGTGAGATTACACCAGAAAGTCACGGAGAACTGAATAGCCAAAGAAGCCGTCTCTCCGGACCTGACTGTCAAGGCAATAGTGCTTAGTGAAAGTATGCAACAAAGCCCAAGTGGCCGCCTGACAGATGTCTTGCAGGGGGACACCGCGTCCCAATGCTGTAGTTGCTGCTGTTGCCCTGGTAGAATGGGCACGCAGCCAAACCGGAGGTTCCTTTTTAGCCAGAGAGCAACAGGCTTTAATGCACATGACAACCCATTGGGAGATAGTTCGCTTGTGCACAACCCGGCCTTTCTTGGCGCCCACGCAGCCAACAAAGAGCTGGTCATCCACCGGGAACTGTTGTGTGCAGTTGAGATAAAACGAATGTGCACGTTTGGGGTCCAGACGGTGGAGCCTCTCCTCTTCTCTTGAAGGGTGTGGTGGCGGAAAGAAAGTGGGCAGAGTGACAGTTTTCCCGGGATGAAAGGCAGAGACTACTTTTGGTAGAAAGGAGGGACACGGTCGAAGCACAACCTTGTATGGATGAATCGCCAGGAAAGGAGGTTTACAGGAAAGAAGCCTGGAGCTCACTCACCCGTCGAGCGGAGGTGAAGTCCCATTGAGGCATCACAAAAGGAATAGGAGGGAAAAGGTGAGTAATGCCTTTGAGAAATCTATTGACAACTGGAGACTTGAAAAGAGAGGGCTCATCAGGCAGCCTAAGAAAGGCTGAAAAAGCAGAAAGGTAGCCCTTGATAGTGCCCAGAGCAGAGCCCTGCTGGGCCAAAGAGAGAAGGAACAATAGGACCTCAGAAAGAGGGGCAGAAAGAGGATCTACAGTTTTCGCTGTGCACCATGCTACACATTTTTTCCACCGACAGGCGTATACCTTTTTAGTCGAGGGACGCCTGGCTGCCAGAATTACATTACAGACTTCAGGAGCCAAGTCAAATGGAATCAGCTGTCGCCGCTCAATCTCCACGCAAGGAGGTGGAGGCTGGACATGTTCCGGTGGAGGACTGTCCCCTGTTGCTGCGACAGGAGATTCTCCCGATGAGGCAGTCGGATCGGGGGATCCACGCTCATACGGAGTAGCTCGGAATACCAAACTCTTGGAGCCCAGTCCGGTACCACAAGAATGACTTGGGCCCAGTCGCGTCTGATCTTCTTCAGCCCTCTGGGCAGAAGTGGTATAGGCGGAAAGGTGTACAATAGACTGCAACTCCACTCGTGACAAAAAGTGTCTCTGAGCGAGTGCCGCCTTGGAAATTCCAACGCGCAGAACTGCTGACATTGTGCGTTCTCTTCGGTGGCGAATAGATCTAACCAAGGTTCTCCTCAGTGCTGAAAGAGACCTTGTGCCACCACGGAGTGAAGTCGCCATTCGTGATCCAACATGCACCTGCGGCTCAGTTCGTCCGGCCTGGTATTAAGGGTACCTGCCAGGTGTCGAACCACTAAGAAAATGCCTTGACGTTCCAGCCACGTCTAGAGATGTAGAGCCTCCTGACATAGGGTCCACGACCCCACCCCGCCCTGCTTGTTGCAGTACCACATGGCGGTGGTTTTGTCTGTGAACACCTGCACTACTCTCCCCTTGACATGCTTTCAGTGCAAGTAGGATCGCCCTGAGCTCCAAAAGGTTGATATGGAGCTTGGACTCCGCCGGAGACCAGAGGCCTCTGATCTCCGCCTCTCCCATGTGGCCGCCCCATCCCAGGAGGGACGCGTCCGTCACTACTGTGTGCTCCGGTTCGGGAAGGGAGAGGGATCTGCCGCTAACCCAATGCTGGTACGTGAGCCACCACTGCAAGTCCTGGGCAGTGCCCTCCGTGATCTGGACGTAGTCGGACAGGTTTCCCCGAAGCTGCGTCCACTGGGACTTCTGGTCCCACTGCAGAGCCCGCATATGCGATCTGGCATGATAAATCAGCAGGATGCAGGAGGGGATGAGGCCCAGCAGCCTCAGGGTCTTCGTGACCGAAACCCAGGACCAGGGCCGAAAGATCGGAATCATAGCCCGAATGTCCAGGACTCGCTGTTCGGGTGGATAAACTCGAAACTGCATCGTATCCAGAACCGCTCCGATGAAGAGGAGCTTCTGAGAGGGAATCAGGTGCGTATTTGACACATTGATGGAAAACCCAAGCAAATACAGGAGGTCGGCCGTAGTCTGGAGGTGGGAGATGAGTGCCTGGGGCGATCCTGCCTTCAACAGCCAGTCGTCGAGACAGGGTAAGACTGAAACCCCTGATCTGCGCAGATGAGCTGCGACCACCGCCATCACTTTCGTGAACACCCGAGGGGCGCTGGGAAGGCCGAAAGGGAGCACGGTGAACTGAAAGTGCTCGTGGCCCACCGTGAACCGGAGGTAACGCCGGTGGGCTGGCAGGATGGGGATATGAAAATAAGTATCCTGCAAGTCCAACGCTACAAGCCAGTCTTGCCGGTCTAGGGTAGACAAGACCTGAACAAGCGTGAGCATCTTGAACGCATCCCGTGACCGGTGAGGGATAGACGAAGAGCGACGTCGCTTCTTCGACTTTTTATGGCGCCGTGACTTACCTGCGCCCGAGTCCGACAACCGGGCCCTCGACCTCCCACGGGAGCGGGACCTCGATTGGCGCGGAACCAATTGCCGGACCTCCAACAACTTTCGGGAATGCTCCCGCAAAGCTTTCGGCGCCATGGCCCAACAATCCGGGCACGCGTCGGGGTCATGGGCGTGCCCCAAGCAGAAGAGACACACGTCGTGCGGGTCCGCTACCGACATGTTCCGACGGCAGGCAACTACATTTTGTCTACTGTCAATATTTAGACCATAACCTTCAACAACATTACACATATGCCTTTGCTAACTTTAACATCTGAAAGTGATAGATTCCTTACCTTAGAATATCCCCAGGTGTCAGACTGGATCCGGAAAGTTTTTCGTCAGCAGTTCGCCTGCACGTCAGTAGGCGTCGTTGTACGGCTCCGTGTACGTCAGTGGCATCGTAGTCGCCGAGATGACGTCACTGGAGCTACTTAGACGCGCCCACGCGCACTGACATCAGTTCTGTACACGACTTTCCACGCCAGGAACGCAGAGCCATGCAAGGTACTGACCACTGGTGCATTGAAACTAGGGCCCTGAAAGGAATGACCTTAACCCTAGAAATCAGTTCGTAGAACGGGGAGGATGGGTGAGGCGGTAAGGAATCTATCACTAACTAATGTCTCTTATAGATATATTGGTACACAAGTAAGTAACTTGTGCATCTGAACGAAACATGTTCATGATAGATTCCTTACCTTAGAATAGATACCCCAGTATTACCAACCCCGGTGGTGGGTTTGCGAACAAAGATCACACCAGAAAGTCACGGAGAACAGAACAGCCAAAGAAGCCGTCTCTCCGGACTTGACTGTCAAGGCAATAATGCTTAGTAAAAGTGTGCAGTGAGGCCCACGTGGCTGCCTGACAGATGTCTTGCAGGGGGTCAACACGTCCCAATGCAGTAGTAGCTGCTGTCGCCCTGGTAGAATGGGCTCGCAACCCCACCGAAGGTTCCTTTTTATCCAGAGAATAACAGGCTTTGATACACAAGACAACCCAGCGGGAGATAGTCCTCTTGTGTACAGCCCGGCCTTTCTTGGCGACCACGTAGCCAACAAAGAGCTGGTCATCCACCCGCAACTGTTGTGTGCAATTTAAGTAAAATGAAAGTGCACATTTTGGGTCCAGATGGTGGAGCCTCTCTTCCTCTCTGGAAGGGTGCGGAGGCGGAAAGAAAGTGGGCAGACTAACATACTATCCCAGATGGAAGGGTGTGCCAACCTTGGGCAGAAAAAATGACCTAGTTAGGAGTACCACTTTGTTCAGAAAGATGGTCAGGTAAGAGGTTGCGATGAACTGTGCCTGCAGTTCGCTCAACCTGGGTAGAAGTGG
Source organism: Triturus cristatus (assembly GCF_964204655.1). Lineage (NCBI taxonomy): Eukaryota > Metazoa > Chordata > Amphibia > Caudata > Salamandridae > Triturus > Triturus cristatus. Next base: position 581,493,436 of record NC_140584.1, read on the forward strand.
TATAGGCAGAAAGGCGTACAATAGACCGCAGTTCCACTCGTGACGAATAGCGTCGCCGAGCGAGTGCCGCCTTGGAAATTCCAACGTTCTTTTCGGTGGCGAATAGATCTAACCAAGGCTCTCCCCACTGTTGAAAGAGACCTTGCACCACCTCCGAGTGAAGACGCCATTCGTGATCCATCATGCACCGGTGGCTGAGTTCGTCCGCCCTGGCGTTCAAGAAACCTTCCAGGTGTTAAACCGTCAAGGAAATGCCTTGACGTTCCAGCCATGTCCAGTGGCGCAGAGCCTCCTGACATAGGGTCCATGACCACACCCCGCCTTGTTTGTTGCAATACCACATGGCGGTGGTGTTGTCTGTGAACACCTGCACCACTTTCCCCTTGACAGAGGGAAGAAATGCTTTCAGTGCAAGAAGGATCGCCCGAAGCTCCAGAAGGTTGATATGGAGCCGGGATTCCGCCAGAGACCAGAGGCATCTGATCTCCGCCTCTCCCATGTGGCTGCCCCATCCCAGGAGGGACGCATCCATCACCACTGTGTGCTCCGGTTGGGGACGGGAGAGGGATCTGCTGCTGACCCAATGCTGATTCGTGAGCCACCACTGCAATTGTTGTGCAGTGCCCTCCGAGATTTGGACGTAGTCGGACAGGTTCCCCTGATGCTGTGCCCACTGGAACTTCAGGTCCCATTGCAGAGTATGCATATCCCACCTGGCATGGTTGGTGAGCAGGATGCAGGAGGCCATGAGGCCCAGCAGCCTCAAGGCCGACCTGACAGAAACCCGGGACTAGGGCTGAAAGATCGGAATCGTAGCCCAAATGGCCCGGACTCGCTGTTCAGGAGGATAGACCCGAAAATGCACCGTGTCCAGAACCGCTCCGATGAAAAGGTGCTTCTTAGAGGGAATCAGGTGCGACTTCAGCACGTTGATGGAGAACCCCAGCAAATGCAGGAGGTCGGTCGTAGTTTGGAGGTGGGAGACGACGATTTGGGGCGAGCCCGCCTTCAACAACCAGTCGTTGAGATAGGAGAAGTCTGAAACCCCTGATCTGCACAGATGAGCTGCGACCACCGCCATCACTTTCATGAACACCCGAGGGGCGCTGGTAAGGCCAAAAGGGAGCACGGTGAACTGAAAGTGCTCGTGGCCTACCGTGAACCGTAGATAACGCCGGTGGGCCGGCAGGACAGAGATATGAAAATAAGCGTCCTGCAAGTCCAACGCTACCATCCAGTCTTGCGGGTCTAGGGCAGACAAGACCTGAGCAAGTGTGAGCATCTTGAACTTCTCCTTCCGGAGGAGCCGATTTACGTTCCGAAGGTCTAAGATAGGACGCAGGCCCTTGTCCTTCTTTGGAAGCAGGAAGTAGTGGGAGTAACAACCGCGACCTACTTCTGGCGTCGGAACAAGCTCTATGGCCCCCTTGGCCAAGAGGGCCGTAACTTCCTGCTGGAGAAGTGTCAAGTGATCCCCCGACATGCGGTGGTACTGTGGTGGCATGGCTGGCGGGGTAGTCTTGAAGGGGAGGGAGTAGCCCCTTCGAACAAGCTGCAGAACTCACCTGTCCGATGTGATGGTGCGCCAGTGGTGGAGATGAATGCGAATCCTGCCTTCCACTAGCGTCTGGTGGGACAAACACCGGATTAGGAAGGTTTGGAGGCAGTTGCTGCAGGGGGGTTTGTGGACTGACCTGCACGCTGGCCCCGTGACCCGCCTCTGCGGGTCCGATGTCCGCGGCTGCGCTGAGACTGTTGCTGCCCCTTCCTTGGCCTTGAAAGGAGTGAAAAGCAGAAGCGGAAGGGGTGCGTGTAACCGAAAGGCCTAAGGACTTGGCCGTAGCCCGTGAGTCATTAAAACGTTCCAACGTGCAATCTGCTTTATTGCCGAACAGGTGAGTGCCATCAAAGGGCACGTCCATCAATGTGTTCTGGACATCCCCAGAAAAGCCAGTCATCGTCAACCAGGCGTGACGGCGTAGCGCCACTGTCGTTAAAATCGCTCTGCCCAGCGAGTCAGCAGTGTCAAGACCACAACGGATGGTGAACTTGGCTGCGTCTCTCCCCTCAGCAATAGCTTGCAAAAGTATTGCCCAAACCTCCACCGGACACTGTGGCAGCACTTGCGCAACCGTATCCCACACAGAATGAGAGTAACGGCCCAAGAGACATGCGGTGTTCACAGACCGCAGGCCCGAACTGGCGGAAGAAAAAATCTTCTTCCCAAACTGCTTCAGTTTCTTGAATTCCCTGTCCGGAGGTGCGGAAGGGAATGAGCTTGGGGACGCAGAGGCTTGGACAACCAAGCTCTCGGGGGTGGGGTGTTGGGAGAGGAAAACGGGGTCGCCCGGGGCCGGGCGATGGTGTCGGGCCACGTTCTTGTCCACCGGAGCCCCTGTGTTGGGCCTGGACCAGGTTCCCAAAAGAACCTCCGAGAGTGCATCGTTAAAGGGCAGCAGCGGCTCCGTAGAAGCAGAAGGTGGCCGAAGCACCTCTGTCAGGAGGCTAGTCCTGACGTACGAGTTACTTACCTTCGTTAACGATGTATCTGGTAGAGACATTGTCTAGCCGCAGATTCCTTAACTTAGAATATCCTCAGGCGTCAGACTGGATCTGGAAAACTCCCTGCAGCAGCACCTCTGTGCACCGGGGGACGGCACCACACGATCCCACCCTGACGTCCTCCACGTACGTGACGTCAGCGAGGTCATATAAGTCCCTCCTGGCGCGCTGATGTCAGTTTTCGAAGAAACTTTTCCACGGCACAATGTAGAGCCACCAACAAAAACTGTGGAAGTATTGGAACAGTGTGCGAAGGATGAAAAACCGTGCAAAATAAATAAGGTGGACCATCATAAAAGACCGTATCAGACACTGTCTACATATATATGCATGGCAAAGCGTAGACCCTTCCCAAAGTGTGAGCAACAAGGGAAGAATATCTCAACAGAGACTGCTATTACCATGTAGAAATGTGACTGCTATTGCCATGTAGAACCGTGCCATCCAACAAGGACGGAGCACAGAAAGAACAGCAATGTACTCTGAGAAAGTATCTTCCTTACAGAAAGAACAGCAATGTACTTCAAGAAGGTATCTTCCCTTACAACAATGGAAGTGTGAAACAGAGCTGAAGAAAGCATCAAAGAAGATGACTATATAGGAGACAAGAGCCTCTAGTGAATGGAGAAGGCGGGCGGGAGAGAAGACAGCAGGAGACGAAGAAGAAGAATTTCCTGATGACAGTGAAAGAAAAGGAACCATTCACAGGAAGAAGCCCCTTGGAGGGAGTCAGCCGCATATGGTAATTCTGAAAGGGGCGCAACTATGTGAGCACCCTTGAAAGAAAACTAAAGGCAACTGAAAGTAGGCAAGAGGAGAAGCCCTCTTGGCAAGGTTCTCGCAGAGCGGGGAGGATGGGTGGGCGATAAGGAATCTGCGGCTAGACATGTCTCTACCAGATACATCGTTACCGAAGGTAAGAAACTCGTACATCTGATAGAGACATCTAGCCGCAGATTCCTTACCTTAGAATAGATATCATAGCCATACCCCATGGGGGTGGTGGGTCTACGACAGAACAACAGAAAGTGCTCAAGCACGGAGCCGGCAACAGAGTGACGGACAATGGGGATGGCTGTGGCAGGACAACCAGACAGCAACCCAATAAGATAACGGGAGGCAAGGAAAAAATGCCATAATGGTGCTATACTACACCTGTATAAGTATGAGATGTGGAAGCGGCACCAGCTCTATAGCAGAGAGAGAGAGAGAGAGAGAGAGAGAGAGAGAGAGAGAGAGAGAGAGAGAGAGAGAGAGAGAGAGAGAAAAACGTGAAGCGAAGCAACCATACCAGAGCCTACCAGGCTAGCCCATGGAAGGAAGGCCGGCGAAGCTACAGCCAGGAACCGAAGGGCAAGAAGTAGAAACTGGACAATGTCCTAGAAGGACAGGCGGGAACAAGCAACAAGCCAAGTGCACACCCAGGCACCAAAGCAGGGACAGGGGTGAGCAGGAACAATCTGAGGCACGCTGATGTGGGCCACCACTGAAACATGCACAGAGCCTGCTGCTCGCATCTTTAGCCGATTTGCTCATTTGCACCTGATTTCAGAAACTTAATTGCTTTTAAAACCTAATCGTTTTATTTTGCCAGAACCTTTTAGAAGTGTGTGTATTTTAATGAATATAACTCTGTGGAGGGTGGTGGGAAACAAACAATCTTACCTGTACTACTGGACGTAGCCCTGCACCCTGGTCCGTCGCGGCAAGTGCCGTTTGAATGGAGGGTGGACCTCGGGCGGAAACTCCTCCCCCCCTCCCCTTCACTTCCGGGCACCGGGGATAAATTGGATGCTAAAACGAGCGCGCAGCGGACGCGGTGAAGTGCTGCCAGCTGCGCTGCTCGCATCTTTAGCCGATTTGCTCATTTGCACCTGATTTTAGAAACTTAATTGCTTTTAAAACCTAATCGTTTAATTTTGCCAGAACCTTTTAGAAGTGAGTGTATTTTAATGAATATAACTCTGTGGAGGGTGGTGGGAAACAAACAATCTTACCTGTACTACTGGACGTAGCCCTGCACCCTGGTCCGTCGCAGCAAGTGCCGTTTGAACGGAGGGTGGACCTCGGGCGGAAACTCCTCCCCATCACTTCCGGGCACCGGGGATAAATTGGATGCTAAAACGAGCGCGCAGCGGACGCGCGCAGCGGGCGCGCCGGCGGCGCGCCAAAGGCAAGCCCGTCTGCGCCAAGGACGTGGCCAAGGCGGGAATCCCTGCCCATACAGCTGCTGCACTAACGTACAGTTCCGCGGACCTAAAGGCTCTTAATACTAGGAAGAACTGCTTCCACCAAGTTGCCCCGGACACTCTTTGGGGTTCCTTTGCATGCTACAAGTGTAGACATGAGTTCTTTGCTAGCGACCCTTCAGTGCACAACAAGACTAGCCCCCCTTCCTCAACTAGCAAACTCAAACTGCAAGGAGGACTTATTAACGCAAGGTCCCTCAGCAAACACTGCCAAGACATCAGAGACTTAATACTAGACATGCAGCTGGATTTCCTGTTTATTACAGAATCCTGGCTGAAAGACTGCTCCAACCCGGATATAGCTATTGCACTCCCCCCTAACTACACTATCCAGAGGAAAGACAGGTTAGGAGGGAGAGGAGGGGGATTGGCCATCATCATCCGTGACTCCCTTCCCTGCGTCACCATAAACATAGCCTCCCTCAAAGGCGCTGAAAGCCTAGGCTTCCGTATTTCTCTAAATGCCTCACTGTCCTTTTCAGGAGTCCTCATCTATCGACCGCCGGGATATAGTACTACCTTTACGGACTCACTAGGCGATGCCCTAAGCCAGTCACTTCTCAAATACGCCAATTTCACTATGCTAGGGGATTTCAACCTTCACTTGGAATCCAAAGGATCCCCTGAGACGGACAATTTTCTACAGATAACTGAGCTCCTCACTTTGAAACAACTGGTACAGCAACCTACCCACCAGGCTGGCCACACTCTAGACGGGATCTGCTCCAATTTTCCCGCTCTTACGGTGTCCCTTCCTATTCCACTGATCTGGACTGACCACCACATGATTCCACTGATCTTAGATTACCCATCGACAGACAGCCCGGACCGCTCCCCCAACTCCAAACCCCGCCGTAATTGGTCCAAACTTATAAGCAATCCCAAGCTTCGGCCGAACGCTCAATCTTGCACTCCTACCCTCACAGGTAACCCGAACCAAGACTCGGGGCACTTTCACACTTGGATCTCCAACATTTGCAATGATCTGGCGCCCTTGGAAGGCCAGAACAAAAAGAAAAAGACAAGGAAAATTAAAGCTCAGCGACCACCTTGGTTTACCTCTGAGCTAGCTAAAGAACAACACCAGTGTAAACATTTAGAACGTAAATGGAGGAAATCCTATGCTATAGAGGATAAGCGAGCCTACAAAGCTTGTAGAAAACTCTACCATGCCTTTATTAAAACCACAAAAAAATCTTACTACTCCAAAGTCATACTAGAGTCCAAACTTGATCAAAAATCTATTTTTAAAATAGTCAACTCCTTCACCAATCCTAAGGGACTAAAGAAGGATCTTCCCCCCTCACAAACTCTGTGTGACAATATCTCCAATTACTTTGAAGAGAAGATTTCCAAAATACAAAAAAAATTCTCGCTTACCCCTCCCAACATCAAGACGGAAATCCCCACTCCTTCTCCAACCCTTGCAAAGCTCTCCTCCTTTTTACCAGTGTCACTGGAAGCCACATTCAAGGCCATAATGACATGCAGTTCAGGTTCTCTGTTGGATGCCTGCCCCCCCCAGGATTCTACATAAACTCATTGACACCGTCAACCCAGTGGTTAACCAAATAGTCAATTCCTCGTTAGACACAGGCATTGTCCCTGAGGATTGGAAACTTGCCCTGGTTAAACCCCTCAAAAAGAAGGAAAATATAGACGCATCAGTCCTCTCTTACCTACGGCCGATATCATTGCTCCCAGTGCTGGGCAAAATAACGGAGAGGTTTGTACTTAAAGAGCTTTCAAATTTTATCGAATCAAATAATATCCTCCACTCTCAGCAATCTGGTATTCGCCCTAGACACTCAACGGAGTCGGCCCTCTTAGAAATCACAGAGGTGTTAAAAACCCTTGCTGACTCGGGTAAGAAAGCTGTACTGATCCTCCTGGACCTTTCCGCCGCGTTCGATACCATCTCTCACGATATCCTTCTGGCAAGACTCGAACGCGGCGGTATCACGGGTACTGTCCTGGCATGGATTAGATCCTTCCTCACCAATCGCAGACAAAACGTGGCGTTAGGTCCCTTCCTTTCCACAGAGAAGACGATAACCACAGGGGTCCCTCAGGGCTCCTCCTTGAGCCCTCTGTTGTTCAACGTTTATATGGCCCCCCTCATCTTCCTTATAAAATCCTTCGGAATTGAAGTCACCTCTTACGCCGACGATACTCAAATGATAGTCTCCCTGGACAAAAACAATAATGAAGCCGAAAGCAATTTCCAATCATGTCTTTCTCAAGTCATACAGTGGATGAAGAACAATCATTTACAATGCAACACTGACAAAACTGAAATCCTACCCATTGGTACGAATGTAACTTTCATTCCTGACAGGTGGTGGCCGGAAGGCACTCCACCCCCACCGGATACGGTCAAGGTGGCCAGACACCTGGGGGTCAAGTTTGATTCTTCCTTATCCTTCCTCCCTCATGCACTGGTTACGGACGGCACCTGCTTTAGTGTAATAAGATCCTTGAAGAAATTCTTTGATCTGATCCCTCTGGCTGCTAGGAAATCTGTAACGGTTGCTCTTTTCCTCTCACGCTTGGACTATTGCAACAGCCTGTTGGCCGGGGCTAACAAATCCACAATTAAAAGATTACAAATAGCACAAAACGCTGCAGCCCGCCTGGTTCTTAGGCTCCCACGTACTTCGTCGGCATCCTCGGCTCTAAACACTCTACATTGGCTCCCCATTCATAAAAGGATTCTCTTCAAAATGCTTCTGATCACCTATAAAGCCACTCGCCGGACAGGCCCTAGATATCTCACAGCTCGTTTCGCACCCTACATTACCACCAGGACCCTCAGATCTTCCTCGGCCAATTTGCTAAAACCACCCCACTTTAGACTTGCCACCAAAGGTGGAAAAACGGTCGCCTATCTTGGCTCTAAGGCGTGGAACGTACTCCCTTCTGGCTTACGTATGCAACAATCAGAGACGTATTTCAGGAAAGCACTAAAAACCTGGATTTATAAATGTCCAGATGACCTCTGCTTTGCATTAATCTAACTCCTCCCTCTCGTTCTTCATAATTCAGTTTCTTCCACCTCGTCCTTTTAGCGGCAGGAGGCTCCTTGCGGAGTGACAGTTTACGCTTTATAAATGCACTTTTACATTACATTTACATTACAAGGTGGCATAGCTAAAAAAAAAGGGCATAGGACTGCCCAACCAGGCCGCTGGAAGATTAAGGTAAGAAACCACTCACGAAATACAGTAGTAGGGTGCAGACCCTAGAACGACTGACAACAGACGAGCTATTCCGCAGGCACAGCGGACATAGTATAGGGTGATACCTAATGAAAGGGGCACATCTGAAGAAAGTGGCAGCAAAGGCACCAGAGTACCAATAGACGTATAAATGTAGGAAAGAATTTCAGATTCGTAGACCATATCCTCTGACTGGGAGTAAAAATTAACCCTCGTCCAGAAAGAGAGAGATCGTTCAGTATCTGCACACCAAGAAAGGAGCAGTGTAAAGCCGGGGAACCACCCCAGCTAGTGGGATGCAAAAGGGACCCTATGCTGAAGATGCAGGAAAAGCAACAAAGTGCACCGAAGTGTACTCAAAGACACCAAGCAGCGTAGACAAAGGGCAATCCCGAGCGCAGCTCAGAAAAGGTCCCTGACCCATGGTGATATAGGACCAGACCTCGCAGCAGCGAAGAGAGATGGAGATGTAGGAAGAAGAGTACCCATGGTAACCTGCTTATACACACATACATATATATATATATATATATATATATATATATATATATATATATATATATCTCTCAAAGAAAGGTAAACGAGCCATGACCATGCAACAAGGGTGGTATAGGAACATACCTAGTGCATTAATGGCAGGCGGTATCTGCATTTTAAGTGTGAAAAACACCATGAAAATCTTCCAAGAATAAAGCATAGAAGATTGCGCCAAGTCACAACATTGAACACCGTACAACTGCAAGATAAGAGCACCAGGGGGCGCATAGAGCTCAAAGGATCTCTAGGCCCACAAAACATAAGGCAGAGCTATATAATAGTATACAAGCACCCCACTAGGACTACGGACACCTCAAACAACGGGGAACACCTCTTAGGGCAAACCAAAGTCAGAGGCCAGACACAAGAACCAGTGGAACACTGCCACAGTAGGCTTATCGCCAGCTCAAAACGCATAAGGCATCGCAAGGATGCTAAATGAAAGGGTAATTACCTTAGAACATGCGAAAAGCCAACCTGGAAAATATAGGCTTATGGCAGAGGGCGAAAGCCCGCAAGGAGACGCCGAACAGCCGATTCAGCGTGGGCATCAAACAATAACACCCCATCAAAGGGTAGATCAACAAGTCGCTCCCGGATATTCTCTGGGAAGAGGCTATCCTGCAACCAAGCATGGCGCCACAAGGCAACCGAACCAGTCATAGCTCGGCCTAAGGAATCGGCAGTATCCAAGGCCGAGCGGATAGTGAATTCAGCAAGGTCACGGCCATCACGAAGAAGATGAAGGAGGTCAACACGAGCACCTTCAGAGGCGTCTGAAAAAAAGACTCTACAGAGCCCCACAATGCAGAGGTAGCCCGAGCCAAGACACACACTGTATTTAGTGAACGAAGGGCAGCACTAGTGGAGGCGAAGATGTTAATACTCCACGACTCAAGCCATCTGGAATCCCTGGAAGGAGGAAGCATTAACTGAGGCAAGGGAGGGAAGGCAGTTTGCAAAACGAACCCTTGCACGTCTGGGTGAACGAATAAGCAAACTGGATCATGTGGAGCAGGTCGGTGGCGGTGCAAGACAGAACGAGCCACAGGATCACCAGAAGCCGGCCGAGCCCAGGTGCCCAAAAGGGTGTCATAAAGAGAAGTTTCAAAGGGTAGAAGCGGCTCCACATTCCCCAACCCATGGTGAAGGACACCAAGCAGAGGGTCCACAGGCAAGGGGACCGAAGGGGACTGCATGTTTAGAGCACAAGTGGCTAAGGAGACTACTCTAAGAAACGTTGCACCGGCCTCGGTAGCCCTCCAAGGAAGGGACAGCAACTCATCTGTAGGCGAGGGCTGTAAACTAAGTCTACCAATACACTTAGGGTTCGACCAATGCCCAAAGGAAGGAAGCCCCATTGACGAATGGGGGTCCTGATGGGGCTCCTGAGGAGGCGGGGAACCTGCCGGGTCCACAGATTCTAAGGGGGCACAGGAGAAGAAGCGGAGGCCCCGAGGACACCCCAGGGATAAGAGCGGACGCAAGGGAAGTCTGCAGAGCCGCGGCATAGGCCTCCATTCTGGTCCGAGTCGCCCCCGTGCCGGGATTGGGGATGGGCGACTCCGGGGGGCGCACGTTCGGAGGGCTCTGGGAACTAGTGCCCCCGACAACAAGTGTAAGTGTCTAATCCGCTTGCCTCCTGAATGCCCTCAAATTCGTCAGTGGAGTCACCAACTTCACCTTCCTCCACTTCCTCCCTATATTGCTCCTCCTCTATAATCCTCTGAGCCTCTCTTCAAGAGCGGATCTGAGGGCACGGCGTCGGTGGCGCCGTACGCAGAGTCGGCGGCGCCGTACGCAGAGTCGGCGGCGCCGTACGCAGAGTCGGCGGCACCGAACGTGGAGTCGGTGGCGTCAGAGTCGGCGGCGCTGGACGCGGAGTCGATGGAGATGGCGTCGAGGGAGGCTCCGATGAAGGCAAGCGTTCCAGTCGAGGCCGGGAGGAAGGCTCTCCAGACAGCACCGGGAACTGCCATGAAGGAGCCATCGGCGAGAAGGGCATAAAAGGTGCCTGAGCATAAGGTTGCGGCACGCCCAAACTAAACGTCATTGGACCCACGGGACCTGAAGGTGCGCCGGATGGGAAGGCTGCTCTTTGGAAAACAACATACATCGCATTAAGGAAATGCGTCGGATCCGCACCCGGAGTTGGGAAATGTGGGTATTGGTTAGAACCTGAATCCGGCTGAGGAGTAGCAGGAACCGGAGCCGAAGTATCCTCAACTGGAGTCGCAGGTTCACCTTCTGGCACTGGCGAAAGATCTACCACCTGCTCCGGCTCAGCGTCGGAAGCTGGAGAATCCACCGGCCCAGAACCTCAAGTACTTACCCGAAAGCCGATAACCCAATTTTCCTCCATAGGGTAACATTGACTGGTTTCTTCTGAAATTTCTTTTAAGTGTCGATTTTTGCAAACTACAAACATTCTTTAAAAATCGTACCAACTCTGAAAACGTAATTGCTTACCTGTTTTAGATTGAGGACCCGGTACTGAGCCTAGGAGCCCAGTACTGGATTACAAAATTAACGAGAACATACCATACATGTAACTTGAATTTCTCCCATAGGGAATCATTGACTGTTTTTCTATGAAATTTCTTCTAAGTGTCAACTTTTAAAATAGCAAAATATTGCCTAAAAATCACAACAGTAATTAAGTCGACTTTACTCACTTGTTTCCAAGAACTGTCCCAAGACTGAATCTAGGATCCAGTCTTGGAGTTAGAAAAGTAATCCTGAAAGTAATCTATTGCAAATAACTTAAAACTTCCATTGAGCTCAATGTACTATTGTGTTTGAAATTGTGTTGCCTATTGCAACACCTGTAACTATTAGCTACAAAAGTCAATTGCAGATTGCAAAAGTATTTAACTAAAGCATCTCATTCTGAGAAAGTATATTTTAATACCTATTGTTGGTTCTAAAACAAACGTATGGTAAATGCTACTTACCAGTATGCATCTGTTCTTGGCATGTAGAGCTGCTGCAGTCACATTATTGCATTAGATCGCCGCCTAGTGTTGGGTCCGGATGTTGCACGTTGTTGTCTTGGAAGAGTCTTCGAGATCTCACGAGATAGGTGACTCCTCCCCTGGACTACAGTGCGCATGGACAGCTCCTCCATCGTCAGATTGTTTTTTCGCCATTGTGGCAAAGATGGAGGATAGTAATAGAAAGAAAAGGTGTCCATGTAAATGTATCTAAGTAAGATAGTACTGCAACTGTGCTCCGCACCAGGGAGGAGGGTGGGCATGTGACTGCAGCAGCTCTACATGCCAAGAACAGATGCATTCTGGTAAGTAGCATTTACCGTTCGAGGCATATGAGCTGCTGCAGTCACATTATTGCATAGACTCTATAGCAGTTCCTCCTCTAGTGGTGGTTACCGGTGGCAGTTGCAGTAGTTTGGAAAAGTGTTTTAGGGACAGCCTGACCTACAGAAGCTTGTTGTTTGGCTTGCACATCAACACAATAGTGTTTAGTGAAGGTGTGTATGGTAGACCATGTAGCTGCCTTACAAATGTGTTCTAAGGGGATATTCCCTACAAAAGCCATGGATGCCCCCATTTTGCGCGTGGAATGTGCTCTTGGGGGAATAGTTAATGTGCGTTTAGCTTTTTGATAACATATTTGTATGCACTTAACTATCCATCTGGCTATTCCTGCCTTTGAAATAAGGTTACCCTTATGAGGTTGACAGAAAGACACAAACAACTGTTTTGTCTTCCTAAATGGTTTAGTTTGGTCTATGCAGTAGAGTAGAGCCCTTCTGACATCCAGTGTGTGGAGTGCTCTTTCAGCTACTGACTGTGGTTTTTGAAAAAAGACAGGTAACTCAATTGATTGTTTAATGTGAAAACTAGTTATGACCTTTGGTAGGAATTTAGGGTTTTTCCTGAGAACTACCTTATTTTGATGTATTTGCATGAAAGGTTCTTGAATTGTTAGTGCCTGCAATTCACTTACTCTTCTGAGTGAAGTGATTGCTATTAGAAATGCCACCTTCCATGTTAGGAACTGTAATTCGCAAGAATGTAGAGGCTCAAAGGGTGGACCCATAAGTCTAGTAAGTACAATGTTAAGATTCCAGACTGGGGAATGTGGAGCTCTTGGAGGGATTACTCTTTTGAGCCCTTCCATAAATGCCTTAATGGGTGGTATTCGGAAAAGAGACACGTGTTGTCTGTTCTGGAGGTATGCTGCAATAGCAGCTAGGTGTAATCTTGTAGATGAATATGCTAGATGACATCTTTGTAAGTGTAGCAGATAACAAATTATGTTTTGGACAGAAGCGTCTAGTGGATTGATTTGATTATTTTGGCAGTAAATAACAAATCTTTTCCATTTGTTTGCGTAACAGGCCCTGGTAGTGGGACGTCTTGCCTCTTTGATGATATTCATACAATCAGGAGGCAGGTTAAGGTATCCGAACTCTAAGACTTCAGGAGCCAGATTGCTAGGTTCATTTGGTTGGGGTCTGGGTGTTGTATCTCTCCATGGTTCTGTGTGAGTTGTTTTGGAGAGAGGTGTAGTCTTTGATGAGGGACTACCGAGAGTTCTAGGAATGTTGTGTACCATGGTTGTCGTGCCCATGTGGGAGCAACTAGGATCATCGTAAGTGTTTGTTGCTTTAGTTTGCGTACCACTAATGGAATGAGTGGGGTTGGCGGAAAAGCGAATGCAAATCTGCCTGACCAGTTCATCCATATCGCATTGCCCTTTGACTGCGGGTGTGGGAACCTGGCGGCGAAGGATGGGCATTTTGCGTTTTCCTTTGTGGCGAACAGATCTATGTCTGGGTGTCCCCATGTTTGAAAGAATGGGAGTAGGACTTCTGGGTGAATTTCCCATTCGTGGATCTGTTGACTGTGTCTGCTCAATAGGTCTGCAATCTGGTTGTTTACTCCTGGGAGATGTTCTGCTAGAAGATGGATGTTTTGTGGAATGGCCCATTTCCATATCTTTTGCGCTAGTTGTGATAGCTGCAGAGTGTGTCCCCCCCTGGTTCTGTATATAGAACATTGCTGTCATATTGTCCGTCCGGACTAGGACAGTCTTGTTGGCTATGTGTTTTTGAAACGCCTTCATTGCTTGAAAGATTGCCAGTAATTCTAGGTAGTTTATGTGGTGTATTTTTTGGTGCGGTGTCCATAGACCTTGCACTGTATGTTGAAGTAGATGGGCTCCCCACCCTGTGAGTGATGCGTCCACTGTCAACATTACTGGTGGAACTGGCTCTTGGAACAGTCGTCCTTTTGAAAGGTTTTGTGTGTTCCACCACTGCAGAGAGCGATGGGTACGACTGTCTACCAACACTAGGTCCTTTAGTTTCCCTTGAGCCTGGTTCCATTGTGTTGCTAGGCATTCTTGTATGGGACGCATTTGTAGCCGAGCATGTGGAACTATGAATATGCAAGATGCCATCATGCCTATGAGTTGCATAAACACTCTTGCTGTCAGGTTGGAATTTTAGGATCATTGCTTGAATGTTCTGTATCCTGGCTGGAGCTGGGTAAGCCTTTGCTACTGTGGAGTCTATAGTTGCTCTCAGATACTGCTGTATATGGGAGGGTTGTAGATGGGATTTTGGGTAGTTGAGGGAAAATCCCAGATTGTGTAATAGATGGATTGTGGTCACAGTGTGCTGCAGGCATTGGTGATGTGATTTGGCTTTTATCAGTCAATCGTCTAGGTATGGAAACACATGAATATGTTGTCTCCTTAGATGTGCTGCCACTACTGCTAAGCATTTTGTGAACACCCTTGGTGCTGTTGTTACCCCGAAGGGTAGGACTTTGAATTGGTAGTGCTGTCCCTGCACTACAAATCTGAGGTATTTCCTGTGTGCAGGATGAATAGGTATGTGAAAATATGCATCTTTTAGATCTAGCGTGGAGAGAAAATCGCCTTGCTGTAGTAGTGGTAGTACTTGTTGGAGTGTGATCATGTGAAAATGATCGGAGTGTATATATTGATTGAGGGGACGAAGGTCGAGAATGGGCCTGAGGGAGCCGTCTTTTTTGGGGATTATGAAATAGAGAGAGTAAACTCCCTTCTCTTGTTGCTGCAGGGGAACTGGTTCTATAGCGTGCTTTTGTAGCATTGCTAAGACCTCCTGTTGTAATAGTATGGTATGTTCCTCTGACATTGGTCTGTGTTTGGGTGGTATGTTGGGTGGGGTAGATGTAAGTTCTAGACAGTAACCAGAATGGATAATTTGCTTCACCCACCTGTCTGTCGTGATGGATTCCCAGACAGGTAGGAACTGTGATAATCTGCCTCCGACTGGTGTTAAGTGGTCTGGAGGCAGGTGTAAGAGGTCACTGTTTGGGAGTGGTGGAGGTACGGTTGTTGTTGTTACCTCTACCTCTGCCTTTAGTATTGTTTCCTCTATATCCTCCTCTGCCTCTGTGAAATGTGTTTTGAGAGGTAGTTTGGAAAGGTTGAGAGGTTTGTGTATTATTCCCTCTCCCTGTACCTCTATAGGAGGATCTACGAAAGGAACGTTTGGATTGATAAGACTGCAGTGCACCCATAGATTTAGCGGTGTCAGTATCCTTTTTCATTTTGTCTAATAGGACATCTGTTTCAGGCCCGAACAGGAAATCTTGGTTAAGGGGTTGATTGAGAATAGTGGTTTGCACCTCAGGTTTAAAACCTGATATGCGTAGCCATGCGTGTCTCCTTAACATCACGCTTGTATTGACTGTTCTAGAGGCTGTGTCAGCTGCATCTAGAGCACACTTTATTGAGGCATTAGTGATGAACTTTCCTTCCTGGATAAGGTCATTTGCCTGTTGTTTATATGGGTCAGGGAGATGTTGTAGCAGCTCCTCTAGTTTGTCGTAGTGCGCCCTGTCATATCTAGCTAACAATGCTTGTGTGTTAGCTATTCTCCAGGTGTTGGCTGCTTGTGAAGCCACCCTTTTCCCAGATGCCTCCAGTAGTTTGGACTCTTTTTCTGGTGGTACAGCATCGACAGTGGTTTGTGAGTTAGCCCTTTTTCGTGCATTGGCGACTACTAGAGAGTCCAGCTGTAGTTGACCCTTGATGTATGTAGGGTCGGAGGGTGCTGCTCTATATTTATTTTCCATTCTAGGGTTGAGTATTCTAGCCCTAATTGGGTCTTTGAATATTTCTGGTGCATGTTTTAAAACCCCTTTGAGCATGGGTAATGTGCGTACACTTCTTTCTGTGGTTGGGAAGGTGTCCAGCAAGAAATCCTCTTCCATAGCGTCAGCATGCATATCTACCCCGTGGAAACTAGCAGCCCTGTCTACTAACTGATGGAATGCAATGGTGTCGTCAGGAGGGGATGGTTTTGAAGGATATGGAGTGGGGTCTAGAAGAGGTGTGTTATTGTCTGGTGAATATGGGTCTCCCCATGTGTCCAGGTTGGGATTTGTGTCATCAGGATCTTCATAAGGGTCTTATGATCATTATTTATGTCCTCATCTGGGTCCCCATCAGGCTGTGGAGGCATGGGTGGTGTGTATGGCACATAAGGCAGAATAGGAGAGAGAGGAGGAGGAGTAACAGGCCTAATGGGAGAAGTAGCAATGTCCTTCCTTTTTAGAGGAATAGGAGAGGGTAAGGCAGGAGGAATTTTCCTCTTGTGGAGCACCACATGACCTGTGTTAGGGTCTATGATGATTCTTTTCTGTTTTGGATCGACAGGATCCGGATAAAACAGCTCCTCCCCTGTATTTGGTGGTTTCGGCACCGAAGATTTTTGGTGTTTCTTACTGGGAGTTGAAGGATTTGTAGGCTTCGGCTTCGACTTGTTTGGCTCGGGAACCTTGTTTTTGTTCGGTTCGGGAGCTTTATTGACTTCGATGTCCTTTTTCGGATCGACCGTTTTCTTGGGTTCGATCTGTTTTTTCGGCTCGGTGACCTTTTTGGAGTCGTTAGTCTTTTTCGGGTCGATTAACTTTTTCGGGTCGATATTTTTCTTGGGATCCACCGTTTTCTGCTCGAGATGCTTCGGCTCGACGTTTTTGGGAACGGTCGAGTCTCTCGGCGCCGGAGCCGGAGTTGGTGCCGTATGCGTTTTTCTCGGCGCCGAAGGCATTTTTGGTGTAGGGAGATACGGTTTGCTCGGTCCCGAGCTACCGGAAGGATTTTCTATTATCTTCGGAGCCGGGCCCGAGGGCGGGGCTTCCGAAGGGATGTTTCGATCGTGACGAAGGCCTTGTGGCGATGTCTTGACCGGAGCCTTATGTGGGGTGATTGGGACAGGGGCATCAGTACTCACGTGCTGCCCCGCCGGGATTGAGTCATCTGAGTCCGATTCTTCGACTGCGACGAGCTGTAGGTCGTCCGAGTCCTCGGCATCCGAGGGGTCGTCGAAGATATCGTCCGGTGCCAGTGCTGCTGCTTGTCGATGCATCGCTTGTCGATGGGCCCTCCGGTTCCTGATTGTCTTCTTGGAACGGAAGCGCGCGCAGGCTGAGCAGTCTTCTTCTTTATGCGCCGGAGATAGACATCTGTTGCACACCGGGTGATGATCCGTGTGGGTATTTAGCACCGCACTGGGGACATTTTTGAAGGGGGTCCTTTCCATGGGCCCGAGGCCCACGTGGCGTCGATAGGCCCGGAGGCCTGCGTCGATGAAAATATGGGAAATAAAGTCCTGTAAAGTTGTAGGGTGTCGACCGGAGAGCAATCCCGTCGAGATACGTTTGATTTGCTGTGAGTAAAGTTGAAAACTTCGGAGTCGAAGTTGGCGTCGCAGAAGTACATCCGAACCAGATGGCGGAAAAAAACAATCTGACGATGGAGGAGCTGTCCATGCGCACTGTAGTCCAGGGGAGGAGTCACCTATCTCGTGAGATCTCGAAGACTCTTCCAAGACAACAACGTGCAACATCCGGACCCAACACTAGGCGGCGATCTAATGCAATAATGTGACTGCAGCAGCTCATATGCCTCGAACATTTTTTTATATAAACCATTGGCCTAGAGCTAAGTTATTGAGTGTGTGAGACCATTTGCTGACTGTGTGTGTGCAACAAATGCTTTACACTGTCCTCTGATACTGCCTTACTGCTCGACCAAGCTACCACCAGAGAGTAAGGTTATATCTAACTTTAGCCTCTGCCAAACCTCTGGGGACTGTGGACTCTGTACACACTGTACCTATTTGGGAACAGTATATACAGAGCCACTTTCTCACAGGGGTACCACTCTCTCTGGATCTGCGCTTGCTGGCGCGGAAAAAGAAAGAACTGACGTCGCGTCTTAGTAGCTCCAGCGACGTCATCTCGGGGACTACGATGCCAGCGATGTACGCGGAGCTGTACGACGACGCCTACCAACGCGCATGGGTACTGCTGATGAAAAACTTTCTGGATCCAGTCTGACGCCTGGGGATATTCTAAGGTAAAGAATCTATCACTAACGTGTCTCTTTCAGATCCAGCCTTCCCCTGATGGACCGTAAAAAAAGCTTTTAGTGGCAATCGGATCGCCCAAAGCTCCAATAAGTTGATATGGAGCCTGGCTTCCGCCGGAGACCAGAGTCCTCTGATCTCCACCTCTCTCAGATGGCCGCCCCATCCCAGAAGAGACACATCCGTCACTACTGTGAGATCTAAGTGTAGAACGGAGAGGGGTCTGCCTCTGACCCAAACGTGGGTCGTCAGCCACCACTGCAGGTCTTTCGCTGTGCCCTCTGATATCTGAACTAGGTCTGTAAGATTTCCTCAATGCTGTGCCCATTGGAACTTCAGATCCCACTGCAGAGCGCATATGTGCCATCTGGCATAATCCACTAGCAGGATGCAGGAAGCCCAACAGCCTCAGAGTCATTCTCACCAAAATCCAGGATAGAGGCTAGAACATAGGTATCATAGCCTGAATATCCTGGACTTGCTGTTTGGGAGGATAGGCCCGAAACTGCACTATGTCCAGAACCGCTCAGATGAAAGGGAGCGTCTGAGAGGGATTTGGGTGTGACTTCGGCACATTGTTAGTGAACCTCAGCGAATGCAGGAGGTTCGCCGTAGTCTGGAGGTGGGAGATAACTGCTTTGAACGAGCCCGCCTTCAACAACCATTTGTCGAAATGGGGGAAGACTGGAACCCCTGATCTCCGCAGATGGGCTGCAACCACTGCCATCACCTTGGTGAACACCAGAGGGGCACTGGCGAGGCAAACTGAAAGCGCTCGTGGCCCACAATAAACCGCAGGTAGCGACGATGGGCAGGCAGGATAGGGATATGAAAGTAAGAGTCCTGAAAGTCCAGCGCTACCATCCAGTCTTCTGGGTCCATGGCAGACAGGACCTGAGCAAGGGTGAGCATTTTGAACTTCTTTTTGAAGAAGTAGTTGATGGTTCTGAGGTCGTGGATAGGAGGAAGGCCTCCATGCTTCTTTGGAACCAGAAAATAGCGGGATTAACAACCACAGCCTATTTCTGGCCAGGGAACCCTTTCAATAGCTCCCTTGGCCAAGAGAGTTATGACTTCCTCATGGAGTAGGGCAAGGTGATCCTCCGTCAGCTGATCGTAAACTGGAGGAAAAGGTAGTCTTGAAGGGGAGGGAGTAGTCCCTTTTGACTATTTGCAGCACCTACCAGTCTGAGGTGATGTTCTGCCAGTGGTGGAGATGATGGCGTATTCTGCCACCAACTGGAAGTGAATGATCCTGGGGGATTGGACTAGGAGGGTTTGTGGCTTGGCTCGACTTCTGACCTCCCGACCCTTGGGGTTGCGGTGAACCGTGTCCACAGCCCCGCAGAGGTTGCTGAACTTGCAGGCCCTCTGGCTGGAATAGAGTTGGCGTGGTTGGTAGCACCTTCCAAAGCCGCAAAAAGCAAACACAGGCCAGGATGTTGTGGTGAGGCCCAAGGACTTGGCCGTAGCCCACGAGTCCTTAAAACACTGAAGTGCCACATTTGCTTTGTCACCGAAGAGACGGTAGCCATCAAAGTGCAAGTCCATAAGCTTTGCCTGGACATCCCTTGAAAAATGAGACGTCCTCAGCCAGGCTTGGCAATGTACAACCACTGATGTGGAAATTGCTCTACCTAGCTCGAATGGAAAACTTCGGTGCATCTCTCCAGTCTGAAATAGCTTGGGAGAGCAGAATCCGGTCCTCCTCCGAGACTTTGGGCAGCACCTGGCAACCGTGTCCCATATCAAATGAGAATAACGGCCCAAAAGGCATGCAGTGTTCACCGACCGCAATGCAAGACTAGCGGAAGAGAACATTTTCTTCCCAAAGCTTTCCAGTCTTTTGGATTCACTATCCAGGGATGCGGAAGGAAATGCTCCACAGGAAGTGAGGTGGCGTGGGGTGGACGGTAAGGAAAGCTGGGTCGCCCGGTGCAGGGCGAAGACGGCAGGCAATCGTTCTGTTCAGAGGAGTCTCTGTGCTGCGCTTGGACCAGGTGCCCAGAAGAACGTCTGTTAAGGCCTCATTGAAAGGCAGCAAGGGTTCTGCGCTGGGGACACCAGGCTGCAGGATCTCTGTCAAAATGTTAGTCTTGACTGCCACCGTAGGGAGCTGTAGGTCCAAGATCTCCACAACCCTACGCACCACCATAGCAAATGATGCCCCCCTCCTCCATAGCCAGGTTAGGGGGAGACACCATGCCAGAATCTGGGGAGGTATCCAGTCCACTGGCATCACCCAGTTCCTCATACCCATATATGTCTCAAGGTTGCGGGATTTCTAAGGGATCATGCTCCCCCTCCCAATCCTCCTCATCCATTCCTAACACTTCAGAATATGGCAGGTTTAAGGGCATGGAGTCAGGTTTGCAGGAACGAGCCTGACGCTCACTCACCCGCCGAGCGGAGGTGATGGCCACCAGGAAGACAGTTTTCAAAATCAATAACCGCAATGGACAGTTATGAAGAGGCTCAAATCGTGCGCACATTAGATATGTGAGAACCAGGTTCAAATCCCATTGAGGCATCACAAAAGGAATAGGAGGGAAAAGGTGAAAAGATAGGGCTGATCAGGCAACCTAAGAAAGGCCGAAAGAGCAGAGATGTAGCCCTTGATAGTGCCCAAAGCAGAGCCCTGCTGGGCTAAAGAAAGGAGGAACAATAGGACCTCAGAAAGAGGGGCAGCAAGAGGATCAACAGATTTTGCTGTGCACCATGCCACAAATGTTTTCCACTGACAGGTGTATTCCGTTTTATTGGAGGGACGCCTGGCTGCCAGAATCACATTGCAGACTTCGGGAGGTAAGTCAAATGGAATCAGCTGTCACCACTCAATCTCCACGCAAGGAGGTGTAGGCTGGACAGGTTCGGGTGGAGGACTGTCCCCTGTTGCTGCGACAGGAGATTCTCCCAAAGAGGCAATCAGATCGGGGGACCCACGCTCAAACTGAGTAGCTCAGGATACCAAACTCTTCAAGCCCAGTCCGGTGCCACAAGAATGACTTGGGCCCGGTCGCTCCTGATCTTCTTCAGCACTCTGGGCAGAAGTGGAATAGGCGGAAAGGCGTACAACAGACCACAACTCCACTCGCGACGAAAAGCTCCGCCTAGCGGGTGCCGCCTTGGAAACTCCAACACGCAAAACTGCTGACATTGTGCATTCTCTTCGGCGGCGAATAGATCTAACCAAGGTTCTCCCCACAACTGAAAGAGACCTTGCACCACATCCGAGTGAAGACGCCATTCGTGATCCAACATGCACCGTCGGCTGAGTTTGTCCGCCTTGGCGTTTAGTGAACCCGCCAGGTGTTGAACCACCAAGGAAATGCCTTGACGTTCCAGCCACGTCCGGAGACGTAGAGCCTCCTGACATAGGGTCCACGACCCCACCTCGCCCTCTTTGTTGCAGTACCACATAGCGGTGGTGTTGTCTGTGAACACCTGCACTACTCTCCCCTTGACAGAGGGAAGGAATGCTTTGAGTGCAAGTAGGATCGCCCTGAGCTCCAAAAGGTTGATATGGAGCTTGGACTCCGCCGGAGACCAGAGGCCTTTGATCTCCGCCTCTCCCATGTGGCCGACCCATTCCAGGAGGGACGCGTCCGTCACTACTGTGTGCTCCGGTTGGGGAAGGGAGAGGGATCTGCCCCTGACCCAACGCTGGTTCGTGAGCCACCATTGCAAGTCCTGTGCAGTGCCCTCTGAGATCTGGACGTAGTCAGACAGGTTCCCCTGATGCTGCGTCCACTGGAACTTCAGGTCCCACTGCAGAGCCCGCATATGCCATCTGGCATGATCGATCAGCAGGATGCAGGAGGTCATGAGGCCCAGCAGCCTCAGTGTCTTCCTGACCGAAACCCACGACCAGGGCTGAAGGATCGGAATCATAGCCCGAATTTCCTGAACTCACTGTTCGTGTGGATAAACCCGGAACTGCGCCGTATCCAGAACTGCTCCAATGAAGAGGAGCTTCTGAAAGGGAATCAGGTGCGACTTCGGCACGTTGATGGAAAACCCCAGCAAATGCAGGAGGTCGGCCGTAGTCTGGAGGTGGGAGACGACTGCCTGGGTAAAGCCCGCTTTCAACAGCCAGTCGTCGAGATAGGGGAAGACTGAAACCCCTGATCTGCGCAGATCAGCTGCGATCACCGCCATCACTTTCGTGAACACCCGAGGGGCGCTATTAAGGCTGAAAGGGAGCACGGTAAACTGAAAGTGCTTGTGGCCCACCGTGAACCGTAGCTAACGCCGGTGGGCTGGCAGGATGGGAACATGAAAATAAGCATCCTGCAAGTCAAACGCTACCAGCCAGTTTTGCGGGTCTAGAGCAGACAAGACCTGAGCTAGCGTGACATCTTGAACTTCTCCTTCCGGAGGAAGCGATTGACGTTCCGGAGGTCTAAGATACGGCGCAGACCTTTGTCCTTCTTCGGAACCAAGAAGTAGTGGGAGTAATAACCACGACCTACTTCTGGTGTCGGAACGTGCTCGATGGCCCCCTTGGCCAAGAGGGCTGTAACTTCCTGCTGGAGAAGTGCCAAGTGTTCCCCCGACATGCGGTGGTACCAAGGTGGCATGGCTGGAGGGGCAGATTCGAAGGGGAGGGAGTTGCCCCTGCAGACTATTTGCGAATCCTGCCACCCACTGGCTTCAGGTGGGCCTGAAACACCGGACTAGGAAAGTTTAGAGGCGGCGGCGGCAGGGGAGGTGGTGGACTGACCCGTCCGCTGTCCCCGGGATTCACCACAGTGGGTCCCACGTCCGCAGCTGCGCTGAGACTGTGGCTGCGCAGACTTGCGGGTCTGAAAAGAACACGCCTGGGTGCCCCGACCTTGACCTCGAAAGCATCGAAAAGCGTACCCCGAGGGAGTACACATGGTGGCGAGACGTAAAGACTGGGGCGTAGCCCGAGAGTCCTTAAAGCGTACCAGGGTGCTATCCACCTTATCACCAAAGAGGCGTGTACTGTCAAAGGGCATGTCCAACAGGGTGTTTTGGACATTCCCAGAGAAGCCAGTAGTGCGGAGCCAAGCATAACGACGGAGCGCCACAGTTGTGGAAAGTGCCCTACCGAGAGGATCGGCCGTGTCAAGCCCACAACGAATAGGAAATTTTGCAGAATCTCTGCCTTCGGTAATGGCTTGGGAGAGAACCGCCCGTGCTTCCACAGGGCACTGAGGCAGCACCTGTGCCACAGTGTCCCACACAGAATGGGAATAGCGGCCTAGCAGGCACGCAGTATTCAGCGCCCGCAACCCAGAGCTGGCAGATGTGAAAATCTTCTTCCCAAATTGCTCCAGTTCCCTAGATTCCTTGTCCGGAGGAGCAGAAGGGAACGCACTCGGCAAGGCAGAAGCCTGGACTACCAGACTCTCAGGCGTCGGGTGTTGTGTGATAAAGCTGGGGTCGCCCGGCGCCGGGTGATGGCGGCACGCCACACCCTTGTCTACAGGGACTCCTGTTAGGTTTAATCCAGGTGCCCAACAGGATATCAGTAAGCGCTTCATTCAAGGGCAGTAATGGCTCCGCAGAGGAGGACTGCGGCTGCAGGACCTCAGTCAGGAGATTGGTCCTGATAGGTACAGAAGGGAGCTCGAGGTTAAGAGCCTCAGCTGCCCGACGTAAAACCACCGAAAAAGTCCCAACATCCTCCGTGGCCATGGAAGAAGGGGACAGAGTGCCAGGGTTTGGAGAGAAATCCAGATTCACTGGACCCTCCACATCGCCTTCCCACTCAGGCTCATCCTCGCATTGAGCTGCAAGAGGGTCCTCAGACCCCTCCCAGTATTCCCCTTTGTCCACCGGTTGCTGAAGGGGCCGGTAAGGACGAGGTGCCCTGGGAAACTGGATAAACTCCCCTCCAAGAAATGGAATGGGGGGGTAAGATACCAGTCCCAGGTCGGCGCCATCCGGCGTCAGTGGCGGCGCCAGATCCAGGGCCGGCACTGGCGGTGCCACAGGGTATGGTGCCGGCGTAGCCGAGGCCAGAGGCGGCGGCACGGGGCTAAACCCTTCCGACGGATCCGCGGGGCCCGAAGGTGCTCCAGAGGGACCCGGCGGGACAAACAAATGGCGCAAGGCCGACATAAAGGCCTGCACCTCGTCCGAAGTCGTGTGCAGCCCAGGAAAGGGAGGGTAGGCTGCAGGCAACGACGGGGGCTCCAACGGAGCCGCGGGGAGTTACCTCCCGCCCGCCCCCTCCACTGCCTCCCGCGACCGGTGAGGGGTAGAAGAAGAGCAACGACGCTTCTTCGACATTTTATGGCGCCGAGACTTACCATCCCCGATTCCGACGAGCGATGCTGATGGCTCTGCAACCGGTCCCGGGACCTTGATCGGCGCGCAACCAATTGCCGGACCGCCAACAACTTTCAGGAAAGCTCCCGCAAAACTTTCAGTGCCATGGCCCGGCAATCGGGGCACGCCTCTGGGTCATGGGCGTGCCCCAAGCAGAAAGGACACACGTCGTGAGAGTCTGACACCGACATGTTTCGACGGCATGCCCTACAGGACTTAAACTCGGGCATCTCTATTGCACCAGGAGTCAAGTGCACGACAAAAGAAGTTGTCAGAAACCAAGTTAAAACTTTTAACTAGGGGTACCGCTGTCTCTCGGATCTGCGCTTCTGCGTGGAAAAAGAAATAACTGATGTCAGCGCGCCTGGGCACATCTAAGTAGCTCTGACGACGTCAGCTTGGCGGCTACGATGCCAGCAACGTACGCGGAGCCGTACAACGATGCCTACCGACGCACACGGGTACTACTGACGAAAACTTTCCAGATCCAGTCTAACGCCTGGGGATATTCTAAGGTAAGGAATCTATCACTAACGTGTCTCTTTCAGATAGGGATCGAGATCGTAGAGGCGACCTCCGTTGTGCCAGGCCGCGATCAGTTTGAGGGCCGCTCCCTCAAAGCCTTTGGCGGCACGGCAATCGGAGCACGACTTTGTGTCGTGGTTGCGCTCCAGGTGCCGGAGACACACTAAGTTGGGGTCCGTGACCGACATGGCACAGTGAAAGGCGCAGTACGGCTTGAACCCTGAGGTCTTCTTGCAATACATCCGTAGCACACCAAAAGAAGTTAAAAAAAAGTGTGTCAAAAAATGACCAGGGGTAAGCTCTTGTCGATGGATCTGCGCTGGCTGGCACAGAAAGAAACAAACTGACGTCAGCGCACTGGAGTGGTGGTTATATTGACAACGCAGACGAACACGTCGTCGTTGTCAAGTGGAGTCGACCGGCGCCATCTACTGGTGCGCAGGGGTATTGCAAAGAAAAATCTTCCGGATACTGCCTGAAAGTTCAAAGGTAAGGAATCTGCGGCTAGATGTCTCTATCAGACTTGACCCATGTGCTGGTATCTTTGCAAAATGGGAGTCGTGTAGCTGCAGAGGGTGTACACTAATATCAGGCCAAGGTGGCAGGTGGCCATTCAAGAAGTCAAGTATGAGTGGAAAAAGCGTCACATGCAACCTTTAAATATCCTTGAGTAGTGGAACTACTGGTCAATTCTTGCTGAAGGGTTGTTTTGAGGGTGGAAGTGTGAAAGCAAAGTGCATGGCAACAGGAGGGTTCGGACGCCTTTGATGTGGATGCCTGTGAGCAGGGGCTGTTATAGCGTCAACCCCCTACCGCAGCCACTGCACAGCAATACTCATCAACCCAGAGCGATCACTAGTCTTCTGGCACAATGTTTTCCCTGCAAAACTGCATGCATGTAGGTGCCCAAACCACCCCAACGATGTAGGTTTGCATTCTCAAAGAAAAACTGCACTAAATAGAAGACCGACAAATAGGAGTGTTGTTACTGCAAGCATTTTTTAATACAAAATGAGTTGTTTACCTTGAAAGAATTCATTGGTACAGCTTCAGTTTCTGCCTCAATTAAACTAACTGAGGGAATCACACAGCAACATGGTCAGTTCGGAGAACCAAACATAATAAAAGCGGACATAGCCCATTTCCATTTTCACATACCCCCAAAAAGGTCAGTTTTGTCAAATTAATTTTATTACAAAGAGAAGCAGCATACAAAAGTGAGCGGCCGGCACCAGTGCTGATGACCTGTTAAGGGACAAACGGACAAGTGTTCAAGGGTCCAGCTTCTGTAGGACGTGCACAAGGTATGCTCATCTGCTCCAAGTGGAATGATGGTTTAAATAATAAATAAAGGGAAAAGCTACGCAGATAAATAAGTGTAATATGGTTTGGAAGTAGAATTCTCTTCACTAGCGCCCCCTTGTGCCATCCGGTAGCGCCACTGCTCAAATGATCCTAAGGGGGAGCGCACAAGACGAGAACAGGGCCTACCAGGGACATCTGATACAGTGTCCTGTGACATAAGGGGGTGCTTCCTGTGACGTCAGCGGGTGCCCCGCTATCAGAGAGTGCTGCAAGTGGTTTACTAGAAGAAAATGTCCACGAATGCTCAAAACCATCCCTGAAGTCGAACTGCTTCGTTAGTCTTTTAAAAGCTCACTAGTTGAGGCAGAAGAGGCTCTGAAGATGGCATTCTGTAACACTCTACCATGTGTGTGTCCTATTAATTCATAAAGACACGCTTGCCAGGTAAAAGCATCTTTAAAAATCAACCAGAAGATAAAAAGTCCCACTTCAGACCGCCCCACATCTGTGCCTGTTCGAGGTATGGATGATTTGCAGACGGTGCCCCCGGGGTCCCGCAGCAGGGGTAGTGTCCATTATGCCTGTGCGGAAGCCATATTTAAGAAGGTGCATATTTCGGCTGTAGCGTTCACACCCTGCAGTGTGCAGCAGCCGCATGTAGAATTTGTTCCTCCGCCTTAACTTCTTTTCCTGGAAATTTAGAGTCTTCCAGTTGCATTTTGATCTGGCAGAAAACATCCCCTACACGGCACAGAGGGGAATTTTACCTACATAAATATTCACATGAAAACAAAAACAAATAAGGCAGCTTTTAACACAACTTTTCTTTTACACTTTTAACAATATAATTTTCCCTATCTCGAATAAATATACATCCAAGTGCACATCGTTGTGATAAAAAAAAGTGTCTGGAAGTAGCGCCTTCCTTGTGGTCAGTATTATCTCTTGGTGCCCGGCGTCTTAGGTGGGGTGGTAGTAGTGCTTTTCTTCGACATGGTCGGGATCTTGGAGGGTTTGGAGGTGCCCCGTCGGGAGCTGCCGAGGCCTCCCTGGGCGCTGCTTTCGGACGTATCTGAGCAGGCAGACTGCGTCTCCAATAGGTCAAAGTCAGAGGCGTCGCTCCCCCGCCGACTGCTAGCACGGCTTCCGGCGCGGCTTCCAGCACGACTAGCCGGTCGGCTCGGCGTCTTCTTAAGGTCTGAAATATGAAGAGACACAAACTATCTTGTAGAATAGACTGAGCAAGAGAAGGCATCCAGATTACAGGGGCCACGGCCCATTCAAGACTACTGTATGACAGACCTAGAGCAGGAGTCTCCAACCTTTTCTGTTATAAGAGCTACTTATGATCAATCATCATCCAGAGCTACCAATATCATTAGTGTTGTAATAATGATAGATCAGACAAGATTTTGTTTGCTGCCACCCTATGTAAAATTACCCGCAGTGATAACCTCTGAATCAGGCACAGTAGCTAGCGGTAATTTAAAAAAGGTTTTGTCAATTTGGAATGCCTTTATGTAGGTAGTACATAACAGCCATAGCTTAAATAGCCCAGGCACCAAGGTAATATTAGCAATAAAGCTCCCCAACGCCACATGATTTATCACTCCAATATCAGCTTTATATTTTGGAAATTCACCTATCAGCTTATCAGTTCCAATTTTGGTATACATATTTAATTCGATCAAACAAAAGCTTCTACTTTAGTAGGTTGGGCTGCACACAGAAGAGCTACTTCTAGGCAGCTGAAGAGCTCATGAGCTACTCATTGGAGAAGCCTGGCCTAGAGACTGCTGTAGATGGGAAACTTAAGCCCTCAGAGAGTTGATGCATTACAAGGCTCTTTGCTACCCCAGACCACCTAGCACTCTCTCATTTAAAGTTTCTCTCTCAGTCACCCTCTCTTCTGTGAAAATCGCCAGATGTCCCTTTTTTTTCATCTCCGCTAAGCGCCAAGATGCTCCTTGGAGTGAACGTCGCGCTCTCCATAAACTCTTTTCATTCATTCATTAAGAGGAGGAGCATGCTTCTAGGAGCTTATGCTTTACAGGGAAAGGCTCACTTCCCCAAGGAAAAGTTTAACTATTGAGATCTTCCTCTTTTTCTCTGCTATAACTTTGAATTAAACCCCTTAAACTTGAGTGGGAGGTTCTGCTTGTAGGAGTGAACTTCCCTTAAAAATATCTCAACGGAGGATAGGCTTGGAGAGCTCTCTTCCACCATCCATAGGATAATGGATGCAG
Source organism: Triturus cristatus (assembly GCF_964204655.1). Taxonomy (NCBI): domain Eukaryota; kingdom Metazoa; phylum Chordata; class Amphibia; order Caudata; family Salamandridae; genus Triturus; species Triturus cristatus. Next base: position 581,521,772 of record NC_140584.1, read on the forward strand.
CACCTGTAGCTGGTTTTATAGAGTAAATGTGGTGTGGTGCACTGAATGCTGCAGTGGAGCACGGCACACGCTTGTCGACATCTGTATCAGTAAATTAAATGCCAACTAACACAGCTGGGTTTTGAAACTCATGTGGACGATGTGCCCACACATCTATAAAATATTCCTGGCAAGGGGACTCATGCCGAGCTGAACCACACTTGAATGCTTGGGACTGTGGGCAGGAATTCAGGCCAGTCTGGCAAGCGAGTCAGTCGGAGCTGGAGCTTCCCTGTGATTAAGGGGTCATCATAGTATTGGGCAATAGCTAGTTGGGTCAAGAAGATTACTATTGATTGACTAATGAAACAGAGTTAGCCTTGTCCGGAAGCACTTTGACTCTGCAGCCTTAAATGCGCCTGCAGGGAAAAGAAATTTGAACAAGTGTCCTCGAGGGAGAGCCGAGACAGCTAACAGCAAGAGGTTAAAACTCAACTGGCGCTGGACACTCACAATTTTCTTCCCTGTGTGCTGCAAATACACAGAGAGAACCTATCTGGAAAACAAGTGACTAGGGAAACTTACTCTGTAGCCCTTACTCCTGCTCTGATGCCGAGTGGAAGTACCTTTACCATCCCTCAAACCCTGAATACCCTAGAACTTCTTCCAGTAGAAATTATTCATATCAACTCACCAGCACGGCTGGGTTTGGCACCAGAAGACACTGGCGTGGCACAGCAGGCAGCTTCTCCAGTGAGTGATGTCCGACTGGAATGGAAGGTAGGCCTTTTCACCTTGGCGCTTTGTGGTGTTACCTAGAAAATAAATCCCAGAAAGTGTGGTTAGGAACACGAGTGGTTACCCTCAGACCCCTAGCAGACACCCTTGAATGAAAGAGCCGTATTCCAGATTGCCAAGCAAATGGTGCTCACAATTAGCCAATAACTAGCAATGTCATAAAGCCGATAAGAGGTTGGTGACACCAGAAACGAAGGGGTAAGGTGTTGTGGGGGCTGAGAGAGGCAGTGACATCATCCAGAAAGGAGGTCAGTGACTACCACTAGAACTGGAGAGGATTGGAGTGCATCCCAAGCATGGGCTCAAGAAGGACTTAAGGGCTCAGTGACAACTATAAGCTGGAGGGTCTAAAAGGGGCTATACAATGGTCATTGGGACTCCTCAGAAAGGGTGTCTCTGTCAACAGTTCCAGACTGGAGGTTCCCACAGAAAAAACTGAAAGGCTTATATGGATTTAGTGACCCATTCGGCCTAGTAGGTCCCTAAAGAGTGGGTAAAGAAGCTCTACATAGTCAGTGAAACCACTCCCAGCCTCAAAGGTTCTTTAGAAGGTCCAGAGAGAGGGTATATGGGGTCAATGATACTCCTCAGACTGAAGGCTTCCTAAAGAGGACCATAGGAGGATATATATGTAGTTGGTGAAAACGTGGCAGACTACGAAGCGATGGTAAAGGGAGTGAATTATAGAAAGATAAATGACAAGGACTGACAGTCTGGAAAGAGATGGCATGTTTGTGCAATTGGGGAGAAATTGCACATCAGTGCTAGAAGGGAGACATTGGTAAGCAAGCAGCAGTAATCCTTCCCCCGAGAGAGCTTGTGTAGCATACTGTGTGCAAGTCTGATACTGCCCCTCTCGGGCTATCACAGAAGAGAGACCGACACCCTGGCCTGTGAGCAATAGGGGTAATAGATGAGAATAGCCCCATCTCCCACCCATACTTCAGTGGCTCTGACCTGTATAATGCTATTTACTGGGTAAGGTATGAGAAAGAAGTCATCATCAATGCCCTTATGAAATATTCAATGATGGCGCAGTCAGCTGCTCAGCACCTAGGTAACACACTCAAGTGTTATGAGAGAAAGTAAGCACCCAAGCAGGCTAAGAGCCCATGCAGCACAACGCATCTGTGCAAGACAGAGAAAGGAGGCAAAAAAAAGCATAGCAGACACTCTGGCTGGAACACGGAGATTAGAGGTGCATATCAAGTTTAGATCTCCAAGATCTTGCAGCCACTAATCACCAACCAACAGCAGCGTTCACACACCCGGACAGAAACATTGTTGGTAAGTGGGCAAAGGGGCTGTATTTGATATTTATAGCGATACTCATACCCATTGCACTACAAATCTAAGAAGCAAACAATGCAAAGAGAACCAGCTCTGAAAAATCACTGTATTTAGAAGTTTGTGGTTTATTCAATTTTCTTAAATAGCTGTACATACAGAATCAGTAGGCGTCAGAATGAAAGATGTGTCAGCTAGCGAAGCATTCAATGGTTAAACATAAAACAAGCATTGGCATAGCCAACAGGTCTCCCCTTTGGGACCTTATAAGTGTTTAGCCATGCAACAGTTAATGTTGTTGCAGTAAGGATATTGTGCTGCATAACTAAATACTTATAAGGTCCCAAAGGCGAGACCTATTGGCTATGCCAATGCTTGTTATTGACTTGGCGCTATGCTGTCCTCGCTGTTTATTTTCATTCTGCACCCGTGGCGCACAAATGGTACAGTCTAAGCTCTCGGCGCTCATTCCTTATACCTCAAGTCCGGCCCCAGTCATATGTTGCTCCCCCTCTCTCGATGGTTCGGAAATGCAGCGATGCAGCACCACCTTCCCGCCCCGTGCACCTCCACCCCCCACTGCCCTGCCCTACCACCTCACTACTCCATTCAGCAGCTAATAAAGCGCCTCTTTGATGCTGGTGTGAATTTCAGCACTTTAGGAAGTCCATCTGTGCGGCCAAAGGAGGCGAACCAAGTACAAAGAGAGCAGCTTGGGACGTCCAAGGGCCACGAAGAGGAAAACAGTATTTTTTAGCAGCCACGGGGGTATCAAGGAAAAGAAGATAATCAAATAAATGCGACCATTTAATTGGGAATAAAAAGGAGTGTGGATTCATTAAAAAAAAAAAAAAAAAAAAAAACACCCAAAAAACGAAAATGCCGTTTTTGCAGCGACTACCTTAAGCACTCACTCGAAGAATAATAACGATTTACTCGCAAAACCAGTTTAAAGTTTCGATGAAGTTAAAGAGAGTAAGATGTATAATTACGGGGTGTGGACAAAATAGAGATTCGGTAGAGTGCGTAAATAGTACTATGTGGATAAAAGCAGATTAGCAATAATGAATGAACACAAATACACACGTAAATAAAAACAAGCATTGGCTGCGCACGCGAGAGGCCATATGTGGTGGGGGAGGGGGAGAAACGGAAGTTGTGTGCGTGCACGGCCAAAGCTTGGAAAACAAGCATTGGCCGCGCGACGCGGGCGGAAAAAGTGAAAGCTCCAGATAGCACCTCGGGCGCTGAAGCTGCTGGCTGCGCGCGTGCACACTCGCGTGAACGCAAGCGCTAGGCCGTGTGGCAGCACTTTCAAAACCCGTACACTAAATGTCTTTGCCAGACCAGCGCATGCGCTGGATCAGGCGAGACTTAAAAACAGATCTGTTCTGCAAGAGGCCTTGATCTCAAAGCAGAGGTGAAATGAGAATAACAATACTTAACACAACACAATCGCTTACACATTCCATATCCCATCAGTATCTTACAGAGTCGTTACGTCTCAACAAGGTAATGGGACAGTATTTCCTCCAATCAAGCGACAATATAAACAGGGTAATTTACTAATGATAGTAATGTATGCCCTGTATGCTCTTTCACCTGTTTTATTGATCTGGAACATCCTTCCCCTTTTAGGACTGAAAAAGACGATGCACCTTAGAACTGAAAAGACTCCCACATATCAAAGCCTTCCTATCTCAGATCCACCTCTCTGCATCTACCATCTGAAGAAAGAGCAGAGAGCAATAGGGGTAAACGACATCAATGTGTGGGGCCAGCAAATTAAGCATATAGAAGTTTAAAGGCAAACTGAGTTTGGGCCTACATGTATGTCATCAAAGCACTTTTTCCCATACACCATCGGAAGCGTTTCAATCATTCAATGTTTAGAGGGATAAAGTGGTTCAAGAAAAAGTATTCTTTAAGCTGGCCTGAACAAACTGGGCATCAGCGTTAATACAAACACTGCAAAGTGCCTAAAAACAGGAATGCATATGTTGCAACCTTGCAGTTCACGATGTGTCAATGTGGCTCTGAAATGCCACTGGCAGGTACCCAGAGAAGAAGTTATTTACCTTCGGCACTAACATTTCTGGTAGATACTTAATCTTTCTGCAGATTCCTCATTTTATGAATCATCTTGCTATTCTGGTGTGGAAACAATTCCCCCGCAAGGGCTTTTTAAACCCTTTGGATAGCATTATGCACCACTAGCAGCAACTCTACCTCCAGACATCAGAGTTTTAGGCATCAACTAGTGTGCTAGCATCAGTTTCTACAACTTCTTCTGCAACTCAATACGGGAGTTCGATGAGGAACCAAGAAGTAACAGCAGCAACAAATAAAACACTTACCAAGTTTGCTTACCTTGGGCTCTTGTTAGTCGCTGCACTAACTACGAAGGTGAAGAAGTGGGGAACCCACAGGGAGGTTATGTTTCCACCAGAAATATTGTTACCAACGGTAAGTAACTTTAGATGGCTATATCTTCCAGCTAATTCCACACCTTATCAGTGAGTCACAAAGCTCCCTGGCAGGTGGGATGCAGTAGACTTACTTGGCTTAGCTACCAATTAAGTCATGAAACACAGATTGGATAGCATACCCATCACTACATGCCTGACACATGAGGCAGTAGTGCTTTGTAAAATTATGCAAGGACAAACACGTGGCCGCTTGGCAGATGTCAGGCTGGGATATCTTTAATGGATTTTGTACGAATCTCCTTAGATGGTCATTTTGGCCAAGGTAGAGCATAGTTTTATATAGCGCGACACTGTGTAAGTAATAAGCTGAGCCCTATGAAATTCAGAAATCACCTTGGGTAATAAGGATGGCAGGCGTGAAGGATCAACTTTTCTGAAAAGAACACTGTGACAGGTTCTGAAGTCCTCCAACAGAGCTAGCTTCGGGAAAGAAGTCGAAATAATCAACTGTGCATCAGCTCAAACAGGGATGCCATCAAAAAAGTAAAAACGAGGCTCAAATCCGAGTGAAGAACAGTAAATAAAATGTGTAAGGGAACAAATAAAATACACTTTTTGGAAAACGGACAAGTGGCGATTAACAGAGGAGGTTGACTAGGCAAACGCATGAAAGCAGACATGGCTGTAAGATAGCCCTTAACTGTGGCCACTGCTGCACCCTACTAAGCGAAGGATATGCAAACTGTACGTTATAAGAAAGGCGTGACAAAGGGGTCAAAGCCTTTTTGACTCACACAACTGTACCAACTTTGCCTTGGGCAGATAGATTTGATGGCAGGCTTCCTGGCTGCCAGGACGACATCTCTGACTCATAAGGAAGACCTGGCACTGTTCAATCACCACATGTGGAGCTGCAGTGTTTGGGGATTCAGAAGGATGAGATGACCATCCTGCTAGACAGCTGCAAAAATTAGTTTACAAGATCCTCTCAGCATAGTTTGGAACGATCAAAACCAACTTGCTTCAGCCTTCTGCACCTTCTGTAGTACTTTTTAGGTTGAACCTGGGCAGCGCCTGTGCTGTCTCTTCGAGACATGTTGTATACACTTTAAGGGCTTACAGCCCGCTCATTGCCTTTTTATTCATTACTTTGATTGTCCTTTAAAAAGGTTTGCATGATAGTGGTTAATCTTCCCTTGTTATCTCTTATTGTTGTCATTTGTTTTCCTCCCACGGAGCAGCGCCTAACTACTGGTATCTTTCCACTTTGGTGCTTCTCTGTTCGTTTTAGGACACCATTATTTTCTTAGTTTCCTGCTTGTGTTTGGCGAAGCTTCCCTTTCCATTTGCAGAGCATTCAAGCTCTGCTCCATTTTTGTAAACCGACCTGTAAATCTTGCTCTTATCTCGTCAATTTGCAGAGCATTCAAAGACCTTTCTATTTCCTCTTCCCTAGAACATGATACCACAGTTTCGCATAAAATCAGCTTGTAGAGGATTACATTTAAATAGATGTTTTTTTCCTCAACTTGCTATTTATAAACATTTTGTTGAGGTGATGAAATCTGATGTTTTAGCGATGGGAAGAATGACTGGTAATGAATGTGTTATGCCATTCTCTTGTCAAGAATATTGAATATGACTAAATGCGTCCTTTCTGAAAGGTCTTAGCTGTTTACTTACACCACTGAAGAGTGACATGTTGTACAGGCTGCTGGCAGGCCTACTGCAGCCAAACGCATTGGTACGTATGTCACCGCAGCTACACCCACGCTCTGCAAACTGCACCATGTGAGTTACTGGTCTAACTGTGGAAGTCACTTCATTTGCCTGCCAACCGTCTTCTTTCCTCATGGGCGCTATTTCTTTTCTTGGCACTTTTGTAATGCGCCGCATGGCTGCATGTTTCCAGTTATTAATTTTCTTTGTTCTTAGTGTTTAAGTGGCCGCTTAATTATATATAACTTTGGCCAATGTTTAAAATATATGACTCTTCACTAGCTCTGTCTCCTGTAGTCTCTTTCCCCCTCCCTCCCACCTGCCCCATTCCAACCAAGCCAGATAGCCCTCACATCTATACGTGCTGCTTTAACTGCCAGGAAATGGATCTTACAGCACTAAGCAAGACCCCCGGTCTTCCTTTCCTGGTGGCCACTGGTACAGCCTGACCACTGCTTGCCCAGACAATCCACTTTGCTGTGTAATAGGCTGACATGTTCTGCACCAGTCCTATAGCAATTGACAATCTGTTGAAAGATATATATTTTATGTGCATGGGCCAAATGCGGTACAGCAATGAACGGCATTACTTAAACAATCACAAGAATGTTTACCAAAATGATGGTTCTAGCGGGACGGCGTATTACAATGCTCGACTGTATAAACATTTGTTTTTTTTAAAGAAACCAGTGTTTCCCAGCAATCTCAATCAGAAAGCACATTTTCTTGCGACACTGGTAAAAAGGAGAATTTGAATGCTCAGTTATTGGGATGATTGTTAAATGTGGTGAGCATCCAGTCGCTGCTATGGCGCTCATTGTCTTGTGGGCATGCCTTTGTGTGTGATCATCTTTCTTTCACAGCTTAGTGGTTTGTGGGATACAGTCAAAGCTAATATCTCCACATAAAGCACGGGCTCATGTGGCTGGGCACATTAAACAAGCCAAAGCAGCACGTCACCAGCATCAAAGAGAGAAAACTGACACACGTCATCTGTCTTTATGCTGCACGCTTTGTGAGCATCTGCAGGAAAAACCATAAAAGCTTGTCTACAAGCAAATACCTGTTACAACAAACACTGGCAAAGCCAACAGGTCTTGCATGTCCCAGATCTATTGGCTTTGTTAGTGATTTTTTAGCCATGTTGTACAGCACCACAGCTGCTGTGCAGCATGGTAAAACTTGATTTTTTTTTAAAAAAAAGAGCTATGACACTTTCATCGCTAGCCGTGGCATAGCAGTTTTTTGTCATTTTATTTTCAACCATCCTGCACATGCAGCTGGACCGGTTTCCATTGCTGTGTCCACTGTCACAGCTGAATAACCTCTCAACATAGGGTCCACGACCCCAAACTGCCCTGTCTGTTAATGTCATGGATGGTGACGGTGTTCGTCTGACATCTAAATGTTGTCCCCAGAGATAGAAGGAAGAAATGCCTTCATAGCAGTGTAGATCACTCACAGCCTGAGTCATTTATGTGCATACACTGCTCTGATGTGGACCAAAGGCGCCATGCTGTCAATTCACCAAGGTGGGCATCCAACCCAGTAAGGAAGCGTCTGTGACCATGACAGCCGGGGCCTGCAGAGGACTGAAAGGACGGCCCACAAAATGGTTGGAAATATCCATCCACCAGTGCAGATCCAAATAAACAGAGTTGAAGACCTGCCCCCAAGCCATATATATATCCCCCAATGCTGAAGCAATTGTCACCTCAGACACCACTGCAGGGCCTTTATTCGTAAACTTGCGTGGGATGAATAGAATACGTAAGGCAAGAAAGGCCTTTAGAACCTGGACATGAGCCGGAGTCAGAAACCTCAGAATCAGCTCATGAATATCCGTGATGCTCTGAAAAAGAGGAAAGTCCTTCATGTGGGTCGTGTCCAGTACCACCCCAGTGAAGGTTAGACTCTGCAATGGAGATAAGTGAGAGACTTTTGGGTATTGATGGTCAAGCCCAAGTCACAGAGGAGCGTCATTGTCCATTGGCTGTGTTCCATGAACAGTATCCGGGACTCCGCTTTCAAAAGCCATCTGTCTCAGTACGGAAAAACACAAACTCTGGACTTTTGCAGTGGAAGTGCAACAACTGCCCTTTAGTTAAGATACCAGGTGCGGTGGTCAGTCTGAACCGCAGGGCTTAGGTAATGTCTATGGCGGGAAAGATTGATAAATGGAAATAGGCATCCTGGAGATCCAAGGATGCCTACAACTCTCCCACATTGAGGACCAACAAGACCCTCCCCTCCAGCAGAGAATGACGACTTAAAAGGGAGGAGAAGGGAGAGAGCAGAGTTGGGGGTCAGAGGGGTTTTGAGGGAGGAGAGCCGGCACAGCATGGTGGAAACTCCATCCGCTGGTTTCATTGTCTAGATACAATCCTACCCTGAACAGAGCAGTACATCTGTTGGAGTCCCTGAACAGGCTCAGGAGTTTTTCCCCTGCTGGGGCTGTACAGCCTGGGAGTAGTCAAAAAACCTACTACAGTGTTGGTGGAATAGTTGTGCTGGGGAGTCCAGACCCAGCGCATGAACAGAAATTTTGTTGTTTTTGAAGCACTCTATGGAAGTGGGCTTTTTCTTCAAACAGCCACTTGCCATTGAAGGACATATCTTTAAGTTGTGGCTTAAACAGCTCCAGAGAAGCACGTTGACCAGATCCAAGCAAGACCGCTTGGATGATGCAATGAGCAATGGCATCAGCAGATTATCTGTTTGCATGCGCCATCATTGATAGGTCCAAAAACTGCTTTTTTATGTGGTCTGGTATGCTGACCACTCCAAGCTTGCCCGGTCCCACATGTCATCAACATATCAGCCCCAGAGGCAGTACAGAACACCACAGAGGCAAGATTCTTTGACTGTCGTGAGGATCCTTGGGCAAGGCATTTTGGATCTGCTTTGTGGAGGATATTTGAACACCCTGACTTTCCGTGATGGGTGGAGGACAAAAAGTACGCTATCGATTCTTATGCCACTTTTTTTGCTTTACGTAATAAGAACAATAACTAATTAATGGGTTATTTACCTTCAGGTAAAGCTCTTTGTGGTGTATACTCTAGGTAACTCGAAGTTCCACACTGGATCCAGAGAGGTTATGCAAAAGTTTCTGCGGGCCAGTAATTGGTTCCATCAGCCTCCATCGCCACTCCGTCCCACCTCTGGACATGAGGACACAGATCCGCAAAGGAAGGTAAATATAGGCGCCACAGGTGTGTATTGACATTATTGTCTTATATTTTTCCGTCCCTCAGAAGGGCTGACCAGATTCAGTTTGCAGTGGTGGGGCGCAAAAATTAACATGGGCCCCTATTATACCCGAAAGTCCACTCCGCAGAAAGAGGATGCAGCTAAGTAGTAAGGAATATGTAGTTAGACAGATCATTCGCACAAAAAGAGTGTTACTGAAGGAAAGTTATTCTTCTGATGAATATCTTTAACTGCAGATTTCTCACCTTGTGAATCAGTGTCAAATCAAAGTCCTCCCAAAGAGGTGTGTCTGAGGAGTGGACTTACAGCAAGAAGTCTTGCAGTACTGAGCAGGCAAAAAGAGCCTCTCTTCAGCCTTGAGAGTCAATGCTGTGCTGCCTGGTGAAAGTATGAGCAGATAGATACTCATGGTGATGCCTGGCAAATGTCCAAAACATCACCCCAAGCCAGGGCTACGATGGAAGCGTTTGGCCCTCTTAGGGTGAGCTCGAAGGTACTCAGGAGGGTCTCTCTTGGCCAAGGGAGAACGCATTTTGATGAAAAAAAGGACAATCCTTCTTGATAAGGTCAGTTTCTGGATAACCTTTCTTTTCTTTGCACCAGTGAACCCAATAAACAGTTGACTGTGAACACAGTACTCCTTAGTCCTATGAATGTAGAAACTAAGGGAACGCCACATGTCTAACAGGTATACACCACTATTCAATCTTTACATGGATGTAGTGGAGAAAAGGCCGGGAGCGTGACAAAGTGCCCTACGTACAAAGGTGATAAACATAAAATTGGGCCGATGGGACTCATTTGCATCATTACTAGATACAGTGAATCACAGGTAATGGGGACAGTCAAGAGATTACTAGGTGTCAGTGCCATGACAATCATACAGTGTTCAATGATCAACCCCATGAACGGTCAAAGCTTCTTCTCTTGTATTTGAGGTTATTATTCATATATCAAATGTACAGGTTCAGTATAAAGAGTGGCGTAACAAAACGTAAGGCCTCCCTGCAAGTTACATGGAGGACCCTTCACGCTCCGGATCCATTCAAGCCCACCGCCCATGCACAGTGCCGGAGGGGACCCCCTGGCGCTCGTGGCTATCGTTACGCCACGGAGTTTAAAGTGAAATGAGTACAGATGACAGTGCTCAGAAAAGTGCAAACCACATATAGAAAATTGCATAAAAACACTGAGACAACACCCAAGGTTGATATTGTAGTTCTAAACAATATGGATTGTTATTTGTCTCAGGTTATTTCAGTTACAAAAAAAATCATAAAACCACAGAGGGTGGATTGATAATATTTCAATCCGGTAGTAGTATTGTTGAATCTCATCAAGACAGGGTCATCAATAGCATTTACAGACACTATTGGCAGTATGTCCACAATACCCTCAGATGAATCGGCACTATCTCAGGGATCGACACACGGGAGGTGTGCACGCTGGGAGTGTTTCGGAGGCGAAAAATAGATAAGGTACAGCTACGCTTCGTGCCCCTGTTATTACTCCTAGCAATGAGAGCCATAGCCATGCATTGGAGAACTCCAGGAGGGCCCCCGGTGGAAGCTTGGGCGGGAGCCATTAAAAAATGGTGCACGGCAGAAGAAGATGCGATCCAGGAAGAGGAAACAAAAGGTCAACCGTAAGCACCACATATCTATGGAATGGGCACAAATCCTATACCAGATCACCCAGCACACCACACGTGTAGAACCCTCAGAGACCCCTAATACCCAACCGACATCTGTCACGCCAACCCCACCAGCCAGCAGCTCTGCCACGCGAGTATGCCTGGCCATGGAAGACACTCCCCCAGGACCCACGCCACCAGATACAGCCCATGAACTCGTGATGTAAACTAGGCTATTCTCCAACCCCCGCACCACAGCTCAAGGGTTACTAGAACAACAACGCACACTGCCATGGAGGACCTACTGACCCCTCCCGTCTGTGCTCACTCCCCCCATCATCCTTCCCTACTGATCCCGCATCAATACCCCAATTTAGCACCCAGATGTTTAGTTCTGGATACAACTCCGGCACCTAACCACCACCAGAGAGGGACTGAACACGGCCACACACTAGCACAGTAAGTTCATAATACTCATGGTGACAGAGAATAGACTAAGCCCCGTCACTTCGTCTCAGCAGGCTAGGAAATCCCAGCATACCCCAGCCTCACATCATCACCCATGCACTATGTAGGAACTACATTGACTCGTTAACACAACTGCGAGAGACTGCAGCCATGAATGTACATCGGACTAGCCTATAATACCTTTGTATGCCTAAGTATGTATCTCAAGATTACAGCCATTGCCGATGTTTAACTGTATCAAACATGTTAAAAAATCAATTGAAAAAAATTTAAACATCGATAGCATTTACAGACGAAAAGCAGTGGAAAGTGGCCATCGTGACTCATGCAGAAATCGTTTCTGGATCACAGTTGTGGAAGTATATAGCTCAATGCTTCTGCCCTGTTGCCATTCAGCAGTGGTCTCCGATTTGTAGTCAGGAGAATTACTTGGTTGATGTATTCGCTTACATCAGGCATGAATTACACTTACCTCATGAAACCTCTGGGATATTTTAGACAGATGACCTAGCCCTAATGAGGCTCAACAATTCTACTATCAGTTTGAAATGTCGACAATCCATTGTTGGTTGTTTTAGCTGCATCCTGAATCTTCAGAAAACAGGAATAAGTTCCATGCCCCATGTAGCAACCCAAAAGGGACATGGCAGTTCAATAACTCAGTGCTAGACTGCCTAAAGAAAAGTTTTTGTCCACTGCATCAATGTGAGTTAGGATTCATGTTGCAAGTGGAGGACTGGACCACAAAGCTCTCAGGAGTGGGATTCTGTATTAAAACTTGAGGGTCACCCGGAGCGTGTGGTGCCTAACAATGCAGCTTTTCACTGCTGAGCAGAAAAAGTTTAGACTTCGCTGGTGTAATCGAGTCAACCAAAACCTCGTTAAATGATCCCAGAGCCGCCAACATGTGGAATCCATGCTGCAAAATATAGATCTGTGAAAGAGTTGCCTTAATCTCCTCATTGGGAAGGAAGAGCTTGAACCCTTCCGCCGCCCTCCTAACCATAACTATGAGAAAAAACACTTTCTTTGGTCAGAATCTAAAACATATTCAGGAGAGGTCTCAAACACCAGCACTGGCATGCTCCAAATCAAGATATTCACGGGAATTGGTATAATGCTGGGATAGCCAGTTACCTGCCGCTTCTTTGTCATCATGTTGGGCAGGTTGAAGCTTGTATTCGGTAAAGATCAGGCACAAAATAACCCCCATCCTCTTGAGGTTTTGCTGCAAAACAGTGGGTGGGGTACCAGGGACAGGATGTTCCTCCATAACTGGGTGCGTGTATGACAAAGGTTGAATCCTAGCTGAGGAAAAATCCAGGAGCTGGGAAGCAACTGGAGGTGGTGCAGACTGACTTCCTCCAGGCTCAGTCGGTGCTGAGGAAGAGACAGTTGGCAGAAATTCGCCTTGAGCCCCGTCAAGTCTGTAAATCCATAAGGGGCACCAAAAGGAATAATTCTGAATAGCTGCACCATGGCCTCTCTGAAGGGTCCAACTGTCTGCGCAGCTGATGATAGCCCATGGCATTGGGGCTCATCAGCTCCAATGTCACCATTTGGTCCAAAGAAGCAGGCATAGCCAGTGGGGGGGTTTCTGCAATGCAGACTGTGATTCCTCTCCAGAGATCACCTGGATGTAAAAAAAAAAACACTTACCTTTCCTTCTTTTTTATCTTGTGCCTTGCCTTCCAATTCGATTTACCTAATCAGAGCATTCTGGACAGGGAACAACCTTGTGATCTGGAACGATGTACCCCGTTTTTTATGCTCAGCGACTGAGTTTGGTGTCCTGTTTTCTGATGGCATCTAAGTGCATCCTGAAGCATATGTCACAGGACTTGAAGTCATAATTGATGCCAAGGCACCACAAGCAGATGTTGAGCATCCATTACTGAAATCGGCTTCCAAAACATGCAAAATTTTGAAGCTTGTCGTCTTTGGTGACAACATCCCTGCACACATGACAGAATTTTGTTTGAAAAGAGCTGTAATAAAGCACACAAATCGGCAGTACCAGCACCCTAGAGGCATGCTGAAGGGGGTGTATAAAGAAGAATTTACATCAGTGCATGGGAGTGACACCTATATCAGGTTCTATGTTCTCATGTCTGGAGTTTCAATTGAGAAGTGAAAGAGGCTGATGGCACAACCAATCAGTGTGCATTAGTTTGCAGAAGTTTTCCAGATTCTGTCAGGCACCTGTAGAGATTTATGAGTGGAGGAGTCTGCTGATACAAGTACGCTTTTCTGTAGGTAACGGCACTCAGTTAGGAATCTACTGACCACAAAAACTGGCCTCCCGATATGCGGCCAATTGGCCTTCGGATACACAGAGGCACAATAATTGCAGTATGCTCTGTCATGTTCTGAGTTGTCACAAATATCTGAAAGGATCATCATCTTATAGCAGCTGTGACAAGGCTTGAAGCTGAATATTTTGGAGGAGGCTTTGCCCTAATTGCTGTCAAAATGCTAAGGAATTAGGACAGTGGGACACAGAGTGAGCACTCCAGACAAGGATCAATGAAATGTGGGGAAAAATGAAACTCATGCCAGGGTGCCATTTAGTATCTAATTCCTCGGTGACATGATGATCAGAGATAGGGTTGTGGCTGGAGCCGCATAACATCACTGGGCAGTGCAGCTGAGCTATTCTGGGAAATGCATTCCAGGTCGGTCTGAGGCCAGAAGAGGTAGTTCATAAAATGAGGACTCTGAGCAAAGATGTAGCCATCAGAAGGTATGAGCCACTAAAGCTAGCGGGAAGTCTTAAATAGAGAAGTTTTTCAAATATTTTTTAGGCCTACAGTGGTTAATGAACAATCAAAAGAAAATCACAATAGCTTTGTGCAATCAAATTAAAGCGGACAGCCGTCCTGGAATCCAATTTATAGAAGGTCTGTTCTGGCTCATTACAGAGCGATGCAAAAAATAGTATTCTTACAAAATTCTGGCAGAAATGAGTTGGCTCCAGTCAACGTTATACTTTGAGTCTGATTACAAACACACCAGTCACTGGTTATTTGCGTTTCTTATCAACTGAAGATAAAACAAATTTTAATTTAACCCCTAAGTAGATGGTAGGATTATGTATAGAATGTGAAAGTAAAAAACATGTAGAACTATAAAAGTATACACATACCTTTATGCAGACCTTGTTACTAGTCTGTAGACGGGCTCCTATTATGATGTGTGGTTACAATTGTCCCTATGAAACACATGGCATGGTTTTGAGGTTCCGGAGGCTCGTTAATGCAACTTGCAGAAGTGTAGCAACTAGAAAAGTTGTCCTCCAGGAAGAAAAACATCATGTCGGAGTAGGACACCAGTTAAAAGGGTTTATGCAATATTCTGGCAGGACCAGATTCAAATCCGAACTAACAGGATTTCTGATCGGAGAAACAGGTGCATAAGGCCTGCCAGAAGATGCCTGGTGTTGGAAGTGGAGGAGGATTCCCAAGAATGCTCCTACAGGACCCAAATCCTGCTAGGTAGCTACTGTTGGTGTCTACTGGCAAGGTAGATTCAGCAAGATGTCCAGAGAAGGACATGAAATCATGAGCAAATGAGCGGCTGCCTTCGTTGACAAGGTCTAACACAAACATCTTAGCCAGTTTCTCCTCTGCTGTGTTCAGGTGGATGACTTCCTGGCAGCGATCAGGACATCATGTTTTCCTAAGTAAGACAGGAAAAAGCAACCACCCCATGAACTTGGTGCGAATTTGACAATGGGGGACAGGGATGCGAGGATGAACAATAGTTTTCTTCATTCAACAGAAAGTCCTTCAACTGGAAGAGGTGAATGTTCTCCCCTCGAAGATGATGTAAAATGTCTAAGAATCCTATCAAATTGGGTCAGGCCGAAAGCACAAGAATGGTATAGCAGCCTGTCACTGATCTTCTGAAAGACGCAGGTTCTTACCACACAGTTAAGTGAAAGGAGCTCATAAGGGAAGTACTTGTAAAACAGAAGGGCATTTGCCACTACATCTACGTGTGACAGAGGGATCACATACAAGCATGCTAAAAATGGGAGAAAGCTAGGACGTGGGAGGTACACATATATACTTGTTGGCTGGAGTCACGATGGATATTGATGCCTTCAGCTGTTCCATGATAGGCGAGGGACAGGGATTGAAAGATTCTGTTTTCTATTCAGTAAAAGCCAAAACCCTCTTCATGACTAGGGATGTCTCCAGCTCTCTAAGACACAACCCACCACTCTCTTGCCTATAAGAGCATGAATGTATCTGGTGTGGTCAAGACCCAAACTCATGGCATAAAATAAGGGGGTCTTGATCTACCACTATATCTGCCTGTGCCCGAGGAGTCGCTACAACAGGTGTAGGGTTCAGGACCAAATGGACACAACCAGAATTCCTGTGTCATTTAAGACCAAACACTGCATTTGTAGTCGGTGACTGCGGGCATTTATGTATTACTGCAGGCATTTATGTATTACTACAGGTGTTGCTTCAGCACAGCTTCTGAAGTGCTTCAGTACTTGCATCAAAGATGATAACTTCTGAAAAAACGTAGCAACCCGTGGCATCTTATTATACTGTTGGTATCATATTTTACCCGATTATTGTGACTCAGTTTCTTTGGCCAGTCATGGAAGACTTCATAGCAGGACGACAGCCTTGATGTTACCAATGCAAACACAAGCCCTAGAATAGGATCATGCGTGCTGCGTGAGCGCCTCTCATGGTAACAGATGTTCACAAATCTGCATCACAGTCATGTCTATCTATGGTCTACGTTCTGACTGAAAATCTATTTCAGATGAACCTGCTGAAACATTTCAAATTAAACAGAGCTTCCGATACTGCAGAAGTGAATAGGATTTTGATGAAAGCCAGACCCTCTTCCCCTACCTCAAATTGCTGTATTGGACTCAATGAAAGGGACTCATAAGTGGATCACCAGAGGACCATCCTGCTTACAGATGCGAGTGAGAGGCATGTTTGAGCGACTAGAGATACTACCGAGCAGTCCCTGGACAGAGGGTTCTTCAAGTTACAACGAAAACCTATGCAATAAGGAACTGACAGGCAGTTTGATCACATCATTCTATATCAGATCATGCAGTCATAACAGATATACTGATCTGTTGTGCAAACATGCATGATGCCTTATTAAAGAAGAGTCCTAGAATTCCTAAGTGTTTCGTTCTCTCTCAGCGAGGCGTAACAGAAAGCTCTGCAAGAAGACACCTCATCTGAAGATGGCAGAGGTAACAACTGAACATCGGCAGGAGAAAAAAACTGCAGCAGACAGGAGTCCTAAAAAAAAGAGGGCACCATGTGCATCAGTATAGGACAGGATTTTACAACATGAACAAAGGACATTTCTATGACGGGAAATCCATATAGGGCTGTGGCACGAGGTAGACAGTCCCAAGTGGACCCTGGATGAAGTAATCTATCGGATTATTGCAGAAAGCAGGAGGAAGACATCAAACCATGGTTATAGGCCAAAAAAAGAATCAGGGCAGGAGGTACCCACAGGCTCATGGCAGGAAGTATACCAAAATAGAAGGAGGTACTAATCAAGGCTGTATCGAGGAGTACTTATCAGACCAGGGCAGGATGCCCCAAGTCGAACTTGGCAGGAGTTACAAAGCAGACATCACAAGTGGCCCTAATTAGGCACTGGCATTGCTATTGCATTAGGCCAGGCTGCAATGACCACTGCTGCCTCATGCAGGAAGGATACATTATTTTACAATGAGAGATAATGGGTTCTTCCATTAAAGCCAAACTTGAACCAAGCTTTTCATGCAGCACCTGCATATGTCAAGTCCACAAGGGTTAGTTAGCAGAAGGATGAAGCTGAAATGTTAGCCAGCTGAAGCCATGTTTAAGGGTGCACAGTCGGCACAAACCCAGCCCCCTTAGGGAGCACATACTCTACCTCATATGGCACCAGGAACTCAGAGAACTCAGAACCCCTGATAGGGGTGTTGGTTTTACTGTTTGCCAACCAAGGTCTCTCATAACTGCGGATGGGCTGCTGCGGGGTCGGTGCATGGTGGAAAACAAAGAAATCGGATGGGTGTAGAGTGAAATAGGAGAAGAGAAAGAAAGGCAGAATGTAAATAAAGAAATGGCAAAGAAAAATGGGAAGAGAAACAAGATGGAAAGAGAGAACAAAACATAAATCAATGTACAAATGAACACTTTCAAATAAAACATACAACTGATGAAACAGGGCAGAACAAGAGCATGGTAGTCTTAAGAGATTGCAGGGACATAAGGTATGATCTTGGAAGACCCACAAGCAGAAGCAGCAAACTTGCGGCTTAGAGAGACTGCAGGTACTGACAGCATGCCAAGGATTTAGAGACAGGAAACAGATGGCAGCTCGTCCCAAGTTTTGCTAGATAATAGGTAGTGAAACAAACCAAGGTCTGACTTAGGCTAGCGCTGGAAAATGTGCCCAAAGGCCACTGTGATCAATTTTACAGTAACTCCACAACCAAGGCTAAGCGATCAAGAGTGCACAGTGAGATCCAACGTACATATAAGCAACAGCAACCTGCGGATTTACAGTGAAAGGGTGCTTGATGTGACTGCAAGTTGTGACAACCAAGAGCTTTCATGAATACATGTATGATATTACTGTAGGCAGTACCAGCACACCAGTGGATAAGACACAATGGGTTTGCAGTGAGAATGGAGACCGTGATATCAGGAACTTACTTGAGACAGCAAGCAGAGCAAGCACAAGAACATCTAAGAGAGAGTTGTGAGACCACAGGCAGCAAAACCATAGACACCAAGGGCTTATGGACAAAGATGCATTTTTAAACATCAGACAGCAACGGCATGGCTAGGGCCTAAGATCAACCCGCTATAATGTTGAAGTTACCAACCTGCTTTAATAATGTTTGCAATGGATCCCTATTTTTAGTGGAACTGTTTCACCTTGTCCACCCTGCTAGGAATCAAATGAGGATACTGGACATTTTTTGAGGATCAAAAGCAAGGTGACAGACACACCCATTAGCACAACACAGTGGCTCCATGAAAAATGTAATAGTATGGAGAAGGTGCACCTCGATATAGATGCACAAGTTCTTTTTAACTGTAATCGAATAAAAATATTGCATTCCTTTTTGCAGTTTTATATATCACTGTGTGACCGAACGGATATCAGAGCACTTTACATGATCGCTTTATCATCTGTTTTCAAGCACTGAAGAACACGTGACTTCTCTTTGGTAACACACTTTCTAGGGAATAATCTAACTGCAGATTCTTCACCTTTAGAGTATTCCCAAGGCGCCAGATTAGATCTGGCAACTTTTCATACTAATGCTCCCGCGAACCGCTTGGTGACAATGTACGGCTCTGCATTTACTTTGTTCCGCCCCAGACGTGATGGAGCATAGCTGTATAAGCGTAATCCCTGCATGTCACTTTTAGTTTCTTGCTTGAATCTTTCCGGGCCCTTGGACCCTGAGCACAAAACAATTGGAGTAGCAGTATGCAGATCTCTAATTTTGGACCTTTTTAGATGCCAAAAAGAGATCACTATACAGATCGGGGAGGTGGGACGGCAATGAGGAATCTGCGGTTAAACAGAGTATAGACCAGAAGGAATATACTACTTACCAGTATGCATCTGTTCTTGGCATGTAGAGCTGCAGATCTACACACTTGTGCATAGATCGCCATCTGGTGTTGGGCCCGGATGTTTGCAGTTTATTTTTCCTCTTGGAAAGTCTTTGGAAGTCACAAGGTCGGTGACTCCTCCTTTGGATCTTATTGCGCATGGGCTTCGGCTCCATCCTCAGATTGTTTTTCGCCAGCAGGGAAAGATGGAGCGTAGTAGTAACAGTGAAGATGCCCATGTGTGTGCTATCTAAATAAGATAAGCTGGAACAGATAAAGGTAGCCGGGGAGGCGGGTGGGCGTGTGTAGATCTGCAGCTCTACATGCCAAGAACAGATGCATACTAGTAAGTAGCATATTCCGTTCGAGGCATATGAGCTGCAGACTACACACTTGTGCATAGATTATATAGCAGTACCCACCGTTAGCGGCAACCACCCGTATCTGTTGCAGTGGTTTGAAATAATGTTTTGAGTACAGCCTGGCCCACACTAGCTTGTTGCTTAGTTTGCACATCTACACAATAGTGTTTGGTGAAAGTGTGCGGTGTTGACCATGTAGCTGCTTTGCAGATATCATCTAATGGGATGTTCCTTAAGAATGCCATGGAAGCCCCTATTTTTCATGTAGAATGGGCTTTCGGGGGAATGGATAGCGTTCGCTTTGCTTTATGGTAGCAGATTTGAATGCATTTTACAATCCACCTAGCTATCCCCGATTTTGAGATGGGGTTACCTTTGTGTGGTGGAGAGAAAGAAACAAACAGTTGTTTGGTCTTACGGAAAGGTTGTGTTCTCTGAATGTAGTAGAGTAAGGCTCGTTTCACATCCAGTGTGTGAAGAGCCCTTTCTGCAACGGTCTGTGGTTGTGAGAAAAATACTGGTAGTTCTACTGTCTGGCGCGGAAAAAGAAGAACCGACGTCAGTGCGCGAGGGCGGCGTCTAAGTACTCCGACGCACGAGGCCAACGATGGACGCAGAGCCGCAGACGACGTGCACGGGGTATTGCTGACGATAAATCTTTCCGGATCCAGCCTGATGCCTGGGGATATTCTAAGGTGAGGAATCTAACTAACGTGTTTCTTTCAGATAGAGACGTATGAAGCGAGGCCTCAAAGGGGAGAAGCAGCTCCCTACCCCCATAACCCTGATGGAGGACTTCCAGAAGATGATCTGTGGGGAAATGGGCAGCTGGATTGCCCCATACGCAAGATCCCCGCCGCCGTGGAAACAGCTCGAGCAAAAGCAGCACCGGCCTCCGTAGGGCCCTGTGGAGGTGAAAGCAGTTCCTCGATGGGCAACGGCTGCAAACTAAGGCGACCGGTGTCAGGTCAACGTCGACCGGCACCGAAGGGGACGCCAGAACGACCTCCGCCACAACTCGCGGCGCAGGAGACCGGAGCGGGGTCGGAGCTGGGGCGGCCAGGGAACGGTGCCAAAAAGGCGTTGAGTAGACCAACGAGGCAGCCGCCTGCGTGAAGGGACGAGGGGGACACGTCCCGACCCTTAACCGGCCCCTGCAGCGCCGCCAGGGCCAGCAACCGCCAGCACCTGAGCGGCGTCACCTCGGACAAGGCTGCCGCCTGCCCAGAGGACAGAGTGGGACTCGAGGACACGCCCTGAGTCCAGGCAACCTCCCGCGACACCACAGGGACCCCTGCGGGAGTTTGCGGCGAGGCAGTGGTGCCCGGGTCAGAAGGAGGGAACCCCGAAGGGCTGCACCCCGACGGCCCGCATCCTCCGAACCTGGATCCGAACCCGTCGGCGCCGGAGGAGCTCCTGCACGCGGCAAGGGACCCGCAGACGTCCCAGGAAGTGAAGGAGGAGATGGAAGAGCCAAAGAGGCCTGCAAGGCCGCCGCATAGGCCTCCATCTGGGCTCTGGTCACCCCCGCGCCGGGGAACGGCGGATATGAGGGCGACGCTCGGGCCGCACCACCCGCGGAGAACCCACGCCCCCAACAGGCCGGAGACCGGGCCTCGTGGACAAACTGCGACACTTACCCACAGGTGAGCGACACTCCTGCGGCCTGGGAGAGGGACGATGTCGGAGACAAAGGCGGCAGTTCTTGAAGCTGTCCTCGGGGGACGGACGCGGCGCCGACCGGGACATGCGTGCCGACAGAAGCTTCATCCGGCGCTCCCGCCGGGACTTCGGCTTCATCTGCTGACACGCCTCACAATCCGTGGAGTCGTGGTGCTCCCCAAAACACCACATACAGATGGGGTGAGGGTCCGTCGCCGAGATCTGGCACGTGCAAGAGGAGCACTTTTTAAACCCCGAAGGCATTCGCACACTGTACCCAAGAAAAACAAGAAAAGAAGGCCTGAACAGGCCCAGACACAAGTCGGGTCCACGTTGCACGCGGAAAAGAAGAAAAACTGATGTCAGCGCGCCGGGGTGGGGCTTATGAGACCTCGCTGACGTCACGCCCGCAGAGGACGTCGGGCGGAGTCGCGTGGTGCCGCCACGCGGCGCGCAGAGAAGCTGGGCAAGAAAGTTTCCGGGTCCGGTCTCACACCTGGGGATAATTCTACGTTAAGGAATCTGCAGCTAGTATTCCCTATCAGATAGGACAATACCAAGAGGCTGGGAAGAAGGGCAGCAGGCCCTCCTCATGCACTGATCACACATCACCGCATCCAGGATCCAAAAGTAGCACCTGACTGGATTAGCTTGTCAGTCGGGCACGAGGGGCCAGTTGTTCAATGCAGTACTCATTTTCTGATCAGCCACGCAGAGGGTGGCATAATATGTAGAGATCCAGAAGGGAAATCCAGTAGTTTGAATGCTATTTACCCTGTCAAACCTGGGAACAGATTTTGGACTTGAGAAGGAGTTTCTGCAAAAAGTTTATTCGTGAAAGGAATTTGCCAGTCTGGTGGAAAGAGCTGAGGTTCAACTCATCAGGCGGCATTCTCTGACACTTGTGGAGGGAGTTAACACTTTGAAGCACAAAGACTCTAGGCAGCTGCTCCAGACAAGGAAACCTGCTGCACATCAACACTGAGGGAGACAGAGGAAGCTCCTGTTATGGAAAGTGAGACTGCTTCACTCCTGACTCGTGCCCTGAGGCTGCTTTCAGTTCCCAACTGTAGCTAGGGAAGAGGGCCTTGATGAACTTTACATCTGAACCCTTGGTCCCTGTCTCACGACTTCCTGAGTCTCCAGCTTTGTCCTTGCGTGTCCTGCACTAGTTGCAAGCAGCACTGTCCCCATGGGTACCCTGCTAATAGAAACTCTAGAATGAGACAAGTGCACTCTCTGGTGCAGGCCCCCAACCCTCTTAGTGTCACCTGAGGCACCACGACTAGCCATTACCTTCCTACAGCTAACCATTTGTCTATTGGACTAGCCGCACTCCGGTAACTCTACCAAGACACCAGGCGCCCCTAACAAGAAGTCTAATACCACCAGAGAGGTGTCCTCTCCAAGAAAGGGTGGGCACTTCTGTTACTTTGGGTGGAGTGTTAGTGGGCGGACAAGGAACATTGGCCTCCATATCAACTCCTGAAGCCAAATCACTGCAATATAAGTATTTGTACCATTGCTCTAGCTTTGAAGAGTAACCCTGTCGACATGGTTTGTATATTGCAATAACTGTTTTATAGTGCTTAGCGACTATACGTGTATTCTCTTTAGGGGCAAGAACTGTAGCCCAGAAATTTGTAGGGATTTCTGGTTTTCAATGTGTATCTTAGTTCTATGTGTAGTATACTGTTCTTGTGTGTATTAAAGTACTTATCTTTTAGAAAGTAAAGCAATGACTGGAATTAATCTTATTAGCAGTTATTACGGTGCAAACTATATTCTGAATGTCTAACCCACTTCACCTCCTTGAGTAAGCCTTGGACTACTTTGTCTTACTACCCGGAGAGAATCAAGTGCTGGACAGGAGTACTTGGTTAACCAGTTTGGGCTCTAATAGCACCGGTACCCAGCGGTAAATGACTTGATGCAACTGGAGCCCAGTAACCCCAAACAGCCCGTATGCGTATCTTGCATATGTAAGGAATATGCTACTTACCAGTATGCATCTGTTCTTGGCATGTAGAGCTGCAGATCTATACACTTTTGCATAGATCGCCATCTGGTGTTGGGCCCGGATGTTTGCAGTTTGTTTTTGTTCTTGGACAGTCTTTGGAAGTCACGAGTTCGGTGACTCCTCCTTCGGTCCGTACTGCGCATGGGCTTCGGCTCCATCCTCAGATTGTTTTTCGCCAGCAGGGAAAAGATGGAGCGTAGTGATAGTAGGAAGAAACCCATGTGTGTGTATCTAAATAAGATAGACTGGAACGGATACAGGTAGCCGGGGAGGCGGGTGGGCGTGTATAGATCTGCAGCTCTACATGTCAAGAACAGATGCATACTGGTAAGTAGCATATTCCGTTCGAGGCATATGAGCTGCAAATTATACACTTTTGCATAGATTATATAGCAGTACCCAACCTTAGCGGCGACCACCGGTATCCGTTGCAGTGGTTTGAAAAAGTGTCTTTAGTACAGCCTGGCCCACACTAGCTTGTTGTTTAGAGTGCACGTCTACACAGTAATGTTTTGTGAAGGTGTGCGGTGTTGACCATGTGGCTGCTTTGCAGATGTCATCTAAGGGTATGTTCCCTAGAAACGCCATAGAAGCCCCTATCTTTCTTGTAGAGTGGGCTTTAGGTGGAACAGATAATGTTCTTTTTGCTTTTTGATAGCAAATTTGTATGCACTACAATCCACCTAGCTATCCCTGATTTAGAGATGGGGTTGCCCTTATGCGGTGGAGAGAAGGAGACAAACAACTGTTTAGTCTTTCTGAAAGGTTGCGTTCTTTGTATGTAGTACAGTAAAGCAACATCAAGTGTATGTAGAGCCCTTTCCGCAACATACTGAGGTTGCGAGAAAAAACCCGGCAATTCCACCGATTAATTAAGATGGAAGGGGGAAATGACCTTGGGCAAAAATTTGGGATTTGTGCGAAGTATCACCTTGCTGTGATGTATCTGTAAAAAGGGTTCTTGTATAGTGAACGCTTGTATCTCACTAACCCTTCTAAGGGAAGTGATAGCTACGAGGAAGGCTGTTTTCCAAGTGAGGAACTGTAGCTCACATTTATGCATTGGTTCGAAAGGCGGGCCCATTAGCCTTGTAAGAACTACGTTTAGATTCCATACAGGGGAAGGTGGTGCCCTGGGTGGAATTACTCGTTTAAGGCCTTCCATAAAGGCTTTAATAGCAGGCACTCTTAACAGTGATAAATGCTGTCTGTTTTGCAGGTAAGCAGCAATTGCTGCTAGGTGTAGACGTATGGATGAATATGCCAGGTTACACCTGTGAAGATGGAGCAGATAGCATATGATGTGCTGTATGGATGCATCTAAGGGGTCGATTGTATTGTTACGGCAGTAAACAACAAATCTTTTCCACTTTGCGGCATAGCATGCTCGAGTGGTAGGGCGTCTGGCTTCCCTGATAATGTTTATGCAATCAGGGGGAAGGTTAAGGTATCCAAATTCTAAGATTTCAGGAGCCAGATCGCAAGGTTGAGCTGAGCTGGGTCCGGGTGCCTGATTTCTCCATGGTTCTGGGTTAGGAGGCATGGGGACAGGTACAGCTTTTGGTGTGGTACCACTGAGAGCTGTAGTAGTGTGGTGTACCACGGCTGCCTGGCCCATGTTGGAGCTACTAGAATGAGTCTGAGGGAGTGCTATTGTAGCTTCCTTACCTTAATGGAATTAGTGGGAGAGGTGGAAAGGCGTATGCAAATTTGCCTGACCAGTTCATCCATATCGCATTGCCTTTGGACAATGGGTGTGGGTATCTGGCGGTGAAGCTTGGGCATTTTTTGTTTTCGTGGGTGGCGAAGAGGTCTATCTGAGGATGCCCCCACTTGTGGAAGAATGGGTGAAGAACTTGTGGATGCAGTTCCCATTCGTGCATTTGCTGCGTTTGTCTGCTGAGCAGATCTGCCATGGTGTTTTGTATGCCTGGGACGTGTTGTGCCAGGAGAAAGATTTTTTGTGGAATCGCCCACCTCCATATGCTCTGTGCTAAGCGGGAGAGCTGGGGAGAGTGTCCCCCCCCCCTGTTTTTGAATATAGTACATTGCAGTCAATTTTTGTGTGTGAATTAGGACTGCCTTGGCTGAAATTTGTTTCTGAAACGATTTCAGGGCTAGAAAGATCGCCAACAACTCCAGATGATTGATGTGGAGTAACCTCTGTTGTGGCGTCCATACACCTTGCACTGTGAGGTGTAATAGGTGCGCTCCCCAGCCGGAGAGCGATGCGTCCGTTGTTAGAATCACCTGAGGAACCGGGTCCAGGAACGGTCGCCCTTTGGAAAGGTTTGTGGTGTTCCACCAC
Source organism: Triturus cristatus (assembly GCF_964204655.1). NCBI lineage: Eukaryota > Metazoa > Chordata > Amphibia > Caudata > Salamandridae > Triturus > Triturus cristatus. The sequence continues at coordinate 581,547,272 of NC_140584.1, forward strand.
TGCAGAGAGCGATGGGTGCGACCGTCCACCAACACCAGATCCGTCAGCTATCCCTGGGCCTGGTTCCACTGGCGTGCCAGGCACTCTTGGAGTGGATGCATGTGAAGTCTTGCATGAGGCACTATGAAAATGCAAGACGCCATCATCCCTATTAGTTTCATGAACACTCTTGCTGGGAGAGAGTGCTGAAGAAGGAACTTTTGGCGCAGGGCTTGCATGCTTGCGATCCTGGCTGAGTTGGGATAGGCTATAGCTTTTGAGGTGTCTATAGTGGCACCGAGGTATTGCTTTGTGTGAGAGGGTATCAAGTGGGACTTTTGGTGATTCACCGTAAAGCCTAGCTGGTGGAGTAGTTGTATGGTAGTGTTTGTATTTTGTACACACTGGTGGTAGGATGCGGCTTTTATGAGCCAGTCGTCCAGGTAGGGGAAGACGTGAATGTTTTGTCTTCGGAGGTGTGCTGCCACTACTGCCAGGCATTTGGTAAACACCCGTGGTGCGGTTGTGACCCCGAAGGGGAGAACCTTGAACTGATAATGTTGGTTGTCCACCACAAATCGGAGGTACTTTCTGTGAGCCGGGTGTATTGGGATATGAAAGTATGCGTCTTTCAGATCCAGTGTAGTGAGAAAGTCGCCCTGACGGAGGAGTGGGAGAACTTGCTGAAGAGTTACCATATGAAAATGGTCTGAATGGATGTATGCATTTAGAGGCCGGAGGTCTAAAATGGGCCGTAGGGTCACGTCTTTCTTCGGTATGAGAAAGTACAGAGAGTAGACCCCTAGATTTTGCTGATTGATGGGTACCTGCTCTATCGCGTGTTTTTGCAGGAGGGAGAGTACCTCTTGTTTCAGAAGTGTGGTATGTTCTTGTGACATCGCACGGTGTCTGGGTAGAATATTTGGAGGGGTAGAAGTTAGTTCGAGACAGTACCCTGACCGAATAATTTGGGTTACCCATTTGTCTGATGCTATGGCTTCCCAGGTGTGAAGGAAGTCCTGTAGTCTGCCCCCGACCGGAGTGGAATGGGCTGGGGGGAGCGGGGGAAAGTCATTGTGTGGGCGGTGTGGCAGAACGGGCGGTGTTGGTTTTGCCCCTGCCTTTATTATTGTTTCTCGATATCCACCTCTTTGGTAGCCCTTTGAGAAGGTATTTTGAGGAGGGGACTTGTAGGAAGTGGAGGCGTTATCGGAAGAGTAACCTCTGCCAGAGCCTCGAAAGGAGGAACGGCGAAAGGAGCGTCTAGGGGTTTGTGACTGCAGGGCTCCCATAGACTTCGCCGTATCCGTATCCTTCTTCATTTTTTCCAGGGCTTCGTCTACTTTTGGGCCAAATAAGTGATGTTGGTCAAAAGGGTGGTTTAAAATAGATGCTTGGACCTCCGGTTTAAAGCCTGAAATTCTGAGCCAGGCGTGACGGCGAAGTAGGACACTGGTGTTTATAGCCCTGGACGCCGTGTCTGCTGCGTCAAGTGCGCATTTGATAGAGGTGTTGGTAATAATCTTCCCCTCTTGTATGAGCTCATGAGCCTTATTCTTATATTTGTCCGGGAGATGCTGCATGAGAGCCTCCAGCTCATCATAGTGCGCTCTATTGTACCTTGCCAGCAGCGCCTGTGTGTTGGCGATGCGCCACATATTGGCAGCTTGGGAGGCAGTGCCTGACGCATCTAAAAGCTTGGACTCCTTATCAGGTGGTGGGGCCTCACCAGATGACAGAGTTGGAGCGCTTCCTAGCTGTGGAGACCACTAGTGAGTCTAGGGGCGCAGGTCCTTTAATATAGATAGGATCCGTGGGGGCTGCCTTGTACTTTTTTTCTATTCTGGGGTTTAAGACCCTAGCTCTAACGGGGTCTTTGAAAACCTCCATGGCATGCTTGGTCACCCCTTTAAGCATGGGTAATATAGCGGTGGATTTGTCTGCTATGTCAAATGTGTCAAGTAGGAAGTCTTCCTCAACTGGATCACTATGTAATTCCACCCCATGGTAATGTGCCGCCCGTTGTAAGAGGTGGTGGAACCCCAGGGAGTCCTCTGGTGGAGACGGTCTGGATGGATAGAGATCATCCTGAGGCACATCTGGGACATCGGGATTGTGATAATCCTCCCATGGGTCAGGTGTTCCCGGAGGAGTGGGGTCCTGCGGGGCATCTGTGGGATCATAGAATGGATCTCCGTGGTCATCAGGGTCTGGAGACGGGGTTGGAGACCGGTGAGGCAAGGGTGGAGAAGGTGGGGGAGGAGATGGAGGTGATGGAGGTGGGGGAGGAGATGGAGGAGGTGGAGGTGGTGGGGAGGGTACTCTGAACGGGGATGTGGCAGAGTCCTTCCGTTTTGGTGGTGGAGGAGGAGTTGGTTTGTCCAAAAGTCTTTTCTTGACAGACAACATTAAATGTCCAGTCCTTGGATCCTTTGTTAAAGTCTTTTGAAGAGGATCCGATGCGAAAAGCACCTCCGGCACCGATTCGTCCATCGGTGCCGACATTTTCGGAACCGAAGGCTTCGTCGGTTTATCCGAGCCATGCTTTCTCTGGATGTCCGATTTTTTGGTCGGCGCCGAGGCATGCTTCGGCACGGAAGCGTCGGTGCCGAGGGATTTGTGTTTGGTCGGCACCGAGAGGCCAGGTTTCGACACCGATGGCTTCGGAACGGAACTTGTTTTCTTCGGCGCCGAAGAATGTTTGTCGGCGTCGCTAGGAGGCTGGCTCGAGCCCGAGCCGCCAGGAGACTTGTGATGCTTTTTCACCGGGCCCGAAGGTGGGGTGATGGAAGCAGTATGCTTGGCTTTCCCTAGGCCCGGAGGCGAAGTGGTAACCGGAGTCTCTTTCGGTATGGGCGCGGGAGGGGGAGGGGGTAGAGTACTCACGACCCTCTGCGCCAGTGTGATCTCCTCCACGTCGGAGTCGTCGGCCTCGGAAGCGCTGACGATATCTTCCTCCTGCTCGGTGTGCTGCTGTCCCGAAGCTCCGGTGTCTTCTCCGAAGATGTCAGGTGGAGCCGAGGTCGATGAGTGCGCCATGGTGCGTCGAGCTCGTCGATCCCGAATAGTCTTTTTCGATCGAAAAGACTTGCAGGTGGGGCAGTCTCGGGCCTCGTGTTCGGGAGAGAGGCAGAGGTTGCACACCTGATGGAGGTCGGTGTGGGGAAATTTAGACCCACATTTCGGGCACTTCTTGAAAGGAGTCCTTTCCATCGGCCGAGACCGGAGTCGAGATAGGTCTGAAGGCCGCCGCCGATGTCTGGAATCGAGGAAGTGCCGAAGAGAGAGATGAAGAAGTCGATTCCGTCTAAAGAATCTCAATGGACGAGGATTTTTCGTCGAAGGTCGAACTGGAAAGGTTCGAAGCCGGAGCACGAAGTATTACATCCGAGCCCGATGGCGGAAAAAAACAATCTGAGGATGGAGCCGAAGCCCATGCGCAGTACGGACCGAAGGAGGAGTCACCGAACTCGTGACTTCCAAAGACTGTCCAAGAACAAAAACAAACTGCAAACATCCGGGCCCAACACCAGATGGCGATCTATGCAAAAGTGTATAATCTGCAGCTCATATGCCTCGAACCTTCAGTTTTTTGAAAGTGCTCAAAATACCTTTTGATGCAGTGGCGCTAAAGAAAATTACTTAAATAAAATAAAGTGGCATTGAGGTTACCATCCAAGGATACCCGAGCCATTCTTTACTGAAAAGTACAGAGATAATTTCTGTGGTACAATGGCTCAGCAAGTAAGGATTCAATATACATTAATTCGGTAGGATGCTTTTCATTTCAATTAGCACAACAGAGGAGGAGCCCCTCAGTTGGTTTCTACATTCCTTTACGCTTTGTGCGAACACTCTGGCCTCCGTGCTCTTAACATCTTACTGGTGTTCTCCTCTTCTGTCATGGGCAATCTATAAACACTTCAAAGCCTGTCCATCTTTTTTGCTTCCTCCCAGTGCAATTTATGACAACACCCTGCTCCTGAAACCTGCCTTGGTATCCAGTTAAGCACACAGTGGCTATCCTAATTTCATCCTCAACTTCCACTTACCATCATCCTAATTTTGCCAGACAATACAGATGCATCAAGGCTTGACAGTTGTCCACCAGTGCCCGATTCTTTTTTTCCACCTGTCTCGTCAAACGTCTGAGCCCACACTTGCATCCATCTACCCACAATTGAAGCAGCTTATGACTAGACGCTGACCCTTTCGCTGGTCAGTACCCTACTCTTCTCATGCATGCATTATTGCTCCACACAACCTATTTATGCATGCCGTTCTTAAACCTCAAACCAGGTAGTCTGCTGCCACACCCTAGTCCACAAACTCAAATGTAAGCAAACCAGTCTAGCGAGAACTTCTTACCTTGGCACCACTGGCTGGTGTTGCAGGCGAGGATGGCATGGATGTGCAGCTGTGGTTACTCTGACTGGCGCTTGAGCTGGATCTGGTTGGAGAAGCTGTCCGTGAAGAAGGCTTTGACCTACGACCCCGTGACCTAAAGGGTGTCATTCCTTGAGAAACTCCCTCAGGGAGGATGAACTTCTCCCGAAGTTCAAGGTTTGTTCGTCCTCGTGCTGGGGAGAGAGACAGCAGAAATAATTATAGATCGTAACAAACACCGATAGATGGGACAGGCCAAGACACACACAGTAGGACTTCAAAGCTACTCTGTCCTCATGTGGCAGCATCCAAATGTGATGTGCAGAAGGAAATACAGAACAGGCTTTGGAAGAGTTTGGCAGGTGCAAGATCTGGGCTCCCCTCACCCCCTACAGTTCTGTAATGTCACAGAATGGATAAGAGATTATGGGAATGTTGCAGGGGTGGTTTGTTATTAAAAACTCAAACAATGTATGCCCGCTGAGAATCAAAATGGAAGTTAAGTTTTTTTCTAGAGGAAAGAGACACCAGGACGGTTCACTGCTCCCATAATACCACGTTCAACACCACTGTCCCACTTGCCTTCATGAATTTGATGTTTTGCATTTGAAAAGGAAGGGTGTCTGATGGCACTTATTTTGCTTTACAGTGTTGAGAAAACTGAGCGTTAGTGGCAGGTTCAAATCTGTTTTATATTTAAAAGTAAAGGGGGCTACAATTCTTAGTTCTTGTTTATAGCTCGCAGAAGGTCGAGGGGCACTGAGGTTTTTTTGTTTAAAGTTTCTGGGATGGTGGGGGGCACTGCAGATCTATGTTCTTGTTTACAGTTCACAGAACGGTAATGGGGCACTGAATGTTCTTGGTTTTTTATTTAATAGTTAGAAGAAAAGTGATGGGCCGCTGGAGGTTCAAGTCTTAGTTTTATTGTGTGCAGGAGGGTGAGCACGTACTGAATTGTCTATTTGTTTCAGAAGTCCCACAATAGTGATTGGCACTGAAAGTTGAAGTCAGTATTTTAGCGCATAGACTGGCGAGGGAGGACAAAGGGTCATAGTTTTTGTTGAACAGAAGGGTGACTGTCTTATAGAATCCTCTTTTTTATATGATACTAGAATTATGCGGCAGGATAGGTCCAAATTACGCAGCAAGAAAAGGCACATTCTGGGGCATAAAGAAATATATTTTGAAGCACTATTATATCACTATTCTGACATTTTTATACGGTATGGGCAAAGGTTTTATCTCACTACGATACAGTGATCAGCATCTGAAAGGCGACCTGCCTCTGTGTGACAACACGTGTGGTAGCAAGTTTAGAGATTTGTGATCAGTCTGAGTTAGAAATGATTACTTTTATTTTAATCTGCAAAATATGCAGACGGTGGAGTAGATGGAAAATGCGTCAAATCAGTAATTATGAGGAAAAACGTTGCAATATCACAGAATTCCAGTGGTCTTGCTTATAAGGCCATGGGATAAGGTGATGGAAGATAACACAGGTTGCTGCACCTTCCTAGGTGATGGAAGATAACACAGGTTGCTGCACCTTCCTTTATAGTTTGCAGAAGTGCAGGGGTGTTCTAGTGTTTTGTTGTTGTTTCATAAGCAGTTTAACCCCTTCAGCGCGGCGCGGATTTCAGCGCGGCGCGGATTTCCGCGCCACGCTGAAGATTCCGTGCGCGGGCGGGGCCATGACGGAATGGTTCCGTCATAAGCACAGCCCAACCGACGTGCATGACGGAACCGTTCCGTCAAGCGTGTCGAAGGGGTTAAGACTAGCCTATAGGGCAATAGGGCCGTGCCGATGGGCTGGATTGAAAGGCTAGCATGTGGTGTGGAACGGACTTTTGGCTGTTTTTGGGCCTGTTTAATGGTCTGCTGGGCCGAGTTTTTACTACAGACTTACCGTATATTAAAATAAAAACTGTCTGCAGCAAACTCACATCCATGCAGTCTTTCACATGCCCCAAAATACTGATACATTGTCTCTTTACACGTTCAAAACTGCCCCAATTTGCAAAACATGGCCACTTACTTAGCTTTCTAATTCCCTATTGGAGGCCACTTAATTTTGGTGCCTAGGCGTGTGTTCTGCCCCAGTCTGAACCTGTTTATGAACCTGTAAGGGACACCCGTGGACACTTTTTATTTTTGCTTTATATGTCATCGAAAGAGATGTAGGAATTGCGGGATTTAGTTTGGTTTTATGTCTCGTTCAGAGAATGCCTCAATGTAAGGTTTAACAACGCTTGCCCTAGTTGGACCTTTAAGCCCTCTTCAAGCGTGGGCTCAGGGCCAGGGCCAAAGTGGCTTCACACACTGACTGCAGCGAAGCAGTGCTTGGCAACTGACTTAATCATCAAGCAGCGACAAAGCTATTCAAAACTATTGCTTCTGTGACGCACCGCTTGGCAATAGGCTTAAACAAGATGTGGCAAAGCTGTTTCACACTGACGCTTCTGTGAAGCACCGCTTGGCAACTGACTTGAACAAGAAGCGGCAAAGCTATTTCACACTGTGGCTTCTGTGAAGAACCGCTTGGCAACTGACTTAAACAAGAAGCGGCAAAGCTATTTCACACTGTGGCTTCTGTGAAGCATCGCTTGGCAACTGGCTTAAACAAGATGCGGCAAAGCTATTTCACCCTGTGGCTTCTATGGAGCACCATTTGGCAACTGACTTAAACAGGGAGCACCAAAGCCAACCAATGTTGCGACTTTTGCATAGAAAGGATTGCAGGGTCACTAAACAGATGTTGCACTCTGTCTTCTGTGAAGCATCGAGAGCAGCTGACCTAAACAACGAGAAGCAAAGTAACTGCACACTGCCATTTTTATGCAGTATGGATGGGTATGGTCACAGCCCTGAAAAAAGAGTGTGAAAGCTATTGCATGCTGATTTCTGTGCAACAAGGCTCAACTACGGACTTAAAAAGAAACAGTAAAGCAACTGCACATTGAGATGTCTGTGCAGCTTGGGGCGCGGGGTCACTGCTGGGAAGAAATGGCCCAAAATAACTGTAAAGTGTGGCCTCTAAAACAGCGGCTTGTGCGCATCACAGCTCAATTCAGGGCTGCCCATAGGCGCGTGAGAGGCACACTAGGCAGTGTACTGCGGCATCTCCAAAGACCAGAAGACACCTCTGCACCCTGTCATATACACTGACTCTCACAGTGCTGCACCAGTCTTACAGCCAGATTTTAAGGCTGAGTGCATGCAAGCCTCTACAAAACACTTACCATGCCAGGAACAGGACATGCTGTGCTGCATGCAATGCAAGCAGCTTATGGACTGCATGTGCTTGAGCAGTGTTGCACCTGCAGCAACAATTCATCAACCTAGTGGTACTGACCGCGTCAGGGAGGAGCTGAAGGAACAGCGGCAGTGAGGAAGGAAAAGTCAGGCAATAAGCAAAGCCATTCTCAAAACCAGCCTCTGAAGCAAAGGAGAAAGTGCAAGCGAGAGAGAAACAGCCCCAACCTATGGGAGATTGACTGATAATCGAGGAGCTGGAGTCGGAGCGTTTGATTTTACATCCAGGATGGTGAACTAGAATCAAATAAAAGACAAGAGAAGAACAAACAGGGGAACAAAATAAAGTGGTAAATAAGGAGTCAGAAGAAGGCTGTGCCATGCTCAAATATCTGGTCCATCTCTTTCTGCCATGCACTGATGGAGCAGAGAGAAGCTTGAACATGCAAAGAACATCACAGCTGCAAAAGAATGTTTGGTCTCGCAGAGCTAGTGGTAGTTACATGATACCACGAGAGTCCCAGTCGCTGCTGCATGCAGTGCAGCAGCTGCAGGAAGATCTGGAGGTTCTGCGAGTCCAGCAACTGGGTGCTGAGATGGCTAGTAGCACAGACCTTTTAATACTATTGCAACACAAGGCTGTAACTTACCTTCACCACTACTCATGGAATTTGAAGTGTGAGAAAGATTCACATGTTCTGCACAACCCTGCCATCCAGTGGTTGGATTTGGGGTATTAAAATCCTTAAAATGAATTGCGAGGACTTTTGCCTGCTACGCGTGACTCTTGAAGCCTGGTGCAGAGCAAGTTCATGTATGGGGTGGAAGCAGAGAGTCACCCGAGAAACCCCGCTATGGGAGGGTGGAAGCCTGAAGGAAATAGATACATTAAAAGGATTTACACCCTGCATTCAAATTTGCATTTCTAAAGTGGGCGACCTGATCGAAGAGGGATCCTTGATGCCCTGTTCTTCACTCCAGAGGGTATTCTAACTACACGACCAACAGTATTACAAATACCTGCAACTCGCCCATGCCTGGAAAGCGGAAATATCCCCCCAGATCTCCCCCGAATATGCTCCACTCAAGGGAAGACTTTTAATGGACGAACTACAGGAGAAAGCAGTATAATGCATTTATAAAACCATCAATAATAATATGCCGGACACCCTCCTAAAACTGGGAAACTGATTATGGCGAAATGGAAGACCTGGATTGGGAGGCAGCATTAATGTTCCCATGAGAAGTAGTAATTAGAGCCCAGCTGCGACTCATTCAGTTACAAATTCTGGATAGGATTTACTACAATAGGGCCCGCCTCCAGAGAATAGGTAGAGCAGCCTCTCCGGAATGCCTGCGTTGTGAGGGGAACCAGGGGGACTTTCTTCATATATTACGGGTATGCCCGGTCATACAAACATTCTGGCGCAAGGTGCTTTTGGAACTCAGCCCTATAATAGTGGTGACACTGCCTGAAGACCCTAAAGATGTTATTGTGGGTATACCTAATGATGCAGACTTGCCAAGGATGAAACTATAACTGAGTAACCTGGGTTTGGTAGTGGCTAAACAAGATCTGGTCAGGCGATGGGGAGCACCTGAGACACCTGCCATGGCTGAATGGAGAAAGGGAATGGAGCTTTATATGGCAGTGGAAAGAGGAACACATAAAAGTAGGGGGTGCCCGCATAAGTTCCGTAAATTGTGGGGTAGTTTGATTGCATATTATGGACTAGATAGACGTGACAATGTTGCTGCTGTGCCTTCTTAGTAATTACACTGCAGAGTTTACTTTACCTTGTTGCGTCTGCTTACCCACAAATGTACTGGTGCCTTTCCTCTCATTCTCTACTCCTGTTACTGGGAGATATCTGATGTGCCACTGCCCTTCCGCCATGTTTCCTTTTTTTAAATGGGGCACCCACCAGTGCCCTTTCTTTTTAGCTTTATAAAAATCCAATATTTTCTTTTTTTTTCTAATGCTGAAAATGTCAGTAGTGGGCACGAGCGGAAGGTATGCAGGTAATAAAAACACTTCTAACATCGACCAGTCCCAGAATGCACTGAGATTGACCGCCATCTTCAAACTTCTTTTTGAAACATGGCACTAGATTAGCTCAGGTTTCAAAATTGCCTGGCCCCTTTCTTTAGCAGGCAAGCTGGGATGGTCACATGTGAATCTAGGACAGACTGCCAGCACCAAATTTTGGGTATCCCTTAAGTGAGGTTCTATTTTAAGGTATGCATCTGTCATAAATGCGTGATTTGAACAGTGAAATAATTCAATATGTAATGACAGTGAGATGGTAGAAGCAGTTTTGAAACAATTTTTAATGCTGCTTTGACCACCTGAGTTTCCTGCATTGAATGCAAGTGTGAAGAGTGCTTATCTAACAAATATTGGCACAGCCAATAGATTTAACCTTATAGACCTATTGGGTGGCAGTGGAAGGATACAAATCATCCAATCAAATGGATGGTAATAAGGCTATGCTCCAGGTAAGGGACAGACACAAAGAGGACTAAGGATATACACTGAGTAAGGAGCAAGCAAATAAGTGACAAAAATGACAACCAATGGTAAGCAATGGGAGGGCTATGAGCCTGATACAAGTATTTGATATGGCCCACAAGAAGCTTTGGCCTTTAGACAGGTTAGACCTGTTTGTATGCAAGACCTAAAAATGTATGCAGATAATACAATGATCAAGCTGTATGAATCCTGCGCAGGGGCAGGCTGTCTATAAATACTCACAGATTTGCTTCCTGTAGAAGCAATACTTATTGGCTGTCTGTCTTGCATTAAATAACAAAAACAAAAGCATTCCACAATCCATGGCTGATGCTGCCATTGAAAGTGTTTTGTCTTTAAATTTGTTTGAAAGTGTTTTGCCTTATAATGCATGACCAAAAGCCCCAAAGTAGGAGCAGTGTGCTTCAAATTCTACTAGTGTAATATCGCAAAGGCCCTTTCATATGCAATCAATATACTTAAGTGCAGCTGAGCTATGTTTGGGGGAGAATAATGGCATGTCAACAGTTTGGTTAATATGAAAATCAGAAACAAACTTGACATGCAAACTTTATGACCTCAGGAAACATAATGGCAAGTTCCTGGCTTGTGTCTTCACAGCAGACAGTCTCTCTTCTGGTCCTTAAAGGGCTGGCTAGGGCTGGAGATACCAATTTGAAGCATGTTTAAGTTGCTTTAGTCCTTCACTTTCCAGTTTCAACAAATAATCTTAACCAATTTCCGTGCCAGGCCAGTTACAACTGGTCTGCTTCAGAGGAAGAGTTTTTCAGGTGTTCCTGGGAGTTAGCAGGAGATCAGTCCACCCTAATTTCGCAGACAAAGCAAACATTCTTTGTTGGGTTGTGGTGTTCACATTCCCACCCTCAGGACTGCACTTGTCTGCTTCCAAGCCCTGCACCACATGCATTTTTGAATCTGTGAGTCGTCTCTGCATGTTCAGACTCCCAGCTGTATTCTGTCTAATGGGAGCCTTACTATTTTGTGCTAAGTGGCTAGCAGGCCACACATAACCTCCCACCATTGCCTCCTGGTCAGGTCCCAGTCTTGAAAGTGACTCAACAGAAGTATACCAGTGTAAAATGTAACACTTCATCAAATGCAGCAGCGTAGCAGAGGTGTGTGGAAAAATCCCTAGTCTGATTCACCACCTACCATTTACTACAGTCTTTGACTTACTGTGAAAAGTCTTTTAAGTGGGAGGTCAGTTGGAAACTTTCAAAAGGTTATACTAGAAAAGTTCAGAAACTGGGCTGCCCTTGCGTAACCATTTTACAGTTATTCCCTCCTGTGAAAAATCACTGCTGGTGTCACCGAAACGGATGTGGTGATTCTGTGCCCTTTGAAGCTTCACTGTAGGAGTGTGCTTAGACACACTGTACGGAATTGGCTCTATTTGTATGGTCCTGCCCAAGTCTTTTGACTGATGCTGCTGTTTTTTTTACTCTGAGAGTGCACCAAGGCATGCTCACTAGACCCCCCTCCCCCGAGTAAAACAAGCCCCCCAGTCTGCCACTGCAAACTAGTAGAGCAGTCGTGCACTGCTTGCCTGACTGTGACATTGAAAGCAATAGCAAAGCCACCACTTCCCCAGGACATGTGTGCAAGTCATCTCTCTGTCAGGACTAACGAGCCCTAAAGGCAGGGTACAACATATGACCAGGTAGGATATGTACTCCACATGTCCTGACAGTAAGTCACGCAAAACTCCAGTTTTTATGGCGGAATGACTTGGTCACCTAGTTGGCGAGTATTGGATTACACACTGACCCCTCAGCTGTGCTAACTCATGAATGGTGCGACCAAAGTGGGCACTCCAAGGTATCAAACAATTGGTTACATTAAGCTCGGCTTGTATCTCATTCAAAATGAATACACTAGTTGTACTGTGCAGCTTTTGTAAAGCTGCCACATTGTTGCCTTTAAAACTCCAATGCCCTTCCGGGCATACATGGAGCATGTTCCACAAGACATCTTCTTGCCCTCCTGGGGAGAAGTGCCAACGACTCCCAGGAAGGAGAACACTAAGGGATTGCAGGCCAGGGAGGTGTTATCTCCCTCCTGCAGGAAGCCACTAAGGTGTTAGCCCAAAAGGCAGGCTTCAAAGGGAAAGTCACCATTATAGGGCTGATGTGTAATTTCAGGGCTGCTCCATTGTTAAGGTAGACAGGCCAGCACGGGAAACAGATAATGTATACCAGTTGCCAAACTGTTTTCCCCAGGGGCAAGTAGCCCTAAGGTAGCCACACCATGGAATGGGCCAGGTAGGTCTGAACACCGAGAGAGGGGTCTCACCATCTTCGGAGTGGGCAGAATGGGGAATCCTGGGACAGCCACACAGGTCACCAGATGGGAGGGAGTCTCGTAGCCCATTGGCAACCAACTGCATCCTGCCATGAGGGCATCTTCTGAACATAAGAGAGGCACAAATAGCATCCAGAACTCTGATCTCGACCGACTTGTAAGAAGGACGGCCCAGCTGCACTTGCTAAACCTGGTGGCTAGCGACGAGATTGACTGTACCTGCCGTGTCCTGCTCAAGAAGAAGCGGTCTGTAGAGCCCAATCAAACTAAGAAACTCCAGGCACTAGCTGACTGGCCTCCTGCTTGGAGCACATGGACACAAAAGTTGAAGAAGTCTGCTGGGGCAAGTGGCAGCCCAAGGTCTTCAAACCGCCACCACAGCTGCTGTGCAGCGCCAAGGACCAAGACCGGACGCATAGAGTTGCACCAGAGTTCGTTGAGCCTAGGAGTGCTGTCAGAGAGTTACTGGGACCCTCAGAAGGCGAGTTATCGACTCAGGAAGGATTGACTTGTGACACCAGGTGACTGGTAGTGATGGCTGGACTTTGGCCAGACCAAAAAGAAGCTCATAGGACCTCCAGCCTGCAACCAGGACCCCCTCACCATCTTCGTGGAATGAGGAGTCCCTGCAGGAAGACCCCCATCGACTGCGCCACATCCATGGAGCATCTTCAGCATCCTTCGTAGGAATAACCTGAAACGAGGATGAAGTGCCTGGAAATGCTGGAGGACGGCTCCTTCTGTGATGGATAACTCTTGAGGACCTTTCTGGTCCCCCTGACTAGCAACCTGCTGGAGTTGGTCACCCCAAGTACTCCTAAATGACCCAATTGGATCTTTTTTGTGTCTAATTTCTTATAAAAATACAGTCTATTTTTATAAATTGGTGTGGGATTACTGGAGTGTCGTACTTCAATAGTTTTGGTGCTGTTTAAATGCTATACACTTGTTCCTCAGTGCAAGCCTTGCTGCTCAGAGCCACAGCTACCCAGGGCTGAGCTTAGGCTTTGACAGACAAAACCGAAGGGTCCTAAAGGGGTTGGTAAGTGTATTACAATGTGAGGTTACAACCGCACCAAATAACACACCACATTCCTCACACTTACTTTAGCATTAGCTCCGCAAGCACAGAGAATATGGTGAGGAGAAACAATCCCTGTCTCCCCTCTCCCTCAAAGTCTGTACATCTGTGTAACCATGATCTTCCCATATGGAGGCTGTGCACATACAGCTAAAGACAGCTCTCCCTGACCTCCCATGTGATCATAATCTTTAGCAGCTAAAGAGCAAGGACCCACAGCAGGTGGTGGGTATCATCTCGATGGAGACTGTCCATCTTGATAACTCAAGAGACTTACTATCTCTGAAAGCAAAACCAACATCAGCTGCTATAATCAGTCAGTACATCTAGTAAATGCACCTCTCAGCTAAATAAAATGCTAATTGTTCTATAACTGCAGACGTGATTCCCTATATTATATTTTACATCGAAGCAATCCTTAATCTACTGACCTTTAGTTTGGAATGTCCGCTGGCAGTGACTCACACATCTGCTGACCCATCTCCAACACTACATACTAACTGTCCCCAATACATAAGTAGTTCTTGCCCATATGAAACAGACAATTATTCCCCCAATCTGCAGAAAATGCACTACTCATTAAACTTACCACATTTACTGACTGTGCACCATACATATACAGACTTTTCTGCCCCTTGCCCCCAACACATGTACACCAGTTGTTGCTCTTAATAACCCTTGACGACAGTGTCTCACATGAAACATAATTGTTTTCCACAGGATAGCTAGCTAACTGGGTTGCTGGGTATTGATGTGCCGATACACAATGGGCAAGATAGCCTGGGCTCTTAGCTCAAAGAACACACACTCTGCTCTAGATACTCACCTCTGCAGGGATCGTTCTTCACCAAAAACTCGTCAAGGGCCATCCAACCTCCACCAACGCGGACCATGACTGTACTGCGCAGAATTCGGACCAGCCGCAACTGCTGAGAGTCACCAAACTGTGGAATTGATAAGGGACATCCATGAGAAATCAAATACATTTATTAGGCGAGGCGAACCAGGAGCTCTGTTCACCACCCGATAAGCTATTCCAAATTGAAAATGATTATTTGTAAACAGGACTAGCTCAATTCACTAATGGATAAAGGAAAACATTCAGGCTTTATCTACATAGAGGAACAGAAAATTGATCACGGTATGCATTTGAACAATAACGCACAAGTTACTTACTTGTGCAACAATATATCTGTAAGAAATATTAGTTATTGATAGATTCCTTACCTTAGAATATCCCCAGGCGTCAGACTGGATCCGGAAAGTTTTCGTCGCGGTACCGTTGCTCGTCGGTAGGCGTCGTCGTGCGGCTCCACGTACTTCGCTGGCATCGTAGTCGCCGAGGTGATGTTGTCAAAGCTACTTAGACGCACCCACGCGCGCTGACGTCAGTTCTGTACACAACTTTTCCACGCCAGGAATGCAGAGCCATGCCAGAGACCGACTACTGGTGCAATAGAACTAGGGCCCTGAAAGGGATTACCTGAACCCTAGAGAACAGTTCGCAGAACGGGGAGGATGGACGGGCGGTAAGGAATCTATCATTAACTAATGCCTCTTACAGATATATCGTTACACAAGTAACTAACTTGTGCATCTGAAAGAGACACGTTAGTGATAGATTCCTTACCTTAGAATACATACCCAAGCAATACCAACCCCGGTGGTGGGTCTTGGAAGTGAGATTACACCAGAAGTCACAGAGAACCGAAAGGCCAAAGAAGCCGTCTCTCCGGACCCGACTGTCAAGGCAATAATGCTTAGTGAAAGTATGCAACGATGCCCAAGTGGCTGCTTGACAGATGTCTTGCAGGGGGACACCGCGTCCCAATGCTGTAGTGGCTGCCGCCGCCCTGGTAGAATGGGCGCGCAGCCCAACCGGAAGTTCCTTTTTAGCCAGAGAGTAACAGGCTTTAATGCACAAGACAACCCATCGGGAGATAGTTCGTTTGTGCACAGCCCGACCTTTCTTGGCACCCACGTAGCCAACAAAGAGCTGGTCATCCACCCGGAAATGTTGTGTGCGGTTGAGACAGAACGAAAGCGCACGTTTTGGGTCCAGACGGTGGAGCCTCTACTCTTCTCTTGAAGGGTGCGGAGGCAAAAAGAAAGTGGGCAGAGTGACAGTTTGCCCTAGATGAAAGGCAGAGACAACTTTTGGTAGAAAGGAGGGACGCGGTTGAAGGACAACCTTGTCCGGATGAATCGCCAGGAAAGAAGGTTTACAGGAAAGAGCCTGGAGCTCGCTCACCCACTGAGCGGAGGTGATGGCCACCAGAAAGACAGTTTTCAAAGTCAATAACCGCAAAGGACAGTTATGAAGAGGCTTAAAGGGAGCGCACATCAAGTATGTGAGAACGAGGTTCAAGTCCCATTGAGGCATCACAAAAGGAATAGGAGGGAAAAGGTGAGTAATGCCTTTGAGAAATCTACTGACAACTGGGGACTTGAAAAGAGAGGGCTGATCAGGCAGCCTAAGAAAGGCTGAAAGAGCAGAAAGGTAGCCCTTGATAGTGCCCAGAGCAGAGCCCTACTGGGCCAAAGAGAGAAGTAGCAATAGGACCTCAGAAAGAGGGGCAGAAAAAGGATCTACAGCTTTCGCTGTGCATCATGCCACACATTTTTTCCACCAACAGGCATATTCCGTTTTAGTGGATGGACGCCTGGCTGCCAGAATCACATTACAGACTTCAGGAGGCAAGTCAAATGGAATCAGCTGTCGCCGCTCAAGCTCCACGCAAGGAGGTGGAGGCTGGACAGGTTCGGGTGGAGGACCGTGCCCTGCTGCTGCGACAGTAGATACTCCCGAAGAGGCAGCCGGATCGGTTGATCCACGCTCATAGTAGCTCGGGATAATAAAGGCTTCGAGCCCAGTCCGGTGCCACAAGAATGACTTGGGCCCGGTCGAGTCTGATCTTCCTCAGCACTCTGGGCAGAAGTGGTATAGGCGTAAAGGTGTACAATAGACCGCAACACCACTCGCGACGAAAAGCGTCTCCGAGCGAGTGCCGCCTTGGAAATTCCAACGCGCAGAACTGCTGACATTGCGCGTTCTCTTCGGTGGCGAATAGATCTAACCTAGGTTCTCCCCACTGCTGAAAGAGACCATGTGCCATCGTGATCCAACATGCACCTGCGGCTGAGTTCGTCCACCCTGGCGTTCAGGGTACCCGCCAGGTGTTTAACCATCAAGGAAATCCCTTGACGTTCCAGCCACGTTCAGAGACGTAGAGCCTCCTGACATAGGGTCCACGACCCCACCCCGCCTTGCTTGTTGCAGTACCACATGGCGGTGGTGTTGTCTGTGAACACCTGTACTACTCTCCCCTTGACAGAGGGAAGGAATGCTTTCAGTGCAAGTAGGATCGCCCTGAGCTCCAAAAGGTTGATATGGAGCTTGGACTCCGCCGGAGACCAGAGGCCTCTGATCTCCGCCTCTCCCATGTGGCCGCCCAATCCCAGGAGGGACGCGTCCGTCACTACTGTGTGCTCAGGTTGGGGAAGGGAGAGGGATCTGCCACTGATCCAACGCTGGTCCGTGAGCCACCACTGCAAGTCCTGTGCAGTGCCTTCTGAGATCTGGACGTAGTCAAGACAGATTTCCTCGATGCTGCGTCCACTGGAACTTCAGGCCCCACTGCAGAGCCTGCATATGCCAACTGGCATGATAGATCAGCAGGATGCAGGAGGCCAAGAGGTCCAGCAGCCTCAGGTTCTTACTGACCGAGACCCAGGGCCGAAAGATCGAAATCAAAGCCCGAATGTCGCTGTTCGGGAGGATAAACCCGAAACTGCGCCATATCCAGAGCCGCTCCGATGAAGAGGAGCTTCTGAGATGGAATCAGGTGCGACTTCGGCACGTTGATGGAAAACCCCAGCAAATGCAGGAGGTCGGCCGTTGTCTGGAGGTGGGAGACGACTGCCTGGGGCGAGCCCGCCTTCAACAACCAGTCGTTGAGATAGGGGGAAGACTGAAACCCCTGATCTGCGCAGATGTGCTGCGAGGGCCGCAACTTCCTGCTGGAGAAGTGCCAAGTGATCCCCCGACATGCGGTGGTACTGAGGTGGCATGGCTGGAGGGGTAGACTCAAAGGGGAGGGAGTAGCCCTTTCGGATTATTTGCAGAACCCACCTGTTCGAAGTGATGGTGCACCAGTGGGGAAGGTGATGGCGAATCCTGCCACCCACTAGCGTCTGGTGGGTCTGAAACACCAGACAAGGAAGGTTTTGAGGTGGCGTTGGTGGATTGACCCGCCCGCTGGCCCTGGGAACCGCCACGGCGTGCCTCACGACTGCGGCTGCGCTGCGACTGCGCAGGCCTGCGGGTCTGAAAGGAACATGTATGGGCGCCTCGACTCTGGCCTCGAAAGGTGCGAAAAGTGGACCCCAAAGCGGTGTGCGTGGTAGCGAGACCCAAGGACTGGGCCGTAGCCCGAGAGTCCTTAAAGCGTTCCAGGATGCTATCCGCCTGGTCACCAAACAGGCGTGTGCCATAAAATTGAATGTCCAATAAAGCGTTTTGGACATCCCCGGAGAAGCCAGTCGTTCTGAGCCAAGCGTAACGGCGGAGCACTACCGTTGAGGAAAGTGCCCTGCCGAGTGAATCGGCCGTGTCAAGTCCACAACGGATAGTAAATTTAGCAGCATCTCTCCCCTCGGTAACAACCCGGGAGAGCACCGCCCGAGCTTCTACAGGGCACTGAGGCAGCACCTGTGCCACAGTGTCCCACACAGAATGTGAATAGCGGCCCAAAAGGCAAGCAGTATTCACTGCCCGCAACCCAGAACTGGCAGAAGTAAAAATCTTTTTCTCAAACTGCTCCAGTTTCATAGATTCCTTATCCGGAGGGGCAGAAGAAAAAGTACTTGTGAGCAGAGGCCTGGACAACCAGACTCTGAGGCCTTGGGTGTTGAGTGAGAAAGCTGGGATCGCCCGGCGCCGGTTGATGGCGGCGCGCCACACCCTTATCCACAGGAGCCACTGTGTTGGGTTTGTTCTAGGTGCTCAACATGACGTCAATAACTGCGTCCTTGAAGGGCAGCAGCGGCTCCGCGGAGGAGGACGCTTGTTGCAGAACCTCAGTCAGGAGATTGGTCTTGACAAGTACTGAGTGGAGCTCGAGGTTAAGAGCCTCAGCCGCCCTACGCAACACCACAGTAAAAGTCCCAACCTCCACGGGAGAGGGAGACAGCGTACCAGGGTGTGGAGAGAAATCCAGATCCACTGGACCTTCCATATCACCCTCCCAGTCCGGCTGATCCTCGCATTGAGCGATGGGGTCGGCTCTGCGACCAGTCCCTCGACCTCCCACGGGAGCGGGACCTCGATCAGCACAGAACAGATTGCCGGACCTCCAACAACTTTCGGGAACGCTCCCGCAAAGCATTCGGCGCCATGGCCCGACAATCGGGGCACGCCTCGGGGTCATGGGCATGCCCCAAGCAGAAGAGACACGTCGTGCGGGTCCGCCACCAACATGTTCCTACGGCAGGTCCTACAGGACTTAAACCCAGGCATCCCTATTGCACCAGGAGTCGATCACTCGACAAAACAAGAGAAGGAATATGCTACTTACCAGTATGCATCTGTTCTTGTCATGTAGAGCTGCAGATCTACACACTTTTGCATAGATGTTGGGCCCGTATGTTTGCAGTTTGTTTTTCCTCTTGGAAAGAATTTGGAAGTCACGAGGTCGGTGACTCCTCCTTTGGATCGTATTGCGCATGGGCTTCGGCTCCATCCTCAGATTGTTTTTCGCCAGCAGGGAAAGATGGAGCGTAGTAATAACAGTGAAGAAACTCATGTGTGTTTGATCTAAATAAGATAGACTGGAACAGATACAGGTAGCCGGGTGGGCGTGTGTAGATCTGCAGCTCTACATGCCAAGAACAGATGCATACTGGTAAGTAGCATATTCCGTTCGAGGCATATGAGCTGCAGATTACACACTTTTGCATAGACTATGTAGCAGTTCCCAACCTTAGCGGCGACCACCGGTATCTGTTGCAGTGGGTTGAAATAGTGTTTTTAGTACAGCCTGGCCCACACTAGCTTGTTGCTTAGTTTGCAGATCTACACAGTAGTGTTTAGTGAAAGTGTGCGGTGTTGACCATGTAGCTGCTTTGCAGATATCATCTAATGGGATGTTCCCTAGAAAAGCCATAAAAACCCCTATGTTTCGTGTAGAATGGGCTTTAGGGGGAACAGATAGCGTTCGTTTTGCCTTGTGGTAGCAAATCTGGATGCATTTTACAATCCACCAAGCTATCCCTGATTTTGAGATGGGGTTGCCCTTGTGTGGTGGAGAGAAAGATACAAACAGTTGTTTGGTCTTTCTGAAAGGTTGTGTTCTTTGGATATAGTAAAGTAAGACTCGTTTGACATCTAGCGCGTGTAGAGCCCTTTCTGCAACAGTTTGAGGTTGCGAGAAAAATACCGGTAATTCTACAGATTGGTTTAGGTGAAAAGGGGAAATGACTTTAGGTAGGAATTTTGGGTTGGTACGGAGAACAACCTTGTTCTGGTGCATTTGAAGAAAAGGTTCTTGTATGGTAAGTGCTTGTATCTCACTGACCCACGGTTGTCTGGCCCATGTTGGAGCTACTAGGATCAGCGTGAGGGAATGCTGTTGTAGCTTTCACACCACTAATGGAATTAGTGGGAGAGGTGGAAAAGCGTACGCAAATTTGCCTGACCAGTTCATCCATATCGCATTTCCTTTGGACAATGGGTGTGGGTATCTAGCGGCGAAGCTTGGGCATTTTTTGTTTTCGTGGGTGGCGAATAGGTCTATTTGTGGATGCCCCCACGTTTGAAAGAACGGGTGAAGAACCTGCGGGTGAAGTTCCCACTCGTGGATCTGCTACGTCTGTCTGCTGAGCAGATCTGCCATGATGTTTTGGACTCATGGGACATGTTGGGCTAGGAGAAAGATTTTGTGTGGAATTGCCCATCTCCATATGCTCTGTGCTAGTTGAGAGAGCTGTGGAGAGTGTGTGCCGCCTTGTTTTTGAATGTAATACATGGCCGTCATGTTGTCTGTGCGAATGAGGACTGCCTTGCCTAAAATCTGTCTCTGAAAGGATTTTAGGGCTAGAGAGATTGCTAGTAACTCCAGATGGTTGATATGGAGTAAGTTTTGTTGCGGCGTCCATGTGCCCTGCACTGTGAGGTGTAATAGATGAGCTCCCCAGCCGGAGAGCGATGCGTCTGTTGTTAGTATTATTTGTGGAACCGGGTCCAGGAACGGTCGACCTTTGGAAAGGTTTGTGGTGTTCCACCACTGCAAAGAGCGATGGGTGCGACCGTCTACCAACACCAGATCTGTCAGTTGCCCCTGGGCCTGGTTCCATTGGCGCGCTAAGCACTCTTGGAGTGGACGCATCTGGAGTCTTGCGTGGGGCACTATGAAAATGCAAGAGGCCATCATCCCTATCAGTTGCATAAACACTCTTGCTGGAAGGGAGTGTTGAAGTATGAATCTTTGTCGCAAAGCCTGAATGCTTGCAATCCTGGCCGGATTGGGGTAGGCTATGGCTTTTGAGGTGTCTATGGGGGCACCGAGGTATTGCTTTATGTGGGATGGTGTTAGTTGGGACTTTTGGTGGTTCACCGTGAAGCCTAGTTGGTAAAGTAGTTGGATTGTAGTGGCGGTGTGGTGTACACATTGGTTGTAGGATGTGGCTTTTATCAGCCAGCCAGTCCAAGTATGGGAAGACGTGAATGTGCTGTCTTCTGAGTTGTGCCGCCACTACCGCTAGGCACTTGGTGAATACCCGTGGTGCTGTTGTGAGTCCGAATGGGAGCACCTTGAACTGGTAGTGTTGCCCGTCCAGTACAAATCTGAGGCACTTTCTGTGAGCATGGTGTACCGGAATGTGGAAGTATGCGTCTTTCAAGTCCAGTGTGGTGAGGAAGTCGTTCTGGGAGAGGAGCGGAAGCACCTGCTGAAGCGTTACCATGGGAAAATGGTCTGAATGTATGTATGTGTTTAGGGGCCGGAGATCTAGAATAGGTCGTAGAGTCTCGTCCCTTTTTGGTATTAGAAAATATAGGGAGTAGACCCCTACATTTTGCTGATTGACGGAAACTTGTTATATTGCCTGTTTTTGTAGGAGGGAGATTACCTCCTGTTTTAGTAATGTGGAATGTTCTTGAGACATTGGGCGTTGCCTGGGTGGAATGTTTGGGAGGGTAGATGTTAATTCCAGGCAGTATCCTGACCGAATAATTTGGGTCACCCATTTGTCTGAGGTGATGGTCTCCCAGACATGAAGGAAATGTTGTAGTCTGCCCCCGACCGGAGTGGGATGGTCTGGAGGGAGCGGGGGGGGGGAAGTCATTGGGTAGGCGGTGTGGCAGAGCGGGCGGTATTTGTTTTGCCTCTGCCTTTATTATTATTTCCCCTATAGCCGCCTCTTTGATAACCCCTTGTGAAGGTGGACTGAGTGGGGGATTTGTAGGAAGTGGACGCACTATCTGAGGAGTAGCCTCTAGATGTACTCCGAAAGGAAGAGCGGCGAAAGGAGCGCCTAGGAGGGTGTGACTGCAGCGCTCCCATGGATTTCGCCGTATCAGTGTCCTCCTTCATTTTTTCGAGGGCCTCATCTACCTTTGGGCCGAATAGGTGTTCTTGGTCAAAGGGATGATTTAGGATGGAGGCTTGTACCTCTGGTTAGAAACCGGATATTCTCAGCCAAGCATGGCGACGGAGGAGGACGCTAGTATTAATGGCCCTGGAGGCTGTGTCTGCTGCATCTAAGGCACAGCGTATGGAGGTGTTAGTTATTGTCTTACCCTCTTGAACTAATTCTTTGGCCCTAGTTTTGTATCTTTCAGGGAGGTGGTGCATTATGGTTTCTAATTCATCATAATGTGCCCTATCGTATCTGGCCAATAGCGCTTGGGTGTTGGCGATACGCCATATATTGGCTGCCTGTGACGCAGTGCGCTTTCCTGACGCGTCCAGTAGCTTTGACTCATTGTCAGGTGGTGGTGCTTCGCCTGACGCCTGGGAATTTGACCTTTTTCGTGCAGCTGAAACCACTAGGGAATCTAGTGGTGCTGGCCCTTTGATATAGGCAGGATCTGTGGGGGCAGCTTTGTACTTTTTCTCTATGCGTGGGTTAATGACCCTGGCCCTGACTGGGTCCTTAAAAACCTCTGGCGCATGTTTTACCACCCCCTTGAGCATAGGTAGTATGGAGGTAGACCTATGTGCGGTATCAAACGTGTCGAGGAGGAAATCCTCCTCCACTGGGTCAGTATGTAACTCTACCCCGTGATAATGTGCCGCCCTTTGAAGTAGGTGGTGGAAACCTAATGAGTCCTCCGGTGGAGATGGCCTGGAAGGGTAAAGGTCATCTTGTGGGACGTCTGGAATATCTGGGTTATTGTAGTTGTCCCATGGGTCTGGGGATCCTGTAGGGGTGGGGTCTTGGGGCACATCCCCTGGATCGTGATATGGGTCCCCCTGATCATCATCGGGGTCGGAGAGCGATGAGGTGGGGGTGGAGAAGGCGGAGGGGGCGGAGGTGGGGAAGGTATTCTGAAAGGGGAGGTAGCAGAGTCCTTCCTCTTTGGAGGTGGAGGCTGAGCCGGTTTGTCCAAATGTCTCTTTTTGGAAGAGAGTGCCAAATGTCCAGTTTTTGATCCTTGGTAAGCGTTTTTTGTAAGGGATCCGGTGTAAATAGTTCCTGTGACAATGTTTGGTCCGTCGGTGCCGAAGTCTTCGGGGCCGATGACTTTTTAGGCTTGTCCGTGCCAGTTTGCTTAGCACTGGGCTTGGGAACCTCCGATTTCTTGGTCGGCGCCGAGGCGGGCTTCGGCGTGGAAGTGTCGGTGCCGAGGGCCTTATGGGGTTTGGTCGGTACCGAAGATAGCGTCGGTACGGAAGCGCTGGGTTTCGACACCGAGGACTTCGGTGCGGAGCTCGGTGTCGAGGTAGAGGCCGTCTTTTTTTTCGGTGCCGAAGTGTGTTTCTCGGCACCGCTGGCAGGCTGCCTCGAGCCCGAGCCGCCGGAAGGCTTATTTGGCTTCTTCACCGGGCCCGAAGGTGGGGTGTGTGAAGCAGTGTCTCTGGTCTTGCCTAGGCTCGGAGGCGAAGGCGTGACCGAAGCCTTTTTGGGTGTCGGCGCGGGTGTGTGTGTGTGTGTGTGGGGGGGTATATTACTCACGACCCCCTGTGCCGGAGTGATGTCCTCCACATCTGAGTCGTCGGCTTCGGAAGCACTGACAAGGTCCTCTTCGTTGCGCTGCTGTCCCGGATCTTCGATGTCGTCTCCGAAGATGTCGACTGGAACGGAGGTCGAGGAGTGTGCCATTTTTCGTCTGGCTCTTCGGTCCCGAATAGTCTTTTTCGATCTGAAAGACTTACAGGCCGGACAGTCACGAGCCTCGTGTTCAGGGAAGAGGCAGAGGTTGCACACCTCATGAAGATCGGTGTGGGGGAATTTGGACCCACATCGAGGGCACTTTTTGAATGGAGTTCTTTCCATCAGCCGGGACCGGAGCTTGGGTAGGCCCGAAGGCCGCCGTCGACGACTGGAACCGAAGATTTGTCGATGAGAAGGTGCGTTGATTGAGGAGATCGCGATCGAAACAATACCGCGATGTGAGGTGAGGATTAGGCTTCGATCGTCGAACTGGAAATGTTCGGAACCGGAGCGCGAAGATTACATCCGAGCCCGATGGCGGAAAAAAACAATCGGAGGATGGAGCCGAAGCCCATGCGCAATACGATCCAAAGGAGGAGTCACCGACCTCGTGACTTCCAAAGACTTTCCAAGAGGAAAAACAAATTGCAAACATCCGGGCCCAACACCAGATGGCGATCTATGCAAAAGTGTGTAATCTGCAGCTCATATGCCTCGAAGTTCTCAGAAACCAAGTTAAAGTAATAACTAGGAGTACCGCTTTCTCTCGGATCTGCGCTTGTTGGCGCGGAAAAAGAAAGAACTGACGTCAGCGCGCGTGGGCGCGTCCAAGTAGCTCCGATGTCATCATCTCTGCGACTAATACGCCAGCGATGTATGCGGAGCCGCAAGACGATGCCTACCGATGCGCAAGGGTACTGCTGACGAAAACTTTCCGGATCCAGTCTGACGCCTGGGGATATTCTAAGGTAAGGAATCTATCACTAACTAATGTCTCTTTCAGATATATAAAACAGCTGCCTCCAAGCATTGTGCACCATTTCAAATGCAATCTGCGGCTCAACTGGACCAAGCTCTTGATATAGCCTTCCACCCAAGGAAACTATAAGTACTGCACAAAAAATTACAAGAACTACCATTCACGTGTGGATAAAATCCTATCAAAGGTCAGACATTTAAATAAGCAGATGTAAAATTACTAGGAGGCAGAAGTAAGAGACACCATGACATTGAAGTTCATCGATGTTTTCCATGCATAGCCCAGTTTCTCTTCTGGAATCAGCCCAGGCCCACCTCACAAAGCAGAAGCATGCCTTTCAAAAATAGGACCTGCACGGCACAATGCACCCTTTTTCAAATGGCATAGTAACATAAAAGTGGCAGCAGGGCCAAATACACTGTCTAAAGAATGATACAGAGCCTCAAGACGTTCACTCGTCAAAGGTCCAACACCTCACACTAACACCCCCCCCCCCCAAAAAAAAAAACAACACACTGTCCCAAACCATGAAGATTAATGTGCTGACTGAAGCACAGGCCTGTGCTGGAAAGGTACAAGTGTTCAATGAAACCCACAAGCCTGTCCCAAGATGGTACTTTGCTTACCTCCCTGCCCTTCTCCAACTGCTTTCACAGAATCAAGCACAAGCCCACAAACCAAATCATAAGCCCACCCCCAAAAAGTACAAGCCCGCCATCAAAAGAAAAAGTCAACCCAATAAACCCTGGTACAGCATGAATTATAAAAGCAAAAGTACACAGACTAAAGCACTAGCTCAATGACCAAAGCAAGAGGTAATTACTCAAAGTACAAGGTTATGAACCAAAGCTGGAGGTCACCGACTTCCCAAAGCGCATAAGCCTGCAAAAAAAGTACAAGCCTGCCCCCAAAGTGCATGAAACTTTCAGGAAATGATATGGGCCTGTCACTGAAACCACACATGCTGGCCCCTCAAAATCTTACCAGCGGGGCGCCCAAATGTTTAACAAATGGCTCCCCAAAATACAAACAGCCAACAAAATCCCTCAAGCCAGCCCAGTGAAGCATAAGCCCACTCAGAAAACAATGAGTTCTCGGACTGCAATGCCTACTCACTCATAAAAGCATAAGCTCATTAATAAAAGCACAAGTCCACCCTCAGAAGCACAAGGTCACTGAATGAAGTATGATCTCAAAGAACGAGACTGAACCAACTGAAAATAAAATTGATTCTTTGAGTTGATCGTGGTTGGCTAGGAAGGAGACAATTAAAAAATAAAAAATTATTTGTTTGTTTAAGAGGTAGATCGTTCCTTGTTGGGAAATGACCACATATAATCTCGAGTTTAGAGTGGCAAACAGCAGTTCTTCCGCTTTCCAATGTCTCAAAGGGGCTACAGTAGGCACTTTGCTTGAGTATAAGCACAAATAAACTGCTTATTAAACCGTACCAAACTCCGCATAGGGAGGCTGCAAGTTAATCTTGTAATTGCTTTGATTTACTAAATATCTAAATATTATACTAAATAGTGTTCTGCAGATCACCTGCTGTGGTGCTTCCACTTTGAAAGTGGCCTAATGAACAAGTTACTGTGTCAAATCTGGTTCCCCCAATGACTGCTGCCCCCCGCATATTCTAAAAGAGGCCCTGTCTAAACTCCCCCACAGTGTGCTTCCCTTCCTAAACGAGTCTCTCCTCCAAAGCAAGATCCCCACGGCTTTTAAAAACGCGATTGTGGTCCCATTACTAAAACAAACCTGGGGCTGATCCCCTGAATCATTCCAACTATCGCCCCATTTCCTTGCTTCCTTTTCTCGCAAAGATTCTTGAGGCCCACGTCGCCAGGTCCCTCTCGAACTTTATCGAACAGTCTGACCATCTAGAACCCAATCAAGCCGGGTTCCGCCCCGCACACTACTGAAATGGTCATCCTCACCGTGTTAGACACCTTGCGAGCCAACGGTGACAAAGGCATCCATCAGGCACTTATTCTTCTGGATCTGTCGATTGCGTTCGACACGGTTGACCATAACGTCTTACTGTCCCGTGTTGAACAAGCAGGCATACAAGGTCCGGCATTTAAATGGATCCAATCTTTTCTTGAAGACAGAACACAGGCCGTTCGTTTGGGCACTTTTACTGCCCCCAGGATCGTCACCTCCTGTGGGGTTCCCCAGGGCTCATCCCTCTCCCCTCTCTTATTCAATCTTTATCTCAAACCCCTCATCAACTCCTTAAAACACAGGATGGTTACGACCTTCAACTATGCTGATGATCTCCAACTTGACTTTACACTGGATGGTTCAAACTCTGCTTCTGAAGAAACGCGTTACTTACCTGTAACAGCAGTTATCCAGTATTGGTGTCTTTCATAGATTCACATGCCTGAATCATTCCCCGTCGTCGAGACGGGAGCCTCCGGTACATAAAAAAGTAATGTCCTATAGACATACATAGAGAAAAATAGGCCTAAGGGCCTCCCCTTAGCCGCCTATCATAGTCCTTATGTAAAAAGGACCAAACTCCTAGAGCCAGCCAATCAGCTATCACCTCCCTCTAGAACCTTCCTGACAGGAGCCTCAGTCCCTCAGATTTTCGTACGCACCCAGCTAGGTAGGCGTAATATAGTTAGAGAGAGGTGTGAGTCCTTCCAGGGGAGGCGGGAGGGTTGCATGTGAATCTATGAAAGACACCAATACTGGATAACTGCTGTTACAGGTAAGTAACGCGTTTCTTATCCAATATTAGGGGTGTCTTTCATAGATTCACATGCCTGAATCAGAGTAGTTCGCAATACATTATGCACATTTCTGATGTAACATGCCATAAAGGTATTTGAGATAATACAGCATTATCATAACAGTTCGAAACATTGGCATACATCAAAATAGTAAAACAGTAAAGAATGTGCATACCAGGATGGCGGGATGTTGGAAGGCTCACCTCACTGGAATAGATGGCGAAGCACCGCCTGGCCCACTGCCGCATCCCTCGTAAGCTCGGCATCCAGGCAGTAGTGTCTGGAGAAGGTATGCGGTGACTTCCACGTCGCCGCTCTACAGATGTCCAAAATCGGCACTCCAGCGAACAGCGCTGCTGATGTGGACATCGCTCTGGTGGAGTGTGCTCCCACCCTGTCTCGCAACGGCCGTCCGGCCCCTTCATGGCAGAACGCTATTGCAGAAGAAATCCACCTTGAAATGCTCTGTTTCGTGAGGGGCATACCCAGCCTTGGTCTGCTGTAGGCCACGAATAGCTGCGAAGACTTTCTGAAGGTTTTTGTCTTGTCTATATAAAACTTAAGACACCGTTTGAGATCCAGAGAATGGAGCGTCCTCTCTGCTGCCGTTGTAGGGTTGGCAAAGAAGGAGCGCAGGACCACCGGCTCGTTGAGGTGAAAGTCTGAAGGCACTTTCGGTATGAACTTGGGATTTGTTCTCAGCACCACCCTGTCCTGTTTGAACTGCATGAAGGGCTCCTGAATGGAGAGAGCTTGCAACTCGCTGACTCTCCTGGCAGATGTGAGCGCAAGTAATAGAGCCGTTTTCCATGAGATGTACTTGATGGAGGCTCGGTGAATGGGCTCAAAGGGGTGCTTCATGAGTTGATTAAGGACCAAGTTGAGATGCCATGTCGGTGGGACCCGTCGGGGCCTTGGAAAGGACCTATAAAGACCCTTAAGGAACTGTTTAACAAGTCTGCTGGACCAGAGGGACGGGCCTTGAAAAGTCCTGGTAAAACGTGAAATCGCCGCTAGATGCACCTTTATGGATGCATGCGCTAATCCGGACTGTGCCAAGTGCAGGAGATACGGCAATATCTGCTCAGGTGTGATATGAAGTGGTCTCAGGCCCTTCTCCGAGCACCAGACGCAGAAGCGCTTCCATTTGAGGGAGTAGGTTTTGTTGGTACTGTCCGCCCTCGCTTTTGCTAGCACATCCCTGCAGTCCTGCGGGATGTTCAAATGGCAGAACTCTCTGTGCTCAGGAGCCAGGCCGATAACCTGAGCGATTGGAGGTTCGGGTATTGCACCTGCCCGTTGGACATCGTCAGTAGGTTCGGGTGCTGTGTTAGACGAATCGGCGTCCTGATGGAGAGGCGATGAAGGTCCGAGAACCAGTGCTGCCTCGGCCAGTACGGGGCGATCAGAATTAGTGTACAGGGCTCCGCCTTCATTTTCCTGAGGACCCTGGGAATCATCGGGAACGGTGGAAAAGCGTACGCAAATACGCTGAACCAGCCTATGGAAAAGGCATTTCCGAGCGACTCCGGTTGGGGATGCCAGCTTGCGTAGCTTGGGCAAACAGGTCGATTCTTGGGGCTCCCCAGTCCGAGAATACGTGTGTTAGTGCACTCTCGTCGAGCTCCCATTCGTGGGAGAGAGATTTCTGCCTGCTTAGGGCGTCCGCAATGGTGTTGTCCTTTCCCGGGAGGTAGTCCGCCCTGAGCGTGATCCCCTGGAGAACAAGCCAGTTCCAGATCTTCTGCGATTCGCGCGATAGCGTGAGCGAACGCGTTCCTCCCTGTTTGTTCAGGTAATGCATCGTCGTGGTGTTGTCCGTTCTGACGAGCACCTGAGAGTTCTGGATGCGTGGTAAAAAGGCCTGCAGAGCTAGATGCACAGCCCTCAACTCCAGCAGATTTATATGGAGGCGTTGCTCCTGATCCGACCATTTGCCGCTGACTCTGAGGTCCTGAAGGACAGCTCCCCAACCCGCTAGAGATGCATCTGTGGTGACTACCAGTGGTGCTGCTGGCAGCAGGAACGGTAGTCCTCTCGAGAGGTTTCTGGTATCCTTCCACCACTCGAGACTCCTGGATATTTGCGGTGTTATGCTTATAATGTCCTCGAACGAACCTGCACTCTGAGTCCACTGGTTCGAAAGAGCCTCCTGCAGAGGGCGCATCCGCAGCCTGCAGTGAGGGATGAGTAGTCCCCAGGAGTGACTTGAAGGTGCGAACTCTCAGGGATTTCCTTGATTGCACTGTTTTGGCCAGGGATATGATCCTGTGTTTTCTCTCGTCTGAGGGAAATGCCCTTGCGCATTCCGTATTCAAGGTAGCCCCGAGGAAGGTAATGCTTCTCGTTGGGGACATATGTGATTTCTGAAGGTTGAGCGTCAATCCTAGATGTTGGAAAAGATTGGTACAAGCGTTGAAGGATTTGGTTGCGCCTACGGCCGTAGGCGCCTTGACCAGCCAGTCGTCTAGGTAGGGGAAAACTTGGTGACCCATTTGACGTAGGAAAGCTACCACAGGAGAAAGGCACTTGGTGAAAATCCGCGGAGCGGATTTGAGGCCAAACGGAAGGACCTTGAACTGGTAGTGTTGTCCTGCCACTTCGAAGCGTAGAAACTTTCTGTGCCCCCTGAGTATCGGGATGTGATAGTAAGCATCCTGAAGATCCAAGGATGTCATGAAGTCTCCTTCCTCCAGAATGCCTAGGATTTCTTGGAGCGTCACCATCCTGAACGACTGACTCTTTAGGAAGGAGTTGAGTGCTCTGAGGTCCAGGATGGGCCTCCACTTCTTTTCTTTCTTGCGTATCAGAAAGAAACGGGAGTAGAAACCCTTCTCCCTCTGAGCTGATGGAACTCGCTCTATTGCTCCCTTCCTTAACATCTCCGATATCTCCCGGAGCAGCAGCCGCAGATGTCTGTGTGGAGACTTGCGGGGAGGGGTTGCAGGCGGGATGGCGGTAAATTCTAGGGAATGGCCGAATCTGAGGAGTTGGAGTACCCAACGATCTGAGGTGATGATGCGCCAATTTTTTAGGAAATGGGTCAATTTTCCTCCAATTTGTGAAGAAGAAGATGGTAGCTGGACTGGCTGGAGTAAGCGGTCACTGGCGTCCGCCGGTGCCCCTTTTCTGGTTCTTACCCCTGAAATTGGATCTTCCGTAAGATGATTGTCGGCCCTGTTGTTGCTTTTGCTGGTACTGGGTCTTATTCTGGAACGAATATGAGGACTTATTCTGGAATGATCCTCTGTAGGAAGACTGACCTCTAGACTTGTTGCCCCGAAAGGACTGGTTCCGTGCCTGTAAGGTTCCAAGCGCTCTAGCCGTGTCCGTGTCCTTTTTAATGGCCTGGAGCGCCTCGTCAATTTTATCTCCGAATAGATGCTGCCCATCGAAGGGCATATCTAGCACCTTCGTTTGCACTTCCTGCCTGAACGATGTTGCTTTGAGCCATCCTTGGCGGCGCAGGACTGCAGCCCCAGCCAGTTGACGGAAGCCTGTCATGGCTACATCTATGGCACAGTCGATGACCTCTGCCGCAGAAGACTGGCCTTCGGAAAGGAGTGCCTTCACCTCATCCTGTATGGGGCAATATCCTCCCAAAGTTGGCGGTTATAACGCCCTAAAAGGGCTATGGAATTGGCCACCTTGATGGTCATTGCCGAAGTGGTTGAAAACCTTTTGCCTATTGTGTCTAACTTTCTGCCCTCCTTGTCTGGTGGTGCTGACAGAGGCGAGGATGGATTTCGAGAATTTTTCTGGGCCGCTTGGGTCACGACAGAATCTGGTTTCGGGTGGCTAGTCAGGCAAGCTGGCGCCGTGGACGGTGCTTTATACTTCTTATCCAGGCGCGGAACGACCGCAGGAACTGAAGCTGGCGTCAGCATCAACTTCTTTCCCTGGTCCCAGAGGAAGTCAATGATAGGGATGGATTTGGCCGTCTTCTTCGTCTGCTCCTTAAAGTCATGGAGGAAGCATTCGGTTTCCGTCGACTCCATGACCATATGGAACCGCGTCGCAGCCCGTTCCACTAACTTATGAAAACCCCCGATATCCACAGGTGGTGAATCCGCCTGGCGCGGTTGTGGGGAAGGTGGTGAAGATGCTACATAGTCCTCCTGCTCATCGTCATCCTGGTCCGTCAGGTCTCCCTGGACCTCACCTTCCTCCATCTCCTCCGCCTCCTCATCCGTTGAGTCTATCACCTGAGGTGGCGGCTCGTGGCCGACCTGCGTTACCGGCCGTGATTGCCTTGGGGCTGTCGCTGGGGTGTTTGTAGCTGGCACTGGGACCCCTGTATCCTGTCTTGGTGGTTCCGGGAAACGTTGTTTGTAATCCCTGATAAGGAACTTGAGGTCCTTAACTATTGCCAGAGGGAGGCAGACCATTGGGGTGACCTCCGTGCGGACTTGTTCCTGGACGGGGCGCTCCTGCGCGCCTGAATCTTCCTGCTCCTCGTCCGTGCTTTGGCATTTGACAAACAGCTCGGAAGGGGAAGTAGCCTGTTGGAAGAACTCTTCTTCGGACTCTTCACTCTGCAGGATCTCCAGAGGTAAATTGGTTTGGACCTTGCTTGGAGATGTTGTTTCCGGGGTAATCTGTGGTCTGGAAGCAGATCCTTGGACAGAAATCGCCGTGGTTTTCCGTCCCACGGACGACGACGTTCCCGTCGACGGCTCGGCTGACACCAACGGCGTCCCCATTGACGATATTTTCCTCGTCGACGAAGTCCTCGTCGACGATGTGGTCGTAGACGATTCAGTCGTCGTCGATGCCTTCGTCGTCGATGCCTTCGTCGTCGACGCCTTCGTTGTCGACGCTTCCCTCGTCGACGCTTCCGTCGTCGACGCTTCCGTCGTCGACGCTTTCGTCGTCGCTTTCGTCGTCGCTTTCGTCGACGATGCCTTGGTCGTCGACATCTTCGTCAACATCTTCGTCGACGATGCCTTCGTCGTCGACGCGCTCGTCATCAATATCCTCGTCGTCGACTCTTCCGTCGACGGAGGGCTCCTCGTCGACGAGGTCCTCGACGGGACTATCTTCGTCGTCGACGATGATTTAGACGACGGTTTCAGAAGTATAATAGACGAGATAGGGGTACCTGCAGACGATGATGATGGAGTCGTCGTCGTCGACGAGCGGGCCGACGCCGCTGTGGACGTGGACACCGTCGTCGTTGCTGTGGAGACGTGTCCTGATGGCCTTTTTTGCGCAGAGGATGGTGTC
Organism: Triturus cristatus; assembly: GCF_964204655.1. Classification (NCBI taxonomy): domain Eukaryota; kingdom Metazoa; phylum Chordata; class Amphibia; order Caudata; family Salamandridae; genus Triturus; species Triturus cristatus. Next base: position 581,579,905 of record NC_140584.1, read on the forward strand.
GCAATTTTTGAGGCCGACAGAGTAGGCTTCTTGAAAGTGAGAGAGACTTTATCAGACGCTGAGGATCTCGAAGATCTTGCCTCTGAAGACTTTTTGTGCGTCTTCTTAGGAGGAGCGTCTGAGGGGCCAGGAGATGTCACCCTCGGCCTCTTCAGGGAGACTTCAGAAGCTCCGGAAAAGCTCGCCTCTGAGGACACCACACTGTCTTTGTCCTTGAGCCTGTCCAGCCAGATAAGCAGGCGGCCCTCCCTGTCTCTCAAGGTCTTAAGTGGAAAAGACCTACATATCTTGCAGTCCTTAGGGACGTGATCCGGGTAAAGGCAATACAAGCATAGTTCATGCTTGTCGTCCACATGAAGCCTCTTCTTCCCACATGAAGAACAAGCCCTGAAAAGGGCTTTCTTCTGGGAGTCAGACATGCCAGGAGTTGTAGATGAAATAAACACTCACTGCAGCAAAAAGAGGCCTGAAGTAGTCAGTGCTGAAATCCTGAAGAAGAAAGTCACCAAAAATCGTGAATAATCTGGTTTGAAAGAAATCCTGAGGAGAACTCAGGCTGGAGACTCCCTAGCACAACGTGCGGTAGAAAATCTGAGGGACTGAGGCTCCTGCCAGGAAGGTTCTAGAGGGAGGTGATAGCTGATTGGCTGGCTCTAGGAGTTTGGTCCTTTTTACATAAGGACTATGATAGGCGGCTAAGGGGAGGCCCTTAGGCCTATTTTTCTCTATGTATGTCTATAGGACATTACTTTTTTATGTACCGGAGGCTCCCGTCTCGACGACGGGGAATGATTCAGGCATGTGAATCTATGAAAGACACCCCTAATACTGGATAATTCCAAGCTACCATGCTCCACATCCAGCGTTGGATGAATATCAACCACCTTAAACTCAACCCCAGCAAGACCGAGCTAGTCCTAACGGGAAAAAGCGCAATCATGTGGGGGCCCCATTTTTGGCCACCCGATTTTGGACCACCCCCCATCCCCTCTCCCTCAGTAAAAAGCCTCGGAGTCACCCTAGATACCGACCTCTCGCTTAGAAGACAGGTGGGGACTGTAATCTCTTCATGCATCTTTCAACTGAGGAAAATTAGGAAAATTGCTCCCTTACTCACCCCCCCCCCGGCCCTCATCCAGGCAGTAATAGCCCTCGTACTGTCTCGCCTTGACTTCTCTAACGCCATTTACCTTGGCCTGCCTATGTTTTTGCTCAGACGCCTTCAAATAGTGCAGAACCAGGCTGCTAGATTAATATTTCAGCAACCTAAATGGCATTCTGCCAGACCCCTTTTGGCTAAACTTCATTGGCTCCTAATTACACAACGTGCAGCTTTAAAGACCGGATGTTTAATCTTCAAGGCCCTGCACTGTAGAAACCCCAAATTTGTTAGTGACTTGATCGTGAAACATATCCCTCGTCGCAACCTACGGTCTACCACCTCCGGCTGCTTGCTACCCCTACCATCAAACTCAAACGCTAGGGGGGGCGCAGGTTTTCGTACCTAGCGCCTGGATTCTGGAACTCTCTACCCCTAGACATCAGAGCGCAGGAAAACTTAATGGGATTTAGAAAGGCCCTTAAAATATGGCTGTTTGCGCTCTCACTTGACTAGCTTCCCCGCCGCGTAACTTGCAACAATTAGCGCCATGAAACCTTCCGGTGACCGTGCGCTTTATAAATGTCTATTAACATAACATAACATAACTTACCTTCGGTAACGATGTATCTGGAAGAAACATTAGTTAGTTAGATTCCTCACCTTAAAATATCCCCAGGCGTCAGGCTGGATCCGGAAAGATTTTTTGTAGCAATACCCCTTGCGCGTCGCTAGGCGTCGTCTGCGGCTCCGCGTCCGTCGTCGGCGTCGTGCGCCGGAATGACGTCGGAGTACTTAGACGCCGCCCTCGCGCGCCGACGTCAGTTCTTGTACATAGCTTTCCGTGCCAGGAACGCAGAGCCATGCAAAAGACCGACACTGGTGCCAAAAATAAAATCTAGGGGCCTGAAAAGGATAACCTTAACTCTAGATGTCAGTTCGCAGAACGGGGAGGATGGGTGGGTGGGTGAGGAATCTAACTAATCTTCTTACAGATACATCGTTACCGAAGGTAAGTAACTTGTTCATCTGAAAGAAACACGTTAGTTAGATTCCTCACCTTAGATTAGATACCCCAGCAATATCAACCCCTGTGGAGGGTCTGCGAACCAAGATCACACCAGAAAGTCCTGGAGAACAGAACGGCCAAAGAAGCCATCTTTCCGGACTTGGCTGTCCAGGCAATAGTGCTTGGCGAACGTGTGCAGTGAGGCCCACGTCGCCGCATGACAGATGTCCTGCAAGGGACACCCCGTCCCAAAGCAGTAGTAGCCGCTGTGGCCCGAGTAGAATGGGCTCTCAGCCCAACAGGAGGGTCCTTTTTCGCCAAGGAGTAACAAACTTTTATACACAAGACGACCCACCGTGAGATGGTCCGTTTGTTTACGGCTCTCCCCTTCTTAGCACCTACGTATCCAACAAAAAGTTGGTCGTCCACCCAGAACTGTCTGGTGCGGTCCAAATAAAAGGACAGCGCACGTTTTGGGTCCAGACGGTGGAGCCTCTCTTCCTCTTTCGAATGATGCGGAGGCGGAAAGAAGGTGGGCAAAGTGACCGATTGCCCGATGTGAAAGGGGGTCACCACTTTCGCAAGAAAAGAAGGACGAGTCCGGAGGACAACCTTGTCCGGATGAACAGAAAGAAACGGGGGCTTAGATGACAGAGCCTGGAGCTCACTCACCCGTCTAGCCGAGGTGATCGCAACCAGGAAAGCAGTCTTAAGAGTCAGAAGACGAAGTGGACAATTGTGAAAGGGCTCAAAGGGAGCGCACATCAGAAAGGTCAAGACAAGATTCAAATCCCACTGAGGCATTACGAAGGGGACAGGAGGAAACATGTGAGTAATGCCTTTAAGAAAGCGAGAAACAACAGGGGACTTGAAAAGAGAAGGCTGATCAGGAAGCCGTAAGAAAGCAGAGATTGCAGAAAGATAACCTTTCAAGGTGCCCAGAGCAGAGCCCTGCTGGGCCAAAGAAAGAGTAGAACCTCAGAAAGAGGGGCGGAAAGGGGATCCACAGCCTTTGCTGTGCACCATGCCACAAATTTGTTCCACCTGCAGGCGTATACCGATTTTGTGGAGGGACGCCTGGCTGCCAGAATCACATCACAGACTTCAGGAGGCAAGTCAAATGGCATCAACTGTCGCCGCCCAATCTCCACGCATGGAGGTGGAGACTGGACAGGTTCGGTGGAGGACCGTCCCCTGCTGCTGCGACAGAAGGTCCTCCTGAAGAGGCAGTCGTATCGGAGGATCGATTGACATACTGAGTAGCTCGGGATACCAGTACCTTCGTGCCCAATCCGGAGCCACTAAGATGACTTGGGCCCGGTCGCGCCTGATCTTCTTCAGCACTCTGGGCAGAAGTGGTATAGGCAGAAAGGCGTACAACAGACCGCAACTCCACTCGCGACGAAATTCCAATGCGCAGAACTGCTGACATTGCGCGTTCTCTTCGGTGGCGAATAAATCTTACCGAGGCTCTCCCCACTGCAGAAAGAGACCTTGCGCCACGTCCGAGTTCAGACGCCATTCGTGATCCATCATGCACCGGCGGCTGAGTTTGTCCGCTCTGGCGTTCAGAGAGCCCGCCAGATGTTGAACCACCAGGATGATGCCCTGGTGTTCCAGCCATGTCCAGAGGCGCAGAGCCTCTTGACAAAGGGTCCACGACCCCACCCCGCCCTGTTTGTTGCAATACCACATGGCGGTGGTGTTGTCCGTGAACACCTGCACGACACTTCCCCGGACAGAGGGAAGGAAGGCTTTCAGTGCAAGCCGGATAGCTCTCAGCTCCAAAAGGTTGATATGGAGTTGAGACTCCGCCGGAGACCAGAGACCTCTGATCTCCGCCTCTCCCATATGGCCCCCCCATCCCAGGAGGGACGCATCCGTCACTACTACGTGCTCCGGTTGGGGTAGGGAGAGGCATCTGCCCCTGACCCAATCGTGGTCCTTGAGCCACCACTGTAACTGTTTCGCAGTGCCCTCCGAGATTAAGACATGGTCTGACAGGTTGCCTCGATGCTGTGCCCACTGAAACTTCAGGTCCCACTGCAGAGCCCGCATTCGCCACCTGGCATAATGCACCAACAGGATGCAGGAGGCCATCAGCCCCAGAAGCCGCAGCACCAACCTGACCGAAACCCAGGATAGAGGCCGGAAGATGGGAATCAGAGCCTGAATATCCCGGACCCGCTGTTCCGGAGGATAAGCCCAGAACTGCGCCAAATCGAGAACCGCTCCGATGAAGAGGAGCTTCTGGGAGGGACTCAGGTGTGACTTTGGGACGTTGATGGAGAGCCCCAGCAAATGCAGGAGGTCGGCCATAGTCTGGACACGACTTGCTGGGGCGAGCCCGCCTTCAACAGCCAGTCGCCGAGATAGGGGAAGACTGGAACCCCCAATCTGCCCAGATGAGCTGTGACCACCGCCATCACTTTCGTGAACACCCGAGGGGCACTGGTGAGGCCGAAGGGAAGCATGGTGAACTGAAAGTGCTCCTGACCCACCGTGAACCGCAGGTAACGCCGGTGGGCCGGCAGGACGGGGATGTGAAAATAGGCGTCCTGCAAGTCCAACGCTACCATCCAGTCTCCAGGGTCGAGGGCAGCCAGAACCTGAGCTAAAGTTAGCATCTTGAACCGTTCCTTCCGGAGGAAGGCGTTGACGCTCCTGAGGTCCAAGATAGGGCGTAGGCCCCCTTTGCCCTTCTTGGGAACCAGAAAGTACTGGGAATAGCAACCACGGCCTACTTCTGGACCAGGAACGCGCTCGACGGCCTCTTTGGCCAAGAGGGCCGTAACTTCCTCCCGCAGAAGATTCAAGTGATCCTCCGATATACGGTGGCACTGCGGTGGCATGGCTGGAGGGGTCGTCTCGACAGGGAGGGAGTAGCCCCTTCGGACGATTTGCAGCACCCACCTGTCCGAAGTGATGGATCACCAGTGGAGCAGGTGATGGCGAACTCTGCCGCCCACTGGCGTGGAATGGGCCTGAAAGCTCGGACTAGGAGGGCTTTGAGGCATATGCTGCCGTGGTGGATGTGGACTGACCGGCACGTTGTCCTCCTGTACCGCCACGGCGGAATCCACGTCTGCGACCGCGTGCAGGTTAGGTCTGCGGCCGGTGGCTAGGCGGACGTGAGGAGGCGCCCCTTCCTTGGCCACGAAAGGGGCGAAAGGCAGAAGTTTGCGGCCTTGGGGCCGAGAGACCCAAGGACCTGGCCGTAGCCCGGGAGTCCTTAAAACGAGCCAGCGCACAATCCGCCTTCTCACCAAAAAGGCGAGTGCCATCAAAGGGCATATCCATTAGGGAACTCTGTACATCCCCCCGAAAAAGACGTGGACCGTAGCCAGGTGCGGCGCCGGAGCGCCACCGTGATGGAAATCGCCCTACCCAGTGAGTCCGTGGTGTCTAGTCCACACAGTATGGCATGCCGTGCTGCATCTCACCCATCAGTATGCGCCTGGGAGAGACGTGTCCGGGCCTCCTCCGGACACAGGGGCAGCACGTCCTCCACCGTATCCCACAGAGAGTGGGAGAAACGGTCCAAGAGGCAAGCTGTGTTCAAAGACCGCAGGCCCAAACTCAGGGAAGAGAACAGCTTCTTTCCGAACTGTTCGAGCCTCTTGGATTTCCGATCCGGAGGGGCGGACGGGAAGGATTGGGAAGTGGAGACCTGGATAACCAGACTCTCGGGGTGGGGTGTTGGGTCAGGAAACTGGGGTCGCCCGGAGCAGGGCGGTGGCGCCGGGCCACGTTCCGATCCACAGGAGGAACTGTGGCGGGCTTGGGCCAAGCACCCTGCAGAACGTCTATGAGGGCCTCATTGAACTGCAGCAGAGGCTCAGTGGAGCTTGCTGACGGTTGAAGCACCTCTGTGAGGACGTTAGTCCTCACGGCCACAGCAGGCAGCTCCAGCCCCAGGGCTGCGGCCGCCTTGCGCAGCACCACTGAAAAAGCTGCACCTTCCTCCGAGGCCACAGTCGGAGGAGAGATGAAACCAGCGTCTGGGGAAGTGTCCAGACCACTGGCATCCCCCAGTTCGTCTGCCCAGTCCTGTGAAAGTTGGCCCTGTATGGCCAGAGGGTCCTCAGACCCCTCCCAGTCGCCTGTCATCCGATTCCTGATAAACAGGAGGAATGATCGGAGCCGGGCGGTAGATGAAACGCTCATCCATCGGCGTCAAACGGCGCCGCGCCGGGCCCGGACAGGGGCTAAACCGGGGAACGGCGTCGTCCGGAGACGGCACCGGGGGCGGAACCGGTGTCGACGGAGGAGGCGTCGTGAGGTCGACCGGCGCCGGCAGAGATCCAGGCCTGGATCCCTCGGGGACCTGCGGCGTCGGGACCGAAGTCGTCGACGGCGCCGGAGCCGCCGGCACGTGAGGTCGCCCTGTCGAGCCCGCGGGGCCCAAAGGCGCGCCGGCAGGCGTCGACGGCGGAGCCAGGCCCCTCATGGCCGAGAGCGACCGGTCCTTGGACCTCCTCCTGGACCGGGACCGTGAGCGGCGCGGAGCTGAGTGCCGAAGCTCGAGAAGCTTACGGGACCGCTCCTGCCTAGCCTTCGAGGTCAAGGCCTGACAATCGGGGCACGATTCTGCGTTGTGGTCGGCCCCCAGGTAGTAAAGGCACCGGCGATGGTGGTCCGTCACCGACATCAGTCGATGACAGGAGTCACAGGCTTTAAACCCAGGCATCCTACCGGCACCAGAGTCGAGTCGACAGAAGACCAAAAAGAGTCAAAAAAATTTAGTCAAAAATTGACTAAGCTCTTCCCGGATCGGCGCTGTCTGGCGCGGAAAAAAGAAGAACTGACGTCAGCGCGCGAGGGCGGCGTCTAAGTACTCCGACGACGTCATTCCGGCGCACGACGCAAATGACGGACGCGGAGCCGCAGACAACGCCTAGCGACGCGCAAGGGGTATTGCTACAAAAAATCTTTCCGGATCCAGCCTGACGCCTGGGGATATTCTAAGGTGAGGAATCTAACTAACGTGTTTCTTTCAGATCCCATATTCATGTGGCTACATGCTGATCTCTGCGCTGCCTGACTTGTCTACAAGAACCGAGGACTAAATTAGGGTATGCATGGGCTCTCTATTTTCTGTCAGGTACAGTTACAGCATGGAATATTAACAAATCAATTTTAGTTTACTAAAGTGAGACGGGTTGCTGAGTTTGTGGGATAGCATTCACACTGCAGGACATTGATAAATTAGTGTCAATAGAAAGATTAGGGAAATCAAAGAAGGTCTGGTGGTCTTGTAAAAATATGGCCCTCAAACTGCTTTCAACAGCTTGTCTCCAGTTGTCAAATAATCGTACTTGTTATGTAGTTTGCACCATTTTCAACACTTGCATCTATTGGTTTAGAAGGGCACCCATTCTGTCATACCTGAAGCTGAGCTCCACGGAGGAGAATGAACAACTCTTGGAGACGCATTCACAATCCGGGAACCTCCCATACAATTAATGGTTAGCAAACAGCGGTATAAATGTAAGAATTACCCTAATGATGGACATGAGTTTTAGATGAAAGTTCTGTGAGGCTGCAGTTGTCTTAGACAAATTCAGAGTAGCGACGTGCATTTTCCACAGCATTATATGAACGTTATGCAACCAATGTTCTACTCTGCACTAGGAAGGGAGATATATAGCCCATGCTCTACTTTTACACCAATGCATGATTTTGCCACTATGTTACATTATAATTTCACTGTTGCATATTGATTGCAAAATAGCTACAATGTACGATTGAAACAGCCACATCAGAACATGATTGCCCCACTGCTAGTCATGCCGCTATATTGCAATCACTGTGGATTACACTTTTTTGTAGCTATTGCAGTCATTTTATCGTTACCACTCTACTATACAACATCATCCCATGAACACACTAGACTACTGATTTACAAGTATTGATTTGATACCTCTTCGGATACTGATACACAAACCAAATCGGCCATGACCTGAGCATTTAGACAACAGACAATGCCCTGGTTGCTGCCTTCCAACAGAGAGACACTCTATAATGGAGAAGCAGACTTCTGTACAGCCGGGCTTAATCACAGCACTCGCACTCCATGAAGTTGACGTTACACTGCCATTTGTGCTGCACTGTCTCTTTGAGTCGTTAAAAGTTTGTTTCATCTCCAAGCCTGAAGCCATCCCTCAAATCCTTGGGCACCAGCAAGGCAGAGCCTCATGTCTCGAGAGCAGCATTCTCAGGCAGGCGGAACCCAGCGCGAGCTGCATTCACAGGCAGTGTGTGGGTATTAATTATCTCTATGTCAATTAGTGCCATGCATTGGTGAACCAACACAACCTGCTCGCTGGCACCGAAGTCTAGACTGGAGGGCTTCTGGTCTAATTTAGCATTTTTATCAGGAGCCAATTTTAAATGAAAGACAATATTCTCTGGAGCTCGAAGAGGTCTGTGTATCAGTCTCCTACTGAATATCTGGCAAGAGACAGAATGCACCCAGTCACCACAAGCCGCCACAACAAACAAGCTGAGAAGATTGGCGTGTTACTGTTAATCACAACACAATATTTCTGTGATGCATTATGAAATGGAATGTGGATAGGATGCCAGGATGGTGCACTGTACCTGATTGCCAAGGAAGAACTAGAACGAGAGAAGAGGAAGGAAAAAAATAACAGGTGAACGTTAACAGGTTGTCCATGGAAACGAATAGGGAACAAAACACCACATGTTGTAAAGGATCCTGTGAACCCGTAGAAGTAAAAGGACCCTACAGACAAGGCTGCAGCAGTATTGTTCTTTTCTTTTTATCAAAGCACCTTCAGGGGTCCCTCCCACTCAGTTCCCTTTTCACTGATTTGTCCAAACACCCTGTGCACGGAGGTTCAGATAGGCGTCTAGTGTAAGGAAGAGGTTTCCATTTCTGGTGACAACCATCAAATCAGTGATCATTTCCAGGGGAGTATGAATTTCAGACAGAAACAAGCCCCTGTGAAACTGGGTCAGGCAGTCATCTTTTAGGGAGTAGATAAGTGTTCAATATATGCACCCCAATACACACTCCTTACCCGGTACTTGTTCTCTCCAATCTGCTCCACTTGAAACCTCTTTGCACACTTGCACTGCGCCACTTGCCGTGTGACCTGTGGGATTAGAGAAGTGAAAACCTTTCAGAAGGATGCTTGCTAACTGTTCACACATTTGCATCTTCAACAACATCAAAAGCTGATGTGCTCAAGTACTCTTCTGTGCTACTCTTTTCAACCTCCTCTAAGAATTCATAGTCTGCAACATAAGACCGAGGAGCAGGGCTGTTAAGCTGCCAACACAACTTTGGTGCTAATGTCCTAATGGTGCAAATTGAGCTGAGTGAGAAAAGCTACACACACCCTCTGTACCTTTTGGAAGACCCAGGGCAGAATGATGGTCAAAACATCAAATGGCATCACCAATGTGCAGAATTCCAAACCATGTTTAACCACGGCTTAATATTTCTTATAAAAACAATTGTAAACATCTTTTTACTAAGCCTTAAGTTATACATACAAAATGTTACTGAAATCGTCAGAGGATCGATAATGTTCTTCAAGAATTGATTTCTTGTTTCTTTATGACCAGGTTAACACTTATTTACATTCATTGTGATGGCTTGATACAGATTCAAAACCATAAATACTGTGGTTAATAATAATTAATTGTTGTAGGTCTACAAATTCTGGTATTGGCGATTCCTGAAATGCTTTCAGATTTTGCACATTATTAGTGTTCCTAATTGTTTGTGCCATATTGACCAGCCTAGCGTCACACAACGAACAAGCTACTTACCTTCAGTAACGCCTTATCTGGTACAGACTATCTAGCTGCAGATTCCTTACCTTTAAATTTCCCAGGCGTCAGACTGGATCTGGAATATTTTACGGGCAGTACCCCTGCATGCCGGTAGGTGGAGTCGATCGGCTCCACATTTGTCGTCGTCCGCGCTGAAGTAACGTAGAGGTACCTATATAGGCGCCACCCATATGTGCTGACATAAGTTACTTTTTCACAACTTTCCACACCAGAAGCACAGAGCCATGGACTGCACTGACACTGGTGTTTCAAAACCATGGCCCTGAAAGGACTCAACCCTCACCCTAGAAATCTGCAGAGATGGGTGGGACGGTAAGGAATCTGAGGCTAGATATAGTCTCTAACAGATAGGTAAGTAACTTGTTCATCTGATAGAGACTTCTAGCTGAAGATTTCTTACCTTTGAATAGATACCCAAACAATACGATACTAGGAGGAGGGGCTGCGGACACATTTAAACTAGGAAGCCCTGCAGGATCGAACAGGCAAAGTGTCCATCATTTCGGACCTAAGTGTGCAGGCAATAATGTTTAGTAAACGTGTGCAGGACTGCCCACGTTGCTGCTTGACATATTTCCAGGACCAAAAGTCCATGTGCTAATGCAGTGGTGGCAGCTTTAGCTCTTGTGGAATGAGCATGTAAGCCTTGAGGACGACGCTGCTTCATTGCCAGTGCGTAGCAGATCTTGATGCAGAGTACAACCCACCAAGAGATGGTGTGCTTCTGCACCGCCCGACCTTTCTTTGCACCAACATACCCCATGAAGAGTTGGTTGTCCACCCGGAACTCTCAGGTGCAGTCAAGGTAGAACAACAATGCTCTTCTTGAGTCCAGCTGGTGGAGTCGCTCCCCTTTCTTGGAAGAATGTGGAGGAGCATAAAAGGTGGGCAAATGGTGTGACCGCTTTTGGCAAGAAAGAGGCCCTAGTGCGAGGCACCGCTTTGTCAGGGTAAACCAAGATAAAGGGAGGCTTGAATGACAAAGCCTACAGCTCGCTCACCATCCAAGCAGATGTAATTGCAACGAGTAAGGCTGCTTTAATTGTAAGAAGCTGGAGAGGACAACTGTGAAGAGACTGGAAAGTAGCACACATCAAGAATGTGAGGCCCAAACTAAGGTCCCACTGAGAAATAATTAAAGAATGGGTGGAACATATGTCCAAGGCCCTTCAAAAGTACGAGTTACTAACCTTCGGTAACGATGTATCTGGTAGAGACGCTGTCTAGCCGCAGATTCCTTAACTTAGAATACCCCCAGGCGTGAGACTGGATCCGAAAAAATTTAGCAGCAGCACCTCTGCGCGCCGGGGGACGTCGCCACACGACCCCACCCTGACGTCGTCCACGTACGTAACGTCAGCGAGGTCATATAAGTCCCTCCCGGCGTGCTGACGTGAGTTTTCTTCGGAGAAAGATTTCCGCGGCACAACGCGGAGCCACCAACCAGAAACTGTGAAAGAATGGGAACAGTGTGCAATGGATGAAAAATCCGTGAATAAAGGAGGAGGATGGTGGGAGACACCATCTGAAAGACAGAATAGACACTGCCTACACATATAAGTGGAAGCCGAGAGAAAAAGCCCCGCAAGCGAAACGGAAGCCCTTATCTCGAAAAAAGAAACAGACTAATAGTGCCATGTGGAACTGTGCCGTCCACTAAGAATGGAACACAGAAAGAACAACAGTTCACTGTAGGAAAGAATGAGAAGACTGGCCCTTCCCCCCTAAAAACAGAGGTAGGAAACAGAGCACAACAGACCCTCAAAGAGGATAACCACAAGGAGCCCAGGACCCCGAGGTAGTAGAGCAGGCGGAAGGGAAGGGAACTGGAGAGGAAAATGAATATCCTTGCAAATCAAAGGCACCATATAACAGAAAGAAGCCCCCAGCAGAGGCGAACTGTATATGAAAGCACCCAGGGGAGTGCAACAATCTGAAACCCTTTGAGATATAACCCAATGGCAACCGAAGAGGCCAGTGGAAAACACCACTAGACAAGGTCCTCGCAGAACGGGGAGGCCAGGTGGGCGTTAAGGAATCTGCGGCTAGACAACGTCTCCAACCGATACATTGTTTCCGAAGGTAAGTAACTCGTACATCTGATAGAGACATCTAGCCGCAGATTCCTTAACTTAGAATAGATACCACAGCCATACCCCAAGGGGGGGGCGGGTCTGCGTCAGGACAACAGAAAGCGCCAAGCATTTGATCCGGCAACAGAGTGACGGATAAGGGGGGGGAAGCTGTGGCAGAACAGCCCGACAGCAACCCCAACAGCACGAAGGGCAGAAGTCACAGGATAGAAGAAATCCGAAAAACATGCCAGAACGGCGCCACACCATACCCGTATTAAAAAATGACAGGTAGAACGGCATGGGCCCTACACCAGAGCAAGGGAATAGAGAGAGAGGAAGAAGGATCATTCCCTGCTGAATGGCGCACGTTAAGTGCATTGACCCAAGCTTGAAAAGAACTCGAAGAGATGTAACCAGCGCCTAACAGACTAACCTACAGAAGGAAGCCGAAAGAGCCGGTGGTAAGAGCCCAAAGGCAAGAGGCAGAACCTGAGCAATGTGTAGGGAAAAACCAAGCAGGACAAGAAGCATGCCAAGTGCACACCCAACCCCAAAAGGGGTAAGGAGGGACAATTGCACCAATCTCCGACCACCGAAGCATGTAGAATATTTCGCCGGAAAAAGGCCAAAGAGACCTTAAAGTAGCTTACACAGGAACAGAAGAGTGCCCGACCGGGCAGCATAAGGCCAAAGTGAGTAATAACCCACAACATAGACTTGTAGACAGTAATCAATGACCACTGCCATCAAAAGAACTGTCCCGCAGGCGTAGCTGCAACAAGAGTAGGCATATCCGAAGGAAAAGCCCAAAAAGCACCACGGTAACGAAAGGTGGGAAAAGTCTCAGAATCCAAGACCAACACTCTAGAAAGACACTTACAGCGTCGAACAACAAAAAGGGAGCATATGTCAATTTAGAAAACCACTCCAGTAAGCAGAAGCAAGGAGGAAGCCATGGCTAACTTGCAACAACTCAGAAAAGCCCCCCCACACATGGAGATATTGGGCCAGACGTCACAGCCTCGACAAGAGGTAGCTACGTAGGAAGAGAATACCAAGGCAACCGGCATGAAGACATAAATGTATAAACATACAATTATGTAGAGACAGAACGAGCCAGGAGCATGAATATGTATATACCGGACCATACCTAGAACAGTAAGGGCAGGTAGGAGCCGTTTTGGAAGAGGAGACCATGAAACCTCCAAAGGTGGTGGGTGACCATGGCGAAAGCAGATGGCACCAGGGAAAAACATAGAACACCGTACAACGGACCACGAAGCGATGCATGCAGCCCACATGACCCTCAGGCCCAGCAGAGATAAGCAAGACTATATAATAGCATACAAGTAACCCATATGGAGTATGTATACCCCAAACAACGGGGGGACACCTCTTAGGGCAAGAAGCCAGGCCAAAAGAATGCAGTAACGAACCGAACCCTTGAGCTGACTCAGAGCCGTGATAACAGCACCGAGCCAAGCCACCGGCTGAATACCACAGTCAGTGGACTCAGCAACCTTTGGAACACGGCCACAAAAGGCCAACAGGCAGCTGAAAGCAAAAACGCATCCAAGGGATGCCAATAAAAGGGTAAGCACCCTTGACCACAGAAAAAAGAAGACGTAAGGCTCACTGCCCAATGGTAAACACAGAGAGCATCTAAGGATGCAAAATGAAAAAGTACCATAGAAGACAGGCCCAAAAGGGCCTAAGTGGGAGGACGAAAGCCCGCCTGGAGCTGGCGAACCGCCGACTCAGCGTGAGCATCAAAGAGCAAAACCCCATCAAAGGGTAAGTCAACCAATCGCTCCCAGATATTTTCAGAGAAGACGCTATCTCGGAACCAGCGTGACGCCTTAAGGCAACAGAGCTCGCCATAGCTCGGCCCAAGGAATCCGCAGTATCTAAGGCTGAACGGATTGTGAAGTCGGCAAGGTCACAGCCATCCCGGATGAGGCGAAGGAGATCAACGCGAGCACCTTCAGAGGTGGCAGTATGCATAGACTCTGCAGAGTCCCACAGGGCAGAGGTAGCCCGAGCCAAAACACACACTGTATTTAAGGACCGTAGGGCAGCACTAGTGGATGCAAAGACGTTCCTACCCCATTACTCAAGCCACCTGGACTCCCGAGAGGGAGGATGCGTTAGAGGGGGCATAGAAGGAAAGGCAGTCTGCAACACGAACCCCTGCACATCAGGGTGCACAAAAAGACAGGCCGGATCATGCCGATCTGGACGGTGGCGGTGAAAAACTGAACAAGCCACCGGGTTACCTGACGCAGGTTGGACCCAGGTACCCAAGAGGGCATCATAAAGGGAAGCCTCAAAAGGCAAAAGCGGCTCCATATTTCCAGACCCACGTTGGAGGACCGCAAGCAAGGGTTCGACAGACATAGGGGTAGAGGGGGGTTGCATATTTAAAATGGGGGTAGCCAAAGAGACCACTCTCAAAAAAGGCGCACCAGCCTCGGTAGCCCTCCGTGGACGGAAAAACAGCTCATCAGTGGGGGAGGGTTGTAAACTGACACTCCCAAGACATTGAGGTTGCGCCCAATGCTCCACGGAAGGATGCCCCACGGAAGAGTGAGGATCCTGACGGGGCTCCTGGGGAGCTGAACAGCCTGCCGGATCTGGGCGCTACTGAGGAGGCTCCACAAATTCCAAGGGGGGCACTGGCAACACTAATTCCGGTCAACACTGGCACCAAAAGTATGACAAACTCCCCCTCAGAAGAAGAGGGTGCCAGGGCCGGCGAGGCAATCTTCCGACGCCGTCCCGGCAGGCGAGCCTCTGGTGCCGGGACAGCGCCGACCCCGGCTCTGGGCAGGTGGCCGCCTGCCAGGAAGGCTGGGGTGTGCTCAAGTCAGGGCTATGAGCACCGGCAACCAGCTGCGGCACCAAAGGGAGACCGGCACGGCAGAGGTGCCGTGAGCCGAAGAGGGTTGACCCAGCTCCATGTGGAGCGTAGAGGGGGACCCACCTGGGCCGCGCCCTAACGACACCACATCTCCGACATTCCTGGGAGGCAAGGGCTCAAGAGGCACCGGGGGCGAACCCGCCGGCGAGGCCGTTGGAGACCCCACAAGAAGCGGAGGTCCCGAGGATGCCCCAGGAACAGGAGAGAACCCAAAGGAGGCCTGCAAAGCCGTAGCATAGGCCTCTATTTGGGCCCGAGTCGCCCCTGCACCCGGAAAGGGCGGATAGAAGGGGGGGGCGACAGTCGGGAGCGCACGTCCGGAAACCAGCACCCCTGCCAACAGAAGAAGGTGAGGTCGAAGACCTAGGCGACAAGCGCCTTGACTTACCAAGTGGCCCCAGACGGCGATTGACGACGGAACCGAACAGAGGAGGGACCTGCAGTCGATGACGTGGCCGGGGGGCGAGACGACTCCGACCGGGACAGTCATGCCGAAAGAAGCTTCATACGGCGCTCCTGTCGAGACTTCGGTTTCAGACGCTGGCAGGCGTCACAGTCCGTGGAGTCATGGTGCGAGCCCAGACACCACATACAAATAAGATGCGGGTCAGTCGCAAACATTTGCCGCGAACAGGAATTACAAGATTTAAAGCCCGAAGGCATCGCACACTGTTCTTGACACAAGGCATCGAAAATGAGGCCTGAAAACAGGCCAGAGGAGCTCACTCCGGATCCGCGTTGCACGCGGAAAAGAAGGAAACTGACGTCAGTGCGCCGGGAGGGACTTATATGAACTTGCTGACGTCACGTACGTGGATGACATCAGGGCGGGGTCGTGTGGTGCCGTCCCCCGGCGCGCAGAGGTGCTGCTGAAAAACATTTCCGGATCCAGTCTCACGCCTGGGGATATTCTAAGATAAGGAATCTGCGATTAGATGTCTCTATCAGATATTTGAGCCACCGAATCCTAAAGGGCATGCAGACAGCTGGAATTGACTGATCTCAAAGCAAGGTTAATGGAAGATAAAATAATTTTGCCAAAAGTCTCTGGACTCATGGCTAAGAGGAGTGGTAGGAAAAGCTTATGGGTTGACCCTACTTGTGGATGCCTGTACCACTAGATTCTCCGAAGTAGGGTGTTGTACCAGGAAGACAGGGTCGCCAGTGATAGGCGGCTCTGAACAGGGCTTGGCCTGGGAGCCCAGAGGGTGTCCATGCCTTACTGAAAGGCAAGAGAAGCTCAGTAGGAGCCCGCCTAGGCTGCAAAACCGTCATTAACATGTTTGTTTAGACTTCCATGATCGGATATTTCAAATCTAGCACCTCAGTCGCCCTTTGCACGACTATGGCGAACAAGACGGTTTCCTCTGTGGCAGGACCTGACGTAGACTAGGCCATTATAAATAGAGGTGTGAAGCCCACTGGTATCCAAAAGCTTTTCTTACCAATGGTCTTCCTCATATTGGAGAACATAATTGCTCCCCTCATCACAGTTATCATTCTTGGAGTGTGTTCCAAAAAGATTATGTAGTCTGTGCCCTACCATGTAGTTAGGGCAAGATGTCAGAGAGGTCGTCAAGCAGTGCACGCCAGGCGCAACTTCACTGAGGTGGATTTAATTGGAAATATTAGAAAAACATCGATGGAGAAATGACCTTATGTCTGATCACCCCAACATCCGTGGGATAGTCATCGATGAGCACATCTGACTGCAAGAAATGTATCACACCTTCCTTTAGCTCTTCTTTCTGTAAGGTGTTCCAGCATCTACGTCCAAATCGAGACGCAGGCCTTAAACTCCTAGAGACGCTTGTGACCTCTATTTAGATCAGATAGTTTCAAGGCAACCTTCCCCACATGCTGGGTCTTTAAGTGTACTACTTTCTCATTCATGCCGAACCACATGCACATGGCTTCCAATTTACTTTGCACCCATGATATTGTCTTGATGATAAAAGTGGCTGCCTCCAATCCCTTTATTACTGCAATGAGAAAGTGTTCTCAGTGAGACATTTACAGTTCTGCTGCATATACATCCAGATCGCTGTCACTTCTCGTAACGGGTGGTTGCAGCTGAAATTGTTTTTTTTGATCAGTTTTTTACTCCTCACCTCAAAGGGAGTCCAATCAAAATACAGAACTGAAGACCCCAGGATCATTCTTGTCACTACACCCCTAAAAAACACAAATTACAACACTGCTTCCAGTTTCCCACCTTGTCCTGAACAGTCCCTGCTCTACAATCATGAAGACTGCTGCATAAATCTTAATTACTACCTTTTTCTTGCAGCTTTAACTCATTCAACCATACTTTAACTATGTCATCCCAGAATCTGGAACAAGTGCTTTCTTCAATGGTATTTAAGGGATCACAAGAGACATTAACTATTATTGTAATGCCTGTTCCCCCTTACAGGCCAATCTAGAGTTGTGGCATGACTTGCCATGACTTTCTTGACTGACTCACCTCATCTTCAATTTTGTCAGCATCAGTAGTTGGACGGTACGCATCCTTATTTGGGTGGAGTGCTGCTACAAACTCGTAATAGTCGATGTAGCCATCCCCATCACGGTCAAAGATGTCCGCTACAGCTGTCATCTCCAGTTTAGTGGTGGGAAACTCTGCAGTGAGAGACTTCAGTCACATTGGAGCAAAAGAAAAGGAACAATGCCTGACGTAGTATTAGGAAGCAGCAAGGCAGGCTTACAATCAGGAACAACCTAGCTATAAATACTTATAACCAGTTACACAGGCACACTTACAGATAGTCAAATCTACATACAACCAGTCTCAACAGATTTACAAACAGACAAGTAGGCATATGTAAAACTCATGACCCAGAGAAAGATGCAATCAAGATACAGCTGTGTGTTGGTGGGTGGGGGAGGGTGGAACCCTGAGGAGATCCAGGGGTCATTTTAGCCATATTCCTCCTCTTTGGATCGGAGCTGTGCTCCTCCCACGCGACTCGTGCTTATAAAGTGCTCTAGCCCCCCACTATTTCTGGCTGCCTCTGAGTTCAAGAAGTTGTGAGGGATCAATCACAGTGTAACCCCCTCCTGCCACCTACAGTGCTTTGTGAAGGAAGAAGATGGTGAGATTCCTTTAGCTGTTGCTTCTCTCTACTGCCTGCTATGGCTGCCTGGATAGGCAGGATGTGGTGTGGGCTCTTCCAAACTAATACATACAGTTGCGGTGTATGAAAGCAAGAGACTGTATGGCCTCAAAGACCTCTGGCAAAAACTCTCTGGTCACCCCATAGGCCCAGAACTTTGATGGAAGTAGGCCATTTGACTCCCTCTAAACAACACTACAGCATCTCCACACCAGCTCTACTGGATTATGTGTCTTGGAAATAGCTTGTGTGTCTGGGACTGGGAGTGAGTTACTCTAGTGTGTGCGTACAAGTGTATGGAATATCCAGTTTGAAATGTATTCTTTTCTCTCGCTCCCTGCCTTTCTCTTCCAATCGCCAATCACTCCTTAAGCGGCAAAAGTCAAGTTTAAAATAACTGGCGCTCGGTTAAATCACAAAACAATTCTCTGGAAGGCCTTTGAAATGAGTGACCCATCTGCTGAATCAAGTTTCCTCAACAAGCTGCAGAAGTGTGATTCAAGATCAAGTGATACCCTCACCCTTATGCTTCCTGCCAACTACTGAGAGATTGAAGCAGCAGACGTTCAAAGCACATTGTATCCATTTTCAAGTACTAGGTTGAAGGATGTAAAAGAAGTACAGATCGAGAGGAAGTATGATGAAGGCGGAAGTATGATGAACAGTGGACAGAAGGAGCATGATGGAGGCAGAAGACGAAAAGGCAAGTTGGAGGAAGAGCGTACAGGGAGAAGAGGCTGAGAGACAGAAACTGCATACAGAAAAAGGCAAGTGAGGATACGGGGCAGTCAGAGTATGGTGGGGAAGAACTGGAGTATAGTGCAAGATAAGAGGGGGAGTGAAGTATAGTAAAGAAGGTGTGCGAGAAGTATAAGAGAACATGCAGCAGGACCATGAAACCAAGTAGGCTAGCGGGACAGGGAGTACGAGTAAAGAATAGTGTGAGCAGGCAGGGAGTTTCATTGTGTTTTTAGAGGAATTGTAGGCTCAAGAGATGGGAGTGGAAAAGGAGATTTTTTTTACATGAGCAAAAGAGAAGCAAACTCATGTAAGGGTAGACACTTACTGGATGCCAAGATCCCATCAATGAATTCCTGCCGTGTAATCTTCCCATCCTGGTCTTTGTCGATCCGCCGGAAAAAGTCCATGACACGTGATTTCTTGTGGTTCATCCACCTCATGTATTTCTTTCGCCACACGTCAAAGTCGAAGTTTGCAAATTCCTTCAACTGAAAGAAAATTCTTCAGACTTTAGAAAAGGAAGCATGCAAAGATGACTGATACACAAGGTGTCCACAGCACATGTCCGACGACCGCCTGGAAGGAAGACATCTGTACCTCAGATCCACAGAAATCTATGGACAAGGGTATTACAGAGGGGGCAAAGAACAAACAATCTGAAGGAAGAGGCACACCTTTGCAGACAAAAGCTTCTAACTATATCAAAGAAATTGGTAGGGCATTAAATTACAAAGACAGACCATAAATAAAATCAGATGGAATCAGGGGCAACATGACATTTCACCAATAATTCCATGAACTGTCCAATAATACTGAAAAGTGTTGCAAGTTATCATGCTTTTGGCGTCACACAGTGTTTCCATCTGTGCAGCATATTTCGCAGCGCTTCCAGTGTTTATTTATTCTATATATCATTATAATAAGAGTCTTCAAAGTGCAAATCTCGCCTATGCTGGCAGATAAGCTGTAAGAAATTACAGTATAAACATACACTTCCAAAAACCCAATAGAACATACCAAATTATTACAAATATGTATGCCTCAGAATATTCAAGTATCTACAGCTTTAAAAAAGTTGCCACTTTGTTTCCTGTAGTCCCCTGCGGACATACTGGTTCCACATGGGGTCCTGCAAGTGAAAAAGCTTTCTGCCCTCCTGGGGAGACGTGCTAAGGAATCACAGTAAGGATTACAATTGGAGCCTTCTCTGGAAGGCAGCGGCACCTCCGTCCTGCAAGAAGCCACACGAGTGTTGGCCCAGAAGGCGAGCTTCAAAGGAGAAGCTGCATTTGAAGAGCAAATGGGTAACACTTGGGAGAGGGGCTGCTCCATTGTTCAGGAAGACAGGCTGGCACTTGGGGCAGGAGAGGGGAAACCAGTTGCCAAACTGGTGGGGAAAAACAGTACTTGGACTGGAAAAAAATAACTGGAAAGGGAAAGACAGCTTTTTCAAGGCATGCCAAGACTTTGAACCACACATTAGAACTCTGATGTACTTCTTAACTGCAGAGTTAAGGAACCTCTCTCTCTATCCAACAGTGCAGAAATGGTTGCAGAGGTTTTGTTAATGCTAAGAGTCACAGCAACCACAAACTACTGTGCCAGAGGATGCCAGCACCTGCTTCTGCTTGGTGTCCACTTTCCTGTTGAATATAAGATTTGAGTGAGGTTTCTGCAGTACACAAGTGTCGCAGTTCCCAAGACCTGGGGTGGGAGCTCTAGATTCTGCTGCACAGCCCTTAGTGGAGAAAGGAATGATTCTTCAGTCTCATTCTAGGTCATCATATCTTTCAGAATTCCATTAAGAAAGTTGGCTTTGGAAATCTCTTTGTATCTTTGCAGTCGGGGTCAGTATCCGTAGCCCCCCAGAGTGGAAGGTGACGGCACAAGTGTGTGACTCAGAGGGCCAGAGGAAGTTAGGCCTAATCTAGAGAGTTTAGGAGCCAGAAGTAGCTATGACACAAGTCTGCGAAGGGGGCTGGGTTGCAGGAAAAAAAAATGGAATGGGTGCGGGCTGAGCTTTAATCATAGGAAACCTAGAATTTATGATGCCACAGTTTCCATCATCAATGATGGAGTACCACCTGCCTGTTTTATGATTCAAGAGGGTCCACCAGCTAAAGTGGTTGTGGATGAGCAAATATAACAAAAGGATGGAAAGAAGGAGGTAGAAACAGTAAAAATAGAAACCCCAACCAGGCATCAAGAGGGACTCAGCTCAAGGAATTAAACATGAGGGTAGCCATGGTCATATCTTTCCTTATCTACTCCAGTTTGAGGCCTTGAGACTAAGGGGTCTAAAGCACCCCTAAATGTTCCTCACCTACCTCCTAGCACAGAGACGGAGTAGTTTCTTACCTGTAACTCCAGTTCTGTAGTAGGGGTATCTCTGTTATAGTCATAATCTATGAATAATCCCCGCCCATGTGCGGGGACCCCGGAGCAATCAAAAATATCTCTTAAGCTGTCCCGCATTTGCAAACCTGCAAAGACACTTAAGAGACAGACAAAATAATACAGCCTAATCACCACAAGGCTGCACTGGCCAGCACTTCCTCTGAAGTGAACACAAACGCCAAAATAAAGTTGAAATGTCATTTTTATTCACATTTGACATGTTCCTTTATTATCACACACTCCCTTCACCAAAATCCCTTTAAACAATAGAGAGGAAGGGGTGGACAGACAAGCCCTATAGGCTGTCATTATGTGTCTGCTAAAGGGATACCGTGCCTTTAAGAAACTCTCCAGAGACCCCCGGTATCCCAGGATGCACAGCCAACACAAGTTACTTTCAGTTCTTTTTGAAGGTGTATAACAACAGGCCTGATACCGTCAGGTTACTCCACCGGGGAGGAGGGAGGGTCGCTTATGACTATAACAGAGATACCCCTACTACAGAACTGGAGTTACAGGTAAGAAACTACTCCTTCTGTAGTAGGGGATCTCTGTGTATAGTCATAATCTATGAATAGAATGGCAAGCCCATCCCAACCAACAAGAAGCGGTGGAGTAAGACCAACCACCAACAAATCACTGTGCAAACAAATTCCTTAGCGAAGCCTGTCCAACCTGCGCATCTGCCCTAGCATCAGAGTCCAGGCAGTAATGCTTTGTAAACGTATGGACTGACTTCCAGGTGGCAGCCTTACAAATGTCAGCAATGGGAACATTCCTAAGCAAAGCGGTGGTAGCCGCCTTTCCTCTAGTCGAATGTGCTGTAGGCTTACCCCCTAATGTTTTATTAGCTTTTTGGTAACAAAGCTGAATACAGGAAACAATCCATCTGGAAATGGACTGCTTTGAGGTAGCTAAACCAGTTCTTACCGAACCATAATTAACAAACAGTTGATCCGACCTGCGGATATCTTTCGTCTTATCCAGGTAGAATTTCAACACCCTACGCACATCAAGTGAATGCAGAGACCTCTCCGCCGGAGAGGAAGGATGCTGAAAAAACGTAGGCAAAGTTATCATCTGATTCACATGGAAATCTGATATCACCTTAGGCAAAAATTTAGGATGGGTACGCATCACTACTTTAGAAGCATGGAAAACAGTATACGGCTCTTGGCAACACAGAGCCTGAATCTCACTCACCCTCCTGGCCGATGTAATGGCTACAAGGAAGGCCGCCTTCCAAGACAAATGCTGCAGCGAAGCCTTATGGATAGGTTCAAAAGGCTCCCTCATCAATCTAGATAACACCACATTCAATTCCCAAGGTGGAGAGGGCCTTCTAACAGGGGGAAACACCTTACGCAAACCCTCCAAAAAATCCTTAATCACAGGGATTTGAAAAAATGAGGTTTGAGAAGGGCCCTTCCTATACGCAGTCAGAGCTGCGAGATGAACCTTAATAGATTGGAAATTAAGCCCAGACTGAGCTAACTGCAGCAGATAAGGCAAAATAACGTCTTCTTTACAGGATGTAGGGTCAAAGTCCTTCGCCTTGCACCATAAGCAGAATCTCTTCCACTTATAGGCGTAGGAGGTCCTCGTAGACGGTCTCTTAGCCTCTTTTAAGATCTCCATACAGTCCTGAGGCAAGTTCAAGTGTCCATACTGCACTAGCTCAGGAGCCATGCTGCCAAACTCAAGGACGAGAGATTGGGGTGAACCATCTGCCCTCCGAACTTCGTGAGGAGGTCCGGCCGGCACGGCAGGCGCCGGTGTGGCAGAACAGACCGGTGAAGAAGGTCGGTGAACCACCATTGTCTCGGCCACTCCGGAGCAATCAGGATCATTCTGGCTCTGGATTGCGACAGCTTGATCAGCACCGCCGGAATCAGGGGAATGGGTGGAAAGGCGTAGAGAAAGCTGTTGGACCAGCTGATCCATAGTGCATTCCCCAGCGTCCCTGGCTGGTAGTACCTGGACGCGAAGTCGCGGCATTTGCTGTTTTCTGCCGTGGCGAACAGATCTATATCCGGAGTGCCCCATTCTGCGAAGACGTCTCTTAGCACATCGTCGTTTAGCACCCACTCGTGGTTCTCTTGAACGAGTCTGCTGAGCGCGTCTGCTTGGGCATTCTGCACTCCCGGCAGGTGGGTCGCCGTGATCGTCAGATTCCTGGCCACCAGCCAGTTCCAGATCGCCTGTGCCTCCCGAGACAGGGTGCGTGACCGGGAGCCCCCCTGCTTGTTGAGGTAATACATGGTCGTAGTATTGTCCGTCTGAACCAGCAGGGAGGACATCCGGAAGGAGGGATGGAACGCCTTCAAGGCCAAGTGTACTGCTCTGAGTTCCAAAAAGTTGATAT
This sequence comes from Triturus cristatus, assembly GCF_964204655.1. Lineage (NCBI taxonomy): Eukaryota > Metazoa > Chordata > Amphibia > Caudata > Salamandridae > Triturus > Triturus cristatus. Next base: position 581,603,454 of record NC_140584.1, read on the forward strand.
GGTAGGTCGTCTCCATCTGCGACCATATCCCCTGAATCTGAAGAGGGCCCGAATGCGCTCCCCAGCCCTGGAGAGACGCATCGGTCACTATGGTCTGGGCCGGAATGTCCTTGTGAAAAGGGGTCCCCTTGCAGACATTCACTGGGGAACACCACCATTTCAGAGACTGCCGAGCGTGCTGAGACAACTGGATCTTGTCCTCCCAACGCCCCCTCCTCTGGTCCCATTGATCCTCCAGACATTCCTGCAGGGGCCTCATATGCAGACGTGCATTGGGAGTGAGGAAGATGCAAGAAGCCATCGACCCCAGTAATGAAGACACCGTCCTCACCGTAGGAGAGCGGGCTGAGATGAGATGCAGAGCCTTCCCACGGATCGATAAGCGTCTCTCCTCCGAAGGACACACGCTTGCGGTCAAGGTATTGACTGAAGCCCCCAAGTACTGGAGACACTGCACAGGGATCGGCACTGACTTCGTCATGTTGATGTGCAGCCCCAGACGGTGAAGCAAAGCCGCCGTCCTGTTGAAATGGCACTGGGCTTCCTGATAAGTGGACGCTTTGATCAACCAGTCGTCCAGGTAAGGGTACACAAACACCTTGGTCTTCCGCAGGTGTGCCGCGACCACTGCCATGCACTTGGAGAACGTCCGTGGCGCAGACTTCAGGCCAAACGGGAGTACGGAATACTGGTAATGGTTGTTGCCTACCAGAAACCTCAGGAATTTGCGATGCTTCGGTGCGATCGGCACATGAAAGTAAGCGTCCTGCAGATCTATGGCGCACAGCCAGTCTCCTCGATGCAACTGAGGGTAAATCTGATGCAGGGACAACATACGGAACTTTTCTCGGCGGATCCACCTGTTTGCTTGACGCAGATCCAGAATAGGCCTGAACTCGTTCTTGTCTTTTTTTCTTACGAGAAAGAACCGTGAGTAGAGACCTTTTCCTTTTTGCCTCAAAGGAACAGCTTCTATCGCCTTCTTTTTTAATAGAACGTCCGCCTCCCGCTGGAGCTCCCGCACCATGTAAAGGGAGCGCACTGGTGGAATCTGTGGAGGCGAACTGGTGAAACGAAGACAGTAGCCATTGCAAACAATATTCAGCACCCACTTGTCCTGTGTTATTGTCCTCCACTCTGCCAGGTAGTGTTGAATACTTCCCCCCACCGGAGCGGGTAACGGATGAGGGGGAAGTAACTTTTCAGGGCTTCGACCCGGACGGGCCTTTGTTCCCCGCCGAGGACTGATGCTGGCCTCTGCCCCTCTGGCGCTTCTGAAAGGGCTGCCTCTGGTACTGCTGCTGTTGCTGGGGCTGTTGCTGGGGGCCCGACTGACGCCCTTGGCCCCTCTGCTTGGTGTAGCGCCTGCCCGAGGAACGGAAGGACCTCCGCTGCTCCTTAGGCCGCTCCAGCCCCACCGCCTTCAGAGTCTCCGCCTCAGCCTTCATGCGGGCCATCTCGTCATCCGCATGCGACCCGAATAACGTCGTGCCAGAGAATGGTAGATTGGCGATCTTCTGCTGCGCTTCCGGCTTGAGCGGAGTCAGCCGCAGCCAGGAATGCCTCCTCATATGTATGCCGTGGCAGTACCCATGGGCCGCCAACAACGACACGTCCCCCGCCGCACTGATGATCTGATTAGAGACCATCATGCCCTCGTTCAGCACCTCTTGAAAATCCTCCCTCTTGTCTCTGGGCAGGGAGGCCGCGAACTGTTGCAGGGAGTCCCAAAGAGACCTGTCATAGCGCCCCAACAGAGCGGAGGCGCTAGCGGCCTTCATTGTAGTAGCCGACGTGGAGCACATCCTCCTCCCCAAGGAGTCCATTTTGCGACTCTCCTTATCCGGGGGAGCCGTGGAGGAAGGCGTCGTAGAGTGTTGCTTACGAGCCGCCGCCACGATAACAGAATCCGGTGGGGGGTCCACTCTGAGGAATGCCGGATCCAAGTCAGGGGCCCTGTACTTCTTTGACAGTCTCGAGGGCGCCGGCTTCACCACAGCCGGCGTTAAGAACACCTCCATCGCAGGTTCCTCCAGTCCTGGGACCAGCGGGAGGAGGGGGCGCGACAGATGTACTTTATGCAAAGTCTCAAAAATCACAGACGTAGTGGGAATAGGGGTAGTCACTGATATCCCCAACTTCGCAGCCCCTCTCAGCAACACCTCCTGGAACGTGGCAATGTCATCCACTGGAGAGACGCGGGAAGGAGGCGTCTCTGACAGCGAGGGCGAATACTTGCCAGCCCCCGGAGAGTACGTGCCCCTTGACCCTCTGGAACGGGACCGATACCTCCGTCGACCATGTCCAGAGCGAGTGGAGGATCTGCGCCTACTCCGTGATCGCCTGCGAGGGCGAGAGCGAGATCTCTGCCGGTGAGGGACCCTCGGGGGAGGAGGCGGTGGCTGCGGTGGTGAGGCAGGCAGCTGAGGCACGGGCAGAGGCAGCGGAGGAGGTGGAGGAGGAGGAAGAGGAGGCGGAGGAAGAGGAGGAGGCTGAGGAGGAGGAGGCAGTGCAGGCGCCGGTGGAGGCGCCGGTGGAAGGTCGGGCACCGGAGGCAAAGGAGGCCGCTGGGTACGCAGCGGGGTCAGATGGTCTGAAGCCCCATCACTTCTAGCCGGAGAGCCCCCATCATCATTGTCCGGGCTCGCGGCCACTCTCCTCTTCTTGGCGGGCCTGTCCCGCGGGGAAGCCACCGAAGGCGAACGTCCGCGCCTTCCCGATCCTCGACTGGAGATCGTAATCACCGAGGACGTATTCCCCGATGTCTGGGACGTCGAACTGTACCTTGACCTCGAACGGCGTCTCTTCGCCCTCGACGACGAGTGCCGCCCCGCAGTCGATCGTCCTCTCGACGTCGAACCAAGTCTCCTCGACGTCGACCCATGCCTCCTCGGAGTCGAGCCCCGCCTTGATCGCCGTCGCCGGGGTGTCTGCCTCGACGTCGACTGTCTCCTCGACGCCGACTTCTGGCGTCTCGACGTCGACCGCCGGTGCCTCGGCGTCGACTGCTGCAATCTTGACGTCGATCGTTGGTATCTCGACGTCGATCGTTGATGTCTCGACGTCGATCGTTGGTGTCTCGACGTCGACCTGCGTCTCGGCGTCGCCCGCCTCCGCCTCGACGGCGGGCGCCGGGATCTCGGCGTCGACTCCGTCAGCGTCGAGCCGTGGGTAGACGGCGGCGAGTGCAGTCCATGGGGCTCGGTACGACGTCGATGTGTTGTCGACGTCGACCGTGACACCTGCGACGGCGACCCGGTCCCGGGTCTCGCCGGCCCCTCCCTCGACGTCGAACGCCGAGGCTGCCGCGACCCAGAGCCCTGGATCGACGGCGAACATACCGGTGCCTTCTCTCTCGCCGTCGACGTCGTCGCCTTCGACGTCGAATGCGACCTACCAGCCGGTAGGTGTCGTTTCTGCTCCTTTTTCTGCCCGGAGGTCCCTCCAGGGGCTGAAGCATGGGCGGAGGAGGGGGAATGGGACCCTCCATGCCCTGAAGTCTCACCGGTCCTCTGCTTCTCCTGTCCCTGAAGGCGAGTCTTCTCCCGGTCCCTCAGGGTCCTTTTCGAAAAGGTGCTGCAGATGTCACAGGCAGCTGGGACATGTGAGGGCGACAAGCAGAGGATACACACCTCATGTGGGTCCGTCTTAGCCTTCTTTCTCCCACACTCAGGGCATTTATCGAATAAAGCCATGCTGAGAGTGGGCCAAAACTGCTCCAGATTGCAGGCAGTAGTAGACAAAGGCTTTAGACGTCGAATGAAACCACTTGTAATCCAAAAAATCCGATTTTAATCAATTAAACCACCCAAAAGGGTAGAGCTCAAGCTCCAGGGTCCTGCTAGCAGGAGCCGGAAAAAAGAACTGAAAGTAACTTGTGTTGGCTGTGCATCCTGGGATACCGGGGGTCTCTGGAGAGTTTCTTAAAGGCACGGTATCCCTTTAGCAGACACATAATGACAGCCTATAGGGCTTGTCTGTCCACCCCTTCCTCTCTATTGTTTAAAGGGATTTTGGTGAAGGGAGTGTGTGATAATAAAGGAACATGTCAAATGTGAATAAAAATGACATTTCAACTTTATTTTGGCGTTTGTGTTCACTTCAGAGGAAGTGCTGGCCAGTGCAGCCTTGTGGTGATTAGGCTGTATTATTTTGTCTGTCTCTTAAGTGTCTTTGCAGGTTTGCAAATGCGGGACAGCTTAAGAGATATTTTTGATTGCTCCGGGGTCCCCGCACATGGGCGGGGATTATTCATAGATTATGACTATACACAGAGATCCCCTACTACAGAATAGCCATTATCAGAAGCAGACATCAGCCTATCTAATGTAACACACAGACATAAATGTAGAATTCTGCACACAGTGTGATGTAGAGAAAGCCGGTACCAATGAACATTTCCGCAGTGCATTTTTGTGATACGACTGGCTGGCGAACACTGGCATCGCAGACCACATGTACAGCGTCACCAGACCAGGGATCCAATGAAGAGTCAAAATACCAATGGGTAAGGCATGGTGCATGCTTTGAAATGTTTTTAAACTTGCATTTATGTCAGCTAAGCTCAATGAAGAACTTTGATACACATATCGACCATTCTGGGGCATAATGGATGATTCAATCCACATGACCCTTGGAACAATTCATTTGTTAGGTTGAGACAGCACCTTGGTACAGGACCTACAAATGTAGGCTTCCAGAACACTGGAGAACAGGGGCCACTGACTGTGTTGCAAGGGTACCACAGAGCATGTTCCTTCCTGTGTTAGGCATGTGAGATACCACTAGGTTTTCCTCTAAGGAGATGGTACCAGTCGTTTTATAGTCAAATAGAACATTACAAGATTAAATCAAGGGTGGGTTGGGGGTTAGGTGATTCTGTGAAAATTAGGGACCATTAATCTATCATACTACAGAGATATCTTCTGCATCCTTATAACAAACTTCTAAATGCTCCGTGGGGCCCTGGATTCAAAAGTGAAAGACCAACCAATGGAGAAGGAAATTCAAAGGAGCCCTTGAGGAGTGAGCGCTGTAATATGTGTTCAACCTTCTTTCTGGATCAACATGAATAGTAATTTACAATTGCGAGGATTAAAGGATGCAGAATACAGGTAAGTGGACAAATTTGCATATTTCTGGTGGATTGGCGCACGTTTATCTTTGAAGACTCTATGCTTAAAGCCTGGACTCACCAAGAGTTCTCTTCTGCTTCCAACTGCTTAAAGACTGCATAGCGCATGGATTTTACTCACCTCTTCCAACCGGTCGAGGACGTCATTGAGCTTTCGTTGGCGCTCCAGAGCCAGGAGCCAGACCTGCTGCCAGTGGGCTGAGAGCTGGTTGATACGAGGGTTCTTGGCCTCAGATTGGGAGAGCACTGGCATTGGCGAAGGTGGGGCCTGGCTCAACGACTTTCCTGAAAAGAGAAGACAGATCATAGAGAACTGAGAGGCAGGCATGAGCTAAACTAAGAACACCAGGGCAACTGAAAAAGCAGTAGCATTAGGACTGAGAGCAAGGGACACTGAAATGAGAGAGCTGCGGCATCAGCAGTGTTCTGGGAATGGTCAGAGGGCACTTGAATAGTCTCATATTACTGGAAGACGTTTAATGGTCCGGGGAAGAATATGTTCTTAATTGTAAGAATATGATGTTACTTAGAATACCAACATGTTATTATGTTACTCTGTATGGTTCATGTCACCGGGAATTGTCTGATATTACAGCTATTACTGGGACAACTATGATCTTACAGAGTATGGAAGATGTTAATTTGAATAATCTAAATGTTACTAGGAAGGATCAGATCTTACTTGGATGAGGCTAGGATACCGAGCAGATGATAAGGCTGGATTGATGAAAACAGGACAGACACGGACAGGGGAGACAGCTGTAAAAAGCAAGAATAAAGCGAGCTGTATAGGGAAATGTAGCTCGGTCAGAGTGGGTGAAGAATACATATAGAAGAGAAAGGAGTCAGTCTCTGAGAAACAGAAGAAAAATAATACTTGGATAAACAGAGGTAGCATTTGTTATCATCTAGTTTGCAGTTTGATAGCTTTCTAAGTACATTTGCTATATGTAATCTTTTTTTAGTATGGAGAAGCAGGGGTTTGAGCCTAGATGGGAGCTTCTGCAAGGCATGTAAGAGCATTTAGGGGTCTGATTCACAATTGCTTTATTGGCTGAAGTTTTGCATATGGTGATACTCCAATGTGAGAGATACAGAGGGAGTGCTAGGAACATAATAGAAGTATAAAGTACTATGGAAAAACGTGTTTAGGGTTCTCATTTGCAATGAGAAAGTATTGACAGCATACAAGGTGTCATATTGGTTAAATGGTAATGATCTGACAATATATACGATTTGTCCAACAGTCATTACACCCTTTCAGCACTACACTGACAAGAGCAACCAAGTAGATAAGCATATTTCTTTTTAAGCTACTTTCGTAAAGTAAGTAAAGGAATCAAAATAGGTAACTAAAGGGTGGCATTTACTGATGAGCAATAGAGGTACACCCCAGACTAGACAGAGAGGTAAAGACAGCAAAAGAGATGCACTTGGAGGAACACCTCTAGTAAAAAGTAAAAAGTGAAGGTATTGCGAGGCACTGGATAAATAGGGAGTGAAGAGAAAGACAGGCAAAGAAACCCCACGTTAGACAGAGATGTAGAGAATCACGAGAATATCATGGAAAAACAGCTTGCACTAGTCAGAGGTAGTGTGTGGAAATTGATCTGAAGGGACATTGCGGGCTGGACAACGTGTTACATGAAGGGGCACTGGGCAGAAGTAAGGTGAAGAGGGTCGCAGTAAGAGACAGTGTTCACCAGACAGGAGGGGTGTGTAGTCTGTGGAGACACACCATATGAGACACAGAATGGTGGGTAGAGTCTAGCATCAATCAACACTTCAAGCGGGATAGAGAGGTAGCCAGAGTGGATAGTCATATCTGAATGGATACATCACAATGCACTGGGAGCTAGCAAGAGTGGAAAGAATCATACGAAAGAACATCCCAAGCTGCACTCAGAAGTATAATGGGAGGGGAGTGCACCTGGAAGGACAGACCACACTGTACAAGGCAGCAGAGGGAGCAGAGCTCTAAATGGATAGACAACGCACACTGCACCATGAGAGGAGAAAGAGCTTACGGTTGCTGCGGGTTTTGTCCGGTTCAGTGGTCTTCCGCTTGTATGTCTTTGTGATCTTGTCTACATCTGGCTGTTTCCGGGTCATCTCCTCCATGAAAGACTGTGGAATGGAAAAATGTTCAGCGTACCAGAGGAATGTTCGGCAAAGCACCACTCCTTGAGTCTTCCTTCATCAAGCCTGACCCGCTCACTCACATAACCACTCCCCGACCACTTACAGTGTGAATCACACCATCGTCCATGATCATCCCACAGTGCGACTCTACCTCTTCTCCCCAGAGCGCCCCTCCCCACAAAGGTGCCACTCCAGTTCATCGCAAAATGGACTCTCCATGAGTCGCCCTTAGCACGACTCTCTCAATCATCAACATTTTGGCAGTGGACACACTTTAACTCTGCCCCTGTCGGCCTACGGAACAAACTGGGACAGGAAAACAATAGCAACTTTTAATGAAACAAGTTACTCACCTGCAACAACATTAATTTGCAGGCTGAGCCTCTTCTCCATTCACATGTGTGTACAACATCGCGATCTAGTGGTTGGGTCCATAAGAGCTTCAAGTAAATAGAACGTTTTACTTTTGGACGTCTATTATTGGCAGAGCCATTCTGGCCCCTGATGAAGTCAACCATAAGCCCATAATATTACGGTACATTACCACTAAATTATTTCCCCGTTCTTCGTGGTGTTTGCACGGGTCAGATATTTCTAACAACATATCTTTTACTAGATACACTACTCCCTCTTCTCTGGAGAAGTGTGATGACCACATGTTAATCTTAAAGAGCTTCAGTCCGCACATCAACTGCTGCATGCATGAAACCTTTTATGTTGTCCTTTTTTGCCGCGTGATCATATTTTGGAGTCACATACTGCGCAGTGATTACACATCAGTATCTCCCGTTATTGGTGGAGAGACTGATGTTCGAACAGTAACAAACGTTTTACCACCATTTGCCAGACCTGACTTTTCTTTTTGCCAGAACACCTATGCAAAAGTTTTGGAAATGTGTGCACTGATGGCCATGTAGTAGCAGCACACATTACCTCAACTTGCATATTTGTAACAGAAGCCAAAAAAGCTCCCCTATTTTCTTTTTTAAATGTGTTTTAGGTTTCCCCTTAAATGTTTTTACCTGCCAGGGAGTAACGTAATTGGATTATTTACATGTTCCACCTACCAATGGTCCCTTTCGTTACAGCACTACCCCTCCTTCATCTAAGACCACATTTTTACCAAACACAGTTGTGTTTAATTAATGTTCCATATTTAATGCTACACATCGCTGCCATTGTAACATTAAGTGTCAACAATACTTTCTCTGTAGACGATGCAGGGTTCTGGAAAAACCATAGTAGATGAGAAGTCAGATTTAGGTGTCAATTAATAATTAATTTGAGACCACCTTAGAACTGAATTTTGAGTTTGTTCTCATAAGTAACATATCCGTGTATATTTTCTAACAATCAATTCAAACAATTTACTACCCAGTAAATTCATAATGGATTCAACAAATGTTTAGTCATCCTCTAGGGGGACAAATCGAACAAGTTACTTACCTTCGGTAACTATGTATCTGTAAGAAACATTAGTTAGTTAGATTCCTCACCTTAGAATATCCCCAGGCGTCAGACTGGATCCGGAAGATTTTTCGTCAGCAATACCCCTTGCGCGTCGCTAGGCGTCGTCTGCGGCTCCGCGTCCGTCGTCGTGCGCCGGAATGACGTCGTCGGAGTACTTAGACGCCGCCCTCGCGCTCTGACGTCAGTTCTTGTACATAGCTTTCCGCGCCAGGAACGTAGAGCCATGCAAAAGACCGACACTGGTGCCAAAAATAAAATCTAGGGGCCTGAAAAGGATAACGTTAACCCTAGATGTCAGTTCGCAGAACGGGGAGGATGGGTGGGTCGGTGAGGAATCTAACTAACAAATGTTTCTTACAGATGCATCGTCACCGAAGGTAAGTAACTTGTTCATCTGAAAGAAACACGTTAGTTAGATTCCTCACCTTAGAATAGATACCCAAGCTATACCATCCCCGGTGGTGGGTCTGCGAACCAAGATCACACCAGAAAGTCCTGGAGGACAGAACGGCCAAAGAAGCCATCCCTCCGGACTTGGCTGTCAAGGCAATAATGCCTGGCAAACGTGTGTAGCGAAGCCCACGTTGCCCAACAGGAGGGTCCTTTTTTGCCAAGGAATAACAAATTTTGATGCACAAAACGACCCACCGAGAGATGGTCCGTTTGTGCACAGCTTTCCCCTTCTTAGCACCCACGTATCCAACGAAAAGTTGGTCGTCCACCCGGAACTGCTTCGTGCGGTCCAGATAAAAGGAGAGCGCGCGTTTTGGGTCCAGACGGTGGAGACTCTCTTCCTCTTTGGAAGGATGCGGAGGCGGAAAGAAGGTGGGCAAGGTGACAGACTGCCCAAGATGAAATGGAGTCACCACTTTCGGAAGAAAGGAGGGACGAGGCCGAAGGACAACCTTGTCCGGATGAACAGAGAGAAAAGGAGGCTTCGATGATAAAGCCTGGAGCTCACTCACCCGTCTAGCCGAGGTGATGGCTACCAGAAAAGCAGTCTTAAGCGTCAGCAGACGAAGAGGACAATTATGAAGAGGCTCAAAGGGAGCACACATTAGAAATGTGAGAACAAGATTCAAGTCCCACTGAGGCATTACAAAAGGGACAGGAGGGAACGTGTGAGTAATGCCTTTTAGAAAGCGTGTAACTACAGGGGACTTGAAAAGAGAAGGCTGATCAGGAAGCCGCAAGAAGGCAGAGATGGCAGCAAGATAACCTTTCAAGGTGCCCAGGGCAGAGCCCTGCCGGGCCAAAGAAAGAAGAAAGAGGAGGACCTCAGAAAGAGGGGCGGAAAGGGGATCCACAGCCTTTGCTGTGCACCATGCCATAAATTTGTTCCACCGGCAGGCGTATACCGTCTTTGTGGAGGGACGCCTGGCTGCCAGAATCATATCACAGACTTCAGGAGGCAAGTCAAATGGCATCAACTGCCGCCGCTCAATCTCCACGCATGGAGGTGGAGGCTGGGCAGGTTCGGGTGGAGGACCGTCCCCTGCTGCTGCGACAGAAGATCCTCCTGAAGAGGCAGACGGATCGGGGGATCGATCACCATGCTGAGTAGCTCGGGATACCAGTATCTTCGTGCCCAATCTGGAGCCGCAAGGATGACTTGGGCCCGGTCGCGCCGGATCTTCTTCAGCACTCTGGACAGAATTGGAATAGGGGGAAAGGCATACAATAGCCCACAAATCCACTCGTGACGAAAAGCGTCGCCGAGCGAGTGCCGCCTTGTAAAGTCCAACGCGCAGAACTGCTGACATTGCGCGTTCTCTTCGGTGGCGAATAGATCTAACCAAGGCTCACTACTGAAAGAGACCTTGCGCCACTTCGGAGTTCAAACGCCATTCGTGATCCATCATGCACCGGCGGCTGAGTTCGTCTGCTCTGGCGTTCAGAGAGCCCGCCAGATGTTGAACCACTAGGGTGACGCCCTGGTGTTCCAGCCACGTCCAGAGGCGCAGAGCCTCCTGACAAAGGGTCCACGACCCCACCCCGCCCTGTTTGTTGCAATACCACATGGCGGTGGTGTTGTCCGTGAACACCTGCACGACACTTCCCCTGACAGAGGGAAGGAAGGCTTTCAGTGCAAGTCGGATCGCTCTCAACTCCATCAGGTTGATGTGGAGACGAGACTCCGCCGGAGACCAGAGGCCTCTAATCTCCGCCTCTCCCATATGGCCACCCAATCCCAGGAGGGACGCATCCGTCACTACGACATGCTCCGGTTGGGGAAGGGAGAGGCTCTTGCCTGTGACCCAATCGCGGTCCGTGAGCCACCACTGCAACTGCTGTGCAGTGCCCTCCGAGATCAAGACATGGTCGGACAGGTTGCCGTGATGCTGGGCCCACTGAAACTTCAGGTCCCACTGCAGAGCCCGCATGCGCCGCCTGGCGTGATGCACTACTAGGATGCAGGAGGCCATCAGCCCCAGAAGCCGCAACACTAGCCTGACCGAAACCCAGGATAGAGGCCGAAAGATGGGAATCAGGGCCTGTATATCCCGGACCCGCTGTTCCGGGGGATGAACCCGGAACTGCGCCGAATCGAGAACCGCTCCGATGAAAAGGAGCTTCTGAGAGGGGCTCAGGTGTGACTTCTGCACGTTGATGGAAAACCACAGCAAATGCAGGAGATCCGCCGTAGTCTGGAGGTGGGAGACGACTGCCCGGGGCGAGCCCGCCTTCAACAACCAGTCGTCGAGATAGGGGAAGACTGGAACCCCTGATCTGCGCAGATGAGCTGCGACCACCGCCATCACTTTCGTGAACACCCGAGGGGCACTGGTGAGGCCGAAGGGGAGCACGGTAAACTGAAAGTGCTCTTGACCCACCGTGAACCGCAGGTAACGCCGGTGGGCCGGCAGGACGGGGATGTGGAAATATGCGTCCTGCAAGTCCAACGCTACCATCCAGTCTCCAGGGTCTAGGGCAGCTAGAACCTGAGCCAAAGTTAACATCTTGAACCTCTCCTTCCGGAGGAAGGCATTGACGTTCCGGAGGTCCAAGATAGGGCGTAGGCCCCCTTTGCCCTTCTTGGGAACCAGAAAGTAGTGGGAATAACACCCACGACCTACTTCTGGGCTCGGAACGCGTTCGACGGCCCCCTTGGCCAAGAGGGCCGAAACTTCCTCGTGGAGAAGATTCAAATGATCCCCCGAGATACGGTGGTGCTGCGGTGGCATGGCTGGAGGGGTCGTCTCGAAGGGGAGGGAGTAGCCCCTTCGGACGATTTGCAGCACCCACCTGTCCGATGTGATGGACCGCCAGTGGAGCAGGTGATGGCGAACTCTGCCGCCCACTGGCGTGGAATGGGCCTGAAAGCTCGGACTAGGAAGGCTTTGAGGCGGATGCTGCCGGGGTGGATGTGGACTGACCGCGTCGTCCTCCAGAACCGCCTCGGCGGAAACCGCGACCGCGCGCTGGTTGGTTCTGCGGCTGGTGGCTAGGCGGACGTGAGGAGGCACCCCTTTCTTGGCCACGAAAGGGGCGAAAGGCGGAAGTTTGCGACCGCGGGGCCGAGAGGCCCAAGGACTTGGCCGTAACCCGGGAGTCCTTAAAGCGATTCAGCGCACTGTCCGCTTTCTCACCAAAAAGGCGAGTGCCATCAAAGGGCATGTCCATGAGAGTGCTCTGGACATCACCCGAAAAGGACGTGGACCGCAGCCAGGCGTGACGTCTAAGCGCCACCGTGGTAGAAATCGCCCTACCCAGCGAGTCCGTAGTGTCAAGCCCACATCTGATAGCATGTCGTGCTGCATCCCTCCCATCGGCCAGAGCCTGGTTAAGTCGTGTCTGGACCTCCTCCGGACACAGGGGCAGCACGTCCTTCACCGTATCCCACAGAGAGTGGGAATAACGGTCCAAAAGACAGGCGGTGTTCAAGGACGCAGGCCCAAACTAAGGGAGGAGAACAGCTTTTTGCCAAACTGTTCCAGTCTCTTGGAATCCCGGTCCGGCGGAGCGGTCGGGAAGGAGGATTGGGAGGTAGAAGCCTGGATAACCAGGCTCTCGGGGGTAGGGTGTTGGGACAGAAATCTGGGGTCGCCCGGAGCAGGGCGGTGGCGCCTGGCGACGTTCCTGTCCACAGGAGGGACTGTGGAGGGCTTGGACCAGGTGCCCTGCAGAACGTCAATGAGGGCCTCATTGAATTGCAGCAGAGGCTCAGTGGAGCTTGCTGCAGACTGAAGCACCTCAGTGAGGACGTTAGTTCTCACAGCCACAGCAGGTAGCTCGAGCCCAAGGGCTGCGGCCGCCTTGCGCAGCACCACAGAGAAAGCAGCACCCTCCTCCGAAGCCACAGTCGGAGGAGAGATGAATCCAGTGTCTGGAGAGGTATCCAGACCACTGGCCTCCCCCAGTTCATCTGCCCAGTCCTGTGACAGCTGAGCCTGAACGGCCATAGGATCCTCGGACCCCTCCCATTCGCCCCCGTCATCCGATTCCTGGTGAACAGGAGGAAGGATCGGAGCCGGACGATAGACATAATGTGTCTCCAGCGGCGCCGAACGCGGCGTCCATCGACGCCGTAACGGCGCAGGGTCCGGAGCGGGGCTGAACTGGGGCACGACACCGAGCGGAGCCGGCGTCGGAGGTGGAACCGGTGTCGACGCCGGCGGAGGAGGCGTGACGAGGTCGACCGGCGTCGGCGGGGACGGGTCCCTCGGGCACTTGCGGCGCCGGGGCCGCCGGCATGCAAGGTTGCCCAGTCGGGTCCGCGGGGCCCGAAGGCGCGCCAGCGGGCGTCTACGGCGGAGCCAGGTTCCTCATGGCCGAGAGGAAGGCACTGACTTCCGCCGGCGTCGCGTCAGTCCCAGGGACCGGCGGGTATGGGGACTTGCGCGGCGCCTGCGGCTCCGCTGGAGCCGCGGGGGTGGAACCACCCTGACCCTCGGCGAGTCGCGCAACCGGCGAGGGGAGTCCGAAGAGCGGTGTCGCCTCTTGGACTTCTTGGAGTGCTTCGACTTACCCGAAGACTTGGAGCCAGACGATCGATGATGACGTCGGCTGCGGCTCCGCGACCGATCCTTGGACCTCCTCCTGGACCGGGATCGAGAGGGGCGCGGAGTCGAGTGGCGAAGCTCGAGAAGCTTACGGGACCGCTCCCGTCTAGCCTTCGAGGTCAGGGCCTTGCTGTCCGAACACGACTCCGCGTCGTGGTCAAGGCCCAAACAGTAAAGGCACCGGCGATGATAATCCGTAACCGACATCAAGCGGTTGCAGTCAGCACAGGCTTTAAAACCAGGCATCCTACCGGCACCGGAGTCGAGACAAATGCAAAGCCCTGTTTGGGGGCGGGAGGGGGGACCAAAAGTGTAAACAAAATGTGTACCAATACCCGTAATCTGAGCATTCCCCAAGTGTTGTTGCCCCTCCCCCACCCAGCATCATGCAACTACTCATGTCTTCTGCTCCGACCCGACCCAGCCCTTCCCTCCCATTCCGAGCCCCCTCCATCCCCGACCTGCCCACGCTCCTCTGCTGTCCCGTCCCGATCGCCTGCTAAAGAAATAAAATAAAGGCGCGGCTCACCAAACTCTTTTTTTTAATATTTTATACTTTTAGTAAGCTGGTAGCATGTTGCCTGTGCCGCACTGCTTATTAAAATAATAAAATATTGAAAAAGTAGAGTTTGGTCGAGCCGTGCCTTTGTTTGGAGTGGGGTGAGGCAGGGTTTGCAGAGAGCCCAAAATGAGTTTGGTGAGCAGCGCTGTGTAAAAGAAAGGCGCGGTTTGTTAAATTTTATTTTTTCAATAGTTTATGATTTTAGTAAGCAGCGCAGCATGGTGTATTTGCCGCGTTGCTTATTAAAAACATAAAATATAATGGTACTCCAATACTTGAAAAATGAAACAGAATTTTCAAACTCCAAGAGTCGGAAGGCCGACACAGCACAGTGGAGATGAGGCATGCAGGCAGGCAGGCAGGCAGTACTTACCGCTGGCGGGCGCACTAGGCTCTCCGGAGCAGCCTCGGGGCACGAATGGTTCGGGGCATACTCGCACACAAAACGTGCAGAACAAAAGTAAAGGCGGGCTAGCGAGTGATAAAACTCGGGGACGTGTTTATTCATGCTAGAGAATGGGGGTGTTGCAGGTTTCAATTCTGGCAAAGCCAACTTAGAGTTTTAGTCTCCTGGGGCAACTGTAACTGGCACCACGGAAGGGCACATATTTAACAGTTTTTACTCACAGCGCCACACAATGATACTTATACAAAATGGTGTCCCCGAAGGACACGTACAACACTGTGGGAGAGTAAGTGTCTAGTTACATGCCCCTGTAAGGAACAAAAGGCTGGGTCAGCTGGATTAAACGTTTAAACTTATGGGGACGGACAAACGCATACACACACACACCACTATAACCGGAGCGCAACCGACTGAGCTGCAAACAACTCAATACATTTGTCACACCCCCAGGAGTGCACACCGGCACCCCCCAGCAGAGCGTAGGCATGCATGCAGGCCCCAGCAGAGCAGAGGCATGCATGAAGGCTCCACACACCCCCAGAAGTGCACACTGCCCCCCCCAGCAGAGCGGCGACAAGGCATGCATGCAGGCTCACACCCCAGCAGTGCACAGAGGTACATCACGCACTTCCCCCTCCCCCAGCAGAGTAGAGACCAGGCAGGCAGCACTCACTGCCGGCTGGCGCACTGGGCTCTCCAAAGCAGCCTCAGGGCACAAATGGTTCGGGGCACACTCGCACACAAACCGTGCAGAACAAAAGGAAAGGCGCAGCCCGCCATATGCAAAGCTACTGCTCGGCATGCTGTGCTCCCTCAAGTTGCCATTGTGCAAATCAAAGAAAAACCAGCACAGAATCTTGCCAAATTGCATAACGGGAGCTTGTTAAAGTGCGGCCGCGAAAGTGATCAAACATCAAAGCGGCCGAGCGGCCGCGAAAGTGAAAGACAACGAGTGCTTTCAGGCTGCCAAATGGTGTGCGCGCCCGGAGCACATGCACTGTAGTTGGCGGCCTGAAAGCACTCGTTTGCACTTCCAAAAGTGCTTACTATAAGTCTCGCCAGAGCAGCGCTAAAGCGCTGTCTCAGGCGAGACCTAAAAAGGATCAAAAAACGTAGTCAAAAAAGACTAAAAGGGGTAGCTCTCCCGGATCTGCACTTAGTGGCGCGGAAAAAAGAAGAACTGACATCAGCGTGCGAGGGCGGCGTCTAAGTACTCCGACGACGTCATTCCGGCGCACGACGCCGACGACGGAGCCGCAGACGACGCCTAGCGACGCGCAAGGGGTATTGCTGACGAAAAATCTTCCGGATCCAGTCTGACGCCTGGGGATATTCTAAGGTGAGGAATCTAACTAACGTGTTTCTTTCAGATACAACAAATACTCCAGTGAATGGGTGCTACTTTTTGGTGTTGGTGACAATGTCACAGAAACCAGGGTGGATTTTGGTGCCAGGATGGAAGACAGCTGTGAGCAGAATCAGAGGCAGGTTCTGGTGGCACAGGCGATGCCAGGGGCGGATCCACTGGCAGTATCCAGCCTTGAGGCCTCTGCAGATCCTTGAAGTTCTAAAGGCGCCAAAAATTTGCAACATGGCCTCAATCTGTTGTGACGTCACTGATGGACTCGAAAACTCTGGATGCTTTGGAATCAGCTGTTGAGGCTCTTCGACAGGGGACGAGAGCAAGACCGTGTGGCACCCCGAACTACTCGCAACTTTTCAGCTGAGAGTGGAGGGTCTGGGATGAATCCTGCTTGGTCTTCTTTTCCTTTCTCTTCAACTTAACGGAAGGCTTGGACCTCGGTGATGACCTATTGCGGGAACAGGTCCACACCCTCAACTTCGAGCGGGGCATCCAAGGCTTCTTTCGATGCTTGGTTACCTACAACTTCGGGCTCCCAGATCGCCTTCGGGGTCATAAGGGCACACTCCTTGTAGGACTTGGAGTTGTGCATCGAACCCAAACACCAGAGGTTGACCATGTGGGTTTCTGTCACAGACATCTGTTTGCAACAGTCACTAGAAGACTTTAACCTTGTATTTAAGGAAGGGACACAGTTCCATGCTCACTGAAATTATTATTATTTTTTTTTAAATCAGCCGACGAGAGAAACGTTGAAAGCGGGCACTGGATCTGTGTCCGGAGGCATGGAAAGAAAGGAAGTGACGTGAGCGTGCAGAGGTGGCGCGTATTCTTTCGTGACTTTTGGGGTGAAATGAACTAGGTGCAGAGCCGCACGACACTAACTACTGGTGCGCAGAAACAATGTGATTTAAATCATCCAGACCCTGTCTGGCAACTGGATGTTCTCAAAATAAGTAATATGTAGTTCATCTGAAGTCTTTATGTTTCCAGTATGTACAGAATACTTTTTCTTCGGGGAAAAAAGGAGCTCTACTCTTCAGATCAAAGCAGTTAAAATAATATTCATACATGGTTGTCATTAACTGGGGGGATTTGGACGTAGAGCACCATGAGAGGGCAGGGTGGCTCCAGCTACGGTCAATGCCCAGAAGTAAAATGTATTTAAAGATGTTTGCAGGACTCAGCCACAACATGGCAGAATAATGCACAGCACGTGAATCTAGGATAAGTTCGCTCTGAAAAATGATGTGTGATATTACTCTGGTTAAGGGGTGTTAGTTGCAAAATCCATGTCTTAGTCTATGGGCACTTTTTTCTGGGGCCTTTATTCCAATGTCTCGCCACCTTCTCTGTGGCTTTCACTTCCTCTGATCCTCTTGGGATAGACCTCGATGAGAAGCTGAATCCACAACCCCAAGCATCTAAGGGAAAACCTTTGCCAAACTTACTTCCTACTCATGTATTAACATATAGGTGAAGTGGGGCTTTAGAAAACCATCTAGAATGGGCATGTCAGGGTGAGAAATGGTCCGGCAGAGGCTGCATCGGGAAGACTGCAATATGGACCAAAGTATGGCTAAGCACCATTCCTGTGCAGATAGCTGGTCTCTTGGTGTTCCACAGCCCTAAAGGTCTGAACTAGAGGTGGCTGCTGTGAACAGGAGCCTCAAACGCCAAGCATCTAAGCGCAGACTGCAGAAAAGCACGTGGGCTTGCACTTTAGTTGCCAAGCTAGTCCAGCATTAAATCCTTTATAGCCTTGAAGACTTCGAGTCCCTGCACAGTGACTTTTAAAGGACAAACTTACTCTTCAATCACCAGGGAAACATACCGGTGAGCAAGTGCCTCTGAAGCCTCCCCGAGATCCTAAGACTGAGCTGCATTTCTTGGCGTGTTCAACACCCGCTGTTGAACTTTATCTCTGTAACCTGCTGATGTCACTGTTGATATAACAACTAAAAGAGTCCACAACAGTTTATTTTAATCTTAAAATCTAATCTGTTGCTATTTCATTCTCATGGTGTTGGGTTTAATATTGTTTTACCTTCCGTTCATTAGTAGCTTAGCGGACCTGCCCCACCACTTAGACGTTGAGTTATTTGTGGCAAAATTCAGCTTGTGAGTGAGAGAGAATTAGTAGGGTCCAAGTGTCAGCTGATCGCCCATGCTCCTAGTCCAGGAGCGGGCACTGGGCTAGCTGGGGAAAGCTACGGCTCAGAGAGATGCCCTATTGTACGCAGTCAGAGATTCAGAAATCTTACAGAAGAGAGCCCTCAGAGCCAGGGGCGGCCACTGTGATCCCAGGCTAAACCAGGATTGCACAGAAAGCATCTTCACTTCTGTCACTCGGAGCGGAAGCACAGAGCGCCCCCCAAGAATCCGCCCCATTAGCCGTGGCACAGAGAGCACCTGTGAGATAATTACATCTATGGCACGGAGTCGTAGAAGAGTAAGCAAAGGTGATCTCTTACACTGATCTATAGAAGAGACAAAACCCTAGGACCTCTCGGACTGGCCACACAGCAAACAGCACCATTAGGAACCGTGGATGTGTCAGTGAGTTTCTGCACAGATCTCAAGATCCCTGAAACCTGCAGAAGCAACCGCAGCAGCGAGCAACCCCAGGATCAACAATCGGTCACTCTGATCGGCAGCGTAGAACGCAGCCCATCATTCCTAAACAGTCACAGTGACCTGCTTTACTAAAAAAATCAACAGGTGTCAGAGGCCCTTACCTGGTGTTCCGAGATGAGCTCTTTGACCTGGTCGATGTTCTGTGGAACGGGGTCCTGATCTCGCTGGATCAGAGTGGTCTCTGCCCACTGTATCCAGGCCAGGAGCTCTTCCAGCAGGTTAGCATTGGCCACAAGCTCCGAATGCGCCGTCTCCAACCTCTGCTGGTGCTGCCGCGCCCATGTGAGGACCTGGTGGAAAGGTAAAAGGGGCAGGTGGAGTAAGTGCTCAAAATAAACACGGTCACCCGCATGATTGACACTGGGGTCTGACAGCTGAACAGTGCCAATGATGAACTACAAATTTTAGAGTGACAAAGAGTCCAGCAGCTGGGCAATCTGGGGAAGTGCCCACTATGTATTTGACGTGGTGGGGAAAGGAATCTCAGGGGTACAAGGAGAAGCAGCGCCTACAACGTATGCACGGTCACCAGAGCACTCCGTAGAAGTGTCAGAAAAACAGACAGATGAAGCACCCGCTATATGCCACAGAGCAGGCCTCAGATGAGATGCAAGGTTTGACAGACACATAACATAGTGAACTTTTAATCGAAGAGCTGGGAGCCTTCTGTTCCCAGAAGCTCTAAATCTGGTGTATGCTTGGGGCCAGAAAGGTCCTCCGAACCTGTGCCTCAGTGTATGTCTATGGCCTTCAGTGGTCCTCACTCAGCTGTGACATTTCGTAGAGGCCCTCATTCAGGTCTGATATCGGAACCACACATTCTTCGGTGGTCCCAGTTCCACTATAAGTTAAAAAGCCCCAAATTCCCCATGATACACATTCAGTGCAGGGTTGGCACATTCCTCAGAGGCCCTTACAGCACTTAAGGATGGGACACAGACAGGAGGTACCTTGGAGACTGAAGACTAATTTGAAGAAAAGCAACCTGTAAACGTCCGTGCTCACCACTAGATGGCAGAAGTAGCACAGCATTAGAATCTACAGCAGCACAAGCTACAAACTCTAATTTCCTTGAACGTCCAGTTCACACTGGTGAGATGTGTGCACGGCCTGTGACTCACCTCCTCGAAGCGCGCTCTGATGATGGTGTTCCAGTGTTTGACGGTGGTCACACAGTCAGGGTGACAGACAGCTAGGATTGCTTCCCCAAGCCCGGTGGCTGTGTTTACATCCACCCGTTTTTCCTCCACCTTCCGCATAAATTCCTGCGCAATGGATTGGGTGGGTGGGAGTAACAGACAGTAAAAGACCAGCAGTCATTGCAATGTGCAATATACTCAATCTTGTAAACAAGCAACGTTTTGTAATATGTACAGTGTTCAGAGATCTTCCATTGAGTGCAGCCTCTCTTTAGCATGTGCCACACACATCAGCTGTACGTATCCCCAAAACGCCTGTGTCCTGCCCGCAGACCCCCACTTAGAGCCCCTGGGTGCTTCTCTCTTACTAGTACTTATACTGAGATCCTCAGCTTATCCACAACCATCACATGATGATCAGTCTGTAACCCACAGACCCAACGCTGGTACTGAAACTCCAAGCTGTAAGCTCGCAGACTGTCCTCGAGTACAGAACCCGCCTCCAACCACAGGGTCAGTCCCCGCAGAGCCTACTAAGCTTGTGAACATCTGCTGGACGCTTCCTCTTCAGTTGTGTTACTCCACAAGCCCATCCATCCCTTACTTCATTCTCTTCTCAGCCTGCTCTTTGCATAAACATCCCCCCCGACTGTGCCGCAGCAAAGCATCCCCTCGACAATACATTCCCCATGCACACCCATACTCGGTGGCTGAGCAGATCTCCTGTGTCAACTGCTTCCCTTTGCCCATTTCTACCACTAGCCAAATGAACATTCATAAATTCTTCAAAATTAGACTGACATAATTTGAAAGCGCACATCACATGGCATGCAATACCACAACATTTGCAGCCACAACTTCCAACTTTTGCTTTGGTCTCTGCCATGTTTTGCCAACATTTTATGACCTATTGTCCCACAAGCCTTTACCTTATGCAGGTCGACGAGTGACTGGAGCGCCTCTACGTCATCGGGCAGAGCCCCGTGGAATCGCAGCGTCTGTTCTGCTTCAGACAGCCATTCAAGTAACACATGGACCGCTGTGCGAAACTCCTCAGCCTGAAGGAAAATGGTTTCATGTTAACAGGCAAAACACAACTCAGTCACCTTTGTGGGGCAGTACTGTTCTATCACAGTAACCTAGAACAAATATAATATTGATACACTTGTAAAGTAGTCACGCTTGGCTCTGCACATCACAAACAGTCACACAACATCATTCAGAAAGCTGTAAGCTTGTATCAACATCACAAGCAACAGTCCGGCTAGGAGGTTACTTCCTCCCTTAGACGGCCCCACTGTTTGGCACCAAGCACCGATGGGACTGTGCGCCGCACTCACCTGCTTGAGGGCCAGCTCCAGGCGTGTCTGCTTGGACACAGAGAGCTTGCAGACTGTATCCCAACGAACGCTCAGCTCCTGCAGCTGCACCTTTACCCACGCAATGTCGTCACGGCTGGTGTCGAGCAGCTCACGGGCAGAACGTTTTAAGGCCTGTACGCTGCCGGTCCGTTTCCCCAGCTCCTTCTGAAAACCCTGCAGAGGACAGACACATGGATTTATACAGAGCTCGTCATCATCAAACTTGAGCCATAGCACAATCATAGTGACCTATTGATTCAGAAAAATAAAAGGAACTCTGGGTGGAAAGGTATCCCATCTCGGTTGGAAAGCACTGCAACTGAGGCACTATGCGCATGCTCAGTTGCAGGAACCACTGCCTGGAATTAAGGAAGCAGAAACATACACTACTAGAGCTTGGAAACAGATCATGCAAAAGATGGCTTCACTGAAACTATATATGTTTGGTATCAAACATATCCTATTAATAAACACACACTGATTCCAGTTGTGGAATTCTTAATACATGTACCCAGAGGGCACATTAGAGGTGTCCCCTGAAAGTCTCCAGACCTCTAGTGTACTGGATGACTGATGTAAACCAGCCTGACAACACAGAGAGGTTTCTAATCCCTGCAGGTGAGAGCCCACACTCTCGGAGGGCAGAAACAACGAGTGCTCCGGCCGTGGTGTTGTCACCTCCTCCAAGCAGGATGGCTAAGTAATCACCATATCAAGGCGGGAGGCTTCAGAGGCCTCTGCCGCCTTTTATATGCAACCCCGGCTTCCCCCCAGATTTGGGAGAAGCCACACCCTGCCCTGAGGCCCATGTGGCTAGTTCCACCCCTAAGGTGGGCTACCTGATGGTGTGAACATGAAAGCTAGAATTCCACTATCTTGGCTTTTGGTGGAATTAGGCTCCTCACTGGGTCAGGGTTATGCCCTCTTCCCACAGGAAGTGGTCATATAGGGGGTGTATTCACCCTAAAGGTAATTAGCCCATTGGCTACTACCTGTCACTCCCCTCAACACCCTTAAATTGAGTAGTTAGGAGGCACCCCTTATGCCAGGAACTTAGATTTGACAGATCCAGAAGAAGAGGACAAAGAAGAGCCACGAGAAAACGGGAACTGGAGACTTGTTATGGAACCTTGCCGGCCTGTACCAGGCATGACAAATGTGACCAAGTGACTCGTCCTGCAGCTGGGCAACTGCCGAGAACACCAGTAGACTGCCAGCCCTTCACAAATTGCCAGCAATCTCCCTTAGAGCAGAGGAGCTACTCCCCTGCAGTCTGCAGCCACTGGAGACGCCGAGTCTGGTTCAGTGTGTTGCAGTTCCCTGATCAACCCAAAGCAGCAGTCGCCCAGGAAGAGGTATCTGTGCTCCTGAAGGTCAGATCTGTCCTTCTGCCGAGTGAGAGGACATCAGGACCCGTAAGAGCCGCACATCACCAATACCCGGGATACTGGACCCCTTGCAGCAAACAAAGCCCGCCAGAGTCCAATACAGACTCCCACTACACAAGATCGAACAGCCGTTGAGGGACGTCAGCACCACAGAGACCTGCTTCCAGAGTGGCCCAGCTTTCCTGATTTCTGCACTCTCAACCGGCAAGACTGTCAACCGCAAGGGCCTTAGATGCACAGAGCCCAGCTGACCTATCTACTCTGCACTCGAGCGTCCCAGCCCGCTTGTGCCCCCTTGCTCTCAAGTCCCTTGTTACCAGAGTCCCATGTTGGGAGCTCCTGGACTTGTCCTCAAGTCCCCCTCTGCAGCCCGTTTTTAGGTGCCCCCCCTTTCCACTAGCGTAGTGCGCAAAGCTACCAACCTGACCAGCACCTCTGCACCCGGACGCCCGTGGTACTTTGGACCTTGGCCCCCTACGACCTTAAGTCCAGAAGGAGACCCCCAAACACTGAGCGTAAATAACTATACGCAACATGTGCCTTTTTCCCCCATTGGAAAGTATTGCTGCTTAAAGACGCATTTAAGTAAACATTTTACTTACCTGTAAAAGGATAATGTTACTTACCCAGTAAACATCTATTCTTGGCATGTAGAGCTGTTGATTAACATGATTTGCATACTCCTGTCATCCGGTGTTGGGTCTGGATGTTTACAAGTTGTTTTTCTTCGAAGAAGCCATTCCAGTCATGAGGTAGGTGACTCCTCCTTTCGGTGATAGTGCGCATGGGCATCGACTCCATTGTTTTCCCGCAGAGGGTGAGAATGGAGTTAGTAAGTAAAGAATAGAAATGTCCAAGCGTATGTGTAAAGGGTAAGAGAGAGAACTGCAACAGGTATAGATACCCGGGAAGGCGGGTGGACGCATGTGAATGTACAGCTCTACATGCCAAGAACAGATGCTTACTGGGTAAGTAACATTATCCATTCGAGGCATGTGAGCTGTAGATCACATGCTGTGCATAGACTATGCAGCAGTATTCTCCCAAAGCGGTGGATAACCTGTGGCAGTTGTCTGAAAGAGTGTTCCAAGTACTGCCTGGCCCACATTAGATTGTTGTCTTGCTAACACATCTGCACAATAGTGCTTGGTGAATGTGTATGGTGCAGACCACGTGTCAGCCTTACAAATGTCAACTATGGGAATGTTTCCTAAAGCCATAGTAGCCCCTATTTTGCGAGTGGAAGGCGCTCTAGGGAGTATTGTTAAACTTCTCTATGCTTTTGCATGACATGTTTGAATGCATTTAACAATCCATCTGGCAATACCCGACTTAGATATAGGATTGCCCTTGTGAGGTGGAGGAAAAGCAACAAAAAGTTGCTTAGTTTAACAAAATTACTTTGTTCTTTCTATGTAATATAAAATGGCTCTTCGAACATCCAAGGTGTGTATAGCTCGTTCTGCCACAATCTGGTTGAGGAAAGAATACAGGTAACTCAACCGATTGATTGATGTGAAAGGCATAAACTACCTTAGGTAGAAACTTGGGGTTAGTATGAACCACTTTGTCTGTGAAGTTGGCAAAAAAATTATTTTAAGGTTAGTGCCTGTAGTTCACTCACTCTCCTCAATGTACAAGTTACTTACCTTCGGGAACGATGTATCTGGTAGAGATGATTCTAGCCGCAGATTCCTTAATGTAGAATTATCCCCAGGCGTGAGACTGGACCCGGAAAACTTTCTTGCCCAGCATCTCTGCGCCCCTTGGGGGGGGGGGGGGGGTTTGGGGAATTAGTGGGGGTTTACCTCATGACTCCGCCCAGACGTCCTCCGCAGGCGTGACGTCAGCGAGGTCACATAAGCCCCACCCCGGCGAGCTGATGTCAGTTTGCTTCGGAGAGCTTTTCCGTGCCACAACGCTGAGCCATCACAACAAAACTGAGGAGAGCGTGGGGACAGTGTGCGAAAAAACACCAGAGAAACAAAGAGAGAGAGACACACAAAAGGTGAGGAACAGCACCAGGCGGCAGGAGGCTACAGCAGGAAAGCCAACGCAGGAAGAGAGCAGACCAACTCTGAGGAATAACTGTGTAAGCCAGGTGGTAGCACCAGGCAGCACAAAAGTACCAGAAGACCACATCAGTAAAGTCACAGTAGGGAGAGCGGAAAGCACCCCTCCGCGGAACCACCGTGACAGCCAAGGCGAGAGCCGGGCTGGAGGCACAAGCAGTGGAAAACGCTGTAAGAGAAAGAGAGAGAGAGCGAGAGACTGCAACCATAGACCACAAGCCCGGAACAGAGGGCAAAAGCAATCCACCCCCAGACTACACAGTCAAGGAGGGCCAGAGCCTCTGAAAGGAGCAGGAGGCCAAGGACAGACAAAAGAACCCCCAGTGTAGAAGACTATAAGGGGATTAGAAATTGTAACAACAAAGAGAAAACAGCAAAACCAGGCCCTTACACTGGAGAGAACCAAGCTGGAAGGAAGGAAGTACGACAGGCAGAAAACGAAAAGGAACCCCACAGAAGACAAGCCACCCAGAGGGAGGCTAGTTCAGAAAACCAAGCTGAGGGTCCTCGCAGAACGGGGAGGAAGGGTGGGTCGTGAAGGAATCTGCGGCTAGAATCGTCTCTACCAGATACATCGTTACCGAAGGTAAGTAACCTATACATCTGATAGAGACTACTAGCCGCAGTTCCTTAACGTAGAATAGATACCCTAGCCATACCCAGACGGGAAAACAGCCTGCGAGAGAGCCTCCCCACCAGGAGAGACTAGGGCCCCAGCAGGGGACATGGCACAAGCACAAGAAGGAAAGGGCCAGGATATCCAAACCCAACCAAGAGAAAGAGAGCGCCCAACACCCCGCAGGGGCAGGCAGCGCCCCAAAAGCCTCAAGGAACGCAAGGACCACCTTGAACCCAGTGAGAAGAGGTAGAACCAAAGGCAGGGCCCACCAGAAGAAACACCGGCATAGCGATAGAAAAGAGCTGAATACACATCGGCCGCAAGCAGCGGGCAAGGCCGAAACGGCGCCACTGCCAACAGCACAGGTGGAAGAAGAAAAGCACCGTTGCGCGAAGCCCCAGCAAAACCAGAGGCAGGGGCGCAAGGAAACACATCAAGATCAAAACGGAGGAGAAGAACAAGCAGGCCTAAACGGGCATGCGCCACCAGTAACAGGCAACACCACGGAACAGCGCACCCCGGACAAGGCAGACGCCAGCTGAAGGAAGAGGCCAGGACACACACTGACACACGAAGAAGTGGAGGAACCGGCAGAAAAGAGACGGAGGACGGCCTAAGCCTGCCACCAGAACACAGAGGCCAAGGAAAGCCAAACTCTCTGGAGCATCAGACCGAGGACCAAGCCAAAACACAAGACAAAAATGCAGAACCGCTACAACCCGATGCCCCAGACAGCAGGCCAGACCGGCCAAGCGACGTAGCGACAAGGGAAAGGACGGATCTAGCGCAACCTGCTCCAATACAGTTGGCAAGAAGATCGCACCTGCGACATACCGTGACGCCACGGAGAGCAAGGAACCCGGAAAGGGTGACCACCCCTCCCCAGCACAGGACAGAGCTATGTAATAGCTACAAGTACCCCACATGGGTAGGTAACGTCCCAAGAACCATGGGAACACCCCTTAGGAAAACATTTCCGCAGCAGAGGACAAGGCAGAAAGACCTGCAGAAAAAACCAGCAGACAGCTTACCAAGCAGCCAATAAAGAAGACACAGAAGGCCTAATCTCAGGGCCTACCAGGCTTACCAACAGCCAAAACCACAAGTCAACAAAGTGCCGGACCAGCAGCCAACAGCACCAAGGGCCCAACAAAAGGACCCCAAGGGCACAGGAACCATAAAGAACACACAACCCTGGCTACCTGTTACAAGGCCCCAGGAAAAACAACGGAGAACACCTCCCAAAACACAGACCGACAGTCAGGTCACTGAGGGGGAGGAGGACGAAGCCCCGCAAGAAACCTCTGAATGGCAGAATCCGCAGGGGTGTGGAACAACAGAGTGCCA
Organism: Triturus cristatus; assembly: GCF_964204655.1. NCBI lineage: Eukaryota > Metazoa > Chordata > Amphibia > Caudata > Salamandridae > Triturus > Triturus cristatus. The sequence continues at coordinate 581,630,097 of NC_140584.1, forward strand.
TCAAAGGGAAGGTCAACCAGCCGTTCCCTAACGTTCTCAGGGAAAACTCTATCCCGTAGCCAGGCATGGCGACGAAGTACCTCTGAAACGTCCAGAGCCGAGCGAAGAATAAACGCCGCCAGCTCTCAGCCATCCAACACATGGTGCCGCAGATCAACGCAGGCACCCTCATGAGAAGCAGAAGACATAAGGGACTCCGCCGAATCCCACAAGCAAGAAGTGGCCCTGGCCAACACACAAAGAGTGTTAAGGGCCCGCAAAGCAGCACTGGAGGAGGTGAAGATGTTGTGCCCCCAGGAATCTAACCACCGGGCCTCCTGTGATGGGGGAGACAACACCGATGGCAAGGAGGGAAAGGCAGTCTGTAAAGGAGGGAAAGGCAGTCTGTAAAGGAGGGAAAGGCAGTCTGTAAAAGAGTGCCCCTGGTAGAAGGGTGGAGGGAAAGACAGACAGGATCATGCGGGGCAGGACGATGGCGGTGCAGAAGAGGCTGGGGCATTGGGTCCCCCGTGGCAGGACGCCCTCAGGCCCCCAAAAGAGAATTATGGAGTGCAGCCTCAAGGGAAGAAGCAGCTCCCGTCCACCAGAGCACTGATGGACCTCCAGCAGATGATCCGTGGGGAAATGGGCAGCTGGATCGCCCATGCGCAAGATTCCTGCAGCCTTGGCAAAAGCACGAGCGAAGGCAGCACTCGCCTCCGTAGGGCCCAGCGGCTGGGAAAGCAGTTCCTCCGTGGGCGATGGCTGCAAGCTAAGGCGGCCATCCCCCAGCCCAACTGGAGAAAGGAAAGGCCAAGCTCGAAAAGGATGAGGGCAGACAGATGAATGGGGAACCTGAGGCGCCTCCGGCGAAGACTGCGGGCGAAGAGCCGTCCTTAGAGGACGCCGGGGAAAAGGCCACGACGCGGCAACCCGTCTCCGGAGAAGATGAAACCAACAACCGCCGAACCTCTGGAGACCAGGGGGCGTCCGAAGACGAATCAACGACCCAACATCGGCCAGGCGCCGTAGAGTCCGCCACCGGCGTCAGGTCAACGTCGACCGGCGCCGAAAGGGACGCCGAAATGACCTCCGCCACAACGCGCGGTGTAGGAGACCGAGGCGGGGTCGGAGCCGGGGCAGCTAAGAAACGGCGCCGAAAAGGCGTTGTCTTGACCGACGAGGCAGCCACCTGCGTGGAGGGACGAGAGGGGCCCGGGGACACGCCCCGCCCCTAACTGGCCACTGTGGCGCCGCCAGGGCCAGCAGCCACCGTCGGCCTCGGAAAAGGCCGCTGTGAGAAAGTGCCATCCTTCTTGCATGGTATGCCCCCACTTTTTGCTGAGTTGCTGAATGTACTTTGACTGAGTGAGCCCTGAACTCCTGCAAATCAGCTGCCCAGGGCCTATGTTCCTTCCCTAAAACCTAAAACTCAAATTGGCAAACCCTGGCCACATGTCAGCCCCTAGTACATGGTACCCAGGGCCTTGTGACCAGGGAAGGCCTCTAAGGGCTGCAGGACTTACTGTGCCACCCTTAGAGGCCCTGTACCCTAACACAAACACACTGCCATTGCAGGCTGAGTGTCTGGGTACAAGACAAAAACAAAGTCGACATGGCACACATCCCTGTGTGCCATGCCCACAACCTACACTGCCCTGGCATACATCAGCCACCCCTCTAGCTGGGTGCCCTATGCCAGTGGTGTGGGCGCATGAGCCCTGTGCCCCTACAGTACCGAGATCCATTGCTGGGCACTGTAAGTGCAGTGCTGCTATTTAAGAGTATATGGTGCTGAGAGCTCGTCAAACACGAACTCCATAGCACCATAATGGCAACACTGAAGACTGAGAAGTTTGGTATCAAACTTCTCAGCACATTAAACCCGCACTGCTGCCAGTGTGGGATTTAATGTACAAAGCACTACAGAGGGCCTCTTAGAGATGCCCCCTGAAGCCTAACCTACAATCCACGTCTGGTCCGAGAGGCTGCCTAGGCTGCCACACAGCAGACATGTTTCTGGACCCCTGGGTGGAGAGCCCCCGCTCTCCTGGGCCTGCAACAATGCACATCCTGGGCGAGGTGCTAGGTCTCCTCCCCCAGGATGGGCAGGGGGAAGCTTCGAAGGCATGCCACCTTTGTGAGCTTTCTCCAGGCCACTGGCTGTACTCAGCAACTGGCCCCCACCGGTTCTGACCCCCACTCTGGCGGGAAGACTGGCCCGGAACCCCAAGTAAGCACAGGGGATGTGCCAGCCTCTGCCAACCCCACCCCTCAGGTGGGTGAGGCGAGGAAGCATATCTCTGGGCTCTCGCCATCTTGAAGATGGGAAGCCCTGCCCAATGAGGACTAGGCTACTGCCCCCCTCCCACAGGAGAGTGGCAGGATAGGGGGTGTTACTCACCCCAGGGCAGGGACCCATTGGTTCCTGCACTTTACCTACCTGTAACGCCCCTAAATCTAGTATTTAGGGGCACCCTGAACCTTCCTTCCTCAGATTCCAGATTCCGAAAACGCAAAGAAGAGCAAGAAGAAAGAAGAAAGAAGACGTGCCGTGCAGCTGCTAAGAAGAGGAAGACATCAACTGCTTTGGCCCCAGCCCTACCGGCCTGTCGACCCATGAACCTGCTCCTGCTAAACCCCGGCACCTCTTGTGGCCAGCAACCTTACAAACCCCGGAGGACCTGGCTACCTTGTAACTCTGAGCATCTGGGACTCCCATGAGCAGTGGCTCTGCTCAAAGCAAGTTCTAACCCCTGGCATCAGCCCGGAACCGCGAACCCTGCACACTCTGCACCCGCCAAGCATGGCCTGTGCCGGAATGGACAAAGATCCAGAGGACGCCCCCCCGGCGACTGTGAACCCGAGTCCAGCACCCAAGGACCCACCTCGACGCTCCGGACGACGGCTGCAGCCTCAGTACCAGGGAACCCCCCCAACAGCGATTAACAGAGGGTATGATTTCCCGACACCAAAAGGCACCCGGCGCCCTGCGGCCCCCTGTGCCTGACTCTTGGGTACCTGCCTATCCTCCAACAACCCAACTTACCTCTCGAAGTGGTGGTGGCACCTGAAGCATCTTCGTCCCCGAGCTTGCAGCCTTTGTTAAACCTGGAGCTTTCCCATTGAAATCCATTGAGCGCCCGAAGGCTCAAAAGCACCCTGCACCCAGCCACCCGAGTGGCCCTGGAAGTGTAACTTCTACTCCTACCTACGTTCCCATTTGCCCTGAGCAAGTGACCAGGAGCCCAGCTCCCATAGCCGCGTGGCCTGCTAGTCAGCAGCCACCAACCAAGGCCCCCCTGCCTTCCATAGGATAACATTGGGCCTAACTCACTCTGCACCCGGCCGCCCCATTGCCGCTGAGGGTGTAACCACTGTACCAACCTGACCCTGGAGACCCCTGAGTTTGTGCCCAGAACCTTAACTCTGCCAGTCGAGTACTTACCCAAAAGCCGATAACCCAATTTTCTTCCATAAGGTAACATTGACTGGTTTCGTCTGAAATTTCTTCTAAGTGTGGAGTTTCTAAAACTTAAAATATTCACCTAAAATCACCCGAGTAACGAAAACGGAAATACTCACCTGCTATTAAGAGAGATCCCAGTGCTAGATCTTGGTGCCCAGCACTGACCCCGAAAAATACTCACAACATACTTACCAGTAACCCAATTTTCTTCCATAGGTACCATTGACAGTTTTTCTGTGAAATTTCTTTTAAGTGTCGATTTTTGCAAATTACAAATATTCTTAAAAAATCGTACCAACTGTGAAAACGTAATTACTTACCTGTTTTAGATAGAGGTCCCAGTACTGAGCCTAGGAGCCCAGCCCTGGATTACAAAAGTAACGAGAACATACTATACCTGTAACTTGAATTTTCTCCCATAGGGAATCATTGACTGTTTTCTAGGAAATTTCTTCTAAGTGTCAACTTTTAAAATAGCAAAATATTGCCTAAAAATCATAACAGTAACTGAAACGAATTTACTCACTTGGTTCCAAGACCTGTCCCAGGACTGAATCTAGGATCCAGTCCTGGAATTAGAAAAGTAATCCTGAAAGTGATCTATTGCACATAACTTAAAAACCCACATTGAGCTCAATGCATTATTGTGTTTGAAACTGTGTTGCCTATTGCAACAACCTGTAACTATTGTCTACAAATGTCAATTGCATATTGCAAAAGTATTTAACTAAAGCCTCTCATTCTGAGAAAGCATATTTTAATATCTATTGTTGGTTCTAAAATAAAACAAGCATATATTTTTTATATAAACTATTGGCCTAGAGTTCAGTTCTTGAGTGTGTGAGACCATTTGCTGACTGAGCGTGTACAACAAATGCTTTACACTGTCCTCTGATACTGCCTTACTGCTCGACCAAGCTACCACTTTTGAGAGTAAGGTTACATCTAACTTTAACCTCTGCCAAACCTCTGGGGACTGTGGACTCTGTACCTATTTGGGAACAGTATATACAGAGCCAGTTTCTCACAGCCACCGCCTGCCCACTGGACCGAGGGGGACTCGAGGACACGCCCGAGCCCCGGCAACCTCCTGCGACACCACAGGGACCCCCACGGGGGTTTGCGGTGAGGGAGAGGCGCCGTGGTCCGAAGGAGGGAACCCCGACGGCACCACCACTTCAGAACCTGGAGCCGAACCTGTCGGCAACGCCACAGAAGTCCCCGCACGCGGCAAGGGATCCGCAGACGTCCCAGGAAGAGAAGGAGAAGAGTGAAGAGCCAAAGAGGTCTGCAAGGCCGCTGCATAGGCCTCCATCTGGGCTGTGGTCGCCCCCCCGCACCGGGAAACGGCGGATAGGGTGGCGACGCGCAGGGCCGCACCACTTGTGGAGAACCCGCACCCGCAACAAGCCGGGGAACGAGCCTCGGGGACAAACTGCGACACTTAACAACAGGTGAGCGACGCCTTTGCGGCCTTGGAGAGGGACGATGTCGGAGACGGAAGCGGCGGGTCTTTAAGCCTTCCGCGGGGGCGGGCGAGACGACGCCGCCGACCGGGACATGCACACCGAAAGGAGTTTCATCCGGCGCGCCCGCTGGGACTTCGGCTTCATTTGCGGACACGCCTCGCAGTCCGTGGAGTCGTGGTGCTCCCCCAAACACCACAAGCAGATGGGGTGAGGATCCGTCTCCGACATCTGGCATGCACAATACTAGCATGTCTTAAAGCCTGAAGGCATTTGCACACTGTTCTCAAGAAAAACGCCTAAAAGCGGAAAAAGAAGGCCTGAAACAGGCCAGGGACACGATCCGGATTCGCGATGCACGCGGAAAAGAAGAAAACTGACATCAGAAATGTTGGGCAAGAAAGTTTTCCGGGCCGGTCTCATGCCTGGGGAATCTGCAGCTAGTAGTCTCTATCAGATTTATTTAATATTTAAAATCAGTTTTTCCTACCTTTCAAAAGGGTGAGTTTGACGGTTCTGGGCAGCAGTGTTCAAACTGTGGCTGTCTGGCTACACAGGCCTTAAGCCATGTTTTTACTTCCACTTTAGGGGATGGTGCAACAGGTGGTGCAGTCCAAAAGTGGGCCAGATCCAGCCATGGGTGTATTTTTGCACCATACGTTATGGTCTTAAAAGAAAGTTAAGTGTGTCAGGTTTTAACCCCTTCGCCGCGGCACGAATTTTGCCGCGGCGCTGGGGGGTTCGGGGTGAGCGCGGTGCCGCCATGCTCTTGATGGAACCACTCCGTCATGAGCCACGGGCGCACTGTGCTCATGACGGAGTGGTTCCGTCACGGCACTGATTCCCCGCCTGTGCGGGCGAACAATGCAAGTGGGCGGAGCGGCCGCAACGGCCGCAGCATGACGGAACCACTCCGTCATGAGCACACGGCGCCCGTGGCTCATGACGGAGTGGTTCCGTCATGAGCAGGCAAGGGGTTAAGCTGATTTGACATGTTTTGGGAGTTAAAGCAAATACCCACGGCACTGGATCGCTGTGTCCCAGTGTGAGGGTTCAAGAACACCAGCAGGTGAGCCCCCAAAAATATGAAAATTGGGTAACTTTCCAACAGATGTGAGCAATAAGCTGGCCTGAAATTACACCTTTGAGAATGAAACTGAACTGCATTTCTTCTCCTCCCAGTACACGAGATCTCAGGCAGAATATTTTCTTGCAGTGCACTCATATCCTATGGTAGTATTACTCTAATGATTTAAAATGGAAAGCAGAGGCAGCCCTTTTCTGTCTGCCATGAAATTCTTCATCTCGCTCTGTCACAGATTCATACCCTGTATTATCTTAAATGAATAGGACTACTGCTCCATGCAGTATTACCTGAACTCCATCAGTAAAAGAAATTACCCGAAAACATGCAATGTAGCATCTCATAAGGAGGAGTAACCTTGTATGACTTTTTTGGTTTATGTCTACATTCCCACTTTCTAACATAGCCACAATGAAAGTTTTGATATTTTTAAATTAAAACTATGAGAAATGAACAAATGAAGCAAAAAGTAAGTGCAGTTCAACATGTACAGCTGAAAACAAATATAAATGCATTTTTAACTCCATTTCAAGGTACTTAAAGCCATTGCTCAATGATCAACATGATATTATGGCACAACATTTTTCATGATGAGTCTTACATAGATCAATCAATGTCTCTACAAAATGAAAAAGGTGACACAAAATATTCTGGAGCGACTGAAAGATCTGATTGGCACCAACACAGGTCTACTCCACTGGTTGGGAGCATCTGCCCCCACCAATGCAATTCATCTTCTGGAGTAACATGAAACTTTGCTTACCTTGTGAGCGTCCATGAGGTTCATGACGAGATCCAGGTCTCCATGGACGGGTTGATCTTCAGCTAGCTGTGGTTCCACCTTGTAAAGCCAATCTACCAGGGCCTGTAGGGCATCCATAAACTGACCAGAAAAGAGCAGCGCCTCCTCCAGCTTGTGCTGCCTGGGGATAGAGGGGTCGGAGTGGAGTTATAAGACAAGTTTAGCTTTATGGTCACTGCAGAAAAAGGACGTAATCTTGCATACATCAATACACAGTTTGTAGCATACACCTTAAATGGAGCGATGCAAGGTCCCATGGAGAAACACTGATAAGAAGCTTAGAGGTAACGGAACCACCCTAAATAGAATCCCCTGCAAAAGACCAGTATTTCCTACAGGACAGAAGTTCTTCCACTTGGCTCAAGGTGGAGCAAGGATAACAAAAGGGAAAGTATCTGCTAAAAGAGGCTAATGAATTCAATCGAGGGGCAGGCAAGGTGGCAAGAAAGTGGAACTGATTTATCAATGGTGGGAATGGAAGAGTTCCTTAGAGATCGATGAGAATGAAATGGTAGGGACCATGCAGGCTCAACAGCATGACAGCAGGAAACGATAGCGCTAAATCACTAAAGTCTTAAGATACTATTACAACATTGTTGTTATTAACACTTATGTTGTGTCAAGGCTTGTTTACTATGCGTGTCAATTTTCTTTAATTGCACTATACCATCTGTGTTTATTTTAACACACTAACATAATAATTATCCATGCAGCCAGCATGTCTTGATCAGAGATGTAGTGTGCCTAAAAGCTTTTACAATAATCTTATATGGCTTCTGTTTCAAAGGAGAGGCACGGACTCAAAACTGAAACAAATCATAGGCTATAAATGAATATACAAGAAAGTAACTATACTAAGAGCGATCGCTATTCCCATACAACTTGCTGCTAATATCCAATTCAATGGAACTCAACTCATCATTGGCTTTATCGTGATTCAAGTCTGCATCCCTGCATGTGTAATACTCCAGGCAAGCAGCTCAGGCGCATAGCTTTGGGGGCGTGTTTGGGGTGTTACACTCCCGAAATTAATGTATTTTTTGGAAAATAGTTGAGTACAGGTGCTTTCAGTCAGGTATGGTGAAGTGTCTGTCGGATTTCACAAGGAATTTCTACATACACACAAAAACCCTCACACATTCTCTCCCTCTCTGCTTTGATAGTCTTAAAATATTTTGCTTATTTTACAAAACTATTGTGTTTTCTATCAGTACCCTTTATCAATCCGCATTCATCTCCCTTTCCACTGCCCAATTAGCCCATCTCATGTGCCCTGGTTATCGTATAATGTATTTTGACATTATATGCCAGCGTGGTTGTTGGAAAATCTGAAGCGGACATCCCCCAATCTTACTGACCAAGTTACACCCCTGTCAGGACTTCACACGCTAGTTAAGAGAAGAGACACAGGTCCTTATGTGCCATATTAGACCAAATCTTACTATATGAAGAGTGGATTCAAGCAGATTTCTTCCCAGAGTGAAAAGAGGAAGCAGCCACTCTGAAGCAGATTTCTAAATGCCACTCCCAAACAATCACACATATATAGCAATTCAATGATGATTAATTTGTGACAAACTTGTCTTTTGAATGTTGGCTCCTACAGTTTAGTAAACCTCATTCACCAGACCAACCCCAAGGCACAAAAAGGTAGCTCATCTGAAGAGGACTCCTTTGGTTAACTTCCTAGAAAGCTTTTCTTTTCAGAAGATCCACAAACATCCAATAAGATGGTAGCAAATCTTCTAAAGTAGGGTTCCCCAACGCAGGTGGACGAAGTTCAGATCCAGGCTAGTGTTTTAGGATAACGACTGATTATGTAAATGTGCTCTATTTGGATGTATTGTATCTAAATCCATTTGTAAGAAAGTGGCTCTGTATATACTGCACCAAAGTAAGGTTCAGTGTGCACAGTGTCCACAGTCCCCAGAGGTTTGGCAGAGGCTAAAGTTAGATATAACCTTACTCTCTAAAGTGGTAGCTTGGTCGAGCAGTAAGGCAGTATCAGAGGACAGTGTAAAGCATTTGTTGTACATACTCAGTCAGCAAACGGTCTCACACACTCAAGAACAGAACTCTAGGCCAATGGTTTTGTATATAAAACTATATAGTTGTTTTATTTTAGAACCACAAGTATGTATCAAAATACTTTCTCAGAATGAGATGCTCTAGTTGAATACTTTCAATAAGCAATAGGCTTTTAAATGCAATAGTTACAGTTGTTGCAATAGGCAACACAAGTTAAACACAATTATAACATTGCGCACAATGGGAATCTTTAAGTAAATGCAATAGCAATTACTTGGCATAGGGTTTTCTTACTCAGGGCTGGATCCTGGATTCAGCACTGGTGCATCTCATGTAAACAGTTGAAAGAAATCATTTTTGTTACACAGGCGATGTTTAGGGAATATTTGTATGTTTAAAAAATCGACACTTAAAAACCAGGCAATGTTATCCTATGGATGAAAGTTTGGTTGTCGGAAAATCACAGATGTAATTACTTTTTAGGGTCAGTGCTGGGCACCAAGATCCAGCACTGGGATCTCTCATGGTAACAGGTGAGTAATTTCGTTTTCGTTGATCAGATGATTTTTAGTGAATATTTTAAAGAAACTCGCCAATGTTACCCTATGGAGAAAATGTGAGTTATCGGCTTCAGGTAAGTACTCGACTGGCAGCAGAGTTAAGGTTCTGGGGCTAGACTCAGGTGGCTCCCAGGGTCAGGTAGGTACAGTTGTTACACCCTCAGTGGCACTGGGGCAGCCGGGTGCAGAGAGAGTAGGCCCAATGTTAGCATATGGCAGGCAGGAGGCCTTTGGTTGGTGGCTGCTAGCAGGCAGACCACGCGGCTGTGGGAGCTGGGCTCCTGGTCACTTACACAGGGCAAGTGGGGAAGTAGAATAGAACAGATGCTGCACTTCCAGTGGAACTCGGGCGGCTGGGTGCAGGGTGCTTTTGGGCTGTCTGGCGCCCAATGACTTTCAATGGAAAAGCTGCAAGATGAACAAAGGCTGCAAGCTCAGGGACGGAGATTCTTCAGGTGTGACCACCACTTCGAGAGGTAAATTGGGAAGTTGTAGGTTAGGTAGGCACCCAGGAGTTGGGCACAGGTGGCCGCAGGGGTGTCTTTTGGCGTCGGGAAATCTTACCCTCTGCTGGTCGCGTTTGGGCATTCCCTGGAGTTGAGGCTGCAGGCATCGTCAGGAGCGTCGAAGGGTCCTTGGGTGCTCGATTCTCCATCACAGTCGCCGGGGGGACGTCCTCGTGGTCTTTGTTCAATCAGGCACAGGCCGGTCTCGGCGGGTGCAGAGTGTGCTGGATTCGCGGTTCCTGGCTGGCACCAGGGGTTGTTGCTGTTTGAGCAGAACCACTGCTCGTGGGAGTCCCAGTCTTTAGATGAGCAAGGCAGTCAGGTCCTTCGGGGTTTTCGAGGTTGCCGAACACAGAAGACGCCGGGATTTAGCAGGAGCAGGTTCGAGGGTCGACAGGCCTGTAGGGCTGGGGCCAAGTCAGTTGGTGTCGTCCTCTTGTTAGCAGCTGCACGGCAGGTCTTCTTTCTTCTTGTTTCGGAATAGGGATCTGAGGAAGGAAGGTTCAGGGTGCCCCTAAATACTAAATTTAGGGGCGTTACAGATAGGTAAAGGTCAGGGACCAATGGGTCCCTTCCCTGGGGTGGGTACACCCCCTATCCAGCCACTCTCCAGTGGGAGGGGGGCAAGAGCCTAGTCCTGATTAGGTAGGGCTACCCATCCTCAAGATGGCGAGAGCCCGGAGTTGTGCTTCACCTCACCTCCCCCGCCTGAGGGGTTGGGTTGGCAGAGGCTGGCACACCCCCTTTCCTCCCTTGGGTTTTCCCGCCGATCTTCCCGCCAGAGTGGGGGTCAGAACCGGTGGGGGACAGTTGCTGAGTACAGCAAGTGGCCTGGAGAAGCTCACAAAGGCGGCATGCCTTTGAAGCTTCCCCTGCCCATCCTGGGGGAGGAGGCCTAGCACCTCGCTCCAGGATGTGCATTGTTGCAGGTCCACGAGAGCGGATGGCTCTCTACCGAGGGGTCCAGCAACATGTCTGCTGGGTGGCAGCCTAGGCAGCCTCTCAGTCGGGACGCTGGTTGTTGGTTAGTTTCAGGGGGCATCTCTAAGATGCCCTCTGTCGTGCATTTTACATTAAATCCCACACTGGCATCAGTGTGGGTTTAATGTGCTGAGAAGTCTGATACCAAACTTCTCAGTCTTCAGTGTAGCCATTATGGTGCTGTGGAGTTCGTAAAGACAACCTGCCAACACCATATACTCTTAATGGCAGCTCTGCACTTACAGTGCCCAGGAATGGACCTGGGTATTGTAGGGATACAGGGCTCATGCACCTGTACCCACACCACTGGCATATTGCACCGAGCTAGAGGGGTGACTGAGGTATGCCAGGGCAGTGTGTTTGTGGGCATGGCACACAGGGATGTGTGCCATGACGACTCTCTGTTTTGTTCTGCACCAAGACACCCAGCCTGCAAAGGCAGTGTGTGGGTGTCAGGGTACAGGGCCTCTAAGGGTGGCACAATAAGTGCTGCAGCCCTTAGGGGCCTTCTCTGGTCACAGTGCCCTGGGTACCTAGGGTACCATTTACCAGGGGCTGACATGTGGCCAGAGATGCCAATTGGGTTTTGGATTCAATACAGTTTTAGGGAAGGAACACAGGCCCATGGCACCTGATTGGCAGGAGCCCAGATCACACTCAGTCAAAGTACATCAGCAATTCAGCAAAAAGTGGGGGCATACCATGCAAGAAAGATGGCACTTTCTCACACCATTCTATGTGGATTTTGTGAAAATCTGCCGTAGCTCGAATCTTTGCGGGCCAACTCTGGTTTTCCCAGCACTTTAATTCTTAGGTTCACATGTCACAATTACAAGAGCCATATGCCTCCCTTAGAGTGATCATCACCTTTCCACGGATTTTCCACACACAGTGTCCCATCGGTCCCGTATTTCTCCCAGCAGGTGGTCGAGTTTCTGGGAGTCATCTGTCAGAGAAGCTTTCTCTTTCAGAGCCCTTCCTGTCCGCACGGTGGTGTCATAAACTGGCTGCTTACTGCCCAATGTCTTTTGGAACTCCTGCAGGAAGACAAGCATATAAGATTGGAGGCAAGGAAAAAGCTACTTAACTGTTACAAGTAGATATAAAGGCACAAACAACTGCACATCGTTAAAAAATAACATATGTATTTTGATCAATCACACAAAGTAAGTGCTCATACACTACTAGAGGGATGTCAAGGTTTTATTATTCGAGGAAGTAGAACATTTACAAGAGCAGAAAACCAGTCTGTAAAAGCGCTTTAAGTATGTTTCAGCTAATGCAAACAAGTCAAATATATTTAAGGGCAAAAAGCAACAAGGGCGACGAAAGAATCTTAACATAAGGAAGCAGGCGTAAGGAGGAACAACACATGGTGACAATAACAGTAGGTCCTGTAACCAGTCTATTAAGTCAATCACTCCTGACTCAGCCTACAAAGGGAAGAACAAGTTACTTACCTTCAGTAACGACTTATTTGGTAGAAACATATTCTAGACACAGATTCCTTACCTTTGAATTTCCCAGGTGTCAGACTGGACCTGGATGATGTTTCTTCAAGCTATACCCCTGCACGCCGGTCGGCTCCACGTGACATCGTCTGCGCCGCACTGACGTGCGTGTCACCTATATAGGCACCACCTTGGCACCCTGACATCAGTTACTTTTCATGACTTTCCACTACAGTCGTGCGGGGACATGAAGTACGCTGACATTGCTGTGTTTTTGAACAACTAGGGCCCTGGAAGGGAATAGCCATGGCATTACAAACATGTCCGCAGTGCGGGGAGGATGGGTCAGTCGGTAAGGAATCTGCGGCTAGATTATGTATCTTCCAGATAAGCCATTACCAAAGGAAAGTAACTTGTTCATCTGACAGAGACAGCTAGCTGCAGATTCCTTGCCTTTGAAGAGATACCCAAGCAATGCCATTCCAGAGGATGGACTCTGTACAAGTTAGACCAGAACATCCTGCAGGACAGAGCGGCCAAATAGGCCGTCCCTATGGACTTGACTTTCAAGGCAGTCATGCTTGGTGAACATGTGCAGGGAATACCACGTTGCTGCCAGACAAATGTCCAGGTCTGGAACCCCATGCTGCATTGCTGTGGTAGCAGCCTTAGCTCTGGTGGAGAGAGCCCTTAAGACTTCAGGAGCCTGCTTCTTGGCCAGAGCGTAGCAAATTTTGATGCAGAGGACGATCCATCAGGAGACAGTCCTTTAATGCACCGCACAACCTTTTTTTCACTCCAACGTACCCCATGAAGAGCTAGTCATCCACCCAGAATTGTTTATTGTTGTCAAGGTACAATGGCAATGCTCTTTTTGGGTCCAAATGGAGTCACTCCTCTTGATGGATGCAGAGGAGTGTAGAGAGTGGATAAGGTGACAGATTGCGGCACACAAAAGGGGGTTACCACTTTCAGGAGGAAAAAGGCCTTAGTGTGAAGCATGAATTTCTCAGCGAATATTGTCATTGTGGAGGACAAAGCCTGCAGTTACTCAACCTCCTAGTAAATGGATTGCCACTAAAATGATTATGCTACTTACATAGTAAGCATCTTTTCTTGGCATGTAGAGCTGTAGATTCACATGCTTTGCATACTCCTGCCATCTAGAGTTGGGTCCGGATGTTTGCAAGTTGTTTTTCTTCGAAGAAGTCTTTCCTAGTCACGCGGTAAGGTGACTCCTTAAAAAGAATCAATAGCCTTTTCTGTGCAATATAATGCAAATGTATTCCATCGGCAGGTGTAGACTGTCTTGGTGGAGTGACGCCTGGCTGACAAAATAACATTACAAACTTCGGGAGGAAGGTCGAATGCTATCAACTGTCGCCACTTAATCTCCATGCAAGAAGGCGTAGAGTTGACAGGTTCGGGCGGGGGACCCACCCCTGCTGCTGCAACAGAAGATCCTTCTGAAGGGGAATCCTGATCGAATTGATGCTCAATTGAGGAAGCTTGGGATATCAGACTCTCCTTCCACAATCCAGATTTACAAGGGCTTGGGCACGGTCGCTCCTGATCTTTTTGAGCACTCTAGACAGAAGTGGTCTGGACAGAAAGGGGTAAAGGACGCCTGAGCTCCACTCGAGATGAAGTGTCTCTGAGCGAGAACCAACTTGGAAACTTTAGCGTGCGTAACTACTGATATTGCATGTTCTCGGGAGAGGTGAACAGATCTAACCAAAGCTCTCCCCGCTGCTGAAAAATTCTGCACCACATTTGGATAGAGATGCCATTCGTGAACCGCTAGGCTAGTCTGAGTTTGTCTGCCATAGAGTTCATAGAACCTGTCAAGGAATATGTCTTGCACTTCCAACTATGCCCAGAGATTCAGGGCCTCTTGACAAAGGATCCACATCCCCACCCCACCCGTTGCAGTACCACATGGCGGTGGTGTTTTCTGTGATTACCTGCACCAGCCTTCCCTTGATGGAGGGTAGAAAAGCTTTCAATGCCAAACGGATCGCTTGGAGCTCCAGCATGTTGATGTGGAGTCTGGATTCCACAACTCACTAGAATCCTTTGTTTTCCACCTCTCCCAGATGGCCACCCCATTCCAGCAATGATGCATCTGTCACTACTGTGAGATCTGGTTGGCGAAGGGGGAGGGGTCTTCCTCTGACCCAATTACGGGTTGTTAGCCACCACTGAAGATCTCATGCAGTTCTCTCCGAGATCTGGACCAGGTCGGAGAGATTCCCCTTATGCTGCGCTCACTGCAACATCAGGTCCCAGTGCAGAGCCTGAATATGCCATCTGGTATGAGTCACTAGCAGGATGCAGGAGGCCATGAGGCCCAGCCACCTCAGTCATTTCCACCAAAATCCAGGACAGAGACTGAAGCACAAGTTACTACTTGTGTAACGATATGTCTTCAAGAGACATTAGTTAGTGATACATTCCTTACTTCAGAATATTCCCCAGGCGTCAGTCTGGATCCGGAAAGTTTTCTGCTTAGCAGTACCCCTGTGCGCCAGTAGGTGGCGCCGTGCGGCTCCGCACCCGTCACTGGCGTCGTGCGCGCCGAGATGACGTCACGGAGGCTACTTAGGCGCCACCCATGCGCGCTGTCAGTTCTGTACACAACTGTCCGCGCCGAAACGCGGAGCCATGCGAGAAACTGACCTTTGGTGCATAAAACTAGGGCCCTAAAAGGGTATGACCTTAACCCTAGTAATCAGTTCGCAGAACGGGGAGGATGGGTGGGGCGGTAAGGAATCTATCACTAACTAATGTCTCTTACAGATATATCATTACACAAGTAGTAACTTGTGCATCTGAAAGAGACACGTTAGTGATAGATTCCTTACCTTAGAATAGATACTCCAGCAATACCAACCCCGGTGGTGGGTCTGCGAACAAAATTACACCAGAAAGTCACGGAGCACAGAACGACCAAAGAAGCCGTCTCTCCGGACCTGACTTTCAAGGCAGTAGTGCTTGGTAAACATGTGCAGCAAGGCCCACGTAGCTGCCTGACAAATATCCTGCAAGGGGACACCGCGTCCCAAGGCAGTAGTGGCTGCAGTTGCCCTGGTCGATGGTCCGTTTGTGCACCACCCGACCTCTCTTGGCGCCCATGTAGCCAACAAAGATCCGATCATCCACCCGGAACTGCTGTGTACGCTGCAGATAGAATGCGAGCGCACGTTTTGGGTCCAGACGGTGGAGCAGCTCCTTTTCCCTTGAAGGATGCGGAGGTGGACGGAAAAAAGGTGGGCAAAGTGATGGTCTGCCCCAGGGGCGGCTCTAGGCTCATGGTGGCCCTGTGCAGGGAGTGCAGGTAGGGGGCCCCGGAAGAGGGGGTCCGGGCAGGGCGGAGCTCAGGAACGTGTTTTAATAAAACATCGAGAAAAGGCGTTAGATGACCAGTAACATGGTAACAGAAAAACGACGTTTACTTTTTGAGTGCTCATCACTTGGATACTTTGTTTTAGAATCTGGGTCTCTGGAGGGACCCCTTTCAACAAGAAAAACACGTTGAGCGTCCGTAAGAGAGTTCGGCCACAAAGTAGGATCCCTCCAATCACATAAATCATATTCAGAACACGGGTCTGTAACATGGTCTTGCTCTTTGGCTTCCTTTTCAATACCAGCATCATCCGTCTGTAAACTCTGAACCTCCTTCAGAATGCCAGATGTTGATGGACCGATGAATGATGTTTCAGTTTCTCTGTCTGAGGGTCTTTTGTAATAATCCTCATCCTGAGTTGGTAATTGCTGCATGTTTGTATCAATTTCAGAGTCACCTTGTTCATTTTCATTGGTCTGCTCATGAGTATCATTCTGCTCATGGATATCATCATTTTTTCTGTTCTTCTTTATGGTCGTCAGCGCCTGTTTTACCTAGTGCATCAGCAGTACTCTGGCCAGAGGATTCTCCATCTTTAGGTTTCCCTTGGGTGCTAAAGTTCAGGATTGCTCCTTCCTGTGACACTACGAAAGCCTGCTGAGCCACCTTTCTCTTTCGTTTCGAATAACCAGATTTGTGTACTCGAATTCTCTTCATTTTGCTTGCAATGCAGCGGGCGAGGCTAGCAGTGGGTAGGAAAAAAAAGAAGACAATCAGCAGTTGCGGCTGCTGAAAGATTTTGATGTGTCATTTTTATTTTCTTGCAAAAACAACAGTTGATGGACAGAATGCAGAACAATGTCATACATTCACCCCAGTACAGAGATCTGGGCCTAAATCCATAGTTGTTTTGCTCACCACACCACCCCAGTTCAGACATGGCCATATGCAAATCAGCCTTGACCCTGTGCCTCATGGGAACAGTCCAGCCCTAACTGCCAAGCCATGTCTTCCCTAGACTACACAATGAAGGACCAGCATACCTTAATGAACGTGTGAATTTCCACCAACCTACCAGGAAAATATGTTCCAGAACCATCTCCCTAGCAGCCACCCAATGCAGCCGCTGATAAAACAGTTGAGGGCGCTACTTCTCCCACCTGGCAGTGAAGACCTGAAATCCCTCCCCCTGTACCTCAGAGCCTCACCATCGCTCCAGCAGTTCAGGAAGGACCACAAGACCTCGCTGTTCAACCAACAAGCAGCATGATCCAGCAGCATGAATCCCACACCGCCTCGAGACTCTTATGTGTGAAGCAGCTGAGCTTTACAAACCCTGACTGATTGATAGTAATTACCCTTCCCACTACATGTATGACACATTATGAGGACTAGCCACATATGGAAGGTTTATTTGAAGAGTGTTATAAAACTATAGGGTAGATCATGTGACTTGGCATACAAGGTCTGTTTTCTCAGTCCACTGAGAACAGTAGAGCCTGGAGAATAGTTCATGATCTATTTGGGAAGTGACCTTAGCAGGAAGAGAGTAAGCTACCTTGAAATCATGGCACACAGAGACCTGTCTCAGTACGTCACTAACTGATCCTGAAGACAGCCTACAGGTAACCAAAGACTCGTCCACTTTACCACATTGTCAAAAGACAAAATACAATATATTTAATTAAGGTTTCTTGTATAGTGCCATATTCCAGCAACCAGTTCTGCTCGCTTTCAGAGCACCTATTAAACAAGGATTAATTACAGTGAGTCCTAAGGCTATGAAAAGGCACTAGAGGTTCACTGAAGCAAAATTAATGTGCAAGGAACATCCAGTCAGGAGACAACTTTCAAGCAGACGTACGAATCACTAGCACAGCGTACCAACGACCCCATGGGCCGTGGCATAAGCAAGGAAAATGGCCCCTTTGGCTGCTGCTCAGGAAGTAAAATATAGCAATTATCAGGGTTCAATGGGCCCCTGAGGGTTTTGGGTCTCAGTACCACTGTACTTGCTGAACCAATGGTAACTATGCCCCTAGTATGGACAGAGAAGGCTGCTTCACCAATTGCAAACTGAGGACTAGTTAAACAGGTTTTCTCTGCTAGTCACATCACAAGCACTGGAATGTAATTAAAGAAATGATCAAGAAGCCAGTCTCCTACCAAGGTCTCTGCAAAAGGGCGTTAGATTGAGTTAACATGGGTAGGCACTGCCATCCTATTCCAGGCGTCCATCCATAGGTGCTTGCATTTCATGTCTGCCTCAACACCATATAAACAGACATAACCAAATGCCAAGTACATTCGAACACTCGATGTTTTAAAAGATTTGTGCAGGCAGATCCACTCATTAGATCACAATTATCAGCTTCATACTCTGTTTTCATGATTGTTGATAAGTAATTGTAATCATTTTAATGAATCCTTAACATTACGTCTAACACCTCGTACCCTGCTCTCCTCTTCCCCCCAATATGACCGTGCCTCCCAAGTTACACCTCCAAAAGTCACCATGCCTCCCCTCAGCCACAAGTAAACACCGCCCCTGCACTCCTGACTCACTCTTCCCTCAACGTACAGCGCCGATCTGTACCACTCCCTACCCCTGGCGCACGGTGACCACCTCTCTGACCCGCGCCATCTCAGAGATGAATCGTGAGAGAGAGGCTCTCTCTCACGATTCATCATGCCCTCCCTTCCCATGACCACCAGAATACCTCCAGCTCGCCACCTCACATGGCTTACCTCCACCCAGACCCAAAGCACACACCATCTAAAATAACATCCTCGCCCAACCTTCCCCACGCCCCCGGCTCCTCACCCCCACGGGCTGGGATACATTCCTACGCCTGATCTGCCCTCCTCCCCAGGGCTCCCCACACCCTCGTCCAATGGCTCACCTTCCCTCGGGTTCACTCTGCAGTGGCACATGCTGACCTCCTCACTCCCCCTCCCCATGCCCTGACCCTCGGGCTGCTCACCTCGCAGCTGGCACCAAAGGTTGCACACTGGCATGCTATCCTCTGCAAGGCGGCCTTTCTTGCCCAGGGTCTCTAGGCGCGCCGGTGCGTGGCCTCGGCCGGTCTCGGTGCTGCTCGCTGCACGCCAGGTACGGGTGCTGCCACCCCCCCTGCCGCCAGTGATGCGTGGTGCTTCTGTAACCCCTTCGCTGCAGGACTCGCGGGCACTGCGCATGCGAGCCTCCGGAGGTGCCAGATCTGGACTATTAAAACAAGCTCGATTCTCCTGGAAAAAAAGTTCTAAACAAGCACAAGACCTACCAGAAGAGCCCGAAACAAGGCCGACCCCACACAAAGACGAGACTAGGTTAGAAAGGAAAAAAATATAAGAACAACCATTCAGCGTGCATCACATTGGATTTAGCACGCCTCAGTCGTTCATGCGCCAAATCCCTGCCAGGGGCCGCCACGAATATGTATTGTATCCGATTCCTCGTGGTGGCCCCTGGGGTTTGGTGGCACTGTGCAGGTGCACAGCTTGCACATGCCTAAGGCCGCCTCTGTCTGCCCAATGTGGGAGGCCGTGACAACCTTTGGCAAGAAAGAAGGACGTGAACCACCTTGTCTGGATGAACAGAAAGGAAAGGAGGTTTGGAAGAAAGAGCCTGGAGCTCACTCACTCTCCTGGCAGAGGTGATAGCTACTAGGAAAGCCGCCTTGAGAGTAAGAAGACGTAAGAGACAGTTATGAAGGGGCTCAAAGGGAGCGCACATCAATAAAGTCAAGACAAGATTCAAGTCCCTCTGACGCATTATGAAGGGCTCATGTGGGAACGTATGCGTAATGCCCTTAAGAAAACGGTTAGCAACCGGGGACTTAAAAAGAGAAGGCTGATCTGGAAGCCGTAGAAAGGCAGAAATGGCCGAAAGATCACCTTTATCAGTGCCCAGAGCAGAGCCCTCCTGGGCCAAAGAGAAAAGGAACAGAAGAACCTCATAAAGAGGGGCAGAAAGGGGATCCACAGTCTTAGCTGTGCACCATGCCACAAATCTGTTCCACCTACAGGCGTACACCATTTTAGTGGAGGGACGCCTGGCTGCCAGGATGACATCACAGACTTCAGGAGGAAGATTGAAAGGTGTCAACTGTCGCTGCTCAATCTCCAAGCATGAAGGTGGAGGCTGCACAGGCTCGGTGGAGGGCCGTCCCCTGCTGCTGCGACAGAAGTTCCTCCCGAAGAGGCAGATGGATCGGGGGATCAATGCTCATACTGAGTAGGTCGGGATACCATACTCTTCAAGCCCAGTCTGGAGCCACAAGAATAACTTGGGCCCGGTCGCGCCTGATCTTCTTCAGCACTCTGGGCGGAAAGGCGTACAAGGCGTACAACAGACCGCAGCTCCACTTGAGACGAAAAGCGTCTCCGAGCGAGTGCCGCCTTGGAAATTCCAACAGGCAGAACTGATGACATTGCGCGTTTTCTTCGGTGGCGAATAGATCTAACCAAGGCTCTCCCCACCGGAGAAAGAGACCTTGCGCCACGCCCAAGTTCAGACGCCACTCATGATCCACCATGCACCGGCGGCTGAGTTCGTCCGCCCTGGCATTCAGAGAACTTGCCAGGTGTTGAACCACCAAGGTAATACCTTGATGTCCCAGCCACGTCCAGAGGCGCAAAGCCTCCTGACATAGGGTCCACGACCCCACCCCGCCCTGTTTGTTGCAATACCACATGGCGGTGGTGTTGTCCGTGAACACCTGCACTACACTTCCCC
This sequence comes from Triturus cristatus, assembly GCF_964204655.1. Lineage (NCBI taxonomy): Eukaryota > Metazoa > Chordata > Amphibia > Caudata > Salamandridae > Triturus > Triturus cristatus. The sequence goes on from NC_140584.1 coordinate 581,650,507, forward strand.
GGACAGATGGAAGGAGTTCCTTCAGTGCAAGCCGGATCGCCCGCAGCTCCAGAAGGTTGATATGGAGCCGGGACTCCGCCGGAGACCAGAGGCCTCTGATCTCCGCCTCTCCCATGTGGCCTCCCCAACCCAGGAGGGACGCATCCGTCACTACTGTGTGCTCCGGTTGGGGAAGGGAGAGGGATCTGCCATTGACCCAATCGCGATTCGTGAGCCACCACTGCAATTGCCATGCAGTGCCCTCCGAGATCTGGACATGATCGGACAGGTTGCCCTGATGCTGCGCCCACTGGAACTTCAGGGCCCACTGCAGAGCCCGCATATGCCATCTGGCATGCGGCACCAGCAGGATGCAGGAGGCCATCAGGCCCAGAAGCCGGAGTGTCATCCTGACTGAAACCCGGGATAGAGGCTGAAAGAGCAGAACCATAGCCTGAATAAATCCGAAACAGCGTCGAATCCAGAACCACTCCGATGAAAGGGAGCTTCTGAGAGGGACTCCGGTGCGACTTTGGCACATTGATGGAGTACCCCAGCAGATGCAGGAGGTCAGCCATAGTCTGCAGGTGGGAGACAACTGCCTGGGATGAACCCGCCTTCAACAGCCAATCATCGAGGTAGGGGAAGACTGACACCCCTGACCTGCGCAGATGAGCTGCAACCACCGCCATCACTTTCGTGAACACCCGAGGGGCGCTGGTAAGGCCGAAGGGGAGCATGGCAAACTGAAAATGCTCCTGGCCTACCGTCAACCGCAGGTAACGCCGGTGGGCCGGCAGGACGGGAATGTGAAAGGAATATGCTACTTACCAGTATGCATCTGTTCTTGGCATGTAGAGCTGCAGATCTACACACTTGTGCATAGATCGCCATCTGGTGTTGGGCCCGGATGTTTGCAGTTGTTTTTCCTCTTGGAAAGTCTTTCGAAGTCACGAGGTCGGTGACTCCTCCTTTGGATTGTATTGCGCATGGGCTTCGGCTCTATCCTCAGATTGTTTTTCGCCAGCAGGGAAAGATGGAGCGTAGTGATAACAGTGAAGAGGCCCATGTGTGTAGTATCAAAATAAGATAAACTGGAACAGATAAAGGTAGCCGGGGAGGCATGTGTAGATCTGCAGCTCTACATGCCAAGAACAGATGCATACTGGTAAGTAGCATATTCCGTTCGAGGCATATGAGCTGCAGATTACACACTTGTGCATAGATTATATAGCAGTACCCATCCTTAGCGGTGGCCACCCGTACCTGTTGCAGTGGTTTGAAATAATGTTTTGAGTACAGCCTGGCCCACACTAGCCTGTTGCTTAGTTTGCACATCTACACAATAGTGTTTAGTGAAAGTGTGCGGTGTTGACCATGTAGCTGCTTTGCAGATATCATCTAATGGGATGTTCCCTAGAAAAGCCATTGAAGCCCCTATTTTACGTGTAGAATGGGCTTTAGGGGTACGGATAGCGTTCGTTTTGCTTTGTGGTAGCAAATCTGAATGCATTTGACAATCCACCTAGCTATCCCCGACTTGGAGATGGGGTTGCCCTTGTGTGGAGGAGAGAAAGAGACAAACAGTTGTTGGTCTTACGGAAAGGTTGTGTTCTCTCGATGTAGTAGAGTCAGGCTCGGTTGACATCTAGGGTGTGGAGAGCTCTTTCTGCAACAGTCTGTGGTTGCGAGAATACTGGTAGTTCTACAGATTGGGAGGAATTTTGGGTTGGTACGGAGAACAACTTTGCTATGGTGCATTTGTAGAAAAGGTTCTTGAATGGTAAGTGCTTGTATCTCACTGACCCTTCTGAGGGAAGTGATGGCTACAAGAAAAGCGGTTTTCCATGTTAAAAATTGGAGTTCACATTTGTGTAGTGGTTCGAAGGGAGGCCCCATTAGTCTGGTGATAACGATATTTAGGTTCCACACAGGTGAGGGTGGCACTCTGGGGGGAGTTATTCTATTAAGGCCTTCCATGAAGGCTTTAATGGCAGGTACTCTAAAGAGTGATAGATGTTGCCTGTTTTGTAGGTAAGCTGCTATGGCTGCGAGGTGCAGGCGAATGGACGTATAGGCTAGATTGCAGGTGGAGTAAGTAGCCTATGATGTGTTGAATGGAGACATCTAGGGGATTGATGGTGTTGTTGTGACAATAGACAACAAAACGTTTCCACTTGACGGCGTAGCACGTCCTAGTGGTGGGCCGCCTAGCTTCTTTGATGACGTTCATACAGTCAGAGGGAAGATTTAGATAACCGAATTCTAGGATTTCAGGAGCCAGATCGCAAGGTTTTGCTGAGCTGGGTCCGGGTGTCTGATATCTCCATGGTTCTGGGTTAAGAGGTGTGGAGAGAGGCGTAATTTTTGGTGCGGTACTACAGATAGTTCCAGCAGTGTGGTGTACCACGGTTGTCTGGACCAAGTTGGAGCTACTAGGATTAGTGTGAGGGAGTGTTGCTGTAGTTTGCGCACCACTAGTGGAATGAGTGGGAGAGGCGGAAAAGTGTACGCAAATCTGCCTGACCAGTTCATCCATATTGCATTTCCTTTGGACAATGGGTGTGGATATCTGGCGGCGAAGCTTGGGCATTTGGTGTTTTCGTGGGTGGCGAAGAGGTCTATCTGTGGATGCCCCCACATTTGAAAGTACGGGTGTAGAACTTGTGGGTGGAGTTCCCACTCGTGGATTTGTTGTGTTTGTCTGCTGAGCAGATCTGCCATAGTGTTTTGGACTCCTGGGACATGCTGAGCTAGGAGAAAGATTTTCTGGGGTATGGCCCATCTCCATATGCTCTGTGCTAGCTGAGAGAGCTGTGGAATGTGTGTGCTGACTTGTTTTTGAATATAGTACATGGCTGTCATGTTGTCTGTGCGGATTAGCACTGCCTTGCCTGAGATCTGTGTTTGAAAAGATTTTAGGGCTAAGAAGATTGCTAGTAACTCCAGATGGTTGATATGGAGTAACTTCTGTTGAGGTGTCCATGTGCCCTGCATGGTGAGATGTAATAGATGAGCTCCCCAGCCGGAGAGCGATGCGTCTGTTGTTAGTGCTATCTGGGGAACCGGGTCCAGGAACGGTCGACCTTTGGAAAGGTTTGTGGTGGTCCACCACTGCAGAGAGTGATGGGTACGACCGTCTACCAACACCAGATCTGTTAATTGACCTTGGGCCTGGTTCCATTGGCGCGCTAAGCACTCTTGGAGAGGATGCATCTGGAGTCTTGCGTGAGGTACAATGAAGATGCAAGAGGCCATCATCCCTATTAGTTGCATAAACACTCGAGCTGGAAGGGAGTGTTGTGCCATGAATTTTGCGCGTGGAGCCTGAATGCTTGTAATCCTGGCAGGATTGGGGTAGGCTAGCGCTTTTGAGGTGTCTATGGTGGCACCGAGGTATTGTTTTATGTGGGATGGTTGTAGATTGGACTTTGCGTGGTTTACTGTGAAGCACAGTTGGTGAAGTAGCTGGATAGTGGCATGCGTGTGTTGTACACACTGGCTGTATGAACTGGCTTTTATTAGCCAGTCGTCTAGATATGGGAAGACATGGATGTGTTGTCTCCTGAGGTGTGCTGCCACTACTGCAAGGCACTTGGTGAATACTTGTGGTGCTGTTGTGACTCCGAACGGGAGTACTTTGAATTGGTAGTGTTGGCCGTCCACTACAAATCTGAGGAACTTCCTGTGAGCGTTGTGCACTGGAATGTGGAAATAAGCGTCTTTTAGGTCTAAAGTGGTCAGGAAGTCGTTTTGGGAAAGCAGTGGAAGTACCTGCTGAATCGTTACCATGTGAAAATGGTCTGAGTGTATGTATCTCTTCAGGGGCCGGAGGTCTAGGATGGGCCTCAGAGTCTTGTCCCTTTTTGGTATGAGAAAATATAGGGAATAGACGCCCATATTTTGTTGGTTGGTAGGAACGTGTTCTATCGCCCTTTTCTGTAGGAGGGAGATTACCTCCTGCTTTAGTAGTGTTAGATGTTCTTGTGACATTGGGCGCTGTCTGGGTGGAATGTTTGGGGGGTAGATATTAGTTCTAGGCAGTAGCCTGACTGAATTATTTGTGTTACCCATTTGTCTGAGGTGATGGTAGCCCAGACAGGGAGGAAATTTGGGATTCTGCCCCCGACCGGAGTGAGATAGTCTGGGGGGAGTGGAGGGAAGTCATTGCGTAGGTGCGGTGGCAGAGCGGGTGGTGTTTGTCTTGCCTCTGCCTTTGTTATTGTTGCCCCTGTAGCCGTCTCTTTGGTAGCACCTTGTAAAGGTGGACTGGGTAGGGGCCTTATATGGGGTGGAAGCGGTGTCGGAGGAATAGCCTCTGGATGTGCTCCGAAAGGAAGAGCAGCGAAAGGAGCACCTGGGAGGGTGTGATTCTTAGGCTCCCATGGATTTTGCAGTGTCTGTGTCCTTTTTCATCTTTTCTAGGGCCTCATCCACTTTTGGACCAAACAGATGTTCCTGGTCAAAGGGATGGTTGAGGATGGAGGCTTGTACCTCCGGTTTAAAACCTGAGATCCTTAGCCAGGCATGGCGACGGAGGAGGACAGTATTGATGGCCCTGGAGGCTGTCTCTGCTGCATCTAGGGCACAACGTATGGAGGTATTAGTAATGGTTTTGCCCTCCTGAATTAGCTCGTTGGCACTAGGTTTGTATTTATCAGGGAGATGTTGTATTATGGCTTCTAATTCGTCATAATGGGCCCTGTCATACCTGGCTAGTAGCGCTTGTGTATTAGCGATACGCCATATGTTGGCAGCTTGGGATGCAGTACGCTTGCCTGATGCGTCCAAGAGTTTAGACTCTTTGTCAGGTGGTGCTGCTTCGCCTGACGCTTGGGAGTCGGCCCTTTTATGTGCTGTGGACACTACCAGAGAATCTAGTGGTGCTGGCCCTCTGATGTAGGAGGGATCTGTAGGGGCGGATTTATATTTCTTTTCAATGCGCAGGTCAATGACCCTGACTCTGACTGGGTCTTTAAAGACCTCTGGCGCATGTTTTATAACTGCCTTGAGCATAGGCAATATGGAGGTAGTCCTATGTGTGGTGTCAAACGTATCGAGGAGGAAATCCACGGGGTCGGTATGGCGATCTACCCCATGATAGTGTGCCGCCCTTTGTAGTAGATGGTTGAACTCCAGTGAGTCTTCTGGTGGGGAAGGTCTGGAAAGGTAGAGATCATCCTGTGAGACGTTAGGGATGTCAGGGATATTATAATCGTCCCATGGGTCTGGGGAGCCTGTGGGAGTGGGGTCCCCTGTAGGTAAATCTTGGGGCACGTCTCCTATGTCATCATATGGATCCCCCTGATCATCATCATCCGGTGAGGGTGTTGGGGAATGATGAGGTGGAGGAGGGGAAGGTGGAGGGGGCGGTGGAGGTGGGGAAGGTATTCTGAAAGGGGAGGTAGCAGAGTACTCCTCTTTGGAGGTGCAGGCGGAGCAGGTTTTTCCAGCTGTCTCTTTTTGATGGAGAGCATCAAATGTCCGGTTTTAGGATCCCTAATTAGTGTTTTTTGTAATGGATCCGGTGTAAAGAGTTCTGGTGAGGTTGGTTGGTTGGTCCGTCGGCGTCGGGCCGTTGGTTTTTTGGCTTTATCCGTGCTGGTTCGTTGTATGGAACTATGCTTGGAAAGGTCCGATTGTTTGGTAGGCGCCAAGATGGGAGTGTCGGTGGCCTTGTGTGCTTTTGTCGGTGCCAAAGATGGTGTCGGTACCGAGGAGCTGGAGCTGGGTTTCGACACAGAGTGTTTCGGTGCGGGGCTCGGTGTCGAAGCGAAGGCCATTTTGTATTTCGGCGCCGAAGAGTGTTTATCGGCACCGACGGTGGGCTGGCCCGAGCCGGAGCCGCCGGAAGGCTTAATCGGCTTCTTTACCGGTCCCGAAGGTGCAGTGTGGGAAGCAGTGTCTTTGGTCTTGCTTAGGCCCGGAGGCGAAGGCGTGACCGAAGCCTTTTTCGGTGCCGGTGGGGGGTAGATTAGTACTCACGACCTTCTGTGCCGGAGTTATGTCCTCCACATCTGAATCGTCGGCTTCGGAGGCGCTGACGAGTCCATCGTCGGTGTGGTGTTCTTCTGGAGCGTCGACGCCTTCCCCGAAGATGTCGTCCGGAATCCCCGTCGACGAATGTGCCATGGTTCTTCTGGCCCTTCGGTCTCGAATGGTTTTTTTGAACCGGAAGGACTTACACGCCGGACAGTCTCGAGCCTCGTGTTCAGGGGAGAGGCAGAGATTACATACTTCCTGGAGATCGGTGTGGGGGAATTTGGACCCACATCGAGGGCACTTCTTGAAGAGAGTCCTTTCCATTAGCCAGGACCGGAGCTTGGGTAGGCCCGAAGGCCGTCGTCGACTGGAATCGAAGGTTCTTGCCGATGAGAGCCACGTCGAGTGGGGAGATCGCGATCGAAAACAATACCGCGAATTGGGGTGAGGATTGCGCGTCGATCGTCGAACTGGAAGCTGTTCGGAACCGGAGCGCGAAGATCACATCCGAGCCCGATGGCGGAAAAAAACAATCTGAGGATGGAGCCGAAGCCCATGCGCAATACGATCCAAAGGAGGAGTCACCGACCTCGTGACTTACAAAGACTTTTCAAGAGGAAAAACAACTGCAAACAGCCGGGCCCAACACCAGATGGCGATCTATGCACAAGTGTGTAATCTGCAGCTCATATGCCTCGAACATAAGCGTCCTGCAAGTCCAACGCTACCATCCAGTCTCCAGGGTCGAGGGCAGCCAAGACCTGAGCTAGAGTCAACATCTTGAACTTCTCCTTCCGGAGGTAGAGGTTGACGTTCCTGAGGTCCAAGATGAGACGCAGGCCTCCTTTTTCCTTCTTGGGGACCAGAAAGTAGTGGGAATAACAACCACGTCCTACTTCTGGCCCAAAAACGCGCTCAATGGTTCCCTTGGCCAAGAGGGCCGTGACTTCCTGACGGAGAAGAGCCAAATGATCCCCCGACATGTGGTGGTACTGAGGTGGCATGGCTGGAGGGGAGGACAGAAAAGGGATCGAGTAACCTTGGCAGATTAGCTGCAGCACCCACTTGTCCGAAGTGATACTGCGCCATTGGTGGAGGTGGTGCCGGACCCTGCCACCAACCTGCGTGGGGTGCCCCCTGAAGCTCGGATTCGGAAGGCTTGGAGGTGGAAGCTACGGGTGCGGAGGTGGACTGCCCCGCCCGCTGGTTACCAGACCCGCCCCTGCGGAAACCGCGGCCAGGCTGAGGCAGGTTCTGCACAGGCTTTGCGGAGGAACGTCACTGGGTGCCTTTACCCTGGACCGAAAGGAACGAAACCCAGGTGTGGCAGGGCTCTTAGTGGAAAGACCCAAAGACTTAGCCGTGGCCCGTGAGTCCTTAAAGCGCTCCAGGGCCCTGTCCGCCTTGTCGCCAAAGAGGCGAGAGCCTTCAAAGGGCATGTCCATGAACGAGCTCTGGACATCAAGCTAGAACCCGGTAGACAGCAACCAGGCATGACGCCGCAACGCCACAGTCGTGGAAATCGCCCTGCCCAAGGAATCAGCCGTGTCCAGACCACACCTGATGGCAAACGACCTCGACTTCTTCAGAACACTGAGGCAGGACCTCTGCTACCGTATCCCCCACGACGTGGGAGTAACGGCCCAACAAGCAGGCGGTATTAACCAACCGCAACCCCAAGCTGGCCGAGGAGAACAACCTCTTGCCATATTGGTCCAGCTTCTTAGAGTCCTTATCCGGCGGAGCTGTGGGAAAGGCACTCTGCGACATCGAGGCCTGAATGACCAGGCTCTCAGGCGTGGGGTGAGTGGTCAAGAAGGCAGGGTCACCAGGTGCCGGGCAATGATGCCTAGCGACGTTCTTATCCACCGGCGACCCGAGGCCGGCCGCAACCAAGTGCCCAAGAGGACTTCGGTAAGGGCCTCATTGAAAGGGAGCAGCGGCTCCGACGACGTAGACTACGTCTGGAGCACCTCCGTAAGGAGGTTGGTCTTGAGGGCCACCATAGGGAGGTCGAGATGGAGAGCCTCCGCAGGTTGACGCAGCACCATAGTGTAGGAAGCGCCCTCCTCTAAAGTAGGCTGAGGGGAGGCAAACCCCGGGTCAGAAGACACATCAAGTTCACCCGCATCTTGAAGGTCATCCATCCAATCCTGCTCGGAGTCACACTGCCGCACAAGGGGGTCCTCGGAGCCGTCCCAGTCCTCATCCGGTTCTGGGGTAGAAGAAGCCGGCCGCGGTGGCAGGACCGGAGCAGGAGAGGAGGCCAGCGGCGCCGGGCGGGGCCGACCCGGAACCGCATCCCAATGATGATCCCAGGTCAGAACGAAATGGTCCGAGAACCGGGGCAGGGGTGGGATAAACGGCACCCAGTGCGGTGCCTGTGGTGGAGCCAGGGGTGGCGCTGGGGCCGGAGCCAGCGGTGCTGCACCTTGTGGCACCGGAGCCACGGGTGCTGGATCCAGTGGCTCCGGGCCAGAGCCGCCGGGTCAACAGGATCTGGACACGGGACCGCGGGGCCCGCAGGCGGGAACCCGAGGCCTACACAGGGAGTCGCCAACGGACCCGGGAATAGCGGGCAGGCCGCAGGACTCCCAGGCTCCGGAGGAGCCGCAGGGGCGGAGACCCTGTCCCCCTCGTCCGCCTCCGGGAAGCGACAGGGGCACGTCGGAGAGCGAGCACGCTTCTTCGACGACTTCTTATGGCGTCGCTTATCTGAAGGTGAAGACTTAAGAGTCCGAGGAGCGACGGCTCTGTTCCCGCGAGTGGTCCCGCGAACGGCCCCTAGACCCGGAGCGGCAGTGAGAGGAGTGCTGGACCTCCAGCAACTTTCGGCACCGCTCCCGCAAGGCCTTCGGGGCCATGGCACGGCAGTCCCGACAATCCCGGGAGTCATGTTCGGCCTCCAGGCAGTAGAGGCAGACATCATGGGAGTCCGCCACTGATATATTACGGTGGCACGACCCACAAGACTTAAAGCCGGGCATCCCTAAGTGCACCAGGAGACAAAAGTCTAAACAAAGTGGTCAAAAATTGACCGGGGTACGTGCTCTATCCGGATCTGCGCTTTCGGCGTGGAAAAAGAAAGAACTGACGTCAGCTCGCATGGGTGGCGCCTAAGTAGCCTCCGTGACATCATCTCGGCGCGCACAACGCCAGTGACGGGCGCGGAGCAGCACGGTGCCACCTACTGGTGCGCAGGGGTACTGCTAAGCAGAAAACTTTCCGGATCCAGACTGACACCTGGGGAATATTCTAAGGTAAGGAATCTATCACTAACGTGTCTCTTTCAGATATATCTTAATCATAGCCTGAATATCCTGGACTCCCTGCTCAGGAGGATAAGTCAGAAACTGCACTGTGTTCAGGAAGGTTCGGATGACAGGGAGTGTCTAAGAGGGAGTGAGGTGTGACATCGGCACCTTGATAGTGAACCCCAGCGCATGCAGGAGGTTCGCCTTATTCTGTAGGTGGGAGAAGACAACCTTGGACCAGCCCACCTTAAACAGCCAGTCGTCACGATTGGGTAAGACTGGCACCCCTGATCTGTGCAGATGAGCTGCGTCCACTGCCATCACCTTGGTGAACACCCGAAGGGCGCTGGTACGGCCAGAGGGGAGCACGGTGAACTGAAAATGCTCGTTGCTAACCATAAACAGCAGAGTGTGCCGATGAGCAGGCAGGACGGGGGATGTGAAAATAGGCGCCCTGCAAGTCCAACGCTACCATCCAGTCTCCTGGGTCCATTGCAGACAGGACCTGAGCTAGTGTGAGCATTTTGAACTTTTCCTTTTTGAGGAAGTAGTTGAGGGCTCGCAGATCTAGGATACTGCAGACACTTGTCCTTTTTCGGGACCAGAAAGGAGCGGGAATAGAAACCACAGCCTTCTTCTGATGCCGGTACCCACTCTATAGCTCCCTTAGCCAAGAGAGCCATTACTTCCTCCTGAAGCAAAGCAAGATGATCCTCCATCAGCCGGTTGTAAGATGGAGGCATGGAGAGATGGGTAGTCTCGAAGGGGAGGGAGTAGCCCCTTTGGACTATTTGGAGGACCCACCTGTCCGATGTGATGTTCTGCCAGAGGTGGAGGTGATGGCTGATCCTGACACCAACTGGCCACCCCTGATCTAGAAGGGAAAGACTAGGAGGATTTGGAGGCAGAGGCTGCAAGGGTGGTGGTTGGGTCTGACCGCTCAACCCCCGGGGTCGTCACGAGCCGCGCTCTTAGCCGCACGGAGGTTGCTGAATTTGCATAGCCTTGTAGCTGGGGTATGGCTGGCACGGCTGAAAGTCCCTTCCGTAGCCAGGAAAGGGGCAAAAAGCAGACAGGGGGCATGTGGCCACTGAAAGGCACAAGGACTAGGCTGTATCCCATGAGGCCTCAAAGAGCTCCAGTGCCATGTATGCCTTGTCTTCGAAGAAATGAGTAGCATCAAACGGCATGTCCATGAGTGAGGCCTGGATATCCACTGAAAAGCCAGATGCTCTCAACCAGGCGTGGCATCGAACAGCCACTGTCGATGAAATCGCTCTGCCCAGCAAGTCGATCACGTCGAGACCAAAACAAATGGTGAACTTTACTGCATCTCTCCCGTCTGATACTACGTGGGAGAGGATGGCCCGGGCCTCCTCTGTGATCTGTGGCATCACATGTGTAAGAACTTCTTTTTGACATGTTCACCCTCACTTTTTGCACTGGGCTCTTCCTAACCAGGTCCTCAGTGCTAGATCTCCTTCCCAAAACTTTACACTTGTTCCCTCAATTGGTAATACCTTTAGCACCCTCTACAAATCCCTAGTAAACGGTACCCCAGGTGCCTTGGGCTTGAGGTACTAAAGAGGGTCCCTCAAGGGCTCCAGCATGAATTGTGCCACCCTAAGGGATCCCTCACCAAACTCATGAAGGCTGCTATCGCAGGCTGTGTGTTGTGGTGCAGACAAAACTGAAAACACGTCCGGAGACACATCCCTGTGTGACAAACCCCCTAACACTGCATGTAGTACTTGTAAAACACCCCTACAGCACGCCTTGCAGCCCTACGACAGGGTGCTTTGTATTAAACGGGAGGGCATACCTTCATGAACAGATATGCCCTTGTGCTGGTCAGTTACATTACTGCCAGTGCAAGTGGACAAGGAAGCCATTTTGGAACATGTGGTGAAAACAAGTATTCCAGCTACATGATGGCTTCACTGAAAATAGGGATGTTTGGTATCAAACATCTTGTATTGATAAACCCACACGGTTTCCAGTATTGGATTTACCAATACATGCACACAAAGGGTGCCTTAGAGGTGCCGCCTGAAAACCTACCAGACTCTGGTGTGCTCGCTGACTGGTTTCTGCCGGTCTGCCACCCGAGACACTGTTCTGATCTCCTAGGGTGAAAGTCTTCTGCTCTCAGGGGACCCAAAACAAACGCCTGTCCGGGGAGAGGGTGTCATATTCCCTCCAACAGGATGACCTGTTGATTAGCCTTCCTAGACTGGCTAGCTTCAAAGAAATTAGGCTTTTGAAATGCGAATCTGGCTCCCCTCAAAAGAAAGGAAGCTAAACCCCCTTTGTCCAGAGCCCCTTTGGCCACCTGGACAGTCAGGTAGGAATGCCACCCCCAGGCTAGTATCACCCATAAGATGGATTAAACGGAGGTGGACACGACTTTTCAGAAGTAGCCTCCATTGTGATGGCATACTTAGGAATTCTGGGACATGATTATGCCCACTTCCCCACAGGAATTGGTCATATAGGGGGCGTAGTGATCCCATCGGTCAATAGTCCATTGGCTACTACCCTACACTTACCTAGAGCTCCTAAATTCGGTATTTAGGGGAGCCTAATACAGATCCGGTCGACCTGAAAGACGAAGGACGAGAAGAGTTGCACCCTGCAAGAACAGAAGATCCAGCAACTGACTTGGTGCCAACCTCGCCGGCCTGCTGCTGCCTTCGCCAACTGCACCAAAAGTCTACTATTGTGCAGCTGATGAGTCCCCAAAGCCCGGGAGACCTGCCAGCAATTCACCCAGGAACAGCGACCTCCCAAGAAGCCGCAGAACTGCTTCCCGGCATCCTCCAGGCATCCAAACACCTATGGAAGGACTAATGTCCCCAGAAATTCCACACCGGAAGACACCACTGTACCGGTTTCTCCTAGCCCAAGTTGAAGTGAGTCAACGGTGTCAGTGTGATCCCCCAGCCCTCCAGAGACCGAGTCTAGTGTGGTGACAACTTTGGTGGACTCCCTGACGTCGCCTGCCGCCTCTGCACACAGGCCCCCTCTACTGCGACTGCTCATGGTAAGAAAACCAGACGCCTAAAGACACCTCTGCACCAGTCACCCCTGGGCTATGGAGAAGAGGACCCAAGGTGTCCCTACGTCCCCAAGCATCATGAGGCCTTAGCCTCCCTGTTGGTCCAGCCTGACTGGCCCCCAGTCACAGCCTCTTTGTACCACGACCATTCTCCATAGAATAACATTGGGCACCCAACGCTGTTTTGCACCTCTGCACCCAGCCGTCCTAGTGCCACCGGTGATGTTCTGCTGGTGCTGCCTTGGACCTTGTCCACCACTCACCTTAACTCATTGAGAAGGGTCCAGTAAGTCGATGTACTACACCTGAATGCTGCATTGACTTTTCGTCCCATGGGATAACATTGCAGCTTCCAGAAATTGCACTTTGACAACTTTTGGAACTAAAAAGAATTCCTACTTAAAAAACGCACTTACCTGAACCATTTTCTTCTGATGCCTAAACATATATAAATATACCTGCTATTTTTATAAATTGGTGTGGATCTCCTTCTCGGGTCACATGTCTCATTTATGGACCATTATGTGTATTTCTAGATATCTTGCACTACTCTGTGATAAGCCTAAGGCTGCTCGACCACACTACCCCCCTAGCAGAGCACCTTGGGTTTGCCACAACAAACCCCCTGTACACTCATGAGGGAACCCCTGGACTCTTCACACGATATCGCTCATTTTGATATATCATATAAAGAGCCAACTTTCTACAACTTGCGCAACCATTTCCCACAGGGTGTGGGAATAATGGTCCAATAAAAACGCAGTGTACATCAATCACAATGCAAGGTTGGCGGAAGAAAAAGTGTTCTTGCCCAAACTGTCCAGCCTCTTGGATTCTCTGTCCGGCAGAGAGGAAGGGAACGTGTATTTGGAGGTAGAGGCTTGGACTACCAAGGTCTCTGGGGTAGGGTCGGTTGAGAGGAAGTTTGGGTCGCCCGGGGTAAGGTGGTGGCAGCGGGCAATTGTCCTATTCACAGGACCCTCTGTGCTGATCTTGGACCAGGTTCCAGTAGGACATCCATTAAGGCTTTGCTAAAGGGCAACAAGGGTTCCGAGAAGGAGACACCTGGCTGCAGGACCTCTGTCAAGATGTTAGTCCTGACCGCCACAGAAGGGAGCTGAAGGTCCAGGACCTGAGCCGCCAATCGCACTACTATAGCATGGGATGCTCCCTCATCCATAGCCACAGTAGGGGGATAAAGCAGGTCAGATTCTGGTGAGGTATCCATTCCGCTGCCTTCACCCAATTCCTCATATTAGTCCATTTCTTGATAAGGCTGGTCTTGTAAAGGGGCAAGCGACCCCTCTCAATTTTCTTCCAATCCTAGCCCTTCAGAGTAAGGCTGAGGAAACAACCTAGGACCTGTAGGTTCTGTCGCCGATCCGTCTCAGCATCGAGAATCAGAATTGGGGTGGGGGTTGGGTGGTGCCAGCGGCATCAGCGCTGGGGAAGGCACGACTGTCGTTGGTCCACACATTGCCAGAACCATGGGGGGTGGGGCTCACTAGCGCCGGAGCCACGGAACCCGATGGAGCCCCCTTTGACCTCACAGGGCCTAAAGGCGTGCCGGTGGGGTCAGGCCATCCTAAAATGAGGCGCATGGCCTCATAAAATTCTCCTAGTTGGGCAGGGGTACCTCCCGCTCCCGGAAAACTTTAGAGCCATTGAGCCGACTAAGGCACAGGTTCCGGAGAATGAGGCCTAGAGCACTGAGAGTACTCTGTAGCATCGGCCGACGGGCTTCAACTTTTTATGGTATTTGTGCCTCTTACAGGAGTGTCCCAATGACTTGAGTGAGAAGAAGAAGTCTTAGGACTCCTGGAGAGATGCCCAGACCTTCCTCTCGAACGGGACAGTGAACAAGCTCTATGAAAAGTTGTACGACGCGGTGCTGATTGCCAGCTGCAAGCAGCTTTAGGGACCACGAAATCAAAGCCTTCTGAGCCATGGCCAGGCAGTCAGAGCACATCTTCGATTTGTGGTTGCGCTCCAGGCAGACGAGCAGTGGGTTCATCACCGACATCGCACGGTGACAGATGCTGCATGGCTTGAAGACAGAAGACTTCCTAGAAACGGTGAAAAAACATAGCACAACAAAAAAGGGTCTACAAAATGTCAAAAAATTCTGTCAATAAGTGACAGAGGATAGCTCTCTTCACGGATTAGCGCTTGACTGGTGCTGAAAGAAAAGAAGTGACAATGTCACGTGGAGCCGACCGACGCCCCCTACCGGCGCGTAAGGGAATCGCTCGAAGAAAAATCTTTCAGATCCAGTCTGACACCTGGGAAATTCAAAGGTAAGGAATCTGTGGCTAGATGTCTCTATCAGATTATGGGTTATAGAAGATTCTACCTAGGCTTTATGTACATACTTCAGGATGTTTCTCTTGGGTCATTGTTTACCTTGTGCTTGGTGAGCTGCAGCTTTATTCGGTCAGGATCATTGGAAATCTCCACCTCAGAGTCGAGTCGGTTCTCTGCATCCTCCAGCCAGTCAATGAGTTTCTTCCATGCCTCGTGAAACTGGAGGAAGACAAGAGCTGTTAAAAGCTGTAAGGGTTTGAGTCTCTGTTAAACCTAACATGTTCGGGCCCCCACTCCTAACACCCACCTGTTTGGCACGCTTTCGGGCATCGTCCAGGGCTCGGCCTCGCTCCACAGAGCGTTGAACCACCTTTTCCCAGCGGGACTGGACACTGAGTAACAGGTTCTTGATTAAAACCACGTCCTGCTTTTGACTGAGGAACTTCAGCTGGTTCCCCATCTTATCCAGTTCAATGATGTGATCCCGGTGCTGGTTCACCTCATTTACAAACACCTGTGAAAATAAAGCAGTGAAGCTGTTTAACAAACACACACAAAACCGACAATATCTGTAAGCCAACATACCTATGAGTGTTGCACAGAAAATGCCCCAATGAGCTAATAGGATGATAGGAATGGAGGGAAAGCACAACCAGCAACGATGATGACAGAAAAAGATGGAAACAGCCCAGAAGGTGATGTCATGAGAGATGGAATGTGGAACTACACCTGAAACTGTGGTACAAGAAAGCATAACAGAGGATTTTATTTGCATTGTCCTTTTTGTGTGTATGTATTCAGTGACAACTAGAAAAGAGTTCAGTGTTGTCGGAGATGCCAGTAAACAGTATTTTAGAAGTTAGCTCAAAGTACTAAAGAAAAGTTCTCCTGAAAATTCCTGCAGCCTAGTTGCCTGCACAAATTTGGACCACAATCTGCGGATCCTGTGCAATGTTTATAGTCACTTAGAGAAAGGGAGAGTAGCTGGAGGCTAAACTGGTCTAAAATCTCCGTCTGCAGACTGCGTAACAGCTACTCACAACAATAATGCCTGGGGGCACGAAAACCCAGTGAGACATACCCTGAAAGAACCAACAGCCTCAACCAGTCAAGATGAGGAGTTTGGATCAAGGGTCGGTAAAGTTGGGAACAGTTAGCACAACAAAGAGGTATTTAAACAACTGCTGAATGAGGGTGACCAACTGCAGCCAACGGGACAGTGCACCAAGTCCTAGACTGAAGAGGTAAAACCTTCATGCCACTTCTGGGCTATAGCCAGGAAGACACAGATCTGTAATGGTACGGGCAAGTTGAAAGTAATGCAGACTTGCAATCTCTGAATGCATCTCTGCGTTTCTCTTTAGGTGCTACAAGCAAGTGGGGCAGAAAGGTGTAGGAAGCTGGCTTTTTATATAGTGTACCAAAATAAGGTACACAATGTAGAAAATCCAGACGACCCTTATTGGCTTACAGGGCTTAAATTAATAATCCCAAATGCTCTGTTATGTGGTAGTGTGGGCGAGCAATTTAGGCTTATCAGAGGGTAGAGTTGAGCATTTGTTCTACATACAGGTCAATAAATGAGACACACTCATGAAGAAATTCGAGACCAATTTAGAAAAATAACCATTACTATTTTTTGGTAAACCAGTCACTATATATGGGCCTAATACACAAAGTTAACTTACATTGTTGAGTAATTTGTCCCCACCCCCCACCCATGCTGCACCCTTGTATGCCATGTTGTGTTTTCAGCTTTGCTTGAACTATTTCAAGCAGCGTGCAATGGCAGTCTGCATGTGTTTGGTGGTGGATCCCATAGGGTGGCAAAATACTTCCGGCAGCCCCTAGGTACTCTCTGTAGTACCCTTGCCCTAGGTACTATGGCTACCATTTATTAGGGACTTACAGAGGTGCTAAAGGTCTTGCCAATTGGGGTACAATGGAACAGTTACCTTGATTTAGGGAAAGAACACTGGGAACCTGGTTAGCAGGAACCCAGCGCACTTCAGTCAAAATTGCATCAAATACCAGGCAAAAAGTGGAGGCGACCACGTCAATAAGGGGCACTTTTCTACACAAGGTGCTCACTTCATCAAGACGTACTCCACGTAGCTCTTATATGGTTGGGTTGTACTGTCTGCATAGTCAGGGGTCTGCTGTTCTCTTTTCACAAGCACCTGAGCTTCTCCTTCCAAGGAGGGAAGAGCAGCAACTATTCTTCCACATTCTATGGCTTATAACAGGCACCTGATGAAAACTGCTGGAAACAGGATTCTGTCATTGGTAAAGTCTCTTCTACATGCTGACTTGCAAACCATCTCCTGCTTGAACTCCAAACATACAATATACTGAGCATAGGGGCCAGTATTTACTAAAAGTCGGGACTGCTGGCCAATCATAAAATCTGAGGTCTTCAAATTTTAAAGCACTCCAATTGGGATACCATTTCTATTTTTTAAATGTTTTTCCTGGTAGACAATAGCTGGTCAAAACTGTTCAAGGTATTGTTTAGATGACTCAGAAATGTTTCCCTAGTTGCTAGGTGACCGCCAGCTCAACAACTGAAATAGGAAAGACCAGCAATCAGTGGATTTGGAATAGTGTGAAAAGTTTTTTTTTTTTTTTTTTTTAAAGCAGGGAAGTACCATTTGTTCTACACAGTCTATCAAAAGGTCATACAAAGTAGGTGAAAACAACTGCAGGGAAGCCACGGTCTCATACAGACCCAAAGACAGTGTACATAATAAACACCAGACATCTTACACTCAGACACCTGATACACACGCCAAACATTTGCAACGCTCAACATTACATGACACACACCGTCTACGGAAGGCAAGGACACCAGGTGACGGGGAAGATGGGGGGTGTGCTCAGATTTTATATAGGTGAGACAAGTCACTTCCCCTGCAGCAGTATATACAGCTATAAGTCTGTGCTCCTTCGTTATCTACCACACACTGCCAGAATCCCCATAGGGTATGAGGGTAACATCTGGAGGCATTCTCTAACTGCAAAGCCCATGCTCTACTGTTGCATGTCACACACAATTAGGGACAATCTTCAGTGAACTCACAGACTGTCAAGTCGAATTGGGGAAATGCAAAGTAGGCCAGAAAAGAAGCAATCATACTTTGCAATCAATGCCTAAGACATCCATTAATGCAGGAAGACAGAAAGTCAGCAGAGCACAAAGGGTGGAGTAAGGTTCTATAATAATGGGTTGAATTAGAATCATTCCATTGGATGAGCAAAATTATAGTTCACTGGTTAGACTAAGAAAGGAACACTTTTCAGGACAGGCAGAGAACGCCATAGCTACCTGACACCCTACACCCCAATCACACACTGAAGCGCAGAGAACGGATAGTCCTAAGACAGCTCACCTTGTGCTCATCGATCTGGAAGAATACTGTGTCCAGGATAAGGCTGGCTGGGGGCGCCATGTTCAGATTCTGCTCTGCTTGTGTTAGCCAGTTAATGAAATCTTGCAGAGAGTTCTGGAACTCACAGGCCAAGGCCAGTGCCTCCTCTAACTTCGACTGAATGCAAATAAGGAGAGAAAACAAAACAGTGATTATACAAGGAGGCTTGTGGACAGACAGACTTGTAAACAAGCAGACTGTCAAATGGTCACAGAGTGACAGTCACAGACCAACACATGGACTGACAGATTTGCAGAAGGATACACACTTGCAAGCACACACAAAGACAGGCAGGCATTTACATCAATGACCTGGGAAGGAGGGAGAGTTAGTTTGGGCAGGATGCCAACAAATTCATCAAGAATAAACATAGACCTTTGCTACAGAGGACCACAGGAAGATGCGCAGACAGGAAAACAGGCGCAAAGACATTTAGGCACACAATTACACTAGCAAACAGTGCTCCGACTTATTGGCTGACAGAAATGTTTACCAGCGGTTGCACAAATCCGTACGGCTAACAGACATTATGAGCCATTTCCAATTCTTCGATTCTTCACTATTTTCCCAATAGAAGGAACAGTTATGACCTTCTAGAAGGAGCAGATTAAACTAATTACAGCTCGTAAATGTAGATTTCATTGCACTGCACGCATCAACATGCTCTGTCATAAACACTGTTTTACCATAAACGTGCACCGGTAGGAACACTTGGCACCATTACAGTCCTACAGTTGTTGGTCACAAAGAACTCAGTTTTTTAAGAGAGGAGCTTCAATCAGCACTTACTTTCAGAGTCCAAAAGAAGCGTTGTCATTATGTTCAAAGTCTCAAACACAAGATAGTTATTACTGGTGAGAGAAGACCCTTGGCTGGACAGGTTGACATGTCAAGAGAATTGATATTGGCTCCAATTACTACATGTAAGACAAACCGAATACCTACGCATGTTTGGAAATCTTCTTGACCATGTGATCGGGAATATGCCCCTGGCAGTCCTGAATTCTCCTAACCCAAGATGCAATCCTCTGCATGTGAACTCGATGTGAATAATGTCGAAATTCTGAGGCAGATCCAAAGGCTAAAACATCCAATTGGAAGTGAGAGGCTGGTTCTTGGGCAATATCTTATGTGGGTTCTGTTGTTGATGACCGATATACCAAGACAACCAATAGCACTACACGGTCACTGGATACCCAAGATAGTGCCTTGAGGCACTTGAAGGAACAGGGAGAGTACAGCTGTCTGTGAGATTACTCTGGAAGATGGTGAAAGACTAGAAACTTGTGACACAGGTCGAAACATTACACAACACTCAAACTTAATGCCCAGTACGATCTATTTCTTCTATTTAGACCAAGCCTTTACTTACAGGTAGGTAAAACAGAAACATTTAAACTATAACATTTGAACTTCCGCACCGGGTATTCAGGGAACTGGACGCGTTGCCGGTCCTATTATTGTGATGCGATGTAGGATAAGTCTAGCGGTCATGAAACGTAGATGGGGCAAAGGGGGTTTAGAGATCCCAGATTTGGAACTTACTATTACGCGTCCCAATTGCAACATGCAATAGCCTGGTTGGACACGGATCCCTCTTGGGAGAGATTCCTGCTGGCAGGTACATATGGGGACCAACAGCTGGGAGCGCTTCTATGGCGGGAGGGTGGGCACCGAGAACATGGCCCTCCCTTGGTACGGCTGGTGGCTGCAATATGGAACTAGGTGGTACGACGACTATTCCGAGAACGGCCGTTTGCCTCAGAGCTGGACTTCTGGCTGATGCCGCCCTTTGCTCAAATAGACCAGGTTATGTCCACGGATAAATGGAAGGAGGGGGGCTGCCTGATGTTGTCCGACCTCTACCCGGAAAATAAATTCATCACTTATCAGGAGGCGGTGACCACCTTTGAGCTGGGATCAAGGCGATTTCTGCAATACGCTAAAATAGCGGCAACGTCGTGGTAATTATGGCCCTCGTTTCCAGAGGCTCCGGAGCGCACCCAAACCCTGGTCACCATGATCACTATGGCAGGGTGACGATAGTTTGTTACCCACCTCTACAGGGCACTGAGGGAAGATAATATGATTGGCCCCGTAAAGATAGAACACAAATGGCAGCAGGTGTGCCCGCAGGAGATCACAACGCGAGACTGGGAAAAAATACATGAGAGTGTGCGGAAGGTGTCGGTGAGTAACCGCTTCAAACAAATCCAACATAATATCATACATATGACTTATCTCTCACCCAGGAGGCTCTAGGCCATCGATAGCTCCAGGGATCCACATTGCCCTATATGTCACAACAATCAGATGGATTTTCCGCATATGGTGTGGGAGTGCCCAACGATCCAGACGTACTGGGTAGCGGTCCTTGAGGATCTGGCCAGGATAACGGGGTGGACGATCGTCCTAGACCCACGTGCCTGTCTCCTACGCTTTATTCCCCGAGATCCTAAGCGGAAGATTAGCAGGCGATTTCTGATGCTGGACCTGGTTATAGCCAAGCGGCGTATTGCAATCCACTGGCTACCCCAGCAAGGGCCTTTACTAGCAAAATGGAGGACAGACCTAAGAGAGTGGGCTTTAGCTTAGGAGGGACACATACGGTACACCAGGAGGGATGCTAATTTGCCCGAAGTCCTGATGGCGTGGGGGGCAATGATACAGGAGATAGCAGGACAGGCATCCCAACCTAGACCGGAAAGCTTGGGGGGAGACGTCTTCTATGAGGGGGGAGGCCTCAGGACAAAGGGAAGAGACACACAGAGACCCAAGATAAATATTATGATGCACAGACCTCAAGTTATATAGACCCGGGGGGGTGGATGGGGGTAATTACTGTTAAGTTATCTTTAAGCGCGAAAAGAAGAGGAGAATACTGAAGATAGCGGAATCTCCACGGAGGTGACATGCGGTCTACACTCTGACATGTATTACTGTGAAAACGAACACCACCCTGGCTGAGGTGGAAATGTTGTATGTTTGTATTTCCACCTGCTCTAATGGTTTGGAGAAATAAAACTAATAAAGAAATTTAAAAAAAAATAATTAAACTATAACATAAAAAGGTGCTGGCACCAAGAAGGCAGAGATAACCCCACCAGACAATAAAGTGTCATGTCTGAGTCGATAGTGCACCGGTATGAATCCATGTTCTTCATTCCCGGTCAAGGGACAGCAAAAACAGGTTAGCTTAGATCTACAGGATGTTCCCACACCAGAAGCATCATTCTTGGGAGCTCTGTGAGGATGAATTTCAGGACCAGGACATCAGCGATGAGCTCCAGAAGATAACGGTGGTCATCCCTGTTCTCCTTTGACACTCAGGAGGTAGGTTGTGAGAACTGACACCAAGTTTTCACTAAACAATTGGAGACTAACATGTAAAAGGGATAAGAGGCAGGGACCCCTGGGCAGTCTCTGCCAAGATGGAGAGTGCTCTGATGGCTGCTAGAGGGCTTTCATGGGAATTCTGGAAAAATGTGTGTTTCCTTGTCTTGGAATTTGCAGCTCACCAAACCTGCAGAGAGGTTAACATGTTTCTGACAAAGGAAAATATCCTGTAGAGACAGGCGTAGGCATAGAACTGAAATGTGGAACTGGCTGAGGGATATTGATTGCAAAGTTTTGGTCTATATCATAAAAGAGGTCTTTTAATCCACATGGCCTTTACAAAAAAAGTTTGATTTCAAAGAATCATTTGTGAACAGCTCTGTGTTTAACCACTGAAGGCAAAACAAACAATTTAAGGAGAATTAGTACAGATGCGAAGGTTCAGCACCAAGTATCTTTGATGCGAGTATTGATAGGACCGCGTGGACTTGTGTGTGGGCAAGACAAGCAAGCTAGAGACAAATATTGGGCTAAGTCCTAGTCCTACTGACACTCGCTTCAAAATACAGCCAGGACTAACAATGCAGGGACTGCTTCTGTCTGCTCTGATGCAGTTGTTAAAAACACATAGGCTGCAGGACACCTGGGCAAATATGCAAAATCTTCTTTTCTGCTTTAACTTAAAGTAAAACATGTAAATGAACCAGCTGACCTTGACATGTCTCATGAAGACTTGCAACCAAGAGCACCCTCTGTGTGATCCCTGAGACTGCTGTGTCTTGCTGATCTATTTAACTGCCGTCATTGAAGTGCTCAGCCAACCTATGATCCGTTTTCTTTTAAATAAGAATAAACACAAAGTGTCCATCCCAGTACCTGTTGCTTAACGAACAAGTTAGTTACTTTTGGTAACGCCGTTTCTGGTGGAGAGTATATCTAACTGCAGATTCCTCACCTTGAGAATACCCACAGGTGCCAGACTGGAATGGAATACTTTGAATAGCAGCTCCCTCGCGCATCATTAGGTGGCATCATGTGGCACTGAATCGGATCTGTCCCTCCCGGATGTGACGTCGGGCCACTAGATCTGCGCCACCTTGGTATGCTGACGTCAGATTATTGCTGATCTCTGCGCTACTGGATGCAGAGCCCAAAGAAATCAGAATATGCCAGAGTGAGGATCGCTAGAATGGGATCTTACTAATGGACCACATGAGTCCATTCAAGAGAACAGAGAGGAGGGTGGGTCATGAGGAATCTGCAGTTCGAGTCTACCAGAGAAGGCGTTACCAAAGGCACGTAACTTGTTCTTCTGAGAGAGACTTCTACCCACAGATTCTTCAACTTGTGAATAGATACCAAAGCAGTACCTCCCCAGTTGGTGGGTCTGTGGAATGGCTCAGGCCAGGAAATCCTGCAGGAAAGATTGGTTGAAGTGCTGATCCCGCTAAGCCTGGCTGTCCAGACAAAAGAGCTTTGAAAACATGTGGAGAGATGCTCATGTTACAGCCTGGCAGTGGCAGCACCCTTAATTCTGGCGGATTGAGCGAGCAAGCCTTCTGGAGGCAAGAAACGTGGCTAGCCACTGTAAGATATTTGTGCACAAGACAATCCACTGGAAGATGGTTCCATTTTGCACCACTTTCCCATTTTTGGCCTCAGAGAAGTCCACAAAAAAGTAATTGTCCAATCAATGGTCTCTGGTCCGATTGATGTAAAAGCTCAGGGCCTTCTTAGGATCAAGACAGTGGAACTAGTCCTCTTCCTTAGCAGGTTAAGGTGGAGCGTAAAAATCTGGCAGCTTGATTAATTGCCCTATGTGAAAGGGTCTAAAAAACTTTGGCAGAAATGCCACTTTTGTCCAAGAGACCAAGTTGTCCAGGAAGAAGGATGTATATGATTGCTGCACAGACAAAGCCTGGAGTTAGCTCACTTGCCAAGGGACTATTGTGGTGATGAAAAAAAAACACTTTTTATTGTCAGCAGATGAAGAGAGCAGATGTGCATCAGTTTAAAGGGCATGCACATCAGCTATGTGACACTTAACTGTTGCCAACGCAAGGCCTTTCTGGGATAGAGAAAAGCAGATCATTATGATGTCTGCTAACTTGGCTTGTCAGGTTTGAATGTCACGGGAGGAACACCAGAATAAACCTTCTCTCAGCGTTCCGCCTGTGCAGTTTTGATGGAGGGAAATCTGGCTGCCAAGATGACAATGACCTCTTCATGACGACGGTCGAAAAATATCAATTGTTATCGTCCACTCTCCACACATGTAGGTTGTGCAGGCTCAGATGTAAGACTCACCCCTGCTGGTTCGATAGGGTGGTCCTCCCTAAGAGGCAGTCGCTTTGGAGGACATGGGCTCATGGCCAGAAGATCCGGATACCACACTCTCCTTAGCCAGGCTGGGGCCACTAGGATGACTTGGGCCCGGTCTTTCTTGGTCTTTTTCAGTACACTGGGCAGGAAAGGGAGGGTTGAAAAAGCAAACAGGAGCCCCGCACCTCAATTCCGATGTATAGTGTCTGCGAGGGAGAACCGCATTGAGAACTTTAACGTGCAAAAGTTTGGACACTGCACAATCTCTCTGGTGGCGAATAGATTGAGCTGGGGTTCTCCCCATTTTTTTGGAGATGCCCTGTGCGACATCTGAGTGTAACTGGGATTTGTGATCTGCTAGGCAACGTCTACTGAGCTTGTCTGCCCTGGCGTTTAAAGATCCTGCCAGGTGCTGGGTAACCAGGGAGATGCCCTGAGCGCTCTGCCACTTGCACAAACGTAGAGTCTCCTGGCACAGGTTGCAGCACCCCACACCGCTCTGTTTGTTGCAGTACTACATTGGCAGTTATGTTGTCTGTGAGAACCTGTACCCAGTTGTAAGAAGCTGGCTCTGTATATGATATTGCCATTAGGTGGTAATACTGTGCACAGAGTCCAGGGGTTCTCCAAAAGTGTTCAGCGCTTAATGTAAAACACAAAGTGCTCTATTGGTGGTAGTGTGGGAGAGCAGCCTTAGGCCTTACACAGAGCAGTGCAAGACATTTATTGCACAACAGTGATCAATAATGGACACACGACTCAAGAAGGAAATCCAGACCAATAAAAACAAAAATATTTTGTATTTTATTTTAAGTCCAAAGTCTTCGTAATCATGTAAGTACGTTTTTAATTAAAAATGCCTTTCACTTTGAAAAATCAACAGAAACTTTTCAACACAGTCCGATGCTATCCTATGGGGAAAACAATAGTACGGTTAACCAGGTAAGTATTAAACTTCCAATCACAGTCTTCGGAGCCAAGATTCAGCAGGGGTCAGCTATGTACCAAAACTGCACCACCAGCGGCATAGGGGCAGCCGTGTGCAGAGGTCAAAATCGTAGTTCAACCTAATACTTTCCAATGGAGACGGGGGTGCCTGGAGCCACACTGCTTGCAGGAACGTAGATCGGTTGCAGGAGCTAAGCTTTGGGGGTTACGCTGAGCACGGGGGAGGGACACACAAAGCAGCACTAAACGTACACTACCAGCAGCACAGGGACGGCCAGGTGCAGGGTGCAAATTCGACGTCGGGCATCCAATGCTTTTCAAGAGGGATTGTTCTTTCAGCGAAGAGGCTGAAGGGGTGGCACCGGAATTTGCAGGAGGAAAACTAATGACAGCAGAGGTAAGTTGGGACGTAGGGGGTCGTATATGCACCGTTGGTTCAGATCGCCAAGGCCAAGGGGCTTCGGGAGCAGGGGTGCCTTTTGACGTCGGAGTCTTCTTACCGGAGCCGGTAAAGATTGGGAGGTGGAGGAGGGGGAAGAGCCTCTGGATTCACGCTGCAGGTGCCATCGGAGAGGTCTGCGTACGCTGGACACAAGGTCAGGTTCACCAGGGAGACTTCACTGCATAGGTGAGTCACTCAGACTTGGGCCGTGAGTGTTGGGTGCAGAGTGGACAGGAGACGCGGATCTGCCTGGATCCAGAGTCCTTGGGGTAGGTTTCTGTCCATGGGAGATTAGAGTCTTTTTCAAAGGCAGCAGTCCTCCCAGGGGTTTCAGAGGTCGCTAGCCACAAGCCAGGTCGCAGGATCGCAGAAGCTGGAGACAGGCCGGTGGGGCTGGCGCCAAAGCAGTGGTCTTCAGTCTTCTCTGCAGTCATCTTCATTCTTCTGAGGTCGTCGCAGATCTAAGTTGTAGGTCTGAGGGAGCCACCTAAATACTAAATTTAGGAGGCGTTTTAGGGGAGTAGCAGGTAGAGCCAATGGGCACCTTACCTGGGGTGACTACACCCTCTATTATGCCACCCTCCTGTGGGAGGGGGGCACAGACCTAGACCTGTTCAGAGGGGTCTCCCCATCTTCAAGATGACGGGGACTGAAAGTTGTGCTTCACCTCGCTTCTCCCACCTTGGCGGTGGAGTTGGCAGAGGTGGGCACACTTCGTATTCTTTTGAATCTTTCCCACCCGTTTCCTGCCTAAAGTGGGGGTGTAAACTAGGGGATGTTATCTGCTGCTAACGGCAGAGGGGTCGCAAGACAAAGGCGGCAGGTCTTTGAAGCTTTCCTCTTGAGACACTGGCCCATCCTGGGGGAGGATGTAGGACACCTCTGCCCAGGATGTGCATTGTTTCTAGTCCCAGAGAGCAGGGGCTCTACCCAAGGGTCCAGAAACATGTCTGGTGGTGGCTGGCTGCCTACAGCCCGTCAAAGACCACACCAGAATTGATAGATTTCCAGGGGGCACTTCTGAGGTGCCCTCTGAGTACATGGTACAATAAATCCCACACTGACATCAGTGGGGATTTATCGAGAGGAGTACATTGGTACCAAACACTTATGACTTCAATAAAGTAATCATTGTGCTGTGGAACTCGAGTTGTTGAGTTCCCAGCCCATGTACTCTGTATGGCTTCCCTGCCACTTACAATATTCGAAAATTGGACCCCAATATTGTAGGGGCATATCTGCTCCTGCAGAGATGCCCTCACCTGTGGTATAGAGCACCCTGCCTCAGGGCTCTGAGGCCTGCCAAAGGGATGACTCACCTAGGTCTAGAGGCAGTGCTGAGGCAGTGCTGGATGGCATTGAACCCATACAGGGTGCCATATCGATTTTGTGGTTTTCTCCATCACAGAGGCATGCAAGCTGCAAGGCAGTGGCATGGACCCAGTGAGGGGGAGGGTCCCAGAGGACCATCTTCAGTTACAAGGCGCTAGGTACCTTTTACTAGGGACTTACAGGAGGTACCAATTGGTGGTTTGTTTCTGGGTAAGGAGCAGTGACACAGGGAACCTGATTGGCAGGAAACCGTGTGCACTACATTTGAAACCACATCAAAACCAGGCAAAAAAGTGCGGGGGATAACCATGCAAAAGAGGCACTTTCTCATAACATAGTATATAGGTTTTCATGTATAGTATTTAGTGTGGAGGTGCAATGATCATAATTAAAATGTCCTGGATAAATAATAGCAAGGCAAGAAAAATAAATGTGGAGTTACATAAACTTATAAAATCTGGTACTAGAAACAGAAAATACACTAAGCAGGTAGAAATGGAAGGAGAGGACACTGACTCAAAGGTTATATTTACATGAATGTTTAGTGTTTGTCTCCGGCTGTGGCTATATAGGTGGACAGGGGACATGCCATCTGCACCTCAAGTGCTGAAGAACGGTTCACGTGGTTTCATCAACTGGAGTTAGGAATCCAACGAGCCCATAATTTCGTGAGGGTATGGCCTCTATTTCGATAATTGTTTAGCGTGCTTTCAGCTCGAATAGTGAAGCAGAGCTATACCTACAATGTGTTAACCGAAAGTAGCTGTCATGTTCTTTTTAATTTAGAAGAATTTTTTTCCACATTATTAAGTGTCATTTATTCCAGTATTTGCATGCAACATTTTGTCATAGCTCAGCTTATGATCCTCTATCTTGATGAAACTGCTGGCTTCCCCACTTATTTTTTCACTGTTTATACTTCAAATAGAGCACGTCTCTTATGAAATGAGCTACTCGAGAGCTATGCACCAATAACTGCACCAGAACCGACTCAGACCTTGTAAGCCAGCAATCAAGATGCAGTGCACCACTCTCCTTGTAGTGCTTTTAACAGCAGGGTAGGAACTGAAGTCTGCAAGATAGATGTTGCGCACACCAAGCAACACAGAGAGGCACAGTCTTCGAAGCTCATGATCTCCTCCTTAATTGGTCTTTAAATTTCCATTTCTTGGCGTTCCTGGTGTCCTAAGCACCAAAGGCCTGCTATTAGTAAGAGCACCTCAAACACAGTAGTGAAGAAGGAGGCTTCTTACTGTAGAATCTCATCAAATGACCACAAAATGACCCAAAAACAGGGTGTCAGCCCAACTTTACTGTACCAACAGACCTTAAGTGCTACAGCACAATGGTCAGTGGTGCCAGAAGCAGATCTCCTTTACTGCTCATCTGTCACGACCTGCTCCCGAGCAGTGTGTGTTAATCCTATGCATGGCAGATGCAGATACCTGCTAGGAGCAAGCATTGCTTCAAAGCAGACTGTTTCCTTGGAACTCTGCCATCCCAGACACTGCCAATGAATAATGTCAGCCAAAAACTGACTACTTGTGGAGGAAGAAAAACAAAATGATTTACAACAATTTCCCTTTTAAACTGAAAAAGAAAAACATCAGAGAGATGTGGGGAACAGACAAAAACAGGCCTGATCTGAAACAAATCATACTTAATCATACCAGAGGGGTGTGAAATAATCCCAATTTACACCTGTGGGCAACATCAATTGTACTTAGCTTGTGTGAAATAATCATCTTTCGCACCTGTGAAATAATGATCCGGTTCACACAAAATGTGCTAATTTTCACATTCTTCAGAACTGCCTTTCTTTAGTTTTCGGGCAGAGCCTGCACGTTCGACACAGACAGGTCAGTAGCAGCTTTGCAGCAACTATGCTGGCACAAAAAACAGGACACGATGTTTTAGGGCAAACAAAGGCACTCTGCGTCAGCCACTTGAATGAAGCTGACATACAGGAATATGGTTTAAATCTCGCACTGAGACTTGGCACAAAGAACCCCACATTTATTTTCAAAGCCAGCATCAGTCCTAGGTGATGGAGTATTCAAAGAGAAGAGGAGGGGGAGCACCTGTGGGTGCCACAGGTGTCCTTGTGTAGTGGTGATGCAGTTCAGAACACTCACATGGAGCCTGTATTCATGTGCCTGAAAGCACAGATGTCAAACCAATGTAACGGAAGCGGCTCCGGTGGAGACACTGCAACCCGTTTAGAGCCATGGATTATCCTCAGATGGCTGCTTGGCAAAGCATTAAAAAGCCATGTGACCTGAATAAGCCAGACAAGACAGGGGGCATCAGGCCAACGCCAAAGCACAGCTTTGGTTACTGTATCGTATTACATCATTTCTACAGTACTTCCAAGTCTACTTTTGAGGTCTCAAAGCGTTTTACTGACCATGGGTCAGTGGTTCTGATGTGTGGATGGGAGAAGGATGTTGGTACCAGTGTCAACTATTACGGTTTAGTCAGAAGGGGGATGGGTTCAGTACTGGGGTCATGTGTGATGCCTAAAAGGTGTGCTCCAAGCATAACCAAGTGGCCTGTGTGCATGTTTTAAGCATGTGGCAGAAAGCAAGGAAGGTTGAGAACAGATTTGCAACCGGATCCAGTCTGGCACCAATGGGATTTTCACAAGGTGGGGCATCTGAAGTTAGCAGTATCCACCAGAAGAGGTGGTGTAAGTAGCTTCATCATCCATTAGCGTGACAGGACTGATACAGGCATTGGCTAGAGGAGATATGGAAATGGAGCCTTAGAGAATGTGCAAAACGTAGCAAATATGTCAGTCAAGAGTCCTTCAAAAAGGAAAGGTACCCACCCCCAAAGGAAAGTGGGTTAGGCAGCAAAAGACACTCTTCTGATTCATATGGAAAACCAACACAAGTTTAGGTAAAAAAAAGCGGTAGGAATATAAAGAAGCAAGTTTAACCTTGTAGTCGGTAAAACACCAAAATCCATTTTAATCATGTTCTGAAAATTCTAATGATGTCCTGAACTCCCATCCCCCACCTTTCCAGGATTGGCTGTTTACTGTATGTTCCTTTTTTAATTAATGTTGGGTGTGTTAGTGTTATTAATTATGATACAGAGTAGACAGCAAACTGCATTGTCAAAGTGAAGATCACATGTAAGAAACAACAGCCTAAGCCCGGCTTGATTTATAATTTCACTGTAAGCGCTGTTGAATGATATATTCCCTGTTGATTGTGGATGTTTACTCAATACTTAAAATATATAGCTTGCAAGACATGACATATGGTTCTTCTACAACCGACAGAGGATAACTTATTTATTACGCTGGTTAACACAGCAATTCCCAGAGGAGATTAAATATCTCTATCACCTGCAGAGCCCCCAGGGATCCATGGTGTTTGCTGAGATCTTCAAACTGGATATGGAACCAGTTGGGGCTCTACTCTCAAATATCTTCGAAATTCAACAAAGTGCTGATGGTACACCACTCCAACGCAAAGGCTTCTCTGCTCCACACATCTAACGCAGCCTGCACCTCACCTAGACTAGGTTGTTCAACCCAGCCTAGACCGAATTCCTGTTATTTGCAAAGAGCAAGAAATAGTTTAAAAGTGGCTCAAGGATATGACCGTGACGGTTTCGAACCACAACTTTCACCGAATGCGAATGACACCTGGATTTACCTTGGACACCAGCTTCACCCTCAAGGATCACTGGCAAACAAAAAACACTCAAACGTGGACTGTCTTTCTAAAGATATCAAAACAGCTTATTCCAGAAAGCGACTTTGGAAATGCTATTGAAGCCCTCATACTCTTGCATCTGGAGGTAAATCTCTATTTTATGGCCACACAGATTCCACACTGACTCCCCTTAAGGACATCACTGAGCAGCACATCCCTTCCAGGGCCTGAAGGGATAGGATCACATCACGCCCATCCTGATGGAACTCCACTGGATCGCTCCTCCAGCCCGCACCATCTGCAAAACCAGCTGCATCATTTAAAAAACCATCAGGACCAACACCCCACTTATCTTGCACACAAGCACACCCGATCTCTGGTGGATATTGGTACACCCGCGTTGAGGACACCATCAGACTGGAAACTAGAAAGTGTTAAAAAATAAAAATAAAAAAAAGAACAAAAAAAAGGCAGCAGGCCTTTTCCATCTATGCACCCAGGATATGGAACCTCATTCCTGTATCAATGAGGACTGTCCCAATGCTGCTCCAATGAAGAGGCACCTCCTTAAAGAATACTGTATCACAGTGCAGTAACCGTACATTTCCAGTTTCAGAACCCAGCTATACCTCTGCTATCATTCGTAGACTGTATGATTTTAATCGTGTACAGGGTCCCCTGCTTTGTGGTTAGGTTTGTGCTGTACACTTATCACATACATATATACCCTCACCACTCCAGTTAAATCTCTTCAAATTATAGATTGGTAAAGCCTATGAGACAACCAAGTAGTGAAATTAATATTTAAATCCAAGAAAGGCTTTTGTTTCCTGGCTGGCTTAAAACTGTCAGAGTGGATCAAAGAGTGCTTTTGTTGGCACCAAAGATCATTAGATGCAACTTGTAAGAATCAACATGAATTCCTGAACAGGTGATGCAACCTCTGCCATTTCATAAGAATAACTTTTGCTGTAATGCGGTATGCATGCACGTTGTATTCTATAACAACAATCCTGACTTTAAGAGTTTGTGGGACTGTAGAAATTGGTGTAACTACATACAGAATTTCCAAAACAATGTAATGGGAGCAATATCCTGCATGTCTGCTCTATCACCTATTCAGTAAGCACTTTGTAGTCATTTGGAGTTAAAGAGAGGTAGATAGATTTCCAAAGCTGACAGCAGCAACTGGAGATACCCTTTCACAACATATCTGATGAGATGCCAGTCGTGCAGGCCATGGTATCTACTGAGTCGATTTACAACCACATTCTCTTTCCCCTCTGAGTGAGATGCATAGTGAGAAATACCCTTTTACCAAGGTTCAAAAAACAGAGGTCTGGAACAAAGCATTGGGGTGTGCAGCACACATCTGTCAATGGAAAGAGATTGGAATGAGGTGGTCTAGGTTCAGAAAAATTCCCTGAGGTCCAAGATTTGACATGAAGAAACCTTCCATTTGCGTCCAGAGTGTAAAAAACATGGCAAAGGAAATAAAACCCTGTCTAAACAAAATCCAACCTGAAAAAAAGTCCACAGTGTAAACTACCATGTTGCTCAAACACTGTATCTTCTTTCAACTGCAACATTTTTATATAGAATTGCAGGCCAGTATTTGAAAACCCACAGTCAACAGCCCTTAAGCAGGTACGAGGCATGGGGTTGCGCAGGAAGCAATTAGCGAGAGAGAATGACCATGTAACAATAAATTCAAAAAAATTAAAAACACTCTTGAGGCTTGCTCTGAAACAGATGATATGTCTTCTTATAGCACTTGAGACTGAGGTAATTAGAAAAAGTTTGCATGTTAAGCGCGGGCACTGTGCACAGGTAGACCTGCGCTTCAAACTGTTTTACAATGTAGAGGCACATGAGTTAATGTCTTGCATTAGGGGGAAAGCAAAGGGCATAGAATTGCTTGTGAATGACCAAGATCGTGCCACTGCATATAATGCAGGCAAAAACAGAGGACCTCTACTTATTTAGGTGTCACAGTAAAAACGGGTCTTCTGGCGTGAGACTTGATGATGAACACATTTATAATGCAAGTAAAAGAGGCTACACACCTTCCTCTCCTCCATCTTGGTGCTGACAGTCTTCCATTTGCGCTCCAGAAGTGCCACATTCTGTTCAGCACTGCACTCGGGTGTCGGGTCCTCACGAGTTGACTGCATTAGTCGGCCCCTGTCCATCAGCTGTCTGTACATTTCCTCGTTAGTTTTGAATTCTGCATACAGCTCCTGTAAATGGAGTGGAAACATCAAATGAGAGTGCACTTGCTTAACCCCTTGCCATGACCTGAAACTGCAGCTTTCCAAGACTAGAGTACTACCACTGCTTGGATGAGCACCTGCTCACGCCAAACCACCACATTGCTCGAACTATGACTAAAGCCCATCCAACCCCAGGGTGGGCACCTGATGTAACCCCACCATCCTTTGTTTTTACCTCTTTTCCTACAGAAAAAAACAAGTATCTTGTCATATCTCCAGTGTGCTACTTCTGCCGCTGACCACCATCTCATTGCTAAATCGAAAGTCTTCCAACTTATGCCCTATGAACGGACATAAATCTCTGCCATAACCCTAATGCCTATAGGCTGCTTATCCATCTATTCCCCACTTGAACAAAGATTACAGGGCTGCTATGAAGACCCTGAAACACAGCTGGGGCACCGTACAGAAACTTGCCCAAGAGAGACTGAGGTGGAGGTCCTTCATTGCTGCCCTACATGCCAGTCGGCATAACAGACAATAAGTATTACTTGGCATGGCACCAGCTGCACACAAACTACAGATCAGTCACTCCCACCAAACCAAATTACACCCCTGTCCTCTCTCCAATATGTGGTGCCTGTTTGCATCCTCATACATATATCCTAAGCCTGTTCTTGAGAAACCAATCAATACAAACAGACTTGGCTGTCCAATTCATCAGGTCTAGACTAGTGGACCCAATTAGAGCACATAAAAGGAGAAGCCATATACTCTCAATTTTAGAATACCATCATAAGGATCTTCACTGAATTCCTAACAACTGAAGTGCTCCGCCTATGAGTGGGAAACCAGAACACTTTATAAGCGAAAGACTCAAAAGTGGGCAAATACACACAATGCATCAACCTGTGTAAATGCAGCATTTGCATTTACACACTTCTACAAATAAAAGTGGCACACTTCACTAATCTCAAATGAGAGGTCATTCGCTCTCTGGCCAAGACAGCAACCTTTGAAACGTCTAACTCCCCACCAACAAAAGAAAAATGCAAAACCCCTTACATTCAAAGCCTTAAAAAACATGGAAACTCAAGATTCTGAAAGTGAGCATCCATATAACGATGAATAATTCCTAAACCAAAGCATCAATTGTAGAATAAGCCACACCAAACAACCACATCTTAAAAAAGCAAGTTACTTACCTTCAGTAATACACTTTCTGGCAGGAACTTTAACTGCAGAGTCCTCACCATGTGAATTTCTCTCAGGGGAAGGGGGGGGGGTGGGGGCGCCGAAGTGACCCCCGGGAAGCGAGACATATGTAGTACAGGCCAAAAGCCGTCAACCAGAACACAGGAGAACACCAGGAATATCCAAGCCCCCCTGGAACACAAGGCAGAGGGCCAGGCCGAAACGTCAGATATTAAGGTGGAAACATCAAGACACAACACCGTAGACGGCATGACAAAAGTCGGTCTGGCGATCCAGAGGCTGAAGAGGGAAGGCGAAACACACAGAAGCAGATATCCCGCAGGAACAAAGGGTAAGATGTACGACAGGCGAGCTCTGCAGAAGATATATAGATCATTATGGGATACTGAGCAGGACAGAACCAAGCGGTATACAGCGACGAAAGGAAAAGCGAGGAACCCGAGAAGGTATCTCACCCGCCCAGCTTAGGACAGAGCTATACAATAGCCTACAAGTACCCCACCTAGGGTATGACACGTCCCCAAACAAAACAGGGGAACACCTCTTAGGGAAACCCACAGCAGAGGTCAAGAACATAAAAGACCTGTGGATATCACCACAGGCGGCTTACCAATCAGCCAAAAAATACACAGAAGGTCCAACGTGAGGACCTATACGGTTTCACTAACAGCCAAAAATCACTCACCACAAAAGCTGAAGGGCTGTAACAGCAGTCAAAAGTACAGAGGGGCCAACTTAAGGACCCTGCAGGCATACCAAGCCACACACAGCACACAGACGGGCAAACCGAAACACTCGGCCCCAAAGAGAAAGGTGGGATAAACGCCTCCCATAAGACACCTGAGCACCGACAAGTCGAAGCTTACAGAGGGGAGGAGGACGGAGCCCTGCAAGGAGACGTTGAATAGCGGAGTCCACGTGGGTGTTAAATAAAATAATCCCATCAAAAGGCAGGTCAACAAGATGCTCCCGAATATTCTCCGGAAAGATGCTATCCCGTAACCAAGCATGGCGGCGGAGGGACACAGAACTCGCCATAGCGCGAGCGAGAGAATCAGAGACATCCAAGGCCGAACGGAGAATAAATGCAGCTAACTCCTGACCATCCCGCACATGGTGCTGCAGATCAGCGCGGGCACCTTCGTGGGAGGTGTGAGACATAAGGGACTCCGCGGAATACACAGGTCGGAGGTAGCCCTAGCCAACACACAAAGTGTGCTGAGCGCGCGCAGAGCAGCACTAGTGGAAGCGAAAATGTTACACCCACAGGACAATCCCCGGGCCTCCCGTGACGGAGGGAGCAGCTCCGAAGGCAAGGAAGGAAAAGCAGTCTGCAGGACAGGGCCCTGAGCAGAGGGGTGGGAAAAAAAGGCAGACTGGATTGTGCGGGGTAGGACGGTGGCGGTGAAGAAGCGGCTGAGGCACCGGATCCCCCGTAGCAGGACGCCACCGGACCACCAGAAGAGAGTTGTGGAACGAAGCTTTAAAAGGAAGAAGCGGCTCCCCTCCACCAGAGCCCTGGTGGAGAACCTCCAACAAGTGGTCCGTTGGGAGTGGAGCGACCGGGTTGCCCAATTGCAAAATGCCGGTGGCCGTGGAGATGGCCCAGACAAAGGCTACACTCGCCTCCGTAGGACATCGTGGGGGGGAGAGCAACTCTTCCGTGGGCTAAGGCTGCAAACTAAGCCGCCCGTCCCCGTGCCCTGCTGGAGGAAGAAACAGCCAGCCCCTGTAGGACGGAAGACCCATGGACGAGTGAGGGCCTGAGGGGTCTCCGGAGAAGGCGAAGAAGCCTGCAGGGCAATCAACTGCATGGTGCGGAAGAGCGGGTCCGGGGGCTGTGGACGACACCCAGCTGATCCTCTCCCTCACCAACGACCCCGCAACAGCCAGATCCAACCTCCAGGAAGGAATGAGAGACGTCGCGGAATGGTTGAAGCTCAGCCGGCTGAACCTGAACTCAGATAAGACGGAAGTCCTCATCCTGGGAACATCCTCCTCCGCCTGGGACGACTCCTGGTGGTCCTCTGCCCTGGGATCCGCTCCAAAGCCATGCTCGCAACCTGGGCTTCATCCTGGACTACTCCCTCACTATGACCAAGCAAGTCAACGCCGTCTCGTCATCCTGCTTCAACACCCTGCGCATGCTCCGAAAGATCTTCCGGTGGATCCCCACCGACACCAGGAAGACGGTCACCCAGGCCCTCGTCACCAGCCGACTGGACTACGGAAACACCCTCTACGCTGGAACCACAGCCAAACTACAGAAAAAACTCCAGCGCATACAGAACGCCTCTGCACGACTTATCCTGGACCCCCCCGCTTCAGCCACATCTCTCCCCAGCTGAGAGACCTGCACTGGCTCCCCATCAGCAAGAGGATCACGTTCAGACTCCTCACCCATGCACACAAGGCTCTCCACGACATGGGACCCACATACCTCAACAACCGCCTCACATTCTACACACCCACCCGCCACCTCCGCTCCGCCAGCCTCGCCCTCGCCACCGTCCCGCGCATCCGCAAGACCACCGCCGGAGGAAGATCCTTCTCCTACCTGGCGGCCAAGACATGGAACTCCCTCCCCACCCACCTACGACTGACCCAGAACCATCTCTCCTTCAGGAAACAGCTCAAGACCTGGCTCTTCGAGCAGTAGCGGATCCCCCTCCCCCCCAGCGCCTTGAGACCCTACGGGTGAGTAGCGCGCTTTACAAATTCATTGATTGATTGATTGATTGACATGGAGATGGCGTAGAACCCGCCCTGGAAGCCGCCGGGGAAAAGGCAACAATACGGCGTCCAGTCTCCGGTGAAGAGGAGACAAGGAGACGACAATACTCCGGAGAGGAAGGGACATCCGGAGAAGAGTCGACGATCTGACGTCGGGGGGAAGTCCGCCACGGGCACCGGTGTGTCCTTGATCGGCACCAAAGTGTCCACCAGGGGTGCCGAGTCGATCACCACCACCACGTGCCTCATCGGAGAAAGAAACGGGGTCGGAGCCTAAGCGGCCAATGAACGGCTCCGAAAAGGCGCCGGCTCGACCTCCAACAAGGCAGCTGCCTGCACAGAGGACAAAGAGGGACTCGGGGTGCCTCCCCGAGTCCCTCTTGGTCCTCCACCCGCGGCGCTGCCAGGACCGGGGAGGAAAGCAGTCTACGCCGGACAAGCGTCGGCTCGTCCTCCGTCAAGACAGCAGCCTGCCCAGAGGACCGAGGGGGACCTCCTGCAACACCACAGGGAACCCCGCGGGGTTTTGCGGCGAGGCAGGGACGCCATGGGTCGAAGAGGGGAACCCCTTAGGGCCGCACCTCGACGACATCACACCTCCAAAACCTGAAGCCGAACTCGTCGGTGCCAGAAGTGAAGCCGCCGGCAAGTCCGCAGAAGGCCCCGCGCATGGCGAGGGATCCGCGGACGTCTCAGGAAGAGGTGGTGGGCCCAAAGAAGCCTGCAGAGCCGTAGCGTAGGCCTTCATTTGGGCCCTTGTCGCCCCAATGCCAGGAAACGGTGGATAGGGTGGCGACGGGTGAGGGCGCACGTCCCCAGAGGGACCTGCGACCTCTGCAGAATGAGGACAGGGCCTCGGTGGCAAGCTACAGGACTTACCGGCGGGCGAGCGGTGCCCGTGGGGCCTCGGTAAAGAACGATGCTGCAGCCGGAATCGGCGGCTTCTGGACCCTTCCGAGGTAGGGGACGGACGCTGTGACGAGACCGATCTGGACAAGCGGGTCGAAAGCAATTTCATCCGGCGCTCCCACCGGGACTTCGGCTTGAGATGCTGACAAGCGTCGCAGTCCGTAGAATCATGGTGCTCGCCCAAACACCATGCGCAAGTACTTGGAGAACAGACGCTTTATTCGATCTACGTAATGACCATAATATCGTCATACGTGAAGCTGTTAAGGGGGGCAATGTTGTCATTTTAAATAAAGATGATTATCTGGGTGAACTGAATAGACAACTGGACAATGAGATCTGTTATGAGAAATTGAGAGGGAATCCCATTCCTGAAATTTAGTGCAATATTAATGCACATCTGAGGGAATGGCATGAGACATGTCTCCTGTCAGATAAGGAACATTTGTACTTAAAAGTGGAGAATTCGAGGTTTCCCTGTATTTACTCGCTCCCAAAATTCCATAAGACCTTATTAAATCCCCCCGGAAGACCAATCATTTCTGGAAATGGGGGGCCCACAGAATGCCTTGCAGAATATATAGATGGTTACCTCCAACCTCATGTGAAAAACTATTTGAACTCCTATTTGAAGGACAGCCGAGATGTCCTGGACAAACTGGAGGACTTCAGCTGGGACAGCGAAGACCTTCTTTAACTATGGACGTTGAAAGTCTATATACGTGCATACAGCTGAGAAACGGATTGGAAGCTCTGAGATTCTTCCTATACAGAAGAAGTGCTAGTCATCTTGACCACACCCAAATGCTGATAGAGAAGACAGAATTAATTCTAACAATGTCTTTCTACACAATGGGGTGTGGTTCCTCCAAAGACCGGGAACAGCGATGGGTTCAAGGTTTGCTCCATCTTATGCAAACGTTTTCATGGGTTTGTACGAGGTGGAGCATACCTATGGGAGGGGAACCCGAAAAAAGATTGACAAAATCATCTTCTACGGTCGTTATATTGACGACATTTTGATGTTTTGGAATGGGAGTGTTGAAACCTTGAAGGAATATTATGCTTATCTGAACACCAATAGATTCAATGTCAAGCTCACAATGACTTACAATGAGAGAGAGATTGACTTTCTTGATCTCAGATTGTATGTCAGACATGGGAAAATTGAAAGTAAGATCTTTAAAAAACCAACAGCATGTAACAGTGTGTTACACGCTGCAAGCTACCATCCTCGGAGCACCTTTAACGCCATACCCTATGGCGAAATGGTTAGGGCTCGAAGGAATTGTAGCGAGGATATTGAGTTCTTACACACTTTACAAGAAATTAAGTTGAATTTTAAAGCTTGTGGTTATGAAAATACGTGCCTGGAGAAGGCAGAGATAAGAGCTAAGGCACTAAACAGAAAGCAGACCCAGACAGCCAATATAAACACTTCAAAGAACAATAAAAAGAAGATGGAATCTAAAGACCATGTTTTGTTTATTACGAAGTTCAATCAACGAAGCAATCACATCTATAATCTGCTGAGAATGAATTGGGCAATGTTGAGTATGGATACAAGTCCATCAGATACTGTCCCACACAGACCTAGGGTGGTTTACCGCAAAGGCAATACTATTAAACAAAAGTTGTGTCCTAGCTATGCAAGGACATGGGACGCTAACAAAGCCATAAGCACATGGTTACGTACAAAACCTAATGGCTTTTATGTATGTGGCAATTGTTCAATGTGCCGATTGGGTAGGAACAAAATCTTGGAATTCATGTACAATACCAACAAGATCTATAACATTGTATCTTTCATCAACTGTAATACTACACATACAATATATGTCATAGGCTGTGCATGTGGGAAGATCTATATAGGCAGCAGCAGCATACGCTGCAATACAGGAACATGTGCGTGCAATAAAACATCAGGATGAGAGATATCCCATTGCAACGCACATTAAGGAAGAACATCCGGACAGACGTCTGGTTTCATGTCATAGAATGTCTGGATGCAGGAGAGAGGCAGTAACAGGGAACTCCTCCTCCGTCAGAGAGAGGCGAAATGGATATGTAGGCTGCTAACAGTGCAGCAGGGTCTGAACAGCAACTCAGAAATGCACTATTTTCTATAGTGCATTTCCACTTTGGCTAAGCTTGAATCTACACCATTGATGAGAGTGTTTGGTATGAATAATATCCTGCAATATCATATAATATTCTGACAGGCATGTTACATATATTGTTGCATGGATATACTGTCCAAAACCCATAATGAACTGTCACATTGTCATGTGGATTTACTGACTAGTCTGATAACCAATTGAAGATTTTTGTGACATGACAACTTGGTTTAAAATGGTGAATGAGAATGTCCCTGAAGTCGGGAATTGTCATCATTCATACTGTGTGGTCTGACATTGTAGGTACTTGAATGAAGAACTATGTACACAAGGCTATTGTTTTAAGCAAAGATTACCATCTTGCATGTATGC
The DNA here is from genome assembly GCF_964204655.1 of Triturus cristatus. Lineage (NCBI taxonomy): Eukaryota > Metazoa > Chordata > Amphibia > Caudata > Salamandridae > Triturus > Triturus cristatus. The sequence continues at coordinate 581,690,119 of NC_140584.1, forward strand.
TAACAAACATTATGTTACACAGTGTAATGGATGATCATTGGTATACACAGTTATGCTGTAAACATTTGAAAGCTATAGACACGATCAACAACTGAAGATATGATATGCAAATATAACAAGCATCATACTTCCTTTTACTATGGCCATAGATCAGAGAGGGTTGTAACATTATGAAATGATAAATACTGTTACCATATAGACTAAATGTTGGAATAATTTGTTGTGACTCTTACCTGTAAGTTAAATTGTGGACAAGTAGATTTGTCACACTTTGTCGTCGATTTGACGACCTTTATATAAAATTATTGTATTGTAGTTAAGCATTATAAATAGGAACGCTTCACATCGGTGTATAATAATTATGGTCGAGGGCTCCATCTTCTGATGGTTGCCCTTGAACTGCGTGTCACGTGTAACTTTTGCGTTACAATGCTGAAGAAAAAACGTATGCGGTCATGCTCTTAATGTCCGAGCTGTTTTCTAAAAAATAAACTTGTAAATAATATATTTAAGCCCTTACTGGCTAGTGATTAATCTTAGGATGGCCATCAGAAGCATAATTAAGTTCTTTCAGATCACCTATAGTGTGAAGAACACATTAAAAGATGGCGGAGCTACATGGTCGCTCTGAACCGAACATCACGTGTAACTTTTGCGTTACGAGGTTGATGAAACAACTTATGCGGTTGTATTCTAGATGTCTGAGTGGTTTTCTAAAAAAACGGGTGTGTAAATAATACATACAAGCCGTCACTGGCTAGTGATTAATCTTAGGATGGCCATCGGAAGTAGGAACATTATCTTCCTTAGATCACTTACAATGTGAAGAACACACTAAAAGATGGCGGAGCTGCATGGTCACTCTGCTTATCTGTGGCGCATGCGCAAATGCGGGAGGTAGGGTTTAAACCCCCCCTATCTTTGAAATCATCTTGACGGCGCTGCACACAGAAGGAGGGACACTTTGCCCGGAATGCATTCTATGGTGAGCCAACTTGGGAATAATGAACTAACTAATTACATCTTATGGCCATGGGATTATGGGTCAGAAAATGACTTTATATACGAGTAAATGAAATAGTCAGTCAGCGTTTGAATGCATGTACTTAAGAGCATGCCGGTATAGGTTAAGCGATTTTATATACTACATCGGCTCCCTAAGGATGCGAGAGCATAAGACGCTGAACCACTTAATGAGCATACTAGTAAATATGTATTTATCACAACCAATACCTTGACATCTTAAGTCACTTATGTTTAAGTGAACGCCTACGCGAGTTTATCGGGAAAGACTAATATTCATTGTTCGAATTCATGATGTCAGTATCGAAAGTCATTCTGACGTTTAACTGCACGCATTTGTGGCCTCACTGGTGGAGGTGCAGAGATTATGCGTACTATATAGGCTTATCTTTAATACTATGAGAGACTATAGTAACGCACATATGAGTTTGTCTAATAGTGTACATGTATTGACTCTGATTATGATGAAGGTCCCGCAACTTAGGTATATTGCATGCTTCATGGGCCGTTTCATTTTTCTTATGACTATAAATTTGAGTGCTATTTTGGGCACACATAAAAGGGCAAATTGGTGAAAAGTTAACCACCAATTTTATAATGTCGGTCTCTAACTATGTACATGCACAAGCAAATACCTGACTTCAATGGTGAAGATATAATAATACAACACTAAATGTGTCCCTTTCATAGAATATTTATAGATAATGGGGACAATATAGCCGGACATAATAATGGTCCGGTACATATTTTAGTGGGACCTCGAGATCAAGGTATTGAGCAATCGCGAATGGGTTAGATTATTTTACGCTCATTCCATTTTGCTCAACATAGGACATACGTGACCCCCGTCTTTTTATCTTATTTTATTTCTACTAGATTTTTGGGTCGACCATGTCCTGATGTCACCTAAGGGGTGCCTTCGATAAAAACCGGCCAAACCTTGGATCTTAGTACACAACAAACCTGGGACCTTAATAAGCAAGCACAGGTATGAGACTTGGTACACTAACTGAGAGGGGTATGTTAACCTTATGGGATTTGATGATTGACCATGAGCCATTCGTGCAGCCTTTGGTGCTGACATTATTCTGAATGGTACATTTTGTTGGCATGGTGTTTAGAAGACATACTTTATTTGTCCTGTCCAGTGCACCCAATCGCACATACCGACTTAAGATTTTATTTTGTTTATGTCTTGCAGCTAGGTGATGCTGCTATTAGGGTGAGGGTACGTCGCCGACATCTTACGCGCACAAGAAGCACACGTCTTGAAACCCGAAGGCATTGCACACTGTTCCCAATGCAAAGGCATTAAAAGAGGCCTGTAAACAGGTCAAGGGAACTCACTCTGGATCCGCGTTGCACGTGGAAAAGAAGAAAACTGACGTCAGCGTGCCGGGGTGGGACTTATGTGACCTCGATGACGTCATGTACGCGGATGACGTCAGGGCGGGGTCACATGGTGCCACCCCCAGCGAGCAGAGATGCTGTGGCAAAACAAATTCCGGATCCAGTCTCACGCCTGGGGATAATTCTACGTTAAGGAATCTGCGGTTAGTAGTCTCTATCAGATGAGGCAAACATAGCTGCCTGACAGATGTTGTGCAAGGGAACTCCCCGTCCCAAAGAAGAAGTGCCAGCTGTTCCCTTGGTAGAATGGGCAAGTAGCCCCACCGGAGGCTCCTTTTTAGCCAAAGAATAACATGCCTTAATGTACAAAGCGACCCACCGAGAGATGGTCCGCTTGTACACGGCCCGACATTTCTGGGCGCCCACGTAGCCAACAAAGATTGGTCATCCATCCAGTACTATTGTGTGCGGCTGAGGTAGAATTAGAGCGCATATTTTAGGTCCAGACGGTGGAGCATCTCTTCCTCTTTTGAAGGATGCGGAGGCGGAAAGAAGGTGGGCAAAGTGATGGTCTGCCCAATGTGAAAGGCAGAGACAACCTTTGGCAGAAAAGATGGACGAGTCCTTAGAATAACTTTTGTCTGGATGGACAGAGAGAAAAGGAGGTTTAGAAGAAAGAGCCTGGAGCTCACTCACTTTTCTGGCAGAGGTGATGGCAACCAGGAAAGCAGTCTTTAAGATGAGAAGACGAAGAGGAAAGTTGTGAAGTGGCTCAAAGGGTGCACACATCAGATAGGTCAGAACCAGGTTCAAGTCCCACTGAGGCATTATGAAAGGAACAGGAGGGAAAAGATGAGTAATGCCTTTTACGAATCTATTTACAACAGGGGACTTGAAAAGGGAAGGCTGATCAGGAAGCCGTAAAAAGGCTGAAATGGCCGAGAGATAGCTCTCGACAGTGCCCAGAGCAGAGCCCTGCTGGGCCAAAGAAAGGAAAAATAGAAGGACCTCTGAAAGAGGAGCAGAAAGGGGATCCACAGCCTTTGCTGTGCACCATGCCACAAATTTATTCCACCTGCAGGCGTATACAGTTTTAGTGGAGGGACGCCTGGCTGCCAAGATAACACCACAAACTTCAGGAGGCAGGGCAAAAAACGTCAACTACCGCCGCTCAATCTCCACGCAAGGAGGTGGAGGCTGGACAGGTTCGGGTGGAGAACCCTCCTCTGCTGCTGCGACAGAAGATCCTCCCGAAGAGGCAGTCGGAGCGGGGGATCGATCGCTAAGCTGAGTAGCTCGGGATACCATCCTCTTCGAGCCCAGTCCGGAGCCACAAGAATGACTTGGAACGTTCGCGCTTGATCATCTTCAGCATTCTGGGTAGGAGTGGTATAGGCAGAAAGGCGTATAGTAGACTGCAATTCCATTCCCGACGAAAAGCGCCGCCTAGAGAGTGCCGCCTTGGAAATTCCAGCGCGCAGAACTGATGACATTGCGCGTTCTCTTCGGTGGCAAATAGATCTAACCAAGGCTCTCCAAACTGCTAAAAGAGACCTTGCGCCACGTCCGAGATCAGACGCCATTCGTGATCCATCATGCACCGGCGGCTGAGTTCGTCCGCCCTGGCGTTCAGAGAACCTGCCAGGTGTTGAACAACCAGGGACACGACCTGATGTTCCAGCCATGTCCAGAGGCGCAGAGCTTCCTGACAGAGGGTCCACAACCCCACCCTCCCTTGTTTGTTGCAGTACGACATGGCGGTGGTGGTGTCTGTGAACACCTGCACTACTCTCCCCACGACAGAGGGAAGGAATGCTTTCAGTGCAAGTCGGATCGCCCGAAGCTCCAGAAGGGTGATATGGGGTCGGGACTCCGCCGAAGACCAGAGGGCCTCTGATCTCCACCTCTCCCATGTGGCCTCTCCATCCCAGAAGGGACGCGTCCGTCACAACTGTGTGTTCTGGTTGGGGAAGGGAGAGGGATCTGCCATTAACCCAATCACGATTTGTGAGCCACCACTGCAATTGTCATGATGTGCCTTCCGAGATCTTGATGTCGTCGGACAGGATCCCCTGATGCTGTGCCCACTGGTACTTCAGATCCCACTGCAGAGCCTGCATATGCCATCTGGCATATGCCATCTGGCAGGATCCACTAGCAGGATGCAGGAGGCCATCAGGCCCAGTAGCTGGAGGGTTATCCTGACCCAAACCCGGGATAGAGGCTGAAAGATCAGAATCATAGCCTGAATATCCTGGACTCGCTGCTCGGGAGGATAAACCCGAAACCGTGCAGAGTCCAGGACCGCTCCGCTGAAGAGGAGCTTCTGAGAGGGGATCAGGTGCGACTTCGGCACGTTGATGGAAAACCCCAGCAAATGCAGGAGGTCGGTCGTGGTCTGGAGGTGGGAGACAACAACCTGGTGCAAGCTCACCTTCAACAGCCAGTTGTTGAGATAGGGAAAGACTGGAACCCCTGATCTGCGCAGATGAGCTGCAACCACCGCCATCTCTTTCGTGAACACCCGAGAGGCGCTGTTAAGGCCAAAGGGGAGCACGGTAACTTGAAAATGCATGTGGCCTACCGTGAACCGTAGGTAACACCTGTTGGCTGGCAGGATGTGGAAGTAAACGTCCTGCAATTCCAACCCTGCCCTCCTGTCTCTAGGGTCGAGGGCCGACAGGACCTGAGCTAACGTCAACATTTGGAACTTCTCCTTCAGGAAGAAGCGGCTGACGTCCCTGAGATCCAAGATAGGATGCAGGCCTTTTTCCTTCTTGGGTACCAGGAAGTAGTGGAAATAACAAACGCAACCTACTTCTGACACAGGGCCTCGCTCAATAGCTCCCTTGGCCGAGAGAGCCACAACTTCCTGACGGAGAAGGGCCAAGTGATCCTCCGACATGCGGTGGTGTTGGTGGCATGGAGGGAGGGGTAATCTCGAAGGGGAGGGAGTAGCCCCTTTGGACTATCTGCAAAACCCACCTGTTCGACGTGATGTTGTGCCAGTGGGGGAGGTGAAGGCGGATCCTCCTGCCCACTGGCAACTGGTGGCCCTGAAAGCTCGGACTAGGAAGCTTTGGAGGCTGCTGCAGAGGGGGCACTGGTGGACTGGCCCGCCTGATGGCGCCAAGACCCACGGCGCTAGGTCCAACGTCCCCGGCCGTGCAGAGGCTGGGTAGCTTGCACCTGCCTGTGGCCCTGGCGGGAACATTGTGGGGCACCCCTTCCGTAGCCTCGAAAAGGGTGAAAGGCGGACTGAATGGGGCGAGAGGTGGAAGCGAGGCCCAAGGATCTGTCCGTAGCTCTAGAGTTCTTGAAGCTCTCGAGCGCGTTGTTCACCTTGTCACTAAATAGGCAACGGCCATCAAACAGCATGTCCAAAAGGGTCGATTAGACATCCCAGGAGAAGCCAGTGGACTTCAGCCAGGGGTTGTGCCTCAAGGCTACTGACGTAGAAATCGTTCTACCCAGCGAGCCGGTGGATCCATCCCACATCGAATGGCGAACTTTGCTGCTTCTCTAACTTCTGCGACCACACGGGAGAGAGCGGCCTGGGCCTCTTCCGGGCACTGTGGCAGCGCTTGCTGATTTGTGTCCCACACAGAGTGGGTGTACCGGCCCAAGAGACATGCGGTGTTCACTGACTGCAGTCCTAAGCTGGCAGAAGAAAACATCATCTTCCCAAGATCGTCCAGCTTCTTGGATTCCCTATCTGGGGGAGTAGTAGAGAAAGAGTCTTTGGATGTTGAGGCTCCGACCACCAAGCTCTCGGGGGTAGAGTGTTGGGAAAGGAAAATTGGGTCGCCTGAGGCCGACCATAGGAAGCTCAAGGCCTCAGCTGCCCTACGCAACACCACAGCATAGGAGGCTCCCTCCTCCGTGGCCACGGTAGGGAGAGAAAGCATACCAAGGTCTGGGGAGGTATCCAGACCACTGGCCTCACCCAACTCCTCTCTCCAGTCCGGCTCTTCAAGCTGGTCTGCCAGAGGGTCAACAGACCCCTCCCAGTCCTCCTCACCCTCCTCTGGCTGCCACTCATGGCGATAAGGACCGTCAGGTTATAACAGTGGTACAAAAGTACCGTCCGGCACCGGCGTCAGTTGACGCCGGTCCTGCTCTGTGTCCAAACCGAGGGGGAGGACCGGGTCGACGCCAGCCGTAGACACAACCGGCGTCGGAAGCGGTGGACGCATCATCAGAGGAATCAGTGCCGGGGGAGGTGTGAGGTCGACCGGCATTGAACCGGATCCCGGCCTGGATCCCTGCGGCGCCGAGGCGGGAGCCGCCGGCATCAAAGGCCTAGAGCCCCCAGCCGACTCCACAGGGCCTGAAGGCGCGCCGGTGGAGTCGGGTTGCCCAAAGATGGAGTGAAGGGCTTCTTAAAATACACAAAGCTGGGCAGGGGACGCTCCCGGAAGAACAAGTTACTTACCTTCGGTAACGATGTATCTGTAAGAAACATTAGTTAGATTCCTCACCTTAGAATATCCCCAGGCGTCAGACTGCATCCGGAAGATTTTTCGTCAGCAATACCCCTTGCGCGTCGCTAGGCGTCGTCTGCGGCTCCGCGTCCGTCGTCGGCGTCGTGCGCCGGAATGACGTCGGAGTACTTGGACGCCGCCCTCGCGCGCTGACGTCAGTTCTTGTACATAGCCTTCCGCGCCAGGAACGCAGAGCCATGCAAGATACCGACACTGGTGCCAAAAAATTCTAGGGCCCTGAAAGGGATAGCCTTAACCCTAGATGTCAGTTCGCAGAACGGGGAGGATGGGTGGGTCAGTGAGGAATCTAACTAACTAATGTTTCTTACAGATACATCGTTACCGAAGGTAAGTAACTTGTTCATCTGAAAGAAACACGTTAGTTAGATTCCTCACCTTAGAATAGATACCCAAGCAATACCATCCCCGGAGGTTGGTCTGCGAACCAAGATCACACCAGAAAGTCCTGGAGGACAGAACGGCCAAAGAAGCCATCTCTCCGGACTTGGCTGTCAAGGCAATAATGCCTGGCAAACGTGTGTAGCGAAGCCCACGTCGCCGCCTGACAGATGTCCTGCAAAGGGACACCCTGTCCCAAAGCAGTAGTAGCCGCTGTGGCCCGAGTAGAATGGGCGCGCAGCCCAACAGGAGGGTCCTTTTTTGCCAATGAATAACAGATTTTGATGCACAAAACGACCCACCGAGAGATGGTCCGTTTGTGCACAGCTTTCCCCTTCTTAGCACCCACGTATCCAACGAAAAGTTGGTCGTCCACCCGAACTGCTTTGTGCGGTCCAGATAAAAGGAGAGCGCACGTTTTGGGTCCAGACGGTGGAGCCTCTCTTCCTCTTTGGAAGGATGCGGATGCGGAAAGAAGGTAGGCAAGGTGACAGACTGCCCAAGGTGAAATGGAGTCACCACTTTAGGAAGAAAGGAAGGACGAGGCCGAAGGACAACCTTGTCCGGATGAACAGATAGAAAAGAAGGCATTTATGATAAAGCCTGGAGCTCACTCACCCGTCTAGCCGAGGTGATGGCCACCAGAAAAGCAGTCTTAAGCGTCAGCAGACGAAGAGGACAATTATGAAGAGGCTCAAAGGGAGCGCACATTAGAAATGTGAGAACAAGATTTAAGTCCCACTGAGGCATTACAAAAGGGACAGGAGGGAACGTGTGAGTAATGCCTTTTAGAAAGCGTGTAACTACAGGGGACTTGAAAAGAGAAGGCTGATCAGGAAGCCGCAAGAAGGCAGAGATGGCAGCAAGATAACCTTTCAGGGTGCCCAGGGCAGAGCCCTGCCGGGCCAAAGAAAGAAGAAACAGTAGAACCTCAGAAAGAGGGGCGGAAAGGGGATCCACAGCCTTTGCTGTGCACCATGCCACAAATTTGTTCCACCGGCAGGCATATACCGTCTTTGTGGAGGGACGCCTGGCTGCCAGAATGATATCACAGACTTCAGGAGGCAAGTCAAATGGCATCAACTGCCGCCGCTCAATCTCCACGCATGGAGGTGGAGGCTGGACAGGTTCGGGTGGAGGACCGTCCCCTGCTGCTGCGACAGAAGATCCTCCCGAAGGGGCAGACGTATCGGAGGATCGGTCAACATACTGAGTAGCTCGGGATACCAGTACCTTCGTGCCCAATCCGGAGCCACCAAGATGACTTGGGCCCGGTCGTGCCTGATCTTCTTCAGCACTCTGGGCAGAAGTGGTATAGGCGGAAAGGCGTACAACAGACCGCAACTCCACTCGTGACGAAAAGCGTCGCCGAGCGAGTGCCGCCTTGGAAATTCCAACGCGCAGAACTGCTGACATTGCGCGTTCTCTTCGGTGGTGAATAGATCTAACCAAGGCTCTCCCCACTGCTGAAAGAGACCTTGCGCCACTTCGGAGTTCAGACGCCATTCGTGATCCATCATGCACCGGCGGCTGAGTTCGTCTGCTCTGGCGTTCAGAGAGCCCGCCAGATGTTGAACCACTAGGGTGACGCCCTGGTGTTCCAGCCACGTCCAGAGGCGCAAAGCCTCCTGACAAAGGGTCCACGACCCCACCCCGCCCTGTTTGTTGCAATACCACATGGCGGTGGTGTTGTCCGTGAACACCTGCACGACACTTCCCCTGACAGAGGGAAGGAAGGCTTTCAGTGCAAGTCGGATCGCTCTCAACTCCAACAGGTTGATGTGGAGGCGAGACTTCGCCGGAGACCAGAGACCTCTGATCTCCGCCTCTCCCATATGGCCACCCCATCCCAGGAGGGACGCATCCGTCACTACGACATGCTCCGGTTGGGGAAGGGTGAGGCTCTTGCCCTTGACCCAATCGCGGTCAGTGAGCCACCACTGCAACTGCCGTGCAGTGCCCTCCGAGATCAAGACATGGTCGGACAGGTTGCCGTGATGCTGGGCCCACTGAAACTTCAGGTCCCACTGCAGAGCCCGCATGCGCCGCCTGGCGTGATGCACTAGTAGGATGCAGGAGGCCATCAGTGTGAGAAAGTGGCTCTGTATATACTGTTCCCTAATAGGTACAGGGTGTACAGAGTCCACAGTCCCCCAGGGCCTGATAGAGGTTAAAGTTAGGTATGACCTTACTCTCTAAGTGGTAGCTTGGTCGAGCAGTAAGGCAGTACCAGAGGACCGTGTAAAGCATTTGTTGTACACACTCAGTCAGCAAATGGTCTCACACACTCAATAACTGAACTCTAGGCCAATGGTTTATATATATAAAATATATGCTTGTTTTATTTTTAGAACCACAAAGGGAATAAAAATATACTTTCTCAGAATGAGAGGTTGAATATAAATACTTTTGCAATAAGCAATGGATTTTTGTAAATAGTCACAGTTGGTTGCAATAAACAATCCTGTTTCCTAAACATAACAATGCATTGAGCTCAATGGTAAATTCAGGTTATTTGTAATAAATTACTTTTCACATTACTTTTGGAATTCCAGGTCTGGCTCCTAGATCCAGCCCTGGGACAATATTCAGAATCAAGTGGTGAAAGTCGACTTAATTACTGTACTGATTTTTAAATAATATTTAGCTATTTCAAAAGTTGACACTTAGAAAATATTTCAAAGAAAACATTCAATGGATCTCTATGGCAAGAAATTCAAGTTGCAGGTAGAGTACTTTATCGTTACTTTTGTAATCCAGGTCTGAGTACCTAGACTCAGCACTGGGGTCTTTATCGGAAACAGGTAAGTAATTACGTTTGCAGAAATGGTATGATTTTAAAAGAATATTTCAAGATTGCAGAAATCAACACTTAAAAGAAATTTCACAGAAAAGCAGTCAATGGTTTCCTATGGGAGAAAATTGGGTTACTGGTAAGTATAGATGCGAGTATTCTTCCGAGCTAGTGCTGGGCACCAAGATCCAGCACTGTGAGCCCACCTGAGAACAGGTGAGTTTTTGCGTTTTTGTCGCTCGGCTGTTTTTTAGTGAATATTTGAAGATTTGAAAAGTCCACACTTAGACGAAATTTCAAGAAAAAGCCAGTCAATGTTACACGATGTAGAAAATAGAGTTAGCGGTTTTCAGGTAAGTTCTCAACTGGCAAAGGTGGGGTTCTGGGCATAGACTCAGGAGTCCCCCAAGGTCAGATAGGCACAGTTAGTCCACCCTCAGCGCCTCAAGATCAGCCGGGTGCAGAGAGAGTTAGGCCCAATGTTAGCCTATGAGGAATAGGGGGGCCTGGCTTGGTGGCTGCTGACTAGCGGGCCACGCGGCTGTGGGTGCTGGGCTCCTGGTCACTCACTCAGGGCAAGTGGGGAAGTAGGCTAGTGTAGAGATTGCACTGCCAGGGCCACTCAGGCGGCTGGGTGCAGGGTGCTTTTGAGCCGTCGGGCGCTCAATGGAAATCAATGGGAATGTTCCGGTTAGGAAAAAAGGCTGCAAGGTCGGGGACGAGGATGCTTCCGGTGCCACCACCACTTCGAGAGGTAAGTTGGGTAGTTGTAGGTTAGGTGGGTACCCCAGGATTGGGCACAGGGGGCCGCAGGGTGCCGCGTGCAGGGGTGCCTTTTGGTGTCGGGAACCTTACCCTCTGATGATCGCGGTTGGGGGGGGCACCTTGTTCCGAGGCTGCAGGCTTCTTCCGGAATGTCGAGGGGGGTCCTTGGGTGCCGGACTCAGGGTCACAGTCGCCGTGGGGTCGTCCTCAGGGTCTTTGTCCACTCCTGCACTGGCCAGGCTTGGCTGGTGCAGAGTGTGCTGGGTTCGCGGTTCCGGGCTGCTGCCAGGGGTTAGAAATAGATTTCTGAGTAGAGCCTCTACTCATGGGAGTCCCAGGGAATCAGAGTTTAAAGGTAGCCAGGTCCTCCGGGGTTTCTGAGGTTGCTGGCCACAAGAGATGCCGCGCTGGAGCAGGAGCAGGTTCTAGGGTCGACAGGCCGGTAGGGCTGGGGCCAAAGCAGTTGGTGTCTTCCTCTTTTTAGCAGCTGCAGGGCAGGTCTTTGTTCTTCTTGCTCTTCTTGTAGTTTCGAATCTGGGATCTGGGGAAGGAAAGTTCAGGGTGCCCCTAAATACTAGATTTAGGGGCGTTACAGGTAGGTGAAGGCCAGGGACCAATGGGTCCTTGTCCTGGGGTGGGTACACCCCCTATCCTGCCTCTCTCCTGTGGGAGGGGGGCAGGAGCCTAATCCTGATAGGGTAGGGCCCCCCATCTTCAAGATGGCGAGAGCCCGGAGATGTGCTTCACCTCGCCTCCCCCACCTGAGGGGTGGGGTGGGCAGGCTGGCACATCCCCTGTCCTTGTATGGGGTTTCCGGCCAAGCTTCCCGCCAGAGTGGGGGGTTGCAGTGGCCTGGGGAAACTCCAAGAGGCATACCGTATGCCTTTGAAGCTTCCCTTTGCTCATCCTGGGGGAGGAGATTTATCACCTCACCCAGGATGTGCATTGTTGCAGGCCCGGGAGAGCAGGGGCTCTCCCACCCAGGGGTCCAGCAACGTGTCTGCTGTGTGGCAGCCTGGGCAGCCTCAGAGAAGACGTGGATTGTAGGTTAGTTGTAAGGGGTCATCTCTAAGATGCCCTCTGGGGTGCTTGGTACATTAAATCTCACACTGGCATCAGTGTGGGTTTAATGTGCTGCGAAGTTTGATACCAAACTTCCCAGTCTTTAGTGTTGCCATTATGGTGCTGTGGAGCTCGTGTTTGACAAGCTCTCAGCACCATGTACTCTTAAATGGCAGCACTGCACTTACAGTGCCCGGGAATGGACCTGGGACCTGTAGGGGCACAGGGCTCCTGCTCCTGTGCCCACACCATGGGCATAAGGCACCCAGCCAGAGGGGTGACTGACATATGCCTTGGCAGTGTGGGTGTTGGGCATGGCACACAGAGATGTGTGCCATGTCGACTCTTTGTTTTGTCCTGCACCCAGACACTCAGCCTGCAAAGGCAGTGTGTGTGTGTAAGGGTACAGGGCCCCTAAGGGTGGCACACGGAGTGCTGCAGCCCTTAGGGGCCTTCCCTGGTCACAAGGCCCTGGGTACCTAGGGTACCATTTACTAGGGGCTGACATGTGGCCAGGGTTTGCCAATTTGGAGTTTGTGTGTTTTACGGAAGGAACATAGGCCCTGGGCACCTGATTGGCAGGAGTCCAGGGTACACTCAGTCAAAGTACATTCAGCAATTTAGCAAAAAGTGGGGGCATACCATGCAAGAAAGATGGCACTTTCTCACACAACTCCCCCCCCCCCCCCCCAAACGAAAGGTGATGAGACTAACCTTGTCATATGGAGTCTTCATTGTCTAAGTGGAAGAACCTGGGAAGTCCATCTGCATTGGCATGGGCAGTCCCTTTGGGAAGCTGGCCTGTCTTATTAGTTTCAGGACCTAACTCCCAAGGCTCCTCTCCTTGTCTTTTAGTGTCCTTGTCCCATCTTTCTATTTTGGGTTTTGAGGTGCATACCTCTGCAAATTCTAACTTAGCCAGGGCTAGGCCCAGCTTACCCACAGAGGTTACCCACAACTTGAGCAACCCCACCATGACCAATAAGGTCAGGGGGCCTGACTTTCTATTTGGCAGGGGGTTAGGCCACCATGCCAAGGATAGGGCTGCCATGAAGGCTAACACCCAGCAGAGGCTGCTGACAGCTGTCAGTGCCCAGAACCACAACTTTAGCTCCTGACTGGCAAGTGAGGGGGCTATCTTATAGGTCTCTTTGGGTCCTGGCTGTTGGTTTATTTGAGGGTGGGGGGTCACCACTCTTTGTGGTGAGCGCCCTTTCTCCACCCTTTGTTCTGCCATCTGAGGAGACACTAACTCAGACTGGACAGTTGCCTGACTAGTCAGGCCTTGTTGTTGGTTAGGGGGGGCTGTACCAGTGCCATTGTTTGGGTCTTCCCTCACTGGGATAGAATCTCCCTGGCCCTCTGGAACTGTGGCTAACAGTTGCCAACCTTTCCTAATCTGTTTCTTCTCACTCTTTTGGGGCTCAGCTGCACTGACTGCAGGTTGAGCACCCACCGGTTCTTTGGGTGAGGCCTGGCATTGGGCCAGCACCTCTCTTTGGCTCAGTTCCACCTCTAAGTGATCATTCCCCAAGAGACAATCAAGGGGAAGGTTTTTACTGACTATCACTTTTCTCCATCTAAGGGATCCAGCTGTGGCTAGGGGCACTATAGCTACAGGCCTAACAGTGACTCCCCCTGGCACAGTTCTCACCCTTCTTGTTTCCCCTGGGACATATTGGTGTGGGAATACCAACCTGTCATGCACCACAGTGTGACTGGCACAGGTATCTCTCAGGGCAGTGGCTGGGATTCCATTCACCAGTAGGTGGTGGAAGTGTCTACTCCCCTCTGGGATCTCCAGCTTGCTTCTTGGGCCCATTCCCCAGTTGAAAGCTAGGAGGACTTCCTCATCTGAGGACCCTCCCTCCCAAGCTACACTGACAACCCCTGGGGCTACACTAGTCACCCCTGGAGCTGTATTAGGGATTTTGTTTTTAGGACAGCTAGAGTCCTTGGTGTGGTGTCCAGACTTCTGACAGTTGTAACACCATATTCTGTTGGGATCCCAATTCCTACCTTGGTACCCTGGTCTAGTTTGTGAGGTGTCTTGGGGCCCACCCTCCTGGACAGGTTTTTGGGGGGCTACCTGGGACTCCTTACTTTTATCCGCAATGGGTTCACTCTTTCTTTTGGGGAGGCTTTGGGACCCCTTTGTTTTGGTCACCCCCAGTGGACGTCCTAGTTACCCTAGTCTTGACCCAGTGGTCTGCCTTCTTTCCCAATTCTTGGGGAGAAATTCGACCTAGGTCTACCAAATGCTGATGCAACTTTTCATTTGTGCAGTTACTTAATATATGTTCCTTCATGAATAAATTGTACAATCCAGTAAAATCCTGCACACCATGTCCAGCTAACCAACCATCCAGTGTCTTCACTGAGAAATCTACAAAATCAATCCAGGACTGGGTCTGGGTTTTGTGAGCCCCCCTGAATCTAATTCTATACTCCTCAGTGGTGAATCCAAATCCCTCAATCAGAGCTTTCTTCATGAGGTCATAGGATCCTGCCTCTGGCCCAGAAAGGGTCAGAAGCCTGTCTCTGCAGTTACCAGAGAACAGTTCCCACAGGAGTGCCCCCCAGAGAGGTTTCTTTACTTTTCTGATATCACAAGCCCTCTCAAAGGCTGTGAACGATTTGGTGATATCATCACCTTCCTCAAATTTAGGGACAATCCCTTTGGGGATTTTAAGATCAGAAGTTTCTTCCCTATCCTTGTTTTTATTATTGCTGCCACCATTGATGGGTGCTAACCCCATCTTTCTCCTTTCTTTTTCTAGAGCCAGGAACCTGGACTCTAGCTCTACTCTTTTGGTCAGCCTTGCTAAAAGGCAGTCCTCTTCACTGGTGGGTCCCCCAGTGTTCTCTCTGGGACCAGAGCCACCTGTGTAGTCTCTAGGTTCCCAGATGCTAATCCTTGGATTGGAGGGTATGGGTGCCCTCTCCTCCCTAGGGAATAGCATGGGGGGGTTGTTGTCAACCTCCTCTGCTTCCCTTTCCTCATCTGACTGGCCATCACCATGTTCAGATGGGTGGTCCTTAGCATACTCAGCCAAGAGCTCCTGGAGCCCTAGTTTGGTTGGATGCAGACCCATTTGTAATTTTTTAAGTTTACATAAGGACCTCAATTCCTTGAAAGACAAGTGTAAGTAAGGTGTGAGGTCGAGCTCCTCCACCAGGTCCATGTTATTATTATCACTAATAGCTGGGTTTGTTTGAGACATTCTAACCTGACAGTTCTAACCCTCTACCCTGACTATAGTGACTTTTATTGTTCTGAATTCTAATGGGACTTAAGCAAGGCCCTAGCAAGACTTTTAGTAATTTTGGAAAGACCAATCAGAATTCTAAAGGCAATTTTTAAGAGTTCTGTCGTGTGATCAGATGGTAACCAAGTAGTCCAACAAATGCAAGTTTGTATCCCACCGCTGATTCACCAATGTGAGAAAGTGGCTCTGTATATACTGTTCCCTAATAGGTACAGGGTGTACAGAGTCCACAGTCCCCCAGGGGCTGATAGAGGTTAAAGTTAGGTATGACCTTACTCTCAAAAGTGGTAGCTTGGTCGAGCAGTAAGGCAGTACCAGAGGACCGTGTAAAGCATTTGTTGTACACACTCAGTCAGCAAATGGTCTCACACACTCAATAACTGAACTCTAGGCCAATGGTTTATATATATAAAATATATGCTTGTTTTATTTTTAGAACCACAAAGGGAATAAAAATATACTTTCTCAGAATGAGAGGTTGAATATAAATACTTTTGCAATAAGCAATGGATTTTTGTAAATAGTCACAGTTGGTTGCAATAAACAATCCTGTTTCCTAAACATAACAATGCATTGAGCTCAATGGTAAATTCAGGTTATTTGTAATAAATTACTTTTGGAATTCCAGGTCTGGCTCCTAGATCCAGCCCTGGGACAATATTCAGAATCAAGTGGTGAAAGTCGACTTAATTACTGTACTGATTTTTAAATAATATTTAGCTATTTCAAAAGTTGACACTTAGAAAATATTTCAAAGAAAACATTCAATGGATCTCTATGGCAAGAAATTCAAGTTGCAGGTAGAGTACTTTATCGTTACTTTTGTAATCCAGGTCTGAGTACCTAGACTCAGCACTGGGGTCTTTATCGGAAACAGGTAAGTAATTACGTTTGCAGAAATGGTATGATTTTAAAAGAATATTTCAAGATTGCAGAAATCAACACTTAAAAGAAATTTCACAGAAAAGCAGTCAATGGTTTCCTATGGGAGAAAATTGGGTTACTGGTAAGTATAGATGCGAGTATTCTTCCGAGCTAGTGCTGGGCACCAAGATCCAGCACTGTGAGCCCACCTGAGAACAGGTGAGTTTTTGCGTTTTTGTCGCTCGGCTGTTTTTTAGTGAATATTTGAAGATTTGAAAAGTCCACACTTAGACGAAATTTCAAGAAAAAGCCAGTCAATGTTACACGATGTCGAAAATAGAGTTAGCGGTTTTCAGGTAAGTTCTCAACTGGCAAAGGTGGGGTTCTGGGCATAGACTCAGGGGTCCCCCAAGGTCAGATAGGCACAGTTAGTCCACCCTCAGCGGCTCTAGGGCAGCCGGGTGCAGAGAGAGTTAGACCCAATGTTAGCCTATGAGGAATAGGGGGGCCTGGCTTGGTGGCTGCTGACTAGCGGGCCACGCGGCTGTGGGAGCTGGGCTCCTGGTCACTCACTCAGGGCAAGTGGGGAAGTAGGCTAGTGTAGAGATTGTACTGCCAGGGCCACTCGGGCGGCTGGGTGCAGGGTGCTTTTGAGCCGTCGGGCACTCAATGGAAATCAATGGGAATGTTCCGGTTAGGAAAAAAGGCTGCAAGGTCGGGGACGAGGATGCTTCCGGTGCCACCACCACTTCGAGAGGTAAGTTGGGTAGTTGTAGGTTAGGTGGGTACCCCAGGATTGGGCACAGGGGGCCGCAGGGCGCCGCGTGCAGGGGTGCCTTTTGGTGTCGGGAATCTTACCCTCTGATGATCGCGGTTGGGGGGGCACCTTGTTCCGAGGCTGCAGGCTTCTTCCGGAATGTCGAGGGGGGTCCTTGGGTGCCGGACTCTGGGTCACAGTCGCCGTGGGGTCGTCCTCAGGGTCTTTGTCCACTCCTGCACTGGCCAGGCTTGGCTGGTGCAGAGTGTGCTGGGTTCGCGGTTCCGGGCTGCTGCCAGGGGTTAGAAATAGGTTTCTGAGTAGAGCCTCTACTCATGGGAGTCCCAGGGAATCAGAGTTCAAAGGTAGCCAGGTCCTCCGGGGTTTCTGAGGTTGCTGGCCACAAGAGATGCTGCGCTGGAGCAGGAGCAGGTTCGAGGGTCGACAGGCCGGTAGGGCTGGGGCCAAAGCAGTTGGTGTCTTCCTCTTTTTAGCAGCTGCAGGGCAGGTCTTTGTTCTTCTTGCTCTTCTTGTAGTTTCGAATCTGGGATCTGGGGAAGTAAGGTTCAGGGTGCCCCTAAATACTAGATTTAGGGGCGTTACAGGTAGGTGAAGGCCAGGGACCAATGGGTCCTTGTCCTTGGGTGGGTACACCCCCTATCCTGCCTCTCTCCTGTGGGAGGGGGGCAGGAGCCTAATCCTGATAGGGTAGGGCCCCCCATCTTCAAGATGGCGAGAGCCCGGAGATGTGCTTCACCTCGTCTCCCCCACCTGAGGGGTGGGGTGGGCAGGCTGGCACATCCCCTGTCCTTGTATCGGGTTTCCGGCCAAGCTTCCCGCCAGAGTGGGGGGTTGCAGTGGCCTGGGGAAACTCCAAGAGGCGGCATGCCTTTGAAGCTTCCCTTTGCTCATCCTGGGGGAGGAGATTTATCACCTCACCCAGGATGTGCATTGTTGCAGGCCCGGGAGAGCAGGGGCTCTCCCACCCAGGGGTCCAGCAACGTGTCTGCTGTGTGGCAGCCTGGGCAGCCTCAGAGCAGACGTGGATTGTTAGTTGTAAGGGGGCATCTCTAAGATGCCCTCTGGGGTGCTTGGTACATTAAATCTCACACTGGCATCAGTGTGGGTTTAATGTGCTGAGAAGTTTGATGCCAAACTTCCCAGTCTTTAGTGTTGCCATTATGGTGCTGTGGAGCTCGTGTTTGACGAGCTCTCAGCACCATGTACTCTTAAATGGCAGCACTCCACTTACAGTGCCCGGGAATGGACCTGGGTACTGTAGGGGCACAGGGCTCCTGCTCCTGTGCCCACACCATGGGCATAAGGCACCCAGCCAGAGGGGTGACTGACATATGCCTTGGCAGTGTGGGTGTTGGGCATGGCACACAGAGATGTGTGCCATGTCGACTCTTCATTTTGTCCTGCACCCAGACACTCAGCCTGCAAAGGCAGTGTGTGTGTGTAAGGGTACAGGGCCCCTAAGGGTGGCACAAGGAGTGCTGCAGCCCTTAGGGACCTTTCCTGGTCACAATGCCCTGGGTACCTAGGGTACCATTTACTAGGGGCTGACATGTGGCCAGGGTTTGCCAATTTGGAGTTTGTGTGTTTTAAGGAAGGAACATAGGCCCTGGGCACCTGATTGGCAGGAGTCCAGGGTACACTCAGTCAAAGTACATTCAGCAATTTAGCAAAACGTGGGGGCATACCATGCAAGAAAGATGGCACTTTCTCACAATCAGCCCCAGAAGCCGCAACACTAGCCTGACCGAAACCCAGGATAGAGGCCGAAAGATGGGAATCTGGGCCTGAATATCCCGGACCCGCTGTTCCGGCGGATAGACCCGGAACTGCGCCGAATCGAGAACCGCTCCGATGAAGAGGAGCTTCTGAGAGGGACTCAAGTGTGACTTCGGCACTTTGATGGAAAATCCCAGCAAATGCAGGAGATCCGCCGTAGTCTGGAGGTGGGAGACGACTGTCTGGGGCGAGCCTGCCTTCAACAACCAGTCGTCGAGATAGGGGAAGACTGGAACCCCTGATCTGCGCAGATGAGCTGCGACCACCGCCATCACTTTCGTGAACACCCGAGGGGCACTGGTGAGGCCGAAGGGGAGCACGGTAAACTGAAAGTGCTCTTGGCCCACCGTGAACCGCAGGTAACGCTGGTGGGCCGGCAGGACGGGGATGTGGAAATATGCGTCCTGCAAGTCCAACGCTACCATCCAGTCTCCAGGGTCTAGGGCAGCTAGAACCTGAGCCAAAGTTAACATCTTGAAACTTTCCTTCCGGAGGAAGGCATTGACGTTCCGGAGGTCCAAGATAGGGCGTAGGCCCCCTTTGCCCTTCTTGGGAACCAGAAAGTAGTGGGAATAACAACCACGACCTACTTCTGGGTTTGGAACGCGCTCGACGGCCCCCTTGGCCAAGAGGGCCGAAACTTCCTCGTGGAGAAGATTCAAATGATCCCCCGAGATACGGTGGTGCTGCGGTGGCATGGCTGGAGGGGTCGTCTCGAAGGGGAGGGAGTAGCCCCTTCGGACGGCTTTGAGGCGGATGCTGCCGGGGTGGATGTGGGCTGACCGCGTCGTCCTCCAGAACCGCCCCGGTGGAAACCACGTCCGCGCGCAGGTTGGTTCTGCGGCTGGTGGCTAGGCGCACGTGAGGAGGCACCCCTTCCTTGGCCACGAAAGGCGGAAGTTTGCGACCGCGGGGCCGAGAGGCCCAAGGACTTGGCCGTAGCCCGGGAGTCCTTAAAGCGATTCAGCGCACTGTCCGCTTTCTCGCCGAAAAGGCGAGTGCCATCAAAGGGCATGTCTATGAGGGTGCTCTGGACATCGCCCGAAAAGGACGTGGACCGCAGCCAGGCGTGACGTGTAAGCGCCACTGAGGTAGAAATCGCCCTACCCAGCGAGTCCGTAGTGTCAAGCTGTGAGAAAGTGGCTCTGTATATACTGTTCCCTAATAGGTACAGGGTGTACAGAGTCCACAGTCCCCCAGAGGCTGATAGAGGTCAAAGTTAGGTATGACCTTACTCTCAAAAGTGGTAGCTTGGTCGAGCAGTAAGGCAGTACCAGAGGACAGTGTAAAGCATTTATTGTACACACTCAGTCAGCAAATGGTTTCACACACTCAATAACTGAACTCTAGGCCAATGATTTGTATATATAAAATATATGCTTGTTTTATTTTTAGAACCACAAGGGGGTAAAAATATACTTTCTCAGAATGAGAGGTTGAATATAAATACTTTTGTTTCAAGCAATAAATTTGTGTAAACAGTCACAGTTGGTTGCAATAAACAATCCTATTTCCTAAACATAACAATGCATTGAGCTCAATGGTAAATTCAGGTTATTTGTAATAAATTACTTTTCAGATTACTTTTGGAATTCCAGGTCTGGATCCTAGAACCAGCCTGGGGTCAGTATTCAGAATCAAGTGAAGAAAGTCGACTTAATAACTGTAATGATTTTTAGATAATATTTAGCTATTTCAAAAGTTAGCACTTAGAAAATATTTCACAGAAAACATTCAATGGATCTCTATGGCAAGAAATTCAAATTGCAGGTAGAGTACTTTATCGTTACTTTAGTAATCCAGGACTGGGTGCCTAGACCCAGGACTGGGGTCCTTATCAAAAGCAGGTAAGTAATTTCGTTTGCAGAAATGGTACGATTTTAAAAGAATATTTCAAATTTGCAAAAGTAGACACTTAGAAGAAATTTCACAGAAAAGCAGGCAATGGTTTCCTATGGGAGAAAAATGAGTTAGAAGTAAGTATAGTTGTGAACACTTTTCAGAGTCAGGGCTGGGCACCAAGATCCAGCACTGGGAGCTCACCTAGGAGCAGGTGAGTAAATTCGTTTTTGTCACTTGGCTGATTTTTGGTGAATTTTTGCAGTTTTGAAAAGTTCACACTTAGAAGATTTTTGAAGAAAAAGCCAGTCAATGTTACCCTATGAGGAAAATGAAGTTAGCGGTTTAAGGGTAAGTACTCGACTGGTAGTGTTGAAATTCCGGGCATGGACTCAGGGGTCCCCCAGTGTCAGGTAGGTACAGTTGGTTCACCCTCAGCGGTTTCAGGACGGCCGGGTGCAGAGAGAGTTGGGCCCAATGTTATCCTATGAGGGATAGGGGGGCCTTGGTTGGTGGCTGCTGTCTGGCAAGCCACGCGGCTGTGGGAGCTGGGCTCCTGGTCACTTACTCAGGGCAAGTGGGGAAGTAGGTTAGAGTAGAGAGGGCACTGCCAGGGCCACTCGGGCGGCTGGGTGCAGGGTGCTTTTGAGCCTTAGGGCGCTCAATGGAAATCAATGGGAATGTTCCGGTTTGGAAAGAGGCTGCAGGCTCGGGGACGAGGAGGTTTCAGGTGCCACCACCACTTCGAGAGGTAAGTTGGGTAGTTGTAGGTTAGGTGGGTACCCCAGGATTGGGCACAGGGGGTCGCAGGGCGCCGGGTGCAGGGGTGCCTTTTGACGTCGGGAATCTTACCCTCTGGTTGATCGCGGCTGGGGTGGCACTTGGTTCTGAGGCTGCAGGCTTCTTCCGGGATGTCGAGGGGGGTCCTTGGGTGCCGGACTCTGGGTCACAGTCGCCGTGGGGTCGTCCTCTGGGTCTTTGTCCACTCCGGCACTGGCCAGGCTTGGCTGGTGCAGAGTGTGTTGGGTCCGCGGTCCCGGGCTGGTGCCAGGGATAGCAAGTAGGTTTCTTGAGTAGAGCCTCTACTCGTGGGAGTCCCAGGGGCTTAGAGCTAAAAGGTAGCCAGGTCCTCCGGGGTTGGTGAGGTTGCTGGCCACGTGGGAGGCCGCGCTGGTGCAGGTTCGAGAGTCGACAGGCCGGTAGGGCTGGGGCCAAAGCAGTTGGTGTCTTCTTCTCTTTTTAGCAGCTGCAGGGCAGGTCTTTGTTCTTCTTGCTCTTCTTGTCGTTTTTCTATCTGGAATCTGAGGAAGGAAGGTTCAGGGGGCCCCTAAATACTAGATTTAGGGGCGTTACAGGTAGGTGAAGGCCAGGGACCAATGGGTCCTTGTCCTGGGGTGGGTACACCCCCTATCCTGCCTCTCTCCTGGGGGAGGGGGGCAGTAGCCTAATCCTGATAGGGTAGGGCCTCCCATCTTCAAGATGGCGAGAGCCCGGAGATGTGCTTCACCTCGCCTCCCCCACCTGAGGGGTGGGGTGGGCAGGCTGGCACATCCCCTGTCCTTGTATGGGGTTTCCGGCCAAGCTTCCCGCCAGAGTGGGGGGTTGCAGTGGCCTGGGGAAACTCCAACTGGCGGCATGCCTTTGAAGCTTCCCTTTGCTCATCCTGGGGGAGGAGATTTCTCACCTCACCCAGGATGTGCATTGTTGTAGGCCCGGGAGAGCAGGGGCTCTCCCACCCAGGGGTCCAGCAACGTGTCTGCTGTGTGGCAGCCTGGGCAGCCTCAGAGCAGACGTGGATTGCAAGTTAGCTGTAAGGGGGCATCTTCTAAGATGCCCTCTGGGGTGCTTAGTACATTAAATCCTACACTGGCATCAGTGTGGGTTCAATGTGCTGAGAAGTTTGATACCAAACTTCCCAGGCTTCAGTGTTGCCAATATGGTGCTGTGGAGCTCGTGTTTGACAAGCTCTCAGCACCATGTATTCTTAAATGACAGCACTGCACTTACAGTGCCCAGGAATGGACCCGGGTACTGTAGGGGCACAGGGCTCCTGCTCCTGTGCCCACACCATAGGCGTAATGCACCCAGCTAGAGGGGTGGCTGACATATGCCTTGGCAGTGTAGGTGATGGGCATGGTACACAGTGATGTGTGCCATGTCGACTCTTTGTTTTGTCCTGCACCCAGACACTCAGCCTGCAAGGGCAGTGTGTGTGTGTAAGGGTACAGGGCCTCTGAGGGTGGCACAATGAGTGCTGCAGCCCTTAGAGGCCTTCCCTGGTCACAAGGCCCTGGGTACCTAGGGTACCATTTACTAGGGGCTGACATGTGGCTAGGGTTTGCCAATTTGGAGTTTGTGTGGTTTAAGGAAGGAACATAGGCCCTGGGCACCTGATTGGCAGGAACCCAGGGTACACTCAATCGAAGTACATTCAGCAATTTAGCAAAAAGTGGGGGCATACCATGCAAGAAAGATGGCACTTTCTCACACAACCCCCCCCCAAACGAAAGGTGATGAGACTAACCTTGTCCTATGGAGTCTTCATTGTCTAAGTGGAAGAACCTGGAAAGTCCATCTGCATTGGCATGGGCAGTCCCTGGTCTGTGTTCCACTTCAAAGTCCATTCCCTGTAGGGAGATGGACCACCTCAGTAGTTTTGGATTTTCCCCTTTCATCTGCATTAGCCATCTGAGAGGTCTGTGGTCAGTTTGAACTAGGAAGTGAGTGCCAAACAAGTATGGCCTCAGCTTCTTCAGGGACCAAACCACAGCAAAGGCCTCCCTCTCAATGGCACTCCAACGCTGCTCTCTAGGGAGTAGTCTTCTGCTTATAAAAGCAACAGGTTGGTCTTGGCCTTCATCATTGGTCTGGGATAGGACCGCTCCTATCCCTAGCTCAGAGGCATCAGTCTGCACTATGAACTGCTTGGCATAATCTGGAGCTTTTAGAATTGGTGCTGAGCACATTGCTTCTTTTAGGGTGTCAAAAGCCTTTTGACAACTAACTGTCCAGTTAACTTTCTTGGGCATTTTCTTGGAGGTGAGTTCTGTGAGGGGGGTCACAATGGACCCATACCCCTTCACAAACCTCCTGTAGTACCCAGTCAAGCCAAGGAATGCCCTGACTTGGGTCTGGGTTGTTGGAGCTATCCAGTCCATGATGGCCTGGATTTTGGGTTGTAAGGGCTGTACCTGGCCTCCACCTACAAGGTGGCCCAAGTACACCACAGTGCCCTGCCCTATCTGGCATTTGGATGCTTTGATAGTGAGACCTGCACTCTGCAGAGCCTCTAAAACCTTCCCAAGGTGGATCAGGTGATCCTGCCAGGTGGAGCTAAAGACAGCAATATCATCAAGATAAGCTGCACTAAAGGACTCCAACCCAGCCAGGACATGGTTCACCAACCTCTGGAAGGTGGCAGGGGCATTCTTTAACCCAAAGGGCATCACAGTAAACTGATAATGCCCATCAGGGGTGGAGAATGCTGTCTTTTCTTTTGCTCCTGGGGCCATGCCAATCTGCCAGTACCCTGCAGTTAAGTCAAAGGTACTGAGAAATTTGGCAGCCCCCAATTTGTCTATCAGTTCATCTGCTCTTGGGATAGGGTGAGCATCTGTCTTGGTGACAGAGTTGAGCCCTCTATAGTCCACACAGAACCTCATCTCTCTCTTTTCACCCTGTTGATGAGGTTTGGGGACCAGAACTACTGGGCTAGCCCAGGGGCTCTCTGAAGGCTCAATGACCCCTAACTCCAGCATCTTGCTGACCTCAGCTTTGATGCTTTCCTTGACTTGATCTGACTGTCGATAGATTTTGTTCTTGACAGGTGCACTGTCACCAGTGTCCACATCATGGGTACACCAGCTTGTCAGACCAGGGGTCAGGGAAAAGAGGCTAGCATATTGTTGCAAGACTTGCTTGCAGTCAGTCTGTTGTTGGGCAGAGAGGGTGTCTGAGAAAATCACACCATCTACTGACCCATCTTTTGGGCTGTAGGATAGGAGGTCAGGGAGTGGCTCACTCTCTGCTTCCTGTTCTTCATCAGTCACCATCAGCATGGTGATGTCAGCCCTATCATTGTAGAGTTTAAGGCGGTTCACATGGATGACCCTTTTGGGTGTCCTGCTAGTGCCCAGGTCAACTAGATAGGTGACCTCACTCTTTCTCTCTAGGATAGGGTAAGGGCCACTCCATTTGTCTTGGAGAGCCCTTGGTGCCACTGGCTCCAAAACCCACACCTGTTGCCCTGGTTGAAATTCAACCAGTGCAGCTTTTTGGTCATACCAGTGCTTCTGGAGCTCCTGGCTGGCCTCAAGGTTCTTGGATGCTTTTTCCATATACTCAGCCATTCTGGACCTTAGGCCAAGCACATAGTCCACTATGTCCTGTTTGGGTTCTTGAAGAGGCCTCTCCCAGCCCTCCTTTACAAGACACAGTGGTCCCCTTACAGGATGACCAAACAGAAGTTCAAAGGGTGAGAAACCTACTCCCTTCTGTGGCACTTCCCTGTAGGCGAAAAGCAAGCATGGTAATAGGACATCCCACCTCCTTTTGAGTTTCTCAGGGAGTCCCATGATCATACCTTTCAATGTCTTGTTGAACCTCTCAACAAGGCCATTGGTTTGTGGGTGGTAGGGTGTAGTAAACTTGTACTGCACTCCACACTCTTTCCACATGTGTGTTAGGTAAGCAGACATGAAGTTGGAACCTCTGTCTGAAACCACCTCCTTAGGAAAACCCACCCTGGTGAAGACACCCAGGAGGGCCTTGGCTACTGCAGGAGCTGTAGTAGTCCTAAGTGGAATTGCTTCAGGGTACCTAGTAGCATGATCCACTACTACTAGAATGAATTTGTTCCCTGAGGCTGTGGGAGGTTCGAGTGGACCCACAATGTCCACACCTACCCTTTCAAAGGGGACCCCCACCACTGGTAGTGGAATGAGGGGGGCCTTTGGGTGGCCACCTGTCTTGCCACTGGCCTGACAGGTAACACAGGAGCTGACAAACTCCTTCACCTTTTGGTGCATCTGGGGCCAGTAAAAGTGACTCACTAACCTTTCCCAAGTTTTGGATTGCCCCAGATGTCCAGCTAGGGGGATGTCATGAGCCAAAGTTAGGAGGAACTCCCTGTACTTCTGTGGCACTACCACCCTCCTGGTGGCTCCAGGAGTGGGGTCTCTTGCCTCAGCATACAGTAATCCCTCTTCCCAATAAGCTCTATGGGTACCACTGACATCTCCCCTGGCTTCTGAAGCAGCTTGTTGTCTCAGGCTTTCAAGAGTGGGACAGTCTTGCTGACCCTGGCACAGCTCTTCCCTAGAGGGTCCCCCTGGGCCCAAGAGTTCAACCTGGTAAGGGTCAAGCTCCATGGACTCAGTTCCCTCAGAGGTATCTACATCCTCTCCAGGGGGAGAGGGGTTCTGAGTGTTTGGCTGTACAGAAGCTGGTCCCCCAGTCTTCTTGCCCTTCCTCTGGGTGGGTTGGGCCATTATTCCAGGCTCCAAACCTACTTTTTCACCCTTCCTCTTGCTCTGTGCTCTGGTTTGCACACACACCAATTCAGGGATGCCCAGCATGGCTGCATGGGCCTTTAACTCAACCTCAGCCCAGGCTGAGGTTTCCAGATCATTTCCAAGCAGACATGCAGCTGGCAACTTTGGAGAGACCACTACCTGTTTCAGGCCAGTAACCCCCCCCCAGCCTAATGTTACCATGGCCATGGGATGACTAGTGGTGACACTGTCAGCGTTGGTGACTGGGTAAGACTTCCCAATCAAGTATTGCTCAGGGGAAACCAGTGTGTCTTTCACCATAGTGACACTGGCACCTGTATCCCTCAGAGCTTCTACCCTAGTTCCATTCACCCAGGGGTACTGTAAGTATTTCTTCAAGTTGGGGGGCCACACAGCCACAGTGGCAAACTCCACTTCTCCCAAGGAGACTAAACTTGCTTCAGTGTGTTCCCAGATTTGCTCAGGGTACACCTCTGATCCCATTTGTATACTTGCTGCCCCAGGAGTGGCTGTACTGGGTGCCTTAGGGGCTTTGTTTTGGGGGCAAGATACAGTTAGGTGTCCCTGCTTCTTACAGGTATTACAAAAGGCCTTTAAGGGATCAAAGTTCTTCCCCCTATATGGTTGGGGCACATAGGGAGTAGTTTGGGTCCCACCCACCTGAACAGGTTTTTGGGGCCCTTTGGAAGACTCAGACTTTTTATCTTGGGGATTCTCACCACCTTTCCCCTGGGGGGGTTTTGTGACCACCTTCTTTTGGTCACCCCCAGTGGTTGTCTTGGTCACCCTAGTCTTGACCCAGTGGTCCGCCTTCTTTCCCAATTCTTGGGGAGAAATTAGACCTAGGTCTACCAAATGCTGATGCAACTTTTCATTTGTGCAGTTACTCAAAATATGTTCCTTCATGAATAAATTGTACAATCCAGTAAAATCCTGCACACCATGTCCAGCTAACCAACCATCCAGTGTCTTCACTGAGAAATCTACAAAATCAATCCAGGACTGGGTCTGGGTTTTGTGAGCCCCCCTGAATCTAATTCTATACTCCTCAGTGGTGAATCCAAATCCCTCAATCAGAGCTTTCTTCATGAGGTCATAGGATCCTGCTTCTGGCCCAGAGAGAGTCAGAAGCCTGTCCCTGCAGTTACCAGAGAACAGTTCCCACAGGAGTGCCCCCCAGAGAGGTTTCTTTACTTTCCTGATATCACAAGCCCTCTCAAAGGCTGTGAACCATTTGGTGATATCATCACCTTCCTCAAATTTAGGGACAATCCCTTTGGGGATTTTAAGGTCAGAAGTTTCCTCCCTATCCTTGTTTTTATTATTGCTGCCACCATTGATGGGTGCTAAACCCATCTCTCTCCTTTCCTTTTCTAGAGCCAGGAGCCTGGACTCTAGATCTATTCTTTTGGCCAGCCTCACAAGGCTGTCCTCTTCACTGGGGGGTCCCCCAGTGTTGTCTCTGGGACCAGAGCCACCTGTGTGGTCTCTAGGTGCCCAGATGCTATGTCTTGAGTTGGAGGGTATGGGTGCCATCTCCTCCCTAGGGAATAGTATGGGGAGGTTGCTGTCCTCCTCCCCTGTTTCCCTTTCCTCATCTGACTGGCCATCACCATGTTCAGATGGGTGGTCTTTAGCATACTCAGCCAGGAGCTCCTGGAGCCCTTGTTTGGATGGATGCTGACCCATTTGTAAATTTTTGAGTTTACATAAGGACCTCAATTCCTTGAAAGACAAGTGTAAGTAAGGTGTGAGGTCGAGCTCCTCCACCAGGTCCATGTTATTATTATCACTAATAGCTGGGTTTGTTTGAGACATTCTAACCTGACAGTTCTAACCCTCTACCCTGACTATAGTGACTTTTATTTTTCTAAAATTCTAATGGGACTTAAGCAAGGCCCTAGCAAGACTTTTAGTAATTTTGGAAAAACCAATCAGAATTCTAAAGGCAATTTTTAAGAGTTCTGTCGTGTGATCAGATGGTAACCAAGTAGTCCAACAAATGCAAGTTTGTATCCCACCGCTGATCCACCAATGTGAGAAAGTGGCTCTGTATATACTGTTCCCTAATAGGTACAGGGTGTACAGAGTCCACAGTCCCCCAGAGGCTGATAGAGGTCAAAGTTAGGTATGACCTTACTCTCAAAAGTGGTAGCTTGGTCGAGCAGTAAGGCAGTACCAGAGGACAGTGTAAAGCATTTATTGTACACACTCAGTCAGCAAATGGTTTCACACACTCAATAACTGAACTCTAGGCCAATGATTTGTATATATAAAATATATGCTTGTTTTATTTTTAGAACCACAAGGGGGTAAAAATATACTTTCTCAGAATGAGAGGTTGAATATAAATACTTTTGTTTCAAGCAATAAATTTGTGTAAACAGTCACAGTTGGTTGCAATAAACAATCCTATTTCCTAAACATAACAATGCATTGAGCTCAATGGTAAATTCAGGTTATTTGTAATAAATTACTTTTCAGATTACTTTTGGAATTCCAGGTCTGGATCCTAGAACCAGCCTGGGGTCAGTATTCAGAATCAAGTGAAGAAAGTCGACTTAATAACTGTAATGATTTTTAGATAATATTTAGCTATTTCAAAAGTTAGCACTTAGAAAATATTTCACAGAAAACATTCAATGGATCTCTATGGCAAGAAATTCAAATTGCAGGTAGAGTACTTTATCGTTACTTTAGTAATCCAGGACTGGGTGCCTAGACCCAGGACTGGGGTCCTTATCAAAAGCAGGTAAGTAATTTCGTTTGCAGAAATGGTACGATTTTAAAAGAATATTTCAAATTTGCAAAAGTAGACACTTAGAAGAAATTTCACAGAAAAGCAGGCAATGGTTTCCTATGGGAGAAAAATGAGTTAGAAGTAAGTATAGTTGTGAACACTTTTCAGAGTCAGGGCTGGGCACCAAGATCCAGCACTGGGAGCTCACCTAGGAGCAGGTGAGTAAATTCGTTTTTGTCACTTGGCTGATTTTTGGTGAATTTTTGCAGTTTTGAAAAGTTCACACTTAGAAGATTTTTGAAGAAAAAGCCAGTCAATGTTACCCTATGAGGAAAATGAAGTTAGCGGTTTAAGGGTAAGTACTCGACTGGTAGTGTTGAAATTCCGGGCATGGACTCAGGGGTCCCCCAGTGTCAGGTAGGTACAGTTGGTTCACCCTCAGCGGTTTCAGGACGGCCGGGTGCAGAGAGAGTTGGGCCCAATGTTATCCTATGAGGGATAGGGGGGCCTTGGTTGGTGGCTGCTGTCTGGCAAGCCACGCGGCTGTGGGAGCTGGGCTCCTGGTCACTTACTCAGGGCAAGTGGGGAAGTAGGTTAGAGTAGAGAGGGCACTGCCAGGGCCACTCGGGCGGCTGGGTGCAGGGTGCTTTTGAGCCTTAGGGCGCTCAATGGAAATCAATGGGAATGTTCCGGTTTGGAAAGAGGCTGCAGGCTCGGGGACGAGGAGGTTTCAGGTGCCACCACCACTTCGAGAGGTAAGTTGGGTAGTTGTAGGTTAGGTGGGTACCCCAGGATTGGGCACAGGGGGTCGCAGGGCGCCGGGTGCAGGGGTGCCTTTTGACGTCGGGAATCTTACCCTCTGGTTGATCGCGGCTGGGGTGGCACTTGGTTCTGAGGCTGCAGGCTTCTTCCGGGATGTCGAGGGGGGTCCTTGGGTGCCGGACTCTGGGTCACAGTCGCCGTGGGGTCGTCCTCTGGGTCTTTGTCCACTCCGGCACTGGCCAGGCTTGGCTGGTGCAGAGTGTGTTGGGTCCGCGGTCCCGGGCTGGTGCCAGGGATAGCAAGTAGGTTTCTTGAGTAGAGCCTCTACTCGTGGGAGTCCCAGGGGCTTAGAGCTAAAAGGTAGCCAGGTCCTCCGGGGTTGGTGAGGTTGCTGGCCACGTGGGAGGCCGCGCTGGTGCAGGTTCGAGAGTCGACAGGCCGGTAGGGCTGGGGCCAAAGCAGTTGGTGTCTTCTTCTCTTTTTAGCAGCTGCAGGGCAGGTCTTTGTTCTTCTTGCTCTTCTTGTCGTTTTTCTATCTGGAATCTGAGGAAGGAAGGTTCAGGGGGCCCCTAAATACTAGATTTAGGGGCGTTACAGGTAGGTGAAGGCCAGGGACCAATGGGTCCTTGTCCTGGGGTGGGTACACCCCCTATCCTGCCTCTCTCCTGGGGGAGGGGGGCAGTAGCCTAATCCTGATAGGGTAGGGCCTCCCATCTTCAAGATGGCGAGAGCCCGGAGATGTGCTTCACCTCGCCTCCCCCACCTGAGGGGTGGGGTGGGCAGGCTGGCACATCCCCTGTCCTTGTATGGGGTTTCCGGCCAAGCTTCCCGCCAGAGTGGGGGGTTGCAGTGGCCTGGGGAAACTCCAACTGGCGGCATGCCTTTGAAGCTTCCCTTTGCTCATCCTGGGGGAGGAGATTTCTCACCTCACCCAGGATGTGCATTGTTGTAGGCCCGGGAGAGCAGGGGCTCTCCCACCCAGGGGTCCAGCAACGTGTCTGCTGTGTGGCAGCCTGGGCAGCCTCAGAGCAGACGTGGATTGCAAGTTAGCTGTAAGGGGGCATCTTCTAAGATGCCCTCTGGGGTGCTTAGTACATTAAATCCTACACTGGCATCAGTGTGGGTTCAATGTGCTGAGAAGTTTGATACCAAACTTCCCAGGCTTCAGTGTTGCCAATATGGTGCTGTGGAGCTCGTGTTTGACAAGCTCTCAGCACCATGTATTCTTAAATGACAGCACTGCACTTACAGTGCCCAGGAATGGACCCGGGTACTGTAGGGGCACAGGGCTCCTGCTCCTGTGCCCACACCATAGGCGTAATGCACCCAGCTAGAGGGGTGGCTGACATATGCCTTGGCAGTGTAGGTGATGGGCATGGTACACAGTGATGTGTGCCATGTCGACTCTTTGTTTTGTCCTGCACCCAGACACTCAGCCTGCAAGGGCAGTGTGTGTGTGTAAGGGTACAGGGCCTCTGAGGGTGGCACAATGAGTGCTGCAGCCCTTAGAGGCCTTCCCTGGTCACAAGGCCCTGGGTACCTAGGGTACCATTTACTAGGGGCTGACATGTGGCTAGGGTTTGCCAATTTGGAGTTTGTGTGGTTTAAGGAAGGAACATAGGCCCTGGGCACCTGATTGGCAGGAACCCAGGGTACACTCAATCGAAGTACATTCAGCAATTTAGCAAAAAGTGGGGGCATACCATGCAAGAAAGATGGCACTTTCTCACACAAGCCCACATCGGATAGCATGTCGCGCTGCATCCCTCCCATCGGCCAGAGCCTGGGTAAGTCGTGTCTGGACCTCCTCCGGACACAGGGGCAGCACGTCCTCCACCGTATCCCACAGAGAGTGGGAATAACGGTCCAAGAGGCAGGCGGTGTTCAAAGACCGCAGACCCAAACTAAGGGAGGAGAACAGCTTTTTGCCGAACTGTTCCAGCCTCTTGGAATCCCGGTCCGGCGGAGCGGTCGGGAAGGAGGATTGGGAGGTAGAGGCCTGGATAACCAGGCTCTCGGGGGTAGGGTGTTGGGACAGAAAACTGAGGTCGCCCGGAGCAGGGCGGTGGCGCCTGGCGACGTTCCTGTCCACAGGAGGAACTGTGGAGGGCTTGGACCAGGTGCCCTGCAGAACGTCAGTGAGGGCCTCATTGAATGGCAGCAGAGGCTCAGTGGAGCTTGCTGCAGACTGAAGCACCTCAGTGAGGACGTTAGTCCTCACAGCCACGGCAGGTAGCTCGAGCCCAAGGGCTGCGGCCGCCTTGCGCAGCACCACAGAGAAAGCAGCACCCTCCTCCGAAACCACAGTCGGAGGAGAGATGAATCCAGTGTCCGGAGAGGTATCCAGACCACTGGCCTCCCCCAGTTCATCTGCCCAGTCCTGTGACAGTTGAGCCTGAGCGGCCATAGGATCCTCGGATCCCTCCCATTCGCCCCCATCATCCGATTCCTGGTATGCAGGAGGAAGGATCGGAGCCGGGCGATAGACAAAATGTGTCTCCAGCGGCGCCGAACGCGGCGTCCATCGACGCCGTATCGGCGCCGGGCCCGGAGTGGGGCTGAACTGGGGCTCGACGCCGAGCGGAGTCGGAGGTGGTACCGGTGTCGACGCCGGCGGAGGAGGCGTGACGAGGTCGACCGGCGTCGGCGGGG
Source organism: Triturus cristatus (assembly GCF_964204655.1). NCBI lineage: Eukaryota > Metazoa > Chordata > Amphibia > Caudata > Salamandridae > Triturus > Triturus cristatus. The sequence continues at coordinate 581,722,189 of NC_140584.1, forward strand.
ACTCGGGAACGGGTCCCTCGGGCGCTTGCGGCATCGAGGCCGGAGCCGTCGATGGCGCCGGGGCCGGAGCCGCCGGCAGGCAAGGTTGCCCAGTCGGGTCCGCGGGGCCCGAAGGCGCGCCAGCGGGCGTCGACGGCGGAGCCAGGTTCCTCATGGCCGAGATGAAGGCACTGACTTCCGCCGGCGTCGCGTCAGTCCCAGGGACCGGTGGGTATGGGGACTTGCGCGGCGCTTGCGGCTCCGCCGGAGCCGCGGGGGTGGAACCACCCTGACCCTCGGCCGAGTCGCGCGACCGGCGAGGGGAGTCCCTAGAGCGGTGTCGCCTCTTGGACTTCTTGGAGTGCCTCGACTTACCCGAAGACTTGGATCCCGACGACCGATGATGACGTCGGCTGCGGCTCCGCGACCGATCCTTGGACCTCCTCCTGGACCGGGATCGAGAGGGGCACGGAGCCGAGTGGCGAATCTCGAGAAACTTACGGGACCGCTCCCGTCTAGCCTTCGAGGTCAGGGCCTTGCAGTCCGAACACGACGCCGCGTCGTGGTCGAGGCCCAAGCAGTAAAGGCACCGGCGGTGATGGTCCGTAACCGACATCAAGCAGCTACAGTCAGCACAGGCTTTAAAACCAGGCATCCTACCGGCACCGAAGTCGAGACAAGATCAAAAAGGATCGAAAAAGTTAGTCAAAAAGTGACTAAAGGGGTAGCTCTCCCGGATCTGCGCTTACTGGCGCGGAAAAAAGAAGAACTGACGTCAGCGCGCGAGGGCGGCGTCTAAGTACTCCGACGACGTCATTCCGGCGCACAACGCAGACGACGGACGCGGAGCCGCAGACGACGCCTAGCGACGCGCAAGGGGTATTGCTGATGAAAAATCTTCCGGATCCAGTCTGACGCCTGAGGATATTCTAAGGTGAGGAATCTAACTAACGTGTTTCTTTCAGATAGAGAGGGAAGCTCAGAGCCGTCCCAGTAGGCTCCACAGGTGGCGCCGCCGGATGACAAAATTTTATGTCCCGCGTCGGCCTGACAGATGGGGAGAAGGCAAAGAGCGACGGTGCTTCTTCGCCTTCTTCTTGTGCTTTGACTTACCCGATAACTAAAACTTTGAGGAAGAATTATGGTGATGACTCTGCGACTGGCCCCGTGACCTCCCTCTAAACAGGGAGCTCGATCGGCACGGAGCTGACTGCCCGGCCTCCATCGGGACCGCTCCAGCAAAGACTTTGGGTTCATGGCCTGAAAGTTGGAGCACGACTTCAGGTTGTGGTCGCGCTCCAGGCACCATAGGCACAGGAGGTGTGGGTCTGTGACCCACATCAACTTGTGACAGGAGTCACAAGGTTTGAAGCTGGCCCGACGATGGGACATCCCTACGTGCACCAAGAGACTAACAACTCGAAAAAGATTTCGACAAAAGTCGAAAAAGTGTTAGTCAAAAAATGACTAAGGGTGCCGCTCTCTCAGGATCTGCGCTGGCTGGCGCAGAAAAAGAAAGAACTGACGTCAGCAGGCAGGGGCGGCGTCTAAGTAGATACTGTGACGTCATCCCGGCGATCACGACGCCGAACGCGGAGTCGATCGATGCCACCTACCAACACGCAGGTGTGATGCTAAGAAAAAATCTCTCCTTAAGAAGTCTGACACCTGGGGGTAATTCTAAGGTAAAGAATCTATAACTAATAGTCTCTTTCAGATAAGCACAAAGTGACAATGATCGTCTAAGGAAGAAATAGACCTGGAACTAGGACTAATTTGAGACTGACCGCAATGGAGCCCTGGTTGGATAGAACAAGTGGATTGGTGCTGGTGAAAGTCTAATTGTCTGGAATTCAAAAAGCTTGAAAATGTTTCTATGTCCCAAAAAATAAAGGGTATTTTGAACTTTTTGAGAAGAAATATACTCCTTGAGTGTACTGTAGCCACTGCCACGGATCAGAAGGCCAAATACTTGAAGCAGGTTGGTACCGCTGGAGCTTTGGAGCTCATTCCAGCATCATGGAACTGCCAGTCAGATACGTTTACCTGCAGGTCACCTTGAAGGAAGCTCTAGAGGGAAATATTTTCCAAGTGTGCTAACTTTCTCTTGGTGCCCAAACAACCACAGGAGTACACTTTTATGGCCCCGGGGCCTCAGAGGAGGTACCTATAGACTTTCAGGGTGCTATCTAGAGGTTAACAGCAAAGTCTATTTGCCAGTGGTCAGCTAAGTACTTCCAGGAAAAGCCCCTTTGCAGGCAGCTTGGTGTGTCCCTGTAGCCACACAGACCTGATCCTTGGAGTCCACTTTGTTGCCCTGGGTACAAGAAGGAGCAGGCCAGTCCTTCAGGGCTCTTTCCAGGTCATATTCCTCTTCTGATCTTCTGCAGGCACAGGAAATGTTTAATAGGAGATTCTTGGTGTGCCACATTTATGCCTGGCACCAACTAGTGGGTGGGGTGACTCCTGGGCACTCCCTTACCAATAGGGCAACCTTACTCACTTTTTCAGCAGTTCCTGTTTGTCCAACTGCAAACAATCCTACAGTTCCCCTCACGCTCCGAAATCTTCTCCCCTTATGCAGAGTCTCTGTGTCCACCTAGAGGTGTGGCCTGAGGAATGACCTGTATCCCTCCGCTGTGGTAATCTAAAACCCGTTCTGGGGGAAGCTTTCATTCCAGTGGGCGCGGTACAAGCCTGACTGGAGGTAAAAAACTGGTGCTTTTCAAGCTCCACCTAACATTTGCTTGTAATATGGCAGGACCCTTGGAGGTTAATTAAGTTCCTGGGACCACTCCAACTTGTCTACTTGCCACAGGAATAAAATACCTCCCACCACTTTCAGGCCATTGTCTCTGCTCTGAAAGAAGTTTTCACATCTCTTTCACACTTTACTCAGGCCAAAGAAAGACTGAGCAGTTGCTAGAGAACATTAGCCTCAGGCAGCTTTAGGCATGGTAACGGTAACTTTCTAAAAGTTACATTTCTCAATTATTTAATTACAATCCGAATTTACCATTGGATTGGATTTTTATTAATATAAAAATATGTCAAAAGAGAGTCTGTAGCTGGTACAGGTCAAAAGTTATAAGTTAAAGTTGTACACTACACATCTTTTTGCCTGTTATAACCTAACCAGGGACAATGTCATTTGGGTCGGGGAAGGGGGGTGTTTAAAGCTACAATGGTCAGAGCACATGCACTGGATAGCAGTATCCCAGTCTTAGAGTTCAAGTTTGCAAAAAGGCTAGTCCCAAAAAAATAAAATGACGAAACTGAGGGTGATCATCCTTAAAAGTGTCACTTTGCAACATACATGTAACATGACTAGCAGTGACAAATCATCTTAATTAACACTAGTGATCACTCCAAAAAGACCAGACGCAATTGTGTTGAATACTCCCACATTGCAACATCTAATGCTTATGTGCAGTGATGTTTGTAGTACTATGTTCAGCGTATATCCCAGTAAACAGAATACAATCAATTAATCTCTAAAGGTGTTTTATGTGCTCCATTGCCTCTTTTGTGGTACATGCAAAGAGGCATTCATATATTAAAGTATAAATACAACAACCTAACACTGCAACCATAAAATAACACAACGGACACCCTTGTATAATAAAGTAACAGACCACAAATCACCCACCAAGGGCTAAACTTCTGGGACTCACCAAACCACAAGCCATCGCTCAGCACACTAGATACCGTTAAATTGATGGATAGAATTGCTATGGACCAACACAGTGTATCCAACAACAATGGAGTAACACAATGCTAGATACCCTCGTCCCTTAAGTTTTGTAAAATCTGGGGTGGTTGGTTGACTTATTACTTCCTAGATTTCCTGACTAATGTTGGCAATTAATGCCTAGCAGTACTGCACTGTGTGGGGGTATCCGGGACTGCAAAGACTTGTTGTGCTGAACTGTACATTTTTTCCCGTGCTGTGGCCAGAGGCTCACTGACTGTGGACTGGGGGTGGGAGGAAGTCACTGTTTGATGTTCAAGTCGGCATATTGTTCCATATGATGCATATGATGCTGAGAAAGTATCTTCATATGGACTAACGCACTGGTTCCCACTGAATACAATCTCCATGGACTAACAAGCTGCATTCCACTGCTATAGTGACCATAGGTAACACCAGATCCCCCTACACATACTGGGTCCCACGGGCAGGTATTAACACACTGGATTTCCTCAGAACCCACTGTTATAAGATAACATAACGGAGCCCTGTGCAATGGGAAAATACAACAGATTGCTGTGAGAAGTTGGCCTGATATATGCTGTCCACTAGTTATAGTGGGCACCCTGTATCAGTTCAAACAACCCCTTATGGTGAATAGGTCAAAGACAACCTTTATTGAAAGCTATCCTAGTGGTAGCTATGGAGAGTAGCCTTCAGGCTAAGTCTTGAAGGAATGTAAAGCAGCTTGTTTTACCAGTCTATAATCTCTTGAATGATCAAATGAAAGGACAACCACACCAGGTATATATTTAAAATATATGTATTTAAGATAAAACACACCCCTCTAGTCTCTTTATGAGGCTGGAGTTCGAAGTACTTAATTTACAAGTTAGCCATCAACAGTAATAGCACAAATACATGTTTGGGCCCTAGATGGGTACCAAACCATATACCAATAAAGTGGTATAAGAACCACAACTGAACTAGACACAAGGCCTAGAGCCTGTAGAATCGCTGGGACCCCAAGGAACCACCCAAGGTAGTGACACAGGAGACCCACGGGGGCCGTGTGCAGGGTGTAAACACTACCACGGGTTCCCATTAGCTTCTATGGGCAATGTCGCGGTTGGAAATTTAAAGATTAGGGACACTTAGAATCGAGTCAGGACCAAACCCTTTTGGACTTAGGAAGTTCTAGGTATTCCAAAGTGTTTGACACCAAACACGACAAGTTTCCGTGCAGCCATCCCAAAGTTAGCATTTACCGAGAGGTTTTACTGCACTTAAGAGTATATGGTCAGGCTGTACCACAAACAGCATCAGAGGAGGTACTCCGAACGCTGCAGAGGGGCTCTGCTCATGCATGGGCACCCTCTCACATAAAAACCAAGCACTCTGCCTTCAGGATTGTTAAGGCCTGCCATAGGAGTGACTTATAGGTTTTATATGTGTGTGCAATGGTAGTGATATAGGTAGCCTATACCATTGTAAGGGGTTGTGAGAAAGTGGCTCTGTATATACTGTTCCCTAATAGGTACAGGGTGTACAGAGTCCACAGTCCCCCAGAGGCTTATAGAGGTCAAAGTTAGGTATGACCTTACTCTCAAAAGTGGTAGCTTGGTCGAGCAGTAAGGCAGTACCAGAGGACAGTGTAAAGCATTTATTGTACACACTCAGTCAGCAAATGGTTTCACACACTCAATAACTGAACTCTAGGCCAATGATTTGTATATATAAAATATATGCTTGTTTTATTTTTAGAACCACAAAGGGGGTAAAAATATACTTTCTCAGAATGAGAGGTTGAATATAAATACTTTTGTTTTAAGCAATAAATTTGTGTAAACAGTCACAGTTGGTTGCAATAAACAATCCTATTTCCTAAACATAACAATGCATTGAGCTCAATGGTAAATTCAGGTTATTTGTAATAAATTACTTTTCAGATTACTTTTGGAATTCCAGGTCTGGCTCCTAGAACCAGCCTGGGGTCAGTATGCAGAATCAAGTGATGAAAGTCGACTTAATAACTGTAGTGAGTTTTAAATAATATTTAGCTATTTCAAAAGTTAGCACTTAGAAAATATTTCACAGAAAACATTCAATGGATCTCTATGGCAAGAAATTCAAATTGCAGGTAGATTACTTTATCGTTACTTTAGTAATCCAGGACTGGGTGCCTAGACCCAGGACTGGGGTCCTTATCAAAAGTAGGTAAGTAATTTCGTTTGCAGAAATGGTACGATTTTAGAAGAATATTTCAAATTTGCAAAAGTAGACACTTAGAAGAAATTTCACAGAAAAGCAGACAATGGTTTCCTATGGGAGAAAAATGAGTTAGAGGTAAGTATAGTTGTGAACACTTTTCAGAGTCAGGGCTGGGCACCAAGATCCAGCACTGGGAGCTCACCTAGGAGCAGGTGAGTAAATTCGTTTTTGTCACTTGGCTGATTTTTGGTGAATTTTTGCAGTTTTGAAAAGTTCACACTTAGAAGATTTTTGAAGAAAAAGCCAGTCAATGTTACCCTATGAGGAAAATGAAGTTAGCGGTTTAAGGGTAAGTACTCGACTGGTAGTGTTGAAATTCCGGGCATGGACTCAGGGGTCCCCCAGTGTCAGGTAGGTACAGTTGGTTCACCCTCAGCGGTTTCAGGACGGCCGGGTGCAGAGAGAGTTGGGCCCAATGTTATCCTATGAGGGATAGGGGGGCCTTTGTTGGTGGCTGCTGTCTGGCAAGCCACGCGGCTGTGGGAGCTGGGCTCCTGGTCACTTACTCAGGGCAAGTGGGGAAGTAGGTTAGTGTAGAGAGGGCACTGCCAGGGCCACTCGGGCAGCTGGGTGCAGGGTGCTTTTGAGCCTTAGGGCGCTCAATGGAAATCAATGGGAATGTTCCGGTTGGAAAGAGGCTGCAGGCTCGGGGACGAGGATGTTTCAGGTGCCACCACCACTTCGAGAGGTAAGTTGGGTAGTTGTAGGTTAGGTGGGTACCCCGGGATTGGGCACAGGGGGTCGCAGGGCGCCGGGTGCAGGGGTGCCTTTTGACGTCGGGAATCTTACCCTCTGGTTGATCGCGGCTGGGGTGGCACTTGGTTCTGAGGCTGCAGGCTTCTTCCGGGATGTCGAGGGGGGTCCTTGGGTGCCGGACTCTGGGTCACAGTCGCCGTGGGGTCGTCCTCTGGGTCTTTGTCCACTCCGGCACTGGCCAGGCTTGGCTGGTGCAGAGTGTGTTGGGTCCGCGGTCCCGGGCTGGTGCCAGGGATAGCAAATAGGTTTCTTGAGTAGAGCCTCTACTCGTGGGAGTCCCAGGGGCTTAGAGCTAAAAGGTAGCCAGGTCCTCCGGGGTTGGTGAGGTTGCTGGCCACGAGGGATGCCGCGCTGGTGCAGGTTCGAGAGTCGACAGGCCGGTAGGGCTGGGGCCAAAGCAGTTGGTGTCTTCTTCTCTTTTTAGCAGCTGCAGGGCAGGTCTTTGTTCTTCTTGCTCTTCTTGTCGTTTTCTATCTGGAATCTAAGGAAGGAAGGTTCAGGGGGGCCCCTAAATACTAGATTTAGGGGCGTTACAGGTAGGTGAAGGCCAGGGACCAATGGGTCCTTGTCCTGGGGTGGGTACACCCCCTATCCTGCCTCTCTCCTGTGGGAGGGGGGCAGTAGCCTAATCCTGATAGGGTAGGGCCTCCCATCTTCAAGATGGCGAGAGCCCGGAGATGTGCTTCACCTCGCCTCCCCCACCTGAGGGGTGGGGTGGGCAGGCTGGCACATCCCCTGTCCTTGTATGGGGTTTCCGGCCAAGCTTCCCGCCAGAGTGGGGGGTTGCAGTGGCCTGGGGAAACTCCAACTGGCGGCATGCCTTTGAAGCTTCCCTTTGCTCATCCTGGGGGAGGAGATTTCTCACCTCACCCAGGATGTGCATTGTTGCAGGCCCGGGAGAGCAGGGGCTCTCCCACCCAGGGGTCCAGCAACGTGTCTGCTGTGTGGCAGCCTGGGCAGCCTCAGAGCAGACGTGGATTGTAAGTTAGCTGTAAGGGGGCATCTTCTAAGATGCCCTCTGGGGTGCTTAGTACATTAAATCCTACACTGGCATCAGTGTGGGTTCAATGTGCTGAGAAGTTTGATACCAAACTTCCCAGGCTTCAGTGTTGCCAATATGGTGCTGTGGAGCTCGTGTTTGACAAGCTCTCAGCACCATGTATTCTTAAATGACAGCACTGCACTTACAGTGCCCAGGAATGGACCCGGGTACTGTAGGGGCACAGGGCTCCTGCTCCTGTGCCCACACCATAGGCGTAATGCACCCAGCTAGAGGGGTGGCTGACATATGCCTTGGCAGTGTAGGTGATGGGCATGGTACACAGTGATGTGTGCCATGTCGACTCTTTGTTTTGTCCTGCACCCAGACACTCAGCCTGCAAGGGCAGTGTGTGTGTGTAAGGGTACAGGGCCTCTGAGGGTGGCACAATGAGTGCTGCAGCCCTTAGAGGCCTTCCCTGGTCACAAGGCCCTGGGTACCTAGGGTACCATTTACTAGGGGCTGACATGTGGCTAGGGTTTGCCAATTTGGAGTTTGTGTGGTTTAAGGAAGGAACATAGGCCCTGGGCACCTGATTGGCAGGAACCCAGGGTACACTCAATCGAAGTACATTCAGCAATTTAGCAAAAAGTGGGGGCATACCATGCAAGAAAGATGGCACTTTCTCACAGGGGTGCAAGCACACCCTTACCCAGGCTGCAGTAGCAGACCTGTGGTGCCATTTTGGAGTGCTTCCCAGGGGTGGCATAATACATGCTTCAGCCCCTGGTAGGCCTCTGAGGTACCTATGCCCTAGGTACATAGTATACCATATACTAGGGGCTTATAAGGCACTCCAGAATCCAATCAGATATGTACCTAATGTACATGGAAACCCTTTTAGAGAGGAAGCAGCTAGGCTGTGGTCCTGATTAGCAGGGCCACAGCCAGACTAAGGTCGAAAAACAGTGAAACACCAGCAAAAAGTGGGGGTAACGAACAAGTTACTAACCTTCGGTAACGATGTATCTGTAAGAAACATTAGTTAGTTAGATTCCTCACCTTAGATTCCTCACCTTAGAATATCCCCAGGCGTCAGACTGGATCCGGAAGATTTTTCGTCAGCAATACCCCTTGCGCGTCGCTAGGCGTCGTCTGCGGCTCCGCGTCCGTCGTCGGCGTCGTGCGCCGGGATGACGTCGTCGGAGTACTTAGACGCCGCCCTCGCGCGCTGACGTCAGTTCTTGTACATAGCCTTCCGCGCCAGGAACGCAGAGCCATGCAAAGACCGACACTGGTGCCAAAAATAAAATCTAGGGGCCTGAAAGGACAACCTTAACCCTAGATGTCAGTTCGCAGAACGGGGAGGATGGGAGGGTCGGTGAGGAATCTAACTAACTAATGTTTCTTACAGATACATCGTTACCGAAGGTTAGTAACTTGTTCATCTGAAAGAAACACGTTAGTTAGATTCCTCACCTTAGAATAGATACCCAAGCAATACCATCCCCGGTGGTGGGTCTGCGAACCAAGATCACACCAGAAAGTCCTGGAGGACAGAACGGCCAAAGAAGCCATCCCTCCGGACTTGGCTGTCAAGGCAATAATGCCTGGCAAACGTGTGTAGAGAAGCCCACGTCGCCGCCTGACAGATGTCCTGCAAAGGGACTCCCCGTCCCAAGGCAGTAGTAGCCGCCGTGGCCCGAGTAGAATGGGCGCGCAGCCCAACAGGAGGGTCCTTTTTAGCCAAGGAATAGCAGATTTTTATACACAAAACGACCCACCGAGAGATGGTTCGTTTGTGCACAGCTTTCCCCTTCTTAGCGCCCACGTACCCAACAAAAAGCTGGTCGTCCACCCGGAACTGTTTTGTGCGGTCCAGATAGAAGGAGAGCGCACGTTTTGGGTCCAGACGGTGGAGCCTCTCTTCCTCTTTGGAAGGATGCGGAGGCGGAAAGAAGGTGGGCAAGGTGACAGACTGCCCAAGGTGAAATGGAGTCACCACTTTAGGAAGAAAAGAGGGACGAGGCCGAAGGACAACCTTGTCCGGATGAACAGATAGAAAAGGAGGCTTTGAAGATAAAGCCTGGAGCTCACTCACCCGTCTAGCCGAGGTGATGGCTACCAGAAAAGCAGTCTTTAGAGTTAGAAGACGAAGAGGGCAATTGTGAAGAGGCTCGAAGGGAGCGCACATCAGGAATGTCAAAACCAGATTCAAGTCCCACTGAGGCATTACAAAAGGGACAGGAGGGAACGTGTGTGTAATGCCTTTGAGAAAGCGTGTAACCACAGGGGACTTGAAAAGAGAAGGCTGATCAGGAAGCCGCAAGAAGGCGGAGATGGCAGCAAGATAACCTTTCAGGGTGCCCAGGGCAGAGCCCTGCCGGGCCAGAGAAAGAAGGAAGAGGAGAACCTCAGAAAGAGGGGCGGAAAGGGGATCCACAGCCTTTGCTGTGCACCATGCCACAAATTTGTTCCACCGGCAGGCGTATACCGACTTTGTGGAGGGACGCCTGGCTGCCAGAATGATATCACAGACTTCAGGAGGCAAGTCAAATGGCATCAACTGCCGCCGCTCAATCTCCACGCATGGAGGTGGAGGCTGGACAGGTTCGGGTGGAGGACCGTCCCCTGCTGCTGCGACAGAAGATCCTCCCGAAGGGGCAGACGTATCGGGGGATCGGTCAACAGACTGAGTAGCTCGGGATACCAGTATCTTCGTGCCCAATCCGGAGCCACCAAGATGACTTGGGCCCGGTCGCGCCTGATCTTCTTCAGCACTCTGGGCAGAAGTGGTATAGGCGGAAAGGCGTACAACAGACCGCAACTCCACTCGTGACGAAAAGCGTCGCCGAGCGAGTGCCGCCTTGGAAATTCCAACGCGCAGAACTGCTGACATTGCGCGTTCTCTTCGGTGGCGAATAGATCTAACCAAGGCTCTCCCCACTGCTGAAAGAGGCCTTGCACCACTTCGGAGTTCAGACGCCATTCGTGATCCATCATGCACCGGCGGCTGAGTTCGTCTGCTCTGGCGTTCAGAGAGCCCGCCAGATGTTGAACCACCAGGGTGACGCCCTGGTGTTCCAGCCATGTCCAGAGGCGCAGAGCCTCCTGACAAAGGGTCCACGACCCCACCCCGCCCTGTTTGTTGCAGTACCACATGGCGGTGGTGTTGTCCGTGAACACCTGCACGACACTTCCCCTGACAGAGGGAAGGAAGGCTTTCAGTGCAAGCCGGATCGCTCTCAACTCCAACAGGTTGATGTGGAGACGAGACTCCGCCGGAGACCAGAGGCCTCTGATCTCCGCCTCTCCCATATGGCCACCCCAACCCAGGAGGGACGCATCCGTCACTACGACATGCTCCGGTTGGGGAAGGGAGAGGCTCTTGCCCTTGACCCACTCGCGGTCCGTGAGCCACCACTGCAACTGCTGTGCAGTGCCCTCCGAGATCAAGACATGGTCGGACAGGTTGCCGTGATGCTGGGCCCACTGAAACTTCAGGTCCCACTGCAGAGCCCGCATGCGCCGCCTGGCGTGATGCACTAGTAGGATGCAGGAGGCCATCAGCCCCAGAAGCCGCAACACTAGCCTGACCGAAACCCGGGATAGAGGCCGAAAGATGGGAATCAGGGCCTGTATATCCCGGACCCGCTGTTCCGGTGGATGGACCCGGAACTGCGCCGAATCGAGAACCGCTCCGATGAAGAGGAGCTTCTGAGAGGGACTCAAGTGTGACTTCGGCACGTTGATGGAAAACCCCAGCAAATGCAGGAGATCCGCCGTAGTCTGGAGGTGGGAGACGACTGCCTGGGGCGAGCCCGCCTTCAACAACCAATCGTCGAGATAGGGGAAGACTGGGACCCCTGATCTGCGCAGATGAGCTGCGACCACCGCCATCACTTTCGTGAACACCCGAGGGGCACTGGTGAGGCCGAAGGGGAGCACGGTAAACTGAAAGTGCTCTTGGCCCACCGTGAACCGCAGGTAACGCCGGTGGGCCGGCAGGACGGGGATATGGAAATATGCGTCCTGCAAGTCCAACGCTACCATCCAGTCTCCAGGGTCTAGGGCAGCTAAAACCTGAGCCAACGTTAGCATCTTGAACCTTTCCTTTCGGAGGAAGGCATTGACGTTCCGGAGGTCCAAGATAGGGCGCAGGCCCCCCTTGCCCTTCTTGGGAACCAGAAAGTAGTGGGAATAACAACCACGACCTACTTCTGGACTCGGAACGCGCTCGACGGCCCCCTTGGCCAAGAGAGCCGAAACTTCCTCGCGGAGAAGATCCAAATGATCCCCCGAGATACGGTGGTGCTGTGGTGGCATGGCTGGAGGGGTCGTCTCGAAGGGGAGGGAGTAGCCCCTTCGGACGATTTGCAGCACCCACCTGTCCGATGTTATGGACCGCCAGTGGAGCAGGTGATGGCGAACTCTGCCGCCCACTGGCGTGGTATGGGCCTGAAAGCTCGGACTAGGAAGGCTTTGAGGCGGATGCTGCCGGGGTGGATGTGGGCTGACCACGTCGGCCTCCATTTCCGCCACGGCGGAAGCCACGTCCGCGACCGCGCGCAGGTTGGTTCTGCGGCTGGTGGCTCTGCGGACGTGAGGAGGCGCCCCTTCCTTGGCCACGAAAGGGGCGAAAAGCGGAGGTGTGCGCCCGCGGAGCCGAGAGGCCCAAGGACTTGGCCGTAGCCCGGGAGTCCTTAAAGCGGTTCAGCGCACTGTCCGCCTTCTCACCAAACAGGCGAGTGCCATCAAAGGGCATGTCCATGAGGGTGTTCTGGACATCCCCGGAAAATGACGTGGACCGCATCCAGGCGTGGCGGCGGAGCGCCACCGTGGTGGAAATCGCCCGACCTAGCGAGTCCGTGGTGTCAAGCCCACATCTTATGGCGTGCCGTGCTGCATCCCTCCCATCGGCCAGAGCCTGGGAAAGACGTGGCCGGACCTCCTCCGGACACAGGGGCAGCACGTCCTCCACCGTATCCCACAGGGAATGGGAATAACGGTCCAAGAGACAGGCGGTATTTAAGGACCGCAGGCCCAAACTAAGGGACGAGAACAGTTTCTTGCCAAACTGCTCGAGTCTCTTGGAATCCCGGTCGGGAAGGAGGATTGGGAAGTAGAGGCCTGGATAACCAGACTCTCGGGGGTGGGGTGTTGGGACAGGAAGCTGGGGTCGCCCGGAGCAGGGCGGTGGCGCCTGGCAACGTTCCTATCCACAGGAGGAACTGTGGAGGGCTTGGACCAGGTGCCCTGCAGAACGTCAGTGAGGGCCTCGTTAAACGGCAGCAGAGGCTCAGTGGAGCTTGCTGAGGTTCGAAGCACCTCAGTGAGGATGTTGGTCCTCACAGCCACGGCAGGCAACTCGAGCCCAAGGGCCTCAGCCGCCTTGCGCAGCACCACAGAAAATGCTGCACCCTCCTCCGAAGCCACGGTCGGAGGAGAAGTGAATCCAGCGTCTGGCGAGGTGTCCAGCCCGCTGGCCTCCCCCAGTTCATCTGCCCAGTCCTGAGAAAGCTGTGACTGAACAGCCAGAGGGTCCTCGAACCCCTCCCAGTCGCCCCCTTCTTCCGATTCCTGATAAACAGGAGGAATGATCGGAACCGGACTGTAGAGATGGTAGGTCTCTAGCGGCGTCGGATGCGGCGTCGGCGGACGCCGTGCCGGCGTCGGGTCCGGATGAGGGCTAAACTGGGGCGTCGGCGTCACAGGCGTCGGCGGCGCCGGTGACGGCGTCGGTGGTTCAGGCGTCGGCGCCGGTGGAGGAGTGACAAGGTCAACCGGCGTCGACTGGGGCCCAGGCATGGGCCCCGCGGGGACCTGCGGCGTCGAGACCGGAGTCGTCGACGGCGCCGGGGCCGGAGCCGCCGGCACGCGAGGTCGCCCAGTCGAGCCCGCGGGGCCCGAAGGCGCGCCAGCGGGCGTCGACGGCGGGGCCAGGCTCCTCATGGCCGAGAGGAAGGCGCTGATCTCCGCCGGCGCCGCGTCAGCCCCAGGGACCGGAAGGTATGGGGGCGGACGCGGCACCTGCGGCTCCGCCGGAGCCGCGGGGGTGGAACCACTTGGACCCTCGGCCGAGTCGCGCGACCGGCGAGGGGAGTCCGAAGAGCGATGTCGCCTCTTGGACTTCTTTGAGTGCTTGGACTTACCCGACGACTTGGAGCCCGACGATCGATGGTGGCGTCGGCTAGGGCTCCGCGAGCGATCCTTGGACCTCCTCCTGGACCGGGATCGCGCACGACGCGGAGCCGAGTGGCGAAGCTCGAGAAGCTTGCGGGACCGCTCCCGCCTAGCCTTCGAAGTCAGGGCCTGGCAGTCGTTGCACGACTCCGCGTCGTGGTCGAGGCCTAAGCAATAGAGGCACCGGCGGTGGTGATCGGTCACCGACATCAGTCGATGACAGTCTTCACAAGCCTTGAACCCAGGCATCCTACCGGCACCAGATGTCGACAGACAGGGATCAAAAATGATCAAAAAGATTTAGTCAAAAAAGACTAAAAGGGGTAGCTCTCCCGGATCTGCGCTTACTGGCGCGGAAAAAAGAAGAACTGACGTCAGCGCGCGAGGGCGGCGTCTAAGTACTCCGACGACGTCATCCCGGCGCACGACGCCGACGACGGACGCGGAGCCGCAGACGACGCCTAGCGACGCGCAAGGGGTATTGCTGACGAAAAATCTTCCGGATCCAGTCTGACGCCTGGGGATATTCTAAGGTGAGGAATCTAAGGTGAGGAATCTAACTAACGTGTTTCTTTCAGATCATGTGAAGCAGATCCTACTCTCCTACAATCGCAATAAGACCTCAAACAACCCTTAGACTGCCCAGCAACGGACTAACACACTCGATCCAGCCCACTGGTCAGGGGTAGTATTTTGGATTTTACAAACTCCTTCAACATGGAGAAACACACTGGAAATCATGAGACATCTCCACGCCCTATGCAGCCCCCTCACACCAACCATGGATTAACAGATCCCCATGAAATGCAGTAACACTATCAGATCATACCATATGTGCGGCAAGCTGCTCCCGTGCAGTTTCTGGCAGCCCTCCGGTGGATTTAGATCCAGATAACATACTTTCTGTCCTGATCAGCCACTGCAGAATGTCTTCAATCTCACCATAGAAACCCTGGGCCTGCCAGAGAAAAGAATGTCAAATAGAAGCAACCACAAAAAGCACAGGCTCATATACCATGAAGTTTGCATGTTCACATTTTAGTGTTCATGCATCTGTGCACATGTTTATAAGAAGGAGAACATATCTCAATAAATGTGTGTGTACTGTTATAATCAAGAATGTGCCCAAGACAGCATTGCTAAAAGAATGCATAAGTTATACATGAGTTTGTGCTTTGTTACTGATGAGCGGGATTCTGTTTCTTCTTTTTTTTTTTTATATATTTTTATTTTTCTGAGTACAGCAAACATAACAGCAATGGCATACAGTTTTACAGCAATAAATCCGGGCAATTTTCATAATGTTACTCAATAACAAAAAACCAAGCAAGAAAATGATATTGCTTTAAATTTCTTAACTGAGGCCGACACCAAGTGCTAAGGCTCAATCAAACACATCTTTTCCCTCCAATTATAGATGGGAGCCCATATTTGTCTACCGGGTGTTTTTGCTTGCTTCCCTTTCTTTTCATAAATTCCCTTCTCAAGGTTGAATACTGAAAGAAGCCTCGCGAGCCAGAACGGGAAAGTTGGGGCCGTTTGATCCAGCCAAGCCGAGGCTACACAAATTCGTAACACCGCCATGGCAAGAAAAAGGAAAAAGAAATCGGTAAGAGACAGTTTGAGTCTGTGTTATATCCACCCCGAGAAGTATCAGAGCTGATGTTAGCTTAACTTTAATGCCTAGGGTGGACACAAAAAATGTAGAAATAGAGGTTTTCAATATATCTAGGCGGGGGCAAGTAGAAAACATATGAATTAATCGGCATCTACAAAGTTACATCGCGGGCATCTAGTGCCCTCACGCCCCCCCCCCCCCCCTCCATTGTGCAATCTTTGCCGGGGTATAATATAGAGGAAAAAGTGTTTTGTAATGCTGCGTCTGAAGTCCCGCAGAGCATAAGACAGTCTGACCCGGTGCCATTGATTGATTAAGATTATCTACATCAGTCCCAAACCTCTCTTCCCATTTTTTGCCATGTTTTTCTAAATCGTCTGAATTAGATGCTATCAGTTCACTATAAATTCCCTTAATGGTGCATCCATCCCTATTGCTGATAACATCCATAAGTTTAAAAATTCTAAATCCACTAGAGCCACCCATCTTATTGCTAAGAAAACTCCTAATTTGCAGGTATTTAAAAAAATTCCTAGTATCTATACTAAATTTGTCCTGAATTTCCTTAAATTGATAAAAGTCTTCCGAACTTATTAAATCCCCAATTCTGATAAGTCCATGTTTGGCCCATCCCACCATAATTTGGTCCAAAAAAAATTCCGGCAATGAAGGGTTGCCAACTAAATGGGTATAGAAATTCATTCGGCCCAAACCAAACTTTTTCTTAAAAGCATTCCAGATTTTAAAGGCAGCCATCAAGGTCTTAAATTTAGTTCTCTTGAAGTAGCTAGGCTCGCTAAATTTCAATAGGCAATTTTCTGCATCTACCCCCAGAAGTAGCCTATATACATCTGGGATTCTAAATTCCGTAGAAGAATCTAAATGTTTGCCACCGAGCATCTCGCACATATATTGAAGGGCTGCGGCCCAGTAATAATATTTCAAATCTGGGACTGCCCAGCCCCCTCTATCCAAAGGTAAAGACATAAAACGTAAGGCCCTCCGTGTTTTACCATGCGACCAAATAAAACGGTTAATCATATTATCTAGGGCCATAAACCATTTCTTCTCAATTCTAAGGGTATTGCCCTAAATAAATACAGTATTTTTGGTAGAGTTACCATCTTAATCACATTGCGGCGGCCTACCAGAGACAGATGCAAATTTTGAAATCTATCAAGATCTATTTTGGCCTTCTGGACTACCGGGTCAATATTTACATCCACTAATTTGTTATGGTAATCCCCAGATAGACCGCTGAATCTATCATACGTGGGTCAGATCGGCTAATTATGCTATTAACTACATATGGGTCTTTTGCTTATTCAGGGCATAACCCGATATTTCGCCAAAGGTCAAAGCTATCTCCTCTACTACACTTATAGCCGCTAGGGGATTAGGAGTGACTAAGGCTACATCGTCCGTGTATGCAAGAACCTTTGTGGCTAGCCCTTGATAAATCATAGGAAGAATTTCTGGGGAGGAATCAAATTGCCGAATTAAAGGGTCTATATATATCGCAAAAAGCAGGGGTGAACAAGGACAGCCCTGCCTCGTGCCTCGTTTAATCCTAAAAGGTGCAGTATATTTCCCATTGATTTGAAGGCGGGCAGTTGGAGCTCTATATAAGCTGCCGATAGCTTTAATAAAACCTTGCCCTAATCCGAACCATCTCATTGCCTCCCATAAATAATCCCAGGAGACCCTATCAAAGACTTTCTCGGCGTCCAAAAGTAACATCGCCATAGGGTCTCCTGAGACTTCTGCTGCATCAAATAATGTTATTACCCTACGGATATGCTGGGTGGTCCCTCTCCCCGGAATAAATCCATGTTGGAACAGATGAATTATTTTACCAATAATGGTATTAAGTCTAGTTGCAAGGGCTTTGGACAAAATCTTTACATCTGCATTTATGAGAGAAATTGGCCGATACGAACCTGGGTCCTGCGGAGGTTTACCCTTTTTTTAAATTACTATAATATCTGCACCTGACCAGGACACCGGGACTGAACCCCCCAGCTGTACAAGTTGAATTATTTCGGCCAAATATGGTCCAATTTCATCCAGAAATATTTTATAGAATTCCAAAGGAATCTGATCGGGTCCTGCCGCCTTCCCAGAAGGGAGATTTTTCAGCGCGCAGTAAATCTCTTCTTGACTCAAGGTAGCTTCAAGTTTCATGCTATCCTCATACTCAATACCATGCAGTGGTACTTTATTAAGATAGTCATGAATTAATTTCGTCTGTCCCGGGGGACTTTGAATAATAAAGCCGTTGGTAAAATAATCGAAATACTTCCTGAATCTCACAGGGGTCTGTTACTATCTTCCCATGAGCATCTCTGATCTCGTTAATCTCGCTTGATGTCCATTTTTGTCTAGGTTTAACTGCCAACATATGACCAACCCGCTCATTAAATTCGTGGCAATGTTCCTTTTTAGCTAGAAAGAGCTCAGCAGCTTTTTCGGCAGCGCGATCCCCAATTCCCGCTTTAGCCCAGGCGAGCCTGAGCAAGACAACTTCCGTTGCTGAACATGTATTTAGAGCTACAGCCAACTCATCTCAATATTAGCTAAGTTTTTATATAATGCTTCTACGTTATGTGCTTACTTCGCCTGTCTGGACACGCTGAAACTGATTGTCTCCCCGCGTAAGCCAGCTTTGAAAGTATCCCAGACAACCCCGGCACTAGCGCTATATCTATTTATGTCCCAAAAAGTCTTTATCCAATCTTTCATATGGGAGATATAGCCCGGGTCTGATAGTGGTCCTCTTTCAAAGGTCCAAGTCCGTTCAGCCTGCCCGCCTTTTGTGAAACTTAAAGTAAGGATGAGGGGGTTATGATCAGAAATTATCCTTGGATACTTCTCTATTTTAGCCCGATACGCCAAGGATTGAGCCAAAAAGAAATAGTCAAGTCTGTAGAGTGACTGATGAGGGGCAGAGAAGAAAGTGCTACCTGGATCCTGGGGATTTAGCGGATACCATATATCTACGAGTCTATGATTTCTAACTGTATTTGTTAAGGCCCGAAAAACCTTCTTTTTACAACCGGCATAAAAGTCATCAGAATTACTCCACAGCCCGCCAAGGCCGTTAATATTAAAGTCACCACACAATAACAATGGGGAGGGCCAGTTTGCTAGCTCGTCGTCCAAATGCTCCAAGGCCTCTGGATCGTCAGCAGTGGAGCCGTACAAGGAAGCGAGAGTAAAATGCTCCCTGGCAAATACACAGTGTACTACAACCCACCTTCCCCACCTGTCTGAAATCTTTTTTTTAACAATTATGTCCTTCCTACGAGTAAGAATAGCAACCCCTCTTGTCCTAGTCCCTTGTTTAGTAGCCCCCAGCAAGCGAAAACCAAGTTGTTCTAAAATCCCTGCTCTGCTACCCTCTAAATGAGTCTCTTGGAGACATAAGATATCCGCACTCATAGATTTCAGTATGACAGACGCCCTTTGTCGCTTTGCCTGGTCATTCAGTCCGTAGATATTTATGGTAATGATTCTAAGATGACTGAAATTCATAAAATAAATTTAAATAATTTTCCTAGGCCATAAATTTACCTATATTTCTTATTAAATAGCACCACCTTAACCTCATATTTAGTGAAAAAATAAAACTTCCCAGATGTTTTCTGCAGCCTATAGTGCCAAATATCCTCAGCAAAAAGACATTGTTGCGCTGTACCCTAGGATTCCGTTTCCATGTTAGAATGTGTTCAATATCTCCATGAATGAGGCTTATGATGCAATTGGTGCAGAATAGGGCCCCATGAGCTAATTCACGCAGAAGGGAACACCTGTGGCAGCTTTTACACAGCCAGGCCTCCTATTTCAGAGAGGATCTGTGCTGTGACCTCAGATAAGAAGTGATCTTACCGCCATTGGAAGATGCAAGTTACAGGTTATTACGCAAGTCTAGAAAATACTTATCGAAAACTTCTGATGTAAAAAATGTGATTGGCATCTGCACAGAAGTACATGGAATTGCACGTAATCAGACATGTGTTTGGGGCTTCCACTTTTCAGATGGGGCACATCTATGCACATATTTGAGAAGTGTACAATAGGTCACCTGTGCTGTGCACTAGTAAGTAATTGTGCACAAATTCCTAAAGCGTTTGACTAGGCTCTTCTACTGTGCAACAGTACACAACCTGAATTGTTTTTCAGATGGATTGATCTGCCTACAGTGCCTGGTAGCAGTACACTGAGTTCAGTACCTGTTGTAAAGCCAGTTCCAGCTGTTGTTCTCTCTCCTCGGTTTTCTGCAGCACAGAGGTCCAGCACCGGCTGAGTGCTTGGAGTCGATTTCGCAGGCTGCTAGCATCATCTCCAGCGCTTGACTGCAGCAGCTCATTACCAGCATCACTCACGGTCTCAACTGTGTTTTGATGGGCAAGGACATCATTTTTTAACACCTGCGGGACAGCACAGAGAGGAAGGTCTCAAAATGGATCAATTCAAATGAGGAAACTCCCATACAACGAACGGATAGCAAGGGCAGCGCGGTATCAATAGTCTCTCTAAGTGAATGGATTGGACTGTGTGACCAAGCTTTTAAAGAGTGAGCGGAAAATGAAGCTAGAGGATACTGTCATTCAGTGAATAGATTGCACAGTGTGCGAAGGCTTACAGATACTGAATAGAATGCAAGGGCAGCACAGTGTGAGAAGACTTATATAGTCATTAGAGAGTATTATTTGGGAAATCTCTTATACATTGAATGGACTGCATGCAATCAAGACACTCCTATTTGGTGCACTGACTGCATTGTGTGAAGAGGCCCTCTTGCTGTGTAGAGACATCTTCATGAGAAAGCTCAAACAATAAATGAAGATTTGTATACATTGAACATATAAAAGTGATATTACAGCAAGAGGATGCTCTCATCAACTGAGTGGAGAAAGAAAAGTATGGAGTGAATAAGGTCTCATCCCGTGCACAGTACAGTGTGCAAAAAACTGTACTATGAAATAATTGCAGGCACAGCGTAGAGTGAGGAATGTCTGATACACTTTATGGGCAGCGGGGATATCATGATGTGATGAGCATGTCTGCAAAAGGGGGCATGAGGGTGCTGGAGGATTGACCAAGGACTTTGTGAGAAACTGCATGGAGGAGTAACTGACAGATAATTAATATACAAGGAGCAGCCCGCTCTGTGTGTTCAGCTGACTCCCACAGTTAGGTCAAATCATCAGGTTATAGCAAGTCATGCTAAAAATTACAACGTACATGATGCTTTGCAAGATCGACCTCGATGAGCTTAGGATCACTGCTGATCGGCCGCTGTGAATCCAACAGTTCTTCAGTGTGCGTCAGCCATGACATGACTTCTGCCAATGCATGTTGAAATTGTCCAAGAGCCAACAGTGCAGCCTCCAAAGTGTGCTGTAACGAAATTGGAGGAAAACGAGGTGAGCAGAAATTAACCCCCAGCTCCTGCCCAGACACAAGTCTCAACCTGCACCCAAATGCTGGTGCCAGCAGCAGCCTGTGGCACAGCTCTGGCTCTTAGACAAGCCAGTGATCTAGCTATAGTGCAGCAATGGCATCAGTCTTAATGCCTTAGCTGCTGCTTTGGCTGCAGCTCCATACTTCTCACCATGTCACAGACACTGCCATAGTTTCACTCACAGGTGGATGCCCTACTTCAGCTCCAGACAATGTTCACCAACTCGAATTCTTCCCCAGTTCCATGTATGTGCCCGGACTCACCTTCCAAACCAAGTACCAGTCCTATCACAAGGACCCTATTCCAACCCACACCCTTGTCATTGCCATGACCTGGCCACTGTCCAAGCCCCAGGTCCACACCTCACTCAAGCAATGTAAATAAGATAAGAGCTACCACTGCCGCCAACCCTAGACACTGCTCTAAGTCTATCCATTATTTGTGACAGCTTATCCAGCCATTAGCCTGGCCTGTGCCGAGGCCTCATCTCCTGCCTCTGCACAGTCATTGCCCTATGATCAAACCTGGCCCAGAGCCGACCCTAATCTCAGTCTTATCATTCCGCCACTGCCACTATATCGGAGCCTACTCTGTTCCCTTCCACAGCTTTGACTACTTCTCCAGTCCCAACACAGCTTTGAATCCCAGCGCTGACCCAGATTCAGCCCATTCCCCAGAAGTAGCCAAAGCATCTGCCCTAGATACTATATTAAACCCACTTTTGATCTAGTCTCTACGCTGCATTTTTTTCATAGGAACTGTTCCAAAGATATCCCTTCCCCAAGCAACTTCCCCCACCTTTTCCCTCCAGATGTTCAATGCCCAGCTCTTACCCAAACAGCTGTCATAGCTCTTAACCAGCCACTGATTACAGCCCAGTATTCACCCACATTGCTGACCCCAGCCATTAATAATTCTCAGTCTTTGTCACAGCAGCACACGTGGAACCACTGCGCTGTGCTGTCACCTGTCTGTCGTTGATCTTCTCGCCCAGGTTCTCCCAAAGGTGCCTCAGTTCAGTCAGAGGCTCCTTGATGATGTCACGATCTGTCTGGTCTGTGGCTTTCTTCAGCATCAGTTCACCCTGATGGCTGAGTCGCTCCATCTCAATTTGCTGCTGGTAAACCTCCACCTTAAACTCCTAAAAAAAAATGAAGACGAAAAGCCAACAGGTTCACTTCACAAGAACCAACTAACAACCGCTTTGTAGGATAGCAACAATCCTTGCACTAGCTCATCTCATGCTTTATAGCTTTTCTACTTTCCAGAGCTGAAGTGATGAAACTTATTCAATAGCCATCCTTCTACCTGTTGTGTGCTAAAGTGAGAAGAGGTGAAGGCGGACAGTGCTTATGAAAACTCTACCACTAATTTATTTTCAAAGTGAGGAAACTGCCCTTTGTAAATGGCTAGTAGGTGCCTGGAGACCACTTCTGACCTGTGACTCATTTACCAAGAGACTGTATCTCTCCCAGCACCAGCCACATAGACTAAAACCTGAGCAGATCAGATGGCAAGGATTGAAGGAATGCATCAGAATTTGTCTTTTGATTGCTAACATTTGTCGCTTCTTACAGAGGCCTACCCATGTTGCTTAAATATGTTCAGAGGGGCTTGCTAGCTCCAGTAAACTGAGCTATGAGGAGCTTAGATAGTGCATAATATTTTCTGCATACTGGTACATCATAATATTATGGTTGTGTAGGAAGCGGCTCTTTATGTAGTATACCAAAAAGAGGTATACTGTGCAAAACGTCCAAGTATCCCTTATGAGTGGACAGGGGCCTGCTCTAACAATCCTAAGGTGCTCTTCTAGGTGGTAGTGTGGTCAAGCAGCCTTAGGCTTGTCAGAGAGGAGTGTTAGACATCTGCAATACACACAGTCAATAAATGATGCACAAGATTCAATAAGGAGATCCACACCAAATTATAAAAATAACGCACAAGTTACTACTTGAGAGACATTAGTTAGTGATAGATTCCTCACCTTAGAATAGATACCCCAGCAATACCAACCCCGGTGGTGGGTCTGCGAATAGATTACACCAGAAAGTCACAGAGAACAGAACGGCCAAAGAAGCCTTCTCTCCGGACCTGACTGTCAAGCAGCGAGGCCCACTTACCTGCCTGACAAATGTCCTGCACGGGGATGCCGCGTCCCAAAGCAGTAGTGGCTGCCGTTGCCCTGGTAGAATGGGCACGCAGCCCCACAGGAGGCTCCTTCTTAGCGAACGAGTGACAGGCCTTGATGCAGAGAACGACCCACCGAGAGATTGTCCGCTTATGCACAGCCCGACCTCTTTTAGAGCCTACGTAGCCAACAAAGAGCTGGTCATCCACCCGAACTGTTGTGTGCGCTGCAGGTAGAACGAGAGCGCACGTTTTGGGTCCAGACGGTGGATCCTCTCTTCCTCTTTTGAAGGATGCGGAGGCGGAAAGAAGGTGGGTAAAGAGATGGTCTGCCCGATGTGGAAGGGCGTGACAACGTTTGGCAAGAAAGAAGGACGGGTCCTTAAAACCATCTTCTCCGGATCAACAGAAAGGAAAGGAGGTTTGGAAGAAAGAGCCTGGAGCTCACTCACTCTTCTGGCAGAGGTGATAGCTACCAGGAAAGCTGTCTTGAGAGTGAGAAAACGCAAAGGACAGGTATGAAGGGGCTCGAAGGGAGTGAACATCAGATATGCCAAGACAAAGTCCCATTGAGTCATTATGAACGGCACGGGAGGAAACGTGTGCGTAATGCCTTTGAGGAAACGGTTAACAACCGATGACTTAAAGAGAGACGGCTGATCTGGAATCCGTAAAAAGGCAGAGATGGCCGAAAGTTAACCTTTGATAGTGCCCAGAGCAGAGCTCTGCTGGGCCAAAGAAAAAAGGAACAGAAGGACTTCGGAAAGAGGGGCAGAGAGGGGATCCACAGCCTTTGCTGTGCACCATGCCACAAACTTGCTCCACCTTCAGGCGTATACCGTTTTAGTGGAGGGACGCCTGGCTGCCAGAATGACATCACAGACTTCGGGAGGAAGATCAAAAGCGGTCAACTGTCGCTGCTCAATCTCCACGCATGGAGGTGGAGGCGGGATACCAGTAGCTTGGTGCCCAATCCGGAGCCACAAGAATGATTTGGGCCCGGTCGTACCGAATCTTATTCAGCACTCTGGGCAGAAGTGATATAGGCGGAAAGGCGTACAACAGACCGCTTCGCTTAGCGAGTGCCACCTTGGAAATTCCCAAACGTGCAGAACTGATGACATTGCGCTTTCTCTTCGGTGGCGAATAGATCTAACCAAGGCTCTCCCCACTACTGAAAGAGACCTTGCGCCACGTTCGAGTTTAGACGCCATTCGTGATCCATCAAGCACCGGCGGCTGAGTTTGTTCGCCCTGGTGTTCAGAGAACCCGCCAGGTGTTGAACCATCAAGGTAATGCCTTAATGTTCCAGCCATGTCCAGAGGCGCAGAGCCTCCTGACATAAGGTCCAGGAACCCACCCCGCCCTGTTTGTTGCAATACCACATGGCGGCGGTGTTGTCCGTGAACACCTGCATCACACTTCCCCGGACAGAGGGAAGGAATGCCTTCATGCAAGTCGGATCGCCCGAAGCTCCAAAAGGTTGATATGGAGCCGGGGCTCGGCCGGAGACCAGAGTCCTCGGATCTCTGCCTCTCCCAAGTGGCCTTCCCACCCCAGGAGGGACGCACCCGTCACCACTGTGTGCTCCGGTTGGGGAAGGGAGCAGGATCTGCCATTGACCCAATCGCGATTCGTGAGCCACCACTGCAATTGTCGTGCAGTGCCCTCCGAGATCTGGACATGATCGGACAGGTTGCCCTGATGCTGCGCCCACTGGAATTTCAGAGCCCGCATATGCCATCTGGCATGTTGCACTTGCAGGATGCAGGAGGCCATCAGGCCCAGGAGCCGGAGGGTCATCCTGACTGAAACCCGGGACAGAGGCTGAAAGATCGGAATCATAGTCTGAATATCCCGGACTGCCTGCTCGGGAGGATAAACCCGAAACAGCGTCGAATCCAGAACCGCTCCGATGAAGGGGAGCTTCTGAGAGGGACTCGGGTGCGACTTCGGCATGTTGATGGAGTACCCCAGCAAATGCAGGAGGTCGGCCGTAGTCTGAAGGAGGTTGATGACTGCCTGGGGCGAGCCCGCCTTCAGCAACGAGTCGTTGAGGTAAGGGGAGACTGACACCCCTGACCTGCGCAGGTGAGCTGCGACCATCGCCGTCACCTTCGTAAACACCCGATGGGTGCTGGTAAGGCTGAAGGGGAGCACGGCAAACTGAAAATGCTCCTGGCCTTTTGTGAACCACAGGTAACGCCGGTGGGCCGGCTGGACGGGGATGTGTAAATATGCGTCCTGCAAGTCCAATGCTACCATCCAGTCTCCAGGGACGAGAGCAGCCAGGACCTGAGCCAGAGTCAGAATTTGAACTTCTCCTTCCGGAGGAAGCAATGGACATTTTGGAGGTCCAAGATGGGGCGCAGGCCCCCTTTGTCCTTCTTGGGGACCAGAAAGAAGTGGGAATAACAACCACTCCCTACTTCCGGCCAAGGAACGCACTCGATAGCCCCATTGGCAAAGAGGGCTGTGACTTCCTGCTGGAGAAGTACCAAGTGATCCCCCGACATGCGGTGGCACCGAGGTGGCATGGCTGGAGGGAAGGACTGAAAGGGAATAGAGTAACCTCTGCGGATGATCTGCATGTGATATCGCGCCAGTGGGGGAGGTGGTGACGGATCCTGCCACCCACTGGCGTGGGGTGCTCCACAAAGTTCAGATTAGGAAGGTTTGGAAGTAGAAGCAGCATCGGCGGAGGTGGACTGACCCCCACGCTGATTCCCAGTCCCGCCCATGCAGAAGCCGCAGCTGCGCTGATGCTGGTTCTGTACAGGTTTGCTGAAGGAACGTGCCTGGGCGCCTCTGCCGTGGCCACGAAAGGAACAAAACCCAGGAGTGGCCGGGCTTTTCGCAGACAGACCCAAAGAACTTGGCCATGGCCTGCAAGTCCTTAAAACGCTCCAGTGCACTGTCGACCTTTTCGCCAAACAGGCCAGTGCCATCAAAGGGCATGTCCATGAGCGAGCTCTGAACATCAGGCGAGAACCCGGTGGATCTAAGCCAGGCGTGGCAGGGAGGCGCCACAGTCATAGAAATCGCCCTGCCCAGTGAGTCTGCGGTGTCCAAACCACACCGAATGGCGAACTTAGCCGCATCCTTACTCTCAGCAACTCCTTGGGACAGCACATCATGGACTTCCTCAGGACACTGAGGCAACACCTGAGCAACCGTATCTCACACTGCGTGGGAATAGCGGCCTAATAAGCAGGTGGTGTTCACCGACCGCAGCCCTAAGATGGCCAAAGAGAACAACCGCTTTCCGAACTGTTCCAGCTTCTTAGAGTCCTTAGCCGGCGGAGCCATGAGAAAGGCACTCTGCGACATCGAGGCTTGGATGACCAGGCTCTCAGGCATAGGATGAGTGGTAAGAAACGCGGGGTCACCAGGCGCTGACGCCTGGCGACATTCTTATCCACGGGGGCCCCTGTGGCCAGCCTTGACCAAGTGCCCAACAAGACGTCAGTGAGGGCATTGTTAAAGGGAAGCAGGGGCTCTGACAAAGTGGACGCCGTCTGGAGCACCTCAGTGAGGAGATTAGTCTTGAGGGCCACCGTAGGAAGAGAGGTTGAGGACCTCAGCTGCCCGACGGAGCACCACTGTGTAGGAGGAGCCCTCATTCATGGTAGGCGGAGGAGAGGCAAACCCCGGTTCAGAAGAGACATCAAGGTCACCGGCGTCCTGCAAGTCGTCCACCCAGTCGGGTAAGAGGGTCCTCGGACCCCTCCAAGTCATTCACTACTCTGTTGCAGGGGGAACAGACCGCGGCGGCAGAGCTGGAGCAGGAGAAGGAACATATGGCGTAAGAAACGGCACCTTGAACGGCACCGCTCGGGGCCGGGTCGGCGCCGCGTCCCAATGCGGATCCCAGGTAGGAACTAAATGGTCCTGATCCGGGGCAAGGGAGGGACAAATGGCACCCACTGAGGTGCCGGAGGCGGAGCCGAGGGTGGCGCTGGGGCCGGAGCCGGCAGCGCTGGACCTCGCGAGGCCGGAGCCAACGGCGCAGGATCCTGTGGCGCCGAAGCTGGATCCGCCAGCGGCCCAACAGGATCTGGACACAGGACCGCAGGCCCGAAGGCACGCCGGCGGGAGCCCGAGGCCTAAAAAGGTGGTCCATGGTGGCAAGAAATTCTTGCACCTGTTCGGGAGTCACCAACGGACCCGGGTAAGGCGGATAGGCCGCGGGACTCCCAGGCTCCAAAGGAGCCGCAGGGGCAGAACCCCCTGTCCCCCTCGTCCGCATCCGAGGACCGACGGGGGGACGTCGGAGAGTGAACAAGCTTCTTTGACTTCTTTTTATGTCGTCGCTTACTGGAATCCGAGGGCGAAGACTTGGAGCCCGAGGAGTGACGACTGCAGCCCTGCGAGCGTTCCCGGGAACGGTCCCTGGACCTGCAACGGCGTTGGGACGAGTGCCGGACCTCCAGCAGCTTCCGGCATCTCTCCATCAAGGCCTTCGGGCCATGGCCCGGCAGGACCGGGAGTCGTGGTCTGTCTCCAGGCAGTAGAGGCAAACATCGTGGGGGTCCGCCACCAAGACTTAAATCCAGGCATCCCTACGTGTACCAAGGAGAAAAAGGGAGACAAAAGTCTCAAAAGAGGAGTCAAAAAAGTGACTAAGGTACGTGCTCTAACCGGATCTGCGCTTGTCTGGCGCGGAAAAAGAAAGAACTGATGTCAGCGCGCATGGGTGGCGCCTAAGCAGTCTCCGTGACGTCATCTCGGCGCATACGACGCCAGTGACGGACGCGGAGCCGCACAACTCCACCAACTGACACGCAGGGGTACTGCTACGAAAAGACTTTCCGGATCCAGTCTGACGCCTGGGGATTATTCTAAGGTGAGGAATCTATCACTAACGTGTCTCTTTCAGATTCTTATATTTATATAACTTTTGGCACCAAGATCATCAAAATCAGGTAAGTACATTTCGAGTTATACATTTTTAAAATTTTTAAAAATGGCCACAGTGCAACTTCTTAAGCGATAATGTTATCCTTTGGAGGAAAGTTATACACTGCATAGAGGTACTTCACCGTGACTTACGGGACCAATCTCAGTTAAGTATGGGGCGAGGTCCAAGGAAGCACCAACAGGTCACCTCTGGCAGCACTAGGGCGGCTGGATGCAAAGGTGCTTTACAGCATGGGGTGCCCAATGTTATCCTAGGGGATAAAAACATGTATTGCACTCGGGCACTTCACAGCAATTTACGGAACCAACCACTTAGACTTAAGGGGAGTATGGGGCAAGGTCCAAGGCCACACCAACAGGTCACCTCAGGAGGCTTTGGGTCATCTGGGTGCAGAGGTGTGTTAGGGCTTCGGGCGTCCCATTCACTTTAATGGGGAACAGTCCAGTTGCAAAGAGGCTGCAAGCTGGGACTGGGAGACCAGTCAGGCTGAACCAACAAGGGGGGCTCAGATCTCACGATGCCCGGGGACACGTTTGGACCTCTTCTGCTCGGGCCAGGGCAGCCTGGTGCATAGGTGTTGTGAGGCGTCAGGTTTTCATCACCGGAGACACTTGCAGTAGAGGGAGCCTGCACAAAGAGGCTGCAGGCGTCGGTGAGTCCACTGTGGGTAAACGCAAGCTGGGCTTTGTCTCTGGAGGGTCGGGTACCACACTGGCACCACTAGCCAACTTTAACTTGGGCTAGAAGTCACAGGTGCAGTGGTGCTTTTCGGTGTCACGTTTGCAGCAGTCCGGAGTCCTGACAGTTCTTTTGAAGTGCCTGCAGGATGCAGGGAAGTAGCTCCACTACTCCTTGGGAGTTCCTGGGTCTAGGTTGAAGGCAGGCAGTCCTTCCACGCTTTTGGGAGGCACAGCAGCTGCAGGACGAGACAACTTTAGTGCAATATGGCAGGAACAGCAGACAGGCCCGGCAGAGTTGGCGCCAAGAAGTCAGTTGCTTCTTCACAGTCCTTGCTGCTCTTCAGTGTCCTTTTTCTCAAATTAGCATTTCTCATTTCCTGGTGCCAGGGGCTCCCCTAAATACTAGATTTAGGGGTGTTAGGGGAGTGTAGGGTAGTAACCAATGCAATACTTACCCCTTGGGTCACTACGCCACCTATAAGACCACTAAGTGTGGGAAGTGGGTCCCAGAGTTCCTAATTCTGCCATCACAGAGATGGCAGACTCTGATATTTTGCTTTCACTTCAGGCAGCCCACCTTAGGGGTGGAACTAGCCTGAAGGTGAACACGCCTTTCTGACTAATAATGTCCCCGCACCAAATTGGCAATGGACAAGGGGGGAGGGGTTTGGCATCCTCTCCTGTGAGGGAGCCAGATTCGCATACCAAAGGTAGTGGGCTCTTTGAAGCCCCCTGCCTTGGAATGCTAATTCGTGGGTCATCCAGTGGGAGGGGATGTAAACACCCTTTGCCTGAGCAGGCTTTGTTTCTGACCTCCTGAGAGCAAAGGTCTTCATCCCTGGGGGTCAGAAACTCGTCTGTGGTGGCAGGCTGGTCAGCACCAGTCAGCCAGCTCACTAGTAGTTTGTAGGTTTTTAGGGTGCACCTCAAAGGTGTCCTCTGGATGCAGGCATTAATAAATTCATCACTTGAAATCAGTGTGGACTTATTAATACAATGTGTTTGATACCAAACATCTTTGGTTTCAGCGAAGCCATCATATTGTTGGTAAACTCGTTTTCACCAGAGTCCAGCATTTGTACTGGCAGTAATTGAACTGACCAGTACAGGTGCATATCTGCACATGCAGATCAGATATGTCCACACATGCAGTATAGTGCACTCTGCCTTGGGGCTGTAAGGCTACTGTAGGTGTGACTCACATATACTGCTTGCAGTGTCTGCAGGCATGGAACACAGGTATGTGTGCCATGTTGTGTTTTTACTTTTGTCTGCGCCTAGACACGCAGCCTGCAATTGCATTCTGCATGAGTTAGGTGAGGGGTTCCTAAAGGGTGGCACAATACATGCTGTAGCCCTTAGAGACCCTCTATTGGTACCCATGTCAACTCGGGCTAGGGGGCACGGGTGCAGTGGCGCCAAAGGTATTGCCAATTGAGGGAATAACTGTACAGTTTAGGGAAAGAGATCTGGCATTGGGGACCTGGGTAGTAGGAACTCAGTGCACTTCTTGTCAACACTGCATTGCATACCAGGAAAAAAGTGGGAGTGACCATGTCTAAAAGGGGCCCTTTCCTACAAACTGCCTAGTAGTTATATGTAAATACTACAGGGTATGGGAAGCAGATTGTTCAATCAGGTACCCCACAGGAGAGAGGAAGGATAAGCGACCTAGAGTTTTCCCTCTTCACATTAGGTTATTGTTGAAGGGCATAGGATTGGTAGTGGAAGGTCTTTGGAGTGTTGCTTTCTATGTATATTCACAGCCCTATCCTGCTTCTTCTTCATAATCGTAACTCAGTTAAAGACCATTGCAAAGAAAAAACAACCGTCCAAATACAGACCAAAAGAAGAACACACCCGCCTTTCCATCACACAGACTGCTTTGACTTTGTACCTTCATTTCATGAATCTGGTCTTTGACAGTATCAAGGTCAGTGCCCACAGGAGACATATCACACAGCTTAATTACTGCGTTATCCAGCCAGTCGAACATTGCCTGAAAACAAAACACAGGGGAGTTACTTTCCTATACAGGCAGTATGTCAGTGCCAAGTAACAGGTCCCTGCTGCATGGCCTGCATGCCAGGGGGCAGCAACTGGTTCCTAAATCATGGGTTGGCCATCAGACATCAGTGATTGAATCACGCAGCGTGGCCTACAATGTCATTGGTAGCTGATCAGTTCTCGCAGCATGGCCAGCACTCCAGAGAGAGGTGGCCACTTCCTACAGGGCAGCGGGTACCACAAAGAAATCAGTGGTTCCTCCAGTATAGCTAGTGAAACAGAAGCAAGTGATTGGTTCTTGGAGCCCAAACTGTTGAAAGAGGAATGCACAGTACCTGCAGGATCCAAGAAGCTAACAATGACTACTGTCTGCAGCATACCTACTATTTTAAGTCAAGGCAACAGTACCTGAACCACTGGTTGAAGGTAGACTCTCCCTCACCTGCAGTGTGTCTTGATATTGCACGGCAGATACCATGGCTTCCTCCAGGTGATCCAGACGATCTCGCCAAGTTTTGTTGAGATTCTCCCAGGCATTATTCATCTGTGAAGGAGATAGGAAGCTTAGAGAAGACTCAGTTGGAATCGGTAGGTTAGTGCAGGAAGAGATCAGAATGGAGAGCAGGTGGGGCAGGGTTATGTGAGATTTGCTGAAGACAATAAGAACAGGGTCCATGAAGGCCAATACAGATATCAGGCAAAGATAGATTATGTTGGAATCGGTAGGTGCTTGGAGGACAAAGGCACAACATGATGAGTTCTGTACAGTCGGACGGAGAAGGCAAAGTAAATGAAAATCATTGCAAAGAGCTGGAGGTTGAGGTAAGGGCATATAAAGACCGATACAGAGAGAAGAGGAGTAAGGAAAGAGTGCATAGGCAAAAGTAGGGCAAACAGCATTCTGCTCAGAAGATTCGGGATGAGTGTAAGAAAATACACAGGCGTACCTCATCAATGCTCTTCTTCACCTCTGGTTTCTCAGTCTCTCCACAGGCAAAGATTAAGTCAGTCCCAAGGATACGAATAAATTCAAGTTCATCATGCAATCCATCTGTCTCCTCCTTAATCGCCTAGAAGGAAATACAATCAGTTAGATCTTACAGGCCTGCTTACACAATATATAGGGCATGAAAATGAAAATGGGCTTCTGATAACAGGGGCCACTTTGTCTTTGGGGTCAGAGGGGAGATGGAGGATAACTAGATGCAGTCTGTTGAAAAATGGGCCAAGAAGGGTGGATATGGGGCTCAAGCCAAATGAAGGCTCTGCGGAGCAGTTCGAGCTACTGAACTAAGGCGGGGCAGGACACGTGGGGTGTTTACAGGACTCAGGGCTTTTACTAAACCCAGGCTGTAGCTTCTTAAAGCACACACTGAGTGGGGAGATACCAGACCCAGGCCAGGGGCGGGAAGACCCAATGGTGTCACCAGTGCATGTGGGGGCAATACTTTCAAATGCTTTAAATTAAAAAAACTGCCAAATCCAATCATGTATTTCTACAGAGACAGCTCTACAAGATACAGGAAGGAAAACAACAGACAGAAGGCTAGGCTCGATCTAGCTGGAACACCAAGTTTAGGGAAGACTAATATTGGAACAGGAATATCCCAGTCATAGTAAACAGACATATTTTCATGCCCCGCGTGCCCGACTGCTTGTTTCTGGTATCCTGACTTTTTTCCCTGGCCTCATGCTAATATAGCGTGTGAGCATAGGTAAGTATAAGTAGGTTCTGGATCTGGAGGGGTGCACCAAGTTTGTCCCTCATTTACTAACAGCGAACTACTGTCCCTGTTGAAGGTTTAGCATGTAGAGCAGTGGTGGTAGCGTACCATGCTATTCTACCACATATAGAGGACTACTGCATGCACAAGTAAGTTGTTCCTTTTGAATCTCAATGTGTCTGAGCTAATCCTTTATACAAACTACAATGACTCTCCAAATTTTATTTATGTCAGTCACAATCGTCATCCTCTACCCTTGAGTCACAGGCTCACAAACAAGACCGGTCGACTGGTTATCGATTTTCCTGCGTGATATGCAGGAGATAAAGGGCTATGATAAACCACATGGGCGAATGGTTACAGAAACTGCCTTACCAGATAGATGGGAGGTAATCAAAATGTCCTCTTCCAGACGGGAAGAACATCATCGTTCCCCCGAATTAACATGAGTGTGAGAAAGTGGCTCTGTATATACTGTTCCCAAATAGATACAGGGTGTACAGAGTTCACAGTCCCCAGAGGTTTGGCAGAGGCTAAAGTTAGATATAACCATACTCTCTAAGTGGTAGCTTGGTCGAGCAGTAAGGCAGTATCAGAGGACAGTGTAAAGCATTTGTTTTACACACTCAGTCAGCAAATGGTCTTACACACTCAATAACTGAACTCTAGGCCAATGGTTTATATATAAAAAATATATGCTGGTTTTATTTTAGAACCAACAATTGGAATTAAAATATACTTTCTCAGAATGAGATGCGTTATATAAATACTTTTGCAATATGCAATTGACTTTTGTAAACAGTTACAAGTGGTTGCAATAGGCAACACTATTTTATGGTTTAAATCTGTTTTATTGATTTAAAAGAAACCAAGAACAAACAACAGGACCTCATGCTCCTGAAGACAGTGCAGTACAGACAATTAATGCCGGCTATAGTAGCACGTGAGAAAGTGGCTCTGTATATACTGTTCCCTAATAGGTACAGGGTGTACAGAGTCCACAGTCCCCCAGGGTTTGAGAGAGGTTAAAGTTAGATATAACCTTACTCTCTAAAGTGATAGCTTGGTCGAGCAGTAAGGCAGTATCAGAGGACAGTGTAAAGCATTTGTTGTACACACTCAGTCAGCAAATAGTTCTACACACTCAATAACTGAACTCTAGGCCAATGGTTTGTATATAAAAAATATATGCTTGTTTTATTTTAGAACCAACACTTGGAATTAAAATATACTTTCTCGACAGGAGATGTTTCATAAAAATACTTTTGTATATGCAATTGACTTTTTAGTAAACAGTTACAATTAGTTGCAGTAGGCAACTCTATTTCTAAACACAATACATTGAGCTTAATGATAAATTCAGATTACATGCAACAGATTACTTTGTAGATTACTTTTGTAATTCCAGGCTTGGATCCTAGATCCAGTCCTGGGTCAGTTCTCAGAATCAGCTGTTGAAAGTCGACTTTGGTACTGTAATGATTTTTAACTAATATCTATCTATTTCAAAAGTGAGCATTTAGAAAATATTTCAGAGCAAACAATCAATGATTCCCTATGGAAGGAAATGAAGGTTACAGGTACAGTAGGTTATCGTTACTTTTGTAATCCAGTACTGGGTGTCTAGACTCAGTACTGGGACATTTATCCAAAACAGGTAAGTAATTACGTTTTCAGATGTTATACGATTTTTGAGGAATATTTAGAAATTGCAGAAATCAACACTTAGAAGAAATTTCATAGAAAAGCAGTCAATGGTTTCCTATGGAAGAAAAATGAGTTAAAGGTAAGTATAGTTGTGGGTACTTTTCAGAGTCAGTGCTGGGCACCAAGATCCAGCACTGGGAGCTCACCTAAGAGCAGGTGAGTAAATTCGTTTTTGGTACTCGGCTGATTTTTGGTGAATATTTTGAGTTTTGAAAAGTTCACACTTAGAAGAATTTCCAAGAAAAAGCCAGTCAATGTTACCCTACGAGGAAAATGAAGTTAGCGGTTTAAGGGTAAGTACTCGACTGGCAGAGTTGAAGGTCTGGGCATAGACTCAGGGGTCTCCCAGTGTCAGGTAGGTACAGTCAGTTCACCCTCAGCGGTTTCAGGACGGCCGGGTGCAGAGAGAGTTAGGCCCAATGTTATCCTATGAGGGATAGGGGGGCCTGGGTTGGTGGCTGCTGTCGGACAAGCCACGCGGCTGTGGGAGCTGGGCTCCTGGTCACTTACTCAGGGCAAGTGGGGAAGTAGGTTAGTGTAGAGTTTTCACTGCCAGGGCCACTCGGGCGGCTGGCTGCAGGGTGCTTTTGAGCCGTCGGGCGCTCAATTGATTTCTATGGGAAATCTCCGGTTTAGAAAAAGACTGCAGGCTCGGGGACGAGGACTCTTCGGGTGCCACCACCACTTCGAGGGGTAAGTTGGATAGTTGGAGGATAGGTAGGTACCCCGGGATTGGGCACAGAGGGCCATGGGGCGCCTTTTGATGTCGGAAATCTTACCCTCTTGTTGATCGCGGTTGGGGTGGCACTCTGTTCTGAGGCTGCAAGCTTCTTCAGGATAGTCGAGGGGGGTCCTTGGGTGCCGGACTCGGGGTCACAGTCGCCGTGGGGTCGTCCTCGTGGGTTTAGTTCACTCCGGCACCGGCCAGGCTGGGCAGGTGCAGAGTTGGCTGGGATCGCGGTTCCGGGCTGCTGCCAGGGGTGAAAGGTAGGTTCTGAGTAGAGTCTCTACTCATGGGAGTCCCAGGGGATTAGAGTTCAAAGGCAGCCAGGTCCTCCGGGGTTTCTGGCCACAAGAGATGCCGGGTTTGGAGCAGGAGCAAGTCCGAGGTCGACAGGCCGGTAGGGCTGGGGCCAAAGCAGTTGGTGTCTCCCTCTCCTTTGCAGCTGCAGGGCAGGTCTTCTTTTCTTCTCGCTCTTCTTGTAGTTTCGGAATCTGGAATCTGGGGAAGGAAGGTTCAGGGTGCCCCTAAATACTAGATTTAGGGGCGTTACAGGTAGGTGAAGGCCAGGGACCAATGGGTCCTTGTCCTGGGGTGGGTACACCCCCTATCCTGCCTCTCTTCTGTGGGAGGGGGGCAGTAGCCTAATCCTGATAGGGTAGGGCCTCCCATCTTCAAGATGGCGAGAGCCCGGAGATGTGCTTCACCTCGCCTCCCCCACCTGAGGGGTGGAGTTGGCAGGCTGGCACATCCCCTGTCCTTATTTGGGGGTTCCGGCCAAGCTTCCCACCAGAGTGGGGGGTTGCAGGGGCCTGGGGAAGCTCACAGAGGCAGCATGCCTTTGAAGCTTCCCCCTGCCCATCCTGGGGGAGGAGATTTAGCACCTCGCCCAGGATGTGCATTGTTGCAGGCCCAGGAGAGCAGGGGCTCTCCTACCCAGAGGTCCAGCAACATGTCTGCTGGGTTGCAGCCTAGGCAGCCTCAGAGCAGACGTGGATTGTAGGTTAGGTTTAAGGGGGCACCTCTAAGATGCCCTCTGGGGTGCTGGGTACATTAAATCCCACACTGGCATCAGTGTGGGTTTAATGTACTGAGAAGTTTGATACCAAACTTCTCAGTCTTTAGTGTTGCCATTACGGTGCTGTGGAGCTCGTGTTTGACGAGCTCTCAGCACCATGTACTCTTAAATGGCAGCACTGCACTTACAGTGCTCAGGAATGGCCCTGGGCAATGTAGGAGTACAGGGCACCCGCTCCTGTGCCCACACCATTGGCATAAGGCACCCAGCTAGAGGGGTGACTGATGTATGCCATGGCCGTGTAGGTGATGGGCATGGCACACAGGGATGTGTGCCATGTCGACTTTGTTTTTGTCTTGCACCCAAACACTCAGCCTGCAAAGGCAGTGTGTGTGTGTAAGGGTACAGGACCTCTAAGGGTGGCACAAGGAGTGCTGCAGCCCTTAGAGGCCTTCCCTGGTCACAAGGCCCTGGGTATCTAGGGTACCATTTACCAGGGGCTGACATGTGGCCAGGGTTTGCCAATTTGGGTTTGGTTTGTTTTAGGGAAGGAACATAGGCCCTGGGCACCTGATTGGCAGGAGTCCAGGGCACACTCAGTCAAAGTACATTCAGCAAAAAGTGGTGGCATACCATGCAAGAAAGATGGCACTTTCTCACACAGGGCAGGTCTGCTTTCTTCAAGCTCTTCTTTGGAATTTAGAATCTGGAATCTGGGGAAGGAAGGTTCAGGGTGTCCCTAAATACTAGATTTAGGGGCGTTACAGGTGGGTGAAGGGCAGGGACCAATGGATCCCTGTCCTGGGGTGGGTACACACCCTATCCTGCCTCTCTCCTGTGGGAGGGGGGCAGTAGCCTAGTCCTGATTGGGTAGGGCTTCCCATCTTCAAGATGGCGAGAGCCCGGGGATGTGCTTCATCTCGCCTCCCCCACCTGAGAGGTGGGGTTGGCAGGCTGGCACATCCCCTGTCCTTATTTGGGGTTTCCGGCCAAGCTTCACGCCAGAGTGAGGGGTTGCAGTGGCCTGGGGAAGCTCACAGAGGCAGCATGCCTTTGAAGCTTCCCCCTGCCCATCCTGGGGGAGGAGATTTAGCACCTCGACCAGGATGTGCATTGTTGCAGGCCCAGGAGAGCAGGGGCTCTCCTACCCAGGGGTCCAGCAACATGTCTGCTGTGTGGCAGCCTAGGCAGCCTCCGAACAGACGTGGATTGTGGGTTAGGTTTCAGGGGGCCTCTCTAAGATGCCCTGTGTGGTGCTTGGTACATTAAATCCTACACTGGCATCAGTGTGGATTTAATGAGCTGAGCAGTTTGATACCAAACTTCTCAGGCTTCAGTGCTGCCATTATGGTGCTGTGGAGCTCGTGTTTGACAAGCTCTCAGCACCATGTACTCTTAAATGGCAGCACTGCACTTAAAGGGCCCAGGAATGGGCCTGGATACTGTAGAGGCACAGGGCTCCTGCCTCTGTGCCCACACCACTGGCATAGGGCACCCATCTAGAGGGGTGGATGATGTATGCCAGGGCAGTGTAGTTTGTGGGCATGGCACACAGGGATGTGTGCCATGTCGACTCTGTTTTGTCTTGTACCCAGACACTCAGCCTGCCAGGGCAGTGTGTGGGTTTTAGGGTACAGGGCCTCTAAGGGTGGCACAATGAGTGCTACAGCCCTTAGAGGCCTTCCCTGGTCACAAGGCCCTGGGAACCCAGGGTACCATTTGCCAATTTGGTTTTGGAGGTTTTTGTTTAGGGAAGGAACGTAGGCCCTGGGCACCTGATTGGCAGGAGTCCAGGGCGCACTCAGTCAAAGTACATTCAGCATTTCAGCAAAAAGTGGGGGCATACCATGCAAGAAAGATGGCACTTTCTCACAATGAGGCCCTGATATATTGGAATCTTGAATGTAGAATTAAAATTCTTGTCATTAAACACTATTTATTTTCTGAGGGTGACCACATATGCATTCCTTGGCATGTGTAACATGATCTGGCTAAGCTGAATCAATATCCACATTCATAATGAATACAACTTCCCTGAGAAAGCATGGGGAGCTTTTCACCCCCTCAGCTCAGGCATGCACCCTTCAGTTGTGCTGGATATGAGAATGAGAACCTTATCCCAGTGAAATAATGATTTGGGAAGCTAACAAACACAATTGTGGAAATAGAGAAAGGGCTCCTGCTGAGGCCAAAGGTTACTCATATAGAGGAAATCCCCATACACGCACTAGGACTGATGTCTTACAACGAGAAGCACTTAGATGAAAATGATTAATGGATTAAACTTGAAAAAAAAAAATTGTCTCTGAAAGTTCTGCAAATATTGCATATTCTGGCAAATATTCTACTAAGTACATGAAGTCATGATGAGAAAAGGTGAAAATCAGTTCTATCAGTATAGAGTGATTTAGAAAGAAACTCACGAAAAACTCACGAAGCATTTGCTGATCTGCAGCAAGTTGCACAACACAGCCTAAAGAGGCACCAATTAACCGCTGCATTTGAACCCAGTAACAGAGCCAGTGACTGAACAACACTGGAGCATAAGAGTGAATGGTCAGCACTGTAGCCAATTAGCTAAAGGTCATAAGTGTAGCCAGAGAGTAAACAATCAGTGAGCGAACAGTCAGCACTGCTGGCAACAAGTGAACAGACTCCATTATAGCCAGTAAGCAAACAGATGCATCAACCAGTGAAAAACTGGAGGCCACTGTTGCCAGTGAGTCAGCAGAAACCACTGTAGCCAGTGAACAAACAAAATCCATAGTAGCCAGTGAGTGAACAAACAAGACTGTAGCCAATGAACTAATAGAAACCACTGTAATCAGTGAGCAAATAGATACTAACCAAGAATGTGGCCAGTGCGCAAACAGACACTAATCACCACTATAGAAAGTGAGCAAACAGACTAGACTGTAGCCAATGCCAGAGAGTCAACTTACACCACTGGAGCCAGTGAGCCAACAGAATCCACAGTAGCCACAGAACAAACACAATTCACGGTAGACACAGAGAAAACAAACATCTCTTGCCAGTGAGTGTACAGACACTTCTGCAGCCAATGAGCAAACAGACACCAATCACCACAGTGGCCTGTGATGAAATGGACTTCACTGTAGACAGTGAACGAAGGTACAGCACCGTAGTCAGAGAGTAAAGAGAACCACTGCAGCCAGTGAACGAAAAAGCATCACTCAACTCAGTAAGCAAATGGAAACCACTATAGTCAATGATTAAACAAACAAGTGTAGTCAGTAAGCAAACAGAGTCCACTCTAGCCAGTGAGCAAATACACTGCACTGCAGCCACTGAGCAAACTAACTCCGCTGTAACCAGTGAGCAAAATGATTCCGCTGTAGCTAGTGAACAAAATTATTCCGCTTTAGCCAGTGAGCAAAATGTCCTCATTATAGCCAGTGAGCAAACTGTGTAGCCAGTGTGCAATCTGACCACTGTATCTGGTGAGTGAATAAAGGTCACTGTGGTGTTTGATGGGGTTTGCCTCCTTCTGATCTCAAGAATCAGTGTGTAAGCTTGCTTGAGGATAAAAGATTTGAGACTTGCGTGTGTAAATACATTTTGCTATATAGCAACAAGCTCCCAAAACTTTGCGGTGGCTAGATTCAGGAGAACTGCGGAAACAGATTCCTGAGTCTTCCTTGCGAAAAATAATTACAAAGTATCCTATAGTGAGCGTCCAACACTCCAAATGATATGTGTTATGGGGGGGTTCTGTGAAGCTGTACTGGCCGCTAAAATGGAGAATAAGAAGGAAACTGGGAGCAAAGTTAACCTTGAGAGAGGAAATGCTGCTGGCCATAAAAACAAATGTATGTGAGACCTGGGCATCAGAACAGGCTGCAGCTCC
The DNA here is from genome assembly GCF_964204655.1 of Triturus cristatus. Classification (NCBI taxonomy): domain Eukaryota; kingdom Metazoa; phylum Chordata; class Amphibia; order Caudata; family Salamandridae; genus Triturus; species Triturus cristatus. The sequence continues at coordinate 581,761,909 of NC_140584.1, forward strand.
GCAGGCAGAACTCAAGTTCACGGGAGGGGGGGGGGGGGGGGGGGGGTTTGGGGGAGGACTAGTGTTGCACAGAAGGGCTCAGTCAGACTGAGGCAGTGAGGGGTAATGGGAAAAACATAGGAAATTATACTGAAGGCCAACACTGGAGACCCAAAAACACTACTCAACGACCTATAGCTCCCTTACCTCAGCTGCCTCCACTTGCTGCTTGATGAGAGATGGGTCAATACCTGGGCTCTCCAGGTCATGAATAATGTCCTGTGTGTCCTTCAGTGTGGTCAGCAGGGCGGTCATGTCATACCAAAACTTCTCTGCCAGCTCCAGCACATCCAGAAACTTCTGCTCCCGCTCTTCAGCACGAGCTTTGATATCTCCCCAGAGGAATAGCATTTGGTCTAATCTATCCTGGACAGCTGCAAAGAAGGGATAAAAAGAGAATGTGACCAATTACCAATGATTACTATGGCTGGTGATGAACCCTTGCAGCATTTGGGCCTATATATGGTACTGTTTACTTTGATTTAAAGATAAGTGATAGTTATCAGAGTACCTGTGCTAAAGTACATGTCAGGGCAAAGGCTTTGACATCCTCTACCATTACAACGTCAAGGGTTGCTTTCTAACTAAGATGAAGAGTTGCAATATCTTCTTCACTGTAGTCCAAACATTTTAAAAACACTTTCTTTAGGCTCTGTGCCTATATATTCATTAATAAAGTTAACATTTTTGTAATATGTGATAACTGAAATAGGAGGAAGGGAACAATGTGACTGTTAAAAGGATATTAATGACAGACAACTGGGAATTTAGCAGAAAAGACAAGGAAAGAGAAAAGTATTCCAAAAGTGACCATGGAGGGAAGCCCAGGAAAGGGTCCTGACACAGTAAGCACTACACAGAGGATACGTTCTGGAGAAGATGGGAACTATAAAAGTACCACATGAGAGGGGTCCAGGAAGCAGGAACAGAAAGTGTAGCAGGAGAGACCCCAGAACAGGAAAAAGTAGAAAAGAGTTGTGAGAAAGTGCCTCTTGACATGGTTAGCCCCAACATTTTGCCTGGTATTGATGTGGTTTTGATTTTAGTGCACAGGGTCCCTGCCAACACAGTCCCCTTTGCCAGTGCTGCTACCCTAAACATTATTCCACAATCGGCCCTTCAGGCCCTATTTAAGTCCCTAGTAAATGGTACATTGGTACCTAGGGCATTGGGACTGGAAAGGGTCCCCTAGGGACATCTCAACTAAGCCATGCACACTTCCAATGTAGTATGCAATGCTTTGCCCGGTGCAGACAAAAACGCCAAAGTCAACATGGCAGACTGTCTGTTTGCCATGTCAAATAGTACTACCTAAAGTATAGGTAAGTCACACCTCTAGCAGGTCTTCTAGCCCTAGGGAAGGGTGCACCATTCCACAGGTGTGAGCATATCTGCATGAGCAGATAAGTCCCTACAATATTTAAGGCCATTCTTAGATATTTTAAGTGTCAGAGAAGCTATAGAGAGTACATGGGCTAGAAACTCAACAACTCGAGCTTCCTAGCACCATGATGGATTCATAGAACCCAGGCGTGTTTGGTACCAAAACTCTTTTCAATAAATCTACACTGATGCCAGTGTGAGATTTATTGTACCGTCTACTCAGAGGTGCACCCTGAAAACCCTGCAAAACCCGGTGTGGTCTATGACTGGCTGTAGATAGCCAGCCACCACCAGACATGTTTCAGGACCCCTGGGTTGAGAGCCCCTACTCTCTGAGACCAGAAACATCTCTAAATCTAGCATTGGGGTGGCACCCCGGCCCCAGAAATTAGCTTCTTGGCGACCTATGCTGGTCATATTGGTATTAGGCCTAAGGTTGCTCGACCACACTACCACAAATAGAGCCCTTAGGGTTTACATTGAGCCCTGTACACTTCTGGGGGAAATTCTGGAGTCTTCATACGATATCACCACTTATTGATATATCACATAAAGAGCCAGCTTCCTACAATATCCAACCTGGAAAATTCACTTTTCATAGCCTGACAACTCTGCCTCTTTGTTTGAAGGTATACAAACAGTGACCATCTGACAAGATGACTCTGTATGAAAGTGGTTCTGTATATACTGTTCCCAAATAGGTACAGTGTGTCCACAGTCCCCAGACGTTTGGCAGAGGCTAAAGTTAGATATAACCTTACTCTCTAAAGTGGTAGCTTGGTCGAGTAGTAAGGCAGTATCAGAGGACAGTGTAAAGCATTTGTTGCACACACTCAGTCAGCAAATGGTTTCACACACTTAATAACTGAACTCTAGGCCAATGGTTTATATATAAAAAATATATGCTTGTTTTATTTTGGAACCAATAAAAAAATATACTTTCTCAGAATGAGATGCTTTATATAAATACCTTGACAATATGCAATTGACTTTTGTAGAAAGTTACAAGTGGTTGCAATAGGCAACACAATTTTAAACACAATAATGCATTGAGCTCAATGGAAGTTTCAAGTTATTTGCAACAGATTACTTTTTGGATTACTTTTAGATTTCCAGGACTGGATCCTAGATTCAGTCCTGGGTCAGTACTTGGAATCAAGTAATGAAAGTCAAATTAATTACTGTGATGATTTTTAGACAATATTTTGCTATTTTAAAAGTTGACACCTCGAAAATATTTCATAGAAAACAGTCAATGATTCCCTATGGCAGAAAATTCAAGTTGCAGGAATAGTATGTTCTTGTTACTTTTGTAATCCAGTACTGGGTGCCTAGACTCAGTACTGGGACCTTTAGCCAAAACAGGTAAGTAATTACGTTTTCAGAAATTATACGATTTTTAAAGAATATTTAAAGTTTGCCGAAATTGACACTTAGAAGAAATTTCACAGAAAAACAGTCAATGATTTCCTATGGGAGAAGGAATATGCTACTTACCAGTATGCATCTGTTCTTGGCATGTAGAGCTGCAGATCTACACACTTTTGCATAGATCGCCATCTGGTGTTGGGCCCGGATGTTTGCAGTTTGTTTTTCCTCTTGGAAAGTCTTTGGAAGTCACGAGGTCGGTGACTCCTCCTTTGGATCGTATTGCGCATGGGCTTCGGCTCCATCCTCAGATTGTTTTTCGCCAGCAGGGAAAGATGGAGCGTAGTAACAACAGTGAAGAAACCCATGTGTGTTGTATCTAAATAAGATAGACTGGTAGCCGGGGAGGCGGGTGGGCGTGTGTAGATCTGCAGCTCTACATGCCAAGAACAGATGCATACTGGTAAGTAGCATATTCCGTTCGAGGCATATGAGCTGCAGATTACACACTTTTGCATAGACTATGTAGCAGTTCCCAACCTTAGCAGCGACCACCGGTATCTGTTGCAGTGGTTTGAAATAATGTTTTTAGTACAGCCTGGCCCACACTAGCTTGTTGCTTGGTTTGCACATCTACACAATAGTGTTTAGTGAAAGTGTGCGGTGTTGACCATGTAGCTGCTTTGCAGATATCATCTAATGGGATGTTCCCTAGAAAAGCCATAGAAGCCCCTATCTTCCGTGTAGAATGGGCTTTAGGGGAACGGATAGCGTTCGTTTTGCTTTGTGGTAGCAAATCTGGATGCATTTTACAATCCGCCTAGCTATCCCTGATTTTGAGATGGGGTTGCCCTTGTGTGGTGGAGAGAAAGAGACAAACAGTTGTTTGGTTTTTCTGAAAGGTTGTGTTCTTTGGATATAGTAAAGTAAGGCTCGTTTGACATCTAGCGTGTGTAGAGCCCTTTCTGCAACGGTCTGAGGTTGCGAGAAAAAATACTGGTAATTCTACAGATTGGTTTAGTTGAAAAGGGGAAATGACTCTAGGTAGGAATTTTGGGTTGGTACGGAGAACAACCTTGTATGGTAAGTGCTTGTATCTCACTGACCCTTCTGAAGGAAGTGATGGCTACAAGGAAAGCTGTTTTCCATGTGAGAAAATGCAGTTCTCATTTATGCAAAGGTTCGAAGGGAGGCCCCATAAGCCTGATGAGAACGATATTTAAGTTCCACACAGGTGAGGGTGGTACTGTGGGGGGGATTATTCTTTTTAGGCCTTCCATGAAGGCTTTAATGGCAGGTATTCTGAAAAGTGATAGGTGCTGCCTGTTCTGTAGGTAAGCTGCAATTGCTGCGAGGTGTAGCCGAATAGAGGTATAGGCCAGATTACACCTTTGTAGGTGGAGTAAGTAGCAAATGATGTGTTGTATCGACAAGTCTAGAGGATTGATTGTGTTATGGCAATAAACAACAAATCTTTTCCACTTGGCAGCGTAGTGCAGTGGTAGGGCGTCTAGCTTCTCTGATGACGTTCATACAGTCAGGGGGAAGGTTTAGGTATCCGAATTCTAGGATTTCAGGAGCCAGATCGCAAGGTTGAGCTGAGCTGGGTCCGTGTGTCTGATCTCTCCATGGTTCTGGGTTAGGAGGCATGGTGAGAGGTGTAGCTTTTGGTGTGGTACTATCGAGAGTTCCAGCAGCGTGGTGTACCACGGTTGTCTGGCCCATGTTGGAGCAACTAGGATCAGTGTGAGGGAATGCTGTTGTAGCTTTCGCACCACTAATGGAATTAGTGGGAGAGGTGGAAAAGCGTACGCAAATTTGCCTGACCAGTTCATCCATATCGCATTTCCTTTGGACAATGGGTGTGGGTATCTGGCAGCGAAGCTTGGGCATTTTTTGTTTTCGTGGGTGGCAAAGAGGTCTATCTGTGGATGCCCCCACATTTGAAAGAACGGATGAAGAACCTGTGGGTGAAGTTCCCACTCGTGGATCTGTTGTGTCTGTCTGCTGAGCAGATCTGCCATGGTGTTTTGGACTCCTGGGACATGTTGGGCTAGGAGAAAGATTTTGTGTGGAATTGCCCATCTCCATATGCTCTGTGCTAATTGAGAGAGCTGTGGAGAGTGTGTGCCGCCTTGTTTTTTAACATAATACATGGCCGTCATGTTGTCTGTGCGAATGAGGACTGCCTTGCCTGAAATCCGTGGCTGAAAGGATTTTAGGGCTAGAAAGATTGCTAGTAACTCCAGATGGTTGATATGGAGTAACTTTTGTTGAGGCGTCCATGTGCCCTGCACTGTGAGGTGTAACGAATAGTTTCTTACCTGTCGGTGTAGTTTTGCAGCTTGAAGACCTTTCTGGATTCACTATGCTGTGCATTATTCCGCGATCTTGTGGTTGGGTCTGGATTCGTAGTCTTTTCTTTGTTTTTTTTTTTTTTTTTGTAGCCCAGGTGGCCGGCGACGACCCACCATTTGGTGCACCTCCCGTGACGTCGTCGTCCTTCCTGCGGAAGTCCCACCTTTGGGGCGCCATCTTCGGGTTCTTTTTTCCTTTCCCTTTTTTTTTTTTGTTTTAAACCCTAGGCGATTGATTAATCTTTCTTGTCCATTTTTCTGTACGTTTTCATTCTTTTTGATCTTTTCCATTTTACCCCCTCTTCCTCCAGCCTCATCTTCCTGGCGGAGGTGGGTGGGTTCGCGAGTGAATCCAGAAAGATCTTCAAGCTGCAAAACTACACCGACAGGTAAGAAACTATTCGTTTTGCAGCGTGAATCTTTCTGGATTCACTATGCTGTGCATAGACTTTGTAGCGGTTTTCCTAATTTTGTGGCGGCTGGGTGGTAGATGAGCGTTGGTCGTTGAAAATGTGTTGAAGCACCTTCTGTCCAACCTGTGCTCCCTTGTTCATCTGAATGTCCACGCAGTAGTGTTTCGTGAACGTGTGCACAGATGCCCAAGTTGCCGCGAGACACATGTCCTGGATGGGTGTGTTCGCCAGGAAGGCAACGGTGGCCTCCTTCTTCCTTGTGGAGTGAGCCTGAGGCCCTTCCGCTAGCTCCTGTCCAGCCTGTTTGTGGCAGAATTGAATAGTGAGGGCAATCCATCTAGCGATGGTGCCCTTAGTCACTGGCCTACCCATGAAGCTAGTGGCAAAGGACACAAACAGCTGCTTCGACTTCCTGAGATCCTTGGTTCTCTCAATGTAGTGCATCACCGCTCTTCTTGCGTCGAGGGTGTGCAGGGCCTTTTCTGCGTTTGAAGTCGGGTTTTGGAAGAAACTTGGTATCTGAATACTCTGATTCATGTGGAACGCCGACACCACTTTGGGCATGAAGTGTGGGTCCGTCCTCAGGACTACCCTGTCTTTGTGAATCTGAATGTAGGGTTCCTGTAGCGTTAGTGCTTGAAGCTCGCTCACTCTGCGTAGTGAGGTGATGGCCACTAGAAAGGCCGTTTTCATCGTCAACATTTGTAGTGTGGCCTTGTGAATGGGTTCAAACGGTGGCTTCATGAGCTCCGTCAGAACTACGTTTAGATTCCATGCCGGCGGCGGCAACCTTTTCGGAGGGGCCATTCTTTTTGCTCCTTCCATGAATCTCTTCACCACCTGCGAAGTGAAGAAACTTCCACCCTTTTCACCTCTGGTGTATGCAATGATCGCCGCTAGGTGTACCCTTAGGGAGCTCGAGCAGAGGTTACTCTTTAGAAGGTGTGTGAGGTACCTCAGTACTGTTGAGTCTCTTGTCATTCTGTTTTGCAGGCCCTTCTTCCTGCACCACACAGTGAACCTCTTCCATTTTGCGCTGTAGCATTTTCGTGTAGTTGGTTTCCTTGCCTCCCGTAGCACTCGCATAGTGCTCGGCGGCAATCTTAGGTGTGCGAACTCTAGGTCTTCAGGAGCCATGCCGCCAGGTTGAGGGTCTCTGGCTCTGGATGCAGGACCTCTCCGTTTTGCATTGAGAGCAGGTCCTTTCTCCTCTTGAACCTGTATGGATTGCCTTGCGCCATTTCTTGAATTTGTGAGAACCATGTCTGCCTTGCCCACTGCGGAGCCACTAGGATCAGAGTCATGTTGCTGGTTCTGCACTTGTCGAGCACTCTGTGCAACAGGGGTATCGGTGGAAAGGCGTAGGCAAATGTCCTCGACCAGCTTATCCATAGGGCATTTCCCTGGGATTGCTGATCTGGTTGCCTGGACGCGAAGCTTTGGCATTTTGCATTTTGGCGTGTTGCAAATAGGTCTATTGTGGGAGTTCCCCATCTCCGGAAAAGCTTCTCTGTTTCCTGGCCATTGAGCTCCCACTCGTGCGATGCAGAGGTCTGCCTCCACATTGTCCTTCCCCGGTAGGTGAATTGCCAGTAGATCTATCCTGAGAGGTATGGCCCATCTCCAAATCTCCTGAGCCAGAGAGGAGAGAGGGAACGACTGTGTCCCCCCCTGTTTGTTGAACATTGCCGTGGTGTTGTCCGTTTGAACTAACACCCTCTGGTTGTACAGGTGCCTCTGGAATGCCTTCAGGGCTAGCAGGATTGTTTTCAACTCGAGGTAATTGATATGGCGAACCGCATCTGCTGGAGCCCACAGACCCCTCACTCTGAGGTTGTCCATGTGCGCTCCCCACCCTTTTTGCGATGCGTCCGTGGTAATGGTCATTGTTGGGTTTGGTGGCGTCAGGCTTTTCCCTGCTGTCATGTTGTCTCTGTTCCACCAAGTTATCTCCTCCTGCACTGCGTGCGTAACAACCACTAGATCCTCCCAACTTCCGTTTGCTTGTGACCATTGCTGTTGTAGCCATTCCTGGAATGGTCTCATGTGCAGGCGTACATTCGGCACCAGCTGGATACACGACGCCATCATCCCCATCATCTTGCTCACTGACCTCACTGTCAGAGCTCGCCCCTTCTGGTAGAGCCACGTCTCCTTCAGCAGGGCATCTGTCCTCCTGTCGCTGGGCACCACTGTACTGTTCAGGGAGTTGATTTTTGCCCCCAGGAAAATCTTCACCTGCTCCGGTTCCAGCGATGACTTCCCCCAGTGAATCGAGAACCCCAGATTCGTGAGAGTGTCTGTTACGCGTTTTGCGTGCCTCTCGCACTTCTCGCGTGAGTTTGCCTTGACCAGCCAGTCGTCTAAGTAGGGGTAGACGTGTATTCCCTGCCTTCGTAGGTGGGCCGCGACCGCCGACAGGCATTTTGTAAAAACCCTTGGCGCCGATTTTAATCCGAAGGCCAGGGTTGTGAACTGGTAGTGTTCCTGGTCGATGTTGAACCTTAGAAGGCCCTTGTGTATTCTGTTTATTGGGATGTGCACGTAGGCATCCTTGAGGTCCACGGTGACCATGAAGTCCCCGTCTCTTATTTGGGGCAGTACCTCCTGCAGCGAAGTCATTTTGAACCTTTGCGTTCTGATGAACTTGTTTAGGTACCGCAGGTCCAGGATGGGTCTGAGGTTTCCGTCTACTTTCGGGACCACGAAGTAGTTTGAGTAGACCCCCTTGTTGCGTTCTCTGAACGGCACTGCCTCTATGGCTCTCTTTTCTAGAAGTTTCCGTGTTTCTTCTCTGAGTAGGTCCAGATCTTGAGCCGATCTCTGCCTTCCCTTTGGCTTCCTGTTTGGCGGTTTTTTCTCCAAATCTACGCAGTATCCGTACTGCATGATGTTCAGTATCCACTTGTCTGTGGTTATACGCCGCCACTCCTGAAGGTAGAACCTCAGTCTTCCGCCTACTGGTGTTGTATGCTCGTAGGCTTTTGATCCTTCTCTCCCCCCCGATGTTACTGTTTTGCACCTCACCCTTGGGGGCATGTCGAGGGTAGGTGTCCTCTTGCGTGCTGAGTCACTTTGATGAGGGCTGGTCACCCCCTCTCCTCCTCTGGCCACGTCCGTTCCCGCTCCCGCGAAAGGACTGGCCCCGAGGTTGGTACTGCCAGTTCTGCTTCTGTTGACCTTGTCCGTGACTTTCACCCTGCTGACCCTGCTGGAACGTCTGGTGCGACGCCCCCTGCTGGCTTCCTCCCCTACCGTAGGGTCTCCTCGAGGGATTGCCTCGCCTCATTCCCCTCAGCTGTAGGGCCCCCATGGACCTCGCCGTTTCGTTTTCTTTTTTCAGCTGGGTGAGCTTCTCGTCTACTGTTGCTCCGAACAGTGTCTCTCCATTGAAGGGGGTGCCAAGGATGTTGTTCTGCACCTCCGGTTTGAATCCCGAGATTCTTAGCCATGCATGCCTTCTCTCGGTGACCCCTATGGCCATGAGTCTTGCTGAAGTCTCTGCCCCGTCCAACGCCGTCTTTATACAGGAGTTGGCGATGTTTTTGCCTTCGTCTACCAGGTGTGAGGCTCTCTGGCGGTATTCTTCGGGGAGGTGCTTTACTAGCTCCCCCATCTCGTCCCAGTGCTGGTACTGGTGTCTATTGAGGAGTGCATTTGAATTCGCCATGCGCCAGTGCATTGCGGCGTTCCTCTTGACTTTTCTTCCTGTGAGGTCTATCCTCCTGCTCTCTTTATCAGGTGGTGGGCCCGAAGTTGCTGGTACGTTGGCCCTTCTCCTGGCCGTGGAAGCTATGATGGAGTCGGCGGTCACGCTACCTTTGATGGAAGGGGGGTCCAGGGAAGAGTGCTTATACTTCTTCTCTGTCCTGGGCGTGATCGACCGGCAGGTCGCTGGTTCCTTGAAAGCTTCTTTCCCCTGATTCATCACACTTTGTAGCATGGGGAGGAACTGGCTCCTCGTCTGGATGGGGAGCAGGGTTTCGAGGAGAAAATCGGTTTTCGGCTTCTCCTCGTCGAGTTTGACGCCGAAGGCTGTCGCTGCGCTCCTGACCACCATATTGTACACCCCGATGTCGTCGGATGGCGAAGGCCTCGAAGGGTACGTGTCCACGGGCTCCTCCGGGTTTTCGGTGTCGAGATCCTGCCATTCGATGTCGTGGCTGGTAGATGGCGCCGAGCCGTAGAACGACTGCTGGTCTTCTTCCTCGGCTTCTCCGTCATAATAGGTCTCGTCTTCCTCTTCGAGATCCCTTGTCAGGCCCTCGGTGTCGAATTCGTCCTCGACGACGTCCGTCGATGAAACCGTTGGAATCTTGAATTCCTTCATCTTGGCGTCAAACTCCTTCTTCCTTTGAAGGATGTTCTCCATTTCGGCCTCGAGCCGCCTCTTCTTTTTCTCCATCTCGGAGATGCTTTCGGCATCGACCGCGGGTCTTTTCGACGAAACTTGCGTCGACGTCGACCGTTCTTTTTGCGTCGATCGCCCCGTTTCCTGGGTTGTCTTCGACGACCCTTGCTTTTCGGCGTCTTTCGGCACCAGGGAGTCCTTTTCGAAGGATCCGCTCGGCCTCTTGTCCATGGTTCCCCCTTTGGTCGTCGAAGTTTTCGGCGCCGGGGCTCCCTTCGTGGACTTTGACTCTGATTTTCTCGAGTCACCCTCGTGTTTTCGAGGTACTTTCTGTTTTGCGCTCGACGATTCTCTTACCTCGTCTTCTTTTTTCTTGTCGGTCTCTACGACCGTGAAGTTTTCGGCTGTCTCGGTGACGTTGTCCTCATCGTCCGTGGAGAGGCCCAGATCGTAGAGCGACGGGGCCTTACCCTTGCCATCCATGCTGGCGTTGGCTCTTCTCTGCCGATCTCTCACACGGAGCGTCTTCGGCGCGAAGGCTGAGCAGGCGTTGCAGTCCTTACTCTGGTGTTCGACCGGTAGGCAGAGGTTGCAGACCGGATGCTGGTCCTTCTGCGCGAACTTGTGGTGGCAGTTTGGGCAGAACTTGAATGGCGTCTTGTCCATTGCGCTCAGGGCCTCTGAGTGCGCATTCTCCAAGGTCGTCGAAGAAAAAGGCGCTGAACCTCCTTCCTTCGCGCTCCTGATGAAATCTCTTCCTTTCCTGTGATATCTTCTTAGTATTTATCGACGAAACTCGCTTTTCTTTCTTCTTCCTTCGATTGTAATTCTGGAGCTTCCCGATGACGATCCAGACCCAACGGCGGAAAAAAGAATCTGAAGATGGAGCCCCAAAGGTGGGACTTCCGCAGGAAGCACGACGACGTCACGGGAGGTGCACCAAATGGTGGGTCGTCGCCGCCCACCTGGGCTACAAAAAAAAAAAAACAAAGAAAAGACTACGAATCCGGACCCAACCACAAGATCGCGGAATAATGCACAGCATAGTGAATCCAGAAAGATTCACGCTGCAAAATAGGTGAGCTCCCCAGCCGGAGAGCGATGCGTCTGTTAGTATTATTTGTGGAACCGGGTCCAGGAACGGTTGACCTTCGGGAGGTTTGTGGTGTTCCACCACTGCAGAGAGCGATGGGTGCGACCGTCTACCAACACCAGATCTGTGGCCTTGGCGCGCTAAGCACTCTTGGAGTGGACGCATCTGGAGTCTTGCGTGAGGCACTATGCAAATGCAAGAGGCCATCATCCCTATCAGTTGCATAAACACTCTTGCTGGAAGTGAGTGTTGAAGTACGAATTTTTGTCGCAAAGCCTGAATGCTTGCAATCCTGGCCGGATTGGGGTAGGCTATTGCTTTTGAGGTGTCTATGATGGCACCGAGGTATTGTTTTATATGGGATAGTGTTGGCTGAGACTTTTGGTAGTTCACCGTGAAGCCTAGTTGTGAAGTAGTTGGATTGTAGTGGCGGTGTGGTGTACACATTGGTTGTATGAAGTGGCCTTTATCAGCCAGTCGTCCAAGTATGGGAAGACGTGAATGTGCTGTCTCCTGAGGTGTGCCGCCACTACCGCTAGGCACTTGGTGAATACCCGTGGTGCTGTTGTGACTCCGAATGGGAGCACCTTGAACTGGTAGTGTTGTCCGTCCACTACAAATATGAGGTACTTTCTGTGAGCATGGTGCACTGGAATGTGGAAGTATGAGTCTTTCAAGTCCAGTGTGGTGAGGAAGTCGTTCTGGGAGAGGAGCGAAAGCACCTGCTTAAGCGTTACCATGTGAAAATGGTCTGAGTGTATGTATGTGTTTAGGGGCCGGAGATCTAGAATAGGTCGTAGAGTCTTGTCCCTTTTTGGTATTAGAAAATATAGGGAGTAGACCCCTAAATTTTGCTGATTGACGGGAACTTGTTCTATTGCCTGTTTTTGTAGGAGGGAGATTACCTCCTGCTTTAGTAATGTTGAATGTTCTTGTGACATTGGGCGTTGCCTGGGTGGAATGTTTGGGGGGGTAGATGTTAATTCCAGGCAGTATCCTGACCGAATAATTTGGGTCACCCATTTGTCTGAGGTGATGGTCTCCCAGACATGAAGGAAATTTTGAAGTCTGCCCCCGACCAGAGTGGGATGGTCTGGAGGGAGCGGGGGAAGTCATTGGGTAGGCGGAGTGGCAGAGCCGGCGGTATTTGTTTTGCCTCTGCCCTTATTATTGTTGCCGCTATACCCGCCTCTTTGATAGCCCCTTGTGAAGGTGGATTGAGTGGGGGATTTGTAGGAAATGGACGCGTTATCTGAGGAGTAGCCTCTAGATGTACTCCGAAAGGAAGAGCGGCGAAAAGAGCGCATAGGAGAGTGTGACTGCAGGGCTCCCATGGACTTCGCAGTATCGGTGTCCTTCTTCATTCTTTCGAGGGCCTTATCTACCTTTGGGCCGAATAGGTGTTCCTGGTCAAAGAGATGATTCAGGATGGAGGCTTGTACCTCTGGTTTAAATCCTGATATTCTTATCCAAGCATGGCGACGGAGGAGGACGCTAGTATTAATGGCCCTGGAGGCTGTGTCTGCTGCATCTAAGGCACAGCGTATAGAGGTGTTAGTGATTGTCTTACCCTCTTGAATTAATTCATTGGCCCTAGTTTTATATTTTTCAGGGAGGTGGAGCATTATGTTTTCCAATTCATCATAATGTGCCCTATCGTATCTGTCCAATAGCGCTTGGGTGTTGGCGATACGCCATATATTGGCTGCCTGTGACGCAGTGCGCTTTCCTGATGCGTCCAGTAGCTTTGACTCTTTGTCAGGTGGTGGTGCTTCGCCTGACGCCTGGGAATTTGTTCTTTTTCATGCAGTGGAAACCACTAGGGAATCTAGTGGCGCTGGCCCTTTGATATAGGCAGGATCTGTGGGGGCAGCTTTGTATTTCTTTTCTATGCGTGGGTTAATGACCCTGGCCCTGAGTGGGTCCTTAAAAACCTCTGGCGCATGCTTTACCACCCCTTTAAGCATAGGTAGTATGGATGTAGACCTATGTGTGGTATCAAATGTGTCGAGGAGAAAATCCTCCTCGACTGGGTCAGTGTGCATCTCTACCCCGTGATAGTGTGCCGCCCTTTGAAGTAGATGGTGGAACCCTAATGAGTCTTCCGGTGGAGATGGCCTGGAAGGGTAAAGGTCATCTTGTGGGACGTCGGGAATATCTGGGTTATTGTAGTCGTCCCATGGGTCTGGGGATCCTGTAGGAGTGGGGTCTTGGGGCACATCCCCTATATCGTGATATGGGTCCCCCTGATCATCATCGTCTGGAGACGGGGTCGGAGAGCGATGAGGTGGGGCTGGAGAAGGCGGAAGGGGCGGAGGTGGAGAAGGCGGAGGGGGCGGAGGTGGAGAGGGTGGGGAAGGTATTCTGAAAGGAGAGGTAGCAGAGTCCTTCCTCTTTGGAGGTGGAGGCAGAGCTGGTTTGTCCAAATGTCTCTTTTTGGAAGAGAGTGCCAAATGTCCAGTTTTTGGATCCCTGGTGAAAGTTTTTTGTAAGGGATAAGTAAATAGTTCCTGTGACAATGTTTGGTCCGTTTTTAGGTTTGTCCGTGCCAGTTTGCTTAACACTGGGCTTGGGAACCTCCGATTTCTTGGTCGGCGCCAAGATGGGCTTCGGCTTGGAAGTGTCGGTGCCGAGGGCCTTATGGGGTTTGGTCGGTACCGAAGATGGCGTCGGTATGGAAGCACTGGGTTTCGACCCCGAGGGCTTCGGTGCGGAGCTCGGTGTCGAGGTAGAGGCTGGTTTCTTTTTCGGTGCCGAAGTGTGTTTCGCGGCACCGCTGGCAGGCTGACTCGAGCCCGAGCCGCCGGAAGGCTTACTTGGCTTCTTCACCGGGCCCGAAGGTGGGGTGTGTGAAGCAGTGTCTCTGGTCTTGCTTAGGCCCAGAGGCGAAGGCGTGATCAAAGCCTTTTTGGGTGTTGGCGCGGGTGAGGGGGGGGGGGGGGGGTATAGTACTCACGACCCTCTGCGCCGGAGTGATGTCTTCCACATCTGAGTCGTCGGCCTCGGAAGCACTGACGAGGTCCTCTTCGGTGTGCTGCTGTCCCGGATCTTCGATGTCATCTCCGAAGATATCGAGTGAAATGGAGGTTGAGGAGTGTGCCATGTTTCTTCTGGCCCTTCGGTCCCGAATAGTCTTTTTCGATCGGAAAGACTTACAGGCCGGACAGTCTCGAGCCTCGTGTTCAGGGGAGAGGCAGAGGTTGCATACCTCATGAAGATCGGTGTGGGGGAATTTGGACCCACATCGAGGGCACTTCTTGAATGGAGTTCTTTCCATCAGCCGGGACCGGAGCTTGGGTAGGCCCGAAAGCCGCCGTCGACGACTGGAACCGAAGATTTGTGGATGAGAAGGTGTGTTGATTTGAGGAGATCGCGATCGAAACAATACCGCGATGTGAGGTGAGGATTCCGCTTCGATCGTCGAACTGGAAATGTTCAGAACCGGAGCGTGAAGATTACATCCGAGCCCGATGGCGGAAAAAAAACAATCTGAGGATGGAGCCGAAGCCCATGCGCAATACGATCCAAAGGAGGAGTCACCGACCTCGTGACTTCCAAAGACTTTCCAAGAGGAAAAACAAACTGCAATCATCCGGGCCCAACACCAGATGGCGATCTATGCAAAAGTGTGTAATCTGCAGCTCATATGCCTCGAACAATTGGGTTACTGGTAAGTACAGTTGTAATCCCTGTGTCCCATGCCCACAACCTACACTGCCATGGCATACATCAGCCACCCCTCTAGCAGGGTGCCCTATGCCAGTGGTGCGGGCACAGGAGCATGAGCCCTGTGCCCCTACAGTACCCAGGTCCATTCCGGGGCACTAAGTGCAGTGCTGCCATTTAAGAGTATATGGTGCTGGGTGGAGAGCCCCGCTCTCCTGGGCCTGCAACAATGCACATCCTGGGCGAGGTGCTAGGTCTCCTTGTGAGAAAGTGCCATCTTTCTTGCATGGTATGCCCCCACTTTTTGCTGAATTGCTGAATGTACTTTGACTGAGTGTGCCCTGGACTCCTGCCAATCAGGTGCCCAGGGCCTATGTTCCTTCCCTAAAACACACAAAGCCCAAATTGGCAAACCCTGGCCACATGTCAGCCCCTGGTAAATGGTACCGTAGGTACCCAGGGCCTTGTGACCAGGGAAGGCCTCTAAGGGCTGCAGCACTCATTGTGCCACCCTTAGAGGCCCTGTACCCTTACACACACACACTGCCTTTGCAGGCTGGGTGTCTGGGTGCAAGACAAAACAAAGTCGACATGGCACATATCCCTGTGTGCCATGCCCATCACCTACACTGCCATGGCATACATCAGCCACCCCTCTAGCTGGGTGCCTTATGCCAATGGTGTGGGCACAGGAGCAGGAGCCCTGTGCCCCTACAGTACCCAGGTCCATTCTTGGGCACTGTAAGTGCAGTGCTGCCATTTAAGAGTACCTGGTGCTGAGAGCTCGTCAAACACGAACTCCACAGCACCATGATGGCAACACTGAAGACCAGCAACCTCGCAAACCTCGGAGGACCTGGCTACCTTTTGGCTCTAAGCCGCTGGGACTCCCATGAGTAGAGGCTCTACTCAAAACCTACCTCTAATCCCTGGCAGCAGCCCGGAACCGCGAACCCAGCACACTCTGCACCAGCCAAGCATGGCCAGTGCCGGAGTGAACAAAGACCATGAGGACGACCCCACGGCTACTGTGACCCCGAGTCCAGCACCCAAGGACCTCCCTCGACACGCCTGAAGAAGCCTGCAGCCTCAGAACAAGGTGCCCCCCTACCGCGATCAACAGAGTGTAAGATTTCCCGACACCAAAAGGCACACCTGCACGCTGCGCCCCGCAACCCCCGGTGCCCAATCCCGGGGTACCTTCCTATCCTCCAACTACCCAACTTACCTCTCGAAGTGGTGGGGGCACCTGAAGAATCCTCGTCCCCGAGCTTGCAGTCTTTTTCTAAACCGGAGATTTCCCATTGAAATCAGTTAAGCGCCCGAAGGCTCAAAAGCACCCTGCACCCAGCCGCCCGAGTGGCCCTGGCAGTGCAACCTCTACACCTACCTACTTCCCCACTTGCCCTGAGTAAGTGACCAGGAGCCCAGCTCCCACAGCCGCGTGGCTTGCTAGTCATCAGCCACCAACCAAGGCCCCCCCTATCCCTCATAGGATAACAATGGGCCTAACTCTCTCTGCACCTGGCCACCCTAGAGTCGCTGAGGGTGAACCAACTGTACCTACCTGACCCTGGGGGACCCCTGAGTCTATGCCCAGAACCTCAACTCTGCCAGTCGAGTACTTACCTTTAAACCGATAACTCTATTTTCTTCACCAAAAATCAGCCGAGTAACAAAAACACTCACCTGCTCTTAGGTGAGCTCCCAGTGCTGGATCTTGGTGCCCAGCACTGACTCTGAAAAATACTTACAACTGTACTTACCAGTAACCCAATTTTCTCCCATAGGAAACCATTGACTGTTTTTCTGTGACATTTCTGCAATCTTTAAATATTCTTTATAAATCGTATAACTTCTGAAAACGTAATTACTTACCTGTTTTGGATAAAGGTCCCAGTACTGAGTCTAGGCACCCAGTTCTGGATTACAAAAGTAACGAGATCATACTGTACCTGCAACTTGAATTTTCTTCCATAAGGAATCATTGACTGTTTTCTTTGAAATATTTTCTAAGTGTCAACACAGTAATTAAGTTGACTTTTATCACTTGATTCCAAGTACTGACCCAGGACTGAATCTAGGATCCAGTCCTGGAATTCCAAAAGTAATCCTAAAAGTAATCTGTTGCAAATAACTTGAAATTTCCATTGAGCTCAATGCATTGTTGTGTTTAAAATAGTGTTGCCTATTGCAACCACTTGTAACTGTTTACAAAAGTTAATTGCATATTGCAAAAGTATTTATATAAAGCATCTCATTCTGAGAAAGTATATTTTAATGCAAAGTGTTGGTTCTAAAATAAAACAAGCATATATTTTTTATATATAAACCATTGGCCCAGAGTTCAGTTATTGAGTGTGTGAGACCATTTGCTGACTGAGTGTGTACAACAAATGCTTTACACTGTCCTCTGTAAGGTTATATCTAACTCTAACCTCTGCCAAACCTCTGGGGACTGTGGACTCTGTACACACTTTACCTATATGGGAACAATATATACAGAGCCACTTTCTCACAGTGGGTGAACACGCCTCTCTTACTACTAATTTACCAAGTGAGCCCTGGTCAGGGGGTGGGGTGATGGCATCCATCTGAGGGAAGGCAGATTCACATACCAAAGGTGGCGGGCTCTTTGAAGCCTCCTACCTTGGAATGCAAACTTACAGGTTACTATGCTGGAAGTGGGTATAAAACACCCTCAGCTGGATCTCCTGAGAGCGCTCGCCCTCAGTCCTAGGGGTCAGAAACGCGTCTGTGGAGGCAGGCTGGTAAGGACCAGTCAGCCAGCAGACTAGTAGTTGGCAGGTTTTCAGAGGGCACCTCTAAGGTGCCATTCTGGGTGCACGTATTATTAAAGCCATCACTGGAAACAGTGTGGGTTCATTAATACAAGATGTCTGATATCAAACATCTTTGGTTTCAGTGAAGCCATCATGTAGCTGGGGAACTCGTTTTCACCAGTGTCCAGCACATGAACTTAAAATGGCTTCCCTGGTCACTTGTACTGGCAGTAATTGAACTGTCCAACACAAGGGATTATCTGCTTATTCAGATATGTCCACACATGGCTTAGGGTTGTATGGCCTACTGCAGAGGTGACTTACATATATTGCATGCAATGTCTGTAGGCATGGCACACAGGCTGTGTGCCATGTCGTGCTTTCACTTTTGTCTGTACCAAGACACACAGCCTGCATGAGTAAGGTAAGGGTTCCCTTAGGGTGGCACAATACATGCTGCAGCCCTTAGGGACTCTCTATGGTACCCATGTCCTAGGTACCTGGGGTAACATTTACTAGGGACTTACAGGCGAGCCAAAGGTAATATCAATGGGGGAAACAATCGTATAGTTTTGGAAGAGAGGTCTGGCACGGGAGACCTGGATAGCAGGGACCCAGAGCACTTCCAGTCAAACCTGCATTGAATACCAGCCAAAAAAGTAGGGGTGACGATGTCAATAAGCATTGGCATAGCCAATAGGTCACGCATTTGATGCCTTATAAGTGTTTAACTATGTAACAGTTAATAATGTTGCACCAAAGATATTGTGCTGCATAACGTAAATACTTATAAGGTCCCAAAAGCGAGACCTATTGGCTATGAGTACTAATAACAGAAACCGCAAAATACAAGATGGGCGGCACACTATGCTAAGCACAGATTTTTAGCAAATGTGTTTTTAAGCCACGCGCTTAATTACATTGGCCACGCCCCTTTAAGAGACCCCCCCCAGTTTTTTCAATCCACTTAAAGCCCTGCAATGCACGTATAGAGAAAAGCAAAAAAACACAGCAAACAATCACTACCACCCACTGCCGACAGAGTGAAAAGGCTTACAGGAGGGTCAGGTCAAGGAACAGAAATGGATAAATATCTAATCACCAGCATGTAATGTGCATAGAGTTGAGAAACTCGGGAGGAAAAAGCAAACGGAAGGCAGCAGAGGGGGATTAACGCAGTTGGCAGGTCAGTGTATGCAGTACACTGCAGCAGCGAGGGGTAAATAAGCAGCAGCACACGGTCTGTGAAGGGATACAATTCAACTGGGGGTGAACAATAAACAGCACACACAGTGGATGAAGGAGGTACTTAGCAGCAAAGGAATAAAATAAGAAAATGCACACATTACATGCATAGAGACTTAAGGCATCAAGAACCAGAGAAGAGTAGTTCATCTGCAGTATACAATGGGTGGACAGAGGCGGAAGGAAGAGATAAATACCTTAGATTCTCAATCTCGGAGTATGCAGTGTTACAGGTCAGACAAGTCATGTTGGCATTATCTGAGTAAAGAGATTAGGGGTGTGAGAAGAGGGTAACCCAATGTGAGGCAAGATTGGGGGTGCTAGAGGTGACGTGATGTCTGGTAGACAATTGCACGACGGGACAAGAGAGTAAGAAAGGATGGGGTTTAACTAGGGTAACCGATGGGGCAAACCTTAGGAGGAGAGGAAAGTCCCAGGTGGTGGCCCAGGGTGTGTGCTGAGAGGTGAGGATGTGATGCTAAGAGGCAAGGAGAGGGGGGCAAGGGGAAGGGTTGAGGAGAGGAAGGGGCGAGAGCGGAAGGGATGGAAGGGGTAAGAGCTGAGGTAGAGGAGGGGAGGAGAGGGGGAAACAGAGCACTGAAGTCGGGACCGAGAGGGAAAGAGGTGAGGCCAGGACGGAAAGAGAGAGGGTGAAAGATGCCAGGCATGTAAGGGACGGAGAGTGGCATGAACTGAGGGGGCTAGATGTCAAGTGATGAAGGGGCGCAGAGGAGGGGGAGAAAGGGCAAGTATCTAGGTCCGGAGACGTGACGAAGAAAGTCAAAGAACAAGCGGGGGAGAGGAAAGGTGAGGAATGACCGGAGCGAGACAGCCGTGGCCCAAGGAGTGACTTGTGGAAAGGACAAAAAGAGGGACGACTAAGAGTGCAAGAGATCTAGAAAAGTCTGCGGAGGCAGGGCTGGAGGTGAGAAGGGATGTGCGAGCGAAACAGAGGCAGACAGATGGCGTGAAGATCTATGCAAAAAGGGCTGTCTGTCGAGAACGAAGTGAAACTGAGTACAACCGCAGATCACTCTCGTATCTGAGACATCATGTCAAAGACTACCCTCTATCGACTCTTTGTCGTACAGAACGGTAGACGGCAACAACCTAGTAAGTAATTCCAACTACCAGCCCAACGCCCTCAACATCCAGATCGCGATAAACCCATATCAGATATAACTCAAGCAGGCAAGCAAAGCCCAACCAGCTCCAAACCAGCAGCATAATTGGATCGCTGTAAAATGACGACACGAAGAGAGGAAGTGAGGAGGCTCCATAACAAATCACCACTTCAGAATTTCGCCTGGCGCATTAGGATTGGCTAGGATGCCCCAACGCGCCAATCCTAGGTTCCCTTACATATTTACGTTATACTGTCCACTCCTAGACGACTGAAAATGTATTCACTCTTGTAATTGGCTGGCATGTAACCCGTATGTGTAAAAATTATGGAGCAATTATGTCGTTTAAAAATACCAACACTGGAGTACAGCCATCAGGCTGAATTGTATTGTAATTGCATTTAAGTAGTGCACGGACGGTCCTTGTAAGTAGCGAACTGGTGATCACTTTAGGGTTGGACTGCTGGAGGCTTTGCAATTGCATCACTCCATTGGAGTAATCCAGACATCTGACTTGAAGTTCGTGATCATCTGGCTGAGTGTAGTAACAAAGAATCGACGTAAGAAAGGTAAGTAGATTTATTTTCTTAGGAACACCGAGAGCCACATTGCGGTAACGATCTCTAGGCCGTCACGTTCTAAATACAGCACGAGGAAAAATGTTGTGAAATCTTGTGGCGAGGAAACGTGTACTCACACATAAGAAAACAAGCATTGGCCGCAACCGGGAGTTGCGTGCGCAAAAATTAAATTACAAATAAAACGCGAGTGGTGACGCGAGTGACAGGAAAAAGTGCTGTGCACGTCGCTCACGCTTGTGCGCGTAATAGCAAGCTGGTGGCCGGCAAGGTAGCACTTTTAAAGCAGCTACTAAATGTCTCGCCAGAGCGACACATGAGCTGACTCAGGCGAGACCTAAAAAAGGGGCACCTTCCTACAATTTAGAAGTCTTTTTGATTTTCTGCAAGGATGTCCTTTAGCCTATAAGACTGAGGAATAACTTTTACAGACCAACACATCCTCACGTTGATCCTGCTGCAGTCTCTACCAATCAAATCGAAAGACTAGATGGCTGTGCCAAAATGCGTCTGCATTGTTGTATCACATTCAATTGTGTACACTTTGTTAGAAATAGACTGCAAATAGAATAAACTTAATGTACTAGTTACTGACCTTCGGTAACTATGTATCTGGTAGAGACGATTCTAGCCGTAGATTCCTTCACGTAGAATTATCCCCAGGCGTGAGACTGGAGCCGGAAACTTTTTTGCCACAGCTTCCCTGCGCGCCAGGGGGCGGGGCGACACCACGAGACTCCGCCTAGTCATCGTCCGCGTACGTGACTTCAGCGAGGTCACATAAGCCCCACCCCGGAGCGCCTATGTCAGTTTTGTTCGGAGAACTTTTCCGCGCCTCAACGCGGAGCCACAAGGCAAACTGTGGTAGCAGGGGAACAGTGTGCAAAAGAGTACAAACAAAGAATGGAGACAAGCGACACCATAAGGAGCGGTGCAACACAGCAGCCTCCAAAGGCAGGGGCGGAATAAAGAACCGAGCAGAGCCCCGAGTAGCCACCCTGCCAGCATGTAACCACCCCCCTCCCGCTCCCCCCGGGAGACAGGGAACATATGTAAAGGCATGACACCTGTAGCAGGCCTACAACTCCCACCCGGAAATAGGGAAGGGGAGCGGGCCCCAGAACAGACAGGACAACAACTACAACCCTCCAAGCCACCCCAGCACAGAGGGCAACCATCCTCCAAGGGCAGGGCATGGCCAGGTGACCCCCAGACAGAGGACGGCAGAGGGGCAGGGACCCCCAGCAGCAAGAGGAAGGGAGGGAGGGCCGAGATTGAAGGTAAAACCCCTCCCCAAACCTGGAGCAGCCCGAGAGGCAGGGCACAGGAGCACCATAACCCCATCCTCCAGAGAACCAAGGGGAGGAAGGAACAGCAACAAGACGGAGTAACTCGCCAAGAGCAAAGGAATGCACTCACAAGAAACACAGCCCTCCAACAGGAGGCGAGTGCAGAGACCAACCCACTGGTCCTCGCAGAACGGGGAGGAAGGGCGGGCCGTGAAGGACTCTGCGGCTAGAATCGTCTCTACCAGATAAATCGTTACCGAAGGTAAGAAACTCGTACATCTGATAGAGACTATTAGACGCAGATTCCTTAACATATAATAGATACCCTAGCAATACCCACGGGGAAGGAGGGTCTGCGAAAGGACCTCCCCCAGCCATAACAGGACGGAGGGTCACACAGGGGACTAGACCTGCAGACTGGGAAATAACCCGGCCCCTCCCAGGCAAGAGGAGCCCCCACAAGCAGAATACCACCAACCCCAGAGGGATAGGGGAAGACGAAAAAAGGGGGGGTGGCCTTCACACTCACGATAGAGGAACCAAGGACCAGGCCAGAGAGGCCGTAGTACCCTACACCCCTTCAAGGCAATAAGCTTCCCTCCAAACCCAGGGGAGAGCCCAGAGGGCCCAAGGAAACGAGGGAAAAGAATGCTAAGCCACACCGGATGGAAGGCAACAGGCCAACCAGAGCAGCGCCAACAGACAAGCCGCCAGAAACAAGAAAAAAACAGCCCAGAGCCCAAGGAAGACCGAGTGGACAACACCTGACAAGGGAGGGCACAGAATTATCCCAAGCAGGGAGAAGAGGAAAGGCCGGCCCCACCCCCACGAGGGGCCGCGCACACGCCCTCAAGAAGCAAAGTAACATACAGAAACGCCACGGAGAACAGGCACCAAAGGGCCACTAGAACTCCCTAGCAGAGCGCAAGCTGTATAACAGCTACCACTACCCCGCACAGGGTACGTTAAGTCCCAAGACATGGGAACCCTCTGTGGAAGAACTTTCGCAACAGAGGAAAAACAAAAGAGCCACAGGGAAAACACCCCGCGAACGGCTTGACAATCAGCCCAAAGAACAACAGAAGGCCTAATCTCTGGGCCAAGTCTGCATAACAGTTCTAGCAAAAAACACACACACAGCGAACAAGGGCCGTCCAGCAGCCAACATTGCCAAAGTCCCCACAAGGAGGACTCAATGGCGAGAAAACACACTCCACCGCAAGAGCGACCGTCCCAAGGAGGACCGGAACCAGCTGAATTCCTTAATCACTAAAGAGGAGGAGGAGGAGTATAAGGGGGAGGAGGACGGAGCCCCGCCAGAAACCTCTGGATGGTGGAGTCAGCTGGGGCACGGAACAACAGGCTACCATCAAACGGGAGATCAATGAGCAGTTCCCGAATATTTTCGGGGAAGACGCCGTCCCACAGCTAAGCATGGCGACGGAGAGCGACTGAGTAAGCCATGGCCCAGCCCAGCACCTCCGAGATGTCCAGAGCGGAGTAACGGATAAACGCCGCTAGCTCCCGGCCATCTAATGCATGATGCCGTAAGTCCACCTGAACAGTCCAGTACATAGTGAGGAATTCGACCGGGCCCTGGCGCAAACTCTAAAACACCTCGGGAAATATGCCACTGCCCGTACCTATGGCGAGGGGGAGAGGCCTGGTAGGGTGCTGGCACAGATCTGCAGCAGCGGAGGGCCAGAACCGCGATTCCAGATATTAGGTTACAGCAAGGTGACCCTCCGCTTACGGAGGATCAGGTAGCGGAGCAATTTCGGGAATACTATGCTGGTCTCTACTCTTCCCGCGGTCACTGCTCTGATGAACGTATAGAGGACTACCTGCCGCATATTCAACTCCCCTGGTTGTCCGACTGGCACCGCGAGTTCCTGATGAGGCCAATCGAACGTGGAGAGGTGCTGCTAGCCCTCTCGGAGATGAGGGCCGGTAGTGCTCCGGGAAGTGACGGTCTCACAGTGGCCTTCCCCACTTACTCACACTGTTTGAGGATATATGCACCTCAGGCAGTATGCCTCCAACTATGCGAGAGGCGATACTGGTGGCCATGCTCAAACCTGGGAAGCGACCAGAGGAGTGTGCTTCGTACCGTCCGTTGTACCTCATGAACGTGGATGCTAAGATCTTTGCGAAGATACTTGCCAATCGCCTTAGCCCACTGGTCACCACCCTGGTGGCACCTGAGCAGGCTGGCTTTGTTCCCAGCCGTAACTTAACCTATAACCTGCGAACTGTCTTCCCTGCTTTACAACATACCCGCTCGGAGGTCCCGGCGGTCGCGGTGTTTTTGGACATGGAGAAGGCCTTCGACTCTGTTGAGTGGCCTTTCATGCGACATGTGCTAAGCCGTATGGGAGGGGGGCCGGTTTTCCTGCAATTACTTACGACACTCTACTTCTCCCCCACGGCGCGCATTCGGATTGGGTCCCTAGTTACGATCCCATACATATTTCTAGAGGCACGAGGCAAGGATGCCCTCTCTCACCAATATTGTATGCCCTGACGGCAGAACCCCTGGCTTGTGCACTTCGTGAGTACCACGGCCACAGGGGCATACGATTCCCAAATTATCACCTAATTGGATCAACATATGCGGATGATACGCTAATCTATGTTAGGGAGCCTGAGACCCACCTTGCTCCGGTGTTAAAGGAGGTGGTCCTCTTTGGTTCTCTTTCAGGCATAGGGGTCAACTGGAACAAGCCCATTATGTTCCCTCTTACTCCGGCCACGGTCCGCTTTGAGCCGGAATACCCCCTTTTATGGTCCACAGAGGCTGTACGATACTTGGGTATCCGGCTACACACTGACTCGGAGGTTGTGCTGCGGGAAAATTATGGAGTTGCCATCTCCAAACTGGAGGATGATGTGGACAGATGGGATTGCCCTCCCGCTCTCTCTGATGGGCAGAGTGGCACTCCTGAAAATGATAGTTCTACCGCGATTTCTCTTCCTATTCATGAACATTCCCATGGTTCTGTCCAAAGCATTCTTTAGTCGTCTTCACTCTCTATTGGTGCGCCTGGCATGGAGGGGCAAGCAACCACGCGTTGCCTGGAGGATATTGACGCTACCATATGCGATGGGAGGCCTTAGTGCTCCAGACTTGGAATTGTACTATAGAGCCGCCCAATCCTCACATGCACATTATTGGATACACGGACCCTCGGACATACCCCACTTGTTGATTGAGACTATCGTCGCTGATCCCAGGCCTCTGCCCGCCTTGCTGTTTTCGCCTCGAGACAGGCGTACGGGCATAATGGACTCTCTTAATTCAGTCGTACACGCTTGGCACCATATATTGGCTGCTCATGCCGGTAATAATCTGTATGCCCCATTAGCCCGATTGGACTGGTGCAGCTGGCTGGCGCCATGCAGGAACAGAGGGGTTCTCCTTGCGCTGCAGTCACTCCATATACATACCATGGGGGACCTCTTTGGCGACGGTACTGCCCGTTCCTTGAGGGATGTCACTGAGGGGGACACAGTCTGTACTCCCCTGGCGTTATTTCAATTTCACAGAGTCAGACACGCCCTTAGGGAAATATCAAATTTAGCTCAGTCCTCGGCTAAATTGGTTACTAGAATTTACCACTCCACGCTAACTGCTAGAGACGGTGCCTATGCGAAACCCCGGTTGGAATGGCAACGGGATCTACAGATAGACCTGACCGATGATAAGTGGCGATACTGTTGCCTGAGCACCAAACGAATCTCACTTAATGGGCGCCATAGACTGATCCACTTTTAATTCCTCAACCGGGTTTATCACACCCCGGAGCGTTTACACCACTTTGGTCTACGTGACAGCCCCCAGTGTGATAGATGCGGAGAGTCTACAGCTGATTTTCTGCATGTGGCCTGGACCTGCCCGGGGATTGCCCACTACTGGGGTGATATATTCTTGGAAATTAATCGCATTACGGACATGTCTCTGTCCCCTGACCCGCTCCTAGCCCTACTGGGCTATTCACAACCACTCCCCAAGAAACATAGACACCTTGTTGATATGGCGCTGCTCCTTGCGAAGAGATGTGTAGCGGTCTGTTGGCTTCGAGGCCCAACACCGACGCTGTCTCAGTGGACTAGAGATATGCTCTACTGTTGTACCCAAACCGAAAATTACAGCGAGTTGTTGCCGCCCCGTAACAGGCCTAAAAACTTCTGGGCCCTATATCTTGCCCAGAAACCACCCCCTGCTATGTCTGAGCATGGAGATGACGCACCCCTGTCGGGGGCTACTTCCAACCCTTAGGATCCGACAGGTCGGTACAACCTATGTTATGTATTGCTCGCCCTTGCCCACTTTCTCTTTCTCCATTAAATGGCGACACGCAGGATAGGGTGCTACGGCTTGTATAGTTGGTGGGACCAATCTTTAGTTTCCATTCTAAATACTCTTTACCTATTACTGCTTGAATTATTTTATGACATATGCTTTGAATGTATGTATATGATTTGCTGTAGGAGGCTGCTTACGTTTGGACTGTGTCTATGCTTTGTTATTATTGTTTATAATGTTTGTTAATTTTCTACTAAAAATTTAATAATAATAAATAAAAAATAAAAGTCCACCTGAACAGTCTCCTGTGAAGCTGCGGACCCCAAAGACTCAACCGAGTCCCACAGACAAGAGGAGGCCCTAGCCAGGACACACAAGGTGTTCAGGGCCCGCAGGGCCGTGCTGGTCGAGGGAAACATGTTGCGCCCCCAAGAGTCCAGCCAGCGGGCCTCCCGGGAGGGCGGAGTCAACAGCAGCGGCAGGGAGGGAAAGGCAGTCCGCAAAAGAGGACTGGCGGCAGAGGGGTGGGGAAAGACACGCTGGGTCACGCAACGCCGTAATGTGCCGGTGTAGAAGGTGCTGTGGCACCGGATCCCCTGAGGCAGGACGCCCCCAAGTCCCCATCAGGGACGAAAGGAGCAAACCCTCAAAGGGAAGCAAGATCTCCCTCCCACCAGAGCCCTGGTGGAGAACCTCCAAGAGATGATCCGTCGGAAAATGAACAATCGGGTCACCCATGCGCAGAATATCCACAGCCGTGGACACCATGCGAGCAAAGGCCGCACCCTCCTCTGTAGGGCCCCACGGCGGAGAAAGCAGCTCCTCCATGGGCGACGGCTGCAGACTAAGGTGGCCTTCCCCCAAGCCGAGCGGAATGGGCAGGGGCCAGACCTGGAAGGTAGGAGGAGCCGAGGAATGAGGGACCTGCACTCCTCCGGCGAACACTGCTGCCTCAGAAACGGCGGGGAGCCACCCTTCGACTATGCTGGTGAAAAAGACACCACTAGGAGGCCAGTCTCCGGGGAGGACGACACTAATATGCAGGCAGCCTCCGGAGAAGAGGGAGCGTCCGAAGACGAATACGCAACTCGACGCTTGTCAGGAGCCGTAGAGTCCGCAGCCTGAGGCAGAGCGGTAATGCCAGCATGCGCCGAAGGAGACACTGGATAAGGCTCCTCGAAGTCACACTGCGCCGGGGACCGGAGCGGGGCCGGAGTCGCAGTGGACATGGGGCGACATTGGAATGGCGCCGACTTGATCTCCGCCGAGGCAGCCGCCTGCGTGGAGGGACGAGAAGGACCAGGGGAGTGATACGAAGTCCTCCGCCAGCCTCAGCCCAGTATACGACAGAGGTGGTCCGGTGAATCATGCGGCGCCGCCAGGGCCAACCCAACCTCCGACTCGCCCTCCGACGAGGCAGCCGCCTGCGTGGAGGGACGAGAAAGTCCCAGGGGAGGGCGAGGGGTTCGCGCCGAGCCTCGACCCGGAGCGGGACGAGGAGAGTCTACCGACCCATGTGGTGCTGCCCAGTCAAGCAGCTGCCGGCACCGTAGCGGCGTCACCTTGGCCTTAGATACCTTGTCAACGGACCGAGAGGGGCTCCGGGAAGCAACCCGAGCCCCGGCGACCTCACGCAACACCACATGGACTCCCGCTGGAGTTTGCAGCGAGGCAGAGATGCCGTGGTGTGAAGGAGGGACCCCAGAGGAGCAGCACCCCAAAAGCACCACATCCTCCAAGCCTGGATCTGACCCAGCCGGGGCCGGAGCCACCGGCGGCGCCGCGGAAGGCCCCGCGCAAGGCAAAGGAACCGTTGACGCCCCAGGAGGGAAAGGAGGAGGAGGAGGAGATGCCAGCGAGGCCTGCAAAGCCGCCGCATATGTCTCCATCAGGACTCTCGACGCTCTGTCACCGGGAAACGGTGGGTAGGAGGACAAGCGGGGCCGATTCTCCAGCGGAGAGTCCATACCCGCGGCAGGCCGAAACCCGGCCCCCAGGGACAAACTGCGACACTTACCCACTGGTGAGCGACGCTCTCGCGACATCAGGGAAGGGCGATGACGACTACCACAGCCGTATCTGAACCCGTCTGCCGAGGCTGATCGAGGGGAGGAGGCCGACCTGGAGAGATGCGCTCAGAGAAGTTTCATTCGGCACTCCTGCCGCGACTTCGGGTTCAACTGTTGGCACGGCTCACAATCGGTGGTGCCGTGATCCTCCCCCAAACACCACATACAAATACGATGAGGCTCCGTCGCTGACATAAGATGCCCACACGACGTGCAAGCTTTGAAGCCCGAAGGCATTCGCACACTGTTCCACCAAGAGAAGGACAATGAGGAAGAAAAAAGGGCCCGAAACAGGCCCGTAGCAAGACCGGATCAGCGTTGCACGCGGAAAAGTAAAAAACTGACGTAGGCGCGCCAGGGTGGGACTTATGTGACCTCGCTGATGCCACGGACGACGCCTAGGCGGAGTCGCGTGGTGTCGCCCCGCCCCCTGGCGCGCAGGGATGCTGTGGCAAAAAAGTTTCCGGATCCAGTCTCACGCCTGAGGATAATTCTACATGAAGGAATCTGCGGCTAGTAGTCTCTATCAGATAGCACTGATTCCGCTATCACATCTAGGCGCCTTGTTTGCCTAGATTAAGGAGTGCTTTCCTGTTCTTTTTAACTTTCTCTGTCTCTCTCACAGACATGAGTCTCTAACGCACACAGCTCTCAAACAATGTCCCGTTACTGGGGGTTTCCTGTTTTACTTTTCAGTAAGCAGTTTTTAAAGTTATTTGCTAATAGCTCAAGTTTTTTGTCTTTAACTTGTATATGTATTGTTTGGAAAAGTGGTACTTTTGAAGTATTCAATGGTGTTGCCCAATTAATCACCATAGGTCCCACATAGCCTTTTTTTTCCAGCAACAGCAAGAGCATTGTATTGGAGAAAGGAAAAGCATGAACACTGTTGGATCAAAGCCCCAGAGAGGAAACAAAAACTGCAAGAGGAAAAGCCCAGGAGAAGCCTTAAGCTGCCACATGGCTGCAGATGCTGCACTGGTCCCTTTTATAATGTATGGTAAACTTTAAATGAGAAGCAACCAAAGCATACTCTGACATCTGAATTTCTTAATGTTAATTTATACCAGTTACAAGGTACCGCTGCGCTCAGCCCAAAACAATTCAATAGAAAGTAGACACATTGCTTATTTCGTCCTTATGAGATTTTTTTTTCTGAAAGCAAGATATTTAGCACTGACTGTACTATGACACGAAGCTGTGTCAATACTGTTTTGACATTTAAAGTTCCACATGCTATGTACCCTAATGAATGATGGACTCTTCACTAGCAGTGTGCTACAGAGCCCTAGAAGCGTGTCCTCTGTCTCACAGGCAGCAAAGGCAAAACATCACCGTATATTTCCTACCTTAGGCATGTCCTAAGGAGCAAATACAGTTTGCCATCTCCTTTCTCCCAGATAGAGCCATGTAAATGTGCTAGCTTCTCAAGCCAGGCCTCCCTATACCATATTCTACTCCCCTTTGCAGTACGTCTCCTCCCCTTACCCTGTTCGGGAGCCAACCGTGGTATTGTCTGCATTAAAATAGCCCTGACCAACACAGCCATGGCACTACTATGCCTTCCCTCTCCTCACTACCGAGCCAACTCTACTCATGTGTCCTTTACTGGGCCTGCCCTACTGGCCCAGCACAGGTATGATGTGCCTTTCAAAGCACTTTCATAAAACCAGCCATGGCACTATGTCCACCCTCTGGTAAAACCTTACGTACAAGAATTTTAGCATGCTCATGCCTTCTTCTATTTTTACGTCACTTCTTCCCCCTCCAATTCTCCTCACTGAAACAGTTGCATGATGGGGCATGCATTCACAGCACCTACCTTTAGCAGCAGGATCCTTATCAACACCCTGCGAACGCTGAATAAGCTCCTCCCCACGCCGCTTGAGGGCCTCAAAGGATGGCTGCAGTTTCTCCAGCTCCATCAAGGCATTCTTATTATCACTGATGGCATCCCTGATCTTTTCCACCTCAGCGGGGATGAGTGGGGCCAAGCGCAAACGAGAGGCCAGAGACTCCAGGGATTCCAGCATGGGTTCAATCTTGTCATGGAACTGGACAAAAAGGAGGAGAAGACGCTTGTCAATGTAGGATCTAAAATATGGTGACACTGGAGCACAAGCACCGGACGAAAGGCTTTGAAGTTGAGGCTTCTAGAACAGCAGTGTGTCTCATTTTACAAATATCATGGATAAGATCCTGAATGGCAAGTACAGAAAATACGTTTGCAACATTTTCAAACAAGTGCAACTTCAGTGTATATAAGCACAGCTTTTCCACATAGGCTCGGACATGTTCCCTTTATGTTAACCTTCTCAATACTACTCCTGCATTTCAGAAAGAGTAATACTAAATCTATAGGAATGCTAATCTGGTAATGGAGGCTAAGCACTGGAAACAGAAGATAGTTGCTATAAAGCTACAATTAAACAGAAAAAAAAGCTGCGGTTCAAGTTTGCTGAATTACAGAATTCAATTGAAGCACTACTGCATGGAATAAGGCAAAAGCACCTAGATAGTCTGTTTTTATTGTTAACGTGTAGCTCACATTGCATCAGGATAGTGTAGTAAAGCAGGCTAGTGCAAGCATCTGTTCAAAGACACCAATTTGTGTATTCTCCTGAAATACTTAAATGTTTTTGAAATATACATAAAGTTAGTCGTGCACACAAGCATAGCCAATGCCAATAGGTGGACATATGGTGTCCAGACCAACACTATACAACATAAGATTAAAGCCGGCATTGTTTACAATTATCAATATTTAGATTCTTAGTTTAGGTTACTCATACAGCGCTGCTTGCTCCCTTGTTAGGGTAGTTAGGTGCTAAAAAAAAATAAATACTACTCAACAATGCTGAATGATGCAAAATGAAACCAAGCAAGTTAGAGAGATACAAATCAATCCTAAGTGGGGAAAAGCCAGATCTTCAGTAGCAGCCTACATTTGCACATATCGGATTCATGGCGTAGAGATAAAGGGAGAGAATTCCACCTTACGACGGCCGCAATAGAAAAAGACCTGCCACTCATAGTTTTCAAGTGGTACTTGGGTTTCTCCAAAACCAGCTATTAACTCTTAAAACACACCCCGTGAGTATCAATTAAATCTCAGATGAAAATGAGGCCGTTTAGGGGGGTAAACCTCTTAGTGCACCAAGCATATTGCTTTTAAATTAATTCAAATGAATGAGGTAACCAGTGCAGTTATAGAAGAGTTGGAAAAATATGGTCCCTGTGCTGAAGACCAAGTACAAGCCTTGGAACCAGGATAGATTAAAGACTCTTTCAGTGCCCATTCTAGCGAGCTTCAAGAGCGGAGAAACGCAAAAGGAGATGGTGCTCTTTGTAAATTGGTCCTAGAGGTCCCACTGGAGTCCTCTGCCATGCCACCTTGCCCCTGAAAGGACTATGTGCCTTGAAAACTAGGGTCTACAATGACAGAGGCCTGGCCACAATCAGCCCAGTACAGAGACCACAGCATTGATAATGTTAAACCTGTCCAGGGCAATGCACCTGGAACTGGTCTTATTTCAAGGCTAAAGGCATAGAGGCCCAGCCAGCACCAGCCCATTCCAAGGTCAAGGCATCAGGCATATCCAGCCTCAGCACACTGTGGACTTAGGATGAAGCATGGGCAGTAACCTCCCTGTCCTGGGAAAACGATTTAGAGCTTGGACAGAATAAAATAAAAGTCCAGGCCAAAGACTTGAGGTCGGCCAGTAAGGAAATATCCACTTAACTGGAACCATTGTTTTGTATCCTGCTTTTAATCCCAGTGGAGGAAAACAATCTGAGGAAGGATGATGTGCAGTGGCACACTGCATGCTTCAGGTCAATGCCATGCTTAGCCATACGGACTCCATCTTTATTCTACCAAAAGCCTTTATTAAAAAAAGGGTTTTTGTCCTAGCTCATCCAATAAATAGTAGAACACTGCACTGTAAGGAATATACAATAGGTTATATCTGCAAAACACCCCAGTCCAAATTTAAAGACTGGTGTCTGATCTTTATCTGACGAGTTCAGGGACAAGGACTGGGCTTCAGTCAGTACTTGCTCAGTCATGGACGTGTGACTGGGGCTCTGACAGTGTCAGCCAGACAAAGGCCAATTATTGTGGTTCAAACAGAATCAGACTAGTTACTGCCCAAAGATTGGGACCCTGCGTAAATCAGACAACTCTATAACCAATAAGACTTCTGACAATAGCCTCGAGTAGAATATAGGTAACAGAAACATTGTAATGTTGCACAGAACAAACATGAATTGACCTATACAACTTGCTTCAAGAGTGAACGCAGAATGACTGCACTAAGCAGCTGGAAGGAGGGCCGGAATAGAAGAGGCACAGGTCTGATAATGCTTACTGCTGCTCAGTCTGATAACATGGCCAGTACTTATGAAGTTGAAGATGCACTTCAACTTCTACTGTGTGTGACCAAGTGAACTTACCTGTTTCTGGACAGGTAACAGAACTGAGGAACAAGGAAGTACACTGAGCTTCTTTAGGAGAAAAGATACAATTAGAAGCACAAGTTACTAGCTGTGTAACGATATATCTGTAAGAGACATTAGTTAGTGATAGATTCCTTACCTGTCTGCAAACTGATTCTAGGGTTAAGGTCATACCCCTTTCCGGGCCCTAGTTTCATGGCACCAGTGCTCAGTTTCTTGCATGGCTCTGCGTTCCTGGCGCGAAAAGTCGTGTACAGAACTGACGTCAGCGCGCATGGGTAGCCGTGACCTCATCTCTGCACTTACGACGCCAGCGACGGACGTGGAGCCGCACGACGCCACCTACAGACGCGCAGGGGTACTGCTACAAAAAACTTTCCGGATACAGTCTGACGCCTGGGGATATACTATGGTAAGGAATCTATCACTAACGTGTCTCTTTCAGATATCTAGGGCTTCTGGTTCTGCAGCCAGTGTCGACCTACACCAGATCAGAAAGGGCAAGTGCACGAAAATGTACGGCGGTCAGAGGTGGGTCATCCATACGGAGATGCCACCAACATAAGATGGATTTTTTAAACAAGCAACTGACATGAATTGGCACTGGCAAACACCCCTAAGCAAGCAGGAAGACCATCTGTATACAGAACACAAACAAGAATGAGATCAGAGTCGCATGTGACAGTGTGCAAGTGCAGTGTTTCAGCACCGGTCTTGCCCACATTAAATGAGTATTGGCAAAGCCAATCAACACGTTTTCCTTTAATGTCCCAACACATACAAACACAGGCATAACACATGATGTTTATATGTGTTGCATGCACAAATGCTGCTTATCACACAACTCTATTTGCTTTGCCAATGCGAAGAAAAAAGAAACAAAACAGGACAGCAGTGTGTTTGGGTGTACTTTTACAATGCAAGATAGTCCCTCAGGACTTCCAAGACTGCGTCCTGGAAGACGAGGGGGTGTGTGTGTCTCTCTGTCTGTGTCTATATATACACACACATGGATGTATATACACACAAACTCGTAACAGGTCAGCACACAGCTGTACTTTCAGGCCAGAACTAAAAAGCTTTGCAAGCAGTTTTAACTCTTGGCACCAAATGCTGCTATATCCACAAGTTGAGTGTTTGTAAGAAATGGGCAGTGTCTCACCCAACAAAGGCATAAACAAGTGTGTGTGTGAAAGAGTGCATTGGCGTAGAATGTCAACTATTCAAAGCATGTCCTTTGGACATCACACTAACTTTCCATCTCTGAATCTCTCTGAAAGCCATTCAATAAAAAGGTGGATTAACAAGAATACTGCTATCACTCCTTTAGAGACAAGCATGCTGCCTCCTGCAACCTCTTTTTATTCTGGGATATCCAAGCCACTGAGTCATGTGCATATCCATGCATCTCTTTGGGAATGATCCGGAAGAGACCGGTCCTTGTCCAACAGCTGCCATTTCCAGAATGGTTTGCAGCATTTCTGAGCGTGTAACTAAGCAACCCGCCCACTGAGCCAGCTGAGCTGATAGCTGTTTCCAACAATAGCAGCAAGCGCCCGCTGCACCTCCTCATTCTAGAACACAGGAAGTCACCCAGTCTTATATTTGGCTCCCTATGGAGCAGTTTATTCACACTCTTTCACTACCTAACTGGTCTGAAATGTGAGCTGTGAATTCAAATTAGTCACAATCAAGGTAATTTTGGAAGAAAAAGTCCACTCCAAAACAGTATGTTTTTTGGACAGCCTCATGTTTTTCAACCCACCAGTCATGCAGGTTCATTGGAGGTATTCCCTGTTTTTCTCTATTTGGTTGACATCGACCTGTGCTCTGCTGCCAACGGGCATGCAAAGTGTACGACCAACCTCAGCGCGACTGGCTAAATAATCTCAACTCAGACTAAATGGTGACTAACAGTGCTGCCTAAGAGCTTCAACTCCAAGGCACGTGACCTTTTACCTGTACCCTTTCGAGACACTGCTTAGTAGCACTCCCATGTAAAAAGTCCATCTAGTACCCATAACAAGGGCCATTTTACCTTCATAATGCCTGAGGCATGTAGGAAGATTGTCGGTTTTAAGTTTGGGCATGTGTGATTTATGAATGATCTCTTCAGGAGAGGTCCAAAAGACCACGTCTCCATTTTACATAGAAGGTGGTTTGGCCTTCTCAGCTTCTACTTTGTTCATAATAAACAACACCAAGAAAGTCGGTATAGCTGGGCAAGAGAGAAGATTGCAGGCCCAGGGGTAGAATCTCTCCTGGATTGCTACACTTCCTCCTGAATGAGGCCTGGTGCACAGAACTGATTTATACTGTGACCTAGAAAGAGAAGGACCACCTCTCTGTTTATCAAGGAACTAGACGGAGCATGCCAGGAGGACAGACCTGAATTCCAGGAATATTAAGGCCGCGCTGACTGTAATGACCTGTGTAAGGACAGCTTGACAACTACCTGAGCCACAAGGTCTTCCCTGCATAGCAGCTTAGGAGAAGGAAGAACGGTAGCTCTTTGCTGTTACACCATCTTAAAGACAGGGGAGCCTAGAACATCCATGACCTATACTAAGCCAATAGGGTGCTCCTTACTTACCTCACCTTAACAGCAGAGAGATCACGAGACAGCTTCCATATTCTTGACTTGGGGTCTGGCTGAATGTAGGAAGCTGGCTCTGTATATGGTATCAGCACTAGTTGGTTATACTGTGCACAGAGTCCAGGGGTTCCCCAAACATTTACAGGGCTCCATTAGTAGTAGCCTCTTCTGCAAAGCTACGTTTTATTACACTGAAAGTCTCGAGGGCACACACGATATTTTAAATTGCAATAACATAGTAAAGTTACCAGGGGGAGTGCGAGAAAGCGCCTCTTTTTGCACAGTAAGCC
The DNA here is from genome assembly GCF_964204655.1 of Triturus cristatus. Taxonomy (NCBI): domain Eukaryota; kingdom Metazoa; phylum Chordata; class Amphibia; order Caudata; family Salamandridae; genus Triturus; species Triturus cristatus. The sequence goes on from NC_140584.1 coordinate 581,797,317, forward strand.
CCCACTTTTTGCCTGGGTTTCATGTGGTTGCAATTGTAGTGCACAGGTTCCCCCATGCCAGTGCTTCTTTCCCAAAACATATCCACTATTGGTACTTCTGCCCTTTGTAGGACCCTAGTAAATGGTACCCTTGGTACCTAGGGCCTGGGAGCTGAAGGGGCCCCTCACTGGGACTATGCCTCTGCCCTTGAAGCCTGCATGCCCCTGTGAGGGAGGAAAACATGCCTGGGTGCCAAGCCAACCAGCACTGCCTGAAGGTATAGGTAAGTCACCCCTCTAGCAGGGCTCACAGCCCTGAGGCAGGGTGCACTATCCCACAGATGAGGACGAATCTGCATGAGCAGTTATGCCCCTACACAATTAGGGTCCATTCCTTATTAGTGTGAAGCCATACAGAGAACATGAGCTGGAAACTCGACAATTCGAGTCCCCTAGCACTAATATGGCTTCACTAACACAGGGGTTTTTGGTACCAAATTACTCCTTTAAAAAAAATCAACACTGATGCCAGTGTGAGATTTATTGTCCTGTGTACTCAGAGAGGACCTCAGAGGTGCCCCCTGAAAACCTACCTATCCTGGTTTGGTCTCGGACCGGCTGTAGGCAGTCAGCCACCACCAGATATGTTTCTGGACCCCTGGGTAGAGCCCCTGCTCTCTGGGATCAGAAACAATGCACATACTGGGCAGAGGTGTCACCTCTTCCCCCAGGATGGGCCAGTGCTCGAAGGGGATGCTTCAAAGGCCTGCCGCCTTTGTAATGCAACCCGTCCTCCTCTGCTGCTAGTTGCAGATGGTAGCCCCTGGTTTACACCCCCAGTTTGGGTGGGAAAACCGGCAGGAAAACCTAGGAGAATAGGTGGTGTGCCCACTTCTGCCAACTTCACCCCTAAGGTGGGGAGGCGACGTGAAGCACATCTGTCAGTCCCCGCCGTCTTGAAGATGGGGAGGCCCCTCCAATCAGGTCTAGGTCTATGCTCCCTCCAAAAGGATTTTAGTATTTAGGTGGCTTTCCCAGACCTAGAAACTATATCTGTGACAATCTAAGAAAAAAGAAGACATCACTGCAGAGAGGATCGAAGAAGACGACTGCCTTGGCCCCAGCCCTACTGGCTTGCCTCCAGCTTTTGCAAACCTGCAACCTGTCTTGCAGCCAGCGACCTCTGAAAACCCTGTGAGGACTGCTGCTTTCGAAAAAGACTCCAATCTCCCGTGGACAGCGGACTTGTCCAGAAGAAAACTCCTATAAGGGCTACGGATCCCAACTGGAACCGCGATCCCTGCCCACTCTGCACCAGACTCCCACGGCCCGAGTCTGAGTGGCTCACCAGTGCAGTGAAGTCTCCCCAGCGATACTGACCTCATGCCCAGCATTGGCTGACCTCTCCTGATCTCCACGGTGGCACCTGCAGTGGGAATCCAGAGGCTCCACCGACTGGCTCCGGTAATAAGAATCTGACATCAAAAGACACCCCTGCACCCGAAGCCCCTGGGACTTGGTGAGCTTGGTGCTCCTACGACCCCCTACATCTCTGTCATTGGTCTCCCTCCTGCAACCGCTGGTGCAACGCCTGCTGGTTGTTTGCCAAAAGAAAAAAAAACAATTGAAATGCACTGGGCGCCCTACGCTGATTTTGCACCCTGCACCCAGCTGACCCTGTGCCGCTAGTGGTTCAGTTTTGGTACTCATCTAACCCTTGCCACTAGCTGACCTTTGGTCCTGAAGACTAGAGTTGTAAGCGTGTTACTTACCTGTATAACCGTGATATTGTTTTCCCCATAGAATAACACTGAACTGTTCTGAAAATATGTAAATTTTTAAAAGTGAAAAAAAATGTTACTTAAAAACGCTCTCCTCTTACTGCAAAGATATTGGTCTTTAAATAAAATACATACAAAGTATATTTTTCTAAAGTTGGTCTGGATCTGATATTGGTCATTGTTGTGCAATAAATGTCCTACACTCCTCTGTTTTAAGAATAAAGCTGCTCGCCAACACTACCACTACTAGAGCACTTTAGGTTTTACATTAGGCCCTGCACACTTTTGAGGAACCCCTGAACTCTGTGCACGGTATAACCACCTAGTCGGTATACCATATACAGAGCCAGCTTCCTACAGTCTGAAAGGCCTGCTGCTGTAGTGGTGACTGACCTTATACTGCATGAAGTGCCAGTAGGCATGGCACACAGGAGGAGTGCCATGTTATGTCTTTACTTTTCTCTGCACCATGGCATGTAGCGTGCACCGGCAGGTTGCATGTGTGTGCGGAGGGGTCTCTTAGGGTGGCACAATACATGCTGCACCCCTTAGAAACCCACTTTAGCTTCCCTGCCCTAGGTACCAGGGGTACCATTTACGAGGGACTTACAGGAGCTGCTAAAAGTAATGCCAATTGGGGGGAAACAATTGTACAATTTTAGGGAAAGTGATCTGGCACTGGGGACCTGGATAGCTGGAACCCAGTGCACTTCTGTCAAAATTGCCTCAGATACCAGGTAAAAAGTGGGGGTGACCATGTCAAAAAGGGGCACTTTCCTACAGTGTCCATAAATCCATAAAAATTAATGCTATTTTTAAATATTGGTGTCCAATTTCTTGAGAGTTGTGTTTCTTTCTTCTATATTTGTTTTGGTGCTGTCTAAAATGCTTTACACTGGTTCCATTGTTGAAGCCCGAGTGCTCGAAGTCTAGTCCTAGAAAGGTTGGTAGTGTATTACACAGAGAGGTCTCGCAATCACACCATATAATACATCACATTTCATCAAAACAGCCACACATGCTATGAACATATTGCATGCTGATTGTGGGCCTTGTAGGGCAAGTCAAAGCTGCTTGGAGGCTGCTGCAACAAGGGAGAAAGAGGTGTAAGATGGCTGCACGAAAAAAACTGTGCTTGCTGCTTAAGTGGTTGAAAAAGTTGGCACTGCTGGTAAAGCTTGGCCTCTGGAACACTAAAACTAAAGCCCCTATACTTTCAGTTCTGACAGTGGAATTGCCTGGCTGGGGACAATAAGCTCTAAGACTGACCTGTGGTGCAATCATCTTTGAATTGCTTGAGCCCTGAGTTACATCTCTATCTCATAAGCGTAGATCCATCGAAGGGCATGTCGTTTGGACACTTCGACATCCCCTGAAAAGCTGACTGATCGCATCCAGGCGAGCCTTCACTGGTGCCAATACACATCCTACGTAGGCACTTTCTACCATTGGTGGACCAGGTGGTGAGTCCAGCTCCGTTTCCGGTGAATTATCTAGCCCACTGGCATTCTGCAATTCTTATTGTAGACCTTCATCCGAGTTATTTGGTGAGAGTAGATTATGCCACTCCTCAGCAGCATAAGTTGCATGGGCAACATTGGCTATGCCCTGGACCTCATCGGAGTTGGAGCTCAAGCGGGGCTCTATCCTCTGATAGTACTGGCGTTAAGGGAGAAGCCGAGGCGGATGGTCTGGGTGCACAACTACTGATTCTGACTTATACGTTCATAGCATGACATAGGCGTGGACCCGCTTTGGTACTGGCCTAGGAATGTCCCGAAGGGGCAGTGGATGTTGGGGAAGGGACCTCCACTGGAGTTGCTGCAGCTGCGTAGTGCCAGAATGCACACCACAGGGAGTCAATAGCATCTGGAGAATGTGCAGCATTGCCTCAATAAAGGATGCCATCTGCTGTAAGGTGATGTAAGGTGTGATGTGGTGGGGGTGGGGTGCGGATGGTGTCAGGTTGGTGACCAAATGCGAGACTGGCTCAGAGTCAGAAAACAGTGGACCCTTCGAGTGGTAGCCTTGTGACTTTTCCCTAGATTTTGTGTGGCAAAATGAGAAAGAGTCCTGCTTCACTTTCTTGAACTTATAACAGGTTTTCAATTTCTACTTACCAGAAGATTTTGAGTGGGGACAGGGCTTTCAGCAGGACTTAGCACAGGACCGGCCTTGTGACCATGAAAGAAACGAACCCCATGTCTTGAAGCAGGATTTCTGTTTCAAACATGACCTCTCCTTATGCTGGGTGATGTAAAGCTTTGTCTCAAGCTCCCAGATTGCCTACGGGTGCATGAGCTGTACTTATCGCACTGCTTTGAGTCATGACTAGAGCCCAAACAGCGCAGGGACAGGCTGTGCAGATCTGTGACTGACATCTGTTTCCTGCAGCTCGGCTTGAATCCTGTTGTTTTTTCAGGACAGATATCCTCCCTGGCACACTGTCTTCGAACACAATCCGGACTGTTGGGAGCAGAGCTCCAGATCTGTATTGAAGGGCATGTAAAGAAGAGCGCAGGCTGTGGTGCTTATATGTGCGGCTCCGCCCTGTCACATCTGGGCAGCTCTAAGTCACCATGGAGCAGTATGGCACACAAGACACATTACTGAAAAATCTTCAGATCCAGTCTAGTGCCTGGTAATATTCTTAAGGTGAGAAATCGGCGGTCAGAAGTATTCCTCAGAGCTATAGTTCCCTCGCCTCACCAATAGGTCTGGAGTCATGGGGTTCCGAGTGAGAAGCCTCATCTGACATATTCATCGGACTCCCTTGTACCACCACCCAGTCCACCACTGGGCTGCCAGGTCACAGTGGCAGGTACCCCTCCCTCGTTAGGGAAAGGCATTTGCCACTGATTTTTCCTGCCTAGGACCCCTGATGACAGACCAAGGCAGAGAAAGAGAGAAATGTTCTTGGTGCACACAGAGAAAGCTGTATGCATAACTTTTCTCCATATACCCAATGCACAGACGGGCATCCTTTCATTAAATACCTGCTAGTAGGCATATCTGGAACTCTCAATAGGGCTAAGCTAATTGTCTTCCACCAGTGGGTAGGGAGAAAAACACTTCCACAAACAAGATGCTTGCTAAGGGCTAAATTATGCCCAAAGTGTCTATGGTATTTCTACATTCCATAAGAGTGTCTACAACACCTACACATTTGCACATCTAACAAGGTCTATTGACAGATCACAAAGGCTGCACAAAATATGTAGGGCATTTACTTGAGCAACTGAGCACTGGTAGTGCAGGACCTTGGAGATCTGTAGCTCCCAACCTGCTTTCAGTGAGCTCCTCCCCTGCTGCCCGAGTGCTTCAATGAGTATCCGCACTACTCTGTCTGTCCTTCAGTGAGCTCTATGCGGATCTCCCTGCGATCCCAGCAAGTTGTCATTACACACACAGACGGTGAGAGGCTAAAAGATGGTGAGAGCACTGAGCGTGAGGTGCAAGGTGCTGCCTTACCTCTGCATTCTGCCATGAGAAGCACATGAAATGTGATGATGCAGATGACATGAGGTGCAGGCAGCGAAACACAGACAACAATCCATGGGGTGAGGGAGGGAGAGGAAAAACAAAGGGTTAGTGCAAACGTGATGTAAAACAAGGATAAAATGAACAAAAAAACTGGAGCCTACACAGTTACACAACTCAAAACAGACAGGTGCAGATTAGTCTAGGATCAGCCTGCATGGTAGGAATCCTCCACACTGTATGAAATAAACACTGTAGACTACCACAGAGGGGTGTTGTGTGCAGGAAAAGGAAAACAAGACAGACTGCAAGTGAATGCAGGAACATTAATTAAAAACAGACTGTTGAAGCGAGCATGACGCCTTTACAAACTGCTATGTTCAGAAGAAGGAATACAGCACAGACTGCTAGATAGATTGCAGGAAGAGCGTACAAACTGCTACAAAGTACTCAGGAAAATAGACAGTAACTGCTGTTGTGTGCTGGAAGTCAGAGCAGCCTGCTTTTATGTGCAAAACCTCGAAGACTATGTAAACTGCTGATTTTTGCAGGTAAAGAAATGAGAGGGAACACTTGTTTACATAAGGGAACGAAAAACGTATGAACATGAGTTGAAATATGGAGGCGACAAAACACATACCTGGAAAAGGATGGGGAGATAAAACTGTAGCTGGCGAAAGACAGGGAAATAACTGTGGCACAAAGTGAAGGATGGGGTGGATGTTAATGATAAAAGAGAAAGGATAGGGAGAGGACACAAACACATACCTGTGTAGCCTGAGCCACAGCCTCATCCAATAAGACTGCCCGCTGACGCACTTCATCCTTGATCTTAGTGTAGGCTCTTTCAGCACTGGAGTAGCGCTCCTGAACCATTTGCCCTTCTTCAGAGTTTAGCTGCTCCAACTGAGGGCCAATCTTCAGAAGTTTGTCAATGTGTGGCTTGTGCTCAGCTATTGATTCACGGAGGAGCTGAAGAGATTAAAAAAAGGTGCATATTCAGAGATCGACTGCGCAACAGGTCATGTGCACAAATTGTATGGCTGGTAAAGAACCAATACACAGGCATGCATTCCTTTGCTTCTAGATGGCAAGGAAGGCTCTCAGGCAGTATTTAGAAGCTGCGCACACGAGGTATTGAAGCATTGTTTGATGTCTGACTTTTGGTCTCCTGTGCCAGTCTGCCAGAGCTTAGCTTCAAGGATTGCAAGTATATTATCATCTGCTGTTCTGTTCTCAAAGTGGACAATCAAGCAATACCACCTTGTCCTGGATGATTGTAATGTAACCAGGCGCACTTACCCGCATGTCCTCCTGCTGCTGACGGAGCAGGTCCGGATCAACGGCAGGCGGTGGCAGAAGCTCTATTAAGCCCTGCGTCTCCTCTAACCAAGGGCTAAGATCTCCGTGAGTCTCCCAGAACTGTGCAACCAGGGCCTGTGCCCGCTCCAGGCCTGCGTATCGCTCTGAATTCAGAAGACCGACTTCCTCGTACTGTTGTATAAAGGCTTGAGTCTTCTCCTGAATGGGGAGAGTGTGTGTGTCAGGGAGCACTCTTCAGTACATACAAAAAGAAGGGCACAGACTTCACTTTAAACCATTTTACCTGTCCCAATGGCACAAGATCAGAACAAAATGTATTAAAGACACCAAGTGAATCAGGCTTGGAATCAGCAATAAAACACAAACATGATATCGAGGACTTAATCCCACCAAAAATTCTGATTAATTCCTGATAACAGAGAACTGCCACACAGATGGCTGCTTCACGTGCACAATATTAAAGAACACGTACTGACCGTAATGACCCACCCATAATGACAATGATGCTGCAAAAATGTTTGAAAATAAAACAAAATGCAAACCTGCTAACCATGCAGAATTAGAGGCTGCCTTTTGATCTGATGCTAATTGCTCACAATGTACCTGAAAGCTAAAGTAAGTATATTTTTTTTGCCTTCCCTGAGACAAAATGTGATAGAAGTTTGAAAGAAATCTTTTTCCTTGCAGATAGTGCTCTCTCTCAGCGTGCAGAAGGCCAGACCATTTTAGGTGGGGTAATGCTCTTTCACTGCTGAAGACCTCACCATACGTGATTCCACATGGGTGAGGTATCTCCAGCCTCTCCCAGCAGACTGCTTGTAAGAGTGCTTGGTCTATAGGAGTTGGGAAATGGTTACTAGATGAACAACCCTTTTTGGCCAAAAGTGCCCTCTCCGCTGCACTACAATACTTAAATAGGGTCAGTCCTAATGATCTGGAAAACCAGAATAAGGCACGTATACCTCAAGTGTCCATCAGGCAAATACCTTTTGTGACCTGCAATCTCCCTCTGTGAATTTCCTAAAAAAAAACATCCAAATAGAGCAGATGTCCAATCGAGTAGACCCAACGAGTGACATGCTGGGATTATCCATTTAGAGCGACTTGCTGCATATGCTGGGCAAAAAAAGAAAATGTTCATAGGTCTCCTTGTAATAGGAACAAACACAGCATGCCATACAACCCCCTTCATTGGCTAGCTAAGTGCTTGGAAATGCTGCGAGGGGAAGTTTGCTGTAGATTTTTTTTTAATAAAGCGATCTCGTGGAGGCTGAGCAAATGGTATCCAAAACATTGTCATAACAAGCATTGGCATAGCCAATAGGTCTCGCCTTTGGGACCTTATAAGTGTTTAGCCATGCAACAGGTGCATAACTAAATACTTACAAAAGCGAGACCTATTGTCTATGCCAAGCGGCCGCGAAAGTGAACACAATCGTGATCAAACATCAAAGAGGCCGTGAAAGTAATCGCGGTAAAGCGCGGCGCGCGCGCCCACGCACATGCACTGTAGCTCTAGGCTGGCCTGGTAGCACTTTTTGGAGCCCTCTCAATAAGTCTCGCCAGACCAGCCCATGCGCTGGGTCAGGCGAGACCTAAAAAGGAGCACTTTAAAAGTTTTTAAAAATTGAGTTAACAGGCCTTCAGCTCCAGGCCGTGTATGTTTAGCATAGTAACTTTTCCCAGAATCTTTTACATGGATTAAATACCATATACTTGGTCTTAACTGTATTCAGCTCAAGGCCACAGTGGTCACAAAAGAGAAAATCATTGCAGCAAAATTGACAACACCCTAGCAGGAGGGTATCATGGGTGAACCACAAGCCCGGGACCTTGATTTCTGATAACGTAGGGAAATCATTCTGGCAATCAGTTAGGAAATCCACCCACCTATTCATTAGTAATAAAAACAGGGTGGGGGCCAAAACACAGCCCTGGCGGACCTCTCCCCTCCCCTCTATAGGAATACGCCTCGAAATTCCCAGTTAGGGGCCCTCTAACTTGGGCGCAAGTGCCCTCATTGAAGGAAGCTAGCTCTTTATGTGGTATACCAATAACTGGTTAGATCATGTAAAGAGTCCAGAGATTCCCCAAGAAGTGTATAGGGCTTTTGTGCAAACCAAAAGTGCTCTATTTGTGGTAGTGTGATTGAGAAACTTGCTTGTCGCATTTTTGACCTCTGTTCTGCTTTCAACCTGGTTCAGAGGGAGAAAATGTGGGGCGTACTGAGGGAGAAGGGGATGCCCCATGAAAATTGAGAAATTCTAATTAGATTGTATGAGTGAAGGAAAGTGGGTTTCTGTTTGCCTGGCTTTTGATGCATCTTTGACTGTAGAGTACTGGGTCCCTGATAACCAGGTTCCTAGTATCAGCGATACCATGGTTCCAAAAGGTCTCAATGACAAATTAGAACTTTCCTGTTTCCTCTAGAGCCAGCCTTGTACACTGAACCTCAGTTTCTTACTGCAGTCATGCAACTCCCCAGATGCACAACTGGACACCATTTACAATTGGATCTCATAAGGCGTTTCAAATTTTTCATTCCGTAGTACCATCTGCTGCCCGCAGCAGGTACTTGTAACCCCACTTATTCATTCCCGTCGGACATGCCTTTGATTCAATAGAAATTGTGTTGTTTTTAATACAGTTGAGCTGTCAAGTTTCACGATGTCACTAGCATATGTTTTTCATGTTGAACACGCGTTGATTTATTTACACATGTCACATGCTCACTATGTGCTACACACTGTCATTTGCACATTTGATCAGGTAAACCATTTGTGTCTAATGGGTACTGTCATTTTATCTTCAAGTTGGTCCACAAGGTCAATCGCTCTGGTTCAATTTCTAGAATGTGAACGTTTTTCTAAAAAACGGCAGATTTTGGCTAGTATTCTGATACTATGTGGGCAGTAGTACGTCGACATTGTATGTCACTGAACGTTTTTACAAAGCATCCATTTGTCCTTTACTGATTATCCACTTTGGTAGGTAATTCACGTGGTTTTTGTTTCCTGCTTTACATTCAGGGTTTGTAGTCACTTGTTTTTAATCTTCACTACACCTTCGTCACCACACAAAGATGGCTGCACAATTCTTCTTTGACAATCACTAGTCCTTTTTTCATGTTCACCACGTTCTACGCGACGCGGCACATCATTAGCGTTTAAGAGTCACAGGCATCGCCACGCCGTCACGTAACGGATATGGCTAATTTTGCCAGCGCTCACACCGGGGTACACTATGTTGGACTCCCATGACTCCACACCTGTAAGTTCATTTAATGAATCTATCTTTATCCCTCACGCGCACACGATTCACCCAGTCATTTTTGCATCACCATTTGTCCTTTTCATATTCTGAACAGATTCCGGCCGGCATTTGTGGTCGAGCTTCCAACAAGGTACCGTCCGTTCTCAGCAAACACAGGTGAGAGACACGTCTCCATTACATTGGACCACTATTCGTCCATATTCATTAAGCGAGTCACTCAGGGTATTTACATTTCTTTTCAGTCACCGAGATAAGACACACAGCATTTCTACCAGCGTGAGATTGCTGATTGCATCACTGTGTATTTCGCTATCGGCTATTCAGCCCAGTCATACACGGTTTTTATCACTGTAAAAATAATTCCAAGGTAAAGCTAACAGATTCTATTGTCATACTTACACAACGAGCTTCTTTTCCATTTTTTCACTTTGGTTAATTTTTTCAATCACTGCTCACTCTTCCAAAGACGACCGTCATGAGCCTTTTTATCACCTTGGGTTTCTTTCTCCTTGACCTTCCTCACGGCACTACTAACCACTCGACGACTGTATTCACCTAATTCAAGTCATCTGGTGATTCTGGTTACCGCATCTGGTTGCGCTTTTTCGAAATCTTCATGTTAACTCCACCTCTCAATAATCATCTCCTTTACCATTTAAAAGCTTTCCTCCCGGCAATTATAAGGCTGTTTTCACATTAAATGTTAGTTTTTGATGAGACATTTATGTATGTTTTTCTCAGTAGTTGTTTGTTTACATTTATTGTAGATTGCCCCTGAAGAAGGGTGCTTAGCACACCCGAAATGCATTGGGAATAATCTTGTTTTGAACATCAAGCACTTGAAATCTTCCATTTCATTTTGCAACTTTTTCTCATCTCATGAACTTTCTTCTGAATAAAGAAGGATTGGAGAACTTTGATTTTCGTCGTTTTCAGCAACAATGTCCTTTTGAAGCACAATATTTCATGATTGGTGTAATTGATTTAAGTGTACAAATGTTTTCCTCTGTTTAGATCATAGCATAAGTAATTTGTGAATACTCATTCGAGTACCCCTGGTAGTGCTTACTTTGTCCAGAACTACCTGGTCCTGGTTAATTTGCTTCTTTCGAATTGGTGGTCAGGTGTAACCACCTCAAGGCGAGCACACCAACTTTAGCAATTTCATGCACTTAATGTTTAATTGAAACCTCGAACACACAGAGTGCACTACAGCTGTCACCACACAATTTTAAGGTATAGGTAAGACACCCCTCTCGCAGGTCTTACAAGCCCTAAGGCAGGGTGCACTTTATCTCAGGTGTGGGTATATATGCACGAGCAGATATGCCCCTACAATATTTAAGTCTATTAATATTGTAAGTGCCAGAGAAGCCATAGAGAGTACATAGGCTGGAAACTTGACAACTCAAGTACCCCAGCACCACGATGGCTTCACTGAACTCGGGAGTGTTTAGTACCAAACAGATCTGATTAAACCCACACTGATGCCAGTGTTGGTTTTATGAAAAACAAGCACCCAGAGGGCACCTCTGAGGTGTCCCCTAAAAACTTACCAACCCTGGTGTAGTCTCTGACTAGCTTTAGGTAGCCTGCCACCACCAGACATGTTTCTGGACCCATGGGGTGAGAGCCCCACGCGATCCGAGGCCAGAAACAAGGCCCATGCCTGGCGAAAGTGTCACACCACCTCCGTTAGGCAGGTACAATGCACGAGAGGGACGCGTCAAAGGCCTTGCTGCCTTTGTAATGCGAACCCAGCCTATGAACTGGGGGCGCAATCTGCAACAAGCAGCAAACCCCCACTTGTGACAGGAGGACTGGTGGATTGGTGAGAAAACTAAGTGATACCAGGAGATGTGCCCCCTTTGCCAGCTCCAACCCTCAGTTGCTGGAGGCAAAGTGAAGCACATTTATCAGTACCCACCATCTTGCAGATGGTGGGACTTATCCAATCAGGTCTAGGACTATGCTTACAGGAGGGTGGCATAATAGAGAGCGTAGACACCCCAGGTAAGGGACCCATTAGTCCCTACCTGTCACTCCCCTGTAACACCCCTAAATCTAGTATTCGGGTGGCAGCCCTAGACCCTGAAGTTTAGATTCCCGATGACCTACGAAGGCCAGACACCGAAGTGCCAAAACAGTAAGACAGAAGGACCAGTGACTGACTCCGCGCCAACCCTACATGCCTGTCTGCTGCCTTTCACTCCTGGCACCAAAAGTCGACTCGTCCTGCAGGCCAGCGACCTCCAAAACCCTGGGAGGACTGCCTGCCTTCAATAAAGATCAAGAACTCCAGTCATGGACAGCAGACAGGTTCGCAAGAAACCAACAACCAAGGACTTTTGAACCCTGCTGAACAGCAAAACCACACCATCAAACCCACCTCTGCAACCGAAGCCTCCCGCTCGAGTCCACGTGGCCCACTGGTCCTAAGAAGGTTCCCTAGTGGTCCTGAGCCCAAGTCTGATGAGGGTTGACTCCTCCTGGGCACCCCAATGACACCTGCAGCTTCAACCCGAAAACCCCCCTTAACCATGACCTGCTCTGATAAGCTTTTTCCAACATCAAAGGTCATCCCTGCACCCGAAGCCCCCGAGCCTTAGGGAGCTCGACCAACTGTGTGTCTACGTCCTCAAGCATCAGTACGTACCTGGGCGGCTGTTAGTTTTCGTCGTCCTGCCGCCTGGCCAGAGCCTGCAGCCTTTTTACGAAACCATTCGTCTCCATTGGTTTGAACTGGGCGCCCAGCACTGTTTTGGCATTCTGCAACCGGCTGCCCCTGAGGATGCATGCTGGGGCTTCTCTGTGGTCCTTCCAATGCTTGCCTAAACCCCCGGAGATTGACCCCGACACTGCTTTTACTTACCTGTAAACTGCACATCTTCGATCACCCCCAGTCTCCATTGGTTAACATTGGGTGCCAGACTCCGAATTTGACCTCTGCAACTGGCCTCCTCTGTGCCGCTGGTGGTGCAGTCTTGGTGCTAACTTGAACCTTGCCTTGTGTTGATCTGAAACTCCGATGACTGGATTTGTAAGTCATGTCCTTACCTACAAAACTGCATTTTTGTTTTCCTCCCATGAGTTAACATTGCTGAACTGAAATTTGCACCAAGTGTCCACTTTTTAAAGTATTTCTTATGAGAAACGTACTCACCTTTGAATGTAGATCTTGGTCTTAAAATAAACCTAGAAAGAAGAGTATTTTTCTAAAATTGGTGTGGATCTCCTTTTTGAGTTGTGTGTCATTTATTGATCACTGGGTGTATTTGTAGATGTCTTGCACTCCTCTGTTAAGCCCCTGTCCACTCATTAGGGAACCTCCTGGACTCTTTACACATACATCAGATTTTTGATATATCACAAAGAGCCAGCTTCCTACAAATTACATTAGTTTCAAGCGATCCTAAGGACCTCTATGTAAGCTCCCATTGTGCATCACAATTGACTCTTTACAAAAAAAGCACCAAACAGTTGCCTTGAAAAGAATGTGTTGAGCATGTGGAACATCTCATGAAGAAACCTGACCCTCAATGAATTAGATAAGAGACAGCGCTTTGAGAACCAATGTGTTTTACAATACCTCTCTTCCTTCCTTCAAACGTTTTTTTGACAAGCAAAAATCAAATGAAGGGTCAAGGCAAAGGCTGCCGATCAATGGAATGGCACTGTAGTGCAGTTGTGGGGTGGTCAATAACATTCACACCTGCTTATCTTGCACCTTTCCAAGAGGAGGGCTGAGGTAACAATTAGGTGAAAGACAGAAACGGCTAAAGAAAAGAGTAAGCTGATATTTTGAAAAGATTGGGTGCATATTTTTGCTAACATTTGTGGCATATGAACAAAAGGCAAGGGTCACTGCCCATATGCATGCAGATGAATCATCTTCAGTGACCAGGCAGAAGTTAGCATCTATGGAAACACTTGGTGCCCAACAGTGTATGGCTGCCCCATATACGTAAGATCTACAGGAAGGGGTTAATGGCCACAGGGATATTGATGACAGACGTACCACTCAAAGAAAATACTGACAGCTCACCAGATAAGATCTGCACCCTATAAAACATGTTACGCATTTATGTTGTTACTTTCCAGCAGCAAATCAACCCCATACACCTACAGATGTCTGAGCAAGCCACCTTTCAACAGGCAGGTTGGCACTGACCAAATAGTGCTCCCCTTTCTGCAGACAGTTCATACTGACACCAGAATGGACTACTTCTGCAGACTTGTAACAATGATAAAAGAGTTAATGATTGCCCTGGGCTGGGTAATGGCACCAGAATGCTCCGCTTTAACAAGCAGTCTACATTTGACACTGACGTGACATAGGAGTGTGCCCCTTCGAACAAAAACAGTAACACTAATGAAGAGGTGTTTTCCTTCCTACTGACAGGTTACATTAATAAGAAAATATTTTCTTTTCTATAAACAGGTAATGCTTACGCCAAAGCACTGTGCTGCGATCTGGGATTCGAATAACAGGCAGAGAGTAAGATTATACTTTACCTTAAGAACGGCCTTCTGCTCCTCCCCGCATGCCCCAAGGATCTCATCTCGAAGTTTCAGCAGCTCATCCATGGAATCCTTGTGTCGAATAATGTCAATGGAGAAGGCCTATTGGGAGAAAAAGGCACAGTAAGTACAGAGTGGACCAAGGGAAGCAATAGCAGAGGGCACCTTCCTAGCAAATGTCAAGGAAGAGCGTGAATCATCAATGCCAGACCCAAGACCCTCCACTTAGATGTTGGTGGTGAGGGCTTCCAGATTAGTGAGTGAAGGGAAATTGAGACCCAAGTTAGAGGAGAGTCCATGATACTCTCTCCCATAAGATGTTGATGGCCAAGACCTAAGAGGAGAAAGAAGGTCCTGTAATAGAGGAAGAACTGTGTTTTATACGGAGTATCCATGCCACACATGACTCCTCAGACTTCACAGTAGGACGACCTATAACACTGTGAGCCAAGGGAGGAGTGACATCCTAGAGACCCAAGGCACAGCTATGCTGCCGCTGCTTTGTTGCCGTGGCTAGATGTCAATAGTAAAGGAAAATGGAAGGGGCGGCCCCGTGACAGTAAAGGAAAGCTCCACAAGACTGAAACCTGTGGTTTAAACGAGCTTGTATCTTGAACATTTAAAGATGTTGATGATGAATGAAAATTCCACTTTGAGTGAAAGAGGCAAAGGGAGAGAGGATTGTATAGCTTACGTGGACCTCACCTGCATAGGTCGACAAATGTGCTCATGCTCTGGATGGGCCCCTCTTATTTCCATAACTTGATGGTAGAGCAGATTGTCTTCCAGTTGCAGCAACTACTGACCGGCCCACGCATAGTGCTCCACAGGCTAGGAGTTGCTTATGTACCTGAACATGCGTCCTTCAGGTATGCAACTCTCGTGCCCGTTGCCTATCAGCAGTCTGCCCATCCCCTGCATCACTCCCCGCTTTACATGCTCCAAACCCTCATGCTGTTGACACACAAGACCCCTCATGAACCCAAGATAACGACCACTTACAGAGCACACACACACACTGTACATCTCATGCCCTGCACCTCTTATGCTTCTCATGCCCTGAACCTCTCATGCTTCCAATGCCATGAACCGTTCATGCTGACTAAGTCCTGGTCCTCCACCACAACACGACCCAGACCTCCAAATATGATGCTCATGCTCAAGACATCATGCCCCTGCTGCCCATGCACTGGACATCATGCCAAGGCTGCCTGTACACCAGACTCCTCTTAAGACATGCTGCACGTACCTTCTGCACTTGCAGCTGCGCGGTGGTCTGGTCCTGCTCTAATCGGATTGGACCCAGTGCCAGCAGTTTCCGCTTGGTCTCTGCGACCCAGGCTAACTCTGCATCAGCGGCCTGCTCATACTGGCAGAGAGGAAGACGACAAGCAGGGCAGAGCATTAACAAGACAAGCACATTGATCACAGACAGCATACAGGACATCACATGGCTTAAAGGAGAATGAGGCAATGACAAGGAGTGTTATATGCTATAGTAGAGCTGTGTAGTAGGCAACAAAGCTTACAGGAGCCTGAATCTCTGAAGAGACTTCCCATCTTTGTACTCCGTACAGAAGCACTGAGCAAAGGGGGCTTTAGATGACACAAAAAAACACAAAGCTTTGCATACAGAAGCGCGGAGACCAGTAAGGCCTCGATAAAGCTTACCAAAGACAAGTGCACAAATAGGCCTTCATACAGTGCACAGAGCCTAGACAGGGCTTCGCACATTACATATAGGAGAATAAAACGTAGTTAGTCTTAATACAATATACTGCAGACAATGGCATACAGGCCTTACAGAGCATAAAGGAAACCAGCACAGGAAGGGCTTTTTACAGCACAAGAGAAAATAAAGTACTTACTGGACTTCACAAATCCCACAGAAGCAGTGAGCATAGACAAAGCTTATAGCACTACCTACTGGCCCATGTAACACGCGACAAGGCCTCGCTCTCAGATGTATAGGGCAATTGTGACAGAGTCGCACAAACACAGCACAAAGCACCATCAAAGCCAGACCTCGCACTGTACTTTTTAGCTGTAACAGGAAAGGACAGCCTATTACTGAGCTACCTTAAGGCTTTTTTTTAGGTCTCGCGCCGACCTTATGTAGGGGGTTTTGAAAGCTGACCACACGCTTGTGCGTGTGGTTTTGTTTTTGCCAGCAGCCATTGGGTTTCACGTGTTTTTTTTTAAAAGGCACGCAATTGGGCAAAGGCGGGCGCATGTCCCGCCTTTGTTCTGCCCATTCCCGTCCGTGTCTAGCACGTGCAGCAGCGAGCGTTCGCCTCGCTGCCGCGCTCCCTCACCCCCGCTCCTCTTGGTGCGCGCGCACCACTGGTTGCCTTTCACTATCACGCCGCGCGGGCCGGGTCACTTTCACAGCCGCGCGGCCATTGCTTGTTTCACTTATCTCGGAAAACCACGTAACAAAAAAAATACATCTGAAGAATGCTGAGCAGTTCACACGTTTGTATGTCCAGGAGCAACGAAGAATTTCAAACAAACCAAGGCATGCCCTGTGAATAATAAGATACGTGAATATTTTAGCGACTGCGACCGAGCCAGCGCGGGTTAGCAAGGGGCTCTTTTTAACGTTAACATTGCTGGGGAGGGCTTGCCGCCATTGGACTGCCTAGCCTAACGTAGTCATTAGGGCCCTGTCAAGAAATGGCGTAGTGTACTACGGCTACCAGCTTTGGAAGGAGTTGGAAGATTCTGTGGATGGATTGTAGAGCACTACTGTTGCCAACAGTGTTAGACAAGGATAAAATTCAGTAGTACTATCGCGACATCCAATAAGGAACATGCTTAAAATCATGCACACGCCTTGATGCTGGCATCCGTGAGCGCTGCCTGTGTGGACGTTTAGGTGTGCACGTTAACACAGACACAGGATATGTCAGTTATATGTATGTACACGAGCTCTCGTATACATTACTGTACAGTCAGCGAAGCTAAGTCTGCAGTTATGGAGTCACGGCTGAAATCAATGGCCAATAGGAAACTACTCCCTTAGTTATTAAGAACCTACTTGCAGTTACCAAACAGGGCCACAGAAATCGTGCGGCAGTGGAATACCATATTATGTGGCAGGGATGACAACCTTATTCAGCAAGAACATATATTAAACGGAACACTCTGCAGCAGTGGATATTTGGTTCTGTTTGCTATTTTAGAAATAATGAGTTCATTGTGTGGTACATTGCTCCACATTAGTGTCAGTTTAGCATCTGAATATAGCAGTCAGTAAGTTAAAGGGGATTAGTTAAACTTTGCAGAGGCCTGCTCCTACACAGAAGCACAGCAGGCGCTTTCTCTTTAGCAACTTTTGATCTATTTGAGAAATAAACGTTTTAGTAAAACTGCAAGATGTTCAGCAAGTGGTCTATTGAATTACAAATTCATAATTGTGTGCGGGGGTAAGAGCAGCGGCCACAAAATCTCATATGTCCTGTTCCCCAGCCTAACACATATTTACACATGCATTCGCGGGCCTAGTAAACAATGGATGAGAAACTTTGTTTACCTGGACATCACACTGATATTTGTGTGTTTCTGATAGGTGCACAAACACGTAATTTGGCTGACAAACACATTTATTTGCAAGCTTTCAAGACGACCCTCACTTCTGTGGTCGAGTTCCAAATTCAATCATTCAGAGCTGCATCAGAAATTATATGCGCTTAGCGTCTGCTTGACATTGATTTGCGGGATGTAGCAGCAACTGGGGAGAGTACACAGAGGTGGACTGTTGTACATGGAAGCTGTTTGGGTCCGCAATTGTTGAGTGAGTTACATACCAGCTGGGATTCACACGTAGTTAGTGTTGTGGACAATATGGGTGGGTGCATAGAGAAGGAGTGTTGTACTTACATGCATAAAATGGTTTAACATAAATGCTGGCCTGGGCACACAGGGTGGGTGACGTACGCAGCAACTGGTGCGGTTGTTAAGAGTTGGAATACGGTACATAGCAGCTGGGGTTGCTTTTTAGAGACAGCAAATTGTACATAGCTCTTGCAGTGGATTAATGGAATTAGTGCTGTACGTAGCAGCCAGGGTGGTATGTAGCGATAAGAGTATCATACATAGGTGCTGGGATCTGGACATACCCGGGGCGTTACATAGAGCTAGAGATTTGTACATAGCAGCTGCGGAGGGTATATAGAGCTAATTGCTTTACATAGTAGCTGAGACAAGCATGTAAAGGTAAAGTGTCATACATAGCAGCTGGGACGGGTACGTAGAGTTAGAGTGTCATCCATAGCAGCTGGGGCATGTATGGACTTTTGTCCATAGCAGCGGGAGTGAATGGGTAGAGCTTGAGTGTCGTACATAGCAGCTGAGCAGGTTCATCTCAGGTCTCTCTGTTCCTCCCACTGTCTGCAAAAAAATTCTATTCAATAAAAAAAAAAATCGCAGTGCACAAGTCTAGTGAGGTGACTCGGGGGAGGCGGGGGTTGATAGGCCTGCTGTTGAAATACATGCCTATCAGGGGTGCTTGAAGGTTTACTGCGCCAGCGAAGTTTTACAAAATTCCCAAATATTGGCCTTCCTAGGCAGCGTTGCTGCTCTCACTTCGAGTTCACCCATCAAAAGCAAGAGTTACTTTTATGCTGAAACTGCAGTTGAGCAGGTATTCTCAAGCGTATAACGTGAAACTCTGCTTTTTGTCCATATAAACTGATACAAAATGTGTCATGGACTTTGGTTTCTAAGCGCCAGGGGCCATGTTATGCAAGATGTAACACAGCACACCAGCCCACCTTGCGATGGAAGGAACAAACTGTTATTGCACCTGCTCCTATCACAGAGGCGTGCATGCTGCGGCCATGCCCCTGAAGGAAGGAATCATTTGCATTACACCATTTAATTAATTCTTCACAAAGGGAAAAAAAACAATAACATTTACAATGCCAATAGCTCAAAACAATGTCATTGTGAGACCTATTGCATTGTAAATGCTTGTTTTTTTTTTTTAGGAGCGCATGGAGTATTAAGTATCATACCTATCTCTACCTAGATGACCCTTCTGAAAGCACACTGTGCGCCATCAGCACAGTCACAGGCTCGAAGTGATTACAACAGAGGAAAAACCGTGTGTGTGTGTGGATCACCACAGCTGAACGTTGCACTTGCTAGCCAAATCTTTCCAATAACCTCAATATTGCGATCGAGGCAAGGAGAGCCCAGATCCCTGTAGCAAAGTTTCAGGTGTACCATCCATTTTACTTTACCTGCCTGGAAGCGATGGACCCGCTTCAAGATCCACCCATCCAATTATTAATCTTCTGTCCGTACTCTTTAACTTGATCACCTGATTTGAACAGTACATACTCCACATTTCCATCCTTAGTGGCTGCTGTGTAGATAAATACTGTATATTTTTTAGTAGTGTAATCTCAGTCTAGTACAGCAGAGTTTGTAGTGTTGAACCAAATTTAGCACAGTTACAAACCACCATATAAGCGTGTTGACGCGAACACTGAGGTTTCGCAGCTGCTACAACAAAGCTTGTAGAGATATCCCCCTTAAAGGGGACTGAACCTGGAGCAGTGAGCCAGGCAGAGTAGGCTGTCAAAGACTTAAACTAACAAGAAAAAGACAAAACGGGTAGCTTTACAGACATGTCACCTAAAGATTACTCACAAACCTTTGCACTTCATAGCACTTTCTTTTGCAAACTGAAGTGTGATGTACTGTTTGTATCAAAATATAGCTGCCAAGGAAGGCATGCAACCCTGAATGTGGTATATAAAATTAGCTACGCTGGGAATTCTTGCATGCGGTAGGCACTACAGCCATGATACTGAATTGGTGGGAAAACACTCAAGAATGTTTGAGATATGCAGTCAGACCATGCTGCCCAGGGAAGCACATAGCCACATTTGAGGTCTGCAGAGTGGCCATGAGGCATTCATCATCATTTTGTGATGAAATACAAGGAAAGCATGCAGCACTACATGCCCAACAATGTTTTGCGCTATCTGCGATATTCAGGTCAGCTGTGACTACACACGTCTAACTACCCTGAGGCCATCAGCTCAGATGGCCGCCACACATCTGTATGTATACTGGAGATCATGGCTCACACTAACTTCACCACCAGCTAAACACATGTTTGTGTGTAGGGGGAGGGGCGGACCAACACAATCTCCATCACCATTCCTAGAAGAGGAGTAGGTGTAACCTACACTAACTCCAACACCACCCACCCCAGACCTAGCTGGGAGAGAGGAGACCTACACTTATTACACTATCAACCAACCTTAGAGATATAGCAGTGGGGTAGATCCACTCCAATTCGAATAACATCCCCCTTCAGTGTTACAGGTGTGCCGTAGGAATGACACAAACACACTCAATCCACAACCAGACCTCTCAGTGGTACAAGAGGAACAGACCAGAACTAACTGCACAATTAACCAAATGCAGGAGTTTGGGAAAGGGAGAGGTGCACACCACTTCCACAAACAGTAGACATTTGGGAAAAAGAAATGGAGACTCACACTTAATCAACAATTAACCCGTTTCAGATGGTAAGTCATAAACCATCTAAGGCAGAAAGGATTTCAGCTCTGCCTAATAAACTTTGTTTAAAATATTGTGCAAGTACATGGTTAACAAGGAATAGTCATCATTATTCCTTCCTCCAAATACTGACGGGTCGCTAAAAAAATACAAAAATAATTCATGCATAGAACAAACAGCAACAAGTGCTCCTACCTGCTGGGACCGCTGTATAGCTGCATCGATCTGGTCTACCCGCTGCCCAACAGTGTCACTGATGGACTTGTACTGCTCATTGGCTTCAGACACAAGTTTGTCCAACCCTTCCCGAGCTCTCCAGGGCACCAGCTCCAGTAAGGCACTGCTGACTTCGTTCACAGTATCAAGCACTAGCCGCTGCTCCATCACTTCCTTCTTCAGCTCCTGTGAAACAGGTTGAAGCACAGGTCAAACAACACCCTCCTCGAACCAGGAAACATGTGGAGCCCCTGCAGTAGTAGACCCTGGTAGGCTGCTTCTGACAATGTCTCTCAAGGAAGAAAAAGTTACCTTGAACACCACCTCTCTAGATTTATATAATAACATGCCTTGATAAATCCTCCCACTCCAGCTGAGGACTTAGAATCGATCGTACAATTAAACACAACAGTACCTGCTTCTGTAGTCTGGAAATTTCACTTTAAGAATGTCTGATGTACAGAAAATTAGTTAACTAATAATAACACGTCTCTCTTGGACTAGTATCAAGAGAGAGTGCACTTGTGGAGCACTTAGTAGAAAGTGTAATTTATTAGGACTGGGTTCTCAGAGGTGTGCATGATGTAGAGGCCTGTCCCTCGTGCAGACTCAAGCCATGTTGTAAGTGAAGATGCGTGTGCAGTGTTTAGCATCCTCCGATGTATGGACCTGGATATCAGGGAGCCAGTGGGCCCATAATTTCATCTGTCTTAGTTTTAGTCTTGCTGTTACAGAGTGATCCATCTACATGCTTTCAAGGGCGTGTTATGATAAACGTCTGGTTAGAACACTGCCTGGAGGCATGCTTGCTGCTGTGATGTGACCATGAAGGCCATGTGTCGTAAATTCCATATGCCAAATGAGGTTCCCCTTATGTTAGCATTAATGCATTCAGCTTTTTGTAATGCCACATGACCTCAATATTTTGATCAGCAGCAGCTGCATTCACCGAAATGATGGCTCAGGACATAAAGCCAGTGAAAGGAACAATAAAATACAGCATGAAAGAGGTATTTCCTATTACCAGTACCGGAAACACTAGAGTGAGTCATGGACACACCGGTGGAAGTAGGTTTCCTCACAACAAACGAAGCCTAATCTGTATTCAATATATTTTTTTATCTCACAACGCTGCTAAAGATGAGATCAAAATAGGGGGATTTCACATTTTGGACCTGTATTGTCATTATGAGGGAGAGAAGCAGACTAAAGGCATGTACAGAGCCCACCATAACTACTTGTATTTCAAGAAGAAAAGTAAACTATTCTCACGTTCACTATTCCAAATCAGAGAATCAGGTACAGGAAGCTTCAGTGGGATTAACATGTTGAGATTAGGAGTAGTACGCATGATACCAGGGTTCTTCTGTCCTCACTTCTGGTGGGTCATGACAATATGTCTCCTACTACCTCTTTAAAGGATTCTTACTCCTCTGTGGGACAAGAGTTTTGCAATAGAATTAACAAAGGTCCAGTCCATGGCCCTTTGGTACTCTGTGCTTCTGAGAACATGCTAGTTTTCAGAGGTCATTCGGTCTTCGGATCTTTCTCTCCTTTTACTTCTTGATGATCAACATTATTAAAAAGCTTGGTTAGAGAACCTGAACCTGAACAATGGTAAAAGCAGTGTCCTGCATGTTAATTACTTTTGGACCTGGAGCATCAATCTGATGTAGTAGGACTTGGCATGGTGGAATCGCAAAATTACAATTTGGTTCTAGGTGCATTCAGCACTGGGTGCTGTTTGTAGGGTCGATGAGCAAGGTGTAAAAGTATGAAGTTTCCATTCCATTTTAATTTTTAATGTGTCAGGCCCAGGCAAGCCACTATAAGGCGGATGGATGAATTGAGACGGCTCTGTGAGTAGAATGCCTTCTCTGCTAGCTGCACAACTGACTCCTGACACCATTTGTTGATGGGGTTCACTTAGAGAGCTATTACGCACACTGTAACCGTTTATGGCATTTGGGAAGTGTGTTTCTGTCAAGAAGAAAAGCACAGGTCAATTCTAGACATTATTTTTATTTAAATATGATATTTTTCGGCTTTGACATTCCACTACAACTTGCAAGGTGTCATTTTATGCGGATCTAGGCAACATTTTCAGCCACAATTGAGTTTTCAACTATTATTTTACAGGTGTGGCTCTTGCCATTACCTTGATAAAAGCTACTGAATGGAGGTTCTGGCAGCACACGGTATCCATAAACTACAGCTTTCTTTGAGGAAGCTTTCACTAACGCAAAAGACGTTTCCACAAAGGTTGCCGCAACAAATTTCCTGTATGATTAGTAGCAGAATACAGGAGCTTACATCTTAATCATTATCCACTCAGGCTAAAAAGTGAATAATGGATAAACCCAGACTCTGGGTCTTGATGTTAAAACAATATGCACCCATACATGAAGATCAGTAGTGGTTCAAGAGACCTCCAGTAAAAGCTCTCGGCGAACAGCACCTTATCACAAGCTGGACAATAGGATCCAATAAACACACAACTCCGTGAGTGTCCAGTCTCTTAACACCAAATCTGAGGGGAACACACACAATACCGTACTCCCTATAAACAGAACAACACCTTTCACCAAAACAGACCCAAAATACAGCAGAAACTTCAGGAGCCCTGCCCAGCTATCACAGACAACATTGCAGCACCAACAGGAGTCTCTGAACAACACAGCACCCACTGAACGAGCTTCCCCGTGATGCAGCATCCCATGCCAGGGCACTCTGACAATATGCACCCCATGAGAGAAGTCTTAGCAACATGAATTCTACCACACCTGACGATACAGTTATTCTTACAGCACTTTCATCGTTCATATTTTCATAACAGAGCACCTCCTGCAGCACTCTTTCCCTATCACAACAGCCCTTCTCGGTCATTGTCACAACACAGTATCCAAAACCTAACAAGGCATACCATGTAGTTCTGTCACAAAATCACAACACAGCAACAGAAGAATATGCCCAACTCTTTGAAAGCCGCACTTTCAGGTGCTCCCTAAAGAGAGTTCCTGACAATACAAAAATGCTGCGACATGGAGCTTTCCCATAAAAACACACCTTGCTTTGTTCTCCCCACAGTAGCTTCTTCAGAGCACTCTGGCCCCAAACAAACCTCCCCGATACTCTGCGTATATGGCTTGTAACATGAAAAACATCCTACACGCCGGATGCCCTCGCCTAGGTGACGCGCATATCTATCCATCACAAATTAAAAGATTGATCACAAGTTTCCTCTGATATTATGTGGTTTCTTACCTTCTGTCTCTGTTGGAATTGGGGTATCTGCTCCCCTACAGGTGAGTGTCCTATGGTGGACGCCAGCTCATCCTCCACCTTCCGTAGCCAGGTGCTCAGCTCCTCGTGCGTTGATTGGAACTTGGTGGCAAGCTGCCGTGCCTGCTCGAGGGTCCGCAGGGATTTGGCACTGGCTGTGGTGATCTCAGAGTACCGGGTCTTGATGCCATCTAACTTCTCCTGGATGAGAAGCACCTCTTCTCCTGGGGATGGAGATTAACAACAAGTTTGTTGCAAGTGCTGCGAAAAGCCTTGCCTCCAACCTGTTCTGCACTAAAAATTCCTCCTTTCTTAAACAACCTTAAAAACGTCACACAATCCACTGTCTCCTCTCTCGTAGACGTGTCCATCTCATCCATAGGCCCCTCAAGCTGAAACTCGAAGACAAATACTTGCAATCCTAGATCTACATCATGGAAAGCTCTTTGATTTAAAAAAAAACACAGACTATTTCCGGCTGACTGTAGGATGTCAAATGTTATTTGAAAAAACACCTTTTCACTTTTGAAAATTGTTTCTTTCCAACAAAAGCATCAATTAGAATCACTTTAAAATACATTTGGCTGCACGAACCTTTCCAAACATCATTAAATAACAAACACTACAAAAAATGGTGAGCATAACTACAATTTTTCAGGTATGTGGGGTCTTGCTGTCATGGATTCTATAGGCAACACAATTCATCAGAGTGCACAGCAAAGTCAGCGAGGCAGTTACATTTCAAAACCTTTAACAACAAAAAAACTCATTGGTCCCCCATATCCAGGTTATGCTCCTGTTTTAAAGTGGAGGAGGGTGAGTTGCTCTTAAATAACCATGAGCGAGAACAAGGATTACAGACAACTAAGTTTCCCTTCTGAATCCTTGGAAATTCTTTGACATTCATAAACAGCATAAGACAAAATGCAAGCACCTCAATCTGAAAGTGAGAAAAGCAGGAGAATAAGTTAAATGAAGAAAGGAAAAACAATCATGCAAATGAAATGTGCAGAGTCACGTAGCCCACTTAAGTAACTATTTGGAAATCAGTTTAAGCAATAGCGTGTATCAAAGGTATGAACCAATCTTCTAGGTAGAGCTAAATACAGGGATATTGTCAAGATAGGCTGCATTCCAATCCTGAGAGTACACGATTCACCAACCTCTGGAAAATATCTGGGGCATTCTTCAATTCAAAAGACATCACCTTGAATTGAAAGTGGCCTTCAGCTGTGGAGAAAGCAGACCTCTACTTGGCTTCTGTAGTGAGGGAAATATGTTAATAACTTGATATCAGGTCAAAGGTGCTCAGATAGTTAGCTGTCCCAGCTTATCGATGGGCTCATCAACTCTTGGAATGGGGTGAGCATCAGTGTTAGTGACTGCCCAAACCTCATCTCAGGTTTCCTCTTTGGGGTTGGGTTTGGGCTCCAGTACCACTTGGTTGGCATATGGACTACTGAAGGGCTCAATCACCCCCTGCAGGCAACCTCAGCCTCGATGCTGGTCTTGGTCAAACAATCTATAAATTTTACTCAACAGGAAGGCTGTCACCGGTGCCCATGTCAGAAATAACAGTCCAGCAAACTGCTTCAGCAAGTGATAGCAGTCCTATTGTTGCTGGTCTGTCAGTGTGGGACAGAGGAGTACTCTCTCCACAGTTACATCTTGGGCTTTAGTAGATAGGAGATCTGGGAGGTGGCCACTCTCTTTTTCATCGCCTTTATCTGTTACCATCAATATAGTGATGTCTGCCCTTTCATGGTGTAGCTCGAGTCTATTCACATGGATCACATTGTGGGGGTTCCTGAGAGTATCCAAGCCCAACATGTAGGTGACTTCCCCCTTCTTCTCTATGATGGTGTAGGCCCCAGTCCACTTATCCTGTAATGCTACGGCTGCTACAGACTCTAAGACCCACACCAATTGTCCTGGTTGATATTCCACAATGGAGGCTTTTTGGTCATACCAGTGCTTGACAAGCTCCTGGCTAGTCACCAAAATCTTGTTTGCTTTCTTAACGTACTCTGCTATTCTGGAGCAAAGGCCAAGCACATAGTCCAATTATGTCCTGCTTAGGTACCCTCAGGGGCCTCTACCACCATTCCTTAACCAAGCTAAGTGGGCCTCTCACAGGGTGTTCTAAAAGCAGCTAAAAGGGAATGAAGCCATCTCCTTTTTATGGGACTTCCCTGTATGCACACAGTAGAGATGGGAGCAGAATGTCCCATCTCCTCCTGAGTTTTTATGGGGAACCCATGATCAGGCCTTTTATGGTTTTGTTGAATCTTTCAACTAAACCATTACCTTTGGGATTGATATGGGGAGGCAAACTTGGAGGACACATCACATTCTTCCCATGTGGCCTTCAGATAGGGTGACATGAAATTTGTTTCCCCTATCTGAGATAACCTTCTTAGGGAACCCAACCCTGGCGAAGATTCCAAGGAGGGCTCTAGCCACTGCAGGGGCAGGTACTATCCTAAGTGGACTAGCCTCTGGATACCCAGTGGCATGGTCTACTTTTCACTAGGTTGAACCTGTTCCCGGAACCTGTGGGAGGATCTAGGGGACCAACAGTATCTATCTCCACCCGTTCAAAGCCCCCCTGCCCCCCCACAACTGGTAATGGTATGATGGGAGCCTCTGGCTTGCCTCCTGTCTTGCCACTGGCTTGGCAGGTGACACAGGATCGACAAAACGTATTGACCTTATCAGACGTCTGGGGTCAGTAGAAGTGGCTGACTAACCTTTCCCAGGTCTTGGCCTGCCCCAGGTACCTACCCAAGGGGATATTATGGGCCAGGTTAAGGTTAAACTCTGCACTGTTGAGGGACGACTAGTCTCCTGGATGCCTCTGGTTTGGGGTCCCTTGGCTCGCTGTACATGAACCCCTCCTTCCAGTATACCACTGGTGTCCCCTTGTGCTTGACAGCTGACGCAGGTCTTCTAGAGTGGGACAGGTCCTTTGTCCATTGCTCAGGTCCTCCCTAGAAGGAGCCCCTGCTCCTTGGAGTTCTACCAGATCTGACAAGTTTCCAGGAGTCAGTTCCTCTTCAGGTACCAGGCCTTCTCCCTGAGGGTTGGGCTCCTTCAGAGGGTATCGTTGGCGGCTGGGCTGCGGGCCTTTCTGCCCATCCTCTTGGCTTTAGGGACCTGGTCCATAGTTTCAGGCTGCAGGATCCCTTGGCTCTCTCCCTGGGCCTGCTGTGCTCTTGTAGTTACACACACCCATTCAGCGAGACCCTACTGTCCGAAGTAGAAGTCTCGTCATTGCTCAGCAAACACTCCACTGGGATAGCAGGGGACACAACTACCTTCTTTGGGACAGTAACTCCTCCCCACTCAAGGTCAACCACAACCAAAAGGTGCGACTTTGTGACACTATCAGCATTGACAATCTCATGCACCTCCTCAGGTAGGATCTGGTCTGGGGAAACCAGTTTGGCCAGGACTCTTGCTATACTAGCACCTGTATCCCTCAAAACCTTCACCAGCACCCCAATGATTTTTGGCCACAGCCTATACTTCTCCAAACTAGGGGGAGCAGTGGGTCAATGTTCTCCCCACCCAGGGACATGACAGAAGAGCCATAGTGTCTGCTTAGTCACAGGAGGCTTTACTCAGCATTGCTTTTGGCAATCTCTGCACCTATTTGAGCATGATTGTTGCTAGTTTCTCTTGTGCTGTAATGGATGTTGGTACTGCTGTTTTTGCCTCCAGGGTCTGTTAACCCACTGCTGCTTTTACATCTTGTCGAACAACTCCGTTCAGATCTTGGAAACTCTGTCCTTTAGGCTGATGGTCATGAAGACTTTGACATTTGCCTTCATTTTTATGCATTTCTTTGCCCACACACCCTGCAGTGAAACAATGAAGATCTGATAAATGAATGGTCTTGTATACTTTGCTGCACACACAGCAATAAATAAGCAAAAAATGATCATGGCAACCTACTTAGGACTACTCCACGGAAATGGCATAGATCAGATAACTCTGCCAGACCGGACAACTCTATCTGAGATCATACCATCTTTGTATCCCAATGTGCACAGACTGAGCTGTCAAGGATGTTCGCCATACTTTTCATCTAGGTGACTTAATCTTTTTTTCTGCGAGTGCTGCAGTTGAGACAGAGGAGATGTTGAAATGCTTAAAGGCGGATTAAATTAGAAGAGTATTGGGCAGTTGACTGTCACCTAGTAAAAGATAATTTCGATCCAGTGACAAACTTTTTGTCTTGCTCACAAATAAATCTTATTAAAGATGGATTTAGAATAGTCTCTGGTGTTGCCTCCATAAGTCAAAGTGCCAGAGAAAACAGAGGCCTGGCTTCCGGTTTTTGACTAAAATGGACTTAACTTCTCTGGCATCTGCTTTTACTTAATAGAAGTGTTGATATTTAACTTTTGAGCTACCTTATTTGTACTCCTGTAGAATGCTATGGTATCATTCGGTACAAATGTCTTTAACGGGACTAACCCCACAGACTAAGGCAAATACATTTCACAGTCAGCAAATGTGGATCCGGTCAGAATCGTGTATCATTTCACCCTCAATCTTTGACCTGACTTTTGAGTAGCATTGTGATTTGCAGCAAGACCTACAACTAGATCTATCCTCTTGAGGCCATTCTGCATCTGGGTGTGCCTGAGGATGAATCACTGCAATCGTTGTAGAACTGGAGGCTACATATGCCAGGATTGAAAGGAGGAGAAAATGGTTTCCTTCCCTAAGATGATAGAGGTATGATGTCCTCAGAGAAGAGGTTCACAATCTCGGAGACTGGAACTTCTCCTCCTCCTCCCAGTGAAACTCTTAAAGCAGAGTGCCTGAACTGGATTTTAAGAAGGACATCAAGGTCACAGATTCTCAAAGGGTACATGCAAGATATTGCAAAGGGTTCTGCTCAAGTTCCAAGGTGGACGTATCCTTTCCATTGGCTATTTTCTATTTTGAACGCAAATGGCTCCACTTCTTTCCTAAAAGGCCCAGCATTGACTTGAGCATAAATAACTTCCTGACTCTCAAGAGCCTATATGGCCTTTCATGACATCTCATTGGGTATGAATCCGAAAGGCAAACCATACAGCTTTTACAGGACTTTGATCCAATATAGAAGAGACAATTCAAAAGGATCTGCTGCAATGGCTGAAAGAAAAGGAAAATATGTTCTCCTCTGAGAAATGGACAAAAAAAATTCAAATGAGGATTTCAATGTGAACGTCCTTAAATATTGACTGAAGATAGCAATTACAAGCGGTAATAGAGTTTCCAGTAGAAAATGAGCCTAAAGTAAGTAACTAGGTTAATGGATTCTTACTCTGCTAGCAATTTAAAGAAAAAAGAAAGTTACCAGTTTCAATTATTTCGCAGCTTGAAGCTAATTGAGACCCGCATGCTGTGCATTAATCTGACTATTGGGCTTTGAACAACATCTTAGTCACTGGAGTTTCAAGAATCCTTGGAGTGGTACAGTTAGATACAGACAGGAGAGCCTATGACAACAAGTAACACTCCTTGCTACCCACCAAACGTTTAAAGTGGTATTTTTCAGACATGCCACTGATACTCCAACGCAAGCCACCTATGGTCAGACAGAAACTTAAAGACCAGGGTGTGAAGTTAGCCAACCTTCAACAACACTGTGAAGCCATATTAATAGCAATAAAGTGCCATACAAATCTTTGTAAATTTACACACTTAAAACAAGACAGAAATGTTGCCTCGTAAAGGCATATTTTCTTCAGAAAGGAAAATGTTACTTAGTAGATATCCGTTTGTGGCATATAGTACTGTAGATTAACATTGTGTGCATACTTCTGCCATCTACTATTAGGCCAGAATATGTGCAAGTTGTTTTTCTACGAAGTAGTCCATCGAGTCACGATGTTCAGTGACTCCTACTCTTGCTGGTAATGCGCATGGGCATCAACTCCATTGTCAGATTGTTTCCCCCTCCCCCCGTAAGGTGGGTGAGGATGATATGAGATGCAAAGCGATGTATAGAGAGATGTCCTTGCAAAAGAGGAACGTGAGACAGAAAGATAACCGCAACTGTCACAGGTGGGTGCATGTAAATCGACAGCACTACATGTCATGAACAGATATCTACAGGGTGACTAACAATTTCCATTCAGGGCATGTGTGGCTGTAGATACGCATGCTGCTGATAGACTGTTAAGCAGTCCTCCCAAAGGCGGTGGCTAACCTGTGGGTGCTGTCAATGGGTTGAGTGCGTCCTCCTGTTTGAATGAGTGTTATATTTGTTATTTCAACTTGTCGATGTGGTATGTAAAGAAACACTGAGTTCTGTTTCATTTGTGGTATTTTTCTTTTTAATTCTCAAATAAAAATGTTCATCATACTCCTAGTATTACATCAACTGATTGGTGATTTGTGGAAGCCGACACGTGTTTACCCCTCTAGTGACTCATCGGCCTGGTGCTTTCTCAAGGCTGCAAAGATATGTTGAATATCATGAGTCCCGAAATGTCATTAGGATCAAAGATACTCTACCAAGTGCAAGGTGAATAAACTCATATTAGAAACCAGTATACTAACTTGATATCCAACAAAAGGACACATCACCCGTGTTGTCAGTGGGTGTGCCAGAAAGGCTAGATTCAATTTGCTTTGTATTTCAGGAAGGTTGGTAGTTAATTCGTGGAAGAAAAAAGAAGAGGAAAAAGAGTGTAGTGAAGTGCTGGCAAGAACAGGAACTAACTATAGATGTGTCAAATACACATTTTTCATTTACTCCATGCCCAGTGTGTTTAGTTTGTAAGACCAGGAGCTAGATATGGATGTGTCAGTTACACATTTATACTTGACTCCATCCGCAGAGTGCTTGGCTTAGTGCAGTTAACCGTTACTAGTACTCACTGCCCTTATCTAAAAGTGTGACCTTAATTAGTTATTCATGAATTAACATACTTGCGTGCATTGTTAATTTTTTTAACATTTTGTTCAAACAAGGTTTCTTTTAAAAGACCTATTTTTAAACAAATTATATGAGAACAGAATACCTTTTGTAATCTTTAAAGCATCACTGTTATATGCTGCATATAACGTCATTCAGCAATTGGTTTCAACAGGAAAATCGAAATTGGGAGAGCAGAGAGAACGGTGGAGACAGAGTCCTTTCACCTGTTTTTTTTTTTTTTTTTTTTTTTTTTTTTTTTTTTGAAACCGTTTATTGCAATCTCAAATATATACAGGTATGGGCCTACAACCATCCGGCCGGCCGCTAAAGTGACGATAGCAAATGACATACATACAATGAGGCACTTAGCTTTACATAGACACTAAGGCAGGAGGTATCCACAACGCGGGCCACATGGCTCTGAGCCCACAATACGGTTTCATTTTATACAACACAACAACATAAATAAACACACACCCGCAAGGCAACCCACGATCAAAAGTGGCAGCACGTGCTCCTCAAATAGGGGACCCCAAACCATCCACTGAAAACCCCCGAGAGGGGGAGGGAAACAGGTCCGGGACTGGGAGAATACTGTGCTCGGAACTGAGGGAGGGAGTAAACTAGGGGGATGGAGCTGGTGAAGCGGGAGGCAACAACGGCGGCTCGCAGATATCCCCGCGGTAGGCGTTCCAGGGGCCCCATATCTTCACCCATGCCCCAGGCTTACCCCGCGCCACATACACCACCTTTTCTCGGAACATGCACCAATCCATGTGTTCTTTCCAGGCCGACACCGCCGGGGACCTCTGGGATCCCCACAGCTGTGCAACGTCCCGTTTAGCCACCATATAGCCCAGAGTCACCCATCGCGTCTGCGGAACCGAGTAATCGGTCGGTTCCCACACATTCAGCAAACATCTCCTCGCTTCGGGCAACAGCGCGACATGCGTAACCGCTCGCAGGACCTCATGCACACCACGCCAGAATCGCTCCACCCTCGGGCATTCCCACAAAATGTGCAAAAAAGTCGCTGAAGCACCACACCCACGCTTACACAATCCGTCCTCGGCATAGCCCATACGCAGAAGCCTTGGCCCCGTCATGTACACCCGGTGGAGTATCTTAAGCTGGACGAAACGAAGGCGAGCCGGGATGGCCACCTCCTTCGGAGAGGCCACCGCGGAAATCCAGTCCTCGTCGTCCAACTCCAGCCCATCGGCAACCCAGGCCTCGCGGAGGCCAGTCAGTAAGCCCGAGCGATCATTTATCAATTTCTTGTAAATGAGGGAGATCGTGCTGTCCGGAACATGGCCATCTAGCACTCGATCCTCCAGGGGGGAGGACTCCGGGATGGAGGCCACGTCTGGGAAGACGGAGCCCAGCGCGTGACGGACCTGCAGGTACCGAAAGTATTCACTGCCCCGCAGCTGAAACTCCGCCTGCAACGTTTCGAATGTTTTAAATCCTCCCCTCGTCCAGAGATCCCCCACTGTACTGATGCATATAGTGTCCCACTGCTCAAAGCCCTTCGAGGTCCACAGAGAGCCCAGCCTCTCAGACGCATACAGCGGTGACGCCCGGGTCAAACGGTCCTTCCAGCCCATAGCTGCATTAGCCGCGTGCCATACTCGCACCATGACACGCGTGGGTCCCGTCAAGCGGGAATCGGGCACACTAGCGTAGAGCGCTCGATTGTAGTCGCCACCGGGCAGGAGCATCTTGTCCATTTCAAATGCCGGGTTTAGGGCGGGCCCATAGAGGCCCTGATTAATTGCAGCTAACTGGGAGGCCCAGTAATACCGTTTAATATCCGGGAGGGCAATCCCTCCGTCGTACCACGGGAGCGTCAACTTTGCCAAGGCTATACGTGGCCTCCCATCCCAGAACAGGCGGCGCTGTAGACCTTCCACCTCACGGAAGTAGCGCGCTGGGACCAGGTCCATAGTGTTCTGGAGAGCGTACAGGAAGCGCGGCAGTGACATCATCTTGAACAACGCCGCCCGGCCGAGCGGCGAAAGTGGCAAGCGCCGCCAGCGCGTGACGTCCTCCTTCAAGCGCTGGAGGGGGGGGGAGCAAATTTCGCTCGTAGCGGGCCACCGGGTCCAGCGTAATGTAGACACCCAAGTATCGAAATCCCTCCGAGGCAATCTGGATCGGACAGCCCCGCGGGAGGACAGGAGCCTCCCCGGAAAGCACATAGACACAGGATTTGGCCCAGTTGATGACAAGGCCTGAATTGCGGCCAAAAGAGCGCAGAACATCGACCAGGACAATCAGTGATTTGCGCGGGGAGGCTAGGTACAAAAGGATGTCGTCTGCATAGAGAGACACGCGGTCCTCATACTCAGGGGTCCAACGGAGACCTCGGATAGAAGGGTGCCACCGTAGCCACTCTGCCAGGGGTTCCAAGGCCAGTGCGAACAGGAGCGGCGACAGGGGGCAACCCTGTCGCGTGCCCCGTCCCAGCACGAATGGGGCCGAGACTCGACCATTCACCACCACCTGCGCAAGTGGGTCCGAGTACAACAATTTGACCCAGCTGATGAAACCCGGCCCGAAGCCAAATTTCGCCAGCATCGCCCAGATGTACGGCCACTCGAGTGTGTCAAACGCCATAGTGGCGTCCAAAGACGCCAAGATGGCCGGCTCCCGCACGAACGGAACACGCGCTAGCACGCCGTGCAGGCGTCGCAGATTAAGAGCCGTATTGCGATGGGGGATAAAGCCGGACTGGTCTTGGTGGACCAGGTCGCCCACCACGCCGACCAGCCGGTTGGCGAGCACCTTGGCGAGGATTTTAGGTTCCGCATTCAAGAGCGAGATAGGCCGATAGGATGTGACCCAATCTCGAGGTCTCCCCTCCTTGTGGATGACCACGATGGTAGCCAGACGCTGGTCCGGCGGGAGGGAGCCCCGCGAGTGGGCCGCAAGGAACATTGCGCGGAGGTGGGGTGCCAGTACATCCGGTCGCAGCTTGTATAACTCGATAGGGATGCCGTTTGGGCCCATGGCCTTGCCAGAAGCGACCGAGCGGATGGCGAGGGCGATTTCGTCCGAGGTGGGGGCGGCATCCAGCGACTCCCTGTCCTCCACAGAAAGGGAGGGGAGCGCGATGTCACGCAGCAGGGCATGGGAATCCTCCTCCGAGCAGGGAGAAACCGGGGAATATACCTCGCGGAAATAATCCGCGAAGCAAGAAACAATGCCTTCCGGCTCAATGACACGCACGCCATCCGTCCTCTCAATCAGCGGGACCACACGACTCGCTCTCTCCTTCTTATCCAGCCACGCAATCAACTTGCCCGCCTTATCACCCACATCATACAATCGCCCCTGTTGCTCTCTGCTGAGGCCCCTGGCCGCCTCCGTGACGAGGGCCCTATAGGCCGCCTGCTTAAGGTGCAGAACGTGGAGCGCAGCGTCAGTCACCCCACTCCCCAAATCACCCTCCAATTCAGTAATTTCGGCCTCCACCCGGGTCACCTCCTCCTGTGCGCGCCTCCGGGCATGGGAAATAAAGGAGAGGGCCTCCCCTCTCAGCACTGTCTTGAAAGCCTCCCACAGGGAGATAGCCGACAGGACTGACCCCACATTCTCCTCGAAATACCGTTGCAAGGATTTAATCAAGTCAGCGCGAATAGTGGGGTCGCGCAGGTACCAAGCGTTGATTGGAGCTACCCTGCCCTCCCCCCTCGGGAAGACATCAAAGTGCAACAGGAGCGGGGAGTGATCTGAAATGCCCCTCGCCAAATGGCGCACCTCCCCCACCCTCCCAGCATAGGCCGCAGGGACAAGGATATGATCAAGCCGCGAAAGGCTACCATGGGCACCCGAATGGAAGGTGTACTGCAGCTGAGTGGGATGCTTTAAACGCCAGCAGTCTACCAATCCCAGTGTGTCCAAAAGGCCCGACAGCCACGCCTGTGCCCGGGGGAGGTCCCTAGGGGGATAACGATCCATAGTCCCAGAAACCACCGCGTTGAAGTCCCCCCCAACCACCAGAAGCCCCCCCGGAAGGTCAAGGAGGAGGCGTCCCAGGTCCGCAAAGGTGGTGGACTGTAACCCCGGTGGGACGTACACGGAGACAAAGACGACTACTTTGCCCTCCATTCTCCCCACCAAAACAGTGTAGCGTCCCCTCTCATCATGGCGCACCTCGTCTATTTCTAGCGGGAGCGAGGTCTTGACCATAATGCCCACCCCTCGTGAGCCTGACGTAAAGCCCGAGTGGGCCACCAAACGATAACCACGTCGATTCATGGCACAAAAGGAGTTACCAATAAGGTGTGTCTCCTGCAGAAAGACCACATCAGGCGAAATCCGTTTCAGATACTGCAGGACCACACCCCGCTTAATCCTGTCCCCCAGCCCGTTAACGTTCCAGGACAACAAAGTCAGGTCCCTACCCCCCATCACATACAGAAGCCATCATTTGTCCCCCCGAGAGCAACTCAAAAACACCAGTACAATAAAGGGTTTGCCTTGCGGTAGAAACGAACCACACCCCACCCCAACCCACCCATCCCAACAGAACTCCCCCCACCCTGCACCCCTGCATGAGCCCAAACAGCCCCCCCAAAGTGCAGTGTGCCTGTCGCCCCATAGAAGAAAACTAACTAGTCCCCCAGGGGAGGAGGGAGATCCCCCAAGAGACCCCACACGACCTCCACAGGAGGGGAACTTACCCTAACAGTCAATGGTGACAATAACACAGCCCGGAGCAAATCCTACCATTAGTCCCTTAGTCCTGATCCGGCGGGCCCTCCCCACCAACCGCTCCCCCCCCGCCCCCCCGGCCCCGATCTCCGGGCAAAGTGTCCAGCCAGTCCCTGGCCGCCTCGGGACGATCAAAAAAGTGCGTGCGGCCATCTACCTCCACCCTCAGCTTAGCTGGAAAAAGCATTGAATATTTGAGATTCAGGTCTCGTAGGCGACGTTTGACACCCAGAAAGCTTAGTCTCTGCTTTTGGACCGCCGGGGTAAAGTCAGGGTAGAAATTAATATCCATGTTATCAAGTCTGACTGGCCCTTGGAGCCTAGAAGTCTGCAGGATAGCGTCTCTGTCCCTAAAATTGAAGATCCGGGCGATGAGAGGCCTCGGAGGGGCGCCGATCTTAGGCCTACCCCCGGGGACCCTATGGGCCCGTTCCACTGCAAAGAATTTGCTC
Source organism: Triturus cristatus (assembly GCF_964204655.1). Lineage (NCBI taxonomy): Eukaryota > Metazoa > Chordata > Amphibia > Caudata > Salamandridae > Triturus > Triturus cristatus. The sequence goes on from NC_140584.1 coordinate 581,833,808, forward strand.
AGCCCCCGAGGTTGTAGGTGGGTGAGGACCAGGTCCTCCACGAACAGATCCGCTGCCTCCGCCTCTCGTCCCTCCGGCACCCCGATAATGCGGACGTTGTTTCTCCGGGCCCGACCCTCGGAATCCTCCAGTCGACGATTCATCAGGGCGCTCGCCTGGCCAAGCCTGCGCACCTCCTGTTGGAGGGCCGCTACGTCAGTTGTGAGGCCCGAGGTAGAGTGGGCCAAAGAATCAACCCGGTCATTTGTTTTAGACAGATCGGCTCTCACGAGGCCCACGTCCACGAGGACCGAGTCGATCTTCTGCGCCAGAGTGTCAAAGCGCTGGTCCACCGAGGCCTTCATCTCGGCGATGGCGCCCATGACGTCGCGGAGGGTCAGGTCCGTGGGCGGAACAGGAGCATCAGTCGGGCCCGTGGGGGACCTACGCAGCACCTCTGGAGATCCCTTCTGGAGGGTGTAGCGGTCCATGTTATTGGATTGTTGGGCCGTGCCACGACGGGTCGACTTCACCTTGGCCCGGTCGCCATCTTGTTTTGTGGCCATGGTCGCAATCCCCAAATCGAGCCGATCTCCTCAGAAAGGGGGCAGACAACCCCGTTCAAGGGCTCCGGGGGGGGGCGACCACCGCCCCTCAGGACGGATCGCAGCCGGCGGGCCGGCAGGGCAGCCCAACGAGGCCACAGCACCGCACACCGCCCCGCAACCCAACCTCGCCTGGCAGCAAGGAGGGCGCAAAAGCGAAAGTGAAAGTGCGGGGTACGCGAGCCACCCAGCCTTGCCCGCCGCTGTTGTTCACTTTGTGTCCGGATCGCCCCACAACTCCAGTACGGGGGGCCGGCGTGGAGAAGGCCGCAAACCTCAATCGATGCTCCTGCCGGTGTCCGAGGTCCGATTTAAAAACGGAAAACGGGCGTCACCTCTGCACGGGCTCACAAATACAGTCCCCTCATCTGGGACAGGATTCTGTCAGGATTTATGCAGGAGGTCGCGGAGGTCCTCGGGAGCCTCGCACCTACGCGGCCATCTTGGTTGCGCGCTAGGCTCCTCCTCTCCTTTCACCTGTTTTTGAAGATAAAACGTGGCTTTGGTGTTGTCCATCCACATAAGAACGACTTTGCCCACCAGATGAGGAAGGAAAACCTTCAACGCAAGGAGAACTGCTGGAGTTCAGAGTAACTGATGTGAAAGCCCTGGTATTCGGGTTCCCAGAGGCCTTGGACAGTCATACTTTGCAAATGTGCTCCCCACTTCAAGAGGGAGGCCTCTGTTGTGCTGGTCTTCTTCGGAACTGGGCTGAGAAAAGGCCGCCCCTGCAACAGGTTTTTGGTATTCCACCACAGCAGAGTGACAAGTCTGGCAGCTGACCAACACTCTAGCGCCCCAATGACCCTTTCTCTGGAGACCATTGCTGCACTAGGCATTCATCCAACGGACACATATGTAGTCTTGCGTGGGGTACTATTGCAATGCAGGAAGCCATTATGCATAGGAGGCAAGTAGCTGTCCGGGCTGTGATCTGGTGGTCTGGTCGAAAGAGCGGAGGAAGTGTCTGAAAAGACTGTATCCGTGCAGTGTTGGGGTAGGCCAACCTGCATTCTGAGTTGAGGATTGCTCCTAAGTAAGGCTGAATTTGAGGGGGCTGAAGGTGGGATTTTGTGTCATTAATAGTAAACCCCAAGTCATGTATAAGGTATATAGTGGTCGGAGTGTGTTCGGGGCATAGTTGGAGAGTGGAACTCTTGATGAACCTGTCATCCAGATACACTGCGAGGCAATTTGTGAACACTCGGGCAGTAGTAGTGACCCTTAAGGGGAGTACCTTGAATGCATGGTCTTTCCCACTGACCACAAACCTGAGGTAGCGCTGAAGTGCTGGGTGCATTGGTGTGTAGAAGTAAGCTTCTTTCAGTTCGAGAGCGGCCATGAAGTTGCCATGCTGTAGAAGAGGTATGACATCCTGAAGGGTGACCATATGGAAAATATTCTGACAGGATGTATTTGTTAAGGGGTCTTTGGTCCAGAATGGGCCTGAGGGAGCCAGGAATTAGGAAGTACACTCCTAAGCTTTGCTGTTGAGGTGGCACCAGCTCCATGGCAATTTTGTGAAGGAGTGATTGCACCTCTTCTTTAAATAGTGTGATGTGTTCTGAGGAAAGTTTGTGTTTGGGGGTGGGGGTGGGGGGTGGGGAAATGAGGAAGGGTAGGTGATGGGCAAGGTACGTCCAGACAGTAACCATGCTGTTGATGTACAGCATTCACTGGTTGGACGTGAAATTCCGCCATGTGGGGAAAAACTCTTTCGTCCCGACGGCCCCCGACAGGTGTTATGTGCTTGGGGCAGGAGAGGGAAGTCAGGGTTTGGTGGCTGTGACAGTGGTTACTTTTGTAGAGGGACCCTTACCCCTACCTCTGGAGCTATTACCCCTATAGGTGCCCTTTGGAGACACATCTGACGATGAGAGGACCTGTGGTCGAATGTACACAGTGGAGGCTTCAGGAAAGGTTTATTTAGAGCCTCCATGGAAGGAAGTGCATCGAACGGAATCTAAAAAAATAGGAGTCTGAAGTGCATCCATATAATTAGCTGTTTCAGTGTCCTTTTTCATCTTCTTGAGGATCTGGTCCACCTGGGGCCCAAAACGATTTTGGCCATCAAAAGGAAGGCCCAGTAATTTCTGCTGTACCTCTGGTTTGAACCCTCATATACAAAGTCACGCATGGCATCTGAGAAGGAGGCTTTATTTGACGCCCTGAGCAGCAGTGTCGGTGGCGTCAAGGGCACATTGTATGGTGGTGTTGGAGATTAATTTCACTTCAGACACCAACTCATGCCATCTTTTGTGTGTTTCTCAGTGAGGTACTGAAGGAGTTCCTCCATTTCATCCCGGGTGGCTCTGTCGTATCTGGCCAGGAGGCCTACAGAGTTGGCAATACACCAGAGGGTAGTGGACTGTGCTACTACTCTTTTCCCCACAGAGTCTAGTCTGGAAAGGTTGGGAGGGGGCCGGGAGGGTTGTTTCAGGAGGGCATCTCCAGTTGCACTGTACAAGCTGCTAATGCTTCATCAGACTATCGACCCATCAATGTCATAGCAGACCACGGCACAGTCAAACACAGCACAAACTGAGTATCAACACTTTGGGACTCCCTCGGAGGAGATTACTCTCATGGCATGGGACTAATAGAGCAGCATTGTGCAGGACAACATTGAGATAAAATCGTAGTATTTCAAGAAGGGGCAGAGAACAAAAGGCCCAGCTGAGGTAAGGGAGAGTAATGTGGCGCAGTCAACCAGAGGGGCACAGCAGAAGCCACTCACCTGTGGTCTGTTTCAGTAGAGACTGGCCATTCTTAATGGCTTGATCTACATTCTTCTTCCGGTAAAGTATCTCTTCATTCAAAGCCTGTAAGAAAACACATAAAAATATCACTTGATGAATAAGGGGGAACCCAAAGTGAGAGACCGAGATCAGTTCCACTCAAGTTGAGAGAGAGTATGAATCACCCTAGTCAGAAGAGGTGTTCACTAAGGAACACATATGAAAAATATGACCACTCAGAGAGAGAAACAACTAGGATCAGAGAGAGAAAACACCAGATTATCCTGAAGCAATAGCTGGCCTAAGCCAGACTGCCCTATGGGCCTACTCGGTGCCAGAGAGGCTACTGGCCAGTAAAGCTGTGAAATGGGGAAATCCTGAGTATGGGATTTCATACGAGGGGAAGGTTCTGGCATAGTGACACAGTAAGCCAAGAGAGCGATTACAAATGTAACTAATCTGTATGATAGTGCATAACGCTGCATCAAACACTGAGCTGAAGGGGAACAGGATCAAGTTGACGAGGGTTGAGAGTTAAAATAGTAGGGTTACAAGAGGACATCATAGCGCAACCATTGGGCCAATACATGCATGAAATGAGGAAAGTTTATCTCGAGATAATGGAATACAACTGTCGGGCATTGCAAATCCTGCACATTGGATAGAATAGACAGGTATGAGACACAGGACTCTGGACAGCCATAATCTCTTGCTCCTACCTTTGCTTGTATTGCAATCAGACTATTTCAGTACAATATCACAGTAGTAAGATGGTTCTCCCATAGGAAATGTAGTAGTACATGAGGCAGGGGTGTAGAGAGTCAAAGAAACATGGATCTGATACACAATGACAAGCTGTCAGGGAAGATAGGCATATAATGACAATCAGACAAGGGACTTAAGGGCAGTAGAGAGCTGGAAAACAGAAAGGCAAATTAAAGGAAGGGAAATCCGAACACAGGTCAACAACGGCTCTCTCAGAGCCTCATTCAGAAAACTAACCACCAGGAGAAAATGATGAGAGACAGGGACAATTCCATTAATAATCTGACATGTAAGAGGGTCACACAGGTTATATGAAATACCATAAGACATCACTGGGACTCCCACAATGGACTTGTCAAGTGGAGGGTCATATAACCCTACATAATGTCCACACTCCCTAAAAATCCACTCTCCAACAACCTCTGTGCAAAACAAACAAAAACAAGAAACAGCTAAAGGTTAATAGAATCTCCTCCTCCGCCAATGCAGTACCAACATATGAACAACCCCTACCATACCATCAATATGATCCACACAGAACAGGGCCAGCAGAAGATTCAAACAATTCTCTCTCCCCATCCTCTAGGTCCCACCCCCTCCTCACCCCAGGATCACTTCAAAGGACTCTTTCAAACTGATAGACTGCAAAGAGGAAAAGAGATCAGCGAAAAACGGAAACCCTCAAAATGTAGCAAATCTATTAGAGAACAGACACCAGGCTGCTGGAGAACATTAGATCAGCACAGACATGTTACTCAAAGCACAAACATTCGATCCACCACTGGGTACAATAAGACCAGAGACACTAGCCTGGCACAGGAATATCAGACTATTCTCAGATATTAGCAGAGTACAGGCACAAGAATAAGGCTCCATAATTTCTACTGTTAAGAGACACAATTTTGTTTTTTGCTTCTGTCACTTCACTATAAGTGCCCGCATCATGAGATGAACTGTGCCTGCACGCCTGCAGGTTACTGCTGACCCTCAAAAGGGCCTTTGACACCAATAAACCTGCCACAGTATACAAGAAAGCTTATCAATATCATTAAGCAGGGCCATACTGTATTAGTGAAAATATTCTGAAACAGCAAACACCTTATGATCCAAGCAAGAACATTGACTTAAATCATGACATTTCATGCTCTGTATGCCAGAAGTCAAATATCATGTCCAGAAAACAACCAAAAACAGATCTCAGTAAGAGGGTAAGAAAAACATATTTGGGATCTCATCCTAAGTAGAAACAGACTAACAATCAGAAGGTAGGACAGTAGCAATGTTAAACTTGAGGGGTGAACTCACACACACCCTTCACAAGAGATAGGCTGGTGATCAGTGCAATAACCTCACCAGTTATTGCAGCATTCACAAATTTTTGATCTTCAGGGAGGTAGACAAGAAAACTGACACAGTAAAGAGATTGAGAGGGTGGCTAAGTGGAAACAAGGAGGAACACTGAAAACAGGTATGAATCACGTTAGATGAAGACTCACAACTTACTACTTGTGTAACGCTATATCTGTAAGAGACATTAGTTAGTGATAGATTCCTTACCTTAGAATATCCCCAGGCGTCAGACTAGATACGAAAAGTTTTGCTTAGCAGTACCCCTGCGCGTCAGTAGGTGGCGTTGTGCGGCTCCGCGTCCGTCACTGGCGTCGTAAGCGCCGAGAGGACGCCACGGAGAGTACTTAGGCGCCACCCATGCGCGCTGACGTTAGTTCTGTACACTACTTTCCACGCCAGGAACGCAGAGCCATGCAAGATACTGACCATTGGTGCAGAAAACTAGGGCTCTAAGAAGGATGACCTTAACCCTAGTAACCAGGTCGCAGAACGGGGAGGATGGGTGGGGCGGTAAGAAATCTATCACTAACTAATGTCTCTTACAGATATATCGTTACACAAGTAGTAACTTGTGCATCTGAATGAGACACGTTAGTGATAGATTCCTTACCTTCGAATAGATACCTCAGCAATACCAACCCCGGTGGTGGGTCTGCGAACAAGATTACACCAGAAAGTCACAGAGCACAGACTGGCCAAAGAAGCCGTCTCTCTGGACCTGACTGTCAAGGCAGTAGTGCTTGGTAAACGTATGCAGCGAGGCCCACGTAGCTGCCTGACAAATATCCTGCAAGGGGACACTGCGTCCCAAGGCAGTAGTGGCTCCAGTTGCCCTGGTCGAATGGGCACGCAGTCCCACAGGAGGCTCCTTCTTGGCCAAGGAGTAACAGGCTTTGATGCACAGAACGACCCGACGGGAGATGGCCCGCTTGTGCACTGCCTGACCTCTTTTGGCACCCACGTAGCCAACAAAGAGCTGATCATCAACCCGGAACTGCTGTGTACGCTGCAGATAGAATACGAGCGCACATTTTGGGTCCCGACGGTGGAGCCGCTCCTCTTCCCTTGAAAGATGCGGAGGCGGGAAAAAGGTGGGCAAAGTGATGGTCTGCCCGATGTGGCAGGGCGTGACAACCTTTGGCAAGAAAGAAGGACGTGTCCTCAGAACCACCTTGTCTGGATCAACAGAAAGGAAAGGAGGTTTGGAAGAAAGAGTCTGGAGCTCACTCACATTCCTGGCAGAGGTGATAGCGACCAGGAAAGCCCTCTGAAGAGTAAGAAGACGCAAAGGACAGGTATGAAGGGGCACGAAAGGAGCGCACATCAGATAGGTCAAAACGAGATTCAAGTTCCATTGAGGCATGATGAACGGCACAGGATGAAAGGTGTGCGTAATGCCTTTAAAAAAACGGTTAACAACCGGGGACTTAAAAAGAGAAGGCTGATCTGGAAGCCTCAAGAAGGTGGAGATGGCCGAAAGATAACCTTTGATAGTGCCCAGAGCAGAGCCCTGCTGGGCCAAAGAAAGAAGGAACAGAAGAAACTCAGAAAGAGGGGCAGAAAGGGGATCCACAGCCTTCGCTGTGCACCATGCCACAAATTTGTTCCATCGACAGGCGTATACCGTTTTAGTCGATGGACGCCTGGCTGCTAAGATGACATCACCGACTTCGGGAGGAAGATCGAAAGCAGTCAACTGTTGCCGCTCAATCTCCACGCATGGAGGTGGAGGCTGGACAGGTTCGGGTGGAGGACCGTCCCCTGCTGCTGCGACAGAAGAGCCTCCTGAAGAGGCAGACGGATCGGGGGATCGATCACCATGCTGAGTAGCTCGGGATACCAGTATCTTCGTGCCCAATCTGGAGCCACAAGGATGACTTGGGCCCGGTCGCGCCGGATCTTCTTCAGCACTCTGGACAGAATTGGAATAGGGGGAAAGGCATACAATAGACCACAAATCCACTCGCGACGAAAAGCGTTGTCAAGCGAGTGCCGCCTTGGAAATTCCAACGCGCAGAACTGATGACATTGCGCGTTCTCTTCGGTGGTGAATAGATCTAATCAAGGCTATCCCCACTGCTGAAAGAGACCTTGGGCCACGTCTGAGTGCAGACGCCATTCGTGATCCATCAAGCACCGGCGGCTGAGTTTGTCCTCCCTGGCGTTCAGAGAACCTGCCAGGTGTTGAACCACCAAGGAAATGCCTTGATGTTCTAGCCACGTCCAGAGGCGCAGAGCCTCCTGACAGAGGGTCCAGGACCCCACCCCACCCTGTTTGTTGCAATACCACATGGTGGTGGTGTTGTCCGTGAACACCTGCACCACACTTCCCCGGACAGAGGGAAGGAATGCTTTCAGTGCAAGCCGGATCGCCCGAAGCTCCAAGAGGTTGATATGGAGCCGGGACTCCGCTGGAGACCAGAGTCCTCTGATCTCCGCCTCTCCCAAGTGGCCGCCCCATCCCAGGAGGGACGCGTCCGTCACTACTGTGTGCTCCGGTTGGGAAAGGGAGAGGGATCTGCCCATGACCCAATCGCGATTCGTGAGCCACCACTGCAATTGTCGTGCAGTGCCCTCCGAGTTCTGGACATGATCGGACAGGTTGCCCTGATGCTGCGCCCACTGGAACTTCAGGTCCCACTGCAGAGCCCGCATATGCCATCTGGCATGTGTCACCAGCAGGATGCAGATGGCCTTAAGGCCCAAAAGCCGGAGGTTCATCCTGACAAACCCGGGACAGAGCCTGAAAGATCGGAATCATAGCCTGAATATCCCAGATCCCAGACTCGCTGCTCGGGAAGATAAACCCGAAACAGCGTTGAATCCAGAACCGCTCCGATGAAGGGGAGCTTCTGAGAGGGACTCAGGTGCGATTTCAGCACGTTGATGGAGAACCCCGGCAAATGCAGAGGTCAGCCGCAGTCTGAAGGTGGGTGACGACTGTCTGGGGCGAGCCCGCCTTCAACAACTAGTCGTCGAGGTAGGGGAAGACTGACACCCCCGACCTGCGCAGATGAGCTGCAACCACCGCCATCACTTTCGTGAACACCCGAGGGGCGCTGGTATGGCCGAAGGGGAGCACGGCAAACTGAAAATGTTACTAGCCTACCGCAGGTAACGCCGGTGGGCCGGCAGGACGGGAATGTGAAAATATGCATCCTGCAAGTCCAACGCTACCATCCAGTCTCCAGGGTCGAGGGTAGCTAAGACCAGAGTCAGCATCTTGAACGAAGCGATTGATGTCCCGGAGGTCCAAGACAGAACGCAGACCCCCTTTGTCCTTCTTGGAGACCAGAAAGTAGTGGGAATAATGACCACTCCCTATTTCCAGTCAAGGAACGCTCTCAATGGCCCCCTTGGCCAAGAGGGCCGTGACTTCCTGGCTGAGAAGAGCCAAGTGATCCCCCAACATGCGGTGGCACCGAGGTGGCATGGCAGGAGGGGAGGACTGAAAGGGAAGGGAGTACCTGTGGCAGATTATCTTGCACACCCATTTGTCTGATGTAATTTCGCGCCAGTGAGGGAGGTGGTGGCAGATCCGGTCACCCACCGGTGTTTGGTGCTCCCTGAAGCTCAGATTAGGAAGGTTTGGGGGCAGAAGCAGCAGGGGTAGAGGTGGACGGACCTGCACGCTGGTTTCCTGACCCGCCCCTGCGGAACCTGCGACCCCTGCCGCGCTGGGTTTGGTTCTGCACAGGCTTAGTGGACGGGCACGCCTGACTGCCTCTACCGTGGCCACGAAAGGAACGAAAATCAGAAGAGGCCGAGCTCTTATTAGAAAGGCCCAAGGAGTTGGCCGTAGCCCACGAATCCTTAAAGCGCTCCAGGGCACTGTCAGCCTTGTAGCCAAACAGGCGAGTGCCCTCAAAGGGCATGTCCATGATCGAGCTCTGGACATCGGGCGAGAACCCAGTCGAACGCAACCAGGCGTGACGTCGCAACGCCACAGTTGTAGAAATCGCCCTGCCCAAGGAGTCAGCGGTGTCCAACCCACACCGAATGGCGTATTGAGCCGCATCCTTACCCTCAGCAATTGCCTGAGGTAAGTACAGCCTGCACCTCCTCAGGACACTGAGGCAACACATGAGCGACGGCACCCCATACCGCGTAGGAGTAGTGGCCCAACAAGCAGGCGGTGTTCACTGACCGCAGCCCTAAGCTGGCCGAGGAGAACAACCGCTTCCCAACTGGTCCAGCCATTTAGAGTCCTTATATGGTGGGCCGTAGGAAAAATACTCTGTGAATGACCAGGCTCTCTGGCGTAGAGTGCGTAGCCAAAAAGGCGGGGTCAGCGGGCGCCGGTCGGTGGTGCCTGGCGACGTTCTTATCCACCGGGGCCCCCGTGGCCGGCCTCAACCAAGTGCCCAAGAGGACATCGTTAAGGGCGTCATTGAAGGGGAGTAACGGCTCAGACGAAGTAGACGCCATCTGGAGCACCTCGGTGAGGAGGTTGGTCTTTAGGGCCACCGTGGGGAGGTCAAGATTGAGGGCCTCAGCCGCCCGACGGAGGACCATTGTGTAGGAGGCACCTTCCTCCATCGTAGGCGGGGAAGGCGGACCCCGGGTCAGAGGAGACATCGAGGTCGCCTGCCTCCTCCATGTCGTCCACCCAATCCTGCTCGGAGTCACACTGCCGGGCAAGAGGGTCCTCGGATCCTTCCCAGTCTTCGTCCGCCTCTGGCATAGAGGGAGCCGGTCGCGGCGGCAAAGCCGGAGCCGGGACGATTGGCGCCGAGAACGGCGCCGGCCGGACCGGAGCCGTCTCCCAATGCGGATCCCAGGCCCTGAATGAAATGGTCCTGGAACCGGGGCAAGGGAGGAATAAACGGCACCCAGTGTGGCGCCGAGGGTGGCACCGGGGGCCGGAGCCTGCAACGACGCACCAGAGGATCCTGTGGCGCCGGTGGCGGGGCTGGCGCCGGTGGCTGAGCCGTTGGGCCAACTGATCTGGACACGGGTCCGCAGGGCCCGAATACGCGTAGGCGGGAGCCCGAGGCCGAGGCCTAAAAAGGCAGTCTATGGTGGCAGAAGTTCTTGCACCTGTTCGGGAGTCGCCGACGGACCCGGGACTCCCAAGCTCCAGAGGAGCCGCTGGGGTGAAGCCCCTGTACCCGCGTCCGCCTCTGGGAAGCGACTGGGGGACGTCAGAGAGCGAACCTGCTTCTTCGACTTCTTCTTATGGCGTCGCTTACCGGAGTCTGAAGGCGAAGACTTGAAGCCTGAGGAGCGAGCGGTCCCGGGAACGGCCCCTGGACCCGGAGCGGCGGTGTGACGAATGCCGGACCTCCAGCAACTTCCGACAACGCTTCCGCAAGGCCTTGGGGGCCATGGCTCGGGAGTCGTGGGCAGACTGCAGGCAGTAGAGGCAAACATTGTGGGGGTCCGCCACCGACATATTCCGGTGACAGGCCCCACAGGACTTAAAGCCGGGCATCCCTATGTGCACCAGGAGAAAAGAGAGGAGTCAAAAAGTGACTAAGGTAAGTGCTCAATCCAGATCTGCGCTTGCTGGCTTGGAAAAATAAAAAAAAAGAACTGACGTCATCGCGCATGGGTGGCGCCCAAGTACTCTCCGTGGCGTCATATCGGCACTTACGACGCCAGTGACGGATGCGGAGCTGCACGACGCCACCTATTGACGCGCAGGGGTACTGCTAAGCAAAACCTTCCGGATCCAGTCTGATGCCTGGGGATATTCTAAGGTAAGGAATCTATCACTAACGTGTCTCTTTCATATTCTTTTGCCCGTTTCTTGTATATTCTAGTAGACCTTCACTATCTTCACTGTTTACAATAGCACCAGCAGGACAACTTGCGCTTCAAGAAATATTACAAAAATATGTTGTTCTGCGAGACGACAAATTACATCTTAACAAAGAAGGTCAAGAATCAGAAACTCCTTCCTGTAGCACATAGGTCTTAAACCAACTGGCAGTACATGAAGTACATGTGTGGACCCTTGAATAAGGTCAGGTAAGGTGACACAGAGAGGTGAAACTGGGAAGGAAATGGCAGTCGCACATTGCGGTTCTATCAGTTATATTCGCTAGCAAGCAGTTTAATAAAGTGGATTGAAGAAGCTCAGGTTACATGGAAGGTTAAGTCAGTGAAAGCACCAAATTATTTAATTGTTTTGGTACTAAGTGTATCAAACTAATTTTCAATTAATCTGTCTGGATAAACCCCAAATGACACCTTACAACTCTCTGACATGTGGACTTGATTATACTATGTTAGACAACAGAACAGGTGAGGTGTTCCAACCTAATTGTTGATCTAATAAGATCATTAACAGAAATAGTAAAATAAAATATCAATAAACTGTAATGGAAAATTCCTCATGGTATCTACAATCAGAACTCACACTGAAAGTTTACCACAAATAAATACACAAGTGGCACTGTATTATATCACACAATTAATTATCTAAAGCATGGAAAAACATAGTTACCTTATTTTAAGTAGAATGATTGCCAATCCTAGTTGGGTCACTTGAAACAGTTAGGCCAGGGAGACGAAAGGCAACCAGTCGATCTCGAGCTACTAGTAGCTCACAGACACCTTTAGCGTAGCTCGCAGCCTCTAGTTAATTTTTAAATAAGTGCAGGGTAACAGTTTCCTTCTACAGTTAAGGGGAGGCTGTGTTTATTTTGCATTATTATCTTCAGGCTGCAGGTAGCAGGGCCTGAGAATGAGCAATGCTCAGTCAGATTTATGACCCAGGCTGGGGCACAAAGGTGAAGAACTGAAGCTCTCGGTTACCTAAATGTTAAATAAAAGTCCTTGTCATCTCAATATTGGAGCATGAGAACAAAATGATGTTCCTGAATGCTTTTAAATTCAAGAAAATTAAAATGAAGAGTTTACGCAATGATTAAGTTAACTCTTAATTTTATCCCCTTTCAGTGCTGCATTTGCAAACAGCAGGTCTCCTGCTCTCAGTGACCAGTAGACACTGCGACATATTTATAACTGAAAGATTGTCATTTTTTCCAAAAGGGAGACATTTAAAGTGGATTAAATTATTTCTATGAAACACTAAGTCAGTTTTTCTCCATTTCCAATTAAGCGAATTACGTCTTGATATTTAATGAAGCATATTTCTTTAATTTAAATTGCTCCAATTTAAACAAATGGCTGTATTTTTTTGTCGTAAATATATCACTGTGTCTACAAGCCACTGGGTGCAAAATGCCTGCTGTTTGTAAATGCGACACTTTGAAATGGGAGTAAATTTAAATGATGAATTTTATGGAATCCATATAAACAAAGTAAACTCTTCAGTTTTCTTCATATGTCCCTGATTATTGATCTCCTAGTTCAATGTGAGGCACGATTTCAAACTACAAATGCACGGCTACTACAAGGAGTGTCCCATTGCTCTGCTCACGGGCAGCTTTGCAGGACTTCCCAAGACCACTTTTTCTTGAGTGAAAAGCCATGTTTTCAACCTTTTTTTGAACAGGGAAATTGGTAGTAACTCAAGAGGGAGTCTATTCCATGCAAACGGCCTCAAATAAGAGAGGGCCTGTCCCCAGCTTTGGCACGGCCTCCAGGCTACAAGTTCCTAGTGGGGTTGTAAAAGCTGATTTTTGCCCTTAGGTAGCCCGCATCTGTGTGATGGAGCGCTTTGTGGACTAGCACCAGCGCTTTAAATCAGATCCTCTTTCTTATTGGAAGCCAGAGGACGGCACGACGGTGAGGGGACATGTGTGTTATCGGAGGTAGGCTAGGAAGAATGCGGTCTGCCATGTTCTGTACCACCTGCAAGCTATTGGTCAGGTAGTCCCAGATACAGAGCATTCACATAATCCAACCTCGAAGTTATGACTGACTTTCTAGCAACAAATAAGAGGAAGTGCAAGAACTTCTTTAGGATGTGCAGCAGACCAAAACACGCGCCTACCACAAATTTTGGTTGGAAAGATAGATGGCTATCAAATTTGACACCCAGATTCTTGACTATTCCCCTTTGGGACCTTTAGGGGGGTGGCTTCAGGCCATAAGGTCTGCCATTTTCCGGGGAATTTTGACCAAAGAGTAGAATTTCAGTTTTGTCTGCATTACACTTTAGTTGAATGGTGGTCTTCCAATGAAATACAGCTGGTAGACAAGATTTCATAGATTTGCCTGCGATCTCTTCTCCCGTTTCACAGGAGAACATCAGCTGAGCGTCATCAGGATATGAGATCAATTTTGCCCCCAAGGCTCCAGCCAACTAGCGTCATGTGATAAATGTTAAACAGTGTAGGGCTCAAGGCAGAGACCTGAGGTTCCACCACTGTCAGCTCTAGGGACTTTGAAAAAAGAGGAGGGACCCATACCTCTTGTCCTCTGCCTTCCAAGAAGGAAGCAAGTCAGTCCAACCCTGACCAACTACCCTAATAGTTTTGAGACATGCTAAAAGCCTTCAGTGGGGAACCGTGTCTTAGGCCGCTGACCGATCTAGCATAATCAGCACTGCCTTCCCACGGCATCCAGGGTACCTCTGATGTATTCGGTGACCTCCATTAATGCAGCCTCCATACTAAAATCTGGTCAGAAGCCAGTCTGGCTAGGATGAAGCAGGCTACTGTCTTCCAGATACTGGGAAAGCTTTTGATTTACAAACTATTCCAGCACTTCCAACAGGGCTGGGAGCAGAGATATTAGTCTGTAATTAGACTGCTCTCTGGGTTTGGCTGGTTTTTCTTTTTTTTTTTTTTTTGCAGGGGGAGAATTTTTGCCTGCTTCCAAGAAAGGGGTACTGTTGTAGTGAAGAGCGAAGCATTTAGCACGTTTTTAGCCAGTGGGCTAAAAGGAGTCGTCCCTAGTGCCAACAGGTTGGTAGGGCAAAGATGTGTGGGAGATCCAAATTTAAGGCTACGTATGACTGCCAGTGACCCCTCCAAGGGAATGTGGTGGTAGCTTGAAAGCGTGGACTCCACCTCAGTGGTCATACCCGAGTACATTATGTCCACCAAACCCCTCGCCTAATTGGGTGCCAGAGGTAGGGCTAGCATGAATGAGTGAAATTTTATTTTGAAAATAGGAGGCCAGCTCACGCCATCCTATCAATGTTTGCTGGACTCGGGCGCAGGCCTCAGGGGACATAAAGATTTTTACTACTTTAAAAATTTCAGCTCAATGTATCTTTTCTCTGAAATAGAGCTTCTTCGCTCTTTTGACCGCAGCATAGTATTTTTTGAGAGCTGCCTTACATATGATCTTGTCGCTAGCTCTGTAGTCTTTCCGCCATTGTCTTTCCAGAGTCTTACAACTTTTCTTCTTTTACTGGGACTATCTGTGAACCAGGCGCCTGACAGCTTATTTCTGCAGGGTGTATATCGAGAGACGGGCACCAGTTTATTGATCATATTACGGACCCAGCTGTCTTGCAAGCTGGCATCTTCCTCCACTAGGTCTGAGAGAGAGCGGGCTGAAAGGAATAAATAAACTAAGATGGTTCATGGGATTTTGCGCTTTAATAAGATTTATGAACTAGAAGTCATAGTCATTTAACTTGTAATAAGGACAAGAGAACAGTCTATACATTTGTTTGATTCACTTCATATCAAGTAACCATATGTTTTTTTGTGTTCTGGATAATGTTCAGAATAATATTCATGGGATTGTTTGCACATTTTTTTGTGGCAGATTTTCAGTTCACTTTTGTTTACATTATATTCTACCTGAAACAATACATTTTTCACATGAGTTTATTGCTGCCGTTAGCACCACAAAATGCTGCTATTTTTGTATTTTTTTGTTTGTTGATCTCATTATTACATTATCAAAGTGTACTTGTAAGACCTACCTTGCTTGGCATGCAGTCTTGCATACACTACAACTTGACGCCCAGAAGTGTTTATTCTTACAGATTAATATAAATTCAGTTTGACGCCTAATTACAAAACAAACTTCTTAATGCTGGTGCAAATTTGACCCCGTCGTTTTGTTGGATGGGTTTACTAAAATGTTATCAGATAATACAAACTACTTCTCAACGTTGCTAAAACTAGAGTTATGCATAGTCTACACCAAGAATGTGTACACGTGGCAACACTCCCTAATCCTGTGCAACTGCACAAACACAGGTTTCCTCAATTCCATAGAGCCTTATAGTGAATAAATCTATCCGATGGAAGAAGGGTAGGCAGGTGTGTATAGGTAACCGCTCCCCACATGCACCCTTAAACTCTAGAAGTCAGCTGTTACCAAAATTGGCATACAGGAAGACAGAAAGATAGGACCGGTCAGTAACAAACTGGCAGCATACACACACATCTTAAGGACAGGAGGAGAGAAAATCTGACCTTGTTTTGCTAGGACTGGTGATGCCAGTGTTGATGCATCTGCATTGAAAATCACTATTAAGACCACCCAACCAAGGCCCAGAAGACTCGGGAAGCAGTACGGTAGTGGTAAACATAGGAAACAGGTTCCAGTCCACAACAATTAAAAAAGGAACCTGTGAAAGTGTGCACCTGGGCAGGGAGCGTGGAAGCCTATTAGGAGTGTTCACATGCAAGTAAGCCGCAAACAGCAATCTGTGGCACAGCACCCACTGCTTTGGGTTTGGAATGAAGCAGACTGTAGAAGCACCAGCATAATCAAGTGTGAGAGATAAAAGCAGCTTACAGAAGACAATCAACAAACAGACTTCAAGAATATGTTAACCTCTAGGCAGAAACTGGAGAGCACAAAGCATGGAAATGCACAGGAGCAGATGTTTACAAAGTAAGAAAAGCATGTTATGGACACTCAACTGAGGCTTGGGAGGAGTGCAATGGCAACAGGTGATAATACTGAGCAGCACTCCTCATCAAAAGAAACAGGCTGGATGTCAGGCACATCAGGTGCAAGGATGCTGGCAGACACTTCCCACAGACATTTGCTATCTTTCAGCACAGGAAAGGGTGCATCTGTCCTGAGTGCGTTCTCTCTTTTGTGTGCCAACATTATTTCTTTTGGTCATGAATCCGGTTTCAAATGGCTCTACCGAAGTCCAATCGTGCCACTTGAATCAGTCATATCGTTAGCCGTTCAATCACACTGCTGCAGGTATCATGAGTCAGAAGGGCCTCAGTGAGGCATGGCCTGCAGGCTCACGGCTGCGATTACGACGCAGAGTAGAGATAAACCGCTGTGCTTAGGCTATTCCTTTCACTGACAAATGGGTCTGAGGGAAGTCATAGCCATGGAATGAAGCAGAACCTGATCTTTTCTAAGAGTTCAAATAACATCTGATGAAGAGACCAGTTCAACCTGAAAGGTTGAGGTATCTTGTGAAGCTTTGTCATTATTTTGTCAGTCAAAGGCATCACTGTCTACAACACACACAATTCTTTACTCAGAGGATCACAAAGACTGGGCTGCCTCCGGTACTTGGCAGAAGGGCACATTTTCCTTTCAAAGGCTTTGTAGAAATGTGAAAAGGGTGGAGGGGACTCTTAGGTGCATGAATAACAGGGCCAGAGTAATTCAGAGGCACGCCCCTGGGTTAGGGACTGTCCAGCTATATCTTAGCGCTTAATACTGTGTAGAGCAGGGTATTCAAAGTAGGTCTAGGTTAAGTTGGATCAAGGTCAAAATTGAAGGTTATCTGGACAAGAAATTTAGATACAAAACCTTTAAACTGAACTTGTTAAACAGTCGGTGGGTGACAAGAACATCTGGCATATATCTAGCCCTCCTGGACCGAACTCTACCAAACATCTCGCCCTCCTGAATCTACAAATGGTGTGCCTAAAGAACCCACAAATTGTGCAGTGCTTTTTTGCTGAGAACACAAGCTTAAGCAGGAAACTGGAAATCTCGAAACCCATTTATGATGCAGAGAAACAAGTAGGAGAGTGCCAAAGCTTGTCTTTCTCAACAACACCTCCCACAATCCCCTGCCAGCCTGAGTTTTGGAATCAAACATTTTGAATCAGAGCAGGAACGTAAGGAGTTTCTATATGATAATCCTACAATAGGAAACTGGGAATTAAATGCAAAGTGCCTTGAAACAGATACGTTTATAGCACACACTCAAATTATTTGAGAATACAATGCAAAGCAGCATTTTATATCAGCTGAAAACAGGTGACAGAACAAGAAGGACGCCCTAGCTAAGTACCTGCAACTTTATCTAAACTGGATGAGGTCAGGGAGTTATTCACAGAGGACTGATGAGGCAACAAGAGACAGTGAAACAGAGCCTCTGAGTGCAAGTTGGTAGAAACAACTGCCAGAAAAGGCCGTCACATGTGCATCCAGGTTGATATCAGAATCAAGCATAATAGAAAGCAGAAGCCTAACAAACAAGCTAAGCGCAGCAAATGAGGATTTACTAAGGAGCCCAACTCCACCGTTCCAGGAAAAATAGGTGGGGTCTGTAAAGTCTCTTAGACTTTGCTGGGATGAGCTTGAAAAAGATGATCATCGTCCACAAACCAACCATTCCAATATCTTGTTGGAATTCTCAGTTTGTTTTCCAATCTGTGAGTGTAAATAAATATACCCGTTTTTGGCAAGCATAGCTATTTATTTGGATTGTGTGTGTCCAAAGAGGTGTCTAATGTGCATCTCTTATTATGATTTCAGTCTAGCGTGACAAAATGCAAACAGCACCCAATTACTGATAGCTTTCCATAGGAATAAACCAATGATTGAATAAATAACCCGAACGACACCTTACCATCCACAAAAAGAGAGAGTGGGAAGCTGATAACGAGCTAGAGCAGGATAAAAGTAGCCAACTTCGGCCAGTAACTTTTCAACACAATCACAAGAGGACTGTAAACTTGGAGAATAGATATTGTTGAGCGAGCAAACAATTCCCATTGAACAATGCCAACAGTAAGTCTGGCTAATACTGGGGTCAGAAGGCAAATAAACCTGCAAAAGAGGAGACCCAGATCTTGGACAATGACCATGTTCTGGGGCCACAGGCTCAGCAAAGAACAGAGGAATATTGATTGGAAATGCCTTTTGCACCAATTGGGGTGGCACGAAAGGGATTACCTGGCAAGTTTAAATTCCTGACCATAAAAAGACTTCACAACCTTATAAAGAACCGGAAGCAGCGAAAAGTAATTTAGTGGCAACAAACTTAAGAAATAGCTTCTCCATACAATTCAACTCTCAATTGACTTGAAAGCAGGTGCTGGTGTTACATATTTCTATGGTTCACATTGAAGGGAAGAATGAAACGATCTAAATAAATGAAACATTGAATAAGGACAAGAAATTGCACTTTATTATCACATGTGGGGGGGTTTCTGGCACCCTCTAACTCTGGGCACAACAAGTTTCCAAGAGAGGCCAACCCGGAAAATATTAATAAAAGGCGGGTACTCATTTTTTAGGTCTTGCCTGGCGTTAGCAGAGCATGCGCTGCTCTCACCATGCGAGGGCTTCTTGGAATCGATATGGTTCCAGAAGTCGTGTGTCCGCTCCGTCTGCAATTTTCATTGTCGTGCGTAGTTTCTCATCAGTAATTATGCCGAACATTCTTCGTTGATTGCAGTAAAGGGTTTTTAGCCCCTCCTGGTTACCACCCTGTCCTCTTTAGGCCACGCCCACCAGGATTGGATGTTTTACTGGCGGCGTGAGACGGTGGGTTTAATATCTACTCTTTGTACTTTTTTTTGTTTCATTATTGCATGCATTTTCTCCCTGCTGCTACTCTGTGCTCTCAAAGCCAAAATTCTGTGGAGAGAGAAAAATGCTATTTTAGACGGTGCTGCAAGAAGGTGGCTTCGCAACACAATCAACGTCTGGGGATGGTAATGAAATCGAAGCCCCATTCAGTGACTTCAGTTATGGATAACAGCACAGAGCGGGTTCTTCGTACATGTACGTGAAAGTAGCCAACAGCTGCGCTGAAAACAGAAGACATTAAAGCAGCACTGCCCAGCAGCTGCGCTGAAAACACGAGACATTAAAGCAGCACTGCCCAAAAATTAAGTGAATATTCAACTGCATCGGCGCTAGTGAGAACAAATCTGGAGCAAAGTGCTACAAACATATAAAGAGGAAAACAATGCCTCACTGGTTGTTTTGCATACAAGTTTTATTTAAGCAGCCATCTTTGCTTTTAGAGTGCACGCTGCAGTTTCCACCTTCCTCACTCTCTGACAACAGGAAATGTCTCGAGTAAAGAATGCGTGAGCTTGCTACTTAACATTGTACGGTCACCAGGCAGAGTTATCCAGTTAGCAATCCCTCGCTCTGTAAAATGAGGCAGTACAGCATTCTCGGCGAAGCGAGTTAAACGCCCGCATTGACATCGGTGCTGTCTGCTACAGTTCACAAGCTCAGGATCTGGCAAGGTGAACGCGAGGGTTTAGCCTTCTGAGGTCGATACATAGAGTGCTGCTAAAGTTGGTATTAGTAACGTCGGCTATTTACATTTACCATAAATGGCATATTAGGATAACTCTCATTCTGTCAGGTTAATGTACTATGGAAATACTGGTCCAACATAACTTTCCAGTGAAGTGTAGTAAACTAAATTACGATTTTGAAACTCTACTTCAGAGATCTGTGAGCATTCGCCATATTGCAACTTCAAAGGGCAGCAAGATAGCTCAGTGGCTTAAAGCACCAGAGGCATCAATGCAGCTTCCTGGGCTTCATTACCAGGAATATTACAGCATATCAAACTGACTACTGCAAAAGTGTAACAACCAACGGAAAGCTAGCCATGTTGACGATAAAAACACCATTACTGTTCAACACCAAGGAGGCTTAACAGCCAACCCTCTATTACACCTCTTTCTCACCCCTACTTAGAAGCTCACTATGGTCTTCCTCCATGCCTGGAGGGGAAGCGGACATCAGCTGCTCAATTTTTAGCATGGAGCAGTAGGGGTCTCCTTCATGCATTGCAATGCAATAGGTCTCGCCTTTATGCGAATTTGAGCTATTGACGTTGCAAATAACGATGCCTTTCATTTTGTTTTCGTTTTTAAAACAAATAAAACCCATTGTCATGTACAATGCCAATAGCTTAAACTTGCGTAAAGGCGAGACCTATTGCATTGCAAATGCTTGTTTTGCAATTACCGCCATCGCCACTTACTGGACGTTTTCATAAAGACAGGGAAAAACAAAGGTGATTTGTCTTCAAAAACATAATTATATCCTGGTAAAAGAGGGAATATTCTGCAATGAAGCCTGCTCATTGCTGCAGGGAGCGACCACTTGCTCTAGTGTTTTGGACAGAGTGAACACTCAAAATCATAGAGTCCATGAGCTGCTACAATCTCTTATGGAACAATAACATTTAAAGCTAAACAATCATGGAGAATTCACATAGCGTATTTGCTAATGTGAAACTCTGTTAAGTTGTTTCAAATTAAATTTCCGGCAACCATCGTCTCCTTTTTCCTCACTCAGAATTGTTGGTTTTTTTACTCCGGTCCATGTAGGCCTATAGAGTACATTTCCAACGTTTTAAAAGGTGGGAAGATATTGAACAGGAGCTAGAGAGTTCCCTTAAGCAAGTTAGTTTGTGAGTGTTCACAAACTCGCTGGGCATTTCATCACCGGAACCACTGCTTCCTGCCTGCTTTCAGCTCCTTTATGTAGATTTGCGGAAAGGTGACAAAATCACAACCGTGCTCATATACAAACACTGATATGAGACAATGGGACATGGCATAATCTTAGATCATTTTATAAGAACTTCGGATATAATGAAAACGCTGCATTATAATTTGTAACCTCACTGAATGAAACAAAATGGACAAGTAAACTTTTTTTTTGTCAGTATATATAGATTTCTGGAAAATCTAGTCCTTTGAGCAAGCACATATTCTTTAAAATTCCATACTCCTGCAACATAAAAGCAATCATCCAAGTCTTTGACTCAGCTATAGTCATTCACTGCAACACCCACTGCAAAAGCAGATACATCCTCTTATGTGTGAGTAAAAAGATAACACATTGCTTGAGCCGTAGCCCAATACATCACAATGGTGACCTCTCCTGTCACAACCCAAGAAGACTCCTTCATTCATAAAATCACAGTAGAATTACTTGCCTTGACCCAAGTTGTCTTACGTCAAGGGCAATGCACCTTACTGATCACAGGGAACACATTTTTGTATAAAACACTCTAACCCCCTGTGATCTCAGAGTAACTTCAATAATTCTCTTGATGCAAAAACAAGCTACAGACCTAAAATAAACTAGCAACAATTGAAACAGCAACCAACGCTCAGCATGAGTACAGTAATAATCAGAGTGGACAGCAAACATCTTTAAAGCTGTTATTTAAAACAGTATATAAGTATATCTTGCTAACTTAATTCAAATGGTCTACCACTTATCCCCCTCCTCAAAGCCAAACGGAGATGGCAGTGAACGTATCTGAAAAAGTAGACAGCTCTCTCGCACACAACAACAATACTACAGAAATAATCTGCTTAAAAGATGCTGCAGCAATCACTGGTGACTACCTCCACATTTTGGTCAATATAATTGAAGTCTAACATATTCCTGCTAAAGGAAACCTTTGGTTTGGGTTGTCCTCTTAAGAAACATTTATGGGACTTGACTGCTTTTTGTATCACATTTGAGGAGCAGGTTTCTTTGAGATTCCCTCATGGATTGTAGTTGAAGGCAAATTAACGTAAGGTATGAAAACAGTAAGAGAGAAAGAAATAAAGAGAAACAATAAAGAATGTGTAAAAGAACCAAAAATGTGAAGTTAAGCACAAATAATAATAAAATGAGGAATATAGTACCAGCTGAAGTGCATGCTGCGCATGTAGAACATCACATCGATGGTCTTTCACGGTCACCAGGCTCAGCTTGTCCTCCATCTCGCCCAGCCAATTCAGCACCTCTACCTCATCCTCCCCGAAGAGCTGGGCATTCACCAGGGCCTGCTCCAGCAGTTCTCCCTTGCGTCCACAGCGGTCTCTCACCTCGTCATAGCGGGCCAGCAGTGAGGCCAACCTGTCCGTTAGCATAGCGCAGTCTGCTGGGCAACTCATAGAGGACAGAGAGTCACCCAGAGCCAGGGCCTGCAGCACGACTGCCTCGCGGCTGCGCATTTCCTCATCCATGGCCTGAGGGGCAGGGAAGGGACGATGACCAATGAAAAAGCAAAATAATGTAAAATATAACACAAAATAAACCATAAAAGCAAACGTAAAGTGGCAAAAATTAACACATGAAATAAATCAATGATGAGATGGGAGTGCCAGATCAGCATAGATGAGACTGCTTCCCCAGCAGGAGCCAGCTGCACTGGGCCAGAGGGAGACACCGATGCCCTCCCAGCTCAAGTCAAGGTGCTTGATAAATAGGTGAAGAGGACTCAACCACTGATAGCTCGACCAACAGGAGTTTAATGAGTACAAAGCAATTCAGGGTCTCTCTACCACTGGTTCCAAACTAATGTTATTGTTGAATGTCAAGAGTCACTACAGTATTGATTCTTATGTAACATCTTATTTCTTATTGGACATCTAGGAATAGTATTGGTTGCAACCTTGTAATGTGTGGCTTACTTTAAGAGCTCTTATTGGTTTCTCCTTTGAAACAGTTTGCTTTCAATTTTCACTGTCTCCTTGGTTCTTACCTTATGGCGTGCAATTTGCTGCTCGATCTTGGGAGTCTGTGTGCCAATAGGCTCAGAATTCGCCAGCTTTTTCTCTGTGGTTGACAGCCAATCAGAAATAGGTTCAACACTTTCATGAAACTGTTGGGCCAAAACCAGGATGTCATCCAACTGGTTCTTCCTAGACCAGGAAGAAATGGACAGGGAGTTAGATTGGAGGTTGGTGAGGAGCCAGAAATGGAGTCAGAGGGAAGGTTAGGGGATGGAATTAGCTTGGGGGTCAGCAGGGGATTCAATTCCTTTCGGCCAGAAGGGGTCACAGCATGGGGATCAAGAGGGACGTAACAGCTTTAGGATCGGGAAGGATTTGGCTGCATGCTGATTTTTCCTCTTCTGACATGGCTCATGCATTCTGGTGCATCCCAAGAAGGGCTGGACTTGTTGCAATCCATGATATTTATCAGGTGCCTTTAGAGGGACAGTTTAGTGATGTCTAGCACAGCTGACATACATGCCAAACAGTCCTGTTCAATAGAGGTGGCAGACCATTCTGGTCCTCCACGGTCCCCAAGATTCTCTCAGCAGCAGGCTGAGTAGTTGTTGACAGCGAACACTATCAGTGCAGAGCACTCGGCATAGGCGACTGCAATTCCTGAAAGGGAGAGCAGTGCAGGTTCTAGATAGCAAGGTCAATCTGGGACTTAGAGAAGGAAGGAGGTTGGTGCACACTGATGTGAAAGGGACCAGTGCAGGCCCGAGAAAACATGAGATTTCAATATGGATAACTGAGAGGGAAGGGAGGCAGAACAAGTCCCATAAAGAAAAAGGAAGTCAGTTTGAGCCCAAGAGAGGGCGTGATAGGTTTTCTGCCCACCAGCAAATGAACAAGATAGCAGCAGGGCCGGGAAAAGGACCACAATTACTGCTAGACATAAAGAGGGAAGGGGCCAGTGTGAGACCCAGAGACAATGGCTCAAGAAAGGAAGTGAGGTCAAAGAGGGCCCCAGAGAGGGACAGAGGCCTCAGGGAGGAAAGTTAGTTTGAGCTTCCAGCTCTTACCTGGTTGCCGCCTGGCTCAATAGTCTTGCCCACTGTTCTGCAAGGCTATCCAAGTTCTGGTGGATCTTTTTGCAATCTGCGGGTTCAGCCGACTCTGCAATCCGACTTCCTTCTGCCTGAATCATCTCAACTGTGGCTCTCCGGTCATCCAAGAGCCGCTGCAGCAACTACAACACAATGAATATGGGACATGGAGAAAAAAAAGTCACAATAGGGTTGTCTAGCACAAGCACACTGAATAAAGAGTCAGCCATCAACAAACAGAGAAGGGTGACTACCAAAATAACAAGCCATCCACAGCAACAGCCACCAAGACAGCCAGCAATCAGCAGCCATCAACAACTTGCACACAGAACCCATAACACTAATATAATCTTCTCACCAACAAAGAGAATAACCACAAAGCACAAGGAATCCGCAACTCCAACCACGCTAATTCCATTAACATAGAGCTCAACAAAACTATGATACAATTGAGACATTCTTTCAACTAACAGCACTAATGCCTAGCTGAACAAATACAAAACACCAATCAAACACCAATCAACATTTATGTCAACAACCATCACCAAATACCAATACGGGAATTCTGGCAGCATAGCCTCACGGCCATCTAGTGAATCAGGAAATGGTTCATTGGGGACACTGTAACCAACTTCAGAAGAGCATAAGTTATCAGAGACCAGCAACCAGTTAAAGATTCCACAAACTGAGACCAAGATAAGTGGGAGTAACAAATCAGAGAAAAGCACTAAGAATATGGCACAGTTCTACAAAAACCTGTATGACAGTTTTAGAAGAGCAGGATGCACTGTATGGCAGGACTGAGTGGGTCAACAGAGATGCGTGTGGGACTAAGAGTGGAGTGAAAAGACAGGTGGTGATTCTCTCGCTCTCTCTCACAAACACATTTTGAAAGGCCACCTGGCATTGAAGTGCACTGACAGAGCTAAACTAGGCCTACTACCTACTGCATAAGTTTCAGAAGCATGGACAGTGCACAATCAATCACAAGCTGCTCTCCCGCAGCAAGTGTAGCTTCAATCTCACACTGTTTATCTATAGGGGCAGATCATCCAATCATACAATTCTCTAAAGGGTATAGCTTTGATCACACACAATTGAACCCTGTTTGAGACGCAGCTTACGCTGCACTAAAAGTGTTGCAACTTCAATCACATAATGTGGTACAGTGAATGGTGCACAATTAATGGAATGATACTCCTGACAGGACATGCAGCTATAATTACCCACCCTGTTGCCTGAGGCAGTGCAACACCATATCATGCAGAATTAAACGCAGTGAGAGTTGCAGTTTCTATCAAACACCCACATCTGCCTTAAATTATGGGCATCTTCATTTACACATTCCTCTGCCTTCAAGGCGCGAGTGACCTTGTCCACCAATGTGCCATCAAAGGGGTGCACCATTAAACACCCTCTGCCTGTAACGTCTTTTGAGAGGTGTATCATCAACAGAACAATGTTGCATTCTGTGGGAGGTAAGCACGCTTTCTAAAACAAATACTGCGGAGTTAAATGCCACACAGTGGAAGGGAAGCAACTTCAATCACAGTTAGTGCTATGAATTGTAACCCAGCCGGTTATACACTGAGAGAAGTGGGGTGTGCCCCTCTCTGGTGGTGGTAAAACTCCTGTACCACTGATATGGTCTTCATTGAGAGGGACTGTTGCCTTCCCTTGGAGATGGTGAAGCTTCTCTCCTAGGGCTGCTTGCTGCCCTTCCAATAGCATAAATCGTCTTCAGTATTTGCACTCACCTTCTGTTCCTGGATCTGTGCCTTCACCACTTTGTACTCGGCCGATGGAGGCTTCTGATTGGCTATCAGTTCCTCGGTGTCCGTCAGCCAACTCAGTAATGGCTCCAAGGCATCCTGGAATTTCCCACAGTGCAACAGGGCTTCTTGCAATTGCGCAACCCTCTCAGCCACCTGGAAAATCGAAATGGTGTAGTAAAAAGAGCAGATTAAGAAGTGTTTGCACAAACTCGATCCTGAATAAGCCTATCAACTCAATATTGTTTTTGGGCTGTGGGTGAAGATGATAAGGCGTTCTAGCAGCGATTTAAGGAGCTGCTTTGCCAGGGATGCTGTAATTAGGGGATGGAGATACGACTGCTCTTTGGTGAGTGCAAAGTGAATTTGGAGGAACACCACAATTTATTTATTTTTAAACTTGAATTTTACCTTATTGCATAATATGCAGTCATAAATAGAAAGTAAAGAGGAAAAGTGCCATAGTCATGGAAAGGGTGGGTGAGTAAAAAGCAGTTTGAAGAGGATTATGTGTGCTGTATCCTGCTTTCACACCCTGACGATGCGGAGAAAGATCTTCAAATGGCTCCCAAGCAACACTGGAAAAATATGCCCTAGAAATCAGCAAATTGGACTATGGTAACTCCCTTTACACCGGGATCAAGCAACTCTCCAGAAGACTACAAACCATCCAGGACTTGGCAGCCAGACTCATTCACAAAGTCCCACACAAAACTCACACCCCACATCAGGGAGCTCCACTGACTCCTGATACAAAAACATGCTCAATTCAAACTCCTCACACACATTCAAGGCACTGCAAAACATAGGGCACCACCTACCTGAAAAGACGCATCTCCCTTCACCAACCACCCAGACAACTCTGCTCGACTCCTACTCGTACACATCCCATGCATACACGGAACCAGATCCGGAGGACGGGTGTTCTTTTACATCGGTTCTAAAGTGTGAAACAACCTCCAACATCACATAAGAGCCTCTTCCTCCTTTCTTGAATTCCAAAAGAGGCTGGTGACCTGACTTTTTAATTAACCACCCTATCCAAGGTAGGGCTAGGCACACACACCTGCTCTGTGCCAGGATACCTTTGCGGATGATCGTGCACTTTACAGATGCACATAACGTAGTAAACTGCATGGCAACATTGCGAGAAGGCAAGGTGTGGCTGGGGACAGCAGAACGTGCGCGAACAGCATGGTGGGTGAGAGCAAAATTATCAGTGGAGCAGCACGGGGAGTAGTTGTGCAACATGCTAGCATGATGAACGGGGTAGCACTGGTGGATAGAGGACTGCATGTGGGTGGGGGCATTCATGAGCGAGAACAAAATGGTAGGTTAGAGGAAACACAGGTGTGTTGTGGAAGTTTAAGGGGGAGAGGCATGTTGTGGGTGGAGAGTATAGGTAGTGGGGCAGCTGAGGGGTTGGATGAAGCATGATGGGGTGCAAGCTGGTGGATGTGCAGCAGTGACTGAGGGACAGCGGGAACCATGTGGCTGGAGGGCATTTATTGTTCCTTAGCATTGAGGGTGGGGTGCAGTGTAGCTGAAGGACACTGTTGGGGGCAGGATAGAAGGGTCATGAAGCAACATGGTTGGGGATACATCATATTTGCTGGGCTAAAGCATGAATGGTGCAAGCAGCCGGGAGGGCTGGATGGAGAGACAGTATTAGGGAGGGAGGGGGGGGAACTGCAGAGAGGGAGAAACCATAGTGGACAGTATGATGGGTTGGACTTGTGGTAGACAGAATGAGAAGAGTGGTGGCTGGGGGCAGATAAGTGCATAAAGTCATTGGGGCTGGATGAATAGACAGCATGGTGGGCAGCATACTGGGTGACTGCAGCATAGTGGGTCCGTTGTAGTGGGTAAGCAGCCTGGTAGGAGGGGGCAGTGCAGCTACAGGGACAACCTGGTGGGGGGAGTGGTGCACTGTGATGGAAGAGGGGCATCCTATTCAGACACAATAGGGCAACACAATCATTACACTGACCAGACCCACCCACCGCTACACAGATTCGTCAGCGGATACCCCAGACAGGCTTTCCTAGGTTGCCTAAAGCACTTAGAGAAACAAATGGTAAAAAACACAAAGGCACAGGTAGGAGAGAGGGCCTCTTTAATGTCCTCGCTTTTTTCTGAAAATATCAGTAATATTTGACCCTTAAAAAATTCTGTGCAAATGTTGATAAGCTAGCCTGGTGGGAGGAAGTGGGATAATCATAGCAGGTGGGTGAGAGGGTAGCCAACATCTTAATGAATGGGGGCTAACTTGCACACCATGTGGGCACTCTGATGTGCTGAAAGCATGAGTGGGCTAGTGGGAAGTGTAGTATGGGGCGTTCGAGGAATAGGAGGGGAGTGTTTTTGCTGTGGCTGGGTGAGGAGAAGGAGGTGTTGGCAGACCACGGGATCTGAGACTTTGGACGTTCACTTGCTCAGAATATCTTTCCTCCTGTGGATTTGTGTCAGATTCAAGCTGTAAGTGTCAGATGGTCCTCTGCTCCCGCTACATGCCGCCCACTCTCTCTTAACTCGTGGATGCCGAGAAATCGTAGCTTTTCCCTCCTACGAGAAGTCTGTGCAGTGACATCCCAGCAAATCAGACAAAGAGCTTCACTTCATATTCCTATTATCTGACTCTCTGCCAGCCAAAGAGCCCCCTCACCTATTAGCCACCCCTAGTAACAATCCTTAACACAAGTACAGCTCCAAGGAGAACTGTCTCTTTATTCATTGACACTCCCCTTCCCCCAAAACCATGTACTGGAAACATATTTTCTGCTTGTTGTCAGTGCAGCTCCAAGCATCACTAGGCCATTAAACATTGACTCACCGGCACAGCATCTTGGAGTCTCAGTCCCACCTCACTACCAGATCAGCAATGGAGAACCGAACATCACCCTTACAGCCATGTTCTCACATGCCCTCCAATCTGCGTTAACCTTATTTCCCTGTGATGTCAGACGCATTTTTTGCATTCAACCCTGTCAGCACCATTGCACCGTACACTGTTCGAGATCTGGTCTTTGGCCAACATGTCGAGAGCACTTCGCAGGGACCTAGCATTCCTATTACTTGTTGGCAAGGGGTCAGCATCTTTATATTCAGTACTCTGCCCTAATCATTGGAGAGCCTTAAGATTCAGGCTCAATATTTTGTTATCCTGCTATCTGTCTCTAGGACAGACAAAGTGTAGAAATAGGAAAACTTGATATTGCACCTGCATCTACTGCAGGCAGGTTGCAAAGAGATAGGGATCGAGAAATACCCTCATTCACACGTCAGAAAGTTGCACCACAGCTCATTTTTACTTGGAAAGTAAGTGGTCCAACTGTGCTTGTTGACACTGCCTGTGTAGACCTACGACTTGGATTCTAGGATGAACCTCAGTCAAAGGTCTGAATGTGTTTTGTGACCTCACACTTGTTTGCTGAAGAGCGACTGCGATCATTCCATGGTGACAAATGCTGCCCATTCCCCACACCCTCCATAAATGCCTTCTTGACTTGGAAACCTGATTTGAAAACACTTCATGGTTTGCCCTTATGGAACCGGGGGCAGGGCCATCAAAAAGTCTTTCACATTGCAATGGTTATAATGAGATTCTCCCATCTCGTTCCTGTAACGGAAAGCCCGATTTGGCCTTAGTTTTCCAAATACATCTGAAAATGGAGCCTGTAAAGTCTCCATGGTTTGAAGGGATGGAAACAAGGGGGTATGCAGAGACATGTATTCAAAAGGAGAATGCAAAGAAATGGCTGAGGCAACTCTATAACCCAGTGACTGTGGAACGAGAGGGACTCCTGTCACAGAAATGACTTGCAGCAGTTCTTAAACTTTCGACTTCAGTTGACCTCCAATGATTGCCTACTGGAACCGGGGACTTGAGTCCAAACAATATATTCCATTTGAACTTCAATACGATGCACAAAAATACAAAAGCAACCATACATCAAACATATGGAAACACTATGCATATTTTATTTAATTCAGAGGAGATAACGGTATAAACAATAATTGAAAATGTAATGTGAAAGTCAAATCTTTTCTTAATTTGGTTTTATTTGTAAAATAAACTGTGCCTTTAGCACCAAAGATTCTTCTTGTTTAGGACATTCAACTTCTGAGGGGAGGACCTGTTGCATGTAACAGAGTGTGATCCCCTCTGACACCCTTATGCAAAACTTCTCTTCTTGCTCAAATTATACCCTGCTTCCCTGGAACCCTCTGCCTTCACGTCAAAATGTTCCCCTATATGTTCACACTCAACCCCACTAGAGGGATGAAGGTATCATCTTGTTCAATGCAGAGAGCTTCCCTTTTGGGGACAAATGTTTCTACATTCCCAGCGTGTTTTCTATCATTCCCATGTCCCTCCACCTTCTTGCTCTGCATATTTTCCCTTATCTGAGCCCAGTTTTGCTTCCCCGTATTCTGATACTTCCCTAGAATTATCTCTGCACGGTCTTGCACAGCATGTTTGAAATTACTGGGGCAACAGTGTCCTACTGCTCAATCTGCCTTCCCCTGCAAGGCCCCACACAGTCGTACTCATCGCTTCTTCTCAGTGTGTTTCCCGCCTTCACCATACCTTCTTGCTCAGCGTGTTCCACCTTATGCTCAGCTCGTCGGTGTCATGTTCAAGCCCATGCACATCACTGCTCTTCTCTGCACTCTGGATCAGGCCTTGACCAAGCCCGTTCACTTGTTGCAGGCGGCTCTGGAGAGGTTCAACCCGCTCTTTCTGGAAGGCCTAAAAGTAGTAAAAATGCATGAGTGTTACAAGGAGGAAAGCATGAAAAGGGCAAAAAATTCAAGAACACGATTCTCTGGGGCTCACCAGGGTGCAGCAAAAAGCACTTATCTTCATGTACCCAATCGAGAAAATGCCCTCCATTTTGGGCAGATGGGAGCCCTTGCACGTCCAGCATAACCAGTGGTGCCTCTTCAGACAGTGGCACATCAAATGACGGCTGAACCCTGTGCACCCCAATGCACACGGAAACCTGTCTGAAGACAGTGTACAAACATTCTTCTAGCACCACATGCAATGAGGCAGGTGGATGTCCTGATGCAAGACAGAGAGCTGCAACAGCACAGACCCTGCAATTACAGACATCACTCGCACCTCTTGGATAGATAGTAGACGAAGAACTCCTAGCACAGATTGCTGGAACAACAATCACACAATAATGAAAAGCGCATGTACCCCACCCCACGATCGTCAGTGAGAACTACACATCAAGCAGCTAGAACTGCTCTGCTGAGAGAGGCAACCAGAGCCAAACTATCAGGAGAAAAAGCAGAAAAACACACTTTCAGCACATGGGGAACCACACTTCTCGGACAAACAGCAGGAACCACACTCCTAGTAAAGACAGTATCAACCGCAATCCTAGGAACTGGAACTGAAATCCCACGGCAGACATTAGGAGCTGCACTCCCAGGACAGACTGCAGGAACCGCACTCCCAAGATAGAAAGCAGAAAGTCCACTTCCTTAACAAATTACTCCATACTCCCAGGACAGATAGTAGAAACTGCACTGCCTGGACAGCTGATAGACCATGCCATCCCACGTTACGACTCTGGAATCCTACAACAGTTTGACAACTCTGCTATCCTACAGCAGTCAGCAAAAGCGTACTACGAGGACAGAGAGCAGGGACGCACTGACAGATCAGACAAAGGTCCAGAACTCTCAGAAGATCAGCCAGTACCAATAGTCATAGAACTTGCCCCTAGACATACAGGACAGCCATTGTGGAGGACAAAGTGATTCCATATTTCTTGGGCACGAATGGCGAGTCCAATACTCTCACAGCAAACAACAGACCCTTACACTCCCAGGACTGTCAACAAATGCCACACTCCTAGAACAATCTGCACATACATACTTCAAGGACTGAATCCGAGCCCAAAACTCCCAGAAACGATGGTGAACTTCGCACTCTCAGAACAGACTGTGGAGCTCACAATACAAGACAGGCCCGGTGCTCCCAATAAAGATGAATGTCCCAATACTTGCAGTGATAAGCTACAAATACTGGCAGCGAATAACGCTAATTTGTCAACCAGGTCAACAAAGCTCGTTGAAATATGCAGTAAAAACATTCTGGGACCTAGCGTCTTGCCCTTGGCATCCTTCACCGGTACCCACCCCATCGTATCGTATCAGAGGAAGGATGTTGACGGAGGCTGGTGTTCCTGTCCCTGTATCCTGTGTCTGCTCTGGTTTCCCCAGCCTGACCCCATGAAGGGATTTCACTAAGCACGCTGTATGCACCTTGTATAAGATGGAGCAGCTCACATCCAGCATGAGAATGGTCTTCTGTGGAGAGATCATTCTGGGTCACCATTTTGTTAAAAGATGCCTAACAAATACCCTGCCCTCCAGGACCGCTAATGCCAACAACTGAGTGAAAGAGAAATAGTCAGTAGATTCTGAAAATAAACTACTGATGGAGCTGCAGAGAACGTCGAGACACAGTAAGAAACTGTGTGAAGAACCAGACACAGTGAGATGCAGACTTAAGAATCAACAGAGAGTTAAAAGATCATACTGACAACCAACTGATGGTACCACAGTCAGTCAGCAGATACCAGGGACAGCCAACTGATGGAACCTGTCAGCCAGCAGACACCAAGGACAACTAGGAAATCCAGCCAAATAAAGGGGTCTCAGACAGCCAGCAGATGATCTCAGGGACAACCAACTGATGGAGACTTTCAGCCAGCTTATACCACAGACAATCACCCAAATGAAGGAGCAACAGACAGCCAGCAGCTGTCAGAAACTACCACCTGAATGAAGGGGCCACAGACAGCTAGCAGATACTGAGGAAAAACTAACTGATGCAGCCAGTCAGCAAATACCAGAGACATCCATCTGAATGCAAGAACCATGGACAGCGTGCGCATACCAGAGACAAGCAACTGGTGGAGCCACAATCAGCCACTAGATAAAAGGTATAAACACGCCAAATGAGGAGCCACAAGCAACCAGGGATGACCAACTGATGGAACCAGTGAGACAGGCGAAAGAAGGAGCCACGGATAGCTGGGAAATTCCTGGGACAGCCGAATGACGGCACCACAGTCAGCGAGCAGACACCAGGGGAAACCAGCTGAATGAAGGAGCAACATATATGATAGGGGATATCAGGAACAACTAACTTAAGGAGCCACAGCTAGAAAGTAGATACCAGGGTCAACCAGTAAAAAGATGGAGGCACATACAACCAACATATACCAGGGACAATCAACTGATGGAGCCAGCCAGCCAACAGATAGATGGACAACCAGCAGAATGAAGACACCACAGACTGCCAGCAAATACCAAGGACACCAACTGATGGCACCACAGTCAACCAGCAGATACCAGGAGAAACCTGCCAAATGAAAGGGTCATAAATAGCCAGGAGATATTAAGACCAACCAACTTGAGGAGAAACAGCTAGCAGATACCAGGGACAACCAGATGAATGAAGTAGCCACAGACGGCCAGCTGATACCAGGCACAAGCAACTGATGGAGCCAGGTAGTCAGCAAATACCAGAAACAATCAGCTATATGAACAGGCCATGGATAGCTAGGTCGTCAGCAGGTACAAATTACGTCTAAGTCAATGAATTGCAGACAGTAAAACAGGTACCATTAGAAACACACTGAACAAGTGGTGAAGCCATTGAGTAGTATGATAAACCATCTAAAGGAACAACATACACAGGTAACTGGCATAGCGGTATTCAAAGATGGGGCTGCCTACAGTCACCAGGTACTGCAGCAATTGAAAGTGAAACACAGATATTGCTGTGAAAGAGTGATACCCGATGTGCGCATGTAAAAGGGATAGGACTGAAGGTCCCTCAACTGGTGAGGAGGTACAAGGGCAACAGAGAGAGAAGCCACCTATCAACAGTGAAAAACTAACAAAAGGAGCAAGAGAAAATGAGCTAGGGCTTGGGTTACTCAGGATGGGACCCTCAAATATTGCAGAGAATGTCATTTAGACCCTCTACAGCAGGGGTGTCTAACGTTTATTCTGGAGGGCTGGTTCTGCTCCAGTTTTGAGGACAGGATAAATTTACAAATAATGCATCTAAATGGAACTTACATAGTGGGGTGAATGAACATTTTGCATGGATCTGGCCCTTCTGGATCTGCTTTCACCCCTCGGCTCTATGGACTGAATATGGAACGTAGTCAGAAACTCCACATGAAATGGGGATCATAACGAACCTCTATGAACTATGTGCCTACCATCGATCCATATCATGTACCGTTATTGACGCACCACCTGTATAAATGTATTTGAGTGTACTAACCATTGTTACCTGTACTAGGCTGCGGCACTATGTTGGGCCTGCCAATATCGGATTGCTCTGGTGCCAACATATGCATAGAATGTGATTGATACAGCTCGACTAGCCGTTGCTCCTCCTTCCCTTCTCTTCTTCTTTTTTTCCTTTCTCCTTCTTTTTCCTGTCCTTTCTTCTTCTATTATTGATCACTGGGGTTAGTCTCATGCTACCCATATATGCGCAATACCCTCACTTTATGACTATATAGGTATAACTTTGCCGTGATATTTTATGCTAACCCTGCTACAGGATTTCTGTCTGACCTTGTGAAAATAATAAAAATGTAATACAAAAAAAAGAAAAGAAATGGGGTTCAACCGAAGATCTCTTATAAATCAAGCAAGGTGTGCTCTCCATGTTACACATAGTCGGAGCGAAGACAAAGACCCGCGGGGGAAAGGAAACATTCCAATATCACAAGGGTATGAACAATGCTGATCTGTGTGCAGAACACTGAGCATCTCCCATCGGCCCCCTCTCCGAGTCCCCTGAGCCCAAAAAAACACATGTAAACACCTTCTCAAGTTCAGCTTCTCATCATACTGCACAATGTCTCTACAGGAACTATGACCAATCACAACTGAGGCTGCAAGCCACAATAGCCCCACAATAATCAGTGAGGCACAGCTCAACATACCACACATCAAATGTCTTATTTTAGAAATTCAGCTGCAACTATAAAATATAATTCAATTATTTGCAGGACAATCAGATGAGGGATACTCCTGAACAATATACAGCAGCTAGCACCATCAGCAGGTTTTGAAACAAAACTATACAAATCCAGAAGGAACAGGATAAAAATGCAGCTACATACAAACCACTATTCATGGTCCATCTGCTCACCAATGTCTTCGTTATAATTAAGAATGTAATAGCAATCCTCGTAGAGCATTGCTGGGCTACTAAATTCCATTTTCCATCTAAGCATATCAGACAGAAAATATTTTATGTTGATGATTTTAACATTCACTAGGGAATAGAAGTGACAGAGCTAGTGAATGTTTTGCCGTCACCTGGGATACACAAGACGCTGTCAATGTTGCATGGCTAGAGACCAAAAGATTGCAGTGCATGCAGCTACCTCGTAGATATGTCTCAGGACA
Source organism: Triturus cristatus (assembly GCF_964204655.1). Taxonomy (NCBI): domain Eukaryota; kingdom Metazoa; phylum Chordata; class Amphibia; order Caudata; family Salamandridae; genus Triturus; species Triturus cristatus. Next base: position 581,869,107 of record NC_140584.1, read on the forward strand.
GGAGGGGAGGGTCGTGCTATTGATTTCTCCATTGTCTGGCCTAGAGCTCAACCATGCTCTCTCATGGAACTTCCAGGAGTTTTTCTTCCCTGCCTGCCCAGAATCTTTCGATAGTTGACACAGGATATGTTCCAGTTTGATAGGGTCCTAAGTGGTCTTTAGGGTGTTTCAAAGGCCTGCTCAGAGTCTTCCCAGGATTCCCAATGAGCTGCTCTCTGGAAGTTGCCAAGAGTCTCCCCACAATTTTTCTTTGGGACCAACATGAGAATATCATGCCTGAGACCATTCTCATGGATGTACAAGTTGAACAGTATGATTGATTTCGCTTTAAGGAATGCATGTGATGTTTTACCGTTGTCGTACTCCTGTGCAGACTAAACAGAGCCCTGAGCATGTTAAATAAGACACTCATTTACAAGAAGCTACGATCCTAAAAAGAAATAGATCGAATGTACAACCCCGCACCAATGCCACATGGCACACAACAAGCACCGGAGGCTCACAACCGAGGAGACCACAAACAAAAACAAGGGTTCTTTTTGCTAATGCTAGCACCCAAAGAACTCTTTAAGCGATACAAGGAATTATAACTGGGAACCATAACAATATCATCGACTGCTGGGCTGACAATCATCTTGGCACTGGAGTTGAAATTGTTACATAATTGTGTGATTCAGTCATACAAAAACTCATTACACTATCCATTCTTTTGAGACTGACTTTGTTGTTCGAAGACAGAAAGAAAGAAATATGGACTGTAACCAGACAAAAAAATGCCTTTATAGTGGACAATGTTATTCCTTACTTACTACACAATCATCAAGGGAAACTACCTGTCAGTCGAACATGGCCGCATTTTTTTTTTGCCAACCTTTTGATAAACGCTGTATCCTGACAAGTCTAGTGGGAACATAAGTCATGGTTTTTATAAAATTATCATTTACATTTTTTCTTGTGTGTTGAAATGTCAAATCAATTGGAGACTTGCGTACTGCCAGAAATATTCCATGATAAAATCCTGCTGTGATGGCAGCGGGTTACAGCAAGAAAGAGCTGCTCATGCCCATGAGTCACCTTGGTCTTCAACATCATTACCTATCGAGACAATGGTGGTGTCACGTGTTTCAGAAACTTTAGTTGAAAAGGAATGGTGAGGATTCCTATTTACTGTAGTAGTGCAATGGATGTACACCTGCAGCACTATGCATAACCCTAAGACATGGCAGAGGGGTGCAACCTGGCATGCAGAAGAGCTGATAAATAGAGAGGGCAACCAGGACAACGTGAGCCAAGTGCAGAATATGAGGAGCAGGTCCCAGAATGAAGGGCTAAGAAAAACCTACCAATAGTCACTTCAGGAGCAGGAATTTTATGTAAGGATGTATGATGTTGGCGACCAAGATCTGAACTCATGTATGGCTGCTGAGGATGCATGAATTGTTGTCATGGATTAAGGAAGGACAGCCTAGTGTGTGAATAGGTATGGGTTACTTGAGAAATCTAAGCAGAGAGAACAAGCAAAGTCTCAAAGAAGGATGACTATGACATAGGACAGACTGCCTATAATGCATAGAGCTATGCGTCTAATTGAGTTCATTTGATAAACAGTCAAAATGACAGTCTAGCCAGGTTTGGAACTTTAGGGGTAATGCAGAGATGTGATGGGGATTATTATAACTGAGCAGGTGACTGCAGAAAGTGTGCAGGTGAACACTAATAGTTCTGACTAGGTTGTAGCAGCGGTACAGGGATGTTGGTTCGTTTTTCGGGGAGGTGTTTTTCGTCTACCAGATGGCACTGCCTGAGTAATCACAATTTCTGTATTATCACAAAGAATCTTGTTTTCATGCCAGTATTTTAGGTCTCACCTATTCGCAAGAATTTTGTGAAGGACTATATTTTAGGACTAGGACTTAGTACCACAATGGTGTAAATCTAAACACGGTATTCAAGTAGTAATTAGTCTGGGTTCTATTGCAAAATCTGGGAAAGGTAAATTTCCATAACTTCTTTTAACATAAACCGCTGCCAAAGCTAATACTATCCTAAAGCACTACGTTCCAGCATTTTGCTGCACAAGCGGAAAAGAATTTAACATAAGCACAGAAATGCTGGGGAGCCAGAAGGATGCTGGAGTGAACACTAAAGCTTCCTACTTGAAATGCTCATCTTAAGCCTGTTCTTCAAGAGTGAGGGGTATGCAGGTATGCCCATAAATTACCTTGGGAAGTACAAATGAATATTAAGTTGCCCGCGGTTGAACGCAACCTTTTTAAGATTGCTGCTGTATGCACTCTTTTCTCAGGGATGTTTGAAACTAATCAGGCCACTGTGTTCAATAGAGCCTGAGGAACCCAGCTAGGCCACAATGAAGAGAACTTAAAACAATCTACTTGGATAAGAGAAAACTGCACAGTAAGCCAAGGTTAAAGGACAGAGTTACATCAGAGTACGAGGTAGTAGTTGGTGGGCATGATCTATTCGTGTGAGCGTATATATGTGTGGGTGGATATATATATATATATTTACATACACGTATATATACAATCAAGGCCGCAGGTCGGCGACAAACGCGTTATGTGGACCATTCTTGGCTTGTAAATAAACTCTGGATTTCACCTGCTGCTGTGGTCTGTGCCCGTGTGTTCCTTGCTGGTTGCAGTCACTACGGGACTTTATGTTGATATATATACACATGTATATACGTGTGTGTGTGTGTGTGTGTGTATATATATATATATATTCACTTAAAAAACCATAGGTTTCACACATGTTATAGTTAGCTGGACATTTCACTCGTGAAAAACCATTGAAATTCCCCCGTTATAGTTAGTGCAGGCATCTATAACTCACGCGACCGCAATCCTCTGCTGATGACGTCAGATATTACATCACTGTATTTAGACACTTATTTACCCATGTCTTCTTCCATTAATTTTTAGCTATACAATGTATATTACAAATATTTTTTTTTCAGAAAGACACATATGTCATCAGTGATGTAATATCTGACGTCATCAGCAGAGGATTGCGGTCGCGTGAGTTATAGTTGCCTGCACTAACTATAACGGGGGAATTTCAATGGTTTTTCACGAGTGAAATGTCCAGCTAACTATAACATGTGTGAAACCTATGGTTTTTTCAGTGAATTTGTACGGTTTTTTAAATGCTACGTTATGTATTTTTTTTTTTTTAAGGTTTTTCACCGTGCGCGTACCGTACTCCGCGATTTTTCGCAAAAAATTTAAGGAAATTTTGGCCCTTGGGGGTCCTTCTGGGACCCCCTGACAAAGGCTAGGGGGTCAGGAACTGTCCACCCTGCCCCCTTTTCACGTTCTCCACCTTTGTTTTTCACCCCCTCAGACTGCGAGAGACAAAATGGCGGCCGACACTTCCTGGTTTCGACCGATTCGAATGTTTACTAAGATCTAACAACCAATCAGAATCGCGCTCGCGCACGGCAGCGTGCGCGTACGGTAAGTTTTACCGTACGCGCACGGTGCGCGCTTATAGATATATATATGCTTTTAAATGCTATTTTCTCAGGAACTACTGAACAGATTTACACCAGACCTGCAAAAGGCACATCCCTGACCTGAGGACTACCTCTCTGCCAAATTTCAAGTAATTCTGTTCAGCCGTTCGGGCTGTAGCTTGGACTAAAGGTCCTATGGAAAAATGCATGGGGAAAACGCGTTTTGGGACCCCCCCCTTTTTCTCAGCCCCCGCTTGACGAATCCCCCCGAGACTTTCAGGGAAGGAGCGGAGCGCCCCACCTATTTTGAAAATTTCGCGAGGATTCGTCAATCGGCGCCAAAGTTATTCCAAATAGAATGTTGCGGATTTCCTATGGAAACACGATCCTAACTATAACTATCTACTGGCGACCTCCAGTAGATAATATTATATATATATATATATATATATATATATATATATATATATATATATATATATATATATATATATATATATATTTCACTGAAAAAACCATAGGTTTCACACATGTTATAGTTAGCGGAAATTTTACTGATAAAAAACCAATGAAATTCCCCCGTTATAGTTAGTGCAAGCAACTATAACTCACGCGACCGCAATCCTCTGCTGATGCTAATACTGTATTTAGACACTTATTTGCCCATGTCTTCTTCCATACATTTTTAGCTATACATATATTACAAATATTTTTTTTTCATAAAGACACATATGTCATCAGCAGAAGATTGCGGTCGCGTGAGTTATAGTTGCCTGCACTAACTATAACGGGGGAATTTCATTGGTTTTTTATCAGTAAAATTTCCGCTAACTATAACATGTGTGAAACCTATGGTTTTTTCAGTGAATTTGCAAGGTTTTTTAAATGCTAATTCCTAACTATAACGTGTGTGAAACCTATGGTTTTTTCAGTGAATTTGTACGTTTTTTTAAATGCTAAGTTACTTTACGCCATTCGTGGCGTGCGCGCCCACTTAACGCAGTTCGTTCCGTGCGCGCACGGTGCGCTTCGCGCACCGTGCGCGCACAGTGAGCACGCGGTGCGCTTCGCGCACCCACTTTACGCAGTTAGTGCCGTGCACGCACGGTGGGCACGCGGTGCGATGACAAAGCAAGAAAGCACGTCAACAAATCTGTTTCTGCTTTCCTCCGTGACTATGGTATGGGTGCCATTTACCACAACAACTTGCGTTATGACATGCAAGACATTTATAGAGGAGATGGTGTGCACTTCAATGATGAAGGGAACAGAGTCTTCCTCTTGAACCTTAGACTCTGCATCGGTACTTACTTGTAGGTACCACTAAAAAATCATTTCATAAACACAACGGCTCTTTTTAGAGCCCCCTAATATCTAAACACTTAAATCTGATTTTCATTTTTTTTTTTTTTTTCTACCGTACGCTTACCGTAAGCTTACCGTACGCGTACCCCGTGATTTTTTTTAAAATCAATAAATGTTTTCTTTGTACTTTACAGTCCTTCTTTGACCCCCTCACAAATGTAAGGGGGTCTGTAACTCTCCTCATTGCCCCCTTTTCTTGTTTTCACTCTTTTTTTTCTGAGTGAAATACACAAAATGGCGGCCGCCGCTTCCTGGTTTCGGCCGATTCGAATGTTTACTAAGATCTAAGAGCCAATCAATCAGAATCGCGCTCGCGCACGCCACCGTACGCTTACGGTAAGCGTACGGTAAGCGTACGGTAAGCGTACGGTAAGCGGGCTCAGATATATATATTGATTTAAAGGCTATTTTCTCAGAATCTACTGAACAGATTTACACCAAACCTACAAAAGGCACTTCCTTGACCTAGGGACTACCTCTCTGCCAAATTTCGAGTAATTCTGTTCAGCCGTTCGGGCTGTAGCTCGTTCTAAAGGTCCTATGGAAAAATGCATGGGGAAAACGCGTTTTGGGACCCCCCTTTTATCTCAGCCCCCGCTTGACGGATCCCCCCGAGACTTTCAGGGTAGGAGCGGAGCGCCCCACCTATTTTGAGAAATTCGCGAGGATTCATCGACCGGCGCCAAAGTTATTCAAAATAGAATGTTGAGGTTTTCCTATGGAAAAGGGGTCCTAACTATAACTACCTACTGGCGACCGCCAGTAGGTAATATATATATATATATATATATATATATATATATATATATATATATATATAATATCCCCTCAATCCACCAAGAATTGTGGGTGGGCACCAAATTTCCTTGCTGGCAATAAATTTACTCCATGTGCATAGATGCTGTTATGACGCGTTTCGGACAGTCCTGGCCTTGTTCACATACGTCTTATATAAATATATATTTACACAACCACACGTGACAGAAAAGCGAAAATTGGGTTCTCAGAATATTAGTGCTACATCTATCAGTTTATGCTACGTGGCTGTAATTAATAATCAAGTTTGATATGTATGGGTCTGATAAAGAGCTTCTATCAGTCATTTCAGACTCTAAATCTGCTCACTCGCTGTTTTAACACAGCAACATTTCATTACAAAACGTGTTACACACTGTTGTTACATCATACAGTCCTTCCAGCTCAGGCTGACAGTGCTCCCTGAGAGCCTGTAAAGCGCAAGCCTGCTTGCCTTCTGTGAATGAAAGCAGAAAGCAAAGCTGCAGGAGGGAGAAGGAAGGCAGAGAAGATACTGGGGGTCGGTTAAAGGTGGCAGATAACATGACCCCCCCCCTCCCTTACCCACATGTGAAAATACACGTTATGTACTGCTCCTTTCCCCTCAGCCTAGAAATTATAATCAGTGGAAGATTATTTTGAGTGCCATATAATATAAAGCTACAGATGGGTAAAAAGTGAATTATGGGGATGTTTTCCACCTCTGGGTTCTGAGTGACATCATAGACAAAGCTCTTGTTGTCTATTTGATGCAACGCTGAACCCCTCAGTGAAAAACACCCCCATAATGTACTGTTACCTCTCTATAACTATAACATTCGAATCTGTTGTAATGAGGCTTGCACTACCTTGGCAGAATTACCAGCAGACCACTGCATCCTTCACAACACAGCCAATGAGCTTGCAGTTTACATCCATATAAGTCAATAAAACAGTTCCAGCACTGTTTAGTAATCATTGGTAGGTCAGTTCATATGCTTTTAAATGCTGGAGAGGATACAAGACTAAAGCAGAAACACTTAAGCCCAGTTGCAAATAAACACTTGTCCCAGAGTCCTGCAACTTCTCACAACTACACGACCAGTACAACAAGTTCCAAACTATCAAAGGAACAAAAAAAACAGTCAAAGGAGGCCAAGTCTACATCATCTGTGAACTTTAAACCAGGTTCTTTTGTATAACAAACACTACCTCTGATCAGTGAAACTCTTCCTGTGCTCCTAACAAATATTATCACTGTTACAATTGTGACCACACCAGACAGGAATTCAATAGTGACCCCTGCATGAAGGATTGTGAGTAATAACCATTTCAATGCATCAAGCAGTCTTACAAACAGCAATGTATTAAAAGCTCTATCGAAATGGGCAGTCGGAACAACGCGGGCAGAGCCAATCGTGTTCCAACTATGCAATGCTACCACGCTGCAGTGCGCGGTCAGCTCGGCGTAAGCGGGAAGACACCAGGAAGAGACGGCCCGGTGAGGTTTGTGGGCCTGGGGCCGGGTTGGGAAGGGGGGGTATTGGGGGGGGAGATAGTTTGTATGGGTTGGGGGGGGGGGGGGGTCTGGGTTATTTTCTGGACAGGGGAGTCGGGGTTGTTTTCAGAGCGGGGGCCGGGTAAGTTTTTAAGGCTGGGAACGGAGTCGGGTCATTTTTCAGGGCTGGGTTGGTTAGTTTTCTGGGCGGGTCCTTTTCAGGGCTGGGTGGTCAGGGTCGTTTTCATGGCTGTGGGGTCGTTTTCAAGGCGGGGGGGTCGGGGTCGTTTTCAGGGCTGTAGGAGGGGTTGGGTAGTTTTTAGGGCTGGGGCGGCTTGGGTAGTTTTCAGGGCTGGGCGAGGGTCGGGATAGTTTTTAGGTCTCGCCTGTGCCAGCGCATGCTCTGCAAGACATTTAGTATTGGGGTTTTCAAAGTGCTGCCAGACGCTTTTGCTGGCCTCAAGCATGCGGTTATGCGCGCGTGCACGCGCGCAGCCGCCATCTGCCTCCCTTCCAGCGCGATCACTTTCACACGGCCAATGCTGGTTTACCAAGCATTGGCCGCGCGCGCACACAACTCCTGCTTCGCCCCCTCCCCCACCACATATCGCGTCTTGTGGCTGCTCACGCACGCGCGGCTAATGCTTGTTGCAGGCATGGTTTTCGCTTCCCACCTAACACACGTTTCCTGCCCATACACTTCCCCCTCCCATCTGTGTTTCCTGCTCATCAGGAGCGTTGGGTCGCTTGTTTTCTTTTGGTGATTCGGTAACATTTACACCGATCCTGTAACTGGACATTGCTTAATTATATGTATTTAATGCTATCCGCATATTTTTTATATGGCCTATGCTGGGCAGCTGTGTTTATTGAGCCACATCCCTTATTTGTGTTATTCTTGTTGCAAGGGAGGGGTTATGTTCAAAGCACTGTTCCCTTCACCATACCCCCCCTTCTTTGTTTAGTGCTCATCAGAGCCTTCGGAGGGCCCCTCTTCTGTTTGTGCTCGCCTCCCCCTCCTCCGCTTGTTTTGATCCAGCAACATTTGTTCACCGCATCCTGTAACTGTCCTACAGCCAAATGCCTTTTAAAACAATGCACTTAAATAAACAATTAGCACAAGACTGTTAATAAATTATACGTATTTAATAATACCAGAATATTTTTTTAGAGCCTATGCTGAGGCTCGAAAATGTCCCGAAGACCAATGTCGGCAGCTCTGTTAATGGAGCCACATCCCTAACTTGTGTTATTCTCATTGCAAGGAAGGGTACATGTACATGTTCAATGCACCGCCCGCCCCCCTTCTCCATCCCCCCATCTTTGTTTCCCGCTCCTCAGAGCCTTCGGAGGTCGCCTGTTCTGTTCCGTGACCCCCGCTTGATTAAACACTGGAGTGGCGGGCATGTAGAGCTTCTGTTATGCTCTGCTTTGGGGGCCAACTAATAGAGGGCTTGGTTCACTTCGAAATCAGCATGGCACCCCTGGCGGACGCTCATCAGATCCCAGTATGTGCCTGTCGAAGATGATGGGCATTGTACACATCAGTGCACGTGTGCTGCTGCAGAGCTTCAAGTGTGAATCTGGCACCAGAGATGCACATGAACAAAGCCCTTCACATGCATTTCTCTGGGCCTGCATGTTCCTTAATATCCCTTCAAATGCATGGCGGCGGAGCTGGTTCCTAATTGTTTTGCGTGACTCAGGAACCATACTTGTACAAATTATTTCACATGCATTGCTGTGCAGTGGCATGTATGTGAATCCATGCACATGCATACATTTGAATCTACATTTGTATAATCAGTTCACATGCATTGCTGTGAACTGCATGTGTGTGATTTAGACCACAGATGCATGGCTTTTGACTCACATGTATACAATTCCTTTTTATGAGCGTGTGGCTTTGAATGTGCACTTGTGCAAAGGCTTTCATGGACATAGCTTTCAAGCTACTCAGACGTATCCATGTAACACATGGCTCGAGCGCTGCACCTGATTCCCGGCACACATAGGCTCTGTTGTTGCACTTGTAGGAATCCTTGCGCATGCATGAATCCGTGCACGTTGAGTCTGGAGCCCATGAGTGTGCCTAAACCCTTCCATTATGAATAGGTTGATGCATCAATGGACTTGCAATACCCCCAAACTGTATGTGTACCGATACATTTAGTGCACACAAGACAACAGAGCTGCATTGTCTGAATTGAATAAACACATATGCCTAATGTCCCCGCAGAGGTAAAGCTATCTGCAAATACCAGCTTCTGGAGCACTATCTACGTGTTTATAAGTATGTTTGCACACGCATGCAATATTTTAATAGGAATCGTATTCACATGTACTTATGAGATACCCGCTTACATGCATGCATGAGTATTTTTGCGTTAAAGGGCATGCATTTGTAGGTGTGGTTTCATTTACCTTCGTGCATCTGTGTTTCTTTCCTGAGTTACTGTTTGAACTTTAATCGTGAAGTTGAAAACATCTATGTATCAGCTCTCAGGCTGGGTTTCTGGGTGAATTTAATGGTGTTATTCATAGCATTTTTAGTGAAAGCAAAGCTCGGTTCTGGTATCCGGTGCATGAATAAAGCTCTTTTGTAATGATAAAACACACATCTGACCCACAGACGCTACGTCCCTAAATGAACTGAAGCCCACAGCTCACCTTCACCCTGACCCCCTCAGCTCGGTAATCATCATAAACCCCCCAACTCCCACCACGATCCCCTAATGCACCGTATGGTGCTCACCAGAGTCTTTTCACCTGCCCCTGTCCAGCTAAAATTTGGCTCAGGTTTCGAGTGACATGTGGAGCTGCCTGAGGACTACTTGCCCTGGAGTCACTGTGTTAGGAGTAGCACCGAGTTACCCCCTGCCCCTGGAGTTACTGTTACTGGGGGTATTTGTGACTACTGGATATAGCATAAGGCGCCTAGTGTCAGTTTGGTAAGGTGGGCACTCGGGCAATGTACCAGTTTCTGAGTTATGTGAGATGGGAGTCTCTTCTGGTCCTTCATGATCTCATATATTTATTTATTTATTTTGAACAGGCAGGATCTAAACACTTATAAGGTCCCAAAGGCGAGGCCTATTGGCTATGCCAATGCTTGTTTTAATTATGAGATAGGGTATTAGGCCTAAGGGCTGTGGGATGGGTTGGGGTAGTTTTAGGGACAGCGTGGAGGGTTGGGAGGGGTCGGGTGGTGTTTGTTAAGGGACAGGATTTTAGGCCTCAGGGGGAGGGGAATGAGTATAGTTTTTAGGGTTTAGGGGAGGACAATGTAGCTTTTTAGGGCTCAGGGTGTGTGGGGGATGGGAAGTCTTAAAATAGGGGTTTGGGGTTCGGGTTTTAGGCCTAAGAGCAGTGAAAGGGGTTGGGGTAGTTTTAGGAACACGGTAGAGTGGGAGGGGGTCGGGTATTTGGACCTCAGGCTGGGTTGGGGGGTAGGTATGGTCTTGTACCTTAGGGTAGGGGGAGAGGAGGGTCAAGACCATAGCCATGTATACCTTTACCACTCAAGCCTTTACCACAAAAATAAGTGGTAAAGAAATGTGTGGTTAAGAGACCTTTGTGGTTCTGGCTGCGGGGTAGAGGCATGTGTGGTTTATCCATGAGTGTCTCTATCAGACAATCTATCAGACAACCTATCAAAATGAATTGATCCACTATAAGTAACTAAATAAGCCATAGCATGAAACACCCTCTAGCATCGAGGAAATTACATCAATAAAACGTTTCCTCAACTCAGTTGGAATTTTCATTCAAATATTAATATTGGATAGATTTTGAAAACAAAATGATTTTGTCTACAAACATCAGCTGACCAGTTAAAAAAATATATTCCACACCAACTCGAAAACGGAGACTACCCCATTGCCTTCTCAGACCTCAAAACAAGACACCACCTTAAAGACATCAAACTCTATAAGTTTATAAAAATAAGGGCAGCCTTATCTAAGACGAAACTAAATCCCTTCCAACCCTCAATCTTCCGGTATGTCTCAAACATTAATAAACTAGTGCACCAAGTCACGCAGCTCTACAAACAGTTACGTCCCAAAACCAACAATCTTAATCGAAAAACGATAGCCTTTTGGGACAAACAATCTAACACACCTCTCAACGAACAGGAATGGACTACTCTGTGGTCCTCTACCTCGCGTAATAAGATTACCCCAGTACTGAGACAAACTAAATTTTGGCTGCTTCACAAGGCCTTCTGGACCCCTGCAAGACAACACTCACTAGGGCTCAGGGATGACTCACTCTGGTGGAACTGCAACAAAGAGAAGGGGGACCTTGCACACCTTATCTTCCTTTGCCCAACACTCAAGGGATTCTGGGGGTATATCTTTGACTTCATTAATGTGGTGTTTAAATGCAAACTACCAATGGAATTCTCCACCCTCACCTCAGCATTCATGCGCTTGAACTTGAGAACTCAGCAAGACAAGGACCTAATGGACCTCTTGTTGACAGCGGCAGTGAAAATGGTCCTAAACAACTGGAAGGACGCACATAAAACCAGCTGCAAAGGATGGCTCAATTGGGTCACGCATCTCAGAGGAGCAGACAATCTCGCGCTACAGTTCTCACCATGGAAAGCGTCCTCGAGAGGGTTGTGGGAAGCTCTGGACACTTATCTTGACTCGTATGAACCACCATAGACAGCTGTAAAACAACGAATCAACCCCCGCCCAAGTGTTTGCTCCCTAACTTAACACCGGTGGCCAGGCATCTGGACTAAAAAACTCCGAAAGTTTGACAGTAGCAACGTAATATGTATAGCTGATGCAAATGTTATGTATAGCGCCCGATGTAATGCAGTTTGCATAGTTGATGCCAATGGTAATGTACAGTGACTATATCTCGCTCTTGTCTGTCCTATTCCTCTCCGGCTTCACCACTAATTTGTCTATCCTTTCCTCTTACATCTCTTTCTCTCTCAAAAAACAATCTAAAGGGGCTAGCTATATGTACTCCAATACGTAAACGACTATTACCCAAGCTGGGCTAACCCTGTAACAGTGGCTGTGCTTGTATTCTATGTAAAAGCAAATAAAAATGTATAAAAAAATATATATAGATATATATATATATTCACATTTTAATATACAAACTAATATTTGTTTATGGTAACCAACCAATTTTCTCAAAATATAACCTTTTTTTGAAGAAACAGCCTTTTTGCTTTGAAATACCATTATTCATTGTTAGAGGTTTTGTTCTTCTTGGGGCAAAAGTCCTATGCATGTCTTCGAGACTATGTGCTATCCTGCCCTTGAACATGTTCTGCACAATCCAGTCCTTTTGTTCCCTAGTTAACTTGAAAACCAGTCAAGCACACTGAGGGACTTATGTTTTACTGCAGTAAGACATGAGAGCTGGGCTATGTAGTCCAGATGGAATCCAAAACGCAAGCCACTGTGCAAGGGCGGCTGCTACTCTCTCGACACAACCTATGAGCCTGTCTGTGGTGGAGCATAATTTAGTCAGGGGCTGATTTGTTTATCAACATCTCTAACAAAAGATTTACTACTAGGTCGCTCTGTGTGAAGTCTGTGCTGTCTCCTATGAACCGGGCCTTTGCAATCATGATGTTTAGTAAGTAAATGAATGATGCATGCAGGAATGGGTATGAGTGACCGCAGTCGGTGATTAGTGGAGTACACTGCTCCCACTACTGTGTGCGCTAAGTAAAATGGGAGATGACGTTTGTACGAGGATGCCAAATCCATCCTGGACCTTGAGACCTTCACATACAAACCCCTATCTTCTTCCAAGAGCCTAGTTATTTCTGTGGGTGGGGGAAAAACCCCACCATAACCCTTTGAAGTGTATACGGTTCCCATGCCAGAGTGAAAACTGCCACTCCTTACCCTGCCCCTTGACTGTTCATTGGCCTCCTGTCTGGCGCAAATCCCATTTAATCTGAGTCAGGCTAAACCAGTCTCTGGACGTTCAGCATTGCAACACGACCTGGACATGAGGAGACCCTGCCACCCAGGATAGAAGGAAGCCCATGGAAGTCCTAATGTACTGAACACCGGATTGGCCAGACTTCACCATCAGGGGAAGACAAATACTGGTCAGGGGCCAGGAACCAAGCATGGTGGTATCTGGGTCCGGAAGAGGCTCTGCTGCTTTCAGCCATAAAGAACGTTGAAGCCACTCCTTTCTCTAGAATACTATGCCCGCCTTTGAAGCCGCTCAGTAAACACCAATAAATATAGACTTTGATCTCTGGCATGGGGTCAAAATTATAGTCATAAGTAACCACCAGGAGAAGGCTACAGTTCCCTATCATCATCCCAATAGATACCTTCGCATTGAGTTTGATACTGAAATTCCAGATACTCTGCATACAGGTTCACTTTACTGAGCTTCAGGGGATGCCTCCCCTCCTGGCTTCATAGGTAGAAGAACCTCTTAAGAAAACTCCTGCACCTTCCGCTGCTGCCTTCAAAGAGGACTACAAGGCTCAGTCACTGACAAAGGATGCTCAAGCATTACTGAGCTTCAGGGGATGCCTCCCCTCCTGGCTTCACAGGTAGAACCTCCTCTTAAGAAAACTCCTGCACCTTCCGCTGCTGCCTTCAAAGAGGACTACAAGGCTCAGTCACTGACAAAGGATGCTCAAGCATTACTGAGCTTCAGGGGATGCCTCCCCTCCTGGCTTCACAGGTAGAACCTCCTCTTAAGAAAACTCCTGCACCTTCCGCTGCTGCCTTCAAAGAGGGCTACAAGGCTCAGTCACTGATAAAGGATGCTCAAGCCCTCAGGACATCTTTAGAGATGACACAGGGCTGCAACATAACAAAGAAAAACACTTTAATGTGTATGTGTTGTTTACAGGGAAGACTTTAGCACTGGTGGCGCCCTATGCGACAATGTTTTTGGCGCCCACCCCCCCGACCATCTCCACCACGGATTCCCTCCCTTCCACCCTTTAACAGCCTCCATAAACACTCTCTCTCAGATGCATTTAATTAACTTCATAGCGTCACTCATAAAAGTGAAGGGTGTCAGAGCACTTTACATAGCACACACATTACAGAGAGACAATCAACCATATGTGTGTAAATCAGTGTATGGTAAATGTTACATAAGACAGAGGACAACAAGGGGTGGAGTCACATGTCATCCATACAGGTAGGCAGTATCGTTGAAGAGTACTTGGTCTGGAGAAGCACAAACTCTGAATTTAAAATGTAACACAATGAATTGGGGCTCTCTTTAATAACAAGACCTGATTTATACCAAAATAAATCCTTTTTGCAACATTAGAATAATGAAAGTCCGGGGGAAAAAATCCATATGCTCTAATCTATACTTTGAAGTCTGCATGCAGTTCTTTGATGACAGTTAATAGCTCACTGTAAACCGCAACTAACAAAAGGAAGTCTCTGACAAAAGTAGTAACCCACTGACCTGTTTACATTATATTCACTCTGTGATCTGCCTGGTACATGTTCTTTGCAGCAGGCATATTGACCCTCTGCGCTACCTTACCATGAATCAAAACTTCCATGAGTCAAAACATCTATTAGACAAAACTCTGATCTCGCCAGGAAGAACATTAATCACCGAAGTTTTCTTCACATTTTAATTGTTGCCTGACAATTGGCGGAGGCCAGGAACGCAGCAGCAGGTCTTTTTAAGTACGATTTAAACAAGCAAACAGGCTCCCCCATGCGAAGTCAGCACCCGGTGCGGTGGTACAGGGCGCACCTCCCTAGAGCCGGCTCTGGTTGTTTGACTGTTTCAAGGCAACTTCATCTGCAGTACCCTCCACAATCAACATCTGCAGGCAGTTTTGGATATCACCATGGAACAGCAAACTCTACACTATACCTCCTTCCCATCTGTGAAGGCTTACATCAAGCAGTCTACTTCCAGTGATGCCAGCATATTCTTGCAGGGCGATGTTCCTACACAAAGGCAGGGGAAGAGGTCCCAACCCGCACCTGCACCCACTCCCCCCAATCACCGCTTTCTTTAAGGAAGAGTCATTTTAGGTCAGCCTCCTAGATTAGCGGAGGGTCTCTTCAACAAACCCTCATAGGACATCCCTAGGTGGCTCCAGCAACTTCCATTTCAGGACACTACCATGGGATTGACGCAATGAGGAAGAGCGTTCACAAAGGTCCCAGCTCCCTTACTTTAACCTCCAACCCCCCTCTCACCGTGCCCATAGGAGGGATTCACGGTATACTGAATTCAAGAGCCATACCTGATGTACAACTGCTATCATATATATGCTCCAATATCACGGAGTACAGTATCTAAGCACACCAATCGGAAGCCTTTTTTGAGAGCCACGACACTTGCCAACCATGGCGCTTCGGATCGTCCTTAGACATCAAAAGAAATAACTTCCAAATACCTTCCTTACCTAAACATTGGGAAGGCTTTAAAATCACACAGCTTTAAAATCACTACAGAACTAAACCATATATAAAAGGTACCTCAGTATCCAGATATACTCCATCTGTTGGGATGAGGGTTTGATGTGCATGGTTAAACTCTGCTGCTGTCACGGAAGGGCTCTCCCGGCCACAGGCCGGAATCACATGTTCCTCCAGGTGGACGTCTGCAATCAAAGGCTCCTCCAGAACGGGAACTGCACCCATAGGTTCATCCAAGTGGAGAGACATGGTCACGGGCATCTCAGAAGCAGAAGATACATTCAGAGGACTCTCCTGGATGGGAGCTGCAATCTGAAAACTCCTCACACCTGGAGCTGCAATTGGAGCTAGGCTAGAAGAATGGTCTACATTGGAAGACGAACAAGACGGAAGATCGAGGCTCAGGGGTGCAACGGAAGACGGGACTTTGCTGTATGGATATCCCTCCATATCATATGCCATGATGGAAATGCCCTCCAAGCTGGAACATAAGACTGGCTGTGAATCAGTGTTGTGGGCTATCAAAGTAATTTTATTTACTCCAGAAGGTGTGGCAGGGCATCTTGCTTGGGGGGGCCCTTCCGTGGTGGGTTCAAGTTGGAAGTTGGGAATGGGAGTTGAGCCAAGAGAACCAACTAGACCATTAACTTTAAAGGGACACCTGTCTGTGGTGCTTAATGTGATGGAAGAGTGTTCATCTCTGTGAGTTGTAAGAGGGCCCCACTCTTTTTGGTTTGGTGCGATGGAGAAACTCTCTGTGCTTTCAGCTACGGCGGAAGGCTGCTCTGCTCCTGGCACCAATATAGAAGGCCCATCCAAACTGTGGGCCGCTGTGGGGTGCCTCAGTCCTATTTGAGATGCCATGGGGCATCCAAGAATGCTTTGACCTACCATGGGAGGTCCATCAAGGCTGTAAGCTGCCCCTGAGGGTCCTTCTGTGCTGCGGGGTAATGTGGGAGGTGTCTCTGGTACTTCAGACCACTCTGGATTCTTTTCTCTCGTGATAGGAGTCAGTCTGCTCTGAGATGCCATCAGAGGCCGATCTGTACTGCAGGAGAGCCTGGAGGGCCCGTCTAAGCTTGAAGTTGCCATTAAAGTGGTCTCTGGACTCCATGTTAGCATAGGGGAACCCTCTCCAGACTGGGCTAGCATAGACAGGTTTTCTAGACTCTGTGTTCCCAAGGGATGCACCTCTGGACTCCGAGACGATATCGGAGGCCCATCCAAACTGGGAATGGTGATGAAAAGTCCTTGAGGACTCGGCGGCCCATCCAGAGCTATTGCAGTGCCCAACTGTCCCCCAACGCAGCGTGTAGGTTTTCCAAAGAAAGCCTTCTCTGGAGTAGTGGCTTTTTTAGGCAATTCCTCTGCATATGGTGCTGTGGAGGTCATTTCACTAGGTTTAAAGGCGGATTCTGGTCTGAGTACATGTGACATGGAGGTTTCTTCTAATGTCATTGATACCATGCTAGGGCCCGCAAGGATGGGAGCTTCGAGCGTATGACCCTCCAGACTAGGTACTGTGACTGGCAATGCCTCCAAACTCGGGGATGGGTTGAGTGGCTCGATTCTAACACATTGCTCTAAATTTACTGTCACTGGAGTACCTGTGACTGGATCCAATGGAAATCCTTTCCCTAATTTTAAGGTGAGCATGTCATTTTTGCAATCACGTTTAGCGAACGACTCAAGTATAGGAGGTGGTTTAGTGTTTGGAGGCACAGACTGATGAGGTGCTGTGAAGGGAAAGGAAGCAAGAGAAGTTTCTACACCAACTGGTACAGATATAGAAAGCTTGGTGTCCTCGGGTACATACTTTGGCTCCATATTAGATGGTACAAACAATGATTTTTCTGAGTTCATTGGTACAGTTGAAGGACTTTCTGGTTTTGGTGGTACAGATGAAGGTTTGATTTCTGTAGATATAAAAGAAGATTCTGTGTCCGGTGGAAGAGATGCAGGCTGTTGTGTGTCCACTAATGCAGATTGAAAAGGATATATCTCCGTCGGTGAAAAATGAGAAGGCTCTGTGTCTGGTGGTAAATAAAGTGGTTTTGTTCCTGTTGATACATAAGAAAAAGGCTCTGTGTCTAGTGGTACCACTGCAGGAAGGCCTCTGCCCAGTGGTACAGATGGGGCAGATTCTGTGTCTGTTCCTACCAACAGAGAAATTTCTCTGTCTGAAAGTACAGAATGTTCTGTGCCTGGTGCAACTAAAAGGGGAGTTTCTGTGTCGGGTGGCAATGAAAGGGAAGGTTCCGTGTCTTGTGGTACAGACATGGGACAACTGATTTCCAGTGTTACAGAAGGGAAAGGTTCTCTGTCCAGTGGTGCGGGTGGCTGTGTGTCCAGTGTTAGAGACAGGAAAGGTTCGGTGCCTGGTGGGACCAATGGAGAAGATTCAGCGTTTAGTGGTAAAGATGGAGAATGTTCTGCCTCCTGTGGCTTGGCCACAACAGCTTCTGTCAGGGAGGAGGTGGTGACAGGAGGTTCCAAGAAGGAGGAGGTGGGTGGAGGATTTCCTATCACAAAACATGAAATGGAACGTTCCTTACTATTTGACCATTCAGTGGCCGGTGCGGCATGAGAAATCTGCTCTGTACAATGTTCCACTACGTCATGAGAATGTTCACAGCTGGCTGTGTTACTTGTAGATGCACTTAGCGGTTTCTTGCTGGGAGGTGAAGCATGAAGGGCAGGTAGGTTGGATGGTGGGACACCCAAGGTGTCATCTTTACTTTTAGGTGTCTCAGTGAGAGGCAAGTCTGGAGGGGGGTTAACTTCGATAGTCCATGTATTCAGGACCTTCTCTACCAGAGTCTGAGCTGGACTATGCTGCTCTCCAATAGACCATGTTGGCTGAGCATGCTCTGCAACTGCCCTTGTTGGAGAAGGCTCAAATACAATAGCCTGAGCTGGAGAAGGCTCTAACACAATAGCCTGAGCTGGGCATGGCTGCTCTGCGAAACTTTGAGTTGGAGAAGGATGTTCTGCGATACTCTGTGTTGGTGAAAGTTGCTCTGTGACACACCTCGAAGAATGACTATCTGTGATACCCTGTGTTGGAGAAGAAAGCTCTGTGATATTCTGTGGTGAAGAAGGCTGCTCCTCTGTACTCTGTGTTGGAGAAGGCTGTTCAATACGTTGAACTGGAGAAGGCTGCTCTACGATACTCTGCGTTGAAGAAGGCTGCTCCCCTGTACTCTGTGAAGCAGAAGGCAGCTCCCGGATATTCTGTGCTAAAGAAGGCTTCTCGTCCATACCCTGTGTTGAAGAAGGCTGCTCCTCTGTACTCTGTGCTGGAGAAGGCTGTTCAATACTTTGAACTGGAGAAGGCTGCTCTACGATACTCTGCGTTGAAGAAGGCTGCTCCCCTGTACTCTGTGAAGTAGAAGGCAGCTCCCGGATATTCGGTGCTGGAGAGGGCTGCTCTGCGATAGCCTGTGTTGAAGAAGGCTGCTCCCCTGTACTCTGTGAAGCAGAAGGTAGCTCCAGGATATTCTGTGCTGGAGAAGGCTTCTCTTCGATACCCTGTGTTGAAGAAGGCTGCTCCTCTGTACTCTGTGCTGGAGAAGGCTGTTCAATACTTTGAACTGGAGAAGGCTGCTCTACGATACTCTGGGTTGAAGAAGGCTGCTCCCCTGTACTATGTGAAGCAGAAGGTAGCTCCAGGATATTCTGTGCTGGAGAAGGCTTCTCCTCGATACCCTGTGTTGAAGAAGGCTGCTCCCCTGTACTCTGTGAAGCAGAAGGTAGCTCCAGGATATTCTGTGCTGGAGAGGGCAGCTCTGCGATACCCTGTTTTGAAGAAGGCTGCTCCTCTGTACTCTGTGCTGGAGAAGGCTGTTCAATACTTTGAACTGGAGAAGGCTGCTCTACGATACTCTGCGTTGAAGAAGGCTGCTCCCCTGTACTCTGTGAAGTAGAAGGCAGCTCTCGGATATTCGGTGCTGGAGAGGGCTGCTCTGCGATAGCCTGTGTTGAAGAAGGCTGCTCCCCTGTACTCTGTGAAGCAGAAGGTAGCTCCAGGATATTCTGTGCTGGAGAAGGCTTCTCCTCGATACCCTGTGTTGAAGAAGGCTGCTCCTCTGTACTCTGTGAAGCAGAAGGTAGCTCCAGGATATTCTGTGCTGGAGACGGCTTCTCTTCGATACCCTGTGTTGAAGAAGGCTGCTCCTCTGTACTCTGTGTTGGAGAAGGCTGTTCAATACTTTGAACTGGAGAAGGCTGCTCTACGATACTCTGGGTTGAAGAAGGCTGCTCCCCTGTACTCTGTGAAGCAGAAGGTAGCTCCAGGATATTCTGTGCTGGAGAGGGCAGCTCTGCGATACCCTGTTTTGAAGAAGGCTGCTCCTCTGTACTCTGTGCTGGAGAAGGCTGTTCAATACTTTGAACTGGAGAAGGCTGCTCTACGATACTCTGCGTTGAAGAAGGCTGCTCCCCTGTACTCTGTGAAGTAGAAGGCAGCTCTCGGATATTCGGTGCTGGAGAGGGCTGCTCTGCGATAGCCTGTGTTGAAGAAGGCTGCTCCCCTGTACTCTGTGAAGCAGAAGGTAGCTCCAGGATATTCTGTGCTGGAGAAGGCTTCTCCTCGATACCCTGTGTTGAAGAAGGCTGCTCCTCTGTACTCTGTGAAGCAGAAGGTAGCTCCAGGATATTCTGTGCTGGAGAAGGCTTCTCTTCGATACCCTGTGTTGAAGAAGGCTGCTCCTCTGTACTCTGTGCTGGAGAAGGCTGTTCAATACTTTGAACTGGAGAAGGCTGCTCTACGATACTCTGCGTTGAAGAAGGCTGCTCCCCTGTACTCTGTGAAGCAGAAGGTAGCTCCAGGATATTCTGTGCTGGAGAGGGCAGCTCTGCGATACCCTGTGTTGAAGAAGGCTGCTCCTCTGTACTCTGTGTTGGAGAAGGCTGTTCAATACTTTGAACTGGAGAAGGCTGCCCTACGATACTCTGCGTTGAAGAAGGCTGCTCCCCTGTACTCTGTGAAGCAGAAGGCAGCTCCCGGATATTCTGTGCTGGAGAGGGCAGCTCTGCGATACCCTGTGTTGAAGAAGGCTGCTCCTCTGTACTCTGTGTTGGAGAAGGCTGCTCCCCTGTACTCTGTGAAGCAGAAGGCAGCTCCCGGATATTCTGTGCTGGAGAAGGCTGCTCTGCGATAGCCTGTGTTGGGAAAGACCGGTCTTTTGCCTCAGGCACTATTGTGCTACTCTCTCCAGTGTGCACCTCTTCCACGGAGTGTTTTTCGGTGGTGTCACATGTAGACATGTGTTCCTCTGCAGCCAGTGTTCCAGTAGTCAGAGGACTCTCTGGTATGGCACTAGACACTAGGTTATTACAATTTCTAGAAGGACAAATACTGCTCCCACTAAGGTTTAGCTGACCACATTCTGAGGCACACTCTGCAAAATGGGAGTGATTCGACCCTCCTAAGGCAACATTTTCAGCATCTAAACCAGCTGATGGTTTAGTCCACAATCGATGGCTATCTTGAGTTTTTATTGAAGGCACAATATGTAGAGGAGGACGGAGTCCGTCTTTGCCATGGCCTTGGTATTCCATTATCTCTGTATTCACCTTGGAGACCTGCTCCGAGATGTCCTTTGTTAGAGAAGTACTTTCAGAGCCCACACCTGAGCGAGCCTGGTCTACGGAGGGACCACAGTGTGCAGATCCCAGCTCTGCCACACACCCATCCAACAAGTCTGTCGGGTCGCCGGAGGACCGAACCTTTCGCCAAACCTCATCCTTCCGCTGTTGCACATGGACCGTAGCTTTCCTCTTTTGAAAATTCACACCTGGAGTGAAGACCGGCTCCACTGCATGTTTATGAATTATATCTACTGGCTCAAAGTTCACCGAACTAGCCCGCGGCGTATCTGTGTCATCCTTCAAAAGGTCCATTTTAACACACTTGGTCACTAGGGGTTTGTCAGGTTCTTGTTTACAAAATCCATGCTCATGGAGTACATCTTGCGAGCTAGAGACTCCAAGAGCGTCTGTCTGTAGAGTAAGTGGCCAAGCCAAAGCAGATCCCTCCGGCCAGTCGCCGGTGGGCAACTGGCTCTGATCCGTTAGCGATCTACAATGCTCCTCTTGCACATGTGGCTTAACAGTACGAGGACTTTGATCCACAAGGCCAAAATGCTCCTCTTGAACATCTGGTTGAGTAGTGCCGGGGCTTTCTTGAGATGAGGTGGTTTCCATGATAAGACAGCTGAATGAAACCTGACCTACCAATTCCAGCCCCTGCTGGCTTGCACCTGCCTCCCAATGGCTAGAAGCATCAAAATCTTCCACGTCAGACACAATAGCCGAGTCGGTCACACTGGGCTCCAGAGGAGCGCTACAGGCGTCTATCTCTCCTAGCACTTCTGCAAAGCCAGATGATGCCGCTGTGTGTGAACATTCCTGGCCATCCGCTTCGTTTTCACCTGAGCCACCTTTGTCTTCCTCCAGGCACTGTTTTTCCAACTCCAGGAACATCTGGTCAGAGTCCGCATCCGAGTCCTGCTCACACGGTGCAGCGCCATCGCAGGTGCCGGAAAGAGTGAACACATGGGCGAGACTGTCTGAGAAGGAGCAGTCATACTCTTGATGGGTGTCCTGTGTGAAGGAACTGGAGCAGCTCTTGTCCAGCTCGCAGGGGGCACCCACTTCTCTACCGTCCAACGTTGGGCCTGCAGAAGGGACCCCAGGAGAGCAATCCACCCCACCTTGCCCCCTATGCGAAGCGGGAGGCACTTCCGATTCTTCCGAGATGCCTGCCAAGCAGCAGCTTATCCTCTCTGACAGGCTGTCTTCCTCCCACTCCTCCTCCGCCTCCATCATTATCCTGCGTTCATCCTCCTCGAACCTCAGCTCCGAGAAGGTTTTCTCTCTCAGGTTGGGGGTGATGAGAATGTCTGTGCCTACAACTAGAAGCTCTTCACTCAAACACGGCGACAGCGGGGCCATCTCCAGCAGGCTGTCTTCCAGCACAGCCTCGCAGGTCTCCGGGCGCCCTTCACAGAGGGCCCCTCTGAGGACTCCCTTAAAGGCTCGGGGCCAGGTGGCACTAGGCAGCCGCTGGTCCTCGGGTCGGTAGGTGGTGCCCATCATTGGGTGCTCCTGCTCCAACAGAGGCTGGCAGTCGCCCTCGGCGTACTCGTCCTGGTACCTAGAGCTGTACAAACGCAGGCACTCGTCACTAACTCTCTGAGATGCTTTTGGGACCTCGAGCGCATTAGAGGTTTTTGCCACGTGCTCCAATGTCACAGACTCAGACACGGACTCAGAATGCAGAGCACGCGAGGAGTCTCCAGCCAGTAGGGGGCTGGACTCGCCGCGATCCTGCAAGTAAGGGTTTGACACCCCCACCTCTGAGACTTCAGTCAGTGAAGCCTCCATGCGTTCAGCAAAATCAGGGAAGTTTGGCGGCATGAAGGACTTCCAGGAGCGCCGGTTGAGGTTCTCCTTCCGCTCTGGGATGGGCTTCCGCCTTGGGGGCACAGGGGCAGGCTTGGCGGCATCGCTGCTGAGTTTCAAAGCATCAAATATGAGCCTCTCATCCAGCTTTTTCGCTTCGGGAGCCTTGGGTTCAAAGAGGTTGGCAGCCTCCAGGGTCCCATTGCTTGATAGGGTGCTGCCCTCTGCCCGGTCGATGGTGCCCTTGGAAGGCTGCCCGGCCTTGGGGCCCTGGTCGATCTGCTCATTGATCCGCATGGTGTCGTAGATAGATCTCTGAGGCACGTAGCAATCTTCGATGTAGCCATCCTCGTCGTCACCTTTCCCCAGGCACGTGGGGTTTTGACGCAGACAGTCCGGCCGGCTCAGCGGCTTCCCCATCCTTCCAGGCTTCAGGAAAAACACAACCCTCTTGTATTTGTAGCCACATAAAAGAAGGAAAGCTGCACCCCGAGCTCAGGGGCATCAGCTCTCGCCTGCAATCCAGCCAAGGGGCTCTGTGTCCGGGACAAGACATCCATGCTCCAGGCCCGGCACCCAGGTGGCCAGACAGAGGCAGGGCACGCAGAGCACAAACGGCAACAAAACAAGCGCGAGGGACCAGGACCCACTGGCCCCAGGCACCGATCCTTCATGTATGAGGGGTGCGACTGCTCTGCTGCCCGGGGCAGGGAGGACACATGAAAGCAGCTCTGTGGCAGAGGACCTACGAAAGGGAGAGGTCGGGGAGGGAGGGTCAGCTCAGAACACTGGACCTGGGAAGGGGTAACTCGGGACAGTAGCCAGAGGGAAGGGGTGAAGCCGCCCAGAACACAGGAAGTGCGAAGGGGCCGGAAGTTCGGAACACAGGACTGTGCAGGGGGGTAACCAAAACACAGGAGCTAGGAGCGAAGGCCCCTCAGAATACATGCCCTAGAGAGGGCCAGCTCGGAACTTTTAAGTAGCACGTAGGAGGGGTGGGGCAGCTCTGAACACAGGGCCTGGGTAAGGGGAAGCTCTGAAGCGCAAACCACAGGAAGGGTGTAGACCCTGAGCAGAGAATGAGTGCAGTTGACAGCATCAGAGGCAAAGCAGGAGTACAGAAGACAACAAGGTCTGGCCTGGGACTGAGAGGAGGAGTCAGTCTTCGACTTCAGATGCATCCACTTGTTTAGGGGCTATCCCGGGTGTAAATCATGAAGACGCGGGAGGGCCATGGGGCCGGGGTATCCATGCCCAGTGGGACGGCAGGTCAGCTGCTGGTATGGTTTCCTGTTGGTGCGCCCGGCTGGGGCTGACCCGGTGCAGCTTCTATTTAGATCCGGAGAGACTCCGAGACCCCTCCGGCGCGGACAGCAGCCGATGTAGTAGTTCCTGGGGGGAGGGGTGCAGAAAAACTCTGGTGGGTGCTGACTCGGGGTGCTGCAGGTCCTGTTGGTGTGCACTGCTGCTCTTCAGATGCATGCAGCTCAGCTGTGCTCCTCCGGGGTCCTAGCGCTGCGGCCAGTGCATCCGCCGGGGTGGGGAGGGTGCAGATGCTGCTTTTGTTTCAGGGAGGGCAGGTGGGGGTAGCTACGGAAGCCCCTTCACCGCGCTGCGGCCTCCGGTACTACCGCACAAAGGGTCCGTGTCTGGGGGTGCGGTGTCTGCGGGGAGGGGGCGGCAGCGTCGAACTCCAGGCTCCTCCAGCGGAACAGAGGCGGCTCCAGCTCTGGAGGAAGGAAAGTGCAGCTCAACCGTTAGAGAGGGAGGGGGAGAGGAAGCGAAGGAGAGGATTGGGGGAAAGGGAGGGACAGAAGGGAGGAAGGGGCGGAGAAAAGAGGACGGGGAGTTGGAAAGGAGGGGCCGTCTGGAAAAGAAGAGGTGCGCGCCGGCAAGGAGAGGTGAGATGGAGAAGGAAAGGGGAAAGAAGAGCAGGAAAGAAAGCTGGACAAGAAGATGAGAGACAGACGAGAAGGGAAAAATAAGACAGGCGGGGGGATACAAGGTCAGGTGACGGGAAGGAGCATGGGAGGAGATGCTGACAGAAAGGGGGGGGCTCGAGAAGAATGAGAGGATGAGTACGAGAGAGAGGATGGGTCAAACAGGAGAGAAGCGAAGGGAGTAGGAGTAGGAGAGTTGGAAACTAAGGGGGGAGGAAGAATTGACTTACGAAAGGAGCAGGATGAGGAAAAGAAAGGAAAGCTACGGGGATGAAGACGGGAGAAAGGGACAGAAGAAAACTATATCAAGAACAAGGCGCCTAGACTCTCAAAGCGCTACAGCACCATACAAGTGCCCCTAAGGATGAGAATAGAATAACGGACTAGAACAGAAAGAGAAGTCGAGACGGGGGAGAGAAAATAAGTATTGCGGGGAAGAAGGGAGGAGGGACAGAGAAGAAGGTAGCAGAGAGCAGAAGAATGGAGAAAAGGAGGAGGGACAGAGGGGATAAGAGTGGTAGACGAAGAAAGAACAGGAGGGACAAATAAGAGGTAGAAAGAGAGGGACAAAGAACAAGAGGCAGAAAGAGAGACAAAGAACAAGAGGCAGAAAGAGGGGGCAAGAACAAGAGGCAGAAAGAGGGGGATAAAGGACTTGAGGTAGAAAAAGTAGACAAAGGACAAGAGGCAGAAAGAGGGGGACACGAGGCAGAAAGAGGGGGACAATGAATACGAGGCAGAAAGAGGGGGACAAAGAACAAGAGGCAGAAAGAGGGGGACAAAGAACAAGAGGCAGAAAGAGGGGGACACGAGGCAGAAAGAGGGGGACACGAGGCAGAAAGAGGGGGACACGAGGCAGAAAGAGGGGGACACGAGGCAGAAAGAGGGGGACAAAGAACAAGAGGCAGAAAGAGGGGGACACCGGGTGGAGGGCCGGAGAGTGCGACGGGGAAGGATGACGGCGCTGACAGAGACCGGCAGCAGCGTGGCCGCTGGCCCCGGCACTACCTCAGCTTAGATACTCGTGGCGCGGCCCTGGCCGCGATCATGAGGGAGGGGGTGCAGAGAGACGAGAGAGAAACACAAAGAAGAGGGCGAAAAGCTCTGGGCGAGATGGGTGAGAGGAGGAAATAGAGGAGCAGAGAAGAGGCGAGAGCGCGGCTGCAGGTGAGTAGAGGAGATGGGGAGAAGAGGGCGAGGTGAGAAGAGTGGAGAAACAGAGTGGGGTAGAGGAGAGAATTAAAGGAAGGAAGGTCGGAATGAGCAATGAAAGAGGGGCAGTGGAAAGATGGAAAAGAAGAGGGAGGCCGAGGAGAGACGGGGAGGACAATACGCGGGAAGGGGCGAGGAGTGCAGCAGGGGAAGAAGTTAATACGAGGAGGAACAGGAGGGAAGGATGAGAATAGCATTACGGCAGGAAGACTAGCGGGAGTGGAGCATGTGAGGGATGGGAGATGGATACAGGAGGGTGAGCAGAGGGTAGAGCTGAGGGAAAGGAGGAAGGGGGTGTCTAATGAGGACAGCAAAGGAGCCGAGCGAGAGGACAAGGGAGAGAAGAAGGAAAGGACGGTAAGTGGACGATTCAATTAAGAGGAGGTGGAGATGAAGAATGTATAAGCACGAAGGCAAAGAAAAGGAGGATAAACAGAAAAAAAACCGACGGAGAGGATGAGATACGAGGAGCAGAGGAAAGGGAGGGGAAAAGGAGGAGCAGAGGGAAAGGTAGAATGAGCAGGGGCAGAGGGGAGGTGAAGAGCAGCGAGGGTGGGGGTGCTGCCATATAATTGTTGCATCGTCTGCACGGCGCATGCACTCTGGTACCCCAGAGCCCGCTCCCTCCCAGTGTGCGGTGAGATTTTTAGGATGTGGGGGCTCTGAAGCGACTGGTGACCGTTTCCCTGGTGATTACTACGTGTTACTCTGAAAATAGGGACGGAGGAGGAGAGAGGGGGAGGTGGGAGAGACAGGAAGAGGGTGAAGGCAGGAGAAGAGGGGCAACGAGAGGAGGGAGAGGACAGGGAGATGCAGATAATGGTTAACAGGGGAGAGAGGGATTGAAACTAAGAAAGGGGAAATTAGTAAAGAAAGATGATGAGGCAAGGAAGAACAGAAAATGAGGCAAGGAAGATGAGAAGATGAGGCAAGGAAGAGGAGAAGAGGGGGAAAAGAGGAGGAAAGGACGAAGAGGAGGAAAAGAAGAAGGAGGAAAGGAAGAAGAGAAGAGGGGGAAAAGAAGAGGAGGAAAGGACGAAGAGGAAGAAAAGAAGAGAAGGAGGAAAAGAAGAGAAGGAGGAAAGGAATAAGAGAAGTGGAGGGAATGAAGATATGCGGTACAAAAAGAGGATGCAGAGTGGATGGAAATAGAGGAGTGGAAAATAGGGAGCGTACAGGTGAAATGGGGATGTGGGAGGTGTTGGGGAAGAGGTAGAAGAGATAGGGGAGAAGTGGGAGGATAGTAGTTGAGGAGATGGGTGGAAGAAAAGGAAAAGGGTAGAAGAGGGAAGTGGGCGAGAGTGGAGTGACAGTGAAGAGGAGACTGGAGCGGGAGAGGACGAGGAGGGGTATAGTGCCAAAAGCTGCCCGTGTCACGTCTGCTGAAGAACCGGACAGCTTCCCTCTGCTGATGCCCAGAGCGTGAGAGCGTGCTCGGGGCAGGGAGGCCCAGGGGCTCGGACCCCCTACACACGAGTCATGTGACTATCATGCCGCCGCGAGCTCACTCCATCACAGCGAGTGAAAGCAGAGACAGGAGGGAGTGCCCCTCGGAAGCCCCCCCTGGGAGCCGCGGCGCTTGCACACCCGCCTTCAGGGGCGCAGTATGTCCACCGTGCCCCAAAATAGACAACAGGCGAAGCCTCGACGACCGCAGACGGATGAACACCGACTGGGGCAGGGTCAAACCAAGAACCGAAGTGAAAGCTGCCAGCAACGTGACCGGGAAGAGTCAGACCGAGAAGCACTTTCTCCTCCTCCTCGGAAGGATAGCCTGTACACAGACACCCGCAGGTCTGGAAACCTGACAGGAACTTCCAGAGAAAAAACAGAAGTCAAACTCTGCCTCAGTATTTGGTGGAAATAGATCAATGTCTCCGTCTCACCAGAACAGACAAAACACAGAAACATAAAGAGCACTTCACCGTAAAACACCGAGAAAGGCAATGCACAGCATTCTTATTAAAGTACTTATTTGGGCAGCACTGGTCATTCTGTGAACACTTATCCTTGGGACAACTGATGGAGGGGTTACAGGGAGGAGGAGGGTGGCTAGCACTGTGTGACCCGAGCCTGGCAAGGACGAGAGTAAAAACACAAGCATACCACAGTACCCCCCATCTGGACCCTCAGAGGAGTCCACAGACAAGAGATCGCCGCTGCCGGCCCCGAAGGACCTCTCCAGAGCAGCCGCATGCAACTGCAGACCTACGACATGCGAACACCACTCCACTTCAGCGCTTCTGTAAAAACTCTATCACATTGTAGGACTGATTATGGCTCAGTGTAGGGGCTGCGGCTCAAACTCTGAAGAATTTAGCTATAAAAAGATGATCGCCTTAGAAGGTCCTGTTAACCCCAGGTGGCGAGGAGCGTAAATCAGGCATAGTTCCTCTGGAAAGCAATCTTCCCTGCATTTGTATATGCCACCCCTTGATAATATATATGACTTGGTTCACACGACCGTGCAATTAAAGTTTCCTGTAGTTAGGAGTATTTTTAAATGCACCAATATGAATACATTGCACGAGGCTGTGGTGGAGGCTCAGTTTGGCTCAGCAGAGGCTGTGGTAGATGTTCCGTAGCTGGCCCACGAGGCCTTAAATCTCGGAACTGTAGGTTATTTTACTCCAAGCCCTCAGGCTGGTGTGCTGCCCCAGCCGCTCCATTTTGCCATCAACTGCTTGCTTTGATCCAGCTGCCTGAAGCCGTCTCCTGCCCGGTCTGCTGGAGCAGCGCTGAGGGACCCCCCCCATCATGTGCTCAGGCGCTGTCCTTACTGTGCGGGCAGGGCTGAGAATCTCTCCCTAGGGCATCTGAAAGATAGCGTCTACTATCTGAGCATTGCCAACTCTTCTTCAGTGGCTTGACCCCACAGTGAATGAACAATTACAAGCGAGTCAAATCTCAGAACCACATTGGTTTGCAGGTAGCCTTCAGCTGCTTGGCGCTGACAACGGCAGACAGAACTACAAGTCATAACAAGCATTGGCATAGCCAATAGGTCTCGCCTTTGGGACCTTATAAGTGTTTAGCCATGCAACAGTTGCATAACTAAATACTTCTAAGGTCCCAAAAGCGAGACCTAATGGCTATGCAAAGCGGCCGTGTGGCCGCGAAAGTGAAAGTGATCATGATCAAACATCAAAGCGGCCCTGCGGCCGAAAGTGAAAGTAATCCCGGTAAAACGCGGCGCGCGCGCCCGCGCACATGCACTGTAGCTCTAGGCTGGCCTGGTAGCACTTTTTGGAGCCCTCTCAATAAGTCTCACCAGACCAGCGCATGCGCTGGGTCAGGCGAGACCTAATCACCAGACCAGCGCATGCGCTGGGTCAGGCGAGACCTAAAAATGGAAAACAACCGACCTGTGCAAGCTTTTGCGGAAGAGAACCTTATTAAAGGACTTTAAAGCAGGACAACGAGTTACAGCCACCAATATAGACAACTTTCCCATTACTGCGCAGGGTAATACTCGTTCCCTTCGGGGCTTATGGTCCCAACGTTCTTTCCTCAACGCTAAAACTAAACCTTTCCAAGATGTTTGTGATGGTCTTTGGACAGGGGAGGGCTAAGAAAAAGATCCATTGTGTGAGGGAATATAAGCTGACTTTAGTACGAAGCTTTTCCTATCTAGGCATCATATTTTCCCATTATAACAATTGGGGCCTTGGCATAGATCAGACAAGATTTAAACTAACCCGAACCATGGAGGCAATTTTTAGATTCTGAAATAAGATAGGTAGCAGACCTATATGGGATATGCTTAAACTATATGGCAGCAAATGCCTATCAGTAGCAACTTATGGCTCTGCAGTGTGTGGCACTGTAAATGCAAATACGTTACAAATCTGTGAAAATTCGTTCTTCTGCCGCATGTTGGCTGTACCAAGGGCTACCTCTGTATATCTCCTACACGAGTAATTGGATGCACCTTATGTCGCTGATTAAATACAAGTTAGAGCTTTATGTTCCTAGCAAAACATCTGGTGCAAGGAAGGAACAAAGTTTACCAGGGATATAATTAACGACTGTCTAACATTGGATCATTTTAATAAAATCCCATGGCTAGCATACATGGATAAGCCGCTGAAAGAAATTGACAAAGATATTACAGTGACAAAACCTGTAGGAATCCTGCAATACAGTAAAAATGAAACTAAAAAGATTTATATTGAGAAATAAAGTCAAGATAGAGCCAGTAGAGAAGAGAAAAAACCAAGTGTGTCAAGACACATGACTAGTATAATGTTGTCTGATCTACCAGAATACCTAGTCAAAGTTACTAATACTCAAGACAGATTTTACTTGACTAGGTTACGACTGGGCACAATTCATGAACCTGTGGCATTCCCAAAACATGAAAAATGGCAGAAAATAATTCACTGACGCCCATGTGATGGGAAAACCAGTCAGTCCACAATGCACTCCATGTTGTTCTGCAAGTTTTATCGAGATATCAGGCAAACATTTTTACGGCCAATTTTTATACCGAAGAAACTCTTCTTGGTTTGTTTTATTTTGACATCAGAGCTGGTGACCAACGTGGCTCATTCACACATATTTGAAAGCGACCCCAAATCCATCCAAGGTCTCTTAGAAGGTGTAACGGATATGGGTTTGGTTATGCATAAGGTCCTTCTCCTCCTGGACTTTTCAGCAGCTTCCGACACCCCCACTCTTCTCTTGCACCTGAGAGATGTGGGCGAGAGACAGTGCTCTTGTATGGTTCAATACCTTTCCAAGTACCAGGAAACAAGCAGCGACTTTAGCCACTTTTTGATCACCTTTTCCGCTTGTGCCATGGCGAGTCACTGAATCCTGCATTGTTCAACGTTTGGAAAACTCCATGCTTTTCAGTTTCTTTGTTGTGCTAATAATACTCGGTTGGGACGGACTGGGATATTCAACAAATGCGTTTAATGAAATACCGACCAGACGGAGGTCCTGATGTTGATTCTTCCAACTCCATCTGGTTGGATTCCTCGTCAGTGGGGTCAGTTCCTGCATCTGAGTCAATCATGTAACACTGGAGTCACATTTGACCAACATTTATCATTTAAACCTCAGATGGCTAAATTAATGTTTACTGCTCTCTGGTATTAACATCTATCAGAAAAATCCTTATTTTGCTTCTATAGTTTGTAGGCGAACCATTGTTAAGATTTTGATTTCTTCTAGAGTAGACTCTGGCACGAGAATCTGTATGGGCCTGCCAAAATAAATTATACATAAAATGTAATTAATTCAGAATATGGCTGAGAGACTAGTTTTCAGACTATCCAGAATAGAATATGTGTCTAGTCACTTCAGGGCTCTCGGCAGGTTGCTGGTTCATTTGTGCATTCTCTCCGAAGATTTCTGGATCAGCCGAAAAGATATTGCCAACACTGGCCCCAATTGTCTCTGCTCTCGATTTCAGCATTATTCTTGCTCACATGTTCTCATATCTTGTTCAGACAATCATCTGGTGGTTCCTTGTAGTCAATGTACCAGACTGGGTGGAAGATCCTAATCTCGCATTACTGCCAAGAAACCGAACCATCTCTCGTCGCATCCGAAATCCCTTTTTCATCATCTAGCCTCCTCTTGGGCTGAAAACCTAGCTAGCTGGTTGAAGCTTTCCCAGTCCCTGTATTTTAGAGCCAGGATACCCTGTTTATGTCACTGCTGCTCTTTAAAAATTACATTCTATTCATGCAATATCCAAAATGGAGTACAGAGTTCCTCAAATACAATAAGGAAGAGACAGAAACAAGGTGGAGGTAAGCCTCAACCATCAAGTATATTATGTTGAAGGCCAGGGGAATTCCCTTAGGTGGAACTAGAGCTCTCACACACCCAGCAAGCTAGGTGTCATGCTTCATCATATGAGCACTGCCCCTCGTCAAGTCGGCGCTGCAATCCTTGACGGGCTCCCGAAACCGGGGCTCTTTATCGGGGATCTTTTGTTCCTGCCGATATGTGCTTGGGGGTGAGGGGCCTAGTGTAAGGAATGTAGCAGAGAGTGGGAATTTAAAAAGGGTCAGTCAGTCCTAACAAATTTTATTCAGAAGGTAGACTACCCTAATAAAAATGGTGTAGAGTGGCTAAGTCCTAGGAATAAGGTATCTGGACGTGAAGCTCTACTCTAAATGATCAACATGTTTCATGCCATATATGTCTGGAGGATCAGGGCAATTCATCAGGATCAAAGGCTGTCTACATAAGGAGGTAATGTGAATTCTACATACCACATCCTAGGTATTCTGACCTGAAAAAGTAAGTAAAATAACAACATGATAACTAAAAACAGTCTCATCTCTTCGTTATGTATAGACTATTTCAAGAAATGGAGTTTCTAAAAATCACCGTGTAAAACATGAGTCAACCGAGTAATAATATGTGCACTATTCTAAAATTCGGTGAACGTGATCGGTGGGGGAGGGAGGGGGGGGGTTTGTGATTTAAGATATTAAAGCTAAAGTCTAGCTGTGCATTCTCAACATGAACAACAAGGGAGGGAATAACTCACCTAGTCTGTTAACTAGACAAGCTAGCAACGGAGCTGGCGGCTTTAAGGACACCGATTGGGTCCTAGAATGAATATTAAAGGGGTACAGTGACTCAAAGGCAATACAACGATTAATTTATAATGATGCTGCCAGAAACGATTCAGAGTCAGCGTCTCGCAAGACAGATACAAAGTAGTATCAACAGATCAAACATACGACCAAAACAAAGAGAAGCCGAGGCTCAAGAGTCTAGTGTGGCTCATGGTACGAGCGAAATACATGCAAGTAGTCACAAAGACATGTTAACTCACCAGCGTTTGTAGAACGCGTCACTGTAAGACCTACCCAAACCACCAGGAACCGGGGTGGTGAGTGGCGTCTACCGTCTCTGCCAGATATACTCTAAGCGAAAGTGAAGGATGACGTACTAAAGACGCGCCAATACGTGCCGTCGTGACGTATCATGGTAACTAGGCAATCAGTGTGGACGCCGGGGCACGCGTGGGAATCCGCCTACCGCGTCACGTCACAGGTTGCTAGTCGATGTAAACAGACGGGTAACGTAATTGTATCGTAATATACGGACCTCTTAAGGGAGATAACTAGTAATTGCACACATAGTTAACAAGAGAGGTCACAAGTGGCCTAGAACAATCTCTTCGGTTTACACAAGATAGTCACCCGGATTGTGTGATCGGACCAAAGATATAAGGGACCAATGTATGTGGGAGAGGTCCTATAGTGAGTCAAGCCCTGATGGTATATAGGGTGGACATTTCAACGAGAATGTCGTATGGGCACCATGGGCCCATAGCACATGATCGGGGGCCATGTGATGTCCCGGTGGAATCCTGGTGATGTGGAGGATTGGAAAGGTAACGGGAATAGCGGTTTGATAGTCAAACGAAAGACAAGTCACTGACTTGGTGGCTGATGTCTAATCGCGGGGTAAACTATCGGTATCAAGAATGGAATATTAACATACTGTAGATGTCTGGCCCAATACTAATCGGTCAGTGTTAGTAAGGCTAAATGGCCTAGGTGTCTCAGTAGTGTTGGGTGCACAAATCTCATAATCATCCGGACGGAGTAACCGAACTAAGAAATGGTACACCAAGGGATGTCATCAGTAGTATTGGGTGCACAAATCTCAATCACCCGGGTGGAGTAACCGAACTAAGGAATGGCACTCCAAGGGATGTCATCATTTAAGCCAGTTGAGTCACTTGATAATCTGTGTACCCATCTTTGTTCCAGTTTGAACAGACACGATCTTGAAATTTGAGTGTTAGATTCAAGTATCACCCAATGAAGTGAGTCGGGGGAATGTTGTGCCTCCAAAAAGTGTCTGTAAAGTTTGGTCGTGGTACGTTGGCAGCGTATGTTGCTCCTATGCTCTATTATGCGAGTCTTGACTGGTCGCATAGTCATGCCTATGTACTGTAACTCGCAAGGGCAAGTGATCAGATAGATGCATTGTTTGCTGTTACAATTGGTGTGTTTTCTGATATTCCATTTGAAATTTGCATTTAGTGTGACTTCCTTAGTAGTTGTAGTGAACATACGGACAGTGCACATACCGCAGGGAAAGTGACCTTGGACAGGTGGTAAGCCCCAGAGTGTAGTTTGTGACGGAATAACATTTCTCTTTGGTCTGGTGTGAACCAACATGTCACGCAGGCTACAAGTTTTGGTGTAGGCAAATCTGGGTCTAGGTATCTCTAGGTCTCCTGTGTTGAGGATCCCCAAGTGTTTCAAAATAATTTTCTTGGTCAAGGTTGAGCTAGGTGTAAAGGAGGTCACACATGTCATGATGTCTTCGGGTTGTTTTTGGTGTGAAGGGACTCCCTAGGATTATTGAGGGCCCTCTTCATGGAGTCTTTAATCACTTTGTGGGGGGTAACCCCTGGTGCTAAGGTTAGTGGCTAAAGCAGTAGCTTCTACTTTATAATCTTTGGTTGAAGTACAATTTCGCCTAATCCAGAGAAATTGGCCAACGGGAAAGATGTCTCGAAGGGCTTTAGGATGGTGGCTTTGGTATAGTAGGAGGCTGTTGCGATCTGTGGGTTTCTTAAATAAGCTCGTGGAGAGCTGTCCCTCTGATAGCTTAATATTCAGATCCAAGAATGCGACCATTGTTTCTGAGATGGTGTGGGAAAACTTCGAAAGGGGTTCTGTTGATTAATCCACTGTACAAAGGAGTTACAAATATCAGTTGGGCCACTCCAGAAGATTAGGATATCATCGATAAATCGTTTCCAGAGGACTAGATGTCGATGGAACGGGTTGTGGTCAGTGTTGATAATATGTTCCTCAAAGGCTGCCATATAGAGGCAGGCTAAGCTAGGAGCAAAGGTACTCCCCATTGAGGTACCGTGGCATTGGTGGTATAATTGCCCCTGATATTCAAAAAATATTTCAGTCAGTGCTATGGAAGCAAGGTCCATTATAAACGCATCCGGAGTTGGAGAAGACCATACCACCTGGTTTAAGGCTGTTTCTACTACTGTGAGGGTGTCACTGTGAGAAAGTGGGTTTCTGTTGCAGTAACCCCCCCCCTTTTTTTGCCTAATAGCTGATGCACTTTTCCTTGTTGTGCCCTGGGCTCCTGCCAATCAGGTGCCCAGGGCCTATGTTCCTTCCTTAAAACACACAAACTCGCAATTGGCAATCCCTGGCCACATGTCAGCCCCTGGTAAATGGTACCCTAGGTACCCAGGGCCTTGTGACCAGGGAAGGCCTCTAAGGGCTGCAGCACTCCTTGTGCCACCCTTAGAGGCCCTGTACCCTTACACACACACACTGCCTTTGCAGGCTGAGTGTCTGGGTGCAGGACAAAACAAAGAGTCGACATGGCACACATCTCTGTGTGCCATGCCCATTACCTATACTGCCAAGGCATATGTCAGCCACCCCTCTGGCTGGGTGCCTTATGCCTATGGTGTGGGCACAGGAGCAGGAGCCCTGTGCCCCTACAGTACCCAGGTCCATTCCTGGGCACTGTAAGTACAGTGCTGCCTTTTACAAGTACATGGTGCTGAGAGCTCGTCAAACACGAACTCCACAGCACCATAATGGCAACACTGAAGACTGGGAAGTTTGGTATCAAACTTCTCAGCACATTAAACCCACACTGATGCCAGTGTGGGATTTAATGTACTAAGCACCCCAGAGGGCATCTTAGAGATGCCCCCTTACAGCTAACCTACAATCCACGTCTGCTCTGAGGCTGCCCAGGCTGCCACACAGCAGACACGTTGCTGGACCCCTGGGTGGGAGAGCCCCTGCTCTCCCGGGCCTGCAACAATGCACATCCTGGGTGAGGTGAGAAATCTCCTCCCCCAGGATGAGCAAAGGGAAGCTTCAAAGGCATGCCGCCAGTTGGAGTTTCCCCAGGCCACTGCAACCCCCCACTCTGGCAGGAAGCTTGTCCGGAAACCCCATACAAGGACAGGGGATGTGCCAGCCTGCCCACCCCACCCCTCAGGTGGGGGAGGCGAGGTGAAGCACATCTCCGGGCTCTCGCCATCTTGAAGATGGGAGGCCCTACCCTATCAGGATTAGGCTACTGCCCTCCTCCCACAGGAGAGAGGCAGGATAGGGGGTGTACCCACCCCAGGACAAGGACCCATTGGTCCCTGGCCTTCACCTACCTGTAACGCCCCTAAATCTAGTATTTAGGGGCCCCCTGAACCTTCCTTCCGCAGATTCCAGATAGAAACCTACAAGAAGAGCAAGAAGAAAAAAGACCTGCCCTGCAGCTGCTAAAAAGAGGAAGACACCAACTGCTTTGGCCCCAGCCCTACCGGCCTGTCGACCCTCGAACCTGCTCCTGCTCCAGCGCGGCATCTCTTGTGGCCAGCAACCTCAAAAACCCCGGAGGACCTGGCTACCTTTGACCTCTGATTCCCTGGGACTCCCATGAGTAGAGGCTCTACTCGAGAAACCTATTCCTAACTCCTGGCAGCAGCCCGGAACCGCGGACCCAACACACTCTGCACCAGCCAAGCCTGGCCAGTGCCGGAGTGGACAAAGACCCTGAGGACGACCCCACGGCGACTGTGACCCCGAGTCCGGCACCCAAGGACCCCCCTCGACATCCTGGACGAAGCCTGCAGCCTCAGAACCGAGTGCCACCCCAGCCGCGATCAACCAGAGGGTAAGATTCCCGACGTCAAAAGGCACCCCTGCACCCGGCGCCCTGCGGCCCCCTGTGCCCAATCCCGGGGTACCCACCTAACCTACAACTACCCAACTTACCCCTCGAAGTGGTGGTGGCACCGGAAACATCCTCGTCCCCGAGCCTGCAGCCTTTTTCCAAACCGGAACATTCCCATTGACTTTCATTGAGCGCCCGAAGGCTCAAAAGCACCCTGCACCCAGCCGCCCGAGTGGCCCTGGCAGTGCACTCTCTACACTAACTTACTTCCCCACTTGCCCTGAGTAAGTGACCAGGAGCCCAGCTCCCACAGACGCGTGGCTTGCCAGACAGCAGCCACCAACCAAGGCCCCCCTATCCCTCATAGGATAACATTGGGCCTAACTCACTCTGCACCCGGCCGTCCTGAAACCGCTGAGGGTGAACCAACTGTACCTACCTGACACTGGGGGACCCCTGAGTCTATGCCCGGAATTTCAACTCTGCCAGTCGAGTACTTACCCTTAAACCGCTAACTTCATTTTCCTCATAGGGTAACATTGACTGGCTTTTTCTTCAAAAATCTTCTAAGTGTGAACTTTTCAAAACTGTAAAAATTCACCAAAAATCAGCCAAGTGACAAAAACGAATTTACTCACCTGTTCCTGGGTGAGCTCCCAGTGCTGGATCTTGGTGCCCAGCCCTGACCCTGAAAAGTACTCACAACTATACTTACCTCTAACTCATTTTTCTCCCATAGGAAACCATTGTCTGCTTTTCTGTGAAATTTCTTCTAAGTGTCTATTTTTGCAAATTTGAAATATTCTTTTAAAATCGTACCATTTCTGCAAACGAAATTACTTACCTGTTTTTGATAAGGACCCCAGTCCTGGGTCTAGGCACCCAGTCCTGGATTACTAAAGTAACGATAAAGTACTCTACCTGCAATTTGAATTTCTTGCCATAGAGATCCATTGACTGTTTTCTGTGAAATATTTTCTAAGTGCTAACTTTTGAAATAGCTAAATATTATTTAAAAATCATTACAGTTATTAAGTCGACTTTCATCACTTGATTCAGAATACTGACCCCAGGCTGGTTCTAGGATCCAGACCTGGAATTCCAAAAGTAATCTGAAAAGTAATTTATTACAAATAACCTGAATTTACCATTGAGCTCAATGCATTGTTATGTTTAGGAAATAGGATTGTTTATTGCAACCAACTGTGACTGTTTACACAAATTTATTGCTTGAAACAAAAGTATTTATATTCAACCTCTCATTCTGAGAAAGTATATTTTTACCCCCTTTGTGGTTCTAAAAATAAAACAAGCATATATTTTATATATACAAATCATTGGCCTAGAGTTCAGTTATTGAGTGTGTGAAACCATTTGCTGACTGAGTGTGTACAATAAATGCTTTACACTGTCCTCTGGTACTGCCTTACTGCTCGACCAAGCTACCACTTTTGAGAGTAAGGTCATACCTAACTTTGACCTCTATCAGCCTCTGGGGGACTGTGGACTCTGTACACCCTGTACCTATTAGGGAACAGTATATACAGAGCCACTTTCTCACATTGGTGGATCAGCGGTGGGATACAAACTTGCATTTGTTGGACTACTTGGTTACCATCTGATCACACGACAGAACTCTTAAAAATTGCCTTTAGAATTCTGATTGGTTTTTCCAAAATTACTAAAAGTCTTGCTAGGGCCTTGCTTAAGTCCCATTAGAATTTTAGAAAAATAAAAGTCACTATAGTCAGGGTAGAGGGTTAGAACTGTCAGGTTAGAATGTCTCAAACAAACCCAGCTATTAGTGATAATAATAACATGGACCTGGTGGAGGAGCTCGACCTCACACCTTACTTACACTTGTCTTTCAAGGAATTGAGGTCCTTATGTAAACTCAAAAATTTACAAATGGGTCAGCATCCAACCAAACAAGGGCTCCAGGAGCTCCTGGCTGAGTATGCTAAAGACCACCCATCTGAACATGGTGATGGCCAGTCAGATGAGGAAAGGGAAACAGGGGAGGAGGACAGCAACCTCCCCATACTATTCCCTAGGGAGGAGATGGCACCCATACCCTCCAACTCAAGACATAGCATCTGGGCACCTAGAGACCACACAGGTGGCTCTGGTCCCAGAGACAACACTGGGGGTCCCCCCAGTGAAGAGGACAGCCTTATGAGGCTGGCCAAAAGAATAGATCTAGAGTCCAGGCTCCTGGCTCTAGAAAAGGAAAGGAGAGAGATGGGTTTAGCACCCATCAATGGTGGCAGCAATAATAAAAACAAGGATAGGGAGGAAACTTCTGACCTTAAAATCCCCAAAGGGATTGTCCCTAAATTTGAGGAAGGTGATGATATCACCAAATGGTTCACAGCCTTTGAGAGGGCTTGTGATATCAGGAAAGTAAAGAAACCTCTCTGGGGGGCACTCCTGTGGGAACTGTTCTCTGGTAACTGCAGGGACAGGCTTCTGACTCTCTCTGGGCCAGAAGCAGGATCCTATGACCTCATGAAGAAAGCTCTGATTGAGGGATTTGGATTCACCACTGAGGAGTATAGAATTAGATTCAGGGGGGCTCACAAAACCCAGACCCAGTCCTGGATTGATTTTGTAGATTTCTCAGTGAAGACACTGGATGGTTGGTTAGCTGGACATGGTGTGCAGGATTTTACTGGATTGTACAATTTATTCATGAAGGAACATATTTTGAGTAACTGCACAAATGAAAAGTTGCATCAGCATTTGGTAGACCTAGGTCTAAAATCCCCCCAAGAATTGGGAAAAAGAGCAGACCACTGGGTCAAGACTAGGGTGACTAGGACGTTCACTGGGAGGGACCAGAACCAAGGGGTCCCAAAACCTCCCCAGAAGAAAGAGAGTGAACCCCTTGTGGATAAATGAAAGGAGTCCCAGGTAGCCCCCCAAAAACCTGACCAGGAGGGTGGGCCCAAAGACACCTCACAAACTAAACCAGGGTACCAAGGTAAGAATTGGGATCCCAACAGAATATGGTGTTTCAACTGTCAGAAGGCTGGACACCACACCCAGGACTCTAGCTGTCCTAAAAATAAGGTTCCCAGTACAGCTCCAGGGGTGACTAGTGTAGCCCCAGGGGTTGCCAGTGTAGCTTGGGAGGGAGGGTCCTCAGATGAGGAAGTCCTCCTAGCTTTCAACTGGGGAATGGGCCCAAGAAGCAAGCTGGAGATCCCAGAAGGAAGTAGACACTTCCACCACCTACTGGTGAATGGAATCCCAGCCACTGCCCTGAGAGATACCTGTGCCAGTCACACTGTGGTACATGACAGGTTGGTATTCCCACACCAATATGTCTCAGGGGAAACAAGAAGGGTAAGAACTGTCCCAGGGGGAGTCACTGTTAGGCCTGTGGCTATAGTGCCCCTAGCCACAGCTGGGTCCCTTAGATGGAGGAAAGTGATAGTCAGTAAAAACCTCCCCCTTGATTGTCTCTTGGGGAATGATCACTTAGATGTGGAACTGAGCCAAAGAGAGGTGCTGGCCCAATGCCAGGCCTCGCCCAAAGAACCTGTGGGGGCTCAACCTGCAGTCAGTGCAGCTGAGTCCCAAAAGAGTGAGAAGAAACAGGGTAGGAAAGGTGGGCAACTGTTAGCCACAGTTCCAGAGAGCCAGGGAGATGCTATCCCAGTAAGGGAAAACTCCCACAATGGCACTGGTAAAGCCCCCCCTAGCCAACAGCAAGACCTGACTAGTCAGGCAACTGTCCAGCCTGAATTAGTGGCTCCTCAGGTGGCAGAACAAGGGGTAGAGGAGGGGTGTTCCCTACCAAGAGTAGGGACCCCCTATCCTCAAACAGACCAACAGCCAGGACCCAAAGAGAACTATAAAATAGCCCCCTCACTTGCCAGTCAGGAGCTAAAGGTATGGTACTGGGCACTGACAGCTGTCAGCAGCCTCTGCTGGGTGTTAGCCTTCATGGCAGCCCTATCCTTGGCATGGTGGCCTAACCCCCTGCCAAATAGCAAGTCAGGCCCCCTGACCTTATTGGTCATGGTGGGGTTGCTCAAGCTGTGGGTAGCCTCTGTGGGTAAGCTGGGCCTAGCCCTGGCTAAGTTAGAAACTACCGAGGTATACACCTCTAAACCCAAAATAGAAAGATGGGACCAGGACAGTAAAAGACAAGGAGAGGAGCCTTGGGAGTTAGGTCCTGAAACTAATAAGACAGGCCAGCTCCCCAAAGGGATTGACCTAGGCAGAAGGATGTAAGGCAGAGTAGGCCCTGCAACTTTCAAACCACTTCCCCAACTCTTCCTCGCCTGAAAGACTAGGTAGACTCTCCCAGCTTTGGCAGAAGTCTCCTGGCCTTTGGGCTGGGGGGGGCTTGTGTGAGAAAGTGGGTTTCTGTTGCAGTAACCCCCCCTTTTTTTGCCTAATAGCTGATGCACTTTTCCTTGTTGTGCCCTGGGCTCCTGCCAATCAGGTGCCCAGGGCCTATGTTCCTTCCTTAAAACACACAAACTCGCAATTGGCAATCCCTGGCCACATGTCAGCCCCTGGTAAATGGTACCCTAGGTACCCAGGGCCTTGTGACCAGGGAAGGCCTCTAAGGGCTGCAGCACTCCTTGTGCCACCCTTAGAGGCCCTGTACCCTTACACACACACACTGCCTTTGCAGGTTGAGTGTCTGGGTGCAGGACAAAACAAAGAGTCGACATGGCACACATCTCTGTGTGCCATGCCCATTACCTATACTGCCAAGGCATATGTCAGCCACCCCTCTGGCTGGGTGCCTTATGCCTATGGTGTGGGCACAGGAGCAGGAGCCCTGTGCCCCTACAGTACCCAGGTCCATTCCTGGGCACTGTAAGTACAGTGCTGCCTTTTACAAGTACATGGTGCTGAGAGCTCGTCAAACACGAACTCCACAGCACCATAATGGCAACACTGAAGACTGGGAAGTTTGGTATCAAACTTCTCAGCACATTAAACCCACACTGATGCCAGTGTGGGATTTAATGTACTAAGCACCCCAGAGGGCATCTTAGAGATGCCCCCTTACAGCTAACCTACAATCCACGTCTGCTCTGAGGCTGCCCAGGCTGCCACACAGCAGACACGTTGCTGGACCCCTGGGTGGGAGAGCCCCTGCTCTCCCGGGCCTGCAACAATGCACATCCTGGGTGAGGTGAGAAATCTCCTCCCCCAGGATGAGCAAAGGGAAGCTTCAAAGGCATGCCGCCAGTTGGAGTTTCCCCAGGCCACTGCAACCCCCCACTCTGGCAGGAAGCTTGTCCGGAAACCCCATACAAGGACAGGGGATGTGCCAGCCTGCCCACCCCACCCCTCAGGTGGGGGAGGCGAGGTGAAGCACATCTCCGGGCTCTCGCCATCTTGAAGATGGGAGGCCCTACCCTATCAGGATTAGGCTACTGCCCTCCTCCCACAGGAGAGAGGCAGGATAGGGGGTGTACCCACCCCAGGACAAGGACCCATTGGTCCCTGGCCTTCACCTACCTGTAACGCCCCTAAATCTAGTATTTAGGGGCCCCCTGAACCTTCCTTCCGCAGATTCCAGATAGAAACCTACAAGAAGAGCAAGAAGAAAAAAGACCTGCCCTGCAGCTGCTAAAAAGAGGAAGACACCAACTGCTTTGGCCCCAGCCCTACCGGCCTGTCGACCCTCGAACCTGCTCCTGCTCCAGCGCGGCATCTCTTGTGGCCAGCAACCTCAAAAACCCCGGAGGACCTGGCTACCTTTGACCTCTGATTCCCTGGGACTCCCATGAGTAGAGGCTCTACTCGAGAAACCTATTCCTAACTCCTGGCAGCAGCCCGGAACCGCGGACCCAACACACTCTGCACCAGCCAAG
The DNA here is from genome assembly GCF_964204655.1 of Triturus cristatus. NCBI lineage: Eukaryota > Metazoa > Chordata > Amphibia > Caudata > Salamandridae > Triturus > Triturus cristatus. Next base: position 581,911,688 of record NC_140584.1, read on the forward strand.
CCTGGCCAGTGCCGGAGTGGACAAAGACCCTGAGGACGACCCCACGGCGACTGTGACCCCGAGTCCGGCACCCAAGGACCCCCCTCGACATCCTGGACGAAGCCTGCAGCCTCAGAACCGAGTGCCACCCCAGCCGCGATCAACCAGAGGGTAAGATTCCCGACGTCAAAAGGCACCCCTGCACCCGGCGCCCTGCGGCCCCCTGTGCCCAATCCCGGGGTACCCACCTAACCTACAACTACCCAACTTACCCCTCGAAGTGGTGGTGGCACCGGAAACATCCTCGTCCCCGAGCCTGCAGCCTTTTTCCAAACCGGAACATTCCCATTGACTTTCATTGAGCGCCCGAAGGCTCAAAAGCACCCTGCACCCAGCCGCCCGAGTGGCCCTGGCAGTGCACTCTCTACACTAACTTACTTCCCCACTTGCCCTGAGTAAGTGACCAGGAGCCCAGCTCCCACAGACGCGTGGCTTGCCAGACAGCAGCCACCAACCAAGGCCCCCCTATCCCTCATAGGATAACATTGGGCCTAACTCACTCTGCACCCGGCCGTCCTGAAACCGCTGAGGGTGAACCAACTGTACCTACCTGACACTGGGGGACCCCTGAGTCTATGCCCGGAATTTCAACTCTGCCAGTCGAGTACTTACCCTTAAACCGCTAACTTCATTTTCCTCATAGGGTAACATTGACTGGCTTTTTCTTCAAAAATCTTCTAAGTGTGAACTTTTCAAAACTGTAAAAATTCACCAAAAATCAGCCAAGTGACAAAAACGAATTTACTCACCTGTTCCTGGGTGAGCTCCCAGTGCTGGATCTTGGTGCCCAGCCCTGACCCTGAAAAGTACTCACAACTATACTTACCTCTAACTCATTTTTCTCCCATAGGAAACCATTGTCTGCTTTTCTGTGAAATTTCTTCTAAGTGTCTATTTTTGCAAATTTGAAATATTCTTTTAAAATCGTACCATTTCTGCAAACGAAATTACTTACCTGTTTTTGATAAGGACCCCAGTCCTGGGTCTAGGCACCCAGTCCTGGATTACTAAAGTAACGATAAAGTACTCTACCTGCAATTTGAATTTCTTGCCATAGAGATCCATTGACTGTTTTCTGTGAAATATTTTCTAAGTGCTAACTTTTGAAATAGCTAAATATTATTTAAAAATCATTACAGTTATTAAGTCGACTTTCATCACTTGATTCAGAATACTGACCCCAGGCTGGTTCTAGGATCCAGACCTGGAATTCCAAAAGTAATCTGAAAAGTAATTTATTACAAATAACCTGAATTTACCATTGAGCTCAATGCATTGTTATGTTTAGGAAATAGGATTGTTTATTGCAACCAACTGTGACTGTTTACACAAATTTATTGCTTGAAACAAAAGTATTTATATTCAACCTCTCATTCTGAGAAAGTATATTTTTACCCCCTTTGTGGTTCTAAAAATAAAACAAGCATATATTTTATATATACAAATCATTGGCCTAGAGTTCAGTTATTGAGTGTGTGAAACCATTTGCTGACTGAGTGTGTACAATAAATGCTTTACACTGTCCTCTGGTACTGCCTTACTGCTCGACCAAGCTACCACTTTTGAGAGTAAGGTCATACCTAACTTTGACCTCTATCAGCCTCTGGGGGACTGTGGACTCTGTACACCCTGTACCTATTAGGGAACAGTATATACAGAGCCACTTTCTCACAGTCACCTTGCGGGATATTTGTGTAGAGGGCCTCTACATCCAGGGTGATGAGCAAATCAATGCAAGTGGGGTCCTCTACTGAGTCAATGATTTTGAGGATATCTGTTGTGTCTCTGATGAATGATGGTATATTCCTCACCATGGGTTGGAGGAAATGGTCAACAAATTTAGATAACGGCTCAAGGATAGAGCCAATCCCCGAGACAATGGGCCTCCCTGGGACCGGACTGGTGCCTTTGTGTATTTTGGGCAGGGTATAGAAATAGGGGGTCTACACCATTTTTATTAGGGTAGTCTACCTTCTGAATAAAATTTGTTAGGACTGACTGACCCTTTTTAAATTCCCACTCTCTGCTACATTCCTTACACTAGGCCCCTCACCCCCAAGCACATATCGGCAGGAACAAAAGATCCCCGATAAAGAGCCCCGGTTTCGGGAGCCCATCAAGGATTGCAGCGCCGACTTGACGAGGGGCAGTGCTCATATGATGAAGCATGACACCTAGCTTGCTGGGTGTGTGAGAGCTCTAGTTCCACCAAGGGAATTCCCCTGGCCTTCAACATAATATACTTGATGGTTGAGGCTTACCTCCACCTTGTTTCTGTCTCTTCCTTATTGTATTTGAGGAACTTTGTACTCCATTTTGGATATTGGTCTCTGGGGCTTGTACATTGGACCTCCTTAAATAAAGCCCCTTGTCCCCCCCTTTGGATTATTATTCTATTCATGCAGCCATTCAGCAAAGAAGAGAATCCCCAACTCGGCACCGTAGGAAGCTTGGGGGTGCCAATGACAGGAGACATACTGATGTCTGAAAGAGTGGGAGGTCGAGAGAGAACGAGATGTAGGCTGGGAATTGATGGGGAGGAACGGGAGGCAGAGAATAGAGGGAGAGAGACCCCAAGTGACGGGGGAAGCAAGAGAAGGTCCCCTGGCCCTCAGAACCAGCCTGCGGAAAGCACATTTTGCGTACGCCTTCAGGCCGGTCTATACCTTGCAGCTCTGTGCAGCCTTGCTGTCCGATTCAAAGGCCAGCACGTGACAATTTTTAACAAAAAGTTTAGGTGAGCTGTTTTAAGGTGGCTGGTTACAGAGATTTCACTGACCACGAACTTCACTAAAGCATGGCTTGGACCCTCCTTTGTTAATCAAGGTTGTATCTATTTTCACATAATTACAGGTCCTTATATAGTTTGTCAGAACGATCTGTAAAAGCTGTTGCCCTTCTTCCTCACTATAGGGCCACCCATCTTCCGCTGCTGCACGTCTACCCATCAGCCACCCTTACCCAACATTACTGCTACACCAGACCGGTACCATCTCTCGGAGCCCCAGCCAGCCCTGCCCGTGTGCTCACCTCTGCCTGCTTAGCTTATGGCTCAAACTCATACCTGGTACTTCCCTTGAGATGGAGCTCGGTTATATACTGAGGGTATGCCTGACCCCTCCATGGAGATTACTTCAGAGTACATGCCTGACTCAAGCATGGAGGAATCACCTCAGCCCAGGAGCTGACTGGGAAGGCTCGTGAGACCCAGCCATGGTGGTCCTCGAGCAGCCCTGCACACTGGGTACGAGTGTTCACAGGGGGCAAAGTATGTTTAAATGTTGGTTAGGGGTAACCACCTCCAGCATAGAAATGTCCCGCACAACACATCTGCGGAAATGCATTATCGTCAGTGATGTCAATAAGGAGGAATTTGAACAACTGCAGAGAGATGGCTCTAAACAAGCAGGGAGGTGCCCTCAACCAGCGGGCACTGAACCTAACCGGTTGGCAGCAAGTCCACCAGGCAGTAGCCTGGTGAGCTCAAAGGTCAGCTGCCTCTGGCTGAGGGTGCAACTACCGACTCAAGTCCAACACCTCCCCTGAGCATGAGGCAATGCGCCCGCCTTCCTCGGGGTGCAGCTTTTAGTTTTATGAAATATGAAGGGAGGCACAGGGAGGCCTCAATGGGCGGTTCAGCGTTAGCCGCCCCCTTTAGATGCAGAAGCACAGCAGAGACCCCCACGACTGGTTCCCGGCAGGCTGTCCAGTGTTAGATGTAGGCAGGACACACGTGCACGGTGCACCCCAAGCCATGTTCACCGCAAGCTTCTAAGTCAGCTTAACATGCAGTGGGAGACACCAATGCGGACGGGTGGTCGTATGCGCCGGCTGACCGGCTTGAGGGCCCGTCGGAGCGGTCAGGGCTGGCAGCGGGCTGTGGGCTGTTGGCACACCTGACCTGATACCGGGACGGAGGACAAGTACACGTCCTCCCTTCTCTTCTCGAGAAACCTTTCAGCTCTTCTCACAAAGGGCCATTGATTCGCGGCAACATGCTGGATGGAATAAAGATTTGTCTCCGCCTGAACAGCAGCCCCTAGCTGCAGACCGCGGCAGGTGATGGCAGGAAGCCGAGCTCCGCTCCAGCACACAGGAGCCCTCCCTGCCAGCAGGGCCGCGGTGGATTCTCGGCACGCAGCAGGGCGTGGAGTGGGAGATGGGCAGACAGCAGCGAGGGCCGCAGAGAGCTGCGCGGCCCGGGTCAGAAGAGGAGTGCCCCGGGCATGGTGGGAGCGAGGCGTGGCACGACCCAGGGGGCTGGTATTGGATTGCCGGGGCCTTGGGTCCTGCATGCAGCTTGGCATGACACCGCGCTCGGTCCGACACTGGTGGCCTGGCACCGCGCAGGGCATAGCAGGTTCTAAATGCTGCAGAGTGTAGGTGTGGCAGAACAGAGACATGAGAGAGGGAGACAATATGTGTTGCAAGACTTGGGAGTGGTCGGGAACCCGGGTGAGCGCTGAATATGACGGTCTCTGCATGGTGCTCTGGAGTGACAGGTGCTAGGGGTGGCAGGCTGCTGGGGGCGACAGGCTGTGTAGCAACCTCCAGAGATGCAGCGCCCGGCTGCTTGTCCTGGCTTTGCTACGTCTGTCTCACAAAGGTGTCCGCATTTGCCTCACCAGGCAGTGCTCACAAATGCCACAGCAGCGAGGAAGCGATTCAGAGTCGATTTATGGACCAGCCCCGCGCCTCTCTCTAAGAGCACATCTTAATGTATAAGGCCGGAGCACGCGGGGTGCCATGCCCTGATCTAAGCAGCTCATCCTCAAAGACTAAAGTCTAGGGCACTACGTTTGTACCCGCTGAAAAAAAGAGAAGCGCTGCCGTCCTAGGTGGGGCTGCTCCGGCGAGTCGACACTGCCGAACCCCTCTGACAGGGTTCAACCTTCTCATCTACCAACAGAGGCGCAACTAGAGCCAAATTTCGGGGGGGGCTGAGCAAAAATTTCGGGGGGGGCTGAACTTTAAGCAATAGGCAGAGTGGAGCTGCAGGGGCTCTTAGAAGGGGTGAAACACCAGCGAGGCCCCATTAACATGCAAATGGTCTTTTAAAGACCTGTGAAGTGCTCGGGTGCGGCTGATTTTTTGCCCGGGAAGGTGTCTCAGCCCGGGCTGCCACACACGACGGGGGGGGCTGAAGCCCTGTGAGTCCAATGGGTGTTGCGCGCCTGTCTACCAAGACCAGGATTAACCGCGCCCATCCCGCCGTCCAGGTCACCCGGGCCCACCCGAGCACAGTGTTTGCTCCTGCAGAACCTGTTAGGCCTTAGCTAGTTTCAGAAATCTGTAGCCTGATTTCCATAGGTTGACACCTTTTGATTAGGCTGATCATCAAATCTCCATTGCTACTTTAGCAATTCTGACTTCCTTTAACCTCTAGATTCTAGAAGCTCAAACGTCATTATTTTAAAAGAGTGTCTTTTATGGAAGTGACTCTCGGCTGAAGCAGACCGAAATTGCTCCACAATGTCTGACCCTGCTTGTGTAGCACTTTTCACCCTAAGTGGGATGGGTATGCCAGACGAGGGTCCCTTGCTCACTGTGCCACTGGATTCGAGCTAGCCTGGCTGATGAAGGGTAATACCCAGAAACCGGTCCCAGGATGCTCATATCCGGTCCAGTGAGGAGCTGGCTTGGCAGTTCAGTCTCGACTGTTCCCATGAGGCACATGGTCAAGACTGATTTGCATATGGCTGGGTCTAAACTGGGGTGGCATGGTGACCAAAAGAACAATGGATTTAACCCAGATCTCTTGACTGGGGGTGAATGTATGATTTTTTCAGCATTCCGTCCATCATTTGTTTGCGTAGCACTTTTGACCCTGTTGCACGGCACAATAGAAAAGGTCAGCACATCGCTTGTCTTGAGCGTCAGCAAAGACAGTTAATGGACCTTGCTTGCCTCTGGCACTGAGCAGAGTTGGACTGCTGAACCGCAACACTGAGAAACTACCTGCGAGCAACTATCAGCCTGTCCCTTACTGTACCAACTGGAAAATTCATACATGGGGGCTCTCCCACTGCTGAGTGTGGCACTTGGTGTCACAGGGTCAGTTAGCGCAGTGGCAGGTACTGGACATGGCAGGGTGCTAGATGTTCCAATACCCAGGCACAGAAAGGAGCCATGAGCAGGTTTGAGCGGGCTGTAGTTCTCTACTTGCTTGAGTGCTGGGCAGCCGACGCAACTGGATTGAGATTGGAGTTGCCTGTGTCTTGGTGAAGGCATTTTTGGTGGGCATGGCAAGTTTTGACAAATAGGAGGGTGGCAGATGCTGTGTGCATCAAGTCTTTCAAAGTGGAAGTGATTTGGGTGCAGTGTTTCACACAGAATTCTGGACCCAGCAGGATATGGGGCCCACAGCACAAGTCTGCAGAGGACCACACACTCAAAATCACAGAGCCTCTGGAAGATCAAACGGTGAAGTTGGACCCACAATACAAATGTCTGCTTGGCACTCCAAACTTTGGGGGTGCACGAGTTTAACATTAGGAGCCTGACCATCAGACCATCTAAAAAAAGATAGCTCCCCAAAGCCCACAGGCTAGCCGTCTGAGACCGTCCGCAAGAGTTTGTGGCATGAAATAGATTTGTCACCCAGAGCGGGTCCAAAACCCACAGGAAAGAGCGGAGTCACCCACTGCGGGTGAGCCCACTAGTGTGAAACTGCTGGTGCCCAAGATGCGTGCCCGTTTTTGAAGATAACAGCCAAACCCTGCATGTGATGCTGATGCCTGAACTGGTCAGTGGGGAGGGAGGGGGGTCTCTAGATCAAGAAGCCCCTTTAACAAAAAAAACACTAAGTTCCCTACCCATGCATCCCAGCTGAGACCAAACCCCAGCCGCATCATGGTCCATGCATCAAAGTCAGCTGCACAGGCCCGGCCCTGCCCATCCCAGCGTCCAGCTGCCGCGCGCCCAAGACTGACGGAGCCACCGGCATTCCAGGGGATTCAAAATAGCAGCAGCTGCTCAAAGGGAACAACGGCAGCAGTGAGCGGACCAGGCTCGGTGCTGCAGGGAACACGACACAGACGACCGGACCACTGTTGCACAGCCTGTCACCCTGTCCCACCCGCTCCCGCGCGCGTGGAATGTCACGACTCCTCTCCTGGACGGAATGCCACCGGGCTCAATCTGGGCAAACCGCCCACCGCCGAGGGTTGAATTTAGGAGGGAGCAGTGGATTGCACTTAACAGAAAAACAGTTGGCTCGTGACGGGGAGAATGTCTGTAGAGGCGCACACAAATCCACTCCTCCAATACAGAGCAATCTATTAATTTAAAGAGACCCCTACAATAACCACTCACAAACACCAATGAACATATAACCATATGTTCATTGGTGTTTGTGAGTGGTTATTGTAGGGTCTCTTTAAATTAATAGATTGCTCTGTATTGGAGGAGTGGATTTGCACACACGCCCGTAGCGTCCATCCACCTGACGGTCATCAGGTAAAAACTCCTAAAATAACCGCGAGCAACAGATACAGAGAACCTCCCCCGAGCCCGCTCTGCTGCGCTCCGCAACGCGTCCTACCCGGTGACATCAGCGGCAGGTGCTCCGCCGCCTGGTCTGTGGAGGGGCTGAAACATAGAACACAGCACTGCCATGTACGAGAATCTCTAGATACAAACAGAGCATGGGCTACATAAAGGAACCATCTATCTGATGAAAATGAATTTTAAAATGCTAAGCCACTTAAAAAAATACTCCGACAGTAATCGGAATGTATCTTTTTACCCGTGAGAAATTGATGTACACCCCATTAGCATTGCAAGGGAGTAAAATACTCAACAACAAAAACACGTATCTGGAACAGTGGGACTCAGACTTACTGATAACTAACATGGAAAAAAATATTCACACTCGCACACGGCTGCACAGAGACACACATGATGTGGAGAATGATGCGAGCACCCCGAGGGGCCTCCTGTGGGAAGGGGGAGCCTGCGGCGCTGCTGGGCCTGCTCTGTGGCCAAGATCAACTGTAGGGGCGTTGGCAAGATCTTCACTGAGGAACTTTCACCAAACAGGAAGACAGTGATTCCTCTTAAAACTATTAAGATTGATTTTAGGCAAAGGCAATTTACCAGGCGGTGTCAGGGGGGTCTACTAAAGCCACATTGGGCATGGCAAGGCGGGGGCAGCCGTGCGCCACCGCACCGGACCATGAGAAGGAAGCATCTCTTGGAGTCAGTGCTTTAAATGGGCCGGTACTGTCCGGTACGGAGTACCGGCACTTTTTTATATTGAGCGGGAGAGTACTGGCACTTCTCAAGAAAAACGCTATACTTTGAATTGGAGAGTACCAGCACTTCTCAGAAACAAGCAGGTACTCTGTTACAGAGTACAGGCACTTCTATTTTTCCAATACAAGCACTGCTTGGAGTTATTTTCTAATAACAGCACTATGTTTTCCAAGTCTTCCTGACATCTCTGATGGCTTTGCAGGTGCCCTGGGTCTGGTCCTGGTATGTATGTATGTGGCATTTGCATAGCCAGACCTAACCAAAAAGGCAGCGAAGCACAGCATAAAGTGAGCGGGTGAGAGGAGAGGCTGGTTGTTCGATAGTCAATGCACTGTGATGTACTGTTGAACTGGAGCAGCGTTGGGGAGTTCCTGATGTATACGAGGATGTTGTTCCAGAACCTGGGTGAACGGATAGGAAAGGTCTGTTGTCTTGTTTTTCTTTTTTACACTCTAGACAGTGAGCCTGCCTGCAAGATATGTGTGGATTTGGTCATAGCGGCTTTGCAAATGATGTAGCCAAATTTGAATATGGTGCGGGTTGGCAAGGGGAGCCAATGGAGTTTTATTAGGATAGGAGGGACGCAACTGTATTTCCCCTGGCCCTGGACGAGACATGCTGTGGTGTGTAGAATACCCTTAAGGGATACCAGTGTGGAGATTTTTCAGGGTCATCCCAGAACTTTTTGCCTCCTCCAGTATTTTTTCTGACCTGTTGTTGCTGGTTTTATGACTCTGGGCACTGCTGATCAGTGCCAAAGTGCATGTGCTCTCTCTTGTAAACTTGGTAAGATTGGTCTACACCTGTTTGGCATTAATGAACCTGTGAGTCCCTTGTACAGTTGTATCCCATATACCCAGGACCTGTAAATGAAATGTTACTAGTGGGCTTGCAGCGCTGCTTGTGCCACCCACCGAAGTAGCCTTTCAAACCTGTCTCAGTCCTTTGCCACTGCAGGGCCTGCGCGTGCAGTTTCTCACTGCTGTGAGGCTGCCCTTCAGGGCACAAGTCGGGGGTACACGCAGGTACACGGCGTCCACCCACTATTTTCACAGGGTGGACGCCGTCCCCCTGCCAACAAGTTGGGCTCCACAGAAATATGCTGAACTTGTCTCAGTGTAATTATCAGACACCCGGACACGCTCAGCAGCTCTTGCACGGTGTCTGCTTTCCATTCCCAGCAGCAACTAAAGGCAGAGAGGGAGCTTTTTTCCGCCTCCAGCTGGGCCGAAGTTAAGGGGCCATCAGGCCTCCTTTTGTTTGAACATCCTGACTGGAGGCTGCCTGGAACCTCACACAAGTGTAAATGCCACGGAGGGGAAACAAAGGCACACAGCTTGTCATCTCTTCACAGGTACTTACGAGAGGCATTGCTTTTGCCTTTGTTCAGCCCCTGTATATATGAGAGATGCATGAACGGTAAGAATGTCAGGTGTGTTGGTCTGTCCCAGTAGTTAAACAAATTTCAATAGCACAATTTTATTTCTTTGATAGCGCTACACAACCCAATGCAGGGTGTCAGAGCTCTTAACGTAACATACACATTATACATTGACAATAAATCATGTACATGTGTAAATAAATGTAGAAGATGGGTTACATGAGAGAGGCTTACAAGGTGTAGGAGTCAAATGTCCTTCATAATTCATTGTGCAATATAACCGGATTCAAATGTATGAGCTGCAGGTAACAAGGGATGTCTGTGTTCAAAGCAGTAACCCACTTACCTATCTACAAAGAATAAGAATCTGTCATCTGCATGTTACATGAAGTGCTTTGCAGGAGACACACTAACCTTCTATACTACTCTGATTCAAATCTGAGACTACACAAAACACAGATCTCTCCAACAAACGTGTTAACCTCCAGAGCTAGCACACCATTTTCATTTTTCCCTGAGATTTACTGGGCACTTCTGCAGGTGCCTTAACCCATAAAATATTTTAAGATGCAGACTTTTGAGTCAATTAAGCAGAACAGATCTACTGTCATACTTCTCATCGTTGCCAATTTCTTTGTGGCACGGCTAAAAAAAAATCGCTGAGACCCAGATTTTGCGTCAGGATTGCGGCACTTTTTTGGCACAACCCTGACACTAAATATTTATTAAATCTCATAATGTGCTTAAATGTATTTATGATAGACCTGATAAACATATATGTGAGGTCTTTATATTTGATGTCACTTCTTGTGATGTCACTCCCTATGATGTGACATCATGCGCTGTGATGGCACACTTCATGATTTCACTTGCATACTGCCTATCCTGGTTAGTCCCCCACTTCTTTTTTAGGACTTGTGCCTTGCTGCCCTCTCATAAGTTTACATTGGAGATTCCCCAATATGTGCTTTAGTGGTAATTTCTGACATGAGAGGGGTAGCGAGACCATGTTTGGTATGTTTGGAATATTATTATTACTATTTTTAAAATGCCAATTTTAGAAGTGGCCAATTCTGTGTGCCGATATGTCTTTGTGCCCTGCCTGGATGTGTATTGACCGTTTGGTTCTGACTGACAGGGAAGAGGGGATGTGCATTCACGCCAGCCAGTCTCTGGGAGGGTTGAGGTGTGTCCTGCCCTGCTTGAGTGACTCAGCGCTAGGCTAAATAGACCCTGGCTGAATTTAGAGTAGCTGGAGAAGTTGTCCCTTGCACCTGAATAAGCCTGGTCTGCATTTGGAGTGGTGGGAGGAGTTGCACCTGCACCTGAATAGGGCTGTGTCTGCCTTCTACAATGCTGGCTCCACCCCCCTGTGGTGTGTCTGGGGCCAAGGCTTACACTGTGAATGGGGGGTGTTGTGCACTTGTGAATGTATTTTACTGTGCTCCCAGAACAAAAACATAGGGACTATAAGTATAGGGAACATGACCCCATGTGAGAGAGAAGACACTGCGTGGACTGTATCCAAAGGACTGCGGTGTGCCAGGAGGAACTGCCATTCGGGACTATCTGCTTGTGACACTGACCTGCTGTCTGCTGGGTGGCTTAAGTGACTGCCATTCTGCTGGGTGACCCTGCGTGCTGGCCTGCCTGTGCCCTGTTCTCTACCCCCAAGGGATCTATTAAGGCTTGGTGGGCTGCCCTGCAGGTGGGAGAAATTAGCGCCGGGCGAGTGCTTTATTTTTACGACAAGCGTGTGCTGAGTGCTTCACTTAAAAAATCTGGGAGGAGCGCTTTTGGCTCTGCTCCCTGATCAGTGCGTGTTGAGAGCCATGTTGTCGTGGTTTTAGAAGAGTTGCAGTGCTGGTTGCCTATCCAGCACTGTGCGGCGTGTATCAATTAATATACAGCAGGGGGCTCTGCTGAAGTGGCCCGTGTTGTGAGGACCCAACAGAGGCGAGTGGTAGGGGCTGGATGTGTTGACAGAGCCCGAGACGTCGGCTTACTCTTTAAAGTGCGGCAGGAGATGACGCAGATCCAAAGTCGGGGCGGGAGCCTACCACACGTTATTGTGCCGGAAGGAGGGCGCTCTATACCCTCAATGGAGCTGGGAGGAGTTGCGGCTCGCTGCCGTCCAGCAGGAAGCAGTCGCCGGAAGCCAGGAGAGAGTAATCAGCCTCGATGGAGGCCCCCACTCCTCAACATGGAATTAGGAGGAGAGTTGGAAGTCCCGTTCGGGAACAATCATTTCCGTATTCCCTGGTTTAGGCAGGTACGTGGCCCAGAAGCCTATGGAAATGACACCAGGTACCCTCACAAGAGCGCAGGTACTGCGCTGACTGTGGTTCACATGTGGGAGTGTGTGCCCTGAGGAGAATATATAGGTGAGGTTACATTGATAGGGTTTGGCACAACCTGTACAGTGAGGGGATGTTCTATTTCCATAATGTGTGCACACTGCTAGTATATACTACAGTGCACTGCAGATGATGTGTATGCATAATGTGTTATACTATAGGTAATCCTACCAGTAGTTACTAGTTGCCCTAACTGTAATGTTTATGACTGTGGCCCGATTGGCCAAGTGATTTATGTAAATCCCTGTAACGTCATGACAAGTGGTAATATATGCGATTTTGATCTAATGTGTTTTTATGGATAATCCAAAGGATATTTCTATATAACCTTGTGTGGAGTTTCTTGTGTGGTGTGCCTAGTGTGTCTCTGTTGTGTGTGTGTGGCGCAAACGCTTTACACATTGCCCCTGAGATAAGCCTGACTGCTTTGCCAAGCTACCAAGGGGGTGAGAGTTAGGGTTATCTTGGGTGTGTAACTTCCTTGCCGTGACTAGAGTGGTGGATTCTGCCAGGCGTAGGTGTATACCCAAGCCATCCAGAAACCCCATTTCTAACAAACAGGAATTCTATGGTGGTTGGGCTGTACAACCATGTTTTCTGAGCATTTCATGCCCCCCCCTTAAACCTATGGGTTTGCCAGGATCTCTGTGTTTCACTTAGTTTTAGCATATTCATGGTGTGTGATCATCTACACCCTAGGTGTCTTTTGGTAGCTGACCTGCTACTCTTTTTGTGCTTGGATAGTGGGTATAACTTTCTCCAGGGAAGGATGTTGTCTGTGCAATCCCATTGCCCCTCAAGGAGTCCCGCCTCCATGGTTTCGGATCACCAGTGCTGCACGTCATTATGATTCTGTATGGAGGCAGACTCAATCCAGAGCCAGGTGCCAGCGAGGTCACATAAGCCCCACCCCGGCGCGCTGACATCAGTTTGCTTCGGAGAACTTTTCCGCGCCACAATGCGGAGCCATCACAACAAAACTGAGGAGAGAATGGGAACAGTGTGCGAAAAAACCAGAGAAACAAAATAGAGAGAAACAAAAGGTGAGAAACATCACCAGGTAGCACCAAGGCACTAGAAGGCGACCACAGCAGGCCAGAGCAAGAAAAGAGCAGAGCACCCCTCTGAGGAACAACTGTGCCAGCCAAGGCGAAAGCACCAGGTAGTAGTAAAGCACCAGAAGGCCAGAGCACCGAGGCCATAGCAAGAAAAGCGCAAAGCACCACTTGGTAGAACCACCCCGCAAGCCAAGGCGAGAGCCATCCTGGAGGCACAGGAAGGCAAAGGACAGGTAAAAGAACCCCTAACCAAGAAGATTGGTTGGTAGCAGAAACCCCCGACAACAGAGGGAAAGAGCAAAAGCAGGCCCTCACGCTGGAGAGAAACCAGCTGGAGGGATGCCTGACCGGAAGAAAACAAAGAAGGGCCCCCACAGAAGACAAGGCACCCAGAGGGAGGCGACTGCAGAAACACAAGCAGAGGGTCCTCGCAGAACGGGGAGGAAGGGCGGGCCGTGAAGGAATCTGCGGCTAGAATCGTCTCTACCAGATACATCGTTATCAAAGGTAAGTAACTTGTACATCTGATAGAGACTGCTAGCCGCAGATTCCTTAACGTAGAATAGATACCCTAGCCATACCCAGAAGGGAGGAGGGCCTGCAAGAGAGCCACCCACCAGGAGAGACACAGGGCCCCAGCAGGGGACATGTCACAGGGACAAGAAGGGAAACGCCAGGAAATCCTAAGCCCAACCGAAGGAGAACTGCCCAACACCCCGCAGGGGCAGACAGCACCAGGAAAGTCGCAAAGAACACAAGGACCACCTCAACCCCCAGGGAGAAGAGGTAGAACCGGAGGCAGGGTCCACCTGAAGAGAAACATACACAGTGACAGAAGAGCTGAAGACACCCCAGCCGCAAGCAGCTGACAAGGCAGGGACGGTGCACCACCAAAAGTGCAGACGGAAGAAGAAAGGCACCAGAGAATACAGCAAAGGCCACAATGGTGGAGGAGAACAAACAGGCATGCACTGGCATGCACAGCCAGCAGCAGACAACACCACGGAACGGTGCATCCAGGACAAGCTAGGCGCCAGCCGAAGGCAGAGGCCAGGATGGCCCAGAAGGGCCAGGACACGCCCCAAGGGAGGACCCGGAACACACTGACCCACAAATGAAGTGGAATCAGGCAGAGAGAGAGAGAGACGGGGGATGGACCTAGCCGTCCACCAGAACGCAAAAACCAGGAAAACCAGTCCCCCCCCCCCCCCCCCCCCCGGAACACCAGACAGAGGACCAAGGCGGACAGAAGTGCAAAACCGCTACAACGCAATGCCACAGACAGCAGGCCGGACTAGCGACACAGCGAGCCAGGAGAAGGACCGACCGGGGCGCCACGCAAGCCACTCCAAAACCATCAGCAAGAATATCGCACGTGCGCTATACCGTGACGCCACGGAGAGCAGAAGCCCGAAGGGCGACCACACCTCCCCAGCACATGATAGAGCTGTACAATAGCTACCATTACCCCACATAGGGCATGTTACGTCCCAGAACCTGGGAACCCACTTAGGAAAAAATTTCCGCAGCAGAGGACAAACAGAAGACTTGCGGAGAAAACCGCAGCTGGCTTGCCAAGCAGCCAATAAAGAATACACAGAAGGCCTAATCTCAGGGCCTACATGGCTTACAAACAGCCAAAACCACTAGTCAAACAAGGGCCGGACCAGCAGCCAACAGCACCAAAGTCCTAACAAAAGGACCTGAAGGCACATCAACACACAGAACAGACAACCGGGGCTACTCGCTATAAGGCCCCAGGAAAACAACGTAAGAACACCCCCCGAAACACAGACCAACTGACAGGTCGGTGAGGAGGAGGACAAAGCCCCGCAAGAAACCTCTGAATGGCAGAATCCGCAGGGGCGTGGAACAAAAGAGTACCATAAAAGGGAAGGTCGACCAGCCGTTCACTAACGTTCTCCAGGAACACACTACCCCATAGCCAGGCATGTCGACGAATGGCCACTGAAGAAGCCATGGTACGACCAAGCACCTCTGAAATGTCCAGTGCAGAGCGAAGAAAAAACGCAGCTGGCTCCCGGCCATCCAACACATGGTGCCTCAGATCAACACAGGCACCCTCCTGAGAAGCGGCAGACATAAGGGACTCCGCCGAATCCCACAAGCAGGAAGTGGCCCTAGCCAAAACACAAAGAGTGTTAAGGGCCCGCAAAGCCACACTGGTAGAGGCGAAGATATTGCGACCCCAGGGATCTAACCAGCGGGCCTCCCGTGACGGGGAAGACAACACCGATGGCAGGGAGGGAAAGGCAGTCTGTAAAAGAGGGCCCCTGGTAGAGGGGTGGAGGGAAAGACAGACAGGATCATGCGGCGCAGAACGGTGGCGGTGCAAAGGTTGCTGGGGCACCGGGTCCCCTGTGGCGGGCCGCCCCCAAAAGAGAAGTGTGGAGTGAATCCTCGAAGGGAAGAAGCAGCTCCCGACCACCAGAACCCTGATGGAGGACCTCCAGAAGATGATCCGTGGGGAAATGGGCAGCTGGATCGCCCATGTACAAGATTCCCGCAGCCGTGGAAACAGCCCGAATGAAGGCAGCACTCGCCTCCGTAGGGCCCCGCGGCGGGGAAAGCAGTTTCTCTATGGGCGACGGCTGCAAGCTAAGGCGGCAGTCCCCCAGTCCAACCGGAGGAAGGAAAGGCCAAGCCCGGAAAGGGAGAAGGTGGACCTAGGAATGGGGAACCTGATGTGCCCCCGGCGAAGACTACTGGCGCGGTGACGGCGAAGAGCCGTCCTTATAAGACTCCAGGGAAAATGCCACGACGCGGCGACCCGTCTCCGGAGAAGATGAAACCAACAACCGCCGAACCTCTGGAGAAGAGGGGGCGTCCGAAGACGAATCAACGACCCAACGCCGGACCGGCGCCGTAGGGTCCGCAACCAGTGTCAGGTCAACGTCGACCGGCGTCGAAGGGGACGCCGGAACGACTGCCGCCACATCGCGCGGCACAGGAGACCGAGGCTGGGTCGGATCCGGGGTGGCTAAAGAACGGCACCGAAAAGGCATCGACTTGACCTCCGACGAGGCAGCCGCCGGCGTGGAGGGACGAGGGGGGCCCAGGGACACGTTCCGAACCCTAGCCAGCACCTGCGGCACGGCCAGGGCCAGCAGCTGCCGGCGCCTGAGCGGCGTCACCTCGGCCTCGGACTAGGCCGCCGCCTGCCCAGGGGACCGAGGGGGACTCGAGGACACACCCGAGCCCGGCAACTTCCCGCGACACCCGCGGGGGTTTGTGGCGAGGCAGAGGCACCGTGGTCTGAAGCAGGGAACCCAGAAGGGCCGCACCCTGACGCCACCACCACTTCAGGACCTGGAGCCGAACCTGTTGGCGCAGGAGCCGCCACCGAAGTCCCCGCACGCGGCAAGGGATCCGCAGACGTCCCAGGAAGAGAAGGAGAAGCGGGAAGAGCCAAAGAGGCCTGCAAGGCCGCTGCATAGGCCTCCATCTGGGCTCTGGTCGCCCCCGCGCCGGGGAACGGCGGATAGGGTGGCGATGCGCGGGCCGCACCACTCGCGGAGAACCCACACCCCCAACAGGCCAGGGACCGGGGACAAACTGCGACACTTACCAACAGGTGAGTGACGCCCTTGCGGCCTGGGAGAGGGACGATGTCAGAGATGGAAGCGGCGGGTCTTGGAGCCTTCCGCAGGGGACGGGCGTGACGAAGACGCCGACCGGGACATGTGCACCAAAAGGAGCTTCATCCGGCGCTCCCGCCGGGACTTCGGCTTCATTTGCTGACACGCCTCGCAGTCCGTGGAGTCGTGGTGCTCCCCCAAACACCACATGCAGATGGGCTGAGGATCCGTCGCCGACATCTGGCGCGCGCAAGACGAGCACGTCTTAAAGCCCGAAGGCATTCGCACACTATTCTCAAGAAAATCGCCTAAAAGCGGAAAAAGGCCTGAAACAGGCCAGGGACCAGATCCGGATCCGCGTTGCACGCGAAAAAGAAGAAAACTGATGTCAGCGTGCCTGGGTGGGGCTTATGTGACCTCGCTGACGTCACGACCACGGAGGACGTTGGGGCGGAGTTGCATGGTACCGCCCCCCCGGCACGCAGAGATGCTAGGCAAGAATGTTTTCCAGGTCCAGTCTCACGCCTGCGGATAATTCTACGTTAAGGAATCTGCGGCTAGTAGTCTCTTTCAGATCTTCTATGCATCTGAATGATACGCAATATTCCATGCAAAAGAATATGGTATACATGTGACTGGGCACACTGCTAAGTACATGATGTGGTAGATTGGGATGTATGACGTTACAACGCACACTTTTACAACGCATGCACTTACAACGCATTTTTTACAACGCATAATCCATTACAACGCACTACACTTACAACGCATGACACTACAACGCATTTTTAAGAACTACCTTTACAACGCATACCATTACAACGCATAATATTAAATTGCATTTAAGGTAAGTATTAGATAGTATAGGGGTAAAAACTACTTTTCTAACTCCAGGGGGTGCAACAGTAGGGTAAATGTTGGATAGTATAGGGGTAAAAATTACTATTCTAACTCCAGGGGGTGCAACAGTAGGGTAAGTGTTGGATAGTATAGGGGTAAAAATTACTATTCTAACTCCAGGGGGTGCAACAGTAGGGTAAGTGTTGGATAGTATAGGGGTAAAAATTGCTATTCTAACTCCAGGGGGTGCAACAGTAGGGTAAGTGTTGGATAGTATAGGGGTAAAAATTGCTATTCTAACTCCAGGGGGTGCAACAGTAGGGTAAGTGTTGGATAGTATAGGGGTAAAAATGTCTATTCTAACTCCAGGGGGTGCAACAGTAGGGTAAGTGTTGGATAGTATAGGGGTAAAAATTACTATTCTAACTCCAGGGGGTGCAACAGTAGGGTAAGTGTTGGATAGTATAGGGGTAAAAATTACTATTCTAACTCCAGGGGGTGCAACAGTAGGGTACGTGTTGGATAGTATAGGGGTAAAAATGACTATTCTAACTCCAGGGGGTGCAACAGTAGGGTAAGTGTTGGATAGTATAGGGGTAAAAATTACTATTCTAACTCCAGGGGGTGCAACAGTAGGGTAAGCGTTGGATAGTATAGGGGTAAAAATTACTATTCTAACTCCAGGGGGTGCAACAGTAGGGTAAGTGTTGGATAGTATAGGGGTAAAAATGACTATTCTAACTCCAGGGGGTGCAACAGTAGGGTAAGTGTTGTATAGTATAGGGGTAAAAATTACTATTCTAACTCCAGGGGGTGCAACAGTAGAGTAAGTGTTGGATAGTGTAGTGTAATATTATGCGTTGTAATGGTAGGCGTTGTAATGGAATGCGTTGTAAAGGTAGTTTTTAAAAATGCGTTGTAGTGTCATGCGTTGTAAGTGTAGTGCGTTGTAATGGATTTTGCGTTGTAAAAAATGCGTTGTAAGTGTAGTGCGTTGTAACAGTTGCGTTGTAAAGGTTGTTCCCCGGTAGATTGTATCCAATTCTAGCCTACATGTTGGATCATTTTCGCAACCCTTGTGCGTTCAAACACAACTAGAACTCGAGAGTCAAGGGAACAAAAGGAGCCTTTGCTAATGACTGCAAGCAACAATATCCAGAGTTCTGGGATGGCAGGATAAACAAATTAACCATCGATCTTCCTGGGTGCTTCTCCACCGTCAACAAGACCTGAAGGTAAAGTCAAGTACCGCCTGGTTTCTATGTCTCCTGTGATCAAGGCAATGCACCCTTCTTCCTGGGAGCCTTTTGACTCTGTTGCTGATGTAGGCAAAATGTGTCCTGCTTGTGAGTCTCTTTTTTGGGGGCTTCATCACGCATTTCTAGTTTTGTAAAACAGGCAAGGAAGGCCTTCTGAATCCAGTAGTTTGTTCAAGCTTCAGTCACCGGACAAGGTCACCTCTTTCCTTATTGGGAAGGGGTGGAAGGGCCCTTGATGCCTGCTAAGTAGCATTCTGGCCTCGACTGCCATCTCTTCTTTTCCAGAAGTAAAAACGTCTTTCTCAATGTGTGTATTGTTTCCACGCAGATGGTGCAGAATATGTACCAATTTTTTATATTCCCACTCGTTCTTTCTTCCATTTCAATTGTGACATTACTCCCATTTGTAGGTGGGAAAAGCTGTCAGGGCACTACCCGCACACTCTCATCAATCAAGCACCAGGTTGCTAAACGAAGGTGAGCTGGTGTAATGCAGAATTCAAACTAGAAACCTATTTTCTTACTTCCTCTGAGATTGCAGTTTTCTGAAAAAAGCAAAAAGGGAAGGTGAAAAGAGGACTAGGGACTACAACTAATTAGAGCTGCACATGTCTGTCTCACTGAGTTCGATCAAGAGAAAGCTCTGTGGGACCTTCTGTGACCTTGTTGCTCTATTTTATTTCCTCAAGTGACGTTTAGTACTGTTTCGGTAATTGTCATTGAAGGCACTGATGGTCACATATTAATAGGGTAATCGGCCGTGATCCCACTTCTCTTGGTAGCATAGAGAACACAACAGGTGCATTATTAATCCATACTGTTTGGGTTACATACATTTGGAAGATAATCATTCTCTTCAGCAAGGTTGTCCCTTTTGTATTGGCTGAAACTCGGTTTGTCTAACTGATTTCTTGTATGATCCAGGCTGTTTATTTCGAACGCCAGTCTTGTTGAGTACAGAAAACCAAGCTAGCTCTTTAAAGATTGCTATGCATAAAGCAATGATCTTTTCTGTAAGTTTGGACACAAAATGAGATCATGCCTCTGGCTGAACTGCAGACTGCAGACTGCAAGACCAGAAAACCTGGTGTAAAATTCCAGGTTCTCCACGTGGCCGAATTGAACGACCCACTCCATTCTCATGTATCTCACTGTTCCACTTTCTTTACAACATTTGGGAGAACCTAGACGTGTTTCCATTTATTGTGTGTGTGTTGTACAAAAAATACATTCTTATATGATAATCTCGTCTCTTACTCAGGCAAAGCACAGGGTTCTGTCCTAGCTGGCGAGGACCTAATACTTCCACACTTTTTTATCGTAGCAAGAATGCTATGAGTTGTAATGCAATTAAAGGACCCACGCCCCCCCACCGCAGACCACTGTCCACAGGCTGGGCAGTAAAGGATAACCTTGACTGGGGTGCAGTGGCCTCCCCTATCCCTGGTGGCACCGCATGTGCTACCCTTGCCTATTGCACAGCCAAAATGTGAACAAAGGTAGCAAGGGCAAGACTTGAAGAGGAGTTTGCGCAGCTCGCAACTTTCCTTCATGGATGGTCTCCTGGCACTTGGAGACCCATAGCCCGCCTGCGAACAGAGGTGAAAGTGAGGGTGGAGTGTGTGGAACATACAAGGAGATCTTATGAAACCTCAACTCAAGCCAGACGTAAAGAACGTGCGGCAAATGCTTCAATGATTTTCGATTTGGACGCAAAGTCTTCAAAACAGACCAAGGGCCCTGAAGGTGTATTGTGTTCGTGGGGTGTTGACCTTGGACTGATCGTAATGAAAAGGCACCCCAGTATTAGTGCTTCACACCCAAAGGGGGCGCCCATTACAAACAAGTGGTCGAGTGTACCTAAAGTGATCATTCACCCCAGAATACCACAGCTTCAAAAGCCGAATGCGAGTGCACACCAGAAGGGAGTGGTTAAAGGGCTAGTAACAGCTGATCACCCAGTAGGAAGGGCTGGAAGTGACCAGTTCTTGGCAGAGAGACAATTTAGACATAACTGAAGATCATCCCCCCTGAGAAATTAATAGAACTGCAGAACTGTGAATGTTTGGCACATGGCCCCATGCAACAATCTAAGGACAGCAAGTAAGATAACCCTGCTGATAAAACTGTGGCACCAATTCTTTCAAAGCCAAGCAATCGGCAATGATCCATTGGGGTGCAGGTGGCAAAATAGGTGCCATGCAGGGCTTTTGAGGCTAAACCAGTCCCCTACTTTTGCTTTGGTTGGAGCTTCCATCATTTTTAGGTCTCGCGCCAGTGCGCAGTCCTGCTCGCGCCGCGAGAGACCTCTTGTACGGGGTTTGAAAATGGACCTAGGAATCGCACACGCTTGTGCGTGTGCTTTTCCTTTTGGCCCACACTATTGGCCTTTGCGTGCGTCTTTTTTTATGAAAGACAGCACGCAATTGGCCAAAGGCGGGCGCATTGCTCCGCCCATGGCCTATTGGTATCTATTACGCGCTCCGGCCATCATGTGGTTTCAATTATCGTGCCCACACACGGGTATCGATAATTGAAACCACATGTCTCGCTGTGGCACGCGCGCACCACTCGCGGGATTGTTCTCTTTTGGATCCATTTCACAGGGAAGCAACTAAATGAAAGAAGGAAAGAGAGGTGGGCATATATAGTTTTAATTTCTAGTTCATATTTTGTGACGGGACAATTTGATATTCGTCGTAATGCGGACTCAACTCTACTGTATTAAAAACAGGCTGTATATGTTCTTCGTTTGTCTGTTTTGTGGCAAACAACGTTTTTTGTTGTTTTTTTGGGTATGATCTTGTTAGTAGGCACTTTGAGAACGCCGCATTCCGCCGCTTGTGTGCACATATAAACACTATCGCTAGTGCACATACAACATATGCATATATCATACATGGAGCCTGGCAGCCCCAGGCTGCTTCGAGGGATCGCTGAAGGCTGGCGCTGTGCTGTCCTGGGCTGCCCTGGCACAGGCTGGCGCTGTGCTGCACCGGGCTTTCCTGGCACAGGCTGGCGCTGTGCTGCCCCAGGCTGTCCTGGCACGGGCTGGTGCTGTGCTGCACCGGGCTGCCCTGGCGGGGTCTGGCAGCAGCTCCAGAGGGCCTTTTGAAATCTCGCAGGACGAGTTCCTTGGAGGGCGGGTGCATTCTTCGGCGGTGTTTGAAAGGGAGGTTTTCGGCATGTACTGGGGTACCTGCGGGGGCGGGCAACGCTCACAGGCAGCAACAACACAGGATTCTCATGGACTTGGATTCAGTGAAGGGGGCATTCCTGCGTGAGGGCTGTGGTACCAGCCAAGGTCAGTGTGTCTGTGCGCAGTGGTGCCAGAAGAGACCACCCCTGCCCGTGCCTGGACACACACTGCGGGGCCCCATGCTGTGGTGCCAGCCAAGACCACCCGTGCCTGTACACACACTGCTTGACCCCATGCTGTGGTGCCATCTTAGACCCCTAACCCTGCCTGTACTTGGGCACACACTGAGGGACCTCAGTCTGTGGTGCCAGCCGAGACCACTAACCCTGCCCGTGCCTGGTACACATTGAGAGACCTCAGACAGTCTGTGGTGCCAGCATGGCTCACTCTCTGACACTGTGCCCCTGCTCAGGCACCGACTGCGGGATCTCAGGCTGTGGCATCTGTAGAAACAGCTAAAAATGTGCGACAAAACCTAAACTTTCCCAGGCTGTGGCACCAACAGGGGAGGCAGATCCTCGCATGTTTGCGCACAAGCTTCAGGCCCTTGTGCTGTTGTGCCAGGAGAGAGAACCCCATGTCCCTTTGTCAGGGCACACAGGGGAAGAGCTGTTTTTTCTCATAGTGTGGGGATGAGCAAAAGGACAGTAAACTATCCCTAGGTCCCCTCATGCTGTTGTGTCACCAGAGGTAGATTAAACTCTCAGCATGGGCACATACTGCAGCTGATCATGCTGTGGTACAACCAGAGGTAGATTAAACTCTCTGTTTGGGTACATGCCGCAGCTGATCATGCTGTGGTACCAGCGGAGGGACAGTACTCTCTCAGCATGGGCATTGGCTGCAGCTCCTCATGCTGTGGTACCAGTGGATGGACAGTACTCTCTCAGCATGGGCACAGACTGCAGCTCCTCATGCTGTGGTGCCACCAGGGGGACAACAAACTCTCAGCATGGGCACAGACTGCAGCTCCTCGTGCTGTGGTGCCACCAGGGGGACAACTACTCTCAGCATGGGCACAGACTGCAGCTCCTCGTGCTGTGGTGCCACCAGGGGGACAACAATCTCTCAGCATGGGCACAGACTGCAGCTCCTCGTGCTGTGGTGCCACCAGGGGGACAACTACTCTCAGCATGGGCACAGACTGCAGCTCCTCGTGCTGTGGTGCCACCAGGGGGACAACAAACTCTCAGCATGGGCACAGACTGCAGCTCCTCGTGCTGTTGTGCCAGGAGAAGTAGAGTAATCTCTCCTCTTTGGCACAGAGTGAGGCTTCTCATGCTGTAGTATCAGTGCTTTAAGTGTAAATATAGATGAGGCATGCAATATCCACAGTGCCTGTTTGCTCTTTAGAAGTGCTAGTACTCTCCAGTTAAATGTATTGCACCAGGGCTGAGAAGTGAAGGTACTCTCCCCTTCAAGTGAAAAAATAAAGTTTGTTGCCGCTTACGCACGTATTTGGCACGCTAAAGACATTTACTGTGATATATCTAATATTTCTTAAGGAGCGCCGAAAAGTATCTTAGCGGGTGAAAAGCGCAGTGTTGAGGGGTGATCGTGCAAGGTTGAGTTGTGTGTTACATTGTATAGCGCTGCAACCAAGGAACCGGCATTCAAGCGCTTGCTCGCTGGCAACATATCTAGTAGCTAAAACAATGCACGCTGGCTTTTAATCTTCTCCCTTCCCTTCCTTCTAACATACTGTTTACATCCATGGAGTATTAGCGCTATACCGATAAATAAATACATGTGAATGCAGCCTTCAGGTCTCGAGACCGATTCATGGAAGTGTCACTTCAGGTTTCTTTTTTTCTGAGATCATTAACGAAAGGGAGATGAAGTTGGTGCGGTGTGCTATAACACGTTTTTAATCGTCCTTTAAATAAAATGATGTATCTACGCATTCGATTATTATGTAAAGCGCCATCATCCCCTCCTTCCAGACACTTGCAAGTGCTTGAACGTCCTTGGTCAATAATTACCTAAACTCAGTCCTGAAAGTTATTCGGTTAGACACTCTACGACCTCGCAGCCTCTAAGGAGGCTACATTATTTTTGAATTTGTTCTATTGTTTGAATATATTTTTATCGCGGTTGTGACGTAGGAGGTAAAACGGGACAATTTGATATTCGTTCCAACGCGCACTCAACTCTACAGTATAAAAACAGGCTGTATATGTTCTTCGTTAAAAACGTGTCTGTTTTGTGGCAAACTATGTTTTTTGTTGTTGTTTTTTTGGGTATGATCTCGTTAGTAGGCAATAAATAAAAGATATTAGTTCCATAGCACTAAAAATGGTCCATACACCTGTACTGAGAGCGCTGATACTATTATGATCGTGTTTTTTATGTTTCGTTAAGACTTACATCAGGCCTGCTACGTGTAAAGTACAAGTGTTTTTAATAAATTAAAGTGAGTTTAATATATCACGTAAGACAGGGGAGGGTCACAAAACGGGTTGAGGGGTCCTTCGACCCAGGCCCGGCTCCAGGAATTTTTGTTTGGGTGGGCCAAGGGTACATTCGGGTGGGCCACTGCTGGCCCGATTTATCGCTTATATATCTAGCCAGGCCTGCTTCTGGGCCCTCCTTTATCTCTCCTTAGTCTTACAAGGTACAGTAAAACACACTCTTTTCCAAGTCTCTTTCTAAATGTTATCACTCTCAAAAAGTGCTTTTCTTTCATGTAATGTGCCTTTGATGGGAAGAGGAGGTTTCTAAGGTGGGAGTATCTAGCAAGTGACTCTACTCGGGCTCCCTCTGTGCAAGCCTTCAGGGAGAAACCCTCTTCATTACTACCTCCACCTGACCCCTGACTCTGCAGCGCACTCCCTTACAGACTTGATTATCTACTTTTCTACCACCCCTCTCCATTGCACCTTATCTCACAGCTGACCTTGGAACCCAGACCCCTATCAGCCACCATTCAGTTCCACTTTCATTATTCCCAGTAAAAACCAATAGTAAAATCACCTTCAAACTTGAAACATTGAATATAGCAGTAAATGTAATTAGCATGCATGTTAAAGTATGCTCCACAGTTGTCCTAATCACCTGACTGTTAATTAAATAAGCAAAAACAGAAAGGCCATGACAGGGTCAGCTTTAGTGCTGGCGCAAAAGTCTTTTTGACCTCTTTTTTTTAACTCTTTCTCTGTAGATAACTTAACAACCACCCTCCAACAGTAGTTTCCCCACCCCATGACCTACTCCTCGGATTCCCTCACTTCCATCCTCCACTAGTGCCCCTCATCTCTCTTTAGTTCCCCCCACCCCGTGACCTCCTCCTCGGACTCCCTCACTGTCACCCACACCAGCGCCATTCATCTCTCCGTAGCTTCCCCCCACCCCATGACCTCTTCCTGGGATTCCGTCACTGCCACCCTCCACTAGTGCCCCTCATCTCTCCGTTGCCCCTCTCTCATATCCATTTCATTTGTTGTATAGCGCTACTCATATGAGTGTAGGGTGTCACAGTACTTTGTATAGCACACATTATACAGAGACAATAAATCAGTTTAGGGGTAATGTCACATAGGCCAATGAGGATTGCAAGGTGTAGGAATCACTTCATCCATACTGGTAGGCAATATATTTTACGGGGGTTTGGTCTGGAGAAACACAATCTCAAGATTTAAAGAGTACTCCAGTGGTTGGCTTTACTGATAATGTATAACTGCCCCAACAAACTCTTTTTAGTAACATTAGAATAATGAAATAATGGAGAAGTTCTAACTATATCACAACACAAAAAAGCGAAGTTTGTATGCAGCTCTTTGAAGACAGTTCATAGGTCACTGTCCTATGTTAGGACAGTAACTTCTGAACTGCAAGTAACACTAGGATATCTGTGACAGAGGTAGTAACCACTGAGCTATTCCCACAAAATTCAGTTTATCTGCATTTTAAAACTACCAACAGACAAATGGTTGCTCTGCAGCAGGATCGTAAATCACACGTTATCTGAACAGTTTTTATTGTTGTTGTACATCAGTGGCTGATTCACTGCGAGGGCAAAGGCTCATGTTTGGGTGGGCCAGGCTCATGTTTGGGTGGGCCTGGCCCACCCTCTAGAACCGGGCCTGCTTCGACCTGAGACACTCTGCTCTGTTAGACTTCGGGAGGGGCATCTGACAGGGGGGCGGGGGTGTGCGGGTCAGAGGTGGGGCCCCATGTTTACCATCTCGGTTAGTACAGCCTCAGAGGTTTTCTGACCATCTGAACACACATCAGGCGGGGCAATGTACACGGCTTGGAAATCATTGTGCATTCAGGCTGCGCGCGCGCACTCAGACTTTCATCTTCCTGGGGTCGATACAAGTGAGTAGTATTTGAGGCAGATGATACTTACACGCCTGTTTTAAATGTAGGCAGGTCGTTTCCTATCGAACTGGGAAAAACTGTATATTGACTATGTTTGCAAGTTCAGAATTCTTCACCTGAGGAAATAAAAGCATATGTACGTACGCACATGTGTGTGCAAGAAGAATCTCTAATATACGGACAAACACATAACTATCTCCAAACCTTATGTACTGGTACTGGATGTATAGTTAGTTTACTGTCAGTTGTGGCTCCAATACAAGCGAACTATGATCCCGGCTAAACCGCTTGACCAAACTGTGTGATCCTTGGAAAATCACGGTCGCAGTTGCTTGCAATTGTAATAAAATAACTCTGCAACTTTCTTTGAGTAAGACAATTCATTGTAAGAGCAACAGAACTCAGTGGTTCGCATTTAATTTAATCGCGTTTTAGTAGGACCGAAGTCTAGCACACAGAATGAAAGAAACAACAGTATGCACGCTGTGTGTGTTTTTTAAATGAACTTGGCAAAGCATCTGAATACGCCAAGTGTATGTTTCTATACAGCAAGCTGACTCGCTGTAACTTTGGCGCACATTTACATACACTCATGCTAGTAACTCGGCCTGAAGCAAATATCGCGCATTCATTATTAATGGAGGATGCGGCAAAAGGGTTGCTGGCAATGGTGGGAGCAGGTTCGAGTCTGACATTGGCTCAACACCCCGTGATTCTGGGCAAATCACTTAATCTCCCCATGCCTACCAAAAAATGAACGTGTCCTTGTGTAACGTTACTGGTGTTCATGGGAAGCCAGGGCTTTAAGTGGGGCGGGTCTTGCCGGTGCTCAGCACCGGCAGTTCTAAACAGTAGGTGCCGAGATGGGTCCCTATTGGGCTGTCAATTCTCGCCCTCACCCTCCATGAACAGATACATCTTAACTCTGCGGCTGTGCCATGGCTCACTGCCTTTAAGATAACTTCTAAGAGACTCGTTATAGTTCTTTCACAGTCTCAGAATTTGAAAATGGAAGCATTTTCAATATTCTGTATGCAACGAAGCCATAGTTGCTGCTTATTTATCTTATGCTGCTTACATCGGCCACGCCCCAGAAACCCTTCACAGTTTTTTCATCCCACTTAAAGCTCTGTATAAAGCTCTCTAATACTTTCGGGTCGAGTTCACGCTATATAAAACTGCAAAAACAAGAAAATAATTGTGCATATACACTGCTTGCTGATAAGGCCTGGCTTCTAAGTGCTGTAGTAGCAGATGCCGCATCTGAGATGCGGCTATTTACACAAATCATTTGTACGGTGAAAGTGAAAGGTTGAGCCAGCCATGGCAGAGCCTGTGGCCTGTACTATAAGCGCACAGCACTGCAGCATGTGTACAAACCCTCTGAAGGTCCTTACTCCATGTCAGTATGTTAGTATGGGGGCTAAAAAAAAAATTAATAATCATTTGCAATGCAATAGGTCTCGCATTACTGAATGTTTGAGCTGCTATTGGTGTTGCATTATTATTAGCAATGCCAATAGCTCAAACTTTAATAATGTGAGACCTATTGCATTGCAAATGCTTGTTAGCTTTCCACCCAAACTTCTGCCTTCTATTTAAGTGACAGTCATGAAATTCGCCAGGGTTTTGATCATGTTACATGGGAGCGGCCATCACGAGTGCACTGTGCAGTCTGCGAGAGTGTGTTTAGCTCAGCAGGTCTAAGTGCTTTTGATGGTTCCCGTGCTCGGTTCTACCCTTCTCCCGCTCTGGGTGGGATCTGGCATTTGTCTGTCACTGTAGCGACTCGTCTGCATTCTCAGGCGTTTCCACTCTGCTGCGCTGCTACTTTCTAATCTCCCTGGGGGTGGTTTTCCCCCAATTGTTTTCCACAAACAACCAACTAGAGCTTTTTGAAGTACTTTTCCACCTATATATGACAAATCTCTTTTGCTGCGGTTCTTCTGTGACAGAGTTCCTTTTTGGGTGCTATGGGGTCCTACCTTAGCGTCAGGAAGCGGAGTCTGCCACAGGCAGAGGGTTGGGGGGAGTTTTATATAGCGTAACTAGGGGTATCAGAGCACTTTACATGAGCACCAGTTGAGTTACTGGCGGACACATTTAGTAGGTCTCGCCTGACCCAGCGCATGCGCTGGTCTGGCGAGACTTTTTGAGAGGGCTCCAAAAAGTGCTACCAGGCCAGCCTAGAGCTACAGTGCATGTATGTGGGCGCGCGCGCTGCGCTTTTCCGCGATTACTTTCACTTTCGCTGCCGCTTGTTTCAGTTTCCCTTCTGACACCAGCCTGTTCCCGACCTGCTACTCACCGGAAATCTACTCGTTCTCCTGCGTCATCCTTGAATTGGCTATTAAGGTACTGGAACAAGCACAGACCATAGTGCCAGGGACCTTGAAAGTTGTTATTCTAACTTGATAACTTTTCCCGCAGGAAAAAAACTATTCCAGTATTTCCAAGGTCAGTTTGTTCTCCATCAGGAGCCTATTCCTCTTCCAGGAAAAGCACAAATTTGCTTTTGCACAACAAGGTTGTCACATTATTTCAACCTTTCTCTTCTCTCTCACAGACCAGGGTTGCTCTGGGCTTGCTGTTCTCACAATGTTTTCTTTGATCTGCTTTATTTGGTGCTCAGTCTGCCTGTCGGTCATTCCGTGCTGGTGGACTGTCTCTGGCACGGCCGCTATGCGAATCAAAACCAGCCCTCGTAAAGAATATTAAAATCAGCCCAACATTGCATCTGTAAACGACCCCAGCAGGCAGCAAGCGAGGCAAACCCCCTTCACTGGCTTTGGGGGTTATTGGGGTTTCTCCCTCTCGAAGAAGTGGGTTCAAACGTTACATATTGCAGTACAATTTTACTCTTATTTTGCCACAGGGTTTTCATGTCTGGATCACACCAGGTCACCCACCCCTCAGAGCAAGTTCATAGCTTTCAGTCCAGCAGGAAATGGCAGAATGGTCAACTGGCCAGTCCGGGCATGGATTCCGATGACAACCTGGCCATTTCACAATCGCTAACCACAACTCTTGACCTTAGGGCCTTGCCTGTCCTAATGCTATGTAAATAAACCCAATGAAGCACAGATCACTCATTACTCTGGAGTAACCAGCAGGGCCCGCTTTAGGGTGGTGCGACTGTAGTGGGCGCTGAACTGGAGTTGGGCACTGACCTCAAGGTGGGTGGGGGGGCCGCTTTGTTATCAATAACTTATGATTTAAAAACACATGCATGCAGAGTTCTTTGTGCGTCTAGCTTTCAGGCAGCAATAAAAAAGTCAAGATAACTCTTGAGATTAATGTTCCTGTTAGAGAGAGAGATCCGAGTTCTGTCTAGTGAGTCTTCACTTGCCATAAAGTATGCTGTGTTGATAGCTGAGTGAATTAATAAAGCCGGCCTTTACCAGGGCTTTAAAACAAATGAAAGGTATGTGAGAGAAGGGCTATGGAGATGAGAGGCACTTTTGCCCGGTGGCAGTGAGGGAATCCGAGGAGGAGGTCATGGGGGGAGGCAAAATAGATTGTTGCACGGGGAGCCACCAGAGCTAAAGTAACCTGGTAACCAGATTGAACCTTAACCGGCACACAGCAGCACCAAAATCAAATCACCAGGTTTTCCAAACGCTGCAAATGTTTGCTCCCATCGAAGAGCACAATGACAGCTTCAGCGGAAGAATGCTATTTCAGTCTATGCAGTAAGCACTGATTGAACGCCCTTTGATGCTCTACGCAGGAGATGATCCAAAGGGCTATGGAAGACTTGGAAACCTGTCTGCCAGAGGCATTCATTCCTTCAGAAGATGATGGAAGTAATGAAAGCCTTAAAGGGCTCGTTCATGGAAATATAGAAATGATACACGTTTGTGATCTCCAATTTAAGTACAATCTTCAGGCGCTAGAAGAAAGGAGTCTAGAAAATCAGTTAGGTAGGAAGGCATTGATTAATGAATAAATTAACATACGGAATAAGAGTGCATCTTGAGTGTCACCATATACATATCGAAAACTGCATAGAAGTAAGAGAGAGACAGTGTTTACAGATTACCAACACAAGAAGCCACTATAATAACCACAAAGAAAAGGGTCTTCTAAAACAGCGCCAAATACAGACCTCCTTAACCAATCCAAAGGAAAGGTGCAATTCTGTTAACCCGTTCCCTGCTCATGACGGAACCACTCCGTCATGAGCCACGGGCGCCGTGTGCTCATGACGGAGTGGTTCCGTCATGCTGCGGCCGTTGGCGGCCGCTCCGCCCACGCGGCACTGATTCCCCGCCTGTGCGGGCGATCAATGCAAGTGGGCGGAGTCATGACGGAACCACGCCGTCATGAGCACAGCTCGCCCGTGACTCATGACGGCGTGGTTCCGTCATGCGCATGGCGGCGCCGCGCTCACCCCGCACCCCCCCAGCGCCGCGGCGGAATTCGTGCCGCGGCGAAGGGGTTAAAGGCATAGACACAGATGTTATTATGGACCCTCTTTGTCATTGCATCAACAATGTCTATAACAAAACAAAGAACTACATTTCCCGTGAAACCCAGGAAATGAAAGAACTGATCTATCTCAGGATCTTTCACTCCTAGTATAAAGTCTCTTTTACCTGCTCCCCTGTATGACATCACTTCTTTCTTTGATGCTTTCCTGACTTGGCCTAGCAATCTGGAGCAAAACAAGATTTGGTGGTCAAACTTCAGTCAGGGGGAGGGGAGTGGTGTCCAGGAATTTTCAAGAGCCTGCCCTAGAGAGGAGGGAACATCAATACCTCCTGTTATCTATAGTCTGTTCGAGGACTGAAGGCTTCCAGCTAGAACTTTGGAAGAGTGGCCACAGTTGAATATATTAGGTTACACCGCAAGCAAATATCACGAGGTAGGTTACAACGCAGACGTTACATTGTCCGCATTGTTACCACGTATGGCATTACATCGCAAGTCGCTTCTACGACTTGTGCTAGATGGCGCTGGACTTAGGAATAGTATAAATTACTATTCCTTCTCCAGTTAGTGCAACAGCAGGGAATTTGTTGGACTTAAAATCCAACACATTCCCTGGTGTTGCACGTCATCTAGTGCAAGTTGTTGAAACAACTTGCAATGTAATGCCATGGGTGGTAACAACACAGACGATGTAACGTCCGCGTTGTAACCTACCCAGCGTTGTAAATGCTGTCTACCGCCACAGTGTAATAGTAAATAATATGTCGTGGAAACGGACTCAATTTTCTGCATTCAGACTATCCTTCATTCTAGCCCTATCTGAAAAATGCTCTCGCGACCATAATCATTCAAAATAGATTTGTGTACGAGTTCCCACAGGAGCAATTCTACTTCAGTTTGTTTATTGATACAAATAGTGTATCACATGGTTAGAGGGCTGTCTGATTCAGAATGGCAGCCACATTTTTAGGTCTCGCTAGAGCCAGCGCATGCGCTGGACTGGTGAGACATTTAGTTAGTGGCTTTTCAAAGTGCTACCATGGCTGGCCTAGCACTTGCGTTTACGCGTGCGTGAACGCGCGCAACTGCCAGCTTTCAATGCTTTCAGGTTTGCCTTTTAGCACTTGCTTGTGTTGTGCTTCAATTCCCTCCTCCACCACAGATTGCGTCACCACTCACGTGTTTTCACAACTCCTGGGCTAAATGCTTTCAGTTTTGCCTTTCAATTCCCTCCCCCTCCCCCACCCCCACCCCCACCACAGATTGCATCAACACTTGCGTGTTTTCACAACTCCCGGGCTTAATGCTTTCAGTTTAGCCTTTTAGTGCGCGTGCGCGCAATTGTGGCCAAGCTTGTAAACTGTGACTAAACATTACTGTTAGGAAAGCACAAATATTGGCGTTATTTGGTATGCTGTCTTGTGATAGGTGGGAAGAAATGTTTGTTTGAAGAAATCCCCCAGAGGAAATTATGTCCAAGGTATTTGCATCTACCCCACCAAATCAGGCTCCCCCTTGTCGTTTGTCATGGTGCCTCATCCTCAGTTACACCTTTTATGATCTTTGTAGTCCCGTAATGGAGGACTCTGTCAAAGTTGCTCCGTTAAATAGTGTTTTCAATTTCATGTTACTGCTTTTGGTGCAGAGCTGCGTGACCGGCATTCGACCTTGCTTCCTGGAGGGGTGGGGGCTGCCCGCTATGTGTGTGTATGTCCTACATGCAGCGTTGTTGTGTGGTGGACGTTCTGGTGAACCGCTAGGATCTAAAATATAGTTCTTCCTTATTGCCAAGGTAACTGTATGCCACTGTGTCGAGTGCTGTGCCTCCTGGGATATGTCTTCCCCTATTTATATAATTACCAAAATATTAGTTGAAAAATATTGGGCAAGACATTATACAGCTAGAAGGCTCATTTGCTAATTCGAAACCATAATCACGTGGTCTGTCTAAATGTAGGTATCTATCTATTCGTACTCTAGTATTTATGCCGCTATTTACCGATGTCTTAAGAAATAGTCTATGCTCCTTAGGAACTCTACTTACTGGTGCCTTCGTATTCATGGCAT
Organism: Triturus cristatus; assembly: GCF_964204655.1. Classification (NCBI taxonomy): domain Eukaryota; kingdom Metazoa; phylum Chordata; class Amphibia; order Caudata; family Salamandridae; genus Triturus; species Triturus cristatus. The sequence goes on from NC_140584.1 coordinate 581,944,500, forward strand.
CACTGGTGTTCTAGATTTTTTGCCACTACTCACAGGCGTCTTAGAAATGGTCTTTATTCACTGGTGATCTCGTGTTCACGGCATTACTTGTGTTCTCGATTATATTGTGGGGTCCTGATAAGGACAGCTGTGTGTTTGTGTCCTAATTTCGGGTGTGCTTTTAGGGACCAGGGGACGGTAGATATATTCATTCCTCCGTATGACCCAGTGCCGTACTTATGGCATTACTTGTGTTCTAGATATTGTGGGGGCATGCTTGGGCAGCTGATTTTCATGTCGTATTGTTTTTATTTTTTTATTTTTAGGGACATAAGGACAGTGGATATACTCAGTCATTCGTGTAATATTGTGCTTTAATATTAGACATTGTTTCTCTTTTTTTGTGGGGATCGGGTGTTACCCGCACACCGTCCCTCACTTAGAATAGGCACGCATTCTCCTATTTCACTACTAGTCCCATAATGCTTTGGGAGGGTTGGGTGATTGTGTGTGGTCCCATGATGCCTAACAACAAATCAAATCTCTCTTGTCCTTAAAATGAGAACCGCCTCTCTAAGTGATTGCTTGGCTTCTGCAAACCGTTGAGAATCCTGCCTGTCTGTTCAGATCGCTACATCGGAGAGATCGAGTCCTGAAACTCTGCACGCCGCTTGAGGCGTTCTCAAGTACCTGAAGCCCTTCACGCCGCTCGAGGCGTTATCGAGTCCTGAAACTCTGCACGCCGCTTGAGGCGTTCTCAAGTACCTGAAGCCCTTCACGCCGCTCGAGGCGTTATCGAGTCCTGAAACCCTACACGCCGCTTGAGGCGTTCTCAAGTACCTGAAGCCCTTCACGCCGCTCGAGGCGTTATCGAGTCCTGAAACCCTGCACGCCGCCTAAGGCGTTCTCGAGTCCTGAAGCCCTGCACGCCGCCTAAGGCGTTCACGAGTCAGGAAACCCTGCAAGCCGCTTGAGGCGTTCTCGCCATTTCTCTAGATACTCCTCGGAAAGAAACAAAGACATCTATATCCTGGTTGGACTCTATTTGGAAACCTGCCGCGTCTGGTAAGAGATTAATTTGCTCATCACACCGGAACATTATAGAAGCAGTGATTTATTTACTCACTCGTTCTGAGACTGCTCGTTGGCGAAAAAGAACGAGAAGACTTTAATTCGTCTTTATTTTCACCTCGGCGGTAAGCGGATGATTACTCGCCTGGTATATTCATTTCTTACTTTACTGCACTTCAAAGGAGCTAGTGACACTGAGAGTTTGGGAAAGCATTAAGGCAACTCTGAAGCGCTATTCTTCCATGCCAAGACGTGCTTTGTAAAACCTTTATTTTGACAACCCGGAACCGCCTGCATTTCATGCTGAGAACAGCATTCCTTTCGACTCAGCTTTTTCCTCGAACACAGCGCCTTGACCATTGTACAAGAGGGAACTATAATTTTGATATCCTGGAACTACAAAACTGAAGTTGCAGTTCAACAATTAAGCACTGACTTTCACATGGAAGACTACGCCTTTTCCCTTTTTGTTTATTGTTGGCGCTAGTCACATATATAATAGGTGAGTGGAGACCATACACAATCCTTCTATTTGCAAAACAAACATTGATAGCTATCCACTATATGAGACTTAAGTATATTTAATAGAATGTTCTTTTCTCTTTTACAGTATTGTGAGAAAGTGGCTCTGTATATACTGTTCCCTAATAGGTACAGGGTGTACAGAGTCCACAATCCCCCAGAGGCTGATAGAGGTCAAAGTTAGGTATGACCTTACTCTCAAAAGTGGTAGCTTGGTCGAGCAGTAAGGCAGTACCAGAGGACAGTGTAAAGCATTTATTGTACACACTCAGTCAGCAAATGGTTTCACACACTCAATAACTGAACTCTAGGCCAATGATTTGTATATATAAAATATATGCTTGTTTTATTTTTAGAACCACAAGGGGATAAAAATATACTTTCTCAGAATGAGAGGTTGAATATAAATACTTTTGTTTCAAGCAATAAATTTGTAAAACAGTCACAGTTGGTTGTAATAAACAATCCTATTTCCTAAACATAACAATGCATTGAGCTCAATGGTAAATTCAGGTTATTTGTAATAAATTACTTTTCAGATTACTTTTGGAATTCCAGGTCTGGATCCTAGAACCAGCCTGGGGTCAGTATTCAGAATCAAGTGAGGAAAGTCGACTTAATAACTGTGAGGATTTTTAGATAATATTTAGCTATTTCAAAAGTTAGCACTTAGAAAATATTTCACAGAAAACATTCAATGGATCTCTATGGCAAGAAATTCAAATTGCAGGTAGAGTACTTTATCGTTACTTTAGTAATCCAGGACTGGGTGCCTAGACCCAGGACTGGGGTCCTTATCAAAAGCAGGTAAGTAATTTCGTTTGCAGAAATGGTACGATTTTAAAAGAATATTTCAAATTTGCAAAGGTAGACACTTAGAAGAAATTTCACAGAAAAGCAGACAATGGTTTCCTATGGGAGAAAAATGAGTTAGAAGTAAGTATAGTTGTGAACACTTTTCAGAGTCAGGGCTGGGCACCAAGATCCAGCACTGGGAGCTCACCTAGGAGCAGGTGAGTAAATTCGTTTTTGTCACTTGGCTGATTTTTGGTGAATTTTTGCAGTTTTGAAAAGTTCACACTTAGAAGATTTTTGAAGAAAAAGCCAGTCAATGTTACCCTATGAGGAAAATGAAGTTAGCGGTTTAAGGGTAAGTACTCGACTGGTAATGTTGAAATTCCGGGCATGGACTCAGGGGTCCCCCAGTGTCAGGTAAGCACAGTTGGTTCACCCTCAGCGGTTTCAGGACGGCCGGGTGCAGAGAGAGTTGGGCCCAATGTTATCCTATGAGGGATAGGGGGGCCTTGGTTGGTGGCTGCTGTCTGGCAAGCCACGCGGCTGTGGGAGCTGGGCTCCTGGTCACTTACTCAGGGCAAGTGGGGAAGTAGGTTAGAGTAGAGAGGGCACTGCCAGGGCCACTCGGGCGGCTGGGTGCAGGGTGCTTTTGAGCCTTAGGGCGCTCAATGGAAATCAATGGGAATGTTCCGGTTTGGAAAGAGGCTGCAGGCTCGGGGACGAGGATGTTTCAGGTGCCACCACCACTTCGAGAGGTAAGTTGGGTAGTTGTAGGTTAGGTGGGTACCCCGGGATTGGGCACAGGGGGTCGCAGGGCGCCGGGTGCAGGGGTGCCTTTTGACGTCGGGAATCTTACCCTCTGGTTGATCGCGGTTGGGGTGGCACTTGGTTCTGAGGCTGCAGGCTTCTTCCGGGATGTCGAGGGGGGTCCTTGGGTGCCGGACTCGGGGTCACAGTCGCCGTGGGGTCGTCCTCAGGGTCTTTGTCCACTCCGGCACTGGCCAGGCTTGGCTGGTGCAGAGTGTGTTGGGTCCGCGGTCCCGGGCTGGTGCCAGGGATAGCAAGTAGGTTTCTTGAGTAGAGCCTCTACTCGTGGGAGTCCCAGGGGCTTAGAGCTAAAGGGTAGCCAGGTCCTCCGGGGTTGGTGAGGTTGCTGGCCACGTGGGATGCCGCGCTGGTGCAGGTTCGAGAGTCGACAGGCCGGTAGGGCTGGGGCCAAAGCAGTTGGTGTCTTCTTCTCTTTTTAGCAGCTGCAGGGCAGGTCTTTGTTCTTCTTGCTCTTCTTGTCGTTTTTCTATCTGGAATCTGGGGAAGGAAGGTTCAGGGGGCCCCTAAATACTAGATTTAGGGGCGTTACAGGTAGGTGAAGGCCAGGGACCAATGGGTCCTTGTCCTGGGGTGGGTACACCCCCTATCCTGCCTCTCTCCTGTGGGAGGGGGGCAGTAGCCTAATCCTGATAGGGTAGGGCCTCCCATCTTCAAGATGGCGAGAGCCCGGAGATGTGCTTCACCTCGCCTCCCCCACCTGAGGGGTGGGGTGGGCAGGCTGGCACATCCCCTGTCCTTGTATGGGGTTTCCGGCCAAGCTTCCCGCCAGAGTGGGGGGTTGCAGTGGCCTGGGGAAACTCCAACTGGCGGCATGCCTTTGAAGCTTCCCTTTGCTCATCCTGGGGGAGGAGATTTCTCACCTCACCCAGGATGTGCATTGTTGCAGGCCCGGGAGAGCAGGGGCTCTCCCACCCAGGGGTCCAGCAACGTGTCTGTTGTGTGGCAGCCTGGGCAGCCTCAGAGCAGACGTGGATTGCAAGTTAGCTGTAAGGGGGCATCTTCTAAGATGCCCTCTGGGGTGCTTAGTACATTAAATCCCACACTGGCATCAGTGTGGGTTCAATGTGCTGAGAAGTTTGATACCAAACTTCCCAGGCTTCAGTGTTGCCAGTATGGTGCTGTGGAGCTCGTGTTTGACAAGCTCTCAGCACCATGTATCCTTAAATGACAGCACTGCACTTACAGTGCCCAGGAATGGACCCGGGTACTGTAGGGGCACAGGGCTCCTGCTCCTGTGCCCACACCATAGGCGTAATGCACCCAGCTAGAGGGGTGGCTGGCATATGCCTTGGCAGTGTAGGTGATGGGCATGGTACACAGTGATGTGTGCCATGTCGACTCTTTGTTTTGTCCTGCACCCAGACACTCAGCCTGCAAGGGCAGTGTGTGTGTGTAAGGGTACAGGGCCTCTGAGGGTGGCACAATGAGTGCTGCAGCCCTTAGAGGCCTTCCCTGGTCACAAGGCCCTGGGTACCTAGGGTACCATTTACTAGGGGCTGACATGTGGCTAGGGTTTGCCAATTTGGAGTTTGTGTGGTTTAAGGAAGGAACATAGGCCCTGGGCACCTGATTGGCAGGAACCCAGGGTACACTCAATCGAAGTACATTCAGCAATTTAGCAAAAAGTGGGGGCATACCATGCAAGAAAGATGGCACTTTCTCACACAACCCCCCCCCAAACGAAAGGTGATGAGACTAACCTTGTCCTATGGAGTCTTCATTGTCTAAGTGGAAGAACCTGGAAAGTCCATCTGCATTGGCATGGGCAGTCCCTGGTCTGTGTTCCACTTCAAAGTCCATTCCCTGTAGGGAGATGGACCACCTCAGTAGTTTTGGATTTTCCCCTTTCATCTGCATTAGCCATCTGAGAGGTCTGTGGTCAGTTTGAACTAGGAAGTGAGTGCCAAACAAGTATGGCCTCAGCTTTTTCAGGGACCAAACCACAGCAAAGGCCTCCCTCTCAATGGCACTCCAACGCTGCTCTCTAGGGAGTAGTCTTCTGCTTATAAAAGCAACAGGTTGGTCTTGGCCTTCATCATTGGTCTGGGATAGGACCGCTCCTATCCCTAGCTCAGAGGCATCAGTCTGCACTATGAACTGCTTGGCATAATCTGGAGCTTTTAGAATTGGTGCTGAGCACATTGCTTCTTTTAGGGTGTCAAAAGCCTTTTGACAACTAACTGTCCAGTTAACTTTCTTGGGCATTTTCTTGGAGGTGAGTTCTGTGAGGGGGGTCACAATGGACCCATACCCCTTCACAAACCTCCTGTAGTACCCAGTCAAGCCAAGGAATGCCCTGACTTGGGTCTGGGTTGTTGGAGCTATCCAGTCCATGATGGCCTGGATTTTGGGTTGTAAGGGCTGTACCTGGCCTCCACCTACAAGGTGGCCCAAGTACACCACAGTGCCCTGCCCTATCTGGCATTTGGATGCCTTGATAGTGAGACCTGCACTCTGCAGAGCCTCTAAAACCTTCCCAAGGTGGATCAGGTGATCCTGCCAGGTGGAGCTAAAGACAGCAATATCATCAAGATAAGCTGCACTAAAGGACTCCAACCCAGCCAGGACATGGTTCACCAACCTCTGGAAGGTGGCAGGGGCATTCTTTAACCCAAAGGGCATCACAGTAAACTGATAATGCCCATCAGGGGTGGAGAATGCTGTCTTTTCTTTTGCTCCTGGGGCCATGCCAATCTGCCAGTACCCTGCAGTTAAGTCAAAGGTACTGAGAAATTTGGCAGCCCCCAATTTGTCTATCAGTTCATCTGCTCTTGGGATAGGGTGAGCATCTGTCTTGGTGACAGAGTTGAGCCCTCTATAGTCCACACAGAACCTCATCTCTCTCTTTTCACCCTGTTGATGAGGTTTGGGGACCAGAACCACTGGGCTAGCCCAGGGGCTCTCTGAAGGCTCAATGACCCCTAACTCCAGCATCTTGCTGACCTCAGCTTTGATGCTTTCCTTGACTTGATCTGACTGTCGATAGATTTTGTTCTTGACAGGTGCACTGTCACCAGTGTCCACATCATGGGTACACCAGCTTGTCAGACCAGGGGTCAGGGAAAAGAGGCTAGCATATTGTTGCAAGACTTGCTTGCAGTCAGTCTGCTGTTGGGCAGAGAGGGTGTCTGAGAAAATCACACCATCTACTGACCCATCTTTTGGGCTGTAGGATAGGAGGTCAGGGAGTGGCTCACTCTCTGCTTCCTGTTCTTCATCAGTCACCATCAGCATGGTGATGTCAGCCCTATCATTGTAGAGTTTAAGGCGGTTCACATGGATGACCCTTTTGGGTGTCCTGCTAGTGCCCAGGTCAACTAGATAGGTGACCTCACTCTTTCTCTCTAGGATAGGGTAAGGGCCACTCCATTTGTCTTGGAGAGCCCTTGGTGCCACTGGCTCCAAAACCCACACCTGTTGCCCTGGTTGAAATTCAACCAGTGCAGCTTTTTGGTCATACCAGTGCTTCTGGAGCTCCTGGCTGGCCTCAAGGTTCTTGGATGCTTTTTCCATATACTCAGCCATTCTGGACCTTAGGCCAAGCACATAGTCCACTATGTCCTGTTTGGGTTCTTGAAGAGGCCTCTCCCAGCCCTCCTTTACAAGACACAGTGGTCCCCTTACAGGATGACCAAACAGAAGTTCAAAGGGTGAGAAACCTACTCCCTTCTGTGGCACTTCCCTGTAGGCGAAAAGCAAGCATGGTAATAGGACATCCCACCTCCTTTTGAGTTTCTCAGGGAGTCCCATGATCATACCTTTCAATGTCTTGTTGAACCTCTCAACAAGGCCATTGGTTTGTGGGTGGTAGGGTGTAGTAAACTTGTACTGCACTCCACACTCTTTCCACATGTGTGTTAGGTAAGCAGACATGAAGTTGGAACCTCTGTCTGAAACCACCTCCTTAGGAAAACCCACCCTGGTGAAGACACCCAGGAGGGCCTTGGCTACTGCAGGAGCTGTAGTAGTCCTAAGTGGAATTGCTTCAGGGTACCTAGTAGCATGATCCACTACTACTAGAATGAATTTGTTCCCTGAGGCTGTGGGAGGTTCGAGTGGACCCACAATGTCCACGCCTACCCTTTCAAAGGGGACCCCCACCACTGGTAGTGGAATGAGGGGGGCCTTTGGGTGGCCACCTGTCTTGCCACTGGCCTGACAGGTAACACAGGAGCTGACAAACTCCTTCACCTTTTGGTGCATCTGGGGCCAGTAAAAGTGACTCACTAACCTTTCCCAAGTTTTGGATTGCCCCAGATGTCCAGCTAGGGGGATGTCATGAGCCAAAGTTAGGAGGAACTCTCTGTACTTCTGTGGCACTACCACCCTCCTGGTGGCTCCAGGAGTGGGGTCTCTTGCCTCAGCATACAGTAATCCCTCTTCCCAATAAGCTCTGTGGGTACCACTGACATCTCCCCTGGCTTCTGAAGCAGCTTGTTGTCTCAGGCTTTCAAGAGTGGGACAGTCTCGCTGACCCTGGCACAGCTCTTCCCTAGAGGGTCCCCCTGGGCCCAAGAGTTCAACCTGGTAAGGGTCAAGCTCCATGGACTCAGTTCCCTCAGAGGTATCTACATCCTCTCCAGGGGGAGAGGGGTTCTGAGTGTTGGGCTGTACAGAAGCTGGTCCCCCAGTCTTCTTGTCCTTCCTCTTGGTTGGTTGGGCCATTATTCCAGGCTCCAAACCTACTTTTTCACCCTTCCTCTTGCTCTGTGCTCTGGTTTGCACACACACCAATTCAGGGATGCCCAGCATGGCTGCATGGGCCTTTAACTCAACCTCAGCCCAGGCTGAGGTTTCCAGATCATTTCCAAGCAGACATGCAGCTGGCAACTTTGGAGAGACCACTACCTGTTTCAGGCCAGTAACCCCCCCCCAGCCTAATGTTACCATGGCCATGGGATGACTAGTGGTGACACTGTCAGCGTTGGTGACTGGGTAAGACTTCCCAATCAAGTATTGCTCAGGGGAAACCAGTGTGTCTTTCACCATAGTGACACTGGCACCTGTATCCCTCAGAGCTTCTACCCTAGTTCCATTCACCCAGGGGTACTGTAAGTATTTCTTCAAGTTGGGGGGCCACACAGCCACAGTGGCAAACTCCACTTCTCCCAAGGTGACTAAACTTGCTTCAGTGTGTTCCCAGATTTGCTCAGGGTACACCTCTGATCCCATTTGTATACTTGCTGCCCCAGGAGTGGCTGTACTGGGTGCCTTAGGGGCTTTGTTTTGGGGGCAAGATACAGTTAGGTGTCCCTGCTTCTTACAGGTATTACAAAAGGCCTTTAAGGGATCAAAGTTCTTCCCCCTATATGGTTGGGGCACATAGGGAGTAGTTTGGGTCCCACCCACCTGAACAGGTTTTTGGGGCCCTTTGGAAGACTCAGACTTTTTATCTTGGGGATTCTCACCACCTTTCCCCTGGGGAGGTTTTGTGACCACCTTCTTTTGGTCACCCCCAGTGGTTGTCTTGGTCACCCTAGTCTTGACCCAGTGGTCCGCCTTCTTTCCCAATTCTTGGGGAGAAATTAGACCTAGGTCTACCAAATGCTGATGCAACTTTTCATTTGTGCAGTTACTCAAAATATGTTCCTTCATGAATAAATTGTACAATCCAGTAAAATCCTGCACACCATGTCCAGCTAACCAACCATCCAGTGTCTTCACTGAGAAATCTACAAAATCAATCCAGGACTGGGTCTGGGTTTTGTGAGCCCCCCTGAACCTAATTCTATACTCCTCAGTGGTGAATCCAAATCCCTCAATCAGAGCTTTCTTCATGAGGTCATAGGATCCTGCTTCTGGCCCAGAGAGGGTCAGAAGCCTGTCCCTGCAGTTACCAGAGAACAGTTCCCACAGGAGTGCCCCCCAGAGAGGTTTCTTTACTTTCCTGATATCACAAGCCCTCTCAAAGGCTGTGAACCATTTGGTGATATCATCACCTTCCTCAAATTTAGGGACAATCCCTTTGGGGATTTTAAGGTCAGAAGTTTCCTCCCTATCCTTGTTTTTATTATTGCTGCCACCATTGATGGGTGCTAAACCCATCTCTCTCCTTTCCTTTTCTAGAGCCAGCAGCCTGGACTCTAGATCTATTCTTTTGGCCAGCCTCACAAGGCTGTCCTCTTCACTGGGGGGTCCCCCAGTGTTGTCTCTGGGACCAGAGCCACCTGTGTGGTCTCTAGGTGCCCAGATGCTATGTCTTGAGTTGGAGGGTATGGGTGCCATCTCCTCCCTAGGGAATAGTATGGGGAGGTTGCTGTCCTCCTCCCCTGTTTCCCTTTCCTCATCTGACTGGCCATCACCATGTTCAGATGGGTGGTCTTTAGCATACTCAGCCAGGAGCTCCTGGAGCCCTTGTTTGGATGGATGCTGACCCATTTGTAAATTTTTGAGTTTACATAAGGACCTCAATTCCTTGAAAGACAAGTGTAAGTAAGGTGTGAGGTCGAGCTCCTCCACCAGGTCCATGTTATTATTATCACTAATAGCTGGGTTTGTTTGAGACATTCTAACCTGACAGTTCTAACCCTCTACCCTGACTATAGTGACTTTTATTTTTCTAAAATTCTAATGGGACTTAAGCAAGGCCCTAGCAAGACTTTTAGTAATTTTGGAAAAACCAATCAGAATTCTAAAGGCAATTTTTAAGAGTTCTGTCGTGTGATCAGATGGTAACCAAGTAGTCCAACAAATGCAAGTTTGTATCCCACCGCTGATCCACCAATGTGAGAAAGTGGCTCTGTATATACTGTTCCCTAATAGGTACAGGGTGTACAGAGTCCACAATCCCCCAGAGGCTGATAGAGGTCAAAGTTAGGTATGACCTTACTCTCAAAAGTGGTAGCTTGGTCGAGCAGTAAGGCAGTACCAGAGGACAGTGTAAAGCATTTATTGTACACACTCAGTCAGCAAATGGTTTCACACACTCAATAACTGAACTCTAGGCCAATGATTTGTATATATAAAATATATGCTTGTTTTATTTTTAGAACCACAAGGGGATAAAAATATACTTTCTCAGAATGAGAGGTTGAATATAAATACTTTTGTTTCAAGCAATAAATTTGTAAAACAGTCACAGTTGGTTGTAATAAACAATCCTATTTCCTAAACATAACAATGCATTGAGCTCAATGGTAAATTCAGGTTATTTGTAATAAATTACTTTTCAGATTACTTTTGGAATTCCAGGTCTGGATCCTAGAACCAGCCTGGGGTCAGTATTCAGAATCAAGTGAGGAAAGTCGACTTAATAACTGTGAGGATTTTTAGATAATATTTAGCTATTTCAAAAGTTAGCACTTAGAAAATATTTCACAGAAAACATTCAATGGATCTCTATGGCAAGAAATTCAAATTGCAGGTAGAGTACTTTATCGTTACTTTAGTAATCCAGGACTGGGTGCCTAGACCCAGGACTGGGGTCCTTATCAAAAGCAGGTAAGTAATTTCGTTTGCAGAAATGGTACGATTTTAAAAGAATATTTCAAATTTGCAAAGGTAGACACTTAGAAGAAATTTCACAGAAAAGCAGACAATGGTTTCCTATGGGAGAAAAATGAGTTAGAAGTAAGTATAGTTGTGAACACTTTTCAGAGTCAGGGCTGGGCACCAAGATCCAGCACTGGGAGCTCACCTAGGAGCAGGTGAGTAAATTCGTTTTTGTCACTTGGCTGATTTTTGGTGAATTTTTGCAGTTTTGAAAAGTTCACACTTAGAAGATTTTTGAAGAAAAAGCCAGTCAATGTTACCCTATGAGGAAAATGAAGTTAGCGGTTTAAGGGTAAGTACTCGACTGGTAATGTTGAAATTCCGGGCATGGACTCAGGGGTCCCCCAGTGTCAGGTAAGCACAGTTGGTTCACCCTCAGCGGTTTCAGGACGGCCGGGTGCAGAGAGAGTTGGGCCCAATGTTATCCTATGAGGGATAGGGGGGCCTTGGTTGGTGGCTGCTGTCTGGCAAGCCACGCGGCTGTGGGAGCTGGGCTCCTGGTCACTTACTCAGGGCAAGTGGGGAAGTAGGTTAGAGTAGAGAGGGCACTGCCAGGGCCACTCGGGCGGCTGGGTGCAGGGTGCTTTTGAGCCTTAGGGCGCTCAATGGAAATCAATGGGAATGTTCCGGTTTGGAAAGAGGCTGCAGGCTCGGGGACGAGGATGTTTCAGGTGCCACCACCACTTCGAGAGGTAAGTTGGGTAGTTGTAGGTTAGGTGGGTACCCCGGGATTGGGCACAGGGGGTCGCAGGGCGCCGGGTGCAGGGGTGCCTTTTGACGTCGGGAATCTTACCCTCTGGTTGATCGCGGTTGGGGTGGCACTTGGTTCTGAGGCTGCAGGCTTCTTCCGGGATGTCGAGGGGGGTCCTTGGGTGCCGGACTCGGGGTCACAGTCGCCGTGGGGTCGTCCTCAGGGTCTTTGTCCACTCCGGCACTGGCCAGGCTTGGCTGGTGCAGAGTGTGTTGGGTCCGCGGTCCCGGGCTGGTGCCAGGGATAGCAAGTAGGTTTCTTGAGTAGAGCCTCTACTCGTGGGAGTCCCAGGGGCTTAGAGCTAAAGGGTAGCCAGGTCCTCCGGGGTTGGTGAGGTTGCTGGCCACGTGGGATGCCGCGCTGGTGCAGGTTCGAGAGTCGACAGGCCGGTAGGGCTGGGGCCAAAGCAGTTGGTGTCTTCTTCTCTTTTTAGCAGCTGCAGGGCAGGTCTTTGTTCTTCTTGCTCTTCTTGTCGTTTTTCTATCTGGAATCTGGGGAAGGAAGGTTCAGGGGGCCCCTAAATACTAGATTTAGGGGCGTTACAGGTAGGTGAAGGCCAGGGACCAATGGGTCCTTGTCCTGGGGTGGGTACACCCCCTATCCTGCCTCTCTCCTGTGGGAGGGGGGCAGTAGCCTAATCCTGATAGGGTAGGGCCTCCCATCTTCAAGATGGCGAGAGCCCGGAGATGTGCTTCACCTCGCCTCCCCCACCTGAGGGGTGGGGTGGGCAGGCTGGCACATCCCCTGTCCTTGTATGGGGTTTCCGGCCAAGCTTCCCGCCAGAGTGGGGGGTTGCAGTGGCCTGGGGAAACTCCAACTGGCGGCATGCCTTTGAAGCTTCCCTTTGCTCATCCTGGGGGAGGAGATTTCTCACCTCACCCAGGATGTGCATTGTTGCAGGCCCGGGAGAGCAGGGGCTCTCCCACCCAGGGGTCCAGCAACGTGTCTGTTGTGTGGCAGCCTGGGCAGCCTCAGAGCAGACGTGGATTGCAAGTTAGCTGTAAGGGGGCATCTTCTAAGATGCCCTCTGGGGTGCTTAGTACATTAAATCCCACACTGGCATCAGTGTGGGTTCAATGTGCTGAGAAGTTTGATACCAAACTTCCCAGGCTTCAGTGTTGCCAGTATGGTGCTGTGGAGCTCGTGTTTGACAAGCTCTCAGCACCATGTATCCTTAAATGACAGCACTGCACTTACAGTGCCCAGGAATGGACCCGGGTACTGTAGGGGCACAGGGCTCCTGCTCCTGTGCCCACACCATAGGCGTAATGCACCCAGCTAGAGGGGTGGCTGGCATATGCCTTGGCAGTGTAGGTGATGGGCATGGTACACAGTGATGTGTGCCATGTCGACTCTTTGTTTTGTCCTGCACCCAGACACTCAGCCTGCAAGGGCAGTGTGTGTGTGTAAGGGTACAGGGCCTCTGAGGGTGGCACAATGAGTGCTGCAGCCCTTAGAGGCCTTCCCTGGTCACAAGGCCCTGGGTACCTAGGGTACCATTTACTAGGGGCTGACATGTGGCTAGGGTTTGCCAATTTGGAGTTTGTGTGGTTTAAGGAAGGAACATAGGCCCTGGGCACCTGATTGGCAGGAACCCAGGGTACACTCAATCGAAGTACATTCAGCAATTTAGCAAAAAGTGGGGGCATACCATGCAAGAAAGATGGCACTTTCTCACAAGTATCTACTAGTTGCCTACCAGCACTTTGTTCCCTCCTAAGCTGTGCCTCCCTCCTGGAAGTTCCGAGTCTGCTCATCGCTCTCTGGGGGTACAGGGGGGGCTTCCTGCTATATCATCGTAGGAGGCTTCCTGTATCCTCGGAGAAGGTGAGACCTAGCTTCGCTCCTGAGGATCTTCCGTTGTTGCTATTCTCCAGCAGTGATATCGGGTGTTTAAAATATCCCTCTGCGTTACGTCCTGGGATCAATGCCAGCAATTGATCGTCAACACCGGCACTTATGGCAATCTGCCATATGGTGGCGCTGTGTTTCTAAATTAGCACAATGACAGTTTATTATTAATACAATGTACAATAAAATAGCTAATACCTGCCCCCTCCCCCCCATCCACTCTTATAGCTTTGGGGGCCTGGAATAATCTGAATTGTCGCACTTGTTGGAGTGTGATAGTTAGTACTGTAATTTGCATCACTGGCAGACACAATGGGTGGAGCAAGCTGCTGTGGCCTCCTGACGAGCGCCCTGGCACTTATTTTTTTTTTTTTTACAAATTAAGCACTGACATGGCTCCATCTGTTATCGTGGTCAAGTTTTCTTTTACCACTGTAGCCTGGTTACACTTGTTTACTGTTTTTTAGGTCTCGCCTTTGTGTTAAGCCATGCAACAGTTGCTGTTGTTGCAACAAGGATATTTTGCTGCGTAACTAAATACTTATAAGGTCTCAAAAGCGAGACCTATTGGCTATGCCAATGCTTGTCATGATTGTCGGTGTGGGTTAGGCCTAGGTACCAGAATGCTTCTGACAACATTTTGCCTTTTAATTCTGCAAGATTGATAAAGGAGAATGCGGTGTGAGACCTGCCCGTCTGAGTGGCGTGTTGCGTTTGCATAACAAATACAGATGTAGTACAGAAATATTTTTTATGACTAGGAAATGATTCATTTTGTTTTCGTAAGAGAAAATGAAGCATCGAGAACTCGGGGAGAATGCACACTGCTTTCGTGGCATAGGAAAAGAGTCTGACTTCTCTGGTCATTCATTTTTAGTTTCAATAGGAAAATATTTAAAGTGACAATCCTTGTCCAGAGAGATTTAACAAACAAGTTAAACGCTAACACAAACATCCAAATAATTCAGCTGCCAAATTTTGATTGTGAGAATTAGTGCTGATGAAAAAACAACTCTATAAAAAGTGATTGGAAACTTCCAGATTTTCAAAATGTGAGCAGATGTCACGCACTTTCTCGTTAGTATTAGTAACTGAGTCGCACCACGTGAGAGCTCTAGCGCTGAGGCTGAGGGCATATCGAGTTTCTCATAGAGCCTGTCAGTGGGTGAAAAAGGTGTTCGGAAATCATGATGGCCATCCGATCCGTGGCCTCTCTGCAGAGCGCACAGGGCCGTGGTCACGTGTTCTAGTTGTAATTGTGATTCTGTGCATATGGGTTTGATGGGGGTACACTTCTTTCAAAATAACATGACAAAATAAAAATAAAATGTAGTGCTCACTCACTACTTACAAGTCATCCCTAAATTTACACCCCACCACTTCCAGATGTCACCAGCCACACTGCCACTCTACTACGCCAGTGTGCTCTGCCCCACTCAACTATGCACCCCACTGCACTCTACACACTCCACCTCACTCCACAACACTGCACTCTACGCCAATGCACTGTATGCCACTACCCTATACCACTCCACCCAGCACCATTCCACTCTACGCCATTGCACTCTACACCACTCCACAACACTGCACTATATGCCAATGCACTCCATGCCGCTACTTATACTACTGAACTCTACCATGCACTACTCCACTCTATTGTGAAACAATCTACTCCACTGCACTTTATGCCACTTTACTCCACTCTGCTTCACTCCAGTTTACTACACTTCAATTAACACTGCACCACTCTACTCAACTCTACTCTACCCCACTGCCCTCAACACCACTACTCTATGCCACTGCACTCTACCCTGCACCACTCCACTCTACTCGGAAACAATCTACTCTACGCCACTGCACTCTGCGCCTCTCCACTCTACACCTCTGCGCTGCACCACTCTACGACTCTGCATTCTACACTGTGCCACTCTACTCTATAGCTCTGCACTGTACACCAATTCACTCTACACCACTGTGCTTGAAACCAGTGCACCATATGCCACTTTGCCTATTCCAATTACTTTGTACAACTGCACTTCACATCACTGTACTCTACAACATTCTACTCTGTGCCACTGCACTGTGCGCCACTGCATGCTATATCACTATACACCAAGGTGTTCTACGTCACTGCACTCTACGCCACTCTATTCTACTCTGCACCACTGTACTCTACGTCACTGCTCTCTACACCACTCTACGGCACTGCACTCTGCAACACTACACTCTATGCCACTTTACACCACTGCAATCTATGCCACTGCACTCTGTGCCTCTCTACTGCACTTTACGCCACTCTATTATGCAACACTGCTCTCTCCACCACTGAACTTTACACCACTCTACTCTGCATCGCTCTACTCTACGCCAATCCACTCTAATCTACTCTTCACCACTGCACTCTACGCCACTTCACTCTACTCTGAAACAATCTACGCTATGCCACTGCAGTCTACACCACTCAGTTTTATACCGCTTCACTCTATACCACTGCACTCTACACCACTACTCTCTGCACCACTTAACTCAAAACCAATGCACTCTACCCCACCGCACTCTATACCAATCTACTTTGCACCACTGCACTGTACTCTACACTACAGTACTGCACTCTACACCACTCAACACACTGCGCTCTGTCACTTTACTCTGCACCACTCTACGACACTGCATTCTGCACCAGTGCACTGTACGCCACTCAATTCTACATTACCCTACTCTGCAGCACTCTCTGACACTGAATGCTATACACTATACTCTATGCTACTGCAATTTACTCTATGCCACTCTACTGCACTCTACGCCACTCTACTCTGCACCACTCAACTCTACTCCACTGCAATCAATGTTTGCCACTCTACACCACTCTAGTCTATGCCACTGCTCTCTACCCTGCACCACTCCACTCTACAGCAATCTACTCAAGCCACTCTACTCTATGCCACTGCACTCTGTGCGATGACACTGTACTCTAAACCACTGCATCTACACCACTGCATTTTACATCACTTTGCTCAAAAACAAGACACCCTATGCCACTGCACCTACGCCAGCTACTTTGCACCTCTGGCCTTTACACCATTCTACTCTATGCCATTGCACGCTATGCCACTGCACGCTACATCACCCTACACCACTTTATTTTATTCTGCACCTCTGAACTCTGCGTCACTGCTCTCTGCACCACTCTTCAGCCCTGCACTTCATGACCCTGCATTCTATGCCACTGGACTCTACTCTGCACCACTCAACTCTATGCCACTCTACTGCACTCTACGCCACTGCACTCTACGCCACTCTACACCTCTTCACTCAACCCTGCACTACTCCTCTCTACTGTGCACAACTCTATGCAACTTCACTCTCCTCCACTCTGCACCACTCCACTCTACGCCATTGAACTCTACACCACTGCAATCTACTCTGCACCGCTCTGGTCTATGCCCCTGCACTCTATGCTACTCTACATCACTGCACTCAGCACCAATGCACTCTGTGTCACTTTACTCAAAACCAATGCACTCTATGCCACCGCACTCTATGCCTGTCTACTCTGCACCACTGTACCTCACCCCACTTTACTCTATGGTACTCAGCTCCACGATACTCCACTCAATGATGCTCTACTCCTTTAGACTCTGCTCCACTGACACTTTACTCCACTCTACAGCACTCCACTCCTGCCATTCTATGACACTGCTCCACTCTACAATGCTCTACGCAGCTCCCTCTATGCCACTTTACTCCACTCTATTCTGTGACACACTACTCCACTCCACTTTATGACAGTCTACTACGGTCTACACCGCTGTACTCTACAATAATCCACTCCACGACACTCTATGGTGCTTCACTCTACGACTCTCTACTCAACTCTGACACTGTGCTCCCCTCTACGCCACCCAACTCTACGACACTCTACTCCCTCCAAAACACTGTACGCTACTCCATGACACTACACTTCACACCATGCCACTCAACTCTACTGTATGATACTCTACACCACTCCGTAACACTCCACCCTGCTCCACTATATGACACCCCACACCACACCACTCTCCTTTACTAACTTCTAGGCATGCTGAACAGCAGCCATTCTGGTGTGAAAGATTGGTAAAACGTATTTGCCAAGGTGATAGCTCTTGCATAGGCGAGACCTATTGCCTTTGACAATGCTTGTTTTTGTTAGGCACGGGGAAATTAAGTGATTTGCCCAGAATCACAGAATGTTGAGTGTCCCTGCCGAGACTCGAACCCAGTTCCCCAGTTCAGAGACCGATCGCCCTAGCCGTTAGGCCACACACTCTCCCCTACCGCCCTAGCCGTTAAGCCACATTCTTCCTCAATTGCTCACCCACGGGCGAGCCGCACACAGAATAGGCAGATCAACAGGACAAGGCAGCAGGCATGCGAGGAACAGGGCTGATCAGCAAGTGAATAGAGAAGAAAACCCCACACGCGAGAGGGAAGCAGACAGAAAACAAGAATAGGGAGACATCAGAGGCTACGAATTACCGCTGTTCTAATTGGGTGCAGGTCTCCATTTGGAGTTTCCCCAGGCCACTGCAACCCCCCACACTGGCGGGAAGCTTGGCCGGAAGCCCCATACAAGGACAGGGGATGTGCCAGCCTGCCCACCCCACCCCTCAGGTGGGGGAGGCGAGGTGAAGCACATCTCCGGGCTCTCGCCATCTTGAAGATGGGAGGCCCTACCCTATCAGGATTAGGCTACTGCCCCCCTCCCACAGGAGAGAGGCAGGATAGGGGGTGTACCCACCCCAGGACAAGGACCCATTGGTCCCTGGCCTTCATCTACCTGTAACGCCCCTAAATCTAGTATTTAGGGGCACCCTGAACCTTCCTTCCCCAGATCCCAGATTCGAAACTACAAGAAGAGCAAGAAGAACAAAGACCTGCCCTGCAGCTGCTAAAAAGAGGAAGACACCAACTGCTTTGGCCCCAGCCCTACCGGCCTGTCGACCCTCGAACCTGCTCCAGCGCGGCATCTCTTGTGGCCAGCAACCTCAGAAACCCCGGAGGACCTGGCTACCTTTGAACTCTGATTCCCTGGGACTCCCATGAGTAGAGGCTCTACTCAGAACCTACCTTTCACCCCTGGCAGCAGCCCGGAACCGTGATCCCAGCCCACTCTGCACCCGCCAAGCCTCGCCGGTGCCGGAGTGAACTAAACCCACGAGGACGACCCCACGGCGACTGTGACCCCGAGTCCGGCACCCAAGGACCCCCCTCGACAATCCTGGAGAAGCCTGCAGCCTCAGAACAGAGAGCCACCCCAACCGCGATCAACAGAGGGTAAGATTTCCCGACACCAAAAGGCACCCCTGCACCCCACGGCCCTCTGTGCCCAATCCCGGGGTACCTATCTATCCTCCAACTACCCAACTTACCTCTCGAAGTGGTGGTGGCACCTGAAGAGTCCTCGTCCCCGAGCCTGCAGTCTTTTTCCAAACCGGAGATTTCCCATAGAAATCAATTGAGCGCCCGACGGCTCAAAAGCACCCTGCACCCAGCCGCCCGAGTGGCCCTGGCAGTGAAAATTCTACTCTAACCTACTTCCCAACTTGCCCTGAGTAAGTGACCAGGAGCCCAGCTGCCACAGCCGCGTCGCTTGCCAGACAGCAGCCACCAACCAAGGCCCCCCTATCCCTCATACGATAACATTGGGCCTAACTCTCTCTGCACCCGGACGTCCTGAAACCGCTGAGGGTGAACTAACTGTACCTACCTGACACTGGGGGACCCCTGAGTCTATGCCCAGAACTTCAACTCTGCCAGTCGAGTACTTACCCTTAAACCGCTAACTTCATTTTCCTCATAGGGTAACATTGAATGGCTTTTTCTTGAAAATTCTTCTAAGTGTGGACTTTTCAAATCTGCAAATAATCACCAAAAATCAGCCGAGTGACAAAAACGAATTTACTCACCTGCTCTTAGGTGAACTCCCAGTGCTGGATCTTGGTGCCCAGCACTGACTCTGAAAAGTACCCACAACTATACTTACCTTTAACTCATTTTTATTCCATAGGAAACCATTGACTGCTTTTCTGTGAAATTTCTTTTAAGTGTTGATTTCTCCAATTTCTAAATATTCATCAAAAATCATATAACATCTGAAAACGTAATTACTTACCTGTTTTGGATAAAGGTCCCAGTACTGAGTCCAGACACCCAGTACTGGATTACAAAAGTAACGATAACCTACTGTACCTGTAACCTACATTTCCTTCCATAGGGAATCATTGATTGTTTGCTCTGAAATATTTTCTAAGTGCTAACTTTTGAAATAGCTAAATATTAGTTAAAAATCATTACAGTACCAAAGTCGACTTTCAACAGCTGATTCTGAGAAGTGACCCAGGTCTGGATCTAGGATCCAGGCCTGGAATTACAAAAGTAATCTAAAAAGTAATCTGTTGCATATCATTTGAAATTATCATTGAGCTCAATGTATTGTGTTTAGAAATAGAGTTGCCTACTGCAACTACTTGTAACTGTTTACTAAAAAGTCTATTGCATATACAAAAGTATTTTTATGAAACATCTCCTGTCGAGAAAGTATATTTTAATTCCAAGTGTTGGCTCTAAAATAAAACAAGCATATATTTTTTATATACAAACCATTGGCCTAGAGTTCAGTTATTGAGTGTGTGGAACCATTTGCTGACTGAGTGTGTACAACAAATGCTTTACACTGTCCTCTGATACTGCCTTACTGCTCGACCAGGCTACCACTTTGGAGAGTAAGATTATATCTAACTTTAACCTCTGTTAAACCCTTGGGGTCTGTGGACTCTGTACACCCTGTACCTATTAAGGAACAGTATATACAGAGCCACTTTCTCACAATGGTGCAGTACATGAAGGTAGGTATCTTTTGGGCGGTCACCGGGCGAGCTGTCAGGGCTGCACCTCAGCGCCTCATGCAGTGCTTAATTTGGGCCGGTGCTTTCCGGTGCTCAGCACCGCCACTTATTTCACCGGGCCGGGTCTATGTTATTTTTCTTCTCCGACAGATCGATGGCCCGGTAATTAATAAAATAATTCCCTGCTCTCCTGTTCTGTGGCTGCTGCCTGGTATGTTTCATAGGAAGTCCCACCCTGGTCCACATACTGAAAGTGAAAGTGCGTGGTCATCACGTTAGTGATGTCACGTCGTGAGCAGATTGCGCCTGCCTTTCACAGAACATTAATTCATTTCATTCATCCATTCATTTAATCTTTATTTCGGTCGACTTGACCATAAAAGAATACATTATACAACATTTTTTTAAAAAAGAACGAAGGATACAGTAATAGTTTCCAGGTGGTTGACCAGAATATAAAACAGTCATTTGGTTAGTAAAAACTTAATACATTTAGTACGACTGTGCCACATTGCCGTTAAAAATTTTGAGACTGCAAACACAGTTGGAGCAGAGAGGTCACTTTTTAAAATCCTGTATGCCGGAAGGTAAGTCCTGAAGCCCAGGTTTTTGAGGAGTGGGACCAGCCAGTACTGTCTTGCTCTTCTATATGCCGGGCAGAAAAATATTAATTCATTTCCGTTAAAGAATGGCTGAGGGTGGGTTTTTGGCTGAGGTGTGGCACGGCAGGCTGGAAGTGTGCAGGACTGCTCATAAACATTTTACAAATACAACTTCCAGCATGAGTAAAAAAATACGAACACCGGTGCCGTTAATACAGGCATAATTTTGATATATTAGATTGACTTGATCCACAAAAGCAACAAGAGCCTCACGCACAAAAAATAGATAACTTAACTATCCGGCATTTAGGCACGTTTTTCTAATCTCCTGCCTCTCGTGCTGAGGGCCTGTGCTTTAGATTTATCGTAGGGGCCACCGCTCTCCTTCCACTTCATATCCTTTGCCCTGCACTTGGTCCTCATTCAGCGTCACGGTTAAAATGTAATGACATCGCCTCAATGGTGGGTGTTGTTTTTAAATATGCCCAGTTTTCCTTTTCACTTAAACATGCAATATGCACACCATATGATAATGCACAGTGGAGGCAGAAGAGGGGTTTCTCACTCTCAATTTTCACAGTCTAAGTCGACCTCAGCCATTTACTGAATATTTGCGACATATGCGAGACTCTGGGGCCCCTCATCACATTCTGCTGGGGACCCCATCAATTTGTTTCTACACCGAGAGAGCACCAGAGAGCACTCTATAATTCAGAACTCTCCTGGAAGTTATTGAAAGACAGCCTCCCCTGGAACACTGAAGAACCGTTACTGGGTTCTCACCTTCTGTGGCCATAATATAAACCTCACCTGGGTGACCAGAAGTCCCGGACATGGTTGCAAAGAATTGTGATGTATTTCTTCTTCCTCCCTTACCATCCGTTTTTTAAAATTAATAATTAACATGTATATCGTTTTGTGCAAGATTATTGAATCATGACGTATGTGTCTTGGACAGCACAGCTATACATTCATGAGGCAGGCCAAGAACTATACAGCCCTGTCACCCCTCAACTTTACATAATTAATTACTCTATTTTTGATAAAGCAGAGGTGTACTCTTTTCTTGCTGTTCCTCAGAATCTGCTTTTCTTCTTACCCTTCACACCTTACTCCTTCCCTTCTCTCCATTCTTCTTTCACTTTCTGCCCTACGTTCACGTTTCCTCTTAATCGCCACCTCCCCTCATTAACTGCTAATTATTTTTTACTTTCTCATCTTTCCCTTGCACTCTCTTTTCACGCACTCCTGCTGTCTGTTCTTCTTCGCCTTTACCTCTTTCCTTTTTTCATTCTCATCATGTTCCACGCCAGTCTTGCACTCCCTATCTCTGCTTTCCTCACTTCTTTTCACATTCTTTGTCTACTGTATCTATCTTTGCCTTCAGACCTCTCTTCCTTCCTCACTCTCCCTTTTATGTTTTTCCTTCTTGCGCATTTCTTTATATCCACTCCAGGAATCAGTGTTTGTCCTCAGGGTCATAAATTTAAATCTTGGTGTGCCAACTCAGTCTTTCTTATTTCTGAGGTTGATAAAACTTGTGCCTATGAGCTGGATAACAACATTTTAAGTTCAGTGTCAAGGCCCCCTTTGGTGAATATGTGCTTTACAAACATACATAGTATGTTAAGGACACAAATGTATTTCAATCTTTTGTTTTTCAATTTCTTTGCAATATTACACTGTCATTATTCTCCCTGTCCCTCCTTGACCCTGTACCTTTCATACTCCTATCCATTCACCTGACCTCCTTTCTTTCCTTCGTCCCATCTTTTTCTTTTCCCTTTTTTTCATCCTCTGCACCTCCTGCCATGCCTCCTTTCCCTTCTTGCTTACTTACACCCTCATTCCATTCTTGCTTACTTACACTCTCATTCCATTCTTGCTTCCTTACACCCTCATTCATTTCCCATCCTTCCTCCCTTGGTGCATTTATTTCTTCTCTCTCCATTCTTTTCTTGCTTTCTTTTTTCCTCCTCCTTCCTTCACCTCTTCTTTAATTTCATCCTTTCTTATCATCAACTCTTCCTTATGCTTATCTTGCTCCTTTCCTGTCTTCTTTCTATCCATCCATCACACATTATTCACTTCCTTTCTCCCTCTATCCCTTCATTTCTTCTGTTCACATTCTTTTCTTATTTCCTCCTTCTTTCATCCGTAACTCATATATGTCCTCACTCCAGTACTCCCCTTCCTGCCTGCATTTGTTGCTGACTTCTTTAATGTATTTCTTCCTTCATCCCTTTCTTTCTTTTAAACAGCACAGTACAAGCACATTCTCTTTAGTTTGCAAAGCTGCCTCTAGTCTTCTAATGACCTTTCCTAAAGACGCACTTTGAGAATTACACGCATTCTCTAATTTGAGTTCACTTTTAAGTTGTTGTCAGAGGCTTCCCATATGTTACATTATGTTATGATACATTGATTTGTGTGTCACACTAATCACCCAAGAGGGTATCCAAGCAATTGGGCAGCTGTGTAGGTGTGAGGTTCCAGAGGTGCTTATGTGAAGAGCCAGGTCTTCAGCTTCTTGCGAAACTCAAGATATGAGGAGGTGGCTATGAAGTATTGAGGCTTGTGGATGTGGGTGGAACCAATAAAGGAAGTGGGTGGAGCCTCTGTAGGAAACGGGTGTAGCCGGGAAAGTGGGTGGGGCCTCCTTAAAAAGTATTGAGCACCTGCACTTAATATTTTACAAATTAAGCACTGGCCTCATGCATCCGGTGCCCGGATCAGTTGGTGTTGTGCAGCTGTCGTGCCCCATCGCCCAGCGGTTTCATGCAAGAATAACCCACGGTCACAGTCCCCTCCCACAAACTGAACTGTATAAAAACAACCCGCCTCGGACCTTGCTGGAGTCCCTACACCTGCAGAAGCGCGGTATCCTGATGCACACTGTCTCTGTTCAATATACTGCCCTCGCTTCTCCCATCTGCTGCGTACCACAAATGTATGTCGCACACGCGCTAGAGTCCCGGGCCCCTTTAGAGCCCAGAGGCACAACGGGCGACAGGGTCAATGCGCGCGTAGCAAGGCAGCCTGCAAAGCGCGCAGAGGCTCGGTGTGACGTCGCTTTTATCCCCTAGCGCTTCGAGCGGAGGGCTCAGTGTGACGTCGCTTTTATCCCGTAGCGCTGCGAGCGGAGGGGAGGTGAAGCGCCTGAAGGCCCAGAGAGGGGGTCGGCTGAAATCGAGCATGTGAAACAGGTTGGAGTGGGAGGCCGTCCATCTGCGCGCTGGGCATGGAGGTGCCCCGCTGCCCTTGCGCTATGGCCCCCTCCCACGCCTCCCTCTAGGCCGTCAGACACCGTCGGCTCCGTCTTCCCGGGGGCTGGTAACTGTCCAACCTTCCCGAGGCATTTGTATGCACGGGGGCCCTTAAATGGGCATGGAGAAGCTTTGTAGCGGGGCCCTCCCCTTTTCCAATCTCTGTCCGCACAGGCGCGGGGGGGGGGGGCGGGGGGGGGGGTGTTGTCTGATGCAGGCCTCTGTGAGAGGGAATTCCCACCCCTACCGTCCCCGCACCTTGGTGAAGGCCAGAGCGGGCGAGCCGTAATATTCACTCCTCCGTGGAGTAGGGGGCAGTGCGTTATCTGGCTAAGTGACGCATACAAACGCCTTGTCGAAAATGACTGTGGTAGGGTCAGAGTCCAGGACCCTGGGCTGATGTGAAGAGGAAGCCGTAAACGAAGCAAGGCCCCAGCGCCCTCTGAAGCTGCCACCTTGCTGCATGCGGTGCACAGAACAACAATACACACTAGCTGGTCTTGCCGCTCTGTCCATACCTCGCTTTCCCCTAAAGCCAGGGACACTTGAATTATGCCATTGTGCAACCGCGGCGATTTTGGCATAATTATAGATTTGCCTCATTTGCCACATAATCCATCATCTGTTGGATAATCCGCAGTTTTAACATAAAAAATGTTGTTTCCAGCTCAAACGGTTAAAAAATTACTATAAACGCAGCAACAAGTGTTGCCACGCAGTGGAAGGTCCTTTGCAAATTTGTACAGGTCACTTTTCTGTTGCTTTTTGCGATATTTCGGTGTTAAACTGGTACTTAAGAGGTGCAACTACTGCCCAGACAGTGTTGACAAGTTTAACATTAACAAAAGAATGAATTAATACCATCCCAAAATGTGCCACAATTAAAATTTTCTTGCCGCATAATTTACTCGCCCCTGCTGCATAATTTGGCCCTCCACTGCCGCATAGTTGCAGTAGCTCTGCCTAAAGATAAGGACATGGTTTTATGCTGCTGTTGTGCCGCACAACTTTACTTTTTATGCCGGTTGTGAGAAATTGGGATTTTGATTTGGCAGGGGTTGGGGAGAGGTGGTTGTTGACACCCTTCTAAAGGAACCACCGCAACCCTTGTCGGGGTGAACCACAAAACTCAATAAATTAATACGTGCTTAACCCTCTGGTAGCTTGGCACAAAAGCAGTCAAGCTTAATGTAGAGGCCCTGTGTTAAGTATTTGCAGCAGTCAAACAGTAATAAAGCGAAAACGCTAAACAAGAGATATTTCATAGCAAATCAGAAAAACAGAGCAAAATTTAATAACTAAAAGGTAGACAAAAATCCAAATCACTAGAACCGGAGATATGCAATTTTAAGGGTTCAAGTAAAAATAGCGTCAAGAAGCAGAACGGACTAACTTTGGGTATCTGGTCCAGCTTGATTGGGACAAAGTCACAAGTTCAGACCGAGAGTGAAGGTGAGCAGGCTGTCTATAGGGACCAGGTTAGTTCAGATGAAAAAGTTACCTTCTCAAAGTCGGAAGAGCAAGGTTCAAAACTTCTGGATTTCACAATAACAGCTCAACTGATGCCAGCTAAGGGTCCAGTATCTGGGGAGACACCACTTGGAGATCAGGAACTCACTCCAGCAGACGCCAGAGTTGCAGGTCCTGGTAGGTCCAGTTGCAGGCCCAGGCAGGGCCCGTTAACCAGTTGCAGCTAGGCCTCAGGAGCTTGTTGTTTCCCATTAGCTCAGGAAAGGTGGTCAGCCAACAGACCCTTGGAGTCACTCTGGTAGTCCTCTGTTCAGGTGGATGGTCCTCTCTCCTGCAAGTAGCAAGCCAGGCCTCAATCAGCAGAGCAATCCTCTGAGAAACTAGGCAGGCCTCAAGCAGCAGGGTAGGTCTCTGGTAGCAGTAACGCAGTCATCTGAAAAACACAGTAGGCCTCAAAAAGCAAGGCAGTCCTTCTTCTGTATAGTCTACAATTTCCAGGAGCGAACTGAAGAGAGGGTCTGAGGGTCCTATTTCTTATACCTGGTGCCATCTTCAAAGTGGAAGAAGCTTTCAGGAGATCAAAACAGTTGGTTCTAGAATTTCCTTCCTCCCTGCTAAGGATCCAAGGGGTCTGGGATGATACCAGAATAGTGCCAAATTCTTTGTGAGTGTGTTGGAGGCCGCGTTTGACATTTAAGTGGGGCACGGAATAGCTCCACCCTGTCCATCCTGGTTCTCGCCAGGCCACTCACAGGTCCTATTGTTCACAGTCTGAGCCCAATATACACTCCTAATGGGTGAGCAATTAACAGGTCCAAGCAGCTGGAAACTCCTAGAAGGCCTCAGAAAGCTTAGGGAAGGAAGATCCCAAATTTAAAATATGGCATTTTCAAATACGCAATATAAAATCTGACTTTACCATCAAAGAGAATTTTAAATTACAATTGCTTTGAGTCCAAACATGACAATTCTTCTTGTTCCCAATCAAAAGTTAACACTAATTAAATGTAACAAGGAAATCTAATGTTATCCTAAGGGGGAGCTAGGCCTCACAGTAGTGAAAACATAATTTGGGCGTTTTTCACTACCAGGACATGTAACACTTAAAACTACATGTCCTATCATTTGACCACAATGCACCCTGCACTATTATCTGTTTAGGGCCTACAATAGGAGTGACTTATACATATTAAAAGTGGAGGTTAAGGCCTTGCAAAAGGTTTGTTATGCCACGTCGAATTAGCAATATAAAACAGGCAGCCCTGAGGCATGTTTTAAAAGCCTAAATATATTGGGTGGCACAATGAGTAATGCTGCCTACTAGCGCCATTTAATTTACATGGTCCGTGTACCCGTGGTACCATATAAGAGGGACTGATAAGTAAATTAAATGTACCAATCATAAGTAAGCCAAATTGTACCATGTTTTATGGGGAGAGCACTTTATCACTGGTTATCAGTGGTGAAGTGCATAGAAGTGCACAGAGTCTTAAGAGCCAACACAAACGGGTAAAGAAAACAGGAGGAGTGACCCTGCAGAGAGTGCCAAGTCCAACACCAGTGGTCAGTGTTATACTGACTTATAAGGCAATCAGGCAGCCCCAAGGGCTGACCCGACATTTCAGTGTTTAGGCTGTTTCTTTGGCTGTTGGTGGGCTGGTTTCATGATCTGGTGGGCTCGTTTTTATGGTCTGGCTTGACTGTGCAGCTCTTGCCAGACAATTATGTGAGGATCACAAGGAGAGGGGTTTGGGCTCCGCCCATATGTTAGGAGCCAAGAGCCCATGTTTTGATTGGGCAGAAGTTATGTGCTTCCACAAAAAAGTGCTTACCCGTCAGACAGCTGTGATCATTTTATTTATTTATCCAGCCGCTTCAGGTTTCACAGACACAAACATGACACTGTAATGCATTTTAAAGTGCATTAGGTAGCTAGATAATTTATGTTAATTTTCCTCTGGCAGCAGAACAGATGGGAGGAGGGCAGTCAACCCACACAGATTGGCAGTGCAACTGTCACCTGACCTTTCAGTCAACATCAATTTTATTCTACATTTCTTCGTTTCCACGCTAGTGTATATCCATTCCCATGCTGTCTACATGTAATGCTCAAAATTACCATACAACATTCATTTAAAGCCAGACCTATTGGGGTTACCAATGCTAGTTACTATTGATTTGGCTGATATTACCACAAACATTGCCTGCAGCAATCAGAAAAGACATACCCTCCCCCAAACTTTCCAAAACACCTCTACAGCTGGTATTTACAAGCAGTTTAAAACTTCCCAGGTTTGCCAATGTAGGCCACTGTTGTTTAGCTATCTGATTCGCTAATGGGGAACACTTTTAATGTGGTGCCCTGTCCCAGTCCGACCCTGCCAGTGTTGTCAATAAATATTTCCTACTGATAAAGACTGCATACTGCTTGAATCGTATGTGTATTTAGCATGCTGTTTGCGTTGTGGTTTCCTAGCTTTATAGTCATAGACCCGGTATGCGTGCAAAGCGGTGCGCCCGGGCAGCGCCCCCCTCGACATCCCAAGCCGGATCCTCCCGTGGAGGGGGAGGGGGGTCGCTATGACAGACTTTCACGGTGACCATTGTGTTGACTGTTGTTTTGTAACTATAGCTAAGGTCCGGCCACATGGACCGACACAGGCAAACATGCTCGAGAGGAATTCACTCGAACTTGTCACCCCAGGAGTCACTGAAAAGCGTGAACATTTCAGCAACAAGTACGGTATGTACAGCCCCCCACACCACCCTACAGCCATGTGCCGGAATATGCTGTTACTCGCATCACGCAGCGCTGCTTCAGAATGACAGCGCCCAGCGCCTCAGCTAAACCAGAGAGGTTCCAGCGCCCTCTACTGGTTGTCTATCGAGAACATTGAACAAGTTATACAAGCGCGAAAGCGTATTCAACGAATAAAATATACCCAGAGCACAGAAAATGACCACGCAGTGTGATTATCTAAGGTGCCCCACAACAGAGGCTTGAGACCCAATCTTGAAGCACGCCCACGGACACTGGCGGCAGCAGAATATTGAACAGTAATATTAAGTGTGAACATATTTAAAACAGTGCAATCAGACAAACTCGGCTCCAATTTCAGACTATGGAATTTTGGCGGGCTTCTTGTGCCAGACATAAAAAGCTTAATACACAGCTCTGCCTCTAACCCTGAGTGGTGGAGCCAAATAGTAAAACATCTTAAAACGGGTTTGGACAATCGGAAGTAATTATAATGGGGAAAAATAATGATTAGCAAACAGGACAGGGTCTTTCCTTTTGTGTACGGCACGAGGAAGGTACAGGTCTAATCCAAACCTAAATTGATTTTCAGAGGCAGAGGACTTGATGCACTGCCGGGAAGGAGGCACTCAGAGCGAGAACCAACCTAAAATTCCATTCCCAGCGGCGTATGTCCTGGTCAAAGGCCTGACATTTATAAACCGGATGGTGGCTAGATGAACCGTCTGTGTCTCTTCACTGAACCAAGAGATCTCGGGTCAGTGGCTTGGTTGAAGCGACTGAATCTAGGTAGGAGAAGGTCTCTGGAAGCCTACAGTGTCACTCATTTAATTTCTCCTGATTTGGCATTGCAGGAAAAATGCTGTGGTGCAGCTCAGAAAATGACCAGACTAGCAGATATCACAAGGGCAAGCATTCAACGAAGGGAAATTATCGGTCTGGGTGAAGTTGAGGGTGATGAGATTGAATCCACCCCTGGGCCTGCAGTCAGCAGCACCAGGATCCTTCTGTGCTGGTGAACTTGGATAAGTGCTACACGAGACTGTGGTGGTTTACAGGGTTCTCTGGTGCAGGGAATAATAGGCATCTAGGAATGCTCCACTCAATGCTGAACTCACTCTTGAAAGTGCTGTTTTTGACATCATTAGACTGGGGGAGTGCTACTTCAGAGATTTTGTGGATGAGTTGGGAGTTGAACTTGGTTGGGTTGCAGATAACACAAAGATGAACTGTGAAGGGTGGCACTCAAGCAAGCAAGACATCGAGGAATTCAGAAGGGGAAAAATGCACGTAGAAATGTATTTGCCGGAATTGACCACTTCTTCGGCACTAAAAACTCTTCACTGGTTACTGATGTGGTGTCTAGAACTCCACACCGCCATCTTTTAGAACCCATTCCAACCTGTCCACCTTCAGGAGGGTGCTCAAAATCTACCTGTTTTGGCCGACTGTTTTTGCTAATCACCCTAGGAGACCCTCCCCCTCTCCCGTTAGCTACAGAAAAGTGGACATAAATAAATAGGACCATAATACACAGAGACCAGTTATTTATACTAAATATTTGCTGTGTAAATGTTTCTAAAATTTTTATTAAAGTTCACTAATTTTGAGTACATTTCTGTGATACACATATTCTTATGTATATTTTCAAAGATGATTGTTTGCAGCGATACCAGTTCCCAAAATGAGTGCTGAAGACAGGGAAAAGCTTGAAGTGAACATGATCACGGGAGAAATACTTCTGGCAATATGTCAACTTAAGGAAGGAAATATCCCAAGACCGTGGGTTCTCTGCTAAAACACAGAAGCAGTTCTCTAGTAAAATGGTGGGACATATGTTGCATATTTTTGAGTAGGCTAGATTGATGGGAGTCTGCTGCCAGACTTATGTATGGCCACCTGTAGGAAGCTGGCTCTGTATATACTATCCCAAAGAGAGGTATAGTGTGCACAGAGTCCAGTGGAACCCAAAAGGTAGGCAGAGGTAAAGTTAGATAGCACCCCACTCTCTATTTGTGGTAGTGTGAGCGAGCAGTAAGGCTTTACCAGAGGGTGGTGTTGAGCATTTATTGTACACACTCAGGCAAGAAATAATGTCACACATTCAAAGACTGAGCTCAGACCAATTGTATTTGTAAGAGAGAGAATGCTATGCAGGCATATTGCAGTTGAAATACAATTGAAATGCAGTTGGATGCAATTGGTTTGTTTATAGGTAAGTAAACAGTTAAAATTACTTTAAAGTTACTTTGGAGATTACTTTGTACATTACTTTACAGATTACTTTATAAGTTACTTTTCTACCCAGTGTGATATGCCTAGATATCAAACTGGGACTTTTCCTAGAGAAAATGTAAGTAATTCAGTTTATGTACATTTGCAGTTTTTCACGGTTTCACAGAAACAAACTCCACACTTGGAAGAACTTTTCAAAGAAAAGCAGTCAATGCAGTCCCGTGGGAGGAAATGAAGTTATCGGTTTACAGGTAAGTACTTGGTTGAGGGAGTTGAGTTTCTGGGGTTAGAACCAGGGTTCCCCCAGGGTCAAGAATGCAGTCTCAAAGAACCGCTAGCGGTACTAGGGCGGCCGGGTGCAGAGTAATGAGGCCCAGAAACCCAATAAACTGTTGTGTTGGAAGGGAGGCAGAGTATATGCAAGTATTCTGCAGTGTTATTCTCTGCCCTCGGTTACATATATCCCCCAAACAACCCTCTGCTGTTTACCAGTCCACTTATGCTCAAAATTGCTGCAGCTGCATCAACAGGTTGCCGCCCATCTGTGGAGTCACAGTGGACATTCACAGTGGGCATTCTTTCATTACCTGATCCTGTGGAAGATTTTGCCAGTCGATCTGCCCCAGGTGGGGGTCCTGCCTGTTACTTTGGCCTCTGCTGTCCTGCCCAGCCCCAACTGCCTCAGACTCGATGAAAAACAGGGACCTCTGGCCTTGCAGAATCTGAATTCTAGCTGGGATGAACAATGCATACTTCCACCCTATCTCCTGCAGCCTATTCTTTATTCCTATGAAGAAAGCCCTTCGACTTTGGACTCCACGAGCGTTTACTTGGAAAAATGTAGACCTACCGGGTGTTCAGTTAAACTTGGCCTGCTTTCCTCGCTGCTTGCAGGATGATGTCGCAAGCCCTAAATTGTAACAGCTTGGCCACAAACAGTCTTTTGGCTTCCACAAGGGGTGGGTGCTGTGCTGGAACCCTTTGCCCTATTTCCAGCGAAAAGAACAATGATATTCCTTGAGGGTACGTCTCTGGCGACCAGAGCCAATTTTCCAGGAAAACCAGCATTTCTTTACCCTCCATCAGGTCCGCCACTGGATGGTTCTTCATCTGGCATTGCCCTCCACATCTTCCACCCAATTCTCAAGGAACCTAACCCTATCCAGGAGCTCCAGTATTGTCTGCAGCATGTAAGTGGCCTGAAGTGTGTTTTCGGCACTGGTCAATCTATCTGCTAGCTTCCTTTGTCTTTCAAGAGGCCCAGATCCACTTTTACTGCATCGATCTACAGAGTCTCTAGTTGTGGCGATTGCATTCAAATTCATGTACAAATTGTCTGCGGTCTCCTCATGGTGACCCGAGTCTCGGCCCAAATATGATTTCCTTGACTTTCCTTCTGGACCATGTCCTGTATAAGATCGGACCATCGGTGGTGACGAGGCCCAGACATGATTTCCTCGCACCAAGTATGCTCATGCTCTTGGACCCCTGAAAGGTGAAGGAGGGGTGGAGACCAACCAAAGCACAAGTTGCCAACCTGTGTCCAGGCTGGGACCCCAGTGCCACCCCCGCACAAGGATCTCCATCCAAGAGTACACTACTTTATAAAAACACCGCAGGGGGGTCCGCCGGGGAAGGCTGGGCCAAAGTTCAACAATTCAGATGGAAGGAAATAAAAGTGAGTGTCAGGATTATGCCGTCGTGTTTTGTTTGTTAGGCAGCTTCAATGGGACACGTCAATACCCCATCTTAGCCAGTGCTTTAAATGGTCAGGTACTGTCCAGTACTCAGTACCAGCACGTCTTTAATTTAAAAAGGAGAGTACCTAACCTGCACTTCTCAGCACTCTGGCACTCCATTTAAAGGGAGAGCAGCACTGGCCCTTCTCAGGAGTAAACAGGTACTCTAAATAGTGCGTATCTGCGCTTCCATATTTCAGGCAGGCTGTTCCGTAGATGCCCCGGCGTGTCATCAGTTAGGCTCTGGTCTAAGTCTGCCTCCAGGCTTCTCTCCTGCCCGGCCTACTCAGGTCCCGCAAATGCAGGTCCCAACCCGTGTCGTCATCGCCTCCTCCTTCGCGAAGTCCCGGTTTGCGCTACTTCCCCAGTCCTTGGCCTATGTGGCCATCGTGTGGTTCAGGGATGGTGCTCCTCCGTACCCCCTCCCTGCTAGCTTCCCTTAGCAATGCACAAGCATTTCAGGGTCCATTGAGCAATGGGTCATGCCTCGCCTGCTTGTCCCCGGCAAGGCCATTGCAGTAGTGGCGGCCGCGGGTCATAATGGCGGCACTCGTCATCCCATTCCGGCAAGCGCCGGAGGGTGGGAGGGGACACATCAGGCCCGAGGGGCCACCAGAACTTCTCTCCTGGCGGGTCTCACCTAGGCGCGCAACACCCGTAGGGCTCAACGGGCTTTACCCCTCCCCTTGACAGTTGCTGTGGGCAGGGCTGACTGGGCTGGGGCTGCCAGCCTGGCCTGCACTTCGGACATTGTATTCCTTTTGGCTCCCACGCACAACATATGAACAGACTTTGCACGAACAGCCTTTGTTAGCTTTTTTTGCTTTTTCCCCACAACACAGGTGCCCCCTCCACCGTGCCTATTCATTTCCCTTTCAAAGAAGGTCAGGAGGTGACAAGACAGCAGTACAGGCAAAAAGCTGCTGTTATCAGAGCCCACCCTGCAGTGGTACTCTCAACATGCTCACTGGAATAAAAGCCAGGCACAGAGCCACAATAAATAAGCAATTTAGACAGCGACGTGCCATAAGGACTTTACCCTGTAAAGAAAATGCCTGCTTTTTTTCAGGGTTTTTTTTATACAGCGCAAACTCGACCCGAAGGTATTAGAGCACTTTACATGATCATAAATTACATTATTTTTTTCAGGCACGAGGAGATAAAGTGATTTGCCCAGAATCACAGGATGTTGAGCCGACACAGACTCGAATGTGGATCGCCATTGCCCAAGTCGGCTGCCCTGGCTGTTATGAAAGTACAGCTACTTAGAATGTGAAAACATTAATATTACAAGCAGTTTAGTTTATTTTCTTAGTAGTGTGAAACAACTTGCAAATTGCAATGCCACTACACAACTGGAGAGGTAATCTAGCATCCGGTCATAAGTAGTAAGAAACGCTATATAAATGCTATTGGAAAACATGCAGAAAATATGCATCTCTATATAGACAGGCATATGCGCCTTCCGCAGGGCTCTGAAGTCCCCCTGACATGAGTTTGAATTCCACAGGCTTATCTTACTTAGCCTCAGGGCCGGTTTTAGTGCTGGTGGCGCCCGGTGCAACAATTTATGTTGGTGCCCCCCAATGACCACCTCCAGCATGGATTCCCTCACTACCACCCTTTAACAGTGCCCCTCAAGTCTCCATAACCACTCACTCGCAGGTGCATTTAATTAGTTGTATAGCGCCACTCATACCAGTGCAGGGTGTCAGCAGGGACAGCTCCTCCGTAGTAACGGAGCGTACCCACTGCTCAGTCAGAGGGAAATAAAATCACAGGAGAACAATACTATCATTGTAATTTTCACTGTCTGAGTCGTGGAATCTAGGGTGGGGCGGGGCCAGGCCACGGCAGGGAGGAGGAGCGATGGGCACTGCAAGTGGGCATGTCGTTTAGGACTGCCAAATAGACATGCACACTTCTATTTCTCTAACCCAGCTGTGTTGCCCAGATGAGTGGAGAAATGTCAAATGCCAAGCAAGCGTCAGCAGTGGCGGATGGTGACATTTGAAAGTGGTGGGGCGTAAACTTTCTGTCGGAGTGCACCGTGGCGAGCGAGCGCAGCGAGCGAGCTCGACCACCTTAGAGGGGGTTCGGGGGGGTTTTTCCCCCGAGAAAATTTTGAAAAAAAAGTGGGTAAAGGGTGCATTTTCAAGCAAATTTCAGAAGCACAGAGACTAGAGCTGCAAACACACATAGAGCCCACTGCAGAGGGTATGTTCTTAGGTGAAGTCCTGCTGAAACTAAAATGCATTAACATTATAATCTCAGTTTCCCCACTTAACAAAGAGAGTCTGACTAACGTTATGCCCACTTCGCCGGGCAATTATTAATACTGTCACTGGCTGCCCGCTCTCCTGTCCTTTGCTCATTAATTCTTTCACTGGCTGTTATTCCCCCTTTCCTCTATCCTAATGTTGGCTTGTATGTTAAAAACTACAAACCAACAGGTACATGGTACAGCATGAGGTATCTGCATCACAGTGCACCTGTACTGCTAATCACATCTAACAAATTCAAAGAAAATGGAAATGGAAAAGAGGAAATGCATTTTTATTCCAAATACCACATTTCTAAAAATAGCCATCAAGTTTATGAAAGCAATGCAGCATTCTCAGAATGACAATCAATGGCTGCCCCGTGTTTCTATTGGTGAATGCTCTCCTGAGCAGGATGTGTCACCACGCTCCCAGCAGCGTGGTAGCAGTTCCCGCTGGGTTCTGTATACAAACATGGATGTCATTGGCTGTAAACTGCCCCTGGCAGCCATTTTGTTTACAGTAAACACCAGGACCTCTCCATTATTGGTCAGTAAATGTCACATGCGCTAGGCCTGTTTGGAAAACTTCCTCTCTCTGATTGGAAAAAAATAAAACAACTATATTTCCGGATTGAGCATCAGTTTTGCCCTATAATTCTCACCACTATTTTGAGGGAGAGATGAGGACAGGGTTAAATCATAGACAGCAAATCCGCCCTTACAATGCCAATGAAAATTAGAATTTAGCAAGCCCTACTTTAATATTAGTCATTCCTCGATACAGTTCAATGAGTGAATAATGTTTGTATTGTTCGCCTCACAAAGAAGCCAAATAGAATAATAAAGTGATAAAAATAGCACACAAACGTGGTGCCAACGCCGAGAAATAAAAAAAAAAGTGAGCGCCTCTTAGGACGTTGCAGTCCTTCTCCAAACATTGCATGAAACCAACCAGCGTTATAATTGCTTCGAGTTGTAGCCAATTAAAGCGTAGGAACCGGACATTTAAAGGACAAAACACGACAACGGCTCCAGGTAAACAAGACACCGTAGCAAGGCTTCTGCCTCGAGGCATTTCAAAGTGCACGCAATGACACCGAACTAGTGGTCACAAGTGCGGCGACAGAATTTAAATGCCCACTTACACTTCAGGGCAAGTACGAAAACAGTGGGGCAAATCTGCGCACTTCTAGCCCCTCCTCTAGGCTTGTTCTACGGACGGGGTATGACAAAAAGGCATTCATTCATATAGTATCGGTCACTGTACACGCATTCATTTATGAATGCACGAAAGGGGGGCTGTTGCGAAACACATGAAGCCACACGTATCTGTCAAAAAACTCTCCCCGACTCCCGGGTGAGCACACGCAGATATAGTTATAAAGTAGTCAAAAACTAAGACGAGTACACACAAAGTAAACACTCTCTTTCAGGCACACCTCCCCAGTGAGCGCCATATGAATGCAATTTAGAAAGCGATCCACACACTATGTATGATCTACTCCTGTGAAGATTTGTCCACACTTTATAAACAAACTGTTTCTCTCTCACACACACACAAATATCGAGTGTGACATACAGTGACACAACTTGCTTTAAATAGGATACAAAAACAAAAAGGTAACAACTAAATCAAACATCAAGAGAGCCATAGGGCAGAGATTAGAGATTCTGATGTGTAGTTCATAAGACATATATACATATTAAAGGTGATCAAAAACAAAAAGACTAAATCAAGGGCCAATATGTATACTTTAAAAATTACTGATGTTTATTGGTCCATTTGTATTTATACATTGTCCGTTTAAATGCAAAATGTGCATTGCCTAGTCAGGAGGTGGTAGTGGGACGGGGAGGGAGGAAGGAGGGGGTTAAAAAAAAGTTCACTTACCTGTCGGCTGCCTCCGTCCTCTCCCTGGTTCTCGGCCATCATTCATTCCCTATGAGGGCTCCTTAAACACACTCCGCT
Source organism: Triturus cristatus (assembly GCF_964204655.1). Classification (NCBI taxonomy): domain Eukaryota; kingdom Metazoa; phylum Chordata; class Amphibia; order Caudata; family Salamandridae; genus Triturus; species Triturus cristatus. The sequence continues at coordinate 581,980,974 of NC_140584.1, forward strand.
CGTGCTGCCAATTCTTACATTACTCGCTTTTCTTCATGTCCAGGCCCGCGTTGGCGCCTCTCTGCAACTGCCCCTTCAAACGATCCAGAACACCACGTCCCCGTGACGCAACCCGGCCCTCAGCCAATCCTGGCGCTGCAGCAGCGCCACTGATTGGCTGACGGCACAGCCTACTCCTCGCCCGCCGCCTGCCCATTTAGGAGACCGAGGGGCTCCTAATGGGCATGCGCAAGGCAGCAAAAATACAAGTACGCATGACTGGGCACGGAGTAAAAAATTAAGCTCCATGCCCACTCATGCGCACTTGTGCTGCCTTTCCCAAAGGCGTCCGACAATGATGTCAGTCAACATGACACCGGACCGCCCACGGTCCGACGTCATGCTGACTGACATTCACAGAGGGAGGACTCGGGAGCTGCGGTTGCGGACAGTCACAGAGGAGGGAGCTGCAGCTGCGGGCGCGGCGCGGGCGGGGGGGCTACGCCCCCACGCCCCAATGGACGCACCGCGCCTGAGCGTCAGACCAGTCTGCTCCGCCCGGCGCTTCCCTCATGCTTGATGTAGCTGCATGAGAGCAGTGTCTGTAATAGGTGGGGGGCATGTTCGCTGTGCCCCAGTGACTGCTGGGAGGTAGCCAGCAGCCGCAGGCATTTCATTTTTTTATTTTTTACTATTCCCCTAACACCCTCCCGCCTAACCACTTTAGACACTAGGTGTCAGAGCTCTTTACATCACACACACATTACACAAAGACAATCAATCATGTTACATAAGATAGATGACTAAAAAGTGTAGCAGTTACATGTCATCTGCACTGGTAGGCAGTATGGTTTAAGAGTGCTTGGTCTGGGGAAGCACAAACTCTGAATTTAAAATGTAACACCATGGTTGAGGGCTGCTCTCTTTAATAATCAGAAGTGATCTGAACCCTTTTTGCAATATTAGGCTATTGAAAGACAGGGGGAAATATAACTTTCGAATCTACACCTTGCAGTTTGCATTCAGCTCTTTGATGACGGTTAATCTCTCACTGTCCTATGCTAGCATTTTTAATTAAAAAAAAATATATATTTTCATCAAGTTACAGAAAGGAAACAAAGGCTATATAGCCTCAACAAAACAGTACCGAGTAGCAGCATCGAGCGCTAAAATCACATGACAGTTTGAATAGGTGATACAGTATTTTCAATGCAATAAAACTTTACCCTCTCTCTGCTCCTCCCGCACGCCCCCTCAAGTCTCTCCTGGGGAGATGAAGGGGTGCACGGCGTTGATACATTTACCACAAACCCTCACCCATTTCCCAGGACAACCTCTACTAGTACAGACTGTCTTTTCTGCCACCATACATGTGCCCAAGTCATTTTCCCAGTCTAGGAGACGCGGAGGTGCTGCCACTCCCCAGTTACGAGCTGTGTTACACTGGCGACAATAAGGCCCAGCGTCATCCAAATTTTTCCCATTTTTGTAATTGATACTTCATCCCAGATATTCAGTAGGCACCATTTTGGAGAAGAGGCTATTGATTCCTTCCATATCTCGTTCATTTTAGTTATTACTGCCCTTCAATAGGATTGCTTGGTGGGCATTCCAAATAATATGGAAAAAGGTGCCCTTTAAATGACATGTGCGGCAAAACTCCTAATTTTGTATTCTGCCCATTTTTAAGAGTGTAGTACAGGCATAGTAGAAACTATGCAAAATCATGAGCGTAATCAGCCTGAATCCTGCCTTTAGGATTTTAACTTTTAAACTGAAAGTAACAAAAGGATATCTCTGACAAAGCAATAAGCCACTGAGTTATTATATACATTATATACACTTCTGTGATCTGCATGGTACACATTATTTGCAGCAAGCATATTAACCCTCTGCACTATTTTACGATGAGTCAAAACTTCCACCAGACAAACCTCTGATCTCTCTCTCCAGGAAGCACATTAATCATCAGAGTTAAATTGACATTTTTATTGCTGCCTGAAAATTGCTGAAGACAAGGAACGCGGTAGCAGGTGATTTTAAAACCATAATATACTTGCAAACCCTGCGCCCTCACCCGAAGTCAGCGCCCGGTGTGGTGGCAGGACCCCACTGCCCTCGACCCAGCCCTGATTAGCTTTTCAGCATTTTGGTATTGATAGAATAGGTAACACCACAGAACGTTTGTAGTCCGGCATAATATTGTAGATTATAAATGACATATTTGTTAATTCAAAAAGACAGATTTCCAGAAAAGTTCAAGTTACATCACGTTCTATTCTATAATACCTATAAAAAAGTCCCAAAATTACTCAAACCCATCAAAGTACAGCAAATCTTCTTGAATAGATGCATAGAACGATGTCATGTTTTTGGAGTAATGCTAGTCATTCAGAAGTAGGTGAATTTCAAAATATGTACTATAAATTGTTTCAGAGGTGTAGTCTACACTATTCCATCCTTGACTCCTGTTAAAAACGTTACCGTGAGTTTCAGTGACTATTGCCCTGATTGCAAGTGACCTTGTTAATTCTAAAACGCGCGGCAACATATTGGAATTATAAGTCTTGCACCTGGAACTGCATCTTCACAAATTTCCACAGGTAAATCTCAGCATGTCAAACCTGACAAAATTTACCAGGGGAAAAAAAGGCCACGAAATACCAAGGTATAGAGCTTTAGTGTGGAAAGCACCAAAGGACACTTCTTATGCCCCATTTTTGGGCAAAATCCTCATTGTTGAGAGTTAACAAGCACAATAAATTCAGATCCAGTGATGTTGGATTTCATCAGTTGTTATAAATATTGTGCTTCCCGCTGGGGCATTTATAATCAGCGTGTAAGTAAAGTTATGTAATGCATGGTACAAAGTTGTGCAGTCTGAAACGTACCCTTTCCCATGCCAGTTCAGGGGAGAATATGTGTATGCAATGTTGTTCTTTTTAATGATCTTGGCTTCTTTTATGCTTTATGCATTCCGTACCTGTTTATTTGCCTCAAATAAATGCGATGCACATTTACAAATGCACATTTTATTCTGTGAATGAAAATTAATTGATCTAAATATCATTTGAAGGAGAAGCACCTGGTCAAAAGGCTGGAGAGCTGGAGTTGTTTGTGTGGCAATCTACGTGTGGGTGCAGTCGTGGTCTTCGTGCTGCTTTTTGTAGTCTTCAGAGTAGGTAGACTGATGCGTTCAGATAAAATCTATATGTCTTTTCCAGGTGCTATCAAACTAGGTAGAAGGTGGACCTTCAATGGGAAACCTAAATGTGAGAAAATGGGGAGAGGCTTGGCATGGTTAGATAAGATGCTTCTGATAAGTTCGCTGACTTGAGGGACGACTGATATACAAATATCCAAGATTACTCCGAAGTGCATTAATTTAAAAAATATATATCTTTGTCATTTTCTACATAACACAAACAGACACAAAAACATTACTTTTCAACACATCACTTCAAGTTGCTTGCTCACTCTAGAAAGGAAGGTTTATTAATGATGGTATTGTTTAAGGTGCCTGTTACAAATGTATCTGTTCCCTCACTATGCAATCTTCATTATGTATTTATCTGTAGGATTCATTATTCCCTCTTGATGTGCAAGTCCTCATCCTTTTTAGGTCTCGCCTGACCCAGCGCATGCGCTGGTCTGGCGAGACTTATTGAGAGGGCTCCAAAAAGTGCTACCAGGCCAGCCTAGAGCTACAGTGCATGTGCATGCGCGCCGCGCTTTACCGCGATTACTTTCACTTTCGGGGCCGCTTTGATGTTTGATCGCGATCACTTTCGCGGCCCCACGGCCGCTTGGCATAGCCAATAGGTCTCGCTTTTGGGACCTTAGAAGGAGTAGTTTCTTTTCTGTAACTCCAGTTCTGTAGTAGGGGTATCTCTGTTATAGTCATAATCTAGTGAATAGTCCCGCCCATGTGCGCGGACCCCGGAGCAATAAAAAATAATCTCTAAAAGGTGACAAATCATGCAGACCTGCATACACCTTTAAGAGAGAATTTAATTTAAAGACAGATAATGCAGCCTATACCCACAGGCTACACTGTCCAGTACTTCAACTAGAATTCCACCAAAATCCACAAACAGCACTGCCTGTCCAGTTTTTCTCCACATAGGAAAAAACCCTGCCTCTACCAGCAAAAGCCTCTGGAATGATAGAGAGGAAGGAGTGGACAGACAAGCCCCATAGGCTGCCATTATGTGGCTTGGAACAGGATACTGTGCCTTTAAGAAAACTTTCCAGTTTTCCAGAACTTTCCCCAGTATCCCAGAATGCCCAGCAGGTCCCATTTACTTTCAGTTCTTTTTGAAGGCGTAGCACGCCAGACCTGTAGCATTCTACATATGAATAAGTATCTCTCCACCGGGGAGGAGGGCGGGCGCTTATGACTATAACAGAGATACCCCTACTACAGAACTGGAGTTACAGAAATGAAACTACTCCTTCTGTAGTAGGGGATCTCTGTGTATAGTCATAATCTAGTGAATAGAATAGCAAGCCCATCCCCACACAACAAAAGCGGTGGAGAACACATAAGACACTACCACTACTGTGCGAACAAATTTCGCAGCGAAGCCTGCCCAACCTGAGCATCTGCCCTGGCATCCGTGTCCAGACAGTAATGCGCAGCAAAGGTATGGACCGACTTCCACGTGGCCGCCTTACAGATTTCCGCAATCGGAACATTACGCAGCAAAGCCGTCGTGGCAGCTTTGCCCCTGGTGGAATGAGCCTTAGGTTTACCCCCTAAGGTCTTATTAGCCTTTTGATAACACAACTGTATGCAGGACACAATCCACCGAGAGATGGACTGCTTAGAGGTCGCAAGACCAGTCCTGACTGAGCCATAATTAACAAACAATTGGTCAGACCTACGAATATCCTTGGTCTTATCCAGATAAAATTTCAACACCCTTCGGACATCCAGGGAATGGAGAGCCCTTTCCGCTGGTGAAGAGGGATTCTGAAAGAACGTAGGTAAAGTTATGGTCTGATTGACATGAAAGTCAGAGATAACCTTAGGAAGGAACTTAGGGTGAGTACGCATCACAACCTTAGCAGCATGAAACACAGTATAAGGTTCTTGACAACATAATGCCTGAAGTTCACTCACCCTGCGGGCCGATGTAATGGCCACTAGGAACGCCGCCTTCCAGGATAGGTGCTGCAATGAAGCCTTGTGAATAGGTTCAAAAGGCTCTCTCATCAGTCTGGACAGCACCACATTCAAGTCCCAAGAAGGCGAGGGAAGTCTGACAGGAGGGAACACCTTCTTCAAGCCTTCCAAAAAATCCTTAACCACAGGAATCTGAAAGAAGGACGTCTGTGAAGGGCACTTCCTGTAAGCAGTCAAAGCAGCCAGATGAACCTTAATGGAATGGAAATTAAGGCCAGACTGCGCCAGATGCAAAAGGTATGGAAGGATGACATCTTCCTTACATGTTGTCGGATCAAAGTTCTTGGACTTACACCAGATACAGAACCTCTTCCACTTGTAAGCATAGGATGTCCTAGTGGAAGGTCGCTTAGACTCTTTCAGAATGTCCATACAATCGTCTGGTAGATTCAGATGACCATATTGCACTATTTCAGGAGCCATGCCGCCAAACTCAAAGACGAGAGGTTGGGGTGCACCATCCGCCCCCCGAACTTCGTGAGAAGGTCCGGCCTGCACGGCAACCGCATGTGAGGAAGGAGAGACCGGTGAAGAAGGTCCGTGAACCACCACTGCCTGGGCCACTCCGGGGCGATCAGGATCATCCGCGCCCTGGACTGGGACAGCTTGATGAGCACCGCCGGAATCAGGGGAATGGGTGGAAAAGCGTACAGAAAGCTGTTCGACCAATCGATCCATAGCGCATTCCCCAGCGTCCCCCGCTGGTAGTACCTGGATGCGAAGTCTCGGCATTTGCTGTTTTCGGCGGTGGCGAACAGATCTACGTCTGGAGTCCCCCACCTTGCGAAGACTTCTCCTAGTACTTCGTCGTTTATGACCCATTCGTGGTTTTCCTGAATCAGCCTGCTCAAGGCGTCCGCCTGAGCATTCTGCACCCCTGGCAGATGCGTGGCCGTGATCGTCAGTCCTCGGGCCAGCAGCCAGCGCCAGATCGCCTGCGCCTCCTGCGACAGAGTGCGCGATCTCGACCCCCCCTGCTTGTTGAGGTAATACATCGTGGTTGTATTGTCCGTCTGTATCAGCAGCGAGTTGGTCTGGAAGGACGGAAGGAAAGCCTTCAGTGCCAGGAAGACAGCTCTGAGTTCCAGGAAATTGATGTGGTACGTCGATTCCAAAGGAGACCACTTCCCTTGAATCTGCAGGTCCCCGGAATGCGCACCCCATCCCTGGAGAGAAGCATCCGTCACCACATTCGTCGTGGGAATGTCCTTGTGGAAGGGAACCCCCTGGAGGAGGTTTTCCGCCGAACACCACCACTTCAGAGACTGACGAGCATGTAGAGACAGTCGGATCTTGTCGTCCCAAGAGCCTGTCTTCTGATCCCACTGATCCTCCAAGCACTCCTGCAGTGGTCGCATCTGTAGACGTGCGTGCGGAGTGAGGAAGATACAGGAGGACATCGATCCCAGTAGAGACGACACCTTCCTCACAGTCGTCGATGGAGCAGTCCTGAGGTCCTGAGCCTTCCGAAGGAGTGATAACCGTCTCTCCTCCGAAGGAGACACGCTTGCTGACCGCGTATCTATGGAGGCCCCCAGGTACTGTATGCACTGTACCGGAGATGGGACCGATTTGGACATGTTGACGTGTAACCCCAGCTTGTTCAAGAGCTCGCACGTCCAACGGAAGTGTTCTTGCGCTTCCTCGAAGGATGACGCCTTGATCAGCCAATCGTCCAGATACGGGTAGACAAACACCTTGTTCCTCCGCAGGTGTGCCGCCACCACCGCCATGCACTTCGAAAAAGTCCTGGGAGCAGACTTTAGCCCGAATGGCAGTACTGTGTATTGATAGTGATTGGCGCCGACTTGGAATCGCAGGAACTTCCTGTGCTTCTGTGCTATGGGCACATGGAAGTACGCATCCTGTAGATCTATGGCACAGAGCCAGTCTCCCCGTTGCAGCTGAGGGTAAATCTGGTGCAACGATAGCATGCGAAACTTCTCTCTGCGAATCCACTTGTTTGCTTGTCGCAAATCCAGAATGGGCCTGAACTCGTTCTTGTCCTTCTTGCGAACGAGGAAGAACCGAGAGTACAGACCTCTTCCCCTTTGAGACAAAGGTACTTCTTCTACCGCCTTTTTTCTCAACAAGATGTCTGCCTCCGCCTGGAGCTCCCTCAGCTGGAAGCGAGAGCTGACCGGCGGAATCGCTGGAGGCGGGCTGATGAACCGAAGACTGTATCCATTGCAAACAATATTCAGCACCCACTTGTCCTGAGTAATTTTTCTCCACTCTGCCGGAAAAAATCGAATGCTTCCCCCCACTGGAGTGGGTAACGGTTGAGGGGGAAGTAACAGCTCAGGGCCGAGACCCGGCCGGGCCCTTGTTTGTGGTAGTAGCCTGCTGGCCACCTCTACCCCTCTGGCGCTTCTGGAAGGGCTTGCGGAACTGCTGCTGTTGTGGCTGCTGCTGTCCCGAGCCCTGCCCACGCCCTCGGCCCGACGACCCGAACCTCCTCTGGAACGGTCGTTTCTTTTTCTCGGCCTTCTCTAACCCGACGGCCGTCAGGGTTTCCGCTTCAGCCTTCATGCGGGCCATTTCATCGTCCGCATGCTTCCCGAACAGGGTTTCCCCCGAGAAGGGCAGGTTGGCCACTCTCTGCTGCGCCTCCGGCTTGAGGGACGTCAGGCGCAACCAGGAATGGCGCCGCTGGTGGACGCCATGACAGTAGGCGTGGGCGGCCAATAGCGATATATCCGCTGCTGCGCTGATCGTTTGGTTAGAAACCAGCATGCCTTCGCGCACCGTCTCCAAGAAGTCCTCCTTCTTGTCTCGTGGCAGGAGGTCCGCATATTGCTGCAGGGATTCCCACAGGGCCCAGTCGTAACGGCCCAACAACGCCCCTGCACTCGCCGCCTTCATCGTGGTGGCGGCGGTACCACACACCTTCCTGCCCGCAGAGTCCAGCCAGCGGCTTTCCTTGTCCGGTGGCACCGTGGAGGCCGGGGCGGTCGCATGTTGTTTTCTCGCCGCCGTCACGATAACCGAATCCGGCTTCGGGTCCCCTCTCAAGAATGACGGATCCGACTCCGGGGCCCTATATTTCTTCATGAGCCTGGACGGAGCGGCCTTCGCTGTTGCGGGAGTGAGGAACAGTTCCAAGGCTGGTTCCACCAGTCCAGGCACGAGAGGCAGGAGGGGGCGAGACAAGTGTCTTTTATGAAGCGTCTCAAATATCACAGACGTCGTGGGTGTTGGAACCGTCACCGTGATATTCAGCTTCGCAGCCCCTCGCAACAGCACCTCCTGGAACGAGACCAAGTCGTCCACCGGCGACACCCTAGTCCCCGGGGAGTCCGACAGCGTCGGGGAAAGGTCCCTGTCCGAGGAGCGCGACCTGGACCTATACCTTCTGCGGCGTCGTCTAGAGTCTGACGAGGATCGCCCTCGGCTCCGCGATCGTCGCCTCCTGTGAGAGCGGGAGCGCGACCTCTTCGGCTTAGGCCTGTCCGCCGGTCTCGCTGGTCCAGGCGACCGTGGGCGTCGTGGCTTCGGGGTCCCCTGCGGCGGAGTCGGGTACCGTGGAAGGGAAACCGACCTCGGGGGGACCGGCGGCGGTACCGCAGGAGTGCTTGGCAGCAACAGAGGCCGGGGTGGCGGAGACCGAGTCCGCGGCCGCGGAGGAGGCGGTGGAGGAGGTGGAGACGGTGGTGGAGGAGGTGGCGGTGGTGGAGGAGGCGGTGGCAGAGGTGGGAGAGGAGGAGGCGACGGAGACCTCCGAGGCGGGGTATACACCACTGAGTACACCGATCCCGGCGACTCTCTCTTCCTCGACGTCGACGTGTGCCTCGATGTCGACCTGTGCCTCGACGGCGATCTTCTCGGCGTCGATCTCTTCCTCGGCGTCGACTTTTGTCTTGACGGCGACCTTCGCCTCGACGGCGACCTTCGCCTCGACGGCGACCTCTGCCTCGACGGCGACCTCCGCCTCGACGGCGACCTCCGCCTCGACGGCGACCTCCGCCTCGACGGCGACCTTCGCCTCGACGGCGACCTTCGCCTCGACGGCGACCTTCGCCTCGACGGCGATCTCCGCCTCGACGGCGATCTCCTTCTCTTCATCGACGGCGAGCTGCGATCCCTCGACGCCGAACGCCGACGCCGGGTCTTCTCTCGACGTCGACCGCTGGACGCAGCCGAAGACGGCGTCGTCGCCGACGACGCCGATGTAGTCGACGGCGGCCTATTCAGGTCCCTCGACGGCGATCGTCGACGCCGCTTCTCCCCAGAGCCCTGGGGAGACGGCGAACAGACGGTGGTCATCCTCCTCGACGTCGCCGTCGACGCCCTCGACGTCGACGGGGAGCGGGAGCGCTTACTGGTCTTCCTGCCCCTGGGGAGCCCCCCAGAGGCCTCAGTATGGGCCAAATCAGCCCCTCCAGACCCACCTGGTGCCTTCAGTCTTCGCTCCTCCAGAGCTTGAAGCCTGCTCTTCATCCTGTCCCTCAGGGTTCTTGCTGAAAACGAGTGGCAGATGGTACAGCTTTCAGGCACGTGGGACTGGGGAAGGCAAGCTATGCACACCTCGTGTGGGTCAGTTTTAGCCTTCTTTCGACCACATTCCGGGCACTTGTCGAACAAGCCAGGCATGTTGACAGTACCAGCTACTAAACACAAGAAAAAGTGACAAAAATTGCCAAAATCTCAATGAAAACCTTGAAAAAGGTAGAGCTCAATGCTCCAGGGTCCTGCTAGCAGGAGCCGGAAAAAAGAACTGAAAGTAAATGGGACCTGCTGGGCATTCTGGGATACTGGGGAAAGTTCTGGAAAACTGGAAAGTTTTCTTAAAGGCACAGTATCCTGTTCCAAGCCACATAATGGCAGCCTATGGGGCTTGTCTGTCCACTCCTTCCTCTCTATCATTCCAGAGGCTTTTGCTGGTAGAGGCAGGGTTTTTTCCTATGTGGAAAAAAACTGGACAGGCAGTGCTGTTTGTGGATTTTGGTGGAATTCTAGTTGAAGTACTGGACAGTGTAGCCTGTGGGTATAGGCTGCATTATCTGTCTTTAAATTAAATTCTCTCTTAAAGGTGTATGCAGGTCTGCATGATTTGTCACCTTTTAGAGATTATTTTTTATTGCTCCGGGGTCCGCGCACATGGGCGGGACTATTCACTAGATTATGACTATACACAGAGATCCCCTACTACAGAAGTATTTAGTTATGCAACTGTTGCATGGCTAAACACTTATAAGGTCCCAAAGGCGAGACCTATTGGCTATGCCAATGCTTGTTTATTTTTATTGTTGGCAAGGCTCAGAGCCCTTTATTTCGGTCTCTTCTCCAAAGTTAACCATATATGTCCCTTGGGTCTATGAGGAATAGTCACCTGGAACATTGAATAGTATAGATCATGTCCAGCCTTCTAGGTCGTCAGCCACCTCCTAATCCTTCCTTAAATGTTATGAAGGTTTCTCCTGGATACAGGTCACCCAGTGTGAATCGTCCGCCTCCCTCCATTGTGTCATAACCATGTTGTAACTATTATCTTGGAATTGTTGCAAGGACCAAAACACCAGGCTTCTAGTGAATGGGGTCATTTCAGGACTCTCTTCACTGCCACCTCCCAGGCTAATCCTGTCTGCTGCACTATATATGAATAACCAGTTAAATTTCTTACTTCAGTTGATGTCACTGTGGGTGGACCAAGTTCCTAAGGTCAGACAGTCACTGAACGTAAATTCTTAGTTTTCTACCTGTGAGGACCTCAGTTTTGGAAGACTAGTGTCTCAAGTGGTTGGTTAGCATCCATAGGTCCCTTGCTTAAATGCAGTCATCTCTGCTGGTTTTCCACCTTTAGAATGATCAAGTTGGTTTCAACTGTATGGTTTTAGCAGGTTAAATTGAAGTACCTGGCGAGGATGGTAATGGAGCGAAGTTAGTATTGAAGAGGTTTGGCAAGATGATAGAACCTTGCAGAAACCCGGAGTTACTGCAGAAAGGAGCCAGCATGACCGTGTTTATTTGCCAACAAGGTAGGAGAAGATTCAGTTTAAAATGATTCCTTCCATGTTAAAATCTTCTTGCCTCTGTAGTTGGGTGAAGTGGTAGACGGAATAACAGACATCCCAGATCTAGTATGTGACAACTCCATTCCTATCAGCTGTGGAAATGATGGTGTGTAGTGTTCGTCTGCCAGGGAAGAAGCCGGTTTGACAATTAGAGAGAAGTTTGTTTTCTTCCAGGAATTTGGAGACTTTAAAAGCAGATATTTCAATCAGTTTGCAAACAAATTTGCTGTTGGTCAATATTGAGCTGAATCAGTTGAACCAAGGTTGTTCTTCCGAATGATTGGCTTGATTTTGGAGATATTGAGGTCATTTGGAATGATGTCTAGGTTTATGGAGATCTGACGATGCCTCATGCCTAGATAGAGGTGTTAATGGAGATTTGGTTGTATTTGAAAACTGAAGGTGGACAAGTGTCTGATGGGGAGCCAGCTGGGAGGCTGGTCTTGGGCAGGTCCTTGAACTGGATTAAGAAGAGTTGTTTGAAAATTGGCAAAATGTGTGCCTGACACCACAGATTATCTTGTATAGTCTAAGGATAGAGGTTGCTAGGTGATTTACTTCTGGGGTAATGTGTCAGTGTATAGGTTTTCACAACAAGGTGGTATGCATGGGCATCATACAGGGTTTGGAGGTAGTGAGATCGCGATAGTGGTGTAGGCCATGATTTGAACTTCCGAATTGAGCCTGAAAAGTTACTTCTAATGGAATTCTGCTTTGGAGCTCCAATGGGAGTCACGGTCCTTCTGCTTTCGTTATTGCCGAATTATATATTCTTGTGTGATGCTAGGAGGGGAGCTTGTCAGTGCAATATTTGACTTCCTTCTATTGATATTCCAAGGTTCTGTTTCCTGTCTTCAGCATCTTTACTTTTGTGTTGAGCCACAGTGCATTTGGCCCGTGGTTCAGGCAAATGGAGGTCTTGAGTAGTATAAATCTATTGGAGTCTCTGAAATGCCTTTTCTTCTTTTATACATTTGGATTAACAAGGATGTGATGAGGTGAGAGTGGAGTATGACTGAGCTGAGCTGAGCTTATTTTAATGTATGTAGAAGGTATTCTGCTGCCTCAAAATGCTATGAGAAGGATAAAGGTAAAAGAAAAAGAGAAAGCAAGACAGAGGGGATGACCCCATGACATTAATATCCCCCTGGGCCGGACAACAGAGCTTTACTTGCTTCTACTTATACACATCAAGCCAAAGGGAAAGGAGCAGAAAAACCTTCCTTTCTTTTAGTGGCACCCATCTAGAAGAGCTCTAAGAAGAACTAATCAGCCTATCCCATGCACTTCCAGCCCTCAGCAAATGTAAAAATCTACAACACCACTTTGAAGAATCTTGTCAAAAGCTATGCTCCCCTGAAATCCTGTGCCCCCAGGCCATCGGAACCCTGGTAAACCAACAAACCTACAAAAAAAACCCACATGCCCTATGAAGACTGGGGATTAAATGGAAATCCGAATGCCTGAAGGACCTTACCCTCCTGAAAGAATTCTTCTCCAGCCAGCATCGCCACAGCTAAAGTCACTGCCTATGAGGCCACCATCAACCGTACAATTAGAAAAAGCAAAGTCGCCTTTAAGGTAGTCAAACAGCGTGGCAGCCCATCCTAGAATCCATTATCTCACCCTCAACTAACAGATGCGATGCTATCAAACCCTTCTTCATGAAGAAATTGAACAAAATCTCATCTAACTTCACAAGTTCAAAATCATCCTCAACACTACCACCTATACCCAGTCGGCAGACCACTAACAGATCAAACACTATCTCCCACACAAAGCTCTCTAATGTTCTGAACACACTCAAGCACCTCCTACAAAAAGGGTGTGCTCATCTCCTCCAAGTCTCTTCAATGAAAAGCACTCCCACCTCTTTTCCACGTTGGCAAAGCTTAGCTCACCCAAGGCACCTTCCCAAGATCCTTCTCAAGACCTTGCTTCTGTTCTATAACCCACCTCCCATTTGTTGGAAAAACTGACAAGGGAGCGGCCATCCAGCAACGGGGCCACCTCAGCAGGAATAATATACTTCAAGGCAATAAACTGGGGTTCAGACCATGCTGCAGTATCGATACATTGACGCTCCAGCTGGTTAACAACGCCCTCTTCCTCAATTACAATAACAATAAAAATGGAGGATGGGTGTTCCATTTCTACCTTTCCTGCATCTTATTACAGTGCATCTTTCCAAACATGAGTTGTGTATCAGGCCTCATGAATACCCAATTGTGAGAAAGTGGCTCTGTATATACTGTTCCCTAATAGGTACAGGGTGTACAGAGTCCACAGTCCCCCAGAGGCTGATAGAGGTCAAAGTTAGGTATGACCTTACTCTCAAAAGTGGTAGCTTGGTCGAGCAGTAAGGCAGTACCTGAGGACAGTGTAAAGCATTTATTGTACACACTCAGTCAGCAAATGGTTTCACACACTCAATAACTGAACTCTAGGCCAATGGTTTATATATATAAAATATATGCTTGTTTTATTTTTAGAACCACAAAGGGAATAAAAATATACTTTTCTCAGAATGAGAGATTGAATATAAATACTTTTGCAATAAGCAATGGATTTTTGTAAACAGTCACAGTTGGTTGCAATAAACAATCCTATTTCCTAAACATAACAATGCATTGAGCTCAATGGTAAATTCAGGTTATTTGTAATAAATTACTTTTCAGATTACTTTTGGAATTCCAGGTCTGGCTCCTAGAACCAGCCTTGGGTCAGTATTCAGAATCAAGTGATGAAAGTCGACTTAATAACTGTAATGATTTTTAAATAAAATTTAGCTATTTCAAAAGTTAGCACTTAGAAAATATTTCAAAGAAAACATTCAATGGATCTCTATGGCAAGAAATTCACATTGCAGGTAGAGTACTTTATCGTTACTTTAGTAATCCAGGACTGGGTGCCTAGACCCAGGACTGGGGTCCTTATCAAAAGCAGGTAAGTAATTTCGTTTGCAGAAATGGTACGATTTTAAAAGAATATTTCAAATTTGCAAAAATAGACACTTAGAAGAAATTTCACAGAAAAGCAGACAATGGTTTCCTATGGGAGAAAAATGAGTCAGAGGTAAGTATAGTTGTGGACACTTTTCAGAGTCAGGGCTGGGCACCAAGATCCAGCACTGGGAGTTCACCTAAGAGCAGGTGAGTAAATTCGTTTTTGTCACTTGGCGGATTTTTAGTGAATATTTGCAGTTTTGAAAAGTTCACAGTCACAGCCAGTCAATGTTACCCTATGAGGAAAATGAAGTTAGCGGTTTAAGGGTAAGTACCCGACTGGCAGAGTTGAAATTCCGGGCATAGACTCAGGGGTCCCCCAGTGTCAGGTAGGTACAGTTGGTTCACCCTCAGCGGTTTCAGGACGGCCGGGTGCAGAGAGAGTTAGGCCCAAGGTATGAGGGATAGGGGGGCCTTGGTTGGTGGCTGCTGTCTGGCAAGCCACGCGGCTGTGGGAGCTGGGCTCCTGGTCACTTACTCAGGGCAAGTGGGGACGTAGGTTAGTGTAGAGAGTGCACTGCCAGGGCCATTCGGGCGGCTGGGTGCAGGGTGCTTTTGAGCCTTCGGGCGCTCAATGGAAGTCAATGGGAATGTTCCGGTTTGGAAAAAGGCTGCAAGCTCGGGGACGAGGATGCTTCAGATGCCACCACCACTTCGAGAGGTAAGTTGGGTAGTTGTAGGTTAGGTGGGTACCCCGGGATTGGGCACAGGGGGCCGCAGGGCGCAGGGGTGCCTTTTGATGTCGGGAATCTTACCCTCTTGTTGATCGCGGTTGGGGTGGCACTCTGTTCTGAGGCTGCAGGCTTCTTCCGGAATGTCGAGGGGGGTCCTTGGGTGCCGGACTCGGGGTCACAGTCGCCGTGGGGTCGTCCTCAGGGTCTTTGTTCACTCCGGCACTGGCCAGGCTTGGCTGGTGCAGTGTGCGCTGGGTTCGCGGTTCCGGCCTGCTGCCAGGGGTTAGAGATAGGTTTCTGAGTAGAGCTTCTACTCATGGGAGTCCCAGGGGCTTTAGAGTTCAAAGGTAGCCAGGTCCTCCGGGGTTTTTGAGGTTGCTGGCCACAAGAGATGCCGCGCTGGAGCAGGAGCAGGTTCGAGGGTCGACAGGCCGGTAGGGCTGGGGCCAAAGCAGTTGGTGTCTTCCTCTTTTTAGCAGCTGCAGGGCAGGTCTTTGTTCTTCTTGCTCTTCTTGTAGTTTCGAATCTGGGATCTGGGGAAGGAAGGTTCAGGGGGCCCCTAAATACTAGATTTAGGGGCGTTACAGGTAGGTGAAGGCCAGGGACCAATGGGTCCTTGTCCTGGGGTGGGTACACCCCCTATCCTGCCTCTCTCCTGTGGGAGGGGGGCAGTAGCCTAATCCTGATAGGGTAGGGCCTCCCATCTTCAAGATGGCGAGAGCCCGGAGATGTGCTTCACCTCGCCTCCCCCACCTGAGGGGTGGGGTGGGCAGGCTGGCACATCCCCTGTCCTTGTATGGGGTTTCCGGCCAAGCTTCCTGCCAGAGTGGGGGGTTGCAGTGGCCTGGGGAAACTCCAACTGGCGGCATGCCTTTGAAGCTTCCCTTTGCTCATCCTGGGGGAGGAGATTTCTCACCTCACCCAGGATGTGCATTGTTGCAGGCCCGGGAGAGCAGGGGCTCTCCCACCCAGGGGTCCAGCAACGTGTCTGCTGTGTGGCAGCCTGGGCAGCCTCAGAGCAGACGTGGATTGTAGGTTAGCTGTAAGGGGGCATCTCTAAGATGCCTTCTGGGGTGCTTAGTACATTAAATCCCACACTGGCATCAGTGTGGGTTTAATGTGCTGAGAAGTTTGATACCAAACTTCCCAGTCTTCAGTGTTGCCATTATGGTGCTGTGGAGCTCGTGTTTGACGAGCTCTCAGCACCATGTACTTGTAAAAGGCAGCACTGTACTTACAGTGCCCAGGAATGGACCTGGGTACTGTAGGGGCACAGGGCTCCTGCTCCTGTGCCCACACCATAGGCATAAGGCACCCAGCCAGAGGGGTGGCTGACATATGCCTTGGCAGTGTAGGTGATGGGCATGGCACACAGAGATGTGTGCCATGTCGACTCTTTGTTTTGTCCTGCACCCAGACACTCAGCCTGCAAAGGCAGTGTGTGTGTGTGTGTAAGGGTACAGGGCCTCTAAGGGTGGCACAATGAGTGCTGCAGCCCTTAGAGGCCTTCCCTGGTCACAAGGCCCTGGGTACCTAGGGTACCGTTTACCAGGGGCTGACATGTGGCCAGGGTTTGCCAATTGGGAGTTTGTGTGTTTTAAGGAAGGAACATAGGCCCTGGGCACCTGATTGGCAGGAGCCCAGGGCACAACAAGGAAAAGTGCATCAGCTATTAGGCAAAAAAGGGGGGGGGTTACTGCAACAGAAACCCACTTTCTCACACCAATCATTTTAATACCAAGAATATTTAATGGAACTTGTATCATGAAATACCAGGAAATTTGTATTCAACATTATGCGTGTTGTAGAGAATAAACATGAGCTTTCTCTACATAGATCAAGAGGTGAACTACACTAACATCCTATTCTGCAAATAATATAAAAGCAGTATGCACAGGTATTTCTATAATTACAGCACAGTATTTGAAGAAATGTGCTTAAACTTTCCTACACACTACCAATTTCCCAAAACGTCTTTTGGGGGAATGATGCTGAAATATCTTGTTAAAGTTGTTTTTTTCTGTCCTTTTAAGTTGCTGCAATTTACCCAGTGTGTTAGGAATCTGCTTCTTGTTTGAGACTGTCCCAAAAAGTAGAATATGATATTCCTCATCTTACTAGGTTAATTTGCCCAATTCAAGATAAAATACATTTGCTATTTATTATTCTAAAATGTTTTGAGCGAGAAACCCCCAGAATACCTGAAAATGGTAAGAAATACTTATATGGTGTGAACAATATTGCTGACATAGTTTACTTTCAAATGCATCTATACACCACATGTAGTTCAGAAGAACTAATTTGCACTGCTCCTCAACAGCAAAAGCAGAAACTCCCCATAACTAATTTTGAAATGGTTGTAATGATCTCTGCCCACTTGTTAGTCCCCCCGAACTAGGAGTTTAGTTGCGCTGCTGGCCTCACCTCCCACATGCAGTCACCAGTTCCCATCCACCGCCACCCGTGGGGCGCTCAGACTTCTGTTCCACCTCTAGGATCAGCATCCTCTAGAGCCTGTAGCCACTATGGATTCAGATGGAGCCTCTGGAGGTCGAAGTTTGAGGCTAGAGTTACACTAAACTGAGGTTGACATCTTTACCATCCTGGCCTAAAGCCCCTGCGACCATAGTTCTTCAAGGGGTTTGCCAGGTGAAATATAGCGCAAAGAACCTTTGAGTATCCAATGACGTCAAATTTTATAGATGGGTCCATGACCATTGCGCTGCAGCACAGGATTAGAGAAAAGAAGCACTAATGACTGACCAATAGAGGAAAAATATACCTCATAATGTTTACAGTGTAGGCAGGTGATTAGCCCTTTATTAACTCTTTTAAGGAGGTGAAAATGTAAGGGTCCACTGAGAAAGACAACGGCAAACACCAGTGACTGAAAATCAACCTCAAGATTTTTACACTACAGCTCTTCATTAACCATTTTGTTATTTGCATATAATACCAATCTTGTGTAATAGCTCTATTGTGTTCTTTATGCAGCAAGAAGCTACTAATGTTGACATCCCCCAAAAGGTTCAACGTTTCTAACATAACTAAGTAGCGGACATGTGCTAGACCGGCACTTCATCTTCTTATCATTAGGAATAGTTTAATTTGATTGAAAATTGTGGTGCCCCTGAAGTAATCAGATAATCATGCTCAGATCATCAGAAATAATCTCATTGTGTGAAGTATTCAGAAAGTCATTTCGAAATCATCCTCATGTCATCAGAAACAATCCCACCCAGTAAAGTAATAAGATGGCCATCTTCAAGCCATCTGAAAATCATCAGGCTGAAGTTTCTAATCACCGCTGATGACTTTACAAGCCTAATGATCTCTGATAATGAGAAAATGACTTCTAGAGAAATTGGATGACCATCATGGGATGGCTTCTAAAGTAATCCTGTTTGACATGGGGCTGTGCCTGACAGGAACATAGCTTACACTTTAGAAGGCTGCCTTCCAGAGCTTGCACCTGTGAAAAATGCCTAAACCAGGGAGAAGATTAAACTAGGTCAGTTGCAGTGGGAAGGGACCCAAGAGTAGGAACTATGCAATTGGGAGGGGAAACTAACCTATTTATTGGGGGTGGGAGTCCAAAGTAGGATGTTTACACTTGGGAAGGTACACTCTTTTTGGGAGGAGGGGGGGACAGAGAAACTATTGTACTGGGGATGAGTGCAGCCAGAGCAGGGTGCTCACACATATGGAGGGTACTACCTCTGTTCAGGTGGGCGTATGTGAGGGTGTGAAGAGAACACACAGTTGGACATTAACATATGTGGAGGACACCTAAACCATAACGGAAATCTGCAAATGGCAACCAGGCTCAGGAGGAAGTCAGATTGGAAGGATCATGACTTGGCAGAGTATATAACCAATGTGAGGTAAAAATAAAAGATTTATTACTCATTTTTGGGTGGGGGGCAAAGGATATTTGAATTAGGAGGTAAGCCAAATCAAGATGTTTGTTCTTGGGGATAGTGATTGGTACCTCCCCATTTGGAGTGAGGTGCCGGAGTAGGTTGTTTAGTCTTCACTAGGGTACCCAATCTAAGTGACAATGGACAGGAGGCTTACACTTGGCTGAGCTACAAAGCACAAAATAGTTACAACACTCCGAGAAATTAATTCCAGTTTTGCCTTCAGCTACAAAATAATTCACAGCCTAAAAGCTTCAAAGATTAGACTTGCTGAACACGCACTTGCACAATGACTGTATAGTATCACAAACAAAGGAAGCAACTAAAATCCATCTTCTAAAACTGAATACACAATAAAATGTGGGAGGACACTTCACAAAATGCCTCTATGTGGTATGTGAGTTATTTGGCTGTTTTCATTTACTAAAAGCCCTCCACCACCACTCAATAATCTTAGAAAAGCAGACACAACCAGGGGGATACAGCTAGACACACCAAACACTGCACAGAAGTATTGTTTCTGTTGTCACGTACAAATCACACCTCAGCATTGAAACTAATGAACAGGAAGAGCATAAAGTAAAGATGGCCTTGCTGCAGGCAAGGACCTTACCTTAAAGGTGTTCAGCTGCTGTTTGATGGCTTCTACCTCAGACGCCACTGTCCCTCGCAACACTGCATCAGTCTCCACAGCTGCCATCAGGTCCTTTATTTCCTTCAGTTGGCTGTAAAAGTCCTTCACACGTGCCAGAGTTGTCTCTATCTGCTCATGTCGGTTTTTGCCCCTCTCGATCAATTTGCCACACTGCTTATTCAAGGTCTGTAGCTCCCGCTTCAAGCTTAGCAGGTCAGGGCTGGCTTCACAGTCCAGCATCTGTTGGCACTCCTCCTGAGAGCGCCCGATGTCTGACTTCAGCTCCTGCAGCTTGCCGAGGAATCTCTGAAGCTCCTCTATTTGGGACTGTAGGCTGTCCACATCTCGCCCGACAGCACCCATGCTATCAAACTCATCATCCCAATCGGCAAGCTGAGAGAACATTTCTCGTACGTGGCTGTGAAATTGGCTGATTCCTTGCAGCTTGCTCTCCAGCGCCGTGCAGCATTCATCCACTTTATGCTGAACCAGGCCAAACTCCTGCTGCATGGTCTCGGTTTGGTGCAGGAGCTCTGAGGAGTCCGACCCAGAAGGGGCATCAGCCACCAGACCCTGGATCAAGTCCTTGAGATAGAGCACCTGGGGCTCCACAGCTTGGAGGGTCTCCTGCTGGGCTCTCATCTTCTCCAGGTTCTTGTTGCTGCAAGCTTGAGGTCCCAGAGCCTCATAGATCTCAAGCTGATGTTGAGCCCCCTCCAGCTTCTTCTCGATGTTTGTGAAGCTGTCTTTAAACTCTTTCAATCGCTGGGACATCTCTTCGATGGAGGCAGCCTTGGAGTGAAGATCTTCTGTAAGAGCATCCATCTTCTGATTGAGGCTGGCTTTCTCTTCTCTAATGCTGTCTTCATCTGCCTGGGATGCATCAATCAGGAGATCTGCGGCACTGTTCAGCATCTCCAACGAGGAATGGTGTTTGTCCACATCGCTCTGCAGGACCTTTGCACTGAGGAGTGATGCCTCCAGCTGTGCAGGGTCAATAGATACCGCCAGCTGCTGTACTTGGGTGCTGCAGTCTTCCACCCAGGGAAGAAGCTCCTCTACATGGTGCTGGTACTTCTGAGCCTTTTGCACGCAGTCCTTGAGCATGGCATGTCTTTCGGAGGCCTGCTTACCGAGTTCTGCCCAGTGAGCTTTGAGGGAGTCTAGCTGGCTCAGCAAAGTGTTCTTCTCCTCTCCAGGTTGTGCAGAGAGGAGTAAAGACTCTCCCTCACCCACAATCATTTCATAGGCCCCACTATGCTGGTTCAGGCTCTTCTGGAACTCCTCCTGCTGATGGATCTGAGACAGGAGCCGATCAAGTTTTGCAGAGATGGGAAGGCTCTGGCCTTGCTCGCCGAGTTTACCATCCAGCCAGGTTCTGAGCTCATCGAACATTTGTTGAAATTGCTGGGAGCTAGCAAGTGTGGTCTGGAGTCGATTCATACGATCCGCTGGCAAGAACAACATTAAGAAAGGATTCAAAATTCAGGCAGCACATTTAACCATTAAGGAAGACATCAACACACAACCCACCACTATCATTTCATGCAAAATTCCCCCCCCCCCCCCCAACTGCCCGCCATGGTGTACTGTGCTTACATAGTCCCCCAATGTGAGGGTCCTTTAAGGTGTATAGAGTTCACAAAATCCCTCAGCACTTCAAGAGTATTAGGCATGGTAAATGGCTATAGCATTGACCATTGCTAAGACTTCATTATGGTGTATGGTGCGAACATGCGATCCCCATGCAAGTGCCTACCAAGGAGTTTGAAGTTCACAAGATCTCTCCAAGAGCTGTACATGAAGGTCACACAGACTATGCCTTGCTGTCTGCCGTGGAGCAAGACTCTAACACAGCCTCTACATGTTAGAGTCCATCACGGTATATGAAGTTCACATGCCCTCTACTGTGTTCTGGGACGTAGACACATTGCTTGGTTCAACAAATCCCTTCTTTCCCTCTCTCTGTCTCCACTCTTGTCCCTGAGAGAGAAGTGGGAAAGTGAGGCATGTAGAATGCTCCACAAGGAAGAATGGTTGAAAGCAATCACTTTCCCACGCTTAACCTCCTGCAATGGTAAGTTAAAATTAATACAATATTTAGTTCTCTACAGAGCTTACCTATCCCGGGCAGCTCTTCATAACTACTTTCTGCAAGCAAAGGATACTTGTCTGCGCTGCCTCTGCTCTCCAGCTCATCTTTTGCACATGCTATGGTCATGCCCCACATCGGGGCCTTACTGGAGCCAGATCCTGGACCTGCAATCTACTTACACATCTGAACCTATTCCGCACAGACTGGATAGCAGTGGCTCTTGGTATCTACAAACTGTCCAAATATAGTCAAAACAGCCTAATGTATAGCCAATTTAGCGCTCCTCAGCGCAAAGCAACGTATCACCTTGCAACTGAAAGCTAAGTCCCCGTCCTCCTTCGAAGCTGAGGGTTGTGCGCTTAATAGGGAGGAGACAAGGGGCATTTAGCAGCATAACATAGCTGCCACATGGGATATGGTTCTACAGACCCCGAAGACCTCCCCCCCCCTTACTTGGGATCAAACTAATCTCTGCAAACCATCCATGCCCCGGTGGCCACCCAGGCTGCGACTTCCACCAGATGCAGACAGTAGTTCACCCCCTGCCTAACAAAAACCCAGCCATACCTCCCCACACGTTCTCTCTACACTACATATGACTTGAGTATAAACCAACTGTACACTCGCCATTTAGAAGAGCCTGACCACACCTAATAGCCTCCCCCGTGTTAAATGTCTCCAACTCACAAGTTTTAGATTCTTGCATAACATAACTGTACAACTGTTATTTACTTCGATATACCAGACAAATGTTATAGCCTATGCTGGAAAAACTTTTTTTTCAATTTTAGTAATACATATCTTGTTAAAACATGTGAACGTACACAACTATTGCGAATCTCCAGAAACTATGTAAAATCAGCACAGCACTGAAAATAAAATGCCAATAAAGTTTGCTAAAAACATGAAGTTCGCATGCTTCCCTTCTTTTAAGTGTCACATGTGATGCATGGATTTATGAAGACCTCTCCAAGTCCCCGTCACGATTCCAAGCAGCTTACACATCCCCAAGAGTCTATCATAGTTTGACGCCCATGTTTGCATCCACATACATCAGTGTCTGTCATAGTACCTAAAGCTTGCTATCTCCCTTCCCTGTAATGTACAAAACCCCAAGAAGGCAGTGACGGATACTTCTAAAGAAAAAATGACTGGCCAAGCTTGGTGGGCAGCTGCACCTCTGCTAAAAGACTGACATTGTGAAAGCTGGCTGGTGAACTGGGGGGGATGAGGCCTGGAGATGGTGCAGCAACCAAACCGGAACTTTTTTGAACAGACAGTATTATGAGCTGTGCCAGGAAAGAAGATCTTCTTAGCATGGAGGAAAGGGGACAAGAAGCAGTCATAAAGACCACACCTCTTCCTGCCACAGCATCTTGGTCACAGAACGAATGTAACCTTATCTTGGCAGTTGTCTCCACACCTGCCAGGCTTCCGGCAAATTCTCTTTGGCAACTGGAGGGGAGATGTATCTTAAATGTATAGATTTCTGCCACATATGAAGGATGCAGGCAGAAAAGGGTTACATCAAAAGGCAGTTAGCCTAAAATAAAGCAAAGAAGCAACTTACCCTATAGTCTTGATGCATTTTGATTCCATATAGTGAAGGGCCCCAGATTCAAAGAAAGCAGCTTATCTGCCCCACAGAGAGCCAACAACGCCACACCACTGCTGGCGGTGTGGGGCCTTCGAGCTGGCCACATCTGGACGGTTTTATACCCACTTCTTACCTACTTGGTAAAGATCTTCACAGATCAATATTGCTATCAAATCTTAAAAAATAGGTTGAACAGGTGCTCGTGGAGAGGAGCAGTAGTTCTCTAGCTGTCTCGGCGTGTGGCCTGCTTGTTCTGCGAAGGCTCGGAGAGCTGTTGTTCAGCCCACAGCACAGCCAGAGGAGGTTGAAAGGGTCTCTGTGAGATGTCTGGTAGAAGAGACCGGAAGCTAGAAATAAGGCTACTTTGTATAATACAATGAATAAATCCCCAGCAACACCACAGGAGTAAGAGAAATAGGGAGTGGTGGTCTACTACTTAAATCTGTTTCCTGGAGGCCGCCAAGATGGCCATGTCTAAACTGGGGTGGTGTAGTGGGCAAAAGAACGATGGATTTAACCCAGATCTCTTGACTGGGGGAGAATGTATGCATTGTCAGCATTCCGTCCATCATTTGTTTGTTGTAACGCTTTTCGCCCTAAGTGGGATGGGTATTCCCAGACGTGGGACCCGTGCTCACTACGCCACTGGAGTCAAGCTATCCTGGCTGATGACGGCTGATAGCCAGAAACCGGTCCTAGGATGCTTGATTCCGGTCCAGGGAAGACATGGCTTGGCAGTTCGGGCTGGACTGTTCCCATGAGGCACAGGGTCAAGACTGATTTGCATATGGCCATGTCTGAACTGGGGTGGTGTAGTGGGCAAAAGAACGATGGATTTAACCCAGATCTCTTGACTGGGGGAGAATGTCTGCATTGTCAGCATTCCGTCCATCATTTGTTTGTTGTAACGCTTTTCGCCCTAAGTGGGATGGGTATTCCCAGACGTGGGACCCGTGCTCACTACGCCACTGGAGTTAAGCTATCCTGGCTGATGACGGCTGATAGCCAGAAACCGGTCCTAGGATGCTTGATTCCGGTCCAGGGAAGACATGGCTTGGCAGTTCGGGCTGGACTGTTCCCATGAGGCACAGGGTCAAGACTGATTTGCATATGGCCATGTCTAAACTGGGGTGGTGTAGTGGGCAAAAGAACGATGGATTTAACCCAGATCTCTTGACTGGGGGAGAATGTATGCATTGTCAGCATTCCGTCTATCATTTGTTTGTTGTAAAGATGTGCAGTAAGGCTGCTTCCTCTGGAGTGCAGGAAGGCCCACAGAGTACTGGCACACTAGCACAAAAGGATGATGCTCTGGCTGTGGGAAAGATGACAGAATTTGAGGCATTCTATGTTGGATATCGAGGTTACCCCGAAAGGCCACACGCCCAGGTGAAGTAAGAACAGGTAGAGCTGCAGCAGAGACTGGCATCGCACCCCCCCCGGTGAGCGAGGCCAATGATCTCATGCCCCAGACAGCTTTTAGGAGGCACTTCTGCAGGGAAGGGTAGCCTTAGCCCCATGGCCTTGCCGTCCACAATGATGATAACGACTTGGGCCTTACAGACTGGATCATGTTAGGTTATGTTAAAAGTGATTAATACACAGCATTGTATGCTACCTGGTGGCTGTTTCAAAGCGCGGACAGCGTTAAATGGCCCAACTCCACCATCTAACTATGGCTTCTATTTTTTACTTTAAAGCTTTCCCCAAAAGGGTTTGGTGCTAGACGGCATACACAGCGGCGTGGCAGTAGTTCCAGAGTGACGTACCGTCAGTGTTGCATTTCCGGTGTAAACTTTGCAGTATCTTAGTGGGGTTAGCCAGCCCTGGTCAGCCATCTCACCTGTCTCTTGAGCAGATATCTTCCAAAAACCCTCACACAGCTGAGCTCCCTGGACTAGAGGGAGATCCTTAAAATGCAGATGTAATTCCTCTGACCGGGAACCCAGTTCTTCTTGCTGCAAACCGTCAGTGCGGCTGAGGGTAGAGCCAAAATGTGCTCGATAGGAATGTACTCTGTGGCAAAAGGCAATTCCTCAACAAAAGCACAAAGGTCTGAGTTTTGCTGTGAGCTGACACTTGTCTCATTTGTGGCTATAGTGTTCCGTATCCGTAAACTTCTTGGTCACTGTTTTTCGTCAGAGCCAGACACGGCAGCCAAATGCGGGGTCATGCTCCAGACCCCTGAGGGGCAGGAATGCATTTCCAGCATTTAGAGTCAGGGGTCGTTAAGTGTCAAGACAGTACCAACGAAGAGCTTTGGGAATACCCACTGGTGTAAGTGTGTTGCGTCACCCAACACACACAATATTGATGACATTCTGGCCAGAAAAAAAGGCAAGGTGGATTTTCACTGAGAAGGTTGACCGTATAGGTTTAAACTATTCCATTGAGTGGAATAAAGTGAGCAAACAATAGGGGCTGAGCATTATATACCCCGGGGATCAAGGATCATGTACTTCAATGGGCAACTTGTATTGAAATATATATATACAAATTTGTTGGCATGAGCTAGTGCTCTGCAATTAATATAATAGACTCCAACTTAACGCCTCCAAGACCGAGGTTATCATCTTTGGTGAGGATACCGGGCTATGGGGAGACAATTGGTGGCCACTGGAGTTGGGTCCTGTTCCCATTCCTGTAGCCGAAGTCAGAAATCTGGGCGTATGGATTGACGATAAACTTTCTTTCACCCCCCACACCAAACGTGTAGCTGGCACCTGTTTTGGTGCCTTGCAGTGCCTCCGGCCCATTTTTAAATTTTTCGACTCAGACACCAGACAGATCATTGTACAAGCTCTGGTTCTTACCAGACTGGATTATGCCAGCTCTCTGCTTCTTGGTGTTAATCAGGCAGAACTAGCCCGCCTTCAGCGGGTACAAAATGCTGCGGCCAGAATGCTGGTCGGTCTTCCTAGGTTTGCTTCTGTTCGTCATACCATCCAAGACCTCCACTGGCTACCAGTAGGCCAGAGAATCAGGTTTAAAGCTCTCTGTGTAACTTTTAAAATTCTCAAGTTAGCTTCTCCTCCCATTCTCACCCAGACTATTCTCCATTACGTTCCTTCTAGATCCCTCCGATCTGCAGGGTCCAATTTAGCTATCGTCCCGCGTTTTAAGAAAGCGCGTATAGGTGGTCGTTCCTTTTCGGTGTTGGCAGCCACCCTTTGGAACTCACTGCCTGCCTCTCTTCGTGCGATTCCGGACCTGCTTCTCTTCAGGAAGTCTTTGAAAACCTTCCTATTCTCTAAAGCCTAGTCTTTTCCGCTCTAGTTACTGCTGTGGTGTTGTGTTTTCCATCTCCAAAGCGCCAGGACGCCTCTTTGTTGCGGCAGCTGTGCACTATACAAATTTAAATAACATAACATATAAGGTCTTTGGATTCGCCAGTTGGGGTCGCTACCATGAAATATGAATTACATAAAGAAAAGGATATGATAAATGTTCTTCCTGTCATCCATCCCTATTAAGGGCCATATAAATGCACTCCACTGTGTGGATTATAATTAGCAGAGCCCGCTGTTGGAACTGACCTGGTATTTTTAGCGAAGTGGGTCTATAATTTTTCTCACTTACTATGGAAAAGTACATCACTTTGAAATGGCCGCTTTAGCATTTGGGTATGAAGAGAAGCATTGCGAGTTGATGATGGGGATGCCTTCACAAACATATCAATACTAAGTACGGTCAGCCAATCGGGAGGTTTTTTAGATGTACACACACAAAGCAGAATATGCAAAGATATGAAAATTGGATGGAATACTCGTGTTGGTTAAAAAAAAGCCCCTGCCCTCTGCACCTGTTCAGGCTTATATAGAATTGGCTTGATAACAATTAGTTGGAATCCCCTCATGAGAACCTTTTGTTTATTTGCAGAAAGAGCCGCAATATGAAATCTAATAGGCTAAACAACACCATTCAGAAATGGCTGCCGTGAATCAGAGATAATGGCATATACGGAGCGCGATACTGTGGGTTTCCGGGTCACTTGGTATCAGAGCGCCCGGACGTGCCTTGGTTTCTTTTAAAAAAACGGATTCTCGTATCCCATATTCACCATTGGGACGGAGCACTGAGAGGAGGCAGTCCGCGGGTGCGGTAAGAGGGTCTAAGTACAAGGTTAGGAGCACTGCGAGAGAGTGAGCACGGGGTCATTACACTCCTCAGCAGGGCTAATTCGCTCTTGATCCATAATTTGGAGATGTGGGTGAGGGTGTACCAGTCTATCTTGAATAGGTCATGAGGACATAGGAAACGGCTCAGGGATATATTGTTGTTGTGTGCTCAAGCCTTGACAAGTATTTAATGGCACTAAACTGATTGAGAGTGATGGGACACTTTAAGATGTGTATACGGGGGTCTTAAGAATAGCGCAATCTGTATTTGGCGAGAGGTCATACTGAATATATATGTGCTTTCAGGTGATACTGACGTTTGCAGTGATCATTTGGACGCGCGACCATTTGGCGCGTGAGTCCCATAGAAGTGGTTTGCGGGTATGATGAACAACAGCAACCACTGAGTAATTCAGCTAATCTTTTAAGATTGGATATGAGCATACTGGGAGGACTGTTTAAGGTCAGTCTTTTGGCCCGCTTTTTGTTTTAATGTCGTAATATTACCACAGGTCCAGTGTGATTCATAATAGAGGTGAAGTCTGGTTTCCCCACCAGCCCTGATGAAGTTGCCTGAATAAGGCGGCAACGAAACAAGTTGGCCGTTTATTCCTGAAATTGGTCAAATAGACGCCATTTTTAATTGCGGATGCTCACGGAACTAATAAAGGTATGTCTTGCAAGTGAGTTGTACCCCATTTTAAACTTTGAGAACTGCAATTTTTCTTTTTCTAACGGGGACCAGCGGTCACTGAGTGACACCAGCACTGACAGTGCACTTACACATGCTTTTTATGATTTATTCTTCCTTGTGATTTCTCACCTCTCAGAAATAAGAGCACACACACCTCTTTCTTTCACGGTCAAGAAAGTTACTGATGATGATAACGCGGGCAAGCTAATGAGTACCAACCAGCTGCCCCCCATGGTGTCGCTACCGTGAGGTACTTTCTGACCTTTTCTACACTTTTTGTTAGTTTAAACATTCTTTGGTAAAGATTGATTGTTGATGTGTGTATGGACTGTGGTATTTGTATTTGTATTTGTATTTGTAGTTGAATTTGTAGGGCGCGCAGCTACCCACAAGGGGTCTCCCGGCGCCAATAGATTCAGTGATTACCCATTGCAGTTGTTAAAGAGAAAAGAGCCAGGTTTTGAGGTCTTTGCGGAATTTCAGTAGAGATGGTTCGAGTTTCAATGTAACCGGAAGACAGTTCCACAGTCTGGGGGCGGCGCAAGAAAAGGAGCAGCCGCCCATTCTCAAAAGTTTAAAGTGGGGAATCACAAAGTTGCCCTGAGCTGATGATCTGAGGGTGCGGGATGGAAAGTATGGTTGAACCAGGGCCTTAAGATAACCTGGGGCCGACCCTTGCTTGATTTTATGCAAAAAACAAAGGGACTTGAATTTAATACGGTTTGTAATACGGAGCCAGTGAAGGTCTCTAAGAAAAGGAGAAATTGAAGATCTCCACGGGACCTTACATAGGAGGCGTGCAGCTGAATTCTGTACCAGCTGAAGTCTCCGCTGGAGCTCCTGGGTAATGCCAAGGTAGAGCACATTGCCGTAGTCCAGGCGAGAGGTGACTAAAGCCTGGACCACCTGGCGTCTTGTCCCTACTGGGAGCATCCACAAAATTTTGCGCAGCCACCCCAGGATGGAGAAGCAGGTGGCCGCTACCTTAGCCACCTGATGTCGCATGGAGAGTGATTCATTCATAACAAAACCAAGATTGCGAACCTGGGTCGCTGGAAGAGGTAATGGGCCCATTTCTGCCGGCCAATGTGTAGGGCCCCAGAGGTGCTTTTGCTTGCCCAGAATGAGCACCTCTGTTTTATCTCCGTTCAGTTTCAGGAGGTTCGCCTGCATCCACTCTGCAACTCGGCTAAGTCCTAGTTTAAGAGCAGATGGGGAGTTAGCAGCGGCCGATGAAAGGGAAAAGAGAATCTGAGTGTCATCGGCGTATGAGTAAAGGGAAAGACCAGAGTCTTCCACGATGGTAGCTAGGGGTCTCACGTAGATATTAAAGAGCAGAGGGCTAAGTGAAGACCCCTGCGGAACACCATACGCAGATGAGCGAACAGAGGAGGAAGAACCGGGCGAGACAACCTGAAAGGTGCGATGATCTAGAAAAGAGGCCAGCCAGTCAAGAGCAGAGCCAGTCACTCCAGCAGTTCTCAGGGCTCTTAGAAGAATAGAGTGTGAGACCGTGTCGAATGCGGCGCTTAAATCTAAAAGAATAAGCGCCGCGGTCTCGCCATGATCGAGATGGATACGTAGGTTCTCCGTAACCCCCAGAAGGGTTGTTTCAGTGGAAAAATGGGAGCGGAAACCCGATTAGGATGGATGTAGAAAACCTGTGGTCTCCACATGAGATGTAAGATGTAAGTTAATATGCCGCTCCAGGATCTTTGAGAACATGGGCAGTAAAGAGATGGGCCGGAAGTTGGCAAGCGTTTTAGCGTCTGCACCGTTTTGTTTTAAAAAGTGGCACTACCAGAGCCCTTTTCCATTCATCCGGGACTATGGATTCCCGCAATGAGGAGTTAAGGAGCTCTTGAATAATTAGTAGAGCATCAGGGGAAAGTTGTCGAAGGATGCTCAAAGGAATAGGGTCCAGAGGAGAGCCTGAGTTGACTTTAATTAAACAGGCGTGCAGCGAGTTGGAATCTAGCAGAGGCCATTCGGAGATCAATGTATCCTGGGATGGTGGGCTCGATAAGTCCAAGTAGAGGAGTCAGGCAGGGGTGTAGGGGAGGCTCGAGACAGGGCATTGTAAATGGTTTCGACTTTAGATGTAAAAAAGTCAGCAATTTCATTGCATTCCGCTTCCCCTAACGCGGGTGGAATGGGGACGGTATTTGAACCAGCTAACTTCTTAACCATAGAGAAGAGGGCTTTCGGCCGATTAATGGCCTTTTCAATCGACTGTGAGACAAACAGAGCTTTTGCCTTTCGGCAGGCTTGATGGTATTGCCTGAGTGCTACACGGTAGATTGATTTGTCATTTGGGGCATAGGTTTTTCGCCAAGACCTCTCCAAATGTTTGCATTTGGATTTAGTTACTTTTAAAGCATCTGTAAACCAAGGGGCGGGGGCGAGATGCGGGGTAGATGGCCTAAGACGCGGTGGCAGGTGGTGATCAATATTGGATGTTAACCAGTGAGATACTTCCTGAGCCAAAGCAGTGCACCCAAGGTTGATATCGGGGCAATTGGCCACAAGAGAGGCGTTAAAGGCCGAGACATTAAGCTTAGACCAACCTCTGAGGTAATTTCTAGTGCCAGAAAGGAACAGGCACTTAGTGAGATCAGCAGGCAAAGTGAAATGAATAGCATAGTGATCGGACCAGTCAAGGGGGAGGGCAGGGTAGGTGCAATCAAGCAGAATGTTAGAGAGGACAGGGTCAAGTAAATGTCCTGCCTGATGGGTAGGACCTTTATTGCGAAGTATTAAATTAATAGCTTCGCAGTCTGATAAGAATGTACTGCTTAGTCGATTCTGTGGGTCCTCTAGATGGAGATTTAAGTCTCCCAAAATGGTGAAGTTCGCTGCCTTTATGACATGGGGGGCTACGCAGTCAGCAAATGAGGTTAGCCACTGTGTAGGTTTATCAGGGGGGCAATAAATAAGTAAGCCTGATAGTGTCAGTCGAGGAGGGACGGCTATCTTGAAAAGTGCGGCTTCACAGTTTGGAAAGGGGACAGCATCCAAAGAGCAGGAATAAATGTCTTTAAAGATAATTGCTATCCCCCCACCTTTCCCGGTGGCTCTGTCTTGCCTGACTATTACGTAACCGGGTGGCAGAGCGCAACCTATGTCAGGGCCGGAACTCGCCTGAAGCCAGGTTTCCGTTAGAAACAGGGCATCTGGCTGGGTGGAAGACAATAGATCGAAAATGTGGTCACTATTTTTGGGCAGAGATCTACAATTAATACTCCAAAACTTATAGGGAGAGATTAATGGTACTGAAGGTGCAGTATAACCAGAGAAAACATAGTTACAGTGCAGGCATTTTGAAGAAGTTGTGAGTGAGCAGTCAAGAGGGGTACAAGAAGGGGAGATAGTATTAAGGCTATGAAGCTCCTCAGAGGAGTAGGAAACTAAGCTGCCAGATGGTGGGCCCGAATGGGCAGAGTAACGGGCCGCTGGGCGCCTCAGGGCGCCTCAGGGCGCAGACGGGCTTGCCTTTGGCGCGCCCGCTGCGCCCGCCCGCTGCACGGTCGGGACATAGTGTTAGTTATATAGGAGTAGAAGAGGGAGGGGCTGATCCCAGCACAGGTGCGTGGAGACACTCAAACCCCAGCGGCGGCAAGCCCTGCCTCCAGCGCGTCAGCTTCAAATCGTCAGCGCGAGGAGCCGGCGTAGAAGGCGGCAGTGCAGGGTGAGTGAAAAGCGTGTGGTTAAAAACACGGAGTGCTAATAAAAGCACACAGCAAGCATACATATTTAAAAACTACTCAACAGTCAAACCTCCGGCTTCCGCCTCAGAGGAACGCAAACACTGAATCTAATGTGAGCGGGAGAGTAAGTAGACGAAATGGGCGGGACTAATCCCAGCACAGGTGCGTGGAGACACTCAAACCCCAGCGGCGGCAAGCCCTGCCTCCAGCGCGTCAGCTTCAAATCGTCAGCGCAAGGAGCGGGCGTAGAAAGCGGCAGTGCAGGGTGAGTGACGTTGTATTACAAAACGAACAGTTGAACTAACAGGACTGTGGTGAACCTAGCCTGTGAGGGAAGTTAAAGGGTTTCCTAACAAACCTCAGTTGTTCTTGAGAAAGTATAAGTAACTGTCCAGACTAAGTCAGGTTCCAGGGTGTTTATATAGGATTGAGTGGGGGGGCGACCTGACTTTGTACCGCCTGGTGCTCCTTTTGTGTTCCCCTCTGTATCTTCCACCAGAAAAGGTGTAGTATGAGGACGTTTTGCCCCCCTCTTCTTGTGTACAACAATCAACAAGGTGATGGATGGAATGCATACATTGATCTCTGGGGCCACATTCTAGTTAATCGTTTTTCACCCATCATGCCGTATGCAAAGAAGTACTGACCCTGCTCCTCCAGGGAACAGTCCATCCTGATATGCAGGCAAGGCCCCCTCCAGAAGGAGATACAAG
Source organism: Triturus cristatus (assembly GCF_964204655.1). Lineage (NCBI taxonomy): Eukaryota > Metazoa > Chordata > Amphibia > Caudata > Salamandridae > Triturus > Triturus cristatus. The sequence continues at coordinate 582,013,312 of NC_140584.1, forward strand.
TGACCCCAGACCAATTTCAGCCTTTTCTGGGCTCGTCAGTACCCAGACGCAAAATGAGCACAAGACCCACTTCTGGCCGCTCCCGTCACACCTAGGGCACCAACGGCAACAAACAACAAGGGATGGAGGTTATACTCAAATTAATCTCCGTCACTGGTGGTCGCTCAGTGCCTTTTCTTGTATCACTCTGGGCAAGAAAGTATGTCCCTCCTGCCTGTCCCTAAACCAGGATTCTGTCAAGGGTCTGCCTACTTAAGGTCTCTTTCTTTAGCGTATAAAGCAGATAGGCGCAACTGTTTTATCTTCAGCTGGCTCATCACACTTTCCACCTGGGCCCCCTGCACATCACACCCGACACTAGGTTGTCTTTGTTCCCTGTCCTGCATGACAGGCACCACCTGGGGGTCTCTTCCTGCTGCACCTTGAGCTGTATTAAGCTGCTACTGGCAGAAAGAGAAGGGCCAGAACAGCATCAAGGGGTTCATGATGGATCTCGAGAACTACTGAAACCAGTGATCTAAAGTTTATCTCAGGAAGAGGAATTTAATACCATTAACACCGGAAACTTGTAGAATATACAGGAAGCTCAGAACAACAGACATCTGTTAGTACTAACCTGCCAGGTCTTCCAGCCCCCGGATTGGAAGGGCCACAGCCTCCAGGCGCTTCTTCAGCTCGTCCTTCAGATACTGCTCCCCAATGAGCTGCGATAGCTCATCACACAAGGCCTGGGCCTCCATCACCTCCTGCTCCAGCGCCTCCACCTCAGACCGCAGCTCGCTCGTCTCCTGAAGCTGCTGCTTGACCACATCTGGATGAGCGCTGAGAGCTGACTGGGCACCCAACTTCTGCTCGACCTCCTTTACTTTCTCCGCCAGGTCCCGAAGCACATCCATGTAGCAGGTGCTCATGCCCAGTGCCTGGCCGATGTGCTCGGAGCGGGAATTAAGTCTCTGAGTCAGCTCGTCCCATTTGTCATTGACTTCGCGAAGCCCCTCCTGTACCTGGCTGATGGAAGGCGACCCCTCTGCAGTGCTGCTCAAGATCCCCCCTGCAGCCTGGTTGAGTTGCTCGTGCTGCTGAAGGCGGCTTTCAAACTCTTTTAACATAAACTAAAACAAAAGGAAAGATAACAGAGTTTATACACATGTACATGTAACAAAGAGGAACCAGCATCATCAGCCTGTTCAAACTGGGACTCATGGCAAACAAATGCAAAGCAGTAGAAGGGGCAACTCACCATGAAAGGGATAGTGAGGGGATCCTTCCATGGCACGAAAGAGGGGATACCCTGCCATGGAAAGAATCAGGATGTATCAGCTTTAGGAGGCACCAAGCAGTATTCTGCCAGGGTTGGCTGGGGGAGCACCAGCTCTCCTGCAGAAAAGCAAACGAAGGCATGCTGCTCAGGGCAAAAGGACGCAGGAAGGGACCAGCAGGCATACTTACTTGAGAGACAACAGTAGGTATCCTGCTTGGGAGGCACCTGAAGGTACCAAGACACCAGAGGTTTTTCTCTTTCGCGACACTGTGAGGTATCTTAATGTGTGATGCACCGGGAGTTATGGTACTACAAAAGGAACTAGGAGATATTCCATCATATGACTTATCAGGAGTTCTCCTTCTAAGAGGAACCACGAGATCTGCCTGGAAAAGGCACCAGGAGATATGCTGCATGGCAGGTAACTGAAGGTATCCTGATTTAGAAGGCATCCAGCGTAGGGGAGACTGGGCAGACATGCCACCACTGCAAGCATCAGGAAGAATCCAACCACAAGAGGCATCAAGGCATATGCTGTATGTTTATTTTTATATTTTACCAAAGAGGAGCTTTGAAGGGACAACAGGCAAACAAAGAGTGTGCTCCACTCAATACTATCAACAAACAAAACCCTTGCTGCACATTACACATGAATATCAACATTTTCCCTCTATGTGTATCTTTTGAAAAGTTGGTCAGGCCTCCCAGAGTGTTGCTGACAAGTGTTCAGACAAAAACTTGTGATGTGTTTAGGAAGTGCCTCACGTAAAGAACAACCTGGGAGCAGTTGGCAGGCACTCACCAATTTGCTCACCGTTTCATCATCTGCACCTTCCCAAATGGAAACGGAAACCAAAATATAAGTGAGAAGAAAGATGTGTGTAAACTAAAGAAATATTTGGGCACATCAAAATAGTACGTTCCCTATAGAGCCCCGTTAAAGAAGGAGGACTTCTCGGGGACTCTGTAGGTTAAAACTGAGTTATGGGAAAACACAAAACATTTATCTTTAAGTTGTTGTGCCCATACTCATTTAGAAAAACTATTGCAAACATATACATTTGTTAACCTTCTGGTAAAAACATCATACAACAGATACTATGGCGGGCTACATATTTGGGCCTTTAGCATACCACAGAGAATGGATATATCCTAAGTATTCTCTATGTCACTTGTTGTTTCCTTTATGTTTTTTCAAACCTACAGGTCCGGCGCATGCCAAAGGTGGAATTGGGTCCCCGTGCCCTGATGAAATTGCCACAAAATAAAATGGCAATGAAACATGTCGACCCTTCAGGTTAAAATGGTCTAAACATGATAATGTTTTTTTTTTAAAATGAGTACGGGCACAACAAATTAAAGATATAAGTTTTGTGTTTTCCCGCAACTCAATTTTAACCCACGGAGTGCCAGAGAAGGCCTTCTTCAACGGGTGTCTATAGGGAACGTACTATTTTGATGCGCCCAAAAATTTTGTTCGTTTACTCACAGCTTTCTTCTCACTTATAATTTGGGAGTTGGTTTCCATTTGGAAAAGTGCAGATGATGAAACAGTGAGCAAATTGGTGAGTGCCTGCCAACTGCTCACAGGTTGTTGCTTACGTGAGGCACTTCCTAAACCCATTACAATTTTCTGTCTGAACACTTGTCAGCACCACTCTGGGAGGTCAAACCTATTTAAACTTTTTCACAAGATGCACATGGCGGGGTCTATGAATAAACATCAAACCCTGTCCCACTGAAAGAAAAAACGTGGGTCATCCCAATTTTTTTTTTTATTCATGTGTAATGTGCAACAAGGGCTTTGTTTGTTGATATTCTGTGTGTTACCAGGATTTATCTTATCATGAGAAGTTCAAGCAGGTATCTGGCGTGTGTGACTCAGAAATGTTCCAGAAGCCAATCTGCCATTCTAGGGGTCAGGGGATATCCTGCTATGTGAAGGACTATCTGAAGAAAGCATTCTGCCCTTGGAAGCACCAAGAAGTTTCCTTCCACACAAAGCACAATAAAGTATAGTCGTCTGGGTGGTTACAAGAGGTATGATTTCATGGAATGTACCAGGAGGTATCTTTCCTACCACAGAAGACAAAGAGAGGTATCCTTTCGGATATTCAGCATGAGGTATTCTGACATGGAAATACAAGGAGGTACAAAGCCGCAGAATGTACCAGGATGTATACTGCAGAGCTACCAGGAGGTTTATAATGAGGTTTTACATGCAAAGGGGAAAATACATGCTTAACAGACAATAGGGCATTGGCAGTTGTTTATGTTTTTTTGTGATTTACTGAAGAATAGGTGCTGATATGACAAGGTTTTTGCTACCTGCCTGCATATTTGAATACGTTTTCACGCCTCTTCATTGTACTCTGATCCACATAGGATGAGGTAATCAAACTATATACAATTCCTTTCCTTATAACAGTTTCCCTAGGCTTTTTTTGCTTTCTCTTTTTTTGCTTCAAGTTGCCGATGTGATGTTAACCTTCATTATGAACATGTACTTACTTTCATTTGGACATAGAACCCCATTCCCTTTCCTTAACTTCCACTTTAGCTCTCACATTCCCCAACAGATTCACAGATACTGTATGACCTTCACTTCTAAAACAGGCTTATCCAATGCACTGTAGAATAAGAGAACTCGCTTGGGGATAGTAATGCGGAACCTAATGCTGGCATTCTGAGCCTGGGTACGAGTTGTACTATCTGTACAATTAATTACTCAACCTGCGGATAGTAACAGGCAATCAAGTCTCTCCACCAGATTGACCTGAGGCATCTAATATGGCAACTGAAGCCCAGTTCCCAAGCAACTTAGAAAGAGAGAGTTTAAAGTGCTCACGAGAAATTGAACTGAGGAAGGGGTCCAGAGAGGACACTAGCACAAAAAGCAGTCCTAAGTGTACGCCAGTGTCAGGTTTCCTATTTTAAATGTCTCAAAACTATGTTGCTGATACAGACATCAGCTCTTCTTAATGCAGATCATGGTTTACCAAAACAGCTGAAGAGAGCAAGGCCCAGTCTACGACACACAGAGGACAAATCCCACCCCTTCGAGTATCCCTCCACCTGGCAGGTCATAGCCCAATGCTGCGACATATCAAACCACCAGATACAACATGGGGAGTGGCCTGAATTGGGAGCGTGCCACTCACCTGCACCTGCTGCTTTTGTGCGTTTAACATGTTGGGCTCAATGGAGAGCGGGCCGAGCACACTCATCATCAGCTCCTTCTCCTTTAGCCATGGCCGCAGCTGGGCTTCCGCACTTTGAAATGCTGCTAGCTGGGTAGCGGACTCCTCCAGTTCCTGCTGCCGCGTAACAGTCACTTCTTGTGCTCTGCTCCACCTGGAATCTGTGGATACAAACCGAGAACCCCAGAATTCATCATGAGTCACAAACTAAAGTAATTCTGGAACTCTTGTACTTCTTCTTTTAGTGCAAGAACAGATCCTTTCCTGATAAACTCTTACCCAAATTCCTCTCAATTATTTCTCACTTCACTCCTTACCTACCTCTATCCCTCCTATTTCACTTCTCGCTCCCACTTATTCCAAATTCCATCCATCCCTACAAATCCCTCCCAGCTATATGGAAGTGGTATATTCAAATACATACTATGCTTGGGTTCTTTATTATGGACTAATTGCCAATATAACTGTGATGTTTTACACCATTTTGCCAAATTTGTTCTGTATAAAGAAAGCAACTAAAAGTACCTATGATCTTTTGGGGTTAGGAGAACTCACAAACCAACATGTTGGCTCTCTGATAGGACGCACTGTCCATCTCAAAATGGACTCTTCCACCAGATTAATATAGGCAAAGGATTCATGGAAAACCTGACTGCTTTCCAGTGCCAGACAATGGTATACATTTTATGTTTCGAGTGCCAAGTGCTCCTTGTACATGCCACATGTTGAGAGGGAAAGCCTTATGCATGGCTCTGGAGAGTGTGCTTTCCTGCCCTATGCTGATCTCCTGGTGACTCACTGCAAAGCTGCTGTACGATTGTGGATTTTTACCTCAGCAAAAATGATAATCAAGCATGTCCACTCATGGTTTCCCTGTTTACATGGATTGCCCCTACAGTTTGGCTCTGAGGTCAAGGGAGCACACAAAGTGCAATCATCGTTTAAGGAGAGTGGCTACTGGCGTCTTTACCCAGGCTGTGGTAAGACTGACAGTAGTGGTACCTCAAGCGCTAGGGAAGAGTTGCCTACCAGCTCCTTCCTGGTAAATTCTATGCAGTCTCCCTTGCTTGTGTGCTTTTGGCTTCTATCATATCTGAGATGCATGTGTTGAGAGCTGGTGTGTGCACTGGGTGACGATGGATTGGTGAGCCATTGTGTTTAATGTAAACAAAGCGGACACCTTTTCCACATTCCAACTGCCCCTCCCTAATTCTTGCAGAAGCTTGGTGGGTTGGGGAAGGAACCAGCTCTTATCTATGTTTAGCTTAGATTTTCCCTCTGCTGGGGGATGGTCAGTCTCTTGTAGCCAAGCTATCCCTGCCAATTTATTAATTAACATTCCTCCCTGCAGATAACACACACCAATACCAAGAGACAAGGGAGGAGGATACCAGGCTCTCCCCATGCAGCTATCACACAGTAAACATGCAAAAAAAATGCCCCTAGGATTGGAAGGGCGCCCAGGATTCAAAAGTAGCAAACTCCTAAATGAGCTTGGTTCCTATCAGGGAATGATAAGGACTGGCCTTATCTGCCAGTGGGCTGTTCAAAGATTCACTTTAGACTTCTGCGAAGTGACATACAGTTGCAGTTGAGTGAGCAGAGTTGAAGGAGCTGAATCCCATGGATTGCCGTGCTCTGGCTTGAGAAGGTGTTTCCGTGACAGACTTGCATACCAAAAGGAATGTCTGTCTTCCGGAAGGAGCTTGGCTTGAGTTGACCTAGCAAAGGACTCTGCGGCTTTGCAGCAGAAAATCAGTTGAGTGATAACCTCTGGAAAGCGGCTGCGAAAGGGCGACTGCTTTAAACCACACAGAGAAGCTTGAGGCAGCTGCTGAAGAAAGGGAAACTTACTGCTCATCAACAACAGGGGAAACAGGAAGCTCCCGCCAATGAAGGTGAGACTGCTTTGTCCCGGACTCTCTCCTGTCCCTTGGGAGACTGAGTGTTTCAAGTTACCATCTATAGCTGGAGTTGATTGCCATGATGAAGAACACACCATGTGGACCCTTGGCCCTTGCCAGTAGACTTGCATGATCTCTAGCTTTGTCTTGCTTGTCGTGCACCAGTAGCACATAACACAGTACCCGTGGTCTCCCTGCTATTAGAAACTCTAAACTGTGGACGTTGGCTCAGAGATACAGGCCGCCATCCTTTTTGGGTATTCTGCTGGATTTAGGATACAATATGATCTTGACCAGCCACTACCCTCCTAAAGCTAGATCCAGTAACTGTGCATGAACACCAGGCCCAATGCCACAAGAGCAGTGTCCTCTCCATGGGTGGGCACTTCTGTTCTTTTTGGTGGTGGGACAGCGGGCGGACTGGGAACATTTAGCTTCATCAGTTGATAGGAAATCAAATGTTCCCAGTCTACCCTCTGTCCCACCACCCAAATTAACAGAAGTGTCCAACCGCTCCTAAGAGGGGACACTGCTTTGGTGGGTCAGGGTTCCAGTTAGGTGTGTCTGGTGTCTTTGGGGTCAGAACTCAGGCCTGGAGGGTTGTAGAAACTTCTGGTTTTCACTGTGCATCTTAGTTTTATGTATAGTACATTTGCCATCTGTGCATTAAAGTACTTTTATATTCTTACAATGTGCAACCCATATGCATAACTATACACATTTACAAATCCAGTAGAGCCTTCACTGTTCCCTTCCCACTCAGCTTGATGGATTAAGTCTGTTAATGCGAATCACAGCCGCTCTTTTCTGAAGCTGTAGGGAGAGTAGATTTTACACTGATGCATATTGTTAAACTACTGTGTCACACTAGTCATTGAAGACAAAAACGACACTTACCAAGATCATCTAGCATGGTCTGCCAGTTTTTAGCCTCTGGAGAATTTGGGTGTTTCTCGATCAAGCTGCGAAGAGCTTCTTTCAACTGCTCAACCTTCCCAGAGTTCTGTTCCAGTTCATCAAGCAAAGCCTGGTAACAAAAGATTTGGGCAAGAGTGAAGTGACGGTGTGATTAAGAAAGAGTAGCACACCAATTTGTGCATAGTAACACCCCAGTACTTGATTTCTATGGTAGTGAATCTGACTACTCCATTCAAGATGGCTTTGATGACTTTATCTGCATGTGCTCTGACCCTTATTCCTCCCAGGTCTTTTTCAGTGGCATGTCATCCTTGAGATCACATCGTTCTGCAGTCGCTTAGCCTCCCCTTCCACAGTGCCCTGCTAAGTACCCTTTCAGTCAGATGTACTCACCTTGTTCTGCTCAGCATGAGCTCTGGATGGAGAAGAATCAAGAGATGATAGGACTTGTTCCTTTGACTCCAGCCACCTAAATAGGGCTCCCGTCTCTTCCTGGACTTCCTGTATTCTTTTCTGCATGGCTGACAACTTCTTCTCATTATCCCGGAGGATTGAGCCCAAACCCTCGTACCGCTGGGTCACATCGGAAACATCACATTGAATCTCTGTCAAATCTATGGGAACAAAAGAAAACATTAGCCACTAACAAGCATAGCACACAGTTAAAACACAGGGAGCATGCAGCGGACAACACAATAAAGTACTCAAGTAATATATTTGCACACTGTAAATAATCACCAGGGTGCAGTCAGAAAGATGACACCCACCCACAATAAGAACATTACAGCATCGCATTGTGGGATAAACGACTGCACAGTGTAAGGCACATCAATATCACGCTGCAGGAAATAAGACTATTCAAATGGACCATATCACCAGCGCAATATGAGATCACCACCAGCAAAAAGAACAAGTTACTTTCCTTCGATGGTGGATACTCTATCAATCCACAGATCCTTCAGCTTTAAAATCCCCTTAGGCTGGATACGAAAGTGTAACTGCACATTGACCTCGTTTCACTCTGGAAGTGAAGCTACTTTGGAGCATAAAAACCAATTAACTATGCCGGTGTGCAGATCTCTAATTTGTACATTTTTCCATGGAAAAGAGGCCTCTCTACAGAACAGGGAGGTGGGAGGGCATTGAGGAATATGCACTTAGATAGCGTATACCCCAGAAAGCGCATTACCGAAGGTACGCAACTAGTTCTTCTCATGGATGCTTCTAACTGTAAATTCCTCACCTTTAGAATAGATACCAAAGTAGTTATTCCCCTAGTGGTGAATCAGGAGAATGACTCAGACCTAAATACACTTTCCACGGATCTGGCTGTAAAGGCAGTAATGCTTTGTGAACGTGCGCAGCACATGTTGCAGCGTGGCAAATATTCAGGACAGGTACTCTGCGTGCCAACGCAGTGGTAGCAGCACTGGTCTTAGTGGAATGGGGCCTCAATCATTCAGGAGGCTGCTTCTTGGTCAACAGATAGCAGACCTTAATGCACAGGATTATATCCCTGGACAGAGTACTTTTCTGCCCTGCCATGCTGTTCCTTGCCCCATTGAATTCCATAAAGAGCGGATCATCCACCCGGCGGTCTTTGTAAGAATCAATGTAAAAGCTCAGTGTTCTGTTGGCTTACAAACGATGGAGTCTCTCCTCTTTTGAATGGGTAGGGTGGGACAAAGAACGTCAGAAGTGTGAAAGGGAGTCACAACCTTTGGCAGAAAAGCCACTTCAGTCTTCAGCCCCAGTTTGTCCTGAAAGGTGGTGGTGCTTGGTACTGGACTGAAAGACCCTGAAGCTCAATCACCCAACGAGCTGAGGTTATTACAATGAGAAAATCTGTCTGGAGGGTCAGGAGACGTGGGGACAGCTGTGCAACCGCTCAAAAGGGGTGCACATAAGAAAAGTAAGGACCACTGTGGCATCATAAAGGGTTTACAAGGATACCTATGGCTGATTCCTTTGAAAAATTGCATCACAACAGGTGATTTGAACAAGGACAGTTAAGATATGATATCCATTTGTACAGCGCAGCAAATCACACCCAAAGGTGCATCTCGGTGCGAACCTCTTCAGGAAATATTGTCACAGAACTAGAATAGCCAGGTTTTCAACAGCTTCTCAAATTGACCGAAATCTGCATAGCTGCGCAAATGGACAGGAAGCTGGTTCCATGCCCCTGGAGCAGTGTAACAGAAGGATCATAACTCCTTATCTAGAGAACCGAATCCGAGGGATAGAGAGGAGCGGTTTGTCACTGGATCTCAGTGTGCATGTCGGGCAGTAATGGCTTAGTTCTTTTTTCAAGTATGAAGTGCATTTTCCTATAATGGCTTTGTAGGCAAGACAGCAAGTCTTAAAAAAGATGCGTTTCCTAACCAGCAATTAGTGCAAGAACCTTAAAATAGGAGCCGAGGGAGAATCTGCTGGAAAGTTACAGACCAGTTGGGCAGCTGTATTTTGTACGACCTAAAGTTTCATATGAAGAGTATCATTGGCTGCCATCAACAGGGCATTACTGTAATCAAGGCGACTGATAACCAATGCCTGGATCAGTGTTTTCCTGGCCGAGAAAGGGAGCCAAGGGGAAACCTTTTCCAGACTGCGTAGGTAGCATGCGCATGGTAGCATGCGCAGCTCCGCATGGTACTGTAACTCCGTAATTTTTCATTGTCAGTTCCTGGTCGATTTTAATCCCTACATTTTCACTGAATGTCTGGGAGTCGGGGCATGCCCAGCTCCCGTGGCCATCAGTCCGGTGACTAGAGCTGTTATGCCTTGCCAAATAGCAAGACCTCTGTCTTCTCGCTACTGAGCTGAAGACAGTTTCCAGCCATCCAGGCAACGATAACTTACAGACAGTTTTGGAAGCAAGGTCTTGAGTCCTCAATGTCCTGTGCTATCGTGATGATCAGTAGCGTATCGTCGGCATACAAGGTTACTTCAAAGCCATGGGATCTCACCTGTTGTGCCAGGGGAGCAACATAAATTTCAAACAATGTTGGGCTCAGTGATGAGCCTTGAGGACTCCCTTGGTGAGAGGAACCTGCCGAGATTTAAAGGAACCCAGTGTAGTATTTGGGTCAGATCTTTTAGAAAGTCTGCTAACCACTGCAGGGCGATCCCTCCGAACCGAATGTAATGCAGTCTGCTAGCCAGAACTGGATGAGAAATGGAGTCGAAAACCACATAGAGGTCCAATAGTACCAGCATGGCGGGGGCACCACCATCTAAAAAAAGACTGATCAAATCGGTTACTGCTACTAGAGAAGTTTAGGAACTATGTGCTGCTTGGAATCCCGACTGGGAGGGATCCAATGTCGAGTGATCATCCAGAAACGTCATGAGCTGTTTGTAACATGGCACTCCAGGACTCTGGCGGTAATTGTTCAGAATATTGGGATTGATGCTACGTTTTTTCTGTAGAGGAACGACCTGAGCTGTTTTTCAAGCCAGTGGTACTTTAGCGGATTTAAGGGACTGGTTGAATAGAGACCAAACCACCACAGCAAGTTCAACTGACAAAATGGCAACCATTCATAGGTAATCCAGATTTGGCAGTCCACAAAGCAGATAGAACATGCTCTTCAGTCAAAGGAGCGAATCTGTCCAAACATGGGAGAGAATCATTGTAAGGCGACAATGCAATAACATATTTGAACTGCTCCTGCTTAGCTGGGAGTATTCTGTAAATTGCTTCCACTTTTTCCTCAAAGAAATCGGCAAGTGAGCTGCAGAGTTGTGGTGAAGAAGGTATAATGGAGCTACATGCATGATTGTGAATAAATTCCTTAAGTGTCTTGAAGAGTTGTTTGGGAAAATTAGCAGCACTGGTTATTTGGTTACAAATGGAGCTGTGTCTGGTGTTCCTAACAAGGGCATGGTAATGGGTTAGAGCAGATTTATAAGCTGCTCTATAACTTGTTCCGGTAAATCCAAAAAGACAGAAAAGGGTTGCATATAGCCCTAGACAGTGCTCCCAGCAAGTACTTGCTGAGCCAAATACAAAACAAACAACACATTCAACTGTTTAGCCTGTAACAGGTCTATATTATGGGTGTCACAACAAGCCACAACCCCCTCCCAGCGTAAAAAGACTATGTAGAAGGACGCCTGGCCGCAAGGATGACATACACTACTTTGGGATGGAGATCTAATGCAGTCAACTGCTACTGCTCATCTCCATGCATCGAGGTGTAGAATGCACAGCCCGGGTCAAGACCTTGCTCTGCTGCTGCGACAGGAGATCCTTCTGAAGCGGCAGCCTGATCAGAGGTCACAGACTCATGCCCAGAAGTACTTGGTACCACATTCTCCTGGCCCAATCAGAGCCACTAGGATGACTTGGGCCCAGTCGTTTCTGATCTTCAGAATTCGGGGCAGGAGAAGTGGCGGTGCGAAGGTACAGACGAGTCTTTGCTCCACTCTAGGCAGAATGGTATAACACAGGCCCCAACAGTGCAGAAGGGCCCCCGAGCTGCAGGGGGTCACCTCAGCACAGTATTCTTGCATAAGAGCACCTGATTAAATCCAGAGCGAGATCCCCTCTATGTACCTTGCAGGGGGGGTCCCCCTCAAGTTTCATTACACCATTGTCCACGACCCCACCCCACCCTATTTGTTGCAGTACCACATGGTGGTGGTGTTACCCCTGAACATCTGAACTAGCTTTCCCTTGATTGAAGGGAGAAAAAAAAGCTTTGAATGCCAAGCAAATCGCTCAGAGCTCCAGCAGAGTCCTCTCATCCCCACCTCTCCCAGATGGCCTCCCCTATCCAAGGAGTGGCGCATCTGTCACTACTAAGTGATCTGGTTGGGTAAGGGAGAGGGGTCTTCCTCTGACACAATCGCGGTTGGTCAGCCACCACTGCAGATCCTGTGCAGTTCCCTCCAAGATCTGGACCATGTTGGAGAGATTCCCTTGATGCTGCGACCACTGGAATTTCAGGTCCCACTGCAGAGCCCGCAAATGCCATCTGGCATGTGTCACTAGCAGGATGCAGGAGAACATGAGGCTCAGCAGCCTCAGAGTCGGTCTCAGCGAACTCCAGGATAGAGGCTGAAACACACAAGTTACTAATTTGTGTAACAATATATCTGTAAGAGCCATTAGTTAGTGATAGATTCCTTACCTTAGAATATACCCTGGCGTCAGACTGGATCTGGAAAATTTTCATCAGCAGAACCCCTGCACGTCGGTAGGCGTCGTCGTGTGGCTATGCGTACGTCGCTGGCGTCATAGCCACCGAGATGACGTCGTCAGAGCTACTTAGACGCGCCCACGCGTGCGGACGTCGGTTCTGTGCATAACCTTTCCACGCCAGGAGCGCAGAGACATGCCAGAGACTGACTACTGGTGCAATAGAACTAGGGCCCTAAAAGGGATGACCTGAACCCTAGAGAACAGTTCGCAGAACGGGGAGGTTGGGCGGGCGGTAAAGAATCTATCACTAACTAATGTCTCTTACAGATATATTGTTACACAAGTAAGTAACTTGTGCATCTGAAAGAGACACTTTAGTGATAGATTCCTTACCTTAGAATACATACCCAAGCAATACCAACCCCGGTGGTGGGTCTGCGATGTGAGATTACACCAGAAAGTCACGGAGAACAGATCGGCCAAAGAAGCCGTCTCTCCGGACCTGACTGCCAAGGCAATAGTGCTTAGTGAAAGTATGCAACGAGGCCCAAGTGGCCGCCTGACGGATGTCTTGCAGGGGGACACCGCGTCCCACTGCTGTAGTAGCTGCTGTCGCCCTGGTAAAATGGGCGCGCAGCCCAACCAGAGGTTCCTTTTTAGCCAGAGAGTAACAGGCTTTAATACACAAGAAACCCATCGAGAGAGAGTTCGCTTGTGCACAGCCCGGCGCCCACGTAGCTAACAAAGAGCTGGTCATCCACCCAGAACTGTTGTGTGCGGTTGAGATAGAATGAAAGCGCACGTTTTGGGTCCAGACGGTGGAGCCTCTCCTCTTCTCTTGAAGGGTGTGGAGGCGGAAAGAAAATGGGCAGAGTGACAGTTTGCCCAAGATGAAAGGCAGACACTACTTTTGGTAGAAAGGAGGGACGCGGTCGAAGCACAACCTTGTCCGGATGAATCGCCAGGAAAGGGGGTTTACAGAGCAGAGCCTGGAGCTCACTCACCCGCCGAGTGGAGGTGATGCCCACCAGAAAGACAGTTTTCAAAGTTAATAACCGCGAAGGACAGTTATGAAGAGGTTCAAAGGGAGCGCACATCAAGTATGCACTGATGCATCACAAAAGGAATAGGAGGAAAAAGGTGAGTAATGCCTTTGAGAAATCTATTGACAACTGGGTACTTGAAAAGAGAGGACTGATCAGGCAGCCTAAGCAAGGCTGAAAAAGCAGAAAGGTAGCCCTTGATAGTGCCCAGAACAGAGCCCTGCTGGGCCAAAGAGAGAAGGAATAGATGCGTTGTTTCCCGTAGGAGTAACGTCTCTTACTCAGCACTCCGATATTTATTGAATGTTTAAATGATTGCACAACGATTGTAGAGTTTGTAGTTTTGAGGCGTCTCCTCGAAAGGAGCGAAAAGTGGACCCCTAGGGACTGTGTGTGTTGGCAAGACCCAAGGACTGGGCCGTAGCCCCAGGAGTCCCTAAAGCGTTTCCAGGGTGCTATCCACCTGGTCACCAAAGAGGCATGTGCCAAAATAGGGCATGTCCAACAAACTGTTCTGAACATCCCCGGAGAAGCCAGTTGTTCTGAGCCAAGCGTAAGGGCGGAGCGCCACCGTTGAGGACAGTTCCTGCAGAGTGAATCGGCCGTGTCAAGTCCACAACAGAAAGTGAATTTAGCAACATCTCTCCCCTCGGTAATGGCCTGGGAGAGCACCGCCCGAGCTTCCACAGGGCACTGAGGCAGCACCTGTGCCACCCTGTCCCACACGGAATGTGAATAGCGGCCCAACAGGCACGCAGTATTCACCGCCCGCAACCCGTAACTGGCAGAAGTGAAAATCTTTTTCCCAAACTGCTCCAGTTTCTTAGATTCCTTGTCCGGAGGGGCAGAAGGGAATGCGCTCGGCGAGGCAAAGGCCTGGACAACCAGACTCTGAGGTGTCGGGTGTTGTGTGAGAAAGCTGGGGTTGCCCGGCACCCTTATCCACAGGAGCCCCCGTGTTGGGTTTGTTCCAGGTGCTCAACAGGACATCTGTAAGTGTGTCGTTGAAGGGCAGCAGCGGCTCTGCAGAGGAGGACGCTGGCTGCAGTATGTCAGTCAGGAGATTGGTCTCGATAGGCACAGAAGGGAGATCGAGGTTAAGAGCCTCAGCCGCCCTACGAAACACCACAGATAAAGTCCCAACCTCCTCCGTAGCCACGGAAGAGGGGGACAGTGTACCAGGATGTGGAGAGAAATCCAGATCCACTGGACCTTCCATATCATCTTCCCATTCTGGCTCATCCTCGCATTGAGCTGCAAGAGGGTCTTCAGACCCCTCCCAGTACTCCCCTTCGTCCACCGGTGGTTGAGGAGGCTGGTAAGGACGAGGTGCCTGGGGAATGGGATAAACTTTCCACCAAGAAACGGAACCGGGGGGTAATAGACCAATCCCGGTTTGGTGCCGTTCTGCACCACATCCGGAGCTGCCCCGGGGGCAGAACCACCCAATGGGTCCACGGGGCCCGAAGGCGCTCTGGAGGGACCCAATGGGCCAAACAAACGGCTTATGGCCAACAGGAAAGCCTATATTTCGTCCAGAGTCAGGGCACGCCTCGGGGTCATGGGCGTACCCCAAGCAGAAGAGACACACATCGTGCGGGTCCGCTACCGACATGTTCCGACAGCAGGCCCTACAGGACTTAAACCCGGGTATCCCTACTGCACCAGGAGTCGAGTACTCGACAAAACAAGAGAAACAAGTTCTCAGAAACCAAGTTAAAACATTAAAGAGGGGTACCGCTCTCTCTTGGATCTGCGTTTGCTGGAGCGGAAAAAGTAAGAACTGACGTCAGCGCACGTGGGTGCGTCTAAGTAGCTCTGACGACGTCATCTCAGCGGCTACGACGCCAGCGACGTACGTGGAGCCGCACGATGACGCCTACCGACGCGCAGCGTTACTGCTGACGAAAACTTTCCGGATCCAGGCTGACGCCTGGGGATATTGTAAGGTAAGGAATCTATCACTAGCGTGTCTCTTTCAGATATTGGGATCATAGCCTGAATATCCTTGACTCGCTGCTCTGGAGGATAGGCCCAAAACTGCACTGCATCCACAACAGCTCTGATGAAAGGGAGCGTCGAAGAGGGAATCAGGTGTGACTTCGGCACGTTGATAGTGAACCCCAGTAAAACCAGGAGATTCACCATACTCTGGAGCTGGAAGTGGACAATCTAAGGTGAGCTCGCCTTCAACAGCCATTTGTCGAGATAGGGGAAGACTGGCACCCCTGATCTGATGTAAATTGAAAGTGCTTGTGGCCTCCATGAACTGCAATCAGCGCAGATGGACAGGCAGGACAGGAATGTGAAAACAGGTGCCCTGCAAGTCAAACGCTACCATCCAGTCTCCATGGTAGAGTGCAGACAAGGCCAGAGTAAGCATTCTGAACTTTTCCTTTTTGAGGAAGTAGTTGAGGGCTCGCAGATTTAGAACAGGGAAAAGGCATACAAAGGCCCTTGTCCGTTTTTCAGACCAGAAAGTAGCAGGAATAGCAAACGCAGCCTACATCAGGTGCGAGAACCCTCTCTGTGGCTCCCATGGCCAAGAGAGTCCTGATTTCCTACTGAAGCAAGTTCATGTAGTCCTCCGTCAGCCGATTGTAAGTCAGAGGCATGAAGGGAGGGGTAGTCTCGCAGGGGCGGGAGTAGCCCATTTCGGTCTATCTGAAGAACCAACTTGTCCGATGGGATGTTTTGTCAGTGGTGGAGGTGATGGCTGATCCAGCCACCAACCGGCCATCCATGATGTAGAAGGGCCGGACTAGGAAGGTTTAGAGGGTGCAGCGGGAGTGGTGGACGAACTAGGCCTCTGACCGCCTGACCCCAGGGGTCAAAAGGAACTGCACCCACGGCCGCGCAGGGGTTGCTGAACTTGCATGATCTTGTGGCTGCGATATGGCTGGTGCGGCTGAAAGCCCCTTCCGTGGCCACGAAAGGGGCAAAAAGCAGACATGGGACGGGTGGTCCTTAAAGCACACTAGGGCTATGTTTGCCTGGTCTCCTATAAGGGAAGGCTGGACATCCCCAGAAAAGCCATAAGTTCTCAGCCGAGGCATGGCATCGAACAGCCACCGTCAAACACATTGCTCTGCCCAGAGTGTTGGTGGAATCTAGCCCACAACGAATGGTGAACTTTGCCACATCTCTCCTGTCTGATACCGCTTGGGAGAGAATGGCCCGGGCCTCCTCTAAGACCTGTGGCAGCACTTGAGCAACCGTTTCTCACAAGAAGTGGGCATAACAGCCCAATAGGCATGCAGTGTTCACTGACGGCAATACAAAGCTGGCAAACAAAAAAAAAAAATCTTCTTGCCCCAACTATCCAGCCTCTTGGATTCCTTGTCCGGGGGTGTGGAAGGGAATACACCTTGTGAGGAAGACGCCTGGGCCATCAAGCTTGCGGGGGTTGAATGGTTGTTGAGGAATTTTGGGTCACCTGGTGCAGGGCGATGGAGGCAGGTGACTGTCCTATCAACAGGAGCCCCTGTGCTGGGCTTGAACCAGATTTCCAGAAGTACATCAGTCATGGCTTCGTTGGAAGGCAGGAGAGGTCTTGAGGAGGAGACACCTGGCTGCAGGACCTCTGGCAAGATGTTCGCCTTGACTTCCACCAAAGGGAGCTTAAGGTGCAGGACCTCTGCTGCGATTCTCACCATCATGGCATATGAAGCTCCCTCCTCCGTAGCCACGGTAGGTGGAGAAAGCAGACCAGAATCTGGAAAGCTATCCAGTACACTGGCCTAACTTAATTCATCATACCAGTCCACCTCGTGCTCTGGCTGGTCTTGTAAAGGGTCCAGAGACTCCACCCAATCTTCCACCATTCCTAGTCCTCAAAATAAGGCAGAGGAACCGACCTAGAACTCAAGGGCGAAGTCAGCGCCGGAACTGGCGTCGAGTGGCGCTGATATGGCTCTGTTTTGTTGAGGATAAGAAAGAGGCTGGCGTTGGGAATCTCGGTGCGGGGGAAGGTCGCAGGAACATGACTGGCTTCGATCCCGATCCAGCACTGGATCCATTGGAGGCATCGGTGCTGGAGCCTCTGGCACTGAAACTCAATGGAGCCCCCTCTGAGCCTCTGGGGCCCGAAGGCGCATCGGGAGGGTCAGGTCGTCCAAATATGAGGCACATCGCGTCACTGAATTCTTTAAGATGGGTGGGGGTCGCTCCGGTTCCTGGAAAGGCTGGGAAGCACAGAGCCGACCCAGGCGCAGGATCTGCAGAACGAGGCTTAGAGCATCGATACTCCGCTGTCTCGTTGACTGACGGATGGGGAGCACTTGAAGCATGCTTCGACTTCTTGTGTTTCTTATGCCTCTTACCTGGCCGACCTGAAGACTTTGAGTGGGAGGAAGAGGACTAAGGACTCGCAGAGTGGTGCCCCGAACTTCCTCTCGACCAGGAACGAGACCTCCGGGGCGAAAGGCATGGAGTTGAACGCTGGGCCGCAAGCAGCTTTAGGGAGTGCTCCTTCTAAAGCCTTCAGGGCCATGGCTTGGCAGTGGGAACATGACTTCGAGTCTTGGCCGCGCTCAAGGCACCTGAGACAAATTAAGTGTGGATCTGTCACGGACATGGCGTGATGGCAGGCGCCGCACAGTTTGAATCCATAAGTCTTCTTAGACAATGAGGAAAAGCCTACACACCAAACATCGCTGACAAAACATCAAAAAGTGTCAAAGGGTAGCTCTCTTCAAGGATCTGTGCTAGCTGGAGCAGAGAGAAAAGAACTGACGTCAACGCGCAGAGGTGGTGAATATATAGGTGACGTGGACATCACTTCCAGCGCAGATGACACCAATGACTTCACTTGGAGCCGACTGACAGCATTGTTCGAGCAGGTAAGGTAAGGAATCTATGGATAGATGTCTCTATCGCATATCAACGTGCTCGGGTGGCGCTAATATGAGTCTTCCACCATCTCTTCCAGGGCAGAACGAGGTCAACGCAGAGTTTCACAATGCAACCCACAGTCATGCAGAGGCTATGCTGAAAAATCTTCCAGATCCAGTCTAGCTCTTGCGGAAATTCTCAGGAAAAGGAATCTGCATTTAGAAGTATCTATAAGTCACACTATACCATGTTGCCAAGGGACACCACACTAGTATGCCAAGGGACACCCTACTAACAAATGGCAGGACAATGTCAACACACTGCCAACATCAAGCAGGCCAATAAGAGAATGCTCTCAAACAATGTCTGTATTTCAAAGAATATGCAAGCATACAGTGGCACTATGCTTGCTCAATGTGATGCAATGCCAGCGCAAGACACAATAATAACAGAATGCTCCAGGGCAATGCCCTATGCAGCAGAAGAGCACCAGCGTGCTATGAGACTTACGGACCATTTTGACACCTTCCTCTTTGTGAATGTAATAAAAGAAAAAGGTAAGACAGTAGTCAGTGGCCTCGGAGACCACTGCAACTCTCAAATAAACTTTGAAAAGATTTTTTGTATTCTTTAAATGCAGCACCATTTCCTTTATAGAAAAAAGGCTACAATTAAAAAACATAAGTTTACTTTATTTAAAGGTGCTCACAGACCTATTGGTCTGCTGACCCTAGTACACCACCATCCCTGTGATGGCCACCAATTTGAGTAAGTCGTAATTTGCAACTTACTTTATTAATATTGATGTTGCAGGTTGGATTACAACCCACTCTGAATCAGAATTTGCAAACTGTGACCAGTATTCAGTAGCTCTGGCTCTTAATGATTAGGACACAGAACAGCAGCCTCAGTATGTATCCTGTGTTAGAACATCAGTGTTCTACAAATCAATATCAACATGTCTCAGGACATGAAGTTTCCCACAAATATCATTGCGTCACAGAACAATCTCACACCTGCTTTTCCATGTGTGGCCCATCGACACAATGATTGCACACTGCAGAGCTGACCCAAAAAGCATGCTTTGAACAGGACATCCCAGAGAATGGAAGCCTCAGTCAGCATTATAGAAAACTAGGCAAGAAATACACAGTTTGTACTCACTAGAAGGGATCCTGGTGCAGTGTGACAGATATCATGGCTGGGTCATTGTGCAATGGAAAACAACATCAGAATGCAGGTACATAATAGAACTGTAGGGAATAGAGTTCTCTGCATGGCTTTTAGAGGCTGAGCTACCATGCGGATATAAGAATTCTGGCCTACAAAGTGCATATTTCCTCTCAAACAATGAAACAAGAATGCATGCTCTTCAGGGTAATCCTGTTTTTGTCAAGGAGGCACATAAGTGCACTCCTCTTGTGAGAGGGGCTCCAGCCTTCCCAATCTAGGCTATTGGTGGTTGCATAGTCAATAGTTAGGGGACAAGCCCTTTTACCTGCAGAGTGGGAAAACATACCTGCTCACAACACAAAGTCTATGCAGTCTCACATGACTGAAATCCCTTGCCTTCATGATACTCTGGACATACATGATGGGTGACGTACATGTGTGTGTAGTTTTACTTGTGTGCCTGGACGCATGAATGGTGAAGTTCATTGGGCTCCATGTGGATCAAGCTTGGATGCCTGGCATGCACGTACAAATCTCATTTCAACCTCCTGAAAATAGTGTTCTCTGTGGGTGGGAGACCAGAGCCCCTTTGGAGTAGGTGCAGATCCCCAGTCAGTGAAACCAACCCATCCCCATTTTCCTGTTCACTGTCTTCATGTCTTTGGAGAGGATATCCTGTTTGATGCCATTCCACATTCCACCTGCCAAAACCCATTCCAGGAAAGGTAGTACGTACCCTTCCTATGCACCTGACACTCCAGGAACTCCTTCGATCTATGGCCTAGTTCCCAGTCTGTCATAACTGGTCCAAGAGACATCAAGATTTGAGCCTCCTCTATGGGGTTAAGTGACTGCTGGAATTCCCAGTGCTTACTGGGTGCTTGTAAGTCTGCTATTGGAACATTTTATCATTGACCTATAAGTTACGAAATACAGGACTCCACTTCCCCTTGACCACCTATGATGGCAACCTAAATTACCACTGTACCCATTAAGTATCGCAGTGGTTACTCGATATGGACTTCAGTGATTGTACCCACCAAATTAGGATTACTGCTGACACTAGGTCATTCAGACTCTTGCCTTCCTTGACACCGTGAGAGATGTCAAGAAGAAATACTTTACATAGTAGAAGGGTGGGCACTTGATTTCTTTTAGTGGTGGACTCACTAGGCCTGGCCTTGTGTTTCATGATAGATGCAATTGTAAGCACATTCAAAGACTTGAAACCAAACTCAATTCATGCATATCAAAACCACAACAACCATTAGTTTAGGACTCTGATCAGCATCGCCAAAAGACTTTGAGGTACCGCTGACAGTGGGGCCATATGCGCCCACTTTCTACACTCCTGGAGCACTCTGGTTTTACAGAAGGGTTCGCAAATACTAGTACGCCACATTCTGTAATACATATTGCACACTCACACATGTAGAGCCAGAGCTATTCTAAAGGGGCATTCCCTCATTAGTACGAGGGTGTGGTCCCATGCTAATGAGGGCAACACTTTGACTCAGCACACGCATTGTATTATGGACGCGGATGTTAGGGCAAAGAGGTGGCCCACAGTTAAATATCTCTGCCAACCTTGGAAATGCAGGCCGAGTGCCGCAGTCACTGTCAAAGACGGAATGAATGCTTCAAACAGCCACTCCATCTTACACTAACTTCCTGCTCAAAGGGGAGCTCCGAGTTTACGGCTGCCATGAGTGGCAGTGCACTGACTGTAAGAGGGTGCACTGTTCTGGTCAGCAACCAGCACACCTTGTTAATGGTGTACCAAGGTGCAGAACGGGGCAGTGCGCCCTTTCCATAATGCGGCCTCTGATCACCTTTAAATAGACCAGAGCACAGTCAAACCTCCCCATTTTGTGAACATTTGCTCACTTTTTAACAAACGTTTAGCACCTGGTGCATAGGAGCTAGAAAAAAAATTGGGCTCAGTTACCTTGAAAGAAATATGTTTTCTTTAAACACCCAAGAACTGCTTGCACGTTGCAGTAATTACTTACATGCGATGCATTAAGCTGTTTGCACATCTAACATCACACCACATCCTAGAGTAAGCACTGACTGCTCAACCCTACTAAACAGAATGTGTCACCCGCTACTATGGAGTAGCTGGTGAACCAAGTGGAGCACAACAGTACTGGCTACAGGACACCAATGCTAAACTACAATTGATGCTCTGCAACCTCTACTACTCTGGACCTGTAAGGCCTCACAATGATAGACACCAATTGGGCTCGGATAGAAATGTCAGTGCATCTAAATGTTGAGAAACTAAGAGACACCTCAGTGATTGTGGAATAGATTAGAGCGACAAGCAGCACCATAATAATTGAAGTCTAAATCCTCAACACAAGCCTTTCCTTCTGCAGAGTATGACAAGAAGTCACTGTGAGGGATACTGGGTGATGATTGTGTATGTTTGATCACAGGAGAGACACTGTAAAGTAACTCAGGCTGTAGAAAATCACCACTAAAAAGCTGCAATAGCAGCTTCAACATCCAACACAATGCTGCTGAGAGCAGAAGTTCAGTATCTGTAACGTCGTCCAAAACGCTGTATATGCAGTCCAATATACGTGACTCCCAAGCATCATCATCATACCTATCCTGCTAATGCTCTTCCAGTCTTCATTTCTTCCTTAGAATCTTGGTAGTAGAGCAAACATATGAAACCGGTGCTGTGACCAATGGCAAGGTTTAATTGTTTTAGAATTTTGGATACCTGAGCTCTTTTCTGATGTCTCTTCAGAAGAAAACATTTTCTTGGTGACTTTCTGTGGAGTTGGATGTGGGTTAACTGGTGTGTTGTCATGTGTCTCCTCTTGTTGTTCTTGTGTTCTGTCTGCTATGTGACCTGTATCCGTGTCAGTATAGATCCTCCTTTATGAACTTCTGTCTCTTTCTTCTTCCGTATGCCTTTTGTTTTGTGTGTACCATGAAAGCTTTCTAGAGGCGAAACATTTTTCAAGGTCCATTGAACCTGAGAAACTTCCTGGAGGTTTAGTATTGAGGCTGACCTTATATTTGAGGTGTGCCTCCTAAAGCATCAATACGTTTCTCAAGACTGTTCTCATTCTGGGGAATATGGGCCACAAACAACCTTGTTTTGCACTTGAAGCTGACCCGAAGATATTGATCCCCATGTCAAGAATGCATTTCAGTTTTTTGTCTTTCCTCCTTGGAGTAATGGCGATTGTGTGTGCATCTAAATTTTGTCTCCATACCCCTGGTGATGGGTTTCGATTGAGTCACAATTTCTTCAATGTTGCCTGGATCACAGGCCTAGATTCTTTTCTTCTGGGCCTGCTATCCCAGAGGGCCTACATTATTCCTCCATCTCTGCACTGCTTTCAAATTCCTTGTACACCCCAATAGTAATCTCATTCCGTTGTCTTTCTAGGACAGTACACCAAGCTAACCTATGATCAAGTTGCTTATGTATAGCCTTGTTACACCTCAATTGTCAAGTAATTAAACAAGCTGACCCACCACGATCTGCAGGAAGGCATACATTATAAATTCGATTCCGATCAGACGTTTGCCAACTTTGAATGACATTTGGGGAAGTAGCAAAAAGGTGTGTTTTCTAGAACTACCACCTTTTTGTGTCATTCTCATACGACCCAATGTCTTGTTTAACAGACTGATGCAACCTTAAATGGTATACGGTCTTCAGGTCTCCAAAGGACGCTCCAAAATTTTCTTAGTACCCATCAAGCTTAGACCAGCCACTTTTCATTTGTGACACAATCTGAAACCGAGCCTAGAAATAGTCTTTGCACCATTGTATATTGGAGGGTCACCATGAGTCATTCGGCCCTTGCTTGATTCCGAAACAACAGCAAAGATATCTCAGCATGCAATTTGTAACACATGCTGAAAACTGACAGTGAATTAGCAATCTCTATCTCTTGTCCTGTTTGCCATGGGTTTAGGAAATGCTCACCTTTACAGGTATGGTATCCATTCACACTGCCTGCAGAGACTCCTGGGCTGGTGAGGGCAGAACCTGCACATAGGACAAGTAAACAGACAGTTATATAACAAGACAAGAACCTGATAGCCAAAGATCCAACACCAGAAGTCACTGTAGCACTATTATATCATTTATTATACCTATGTGACACACCTAAGGCATTTCTCTTACACAACGGCCCAAAACATTCCTGCTGTACCTACTAGTGCCAATACTCTAAAACAGTTAAGCACAGTCAGCACATCTATACCGCCGGCCTGAGAGTTCCTAAACTACAATGCACAAAGAATACTCCTGTATTTAAGTGCTAGTGCACCAGACATCACAGCCAGATCACCAATTTACCCCTTTACAGTTGATACTTCTAGCCCATGCTTCACCAATCACATCCATCATTCAGCCTTGGCGATAGCTGTGCTTGCTGTACCGACATGTATTGCTTAATTCTTTCTCAATTGACTTTTTGAGCCATAGCTCTAGCTACCCTCGTGAATGCTTCTCACCCATCTTGGATAATCTTGGATATCTCCAATATGTCTCACCTGCCTTGGTTGTCATTGGCCCCACTAGCATTAGCCAGTCTACAGATTGGCTTAAGACTATGAGTCACCCTGCCATATTCAATGCCCAGACTTAGTTCGGCCAACACATGGGGACAGCTGCGTCTGTGGTATTCACTTACCTGCCTTGGATAACCCAAGCTCTGCCCATGCCTAGATTCTTGCCCAATTGTATTGGTTAGCTTGAATGCTAGCAGTGCCTGCAAAAGCTACTTACCTATTTTTCTTAGCCTCAAATCTCGTGCTAACTATATCACTCACTCAACTATATTAGTCAGCATAATTCGACCGTGGCACACAGCTTACCTATCTTGGCTAGGTTTATCTTTGGCCATGCTGACAACATACTCTCACCTTGTCTATGTTAGCATCATCTGTGTTGCGAGTTCACAAATTGTGGTTAACCTCAACTGTAGCCTGCATCCCCTACCAGCGTTGGTGATGCTCAATTATAATCTACTTTGTTCATTCATTTCCTGCTGTTAACCTCAGCTACAGCCACAGCCACACCTCAAGTGATAGGTCAACTGTCTTGGATAGCCTCAGCCATAGTGGTGCCTGAATTGCAAACTCACCTGTTTTGCTTTGGGCCTCAGGTGCAGTGATCTCTATGATTAGATTCTCCAGGGTGGTCCCTCTATCACCGATCTCCTCTACCTGTGCTCGGTGGCCTGCCCACTCCTCCACAAGCATCTGGGAAAAGAATAGGGAATGATACACAGTATTACATGCAGGCTAAGACAGAGTAAGCACCTAAAGGCAGATAGCATGCACAGAGCGGCAGATTGGCAGAGTAGTGTGTAGGCAATGGTGTACAGTAAAACGTACACAGGCAGACGAACACCAACATTATTGAAGAAAAACATACAGACAAGTGAGTCCAGCGAACAGCAAAAATGTACATATGAGCAGACAGGGGCATTTAGAAGGGCAAAAGTTAACAGGCACATAGGCAATTGTATCCATATGTACACAGCCAATGGACATGGAAAGCCAAGCTTAGCGGTTAGGCAGGAATGTTCAGACAAGGAAGTGTACACTCAGTAGGTCTTAATGCAGGCAGGAATAGGGAGGCATGCAGGAGGCAGTAAAATAGAGGCACACACTGGTTCAGACACCTACATACAACAGCAGAGAAAGCTGCACATATGAGTACTAAAAACAGCATGCTCAGGCATTGAGAGAGGTACATAATAACAGATCGAGAGCTGCACACATTGGCATTCCCATTGACACACAAGACATTCCAGGGTGCTCACCTTGGTTTGCCGAATTCTGGTCTCCAGCTCCTGGTTCCCCAAGGAGGATTCCACTGCAGGTATGCTAAATTCAGTATCAGATAGCCACTTCTTCATGCAGGCTACCAATTTGCGGAAGTCAGACAGGCTCTGCTGGCAGGACAGCGCCTCCTTTTCCCTGAGGAGGAAGAATCATGGACAGTGACTAAATGGCCTGAACAGAGACTGAAAAGCGTGTACATACAGGGCCTGATTTAAATCCAGGTGACCGGCTCATGAGTAAATTATTCCGTTACCATGGTGAAAGGACCATCGGCCAGATTTTTAAATGACCGCCAGACAGGCAGGCACTTATAAAAGCCTTGCCAGGAACCGCGGTGACAGCGGTTCATGTCAATGCATTTTACTCTTTGCTACGGTGCTGCATCAGCAGAACGCAGCCCTGAAGCACAACATATTTCATTTTTCTTTTCAAAAAGAAAATCCAGAAACTGGATTTTCTTTTTTAAAAGAAAAATATAATGCTCCCCTCGCCATGGGAGTCTCCTCTCATGGTAGGAGGAGCATTATAACATTTTTACTGTTCCTTACCGCCAGGTTTTACCTGGCAGTAAGGAACAGTAAAAAATGTCAAGTCCGCCCCTTCCTAAATTATGTGGCTTGACATGTAGCCATTTCTTCGATGGTCTCTACTCCCCAGGGCCATTGAAGAAGTTTTGCCATGGCAAAGGTAGAGTAGTCTCTGCCACTGTCAAACTTAAGGTGCACCTACAACATTGGCAGGGAGGGAACTCCGTCACTGTTGCGACTGAGTACTCTTTCTGCCAAAATATAAATCAGACCCATATTAAGGGGTTCACAGAGAGAGAGAGAGAGAGAGAGAGATATCGACATAAAGTGAGGGCCTTACACACAAACAGAACCCCATTCAGATTTTAAGGAGGCAGATCAAACAGTAAAGGGGTAGACTAATGCAGCAGGGGGTGGGAAATCTGAGGGCGACAGCAGGTACTAAATAAGAGGGCAACAAGATTGGGGGTGTTAAATATGAGGGTGAGAGAATGGGCAGGGTGTCAAATCAAAGGGCAATGGTGCGGGGATGTCAAATTCCCCCACAGTGAAGTAGGGAGTTAGTACATCACTCCATGACAAAGGTTAAATCCCTACTACGACAGGGTCAGCAGACAGGGGAATTTGAGGGGGACAGGATGGAAAATCCATCTGATGAGGGGTAGGGTGGGTGTCTAATCCAGGGGCAACGGGGTGGGGGACAGAAATGAGAGGGGATAGGGGTGTTAAATGTGACTCCAACAGGGCGGGGTGTGTTAAATGCGATCACGATGGAGCCGGGGTGTTAAATGTGACCACAAAGGGGTGAGGGTTAAATGCAGCCATGACATGGTAGCGAATTCATCTGCGATGAGGCGTGGGGTAGAATATCCAACCATGTTGGGGTGGGAGGTGTTATACCGAACAGCAACGGGCGGAGGGGCAAATTTCCAATTACAGTGGGGTGGGAAATCAGACACTAAAATGGGGAAGATCAGACAGTGAGTGAGCAGATACGGCAGGTAAGATAGCCAGAGGTGCAAAATCAGAGATCGGTTAGCTGAGACCACAAGGTCGGAAATCAAACCACAAGGGGGAATTAGCCAGAAGAGAAGGCAACTCAAACAGCAGAGAAAGCAAATCAGGCAGTAAGCTCACATCACCTTCCAGAATTAAAACCCAGCCCCAGAGTAGAGCTGTGAACCTTGCTGGAAGAAGGATGGAAAAGGAGGGGACACATGACAGGGGGTTTGGTGAGGGTATATGACATGCTCAGAGATCCCATAATTTGCATACTTTTCTGTACGATCTGAAAACTTTATACCTGTTTTTAGCTGCCTCCTGTAACTGTGTGAAATCTTTCTTCAGACTTTGAACGTGTTGCAGGTGCTGTGAGGTGTCCGTCTGAAAAGATGACTTGCTGAGGTCGGTTACCACCTGCTCAAGGACATCCACATTCTCCTTCTGCTGCCTCAACGCTGTATTGAGCTCCTGACAGAAGGCAAGCATATGTTTGAGAGAAAGATGATTTCCTAACCCTACCATGTGTTGTTTGGCATACCTATGATACAGTGAAAAGGCAAACAAGTGCATGGAAGTTGCCGACAGTGCTTATGGTACTTCTAAAACCAAGCAAGTACACTTAAGATGTAGGAGATAAATACAATGTAATTCAAACCTCAAAAAGAGTTTATGTGATCTGCAAGAAGTGCCTATCTACAGGTTAAATGTAAATGAAAACAAACTAGCAGTGGGAGTTGGCAAAAGTGCACCTTAAACCAGCACAACTGTAATGAGCAGTAGCAGGTGGTTAGGAAAGAGTGTGCAAGCAGTGGAATGTTCCAATAGTGAGAATAACCACAAATGTGAGCTGTGGTGCTGCTCACAGTAATGTTCAAACAAACAAGTTACTTACCTTTAGTAATACCGTACCTGGTAGAGACTATCTAGTTGCAGCAAAATAATCCCCAGGTATCCGACTGGATCCAGAACAGAACCCCTGCACGCCGGTAGGTGGCATCATTTGGCTCAGCATGGCTTAGTTGGCGCAAGAAGTGACGTGTGCGATACCTATGTAGGTGTCACCCCAGCATGAAGAGGTCAGGTTTTTTTTTTTTGCGACTTTCCACAGAAGAAACACTAAGCCATAAAGTACAATGACCTCTAGTGCGTCTAGCTAGGGCTCTTAAAAGGAAGACAACCCTTTACTGTGAAATCCGTTTGCAGAGTGGGGAGGAGTGGTGGGTCAGTAAGGAGCCTGCGGCTAGACAGAGTCTCTACCAGATAAGGTGTTATCAAAGGTAAGTAACCTGTTCATCTGATAGAAACTTCTATCCGCAGATTTCGTCTCTAAGAATAGATACCAGGGCAATACCTCCACAGACGTATGGCTGCGTCATGGATTAGTTTAAAAAGTCCAGTAGGACCAAACAAGCAAAATGCCTGTCTCGCAAGACCTGACTGCCCAGGCAGTAGTGCTTCGTAAACGTGTGCAGAGAAGTCCATTATGCTGCCTGGCAGATATCCAGGACAAGTATTCTGCAAGCTAATGCAGTAGTCGCAGCTTTGGCTCTGGTGGAATTAGCTCGCAAACCATCAGGAGGTTTCTTTTTGGCCAAGGTTGCATTTTTGCCAATGTTTAGCAAATTTTGATGCACAACACAATTGTGAGCAAGTGTGTTCTGCACAGACTTTCCTTTTTTGGCACCAACATTCACAACAAGAAGTTGATCAACAACCTGGAACTCTCTTGTGCGGTCAAGGAAGAATGACAATGCTCTTTTTGGATCCAGCCGAAGGAGTCTCTCCTCTTCTTTAGCGAGGGTTTGGCAGAGCGTAAAAGGCAGGCAAGGTGAAGGGCTGGCCAACATGAAAGGGAGTTGCAACCTTCGGTAGTAAGGATGCTCTAGTACGAAGGAAAAGTTTGTTTGGTGAGATAAGGTAGGGAGGCTGTGATGAAAGTGCCTGCAGCTCACTGATCGTCCGGGTGGATGGGATCACCACTAGGAGGCCATTTGTATGGTAAGGAGCATAATAGGGCAGTTGTATTAGTGGCTTGAGGGGAGCACAGATCAAAAATGTAAGAACTAAGTTGAGGGCCCACTGTAGGATAGTGAAAGGCGCTGGTGGAAAGATGTGTTTAAGACCTTTGAGAAATCTACTTACAATAGGGGATTTGAAAAGGGATGGCAGATCTGGCAACCGCAAAAATACCATTTCAGTGTAACCAAAGAAGAGCCCTACTGGGGGATGAAGATTATGCACGCCTTTTAGGTCAGGCTACAGACACAAACAGACAATTTTCTTTGTCTAAAGGCCCTAACGATGAATGGACGAAACTCTTTAATCTTAAGAAAAAAACTAAACGTACAGAAGCACATGCTAATTTTATTCTAGAATATCTCAAGGCGGGAACCATCCCCATCGGTCTTCGAGTTAGGAATATTCCTGGTCTTTTTGTGGAGATCAGGCAATTTTGAGAGAAGTGGCCCTGATCTCCAATAGATGTTCAAGAGATTGGATGATCCTCATTATTGAAACAGCCAGGGAGGTCATCCAACTACTGAACAAGGAGATCTTGGGACTCGAGGAAAAACTTAAACTTTCGAGTGGCGTGGAAGAAGGTAAGAAAAAGTTGGAGAAAATTGCGACTGAACTAGACTCATTTAGTGAATACCTACTTAAGGGAAAAACTGATAAACTTTGAAAAGATATTAGACTTTTCTCTCAAGAATGGGCATATCCGTATCTTTCTGAGCACTTTTATGCTCCATCCAACGATTACACTGCTGGTTTACAACGCGACAACAAACGTATTGTTACTTTTTCAGACACTACAGACTCAGATAGTGAGGCATCTCCTCATTATAGTCCACAACTTAGATTTGGTCCGGAGAAATATCAAGGTGAAAACCGTTTGTTAGGGAACCGAAGGGGCGGTTTCCGCCCAAGATATCAAACTCAATATCAGAACCAATATCAGGGCCAATTTCAGAACTCACATCAAAGGGGCCATTTTCAGGAGTCTACCATAGCCCAGAGATTCCAGGAACCAGTACAACTCCAGAGATACATCCGCACACAACAGAATCAATACTGGAGAACATAACCAAGATCCCAGTATTTGATCTATCATCCCACCAAATGGATGACTCCACTGAAACATTACTGACCAAAGGTCTTTCGTTTGTACCATCTATTAATCTAAACAAATTCGAACTTATGAAGGACCTACATGCGTTCTTCCGCAAAGTTAGACTCAAAACATTCTTTCACTACACCTCTGAAACTGATTCCCACGATAATATGTATGGACTTAAACCACCATCTAACTTTACACCTAGTATTGAACAGGTGGGCAAAGAAGTAGAACTATTTGAAAAGTCAGTTCTCCATAAAATCCAACAAACTCTTAAATTTGTTCCTTATCCTCCTCACAATATATCCAGAGAAGAAAAGATCCTCCTATGAAACCTATTGTCTCGACAATTGGATCAGCTACTGAACCCCTCTCAAAATACATTGACAAATTTTTACAACCTTTGGCCACTATTCTTCAGTCATATGTTAAGGATACTGGACATTTTATATCGAAAATTGAAGGTCTTCAATACAATCACAACCAGGAAATCCTGGTTTTGATGGATATTGAGTCTTTGTACTCAAATATCCCCCAGAAAGAGGCCCTCAAGGTTGTTAAGGAGATTCTTGAAATAGAGACGACCCTTGGCAACAACAGATTTCTGATCGAGTGTTTAGAGATTGTATTAGAAGAGAACTTCTTTGAATTTGATGGAAACATTTACCATCAAATTCAGGGAGTTAGCATGGGGGCGACATGTGCCCCAAGTGTGGCCTGTTTATATATGGGACACTTTGAAAAAAAGAACATCTATAACGAATTGGCCCCCTTCTATGAGAACATTCGCTATTGGGCACGTTTTATTGACAATATTTTATGCGTATGGCAGGGTGACCAGGACACCCTCAACAAATTTATATTGTGGATCAATTTAGCGGATCCCAATCTAAGGTTCACGGCTCAGATGAGTGATCAGAGTCTGGAATTTCTGGATGTCATTGTTGAACATCAGGATTCTCAATTGAAAGTATCACTCTTCACGAAACCCACATCCAGAAACACGCTCCTCCACTTTGACAGTTTCCATCCCCATAGCCAGAAGGACAGCATCCCATTGGGTCAGTTTCTACGACTCCGTAAAAACTGTACCTCTATCAAAGACTATCTTTACCACTCTGAGCTAATGAAACAGAAGTTTATCCAGAGAGGATATCCCAGGAGGCTAGTCCGAAATGCTCTCAAAAGAGCTCGGTTTTACAACCGAGAAACTCTGTTTATCCCCAAAGAGAAAAAACACACAGATCAGCTAGTGTGTGTTACGAAACATTCTTCAATCAATCACAAAATACACCACATTGTTAACTCTCAGTGGCATTTACTTAACTTTGACAACCAAACAGCCAGGATTCCCAAACTGCTATTTCCATTTAGGAGGAACAAAAACCTCAGGAATCTACTAGTCAAGGCCACATTTTCAAAATCGAACAACACTTTTGTACAGAGATCCATCACTGGCAATCAACCTATTCGTGGCCATCACAGATGCGGAACATGTCATGCCGGCCCCAATGCCATAGTAAGTGAAAGCATTAAAATCCGTGACCGCTCTGTTGAGTTGCGCGAAATGACTAACTGTCGTACCTTCAACTGTGCTTATATCATCCTGTGTCCCTGTGAGTTGCCCTGTGTTGGAGAAACCGCTAGGGAATGTAGAGTCCGCATAGGAGAACACAAATCTAACATCAGACGCGGTAACCTCTCAGCCCTGTTGGTATCTCATTGGAAAGAGGCGAATCATAACGAAAGTGATTTACGCTATACCATCTTGAAAAAATACACAGCCACAAGGGCGTACAATAACAACCTTCGAAAGAAACGGGTGGTATTCTGGATTTTCCTTTTGGACGCTAAAAATAATGGCCTGAATGAATCCCTTCCATGGGAAAATGCTATTATTTAATTAGCACTAGGTCATCTTTTTGCTTCTGGCCTTTTCTGTTTTTCATGTTGAACTTTTGAATGAAACATTGATCTCTGACTGTACATATACGAGCTTATATTTTTTTGCCCATTCATTTAGTTTCCTCCTTATTGAAGTATTTAGGTTCTCTTTTTCATATCCCCTGAAATCAGTATGCCGATTACCTGATCATAACATCTGTTATCCCTCAGCCCCGATTTTCTTTATTTATTTTGAATTCAGATTCTCATCAATATTTATTTTTTGGAACACTATTATCATTCGTATTCATTTTTCTATTCATCATCCACATTTCATTTTGTATTTATTCTTTGAATTATTGAATTCCACGTTACATTTCACTGACTTTACATATTTTTCATCTTTTACGTGGCTTTTGCACCCTTTTTTAATTGACATCATCCTTACACCGGTTTAAGCTGTGTATCTTTTTTGGGCCCATGTTCGTTTAAATCCTGGTCACGATCATGTGTCTTCAGATCTCATTTGCGGATTCCTTGCAGCAGTCCGCCCATTCGGTAGTATTTAAAACCTGTTTTTTTGCGCGCGCATTCTGCATTGGCCATCCAGCCAACGTGACAGGATGATTCTTTCGAGCGGCTAGCCTCCGTACTTTCTAGTGTGTTTGAGTCGGGTATGAGCTCCAAGATATGCTTTCTCGATATAGTTCTTGCTAACCAACATCATATTTATAGCTCCCGTTTATCTTTTAGAAGCACCCAAATGGAATTTTGAAATCATTTATTATCGGGCAAGCTTAAGTCCGCGGAAACCATCCATCAAACATTAGCTTCACGAGACTGCTAACCGTCTACAAGGTAAACACGAACGGGTTCATTAAGATTTATTCGAAGTTCAACCTTTGCTCTATTTAGTTTCCATCTGCCTTTAACTGTTGCTGCCCCATGTGCCATTCTAGTGCGACCTTTGTTGATTAACTTTTATCCTTTTATGACACAAATGATTCTATCTGCAAACATGCGAGAGATATTTTCTTGGATCGTCGTTGCGGGGTCATTTCATGCCAGCATAGCTGCATTCGCTTTAAATTCATACTTTCTTTTTTTCCAGAACACGGTTTTACTGTCAGAGTTCCTTATGGAGTTACCGGCTCTGTTTGATGTATTTCATCTAGTGTGACTCACTGTATTGTTTGATTGTTATCTGCTTTGCATTTCTAAGGTATCGCCAATGGGGGATGATGACTAAGTTTAAAGTTAACCTTTGCAGTACTCAGATTTCACCCGCCATTGACCTTTTTTGTACAGTGTGAGAAAGTGCCATCTTTCTTGCATGGTATGCCCCCACTTTTTGCTAAATTGCTGAATGTACTTTGAATGAGTGTACCCTGGACTCCTGCCAATCAGGTGCCCAGAGCCTATGTTCCTTCCTTAAAACACACAAACTCCAAATTGGCAAACCCTGGCCACATGTCAGCCCCTGGTAAATGGTACCCTAGGTACCCAGGGCCTTGTGACCAGGGAAGGCCCCTAAGGGCTGCAGCACTCATTGTGCCACCCTTAGAGGCCCTGTACCCTTACACACACACACTGCCTTTGCAGGCTGAGTGTCTGGGTGCAGGACAAAAATGAATTGTCGACATGGCACACATCTCTGTGTGCCATGCCCATTACCTACACTGCCAAGGCATATGTCAGCCACCCCTCTGGCTGGGTGCCTTATGCCCATGGTGTGGGCACAGGAGCAGGAGCCCTGTGCCCCTACAGTACCCAGGTCCATTCCCGGGCACTGTAAGTGCAGTGCTGCCATTTAAGAATACATGGTGCTGAGAGCTCGTCAAACACGAGCTCCACAGCACCATAATGGCAACACTGAAGACTGGGAAGTTTGGTATCAAACTTCTCAGCACATTAAACCCACACTGATGCCAGTGTGGGATTTAATGTACCAAGCACCCCAGAGGGCATCTTAGAGATGCCCCCTTACAACTAACCTACAATCCACGTCTGCTCTGAGGCTGCCACACAGCAGACACGTTGCTGGACCCCTGGGTGGGAGAGCCCCTGCTCTCCCAGGCCTGCAACAATGCACATCCTGGGTGAGGTGATAAATCTCCTCCCCCAGGATGAGCAAAGGGAAGCTTCAAAGGCCTGCCGCCTCTAGGAGTTTCCCCAGGCCACTGCAACCCCCCACTCTGGCGGGAAGCTTGGCCGGAAACCCCATACAAGGACAGGGGATGTGCCAGCCTGCCCACCCCACCCCTCAGGTGGGGGAGGCGAGGTGAAGCACATCTCCGGGCTCTCGCCATCTTGAAGATGGGAGGCCCTACCCTATCAGGATTAGGCTACTGCCCCCTCCCACAGGAGAGAGGCAGGATAGGGGGTGTACCCACCCCAGGACAAGGACCCATTGGTCCCTGGCCTTCACCTACCTGTAACGCCCCTAAATCTAGTATTTAGGGGCACCCTGAACCTTCCTTCCCCAGATTCGAAACTACAAGAAGAGCAAGAAGAACAAAGACCTGCCCTGCAGCTGCTAAAAAGAGGAAGACACCAACTGCTTTGGCCCCAGCCCTACCGGCCTGTCGACCCTCGAACCTGCTCCTGCTCCAGCGCGGCATCTCTTGTGGCCAGCAACCTCAGAAACCCCGGAGGACCTGGCTACCTTTGAACTCTGATCCCCTGGGACTCTCATGAGTAGAGGCTCTACTCAGAACCTACCTTTCACCCCTGGCAGCAGCCCGGAACCGCGATCCCAGCCCGCTCTGCACCCGCCAAGCCTGGCCGGTGCCGGAGTGAACTAAACCCACGAGGACGACCCCACGGCGACTGTGACCCCGAGTCCGGCACCCAAGGACCCCCTCGACAATCCTGGAGAAGCCTGCAGCCTCAGAACAGAGTGCCACCCCAACCGCGATCAACAGAGGGTAAGATTTCCCGACACCAAAAGGTACCCCGGCGCCCCACAGCCCTCTGTGCCCAATCCCGGGGCACCTACCTATCCTCCAACTACTCAACTTACCTCTCGAAGTGGTGGTGGCACCTGAAGAGTCCTCGTCCCCGAGCCTGCAGTCTTTTTCCAAACCGGAGATTTCCCATAGAAATCAATTGAGCGCCCGACGGCTCAAAAGCACCCTGCACCCAGCCGCCCGAGTGGTCCTGGCAGTGAAAACTCTACTCTAACCTACTTCCCCACTTGCCCTGAGTAAGTGACCAGGAGCCTAGCTCCCACAGCCGCGTGGCTTGCCAGACAGCAGCCACCAACCAAGGCCCCCCTATCCCTCATAGGATAACATTGGGCCTAACTCTCTCTGCACCCGGCTGTCCTGAAACCGCTGAGGGTGAACTAACTGTACCTACCTGACACTGGGGGACCCCTGAGTCTATGCCCAGAACTTCAACTCTGCCAGTCGAGTACTTACCCTTAAACCGCTAACTTCATTTTCCTCATAGGGTAACATTGACTGGCTTTTTCTTGAAAATTCTTCTAAGTGTGGACTTTTCAAACCTTCAAATAATCACCAAAAATCAGCCGAGTGACAAAAACGAATTTACTCACCTGCTCTTAGGTGAGCTCCCAGTGCTGGATCTTGGTGCCCAGCACTGACTCTGAAAAGTACCCACAACTATACTTACCTTTAACTCATTTTTCTTCCATAGGAAACCATTGACTGCTTTTCTGTGAAATTTCTTCTAAGTGTTGATTTCTGCAATTTCTAAATATTCATCAAAAATTGTATAACATCTGAAAACGTAATTACTTACCTGTTTTGGATAAAGGTCCCAGTACTGAGTCTAGACGCCCAGTACTGGATTACAAAAGTAACGATAACCTACTGTACCTGTAACCTACATTTCCTTCCATAGGGAATCATTGATTGTTTGCTCTGAAATATTTTCAGTGCTAACTTTTCAAATAACTAAATATTAGTTAAAAATCATTACAGTACCAAAGTCGACTTTCAACAGCTGATTCTGAGAACTGACCCAGGACTGGATCTAGGATCCAGGCCTGGAATTACAAAAGTAATCTAAAAAGTAATCTGTTGCATATCATTTGAATTTATCATTGAGGTCAATGTATTGTGTTTAGAAATAGAGTTGCCTACTGCAACTACTTGTAACTGTTTACTAAAAAGTCTATTGCATGTACAAAAGTATTTTTATGAAACATCTCCTGTCGAGAAAGTATATTTTAATTCCAAGTGTTGGTTCTAAAATAAAACAAGCATATATTTTTTATATACAAACCATTGGCCTAGAGTTCAGTTATTGAGTGTGTGGAACCATTTGCTGACTGAGTGTGTACAACAAATGCTTTACACTGTCCTCTGATACTGCCTTACTGCTCGACCAGGCTACCACTTTGGAGAGTAAGGTTATATCTAACTTTAACCTCTGTTAAACCCTTGGGGTCTGTGGACTCTGTACACCCTGTACCTATTAAGGAACAGTATATAAAGAGCCACTTTCTCACATACAGCACGCTTTTTGCAACAATTTCTATCTCTTTAGTGTTCAAACCACTCAGTTTGCTTACTTACCAGACATGCTTTTGGACTATTTATGCAGGTTATTTTTTTTTTTTATCAGCGCTGCTTTATTTCACCTTAATTCACTCCCTTTTGTACATCACATTACTAGCAGATCGTTCTTTGAAACCACAATTATCCGCCTGACCTTTCCCATTTCTCGCCATCTGTTGCACTTTTTAGATCGTCATTTGAAAACATTAGGATCAACTCCAAGTGCGTGATATCATCTTATGTTGTTCATTTTTTTTTTATCTCAGTTTTTGTCCTATTTTGCCTATCTGTAGATAGATGATATCTTAGAGCCTATTAACGCGATGTGTGGAATCCCTTCCATTTTCAGTCTGCGCGAACATCAGCAACCCTTCATTTTGCCTGCTAGATTACTCATTTCCAGGCAAGTTGCTGCTGGTTATCATGCCGCCCGTCACCTTGGGATTCGTTGATTTTATAGTCTTATATGGACTGTTATTCGTCTGAGGGATTACTTCCTTATATACAACAATTATTTCCCCTGAGGGGTTACATTGACACCTTCGTATTTGAAGACGCAAATTGAAATATTCCATACGTCAAACTGAATTTTGAATAGTTTGCCTCTAGTTAAAATCATATGGAATGGTTTATATCCATCTAGTTACTAATACGCCCTGAAGAAGTTCCTGTGGTAAGGGAACGAAATGCGTTGGCTGCTTGCTGGTTCTAAAATAAAGGAAGATAAACTTATTTTGGAATCTATGTACTAACTGGGACTTGACTCTGAGTGCACCTTCCGTTATGTCAAGTTTTTGCTGTTATCAGTTTGGTCCTATCTGTTTCGAATATTTATTGTCTCATTCTGAACCCTGGGACATCTTCACATGTATTGCGTTTCTTCCATAGACACATCGGATTCATCTACTATAGTCTATTTGTGATCCTGCACATTTTTACTGGTCCAAAACTTCTACAATGTTTAGGTGAGTTTAGGATACAGTTTATTCTGTACTTTTTATCTTGTTAGTCCATTTCTAACTCGAAAGGTTTATTAATATCAATCATCCCTATTTTCTAATTAAATCTCATATTATAATTTTCTTGTGTTTATCATTCATATTTTCTCTTCATGTTCTTTTTTGATTTGTTGTTTGAATTTCCCCATGTGGCCATTTTTCTATCTATTTATTTATTCATTCTCTCATTTCTTTGTTTTTTATTGCACTTATGAAATTTTGCGTACCATTTCATTTTCTGTTATTGTTTTTGATCTTTAACAAAATTGTTTATTGTTAAGTCGGTTGATAATGTGCAGATTTGTTAAATTCTTAGATTTATCATCATAGATTGAATCTTGTTATCCTCAGGCTACACCATTTATTTATTTGTGGAAAGGTGATCAATGAACATCATCTCTATTTATGTATTTGTAACAGATCCCTCGTTATATTTTCAACAAATAAATTATATACATATTGGGATATATATAATTATGTTTATTTCTCTACAGGCCCCTTGGACTCCTGAAACATATGGTTTTTATGCCCTGAAGAAGGTGGCACCCGCATTAAGGGGTGATAGCACCGTAACACGCATTGGTGTGTCCTCTTGTTTTCCTGTTTTTAAAATTTATCCTAATTACGCGCACCAACCTTTGGTTGGGACGATCTTTTTGATACAGATTGAATGCTTTTGTGATGAATGTATTGTATAGAATTAGGTTGTGAATGGATCTATTGTATGTATGTTTCGTATGAATGAGATATGTCAGGTTGTCCATTTAAGGAATATGCTACTTACCAGTATGCATCTGTTCTTGGCATGTAGAGCTGCAGAGTTGTACACTTAGCATAGGTCGCCATCTGGTGTTGGGCCCGGATGTTTGCAGTTTGTTTTTCTTCTTGGACAGTCTTTGGAAGTCACGAGTTTGGTGACTCCTCCTTCGGTCCGTACTGCGCATGGGCTTCGGCTCCATCCTCAGATTGTTTTTCGCCAACAGGGAAATGATGGAGCGTAGTAATAACAGTGAGAAACCCATGTGTTGTATCTAAATAAGATGTACTGGAACGGATACAGGTAGCCGGGGAGGCGGGTGGGCGTGTACAACTCTGCAGCTCTACATGCCAAGAACAGATGCATACTGGTAAGTAGCATATTCCGTTCGAGGCATATGAGCTGCAGATTGTACACTTAGCATAGATTATATAGCAGTACCCAACCTTAGCGGCGACCACCGGTATCCGTTGCAGCTGTTTGAAAAAGTGTCTTTAGTACAGCCTGGCCCACTTTAGCTTGCTGCTTGGAATGCACATCTACACAGTAGTGTTTTGTGAAGGTGTGCGGTGTAGACCATGTGGCTGCCTTGCAGATGTCATCTAAGGGTATATTCCCTAGAAAAGCCATAGAAGCCCCTAACTTTCTTGTAGAGTGGGCTTTAGGGGGAACAGATAATGTTCTCTTTGCCTTTTGATAGCAAATTTGTATGCATTTTACAATCCACCTAGCTATCCCTGATTTTGAAATGGGGTTGCCTTTATGTGGTGGAGAGAAGGAAACGAACAATTGTTTAGTCTTCCTGAAGGGTTGCGTTCTTTGTATGTAGTATAGTAACGCCCTTTTTACATCAAGTGTGTGTAAGGCTCTTTCTGCAACAGATTGGGGTTGCGAGAAGAAGACAGGTAATTCCACTGATTGATTGAGGTGGAAGGGGGAAATGACTTTGGGCAGAAACTTCGGATTTGTGCGAAGTATGACCTTGCTGTGATGCATTTGTATGTAGGGTTCCTGTATGGTGAACGCTTGTATTTCACCAACCCTTCTAAGGGAAGTGATAGCTACAAGGAAAGCTGTTTTCCAGGTGAGAAACTGTAGCTCACATTTGTGCATTGGTTCGAAGGGCGGACCCATTAGTCGTGTAAGAACTAAATTTAGATTCCATACAGGGGAAGGTGGTGCTCTGGGAGGAATTACTCGTTTAAGGCCTTCCATGAAGGCTTTAATAGCGGGCACTCTGAAGAGTGATAAATGCTGCCTGTTTTGTAGATAAGCAGCGATCGCTGCTAGGTGTAGGCGTATGGATGAATATGCCAGGTTACACCTGTGAAGATGGAGCAGATAGCATATGATGTGCTGTATGGATGCATCTAGAGGGTTGATTGTATTGTTGCGGCAGTAAATTACAAATCTTTTCCACTTTGCGGCATAGCATGCTCTAGTGGTAGGACGTCTGGCTTCCATGATGATGTTCATACAATCAGGGGGAAGGTTAAGGTATCCGAATTCTAGGATTTCAGGAGCCAGATCGCCAGGTTGAGCTGAGCTGGGTCCGGGTGCCTGATTTCTCCATGGTTCTGGGTTAGGAGGCATGGGGATAGATGCAGTTTTTGATGTGGTACCACTGACAGTTGTAGTAGCGTGGTGTACCACGGCTGCCTGGCCCACGTCGGAGCTACCAGAATGAGTGTGAGGGAGTGCTGTTGTAGCTTCCTGACCACTAATGGAATTAGTGGGAGAGGTGGAAAGGCGTATGCAAATCTGCCTGACCAGTTCATCCATATCGCATTGCCCTTGGACAATGGGTGTGGGTATCTGGCGGCGAAGCTTGGGCATTTTTTGTTTTCGTGGGTGGCGAAGAGGTCTATCTGAGGATGCCCCCACTGTTGGAAGAATGGGTGAAGAACTTGTGGATGCAGTTCCCATTCGTGTATTTGTTGCGTTTGTCTGCTGAGCAGATCTGCCATGGTGTTTTGTACGCCTGGAACGTGCTGTGCCAGGAGAAAGATGTTTTGAGGAATTGCCCATCTCCATATGCTCTGGGCTAAGCGGGAGAGCTGGGGAGAGTGTGTCCCCCCCTGTTTTTGGATATAATACATTGCAGTCATATTGTCTGTGCGAATGAGGACTGCTTTGCCCGAAATCTGTTTTTGGAAAGATTTTAGGGCTAGAAAGATCGCCAAGAGCTCCAGATGGTTGATGTGGAGCGATTTTTGCTGTGGCGTCCATAGACCTTGCATGGTGAGGTGTAGAAGGTGCGCTCCCCAGCCGGAGAGCGATGCGTCCGCTGTTAGAGTCACTTGAGGAACCGGGTCCAGGAACGGCCGCCCTTTGGAAAGGTTTGTGGTGTTCCACCACTGCAGAGAGTGATGTGTGCGGCCGTCCACCAACACCAGATCCGTCAGCTGACCCTGGGCCTGGTTCCACTGTTGTGCTAGGCACTCTTGAAGTGGACGCATGTGGAGTCTTGCATGGGGCACTATGAAAATGCAAGACGCCATCATTCCTATGAGCTTCATAAACACTCTTGCTGGAAGAGAGTGCTGAGGAAGGAATGTTTTGCGTAAGGCTTGAATGCTTGTGATTCTGGCTGAGTTTGGATAGGCAATACCCTTGGAGGTGTCTTATAGTGGCCCCGAGGTATTGCTTTGTGTGAGATGGTATGAGGTGGGACTTTTGGTAGTTCACCGTGAAGCCTAGCTGGTGGAGCAGTTGGATGGTGCTGTTTGTATGCTGCACACATTGGTCGTAGGACGCGGCTTTTATCAGCCAGTCGTCTAGGTAAGGGAAGACGTGAATATGTTGACGTCTGAGGTGTGCTGCTACTACTGCTAGGCATTTGGTAAACACCCGTGGTGCGGTGGTGACCCCGAAGGGGAGAACCGTGAATTGGTAATGTTGCCCGTCCACCACGAACCTGAGGTATTTCCTGTGAGAGGGGTGTATTGGAATGTGAAAGTATGCGTCTTTCAGATCCAAGGTTGTGAGAAAGTCTCCCTGGCAGAGGAGTGGGAGGACTTGTTGTAGAGTGACCATGTGAAAATGGTCTGAGTGTATGTAGGCATTTAGAGGCCGGAGGTCCAGAATGGGTCTGAGGGTCTCGTCTCTCTTTGGTATTAAGAAATATAGAGAGTAGACCCCTAGATTTCGTTGGTTGACGGGGACCTGCTCTATAGCATGTTTTTGCAGGAGTGAAAGTACCTCTTGTTTGAGCAGTGTGGAATGTTCTTGAGACATTGGACGGT
This sequence comes from Triturus cristatus, assembly GCF_964204655.1. Classification (NCBI taxonomy): domain Eukaryota; kingdom Metazoa; phylum Chordata; class Amphibia; order Caudata; family Salamandridae; genus Triturus; species Triturus cristatus. The sequence goes on from NC_140584.1 coordinate 582,054,676, forward strand.
GCCTTGGTGGGATATTGGGTGGGGTAGATGTTAGCTCTAGACAGTACCCTGACCGAATGATTTGGGTCACCCATTTGTCCGATGTTATGGACTCCCATACGTGGATAAAGTTTTGTAGTCTGCCCCCGACCGGAGTGGAATGGTCTGGGGGGAGCGGAGGGGAGTCATTGTGCGGGGGGGGTGGCAGAACGGGTGTTGTTGGTTTTGCCCCTGCCCTTATTGTTGTTACCCCTGTAACCACCTCTCTGATTGCCCTTTGAAAAGGTATTTTGAGGAGGGGACTTGTAGGAGGTAGAGGCGTTATCGGTGGAGGAGCCTCTTCCTGTGCCACGAAAGGACGAGCGTCGAAAGGAACGTTTGGAGGCTTGTGTTTGGAGTGCCCCCATAGACTTTGCTGTGTCTGTGTCTTTCTTCATCTTTTCGAGCGCTTCGTCTACCTTTGGCCCAAAGAGTGTTTCCTGGTCAAAGGGGTGATTGAGTATGGATACCTGGACTTCAGGTTTGAACCCTGAGATCCTGAGCCAGGCGTGGCGGCGAAGCAGGACACTGGTATTTATGGCCCTAGAAGCAGTGTCGGCTGCATCGAGGGCACACTTAATGGAGGTGTTTGTGATTAGTTTACCCTCCTGTATAAGGTCATGAGCCTTGTGCTTGTATTTTTCTGGAAGGTGCTGCATAAGAGCCTCTAGTTCGTCATAGTGTGCTCTATCATATCGCGCAAGCAGTGCTTGTGTGTTTGCAATGCGCCACATGTTTGCAGCTTGGGAGGCGGTGCGTTTACCAGACGCGTCCAGAAGTTTAGATTCTTTGTCTGGCGGTGGGGCATCTCCTGAGGATTGGGAGTTAGCTCGCTTTCTAGCTGTGGAGACAACTAGGGAATCTAGGGGAGCAGGGCCCTTGATGTAAGCAGGGTCTGTGGGTGCCGCCTTGTACTTCTTCTCTATTCTAGGGTTCAGTACTCTGGCTCTGACAGGGTCTTTGAACACCTCTGTAGCGTGCTTGGTGACACCCTTAAGCATGGGTAAAATGGAAGTAGATTTGTCTTGTATATCAAATGTATCCAGTAGGAAGTCTTCTTCTACTGGTTCACTGTGCATGTCCACCCCATGGTAGTGTGCTGCTCTCTGCACTAAATGATGAAACCCTAAGGAGTCCTCTGGAGGAGACGGCCTTGATGGGTATAGGTCGTCCTGAGGTACATTGGGTATATCAGGGTTATTGTAATCCTCCCATGGATCTGGGGTCCCTGGTGGAGTGGGATCCATTGGGGCGTCCGCCGGGTAATTGTCCGGATCCCCATCATCCGGATCTGGGGATGGGGCCGGATCGTAGTGAGGTAAAGGTGGCGGAGACCTGTGAGGTGGAGGCGGTGGAGGAGGTGGAGTGGGTAGGGGAGGCGGTGGTGGGGAGGGCACTCTGAGGGGAGAAGTAGCAGAGTCCTTCCTTTTGGGTGGAGGAGGAGGAGCCGGAGCATCAAGGCGTCTTTTCTTGGTAGTTAAAGTCAAAAGCCCAGTCTTTGGATCTTTGGACAAAGTCTTTTGTAAAGGGTCTGGTGTAAACAGAGCCAACGGTGTCGAGTCGTCTGTCGGCACCGGTGATTTCGGAACCGGGGGTTTCGATGGTCTGTGTGCGCCATGCTTTTTTGAGGTCTCCGGGTGTTTCGGCGTCGAATGATGTTTCGGCGCCGGAGCGTCGGTGCCGACAGATTTGTGTTTGTGTTTGGTCGGCACCGAGTGTCCAGGCTTCGGCACCGGTGGTTTCGGAGTCGAGCTGGATTTTGCAGTCTTCGGTGCCGGATGCTGTTTTTCGGCACCGGGTGTCGGCTGGCTCGATCCCGAGCTGCCATGAGACTTTGGGTGCTTCGACACCGGGCCCGAAGGTGGGGTGATCGAAGTTTTGGTTTTGCCCAGGCCGGCAGGCGAGGGAGTAACCTGAGTCTCTTTGGTTTTCGGCGCGGGGGTGGGAGGGGGCATAGTACTCACGGCCCGCTGCGCTGGTGTAACGTCCTCCACGTCGGAGTCGTCGGCCTCGGAAGCGCTGACGACGTCTTCCTCCTGCTCGGTGTGTGTTTGCCCCGAAGCTTCGGCGTCGTCTCCGAAGATGTCCGGTGGAGCTGCCGAGGATGAGTGCGCCATGGTGCGTCGAGCTCTTCGATCTCGGATGGTCTTCTTCGATCGAAAAGACTTGCAGGCGGGGCAGTCTCTAGCCTCGTGTTCCGGAGAGAGGCAAAGGTTACACACCTGATGGAGGTCGGTGTGGGGAAATTTAGACCCACATTTTGGGCACTTTTTGAACGGAGTCCTTTCCATCGGCCGGGACCGGAGTCGCGGAGGGCCCGAAGGCCGGTGTCGATGTACGGGATGGAGAAAAGTGCCGCTTCGAGAGATGAAGATGATGAAGGAACTCGAAGAATCGAGGATTTTCCGTCGAGGCTGGAACCGTAGAAGTTCGAAGCCGGAGCACGAAGTATCACATCCGAGCCCGATGGCGGAAAAAAACAATCTGAGGATGGAGCCGAAGCCCATGCGCAGTACGGACCGAAGGAGGAGTCACCAAACTCGTGACTTCCAAAGACTGTCCAAGAAGAAAAACAAACTGCAAACATCCGGGCCCAACACCAGATGGCGACCTATGCTAAGTGTACAATCTGCAGCTCATATGCCTCGAACAATATCATTTTGATGGGGCTATTATTGATATTGCATTTATTCCATTATATAATACCAATGAATCTTGATATTTAATTACTTTTTTGTATATACTAACAAAGACAAAAATAAATATTGTCATTATAATTTGTCTATTTTTCCTGTGTTTTTCATATGGTCTAGCCCGAGTGACCCTTTCATGTAACGACTCACCGGCGTTTATAATATGTAGACAGGTGGAGCAAACTTTTTGCATTATTGCCCTACTGGGATATGGTAAGAATAAACAAAAGAACCTGGGAAAGAAGTGCAGATAGAGGGTCAACTGGCTTATCTGTACAGCATGTCACGAACCTGCTCCAACTGCAGGAGTATTCCGTCTTAGTGGAGGGATGCCTGGCTGCCAAGGTAACATTGCCAACTTTGGGCAGACGGTCAAAGTTGGCAACTATCACCACTCAATCTCCACACATGAAGGTGTTTTCAGGTTTGGAGGCAGAACACTGCCCTGTTGCTGAGACAGAAGATCCTCCCGAAGAGGCAGCCTGATCAGAGGACCGTGCCATGCTATACAGCTTAGGTTACCAGACTCTCCAGGGAGGGAGTCCTTTAACAGTTTTATGCACTTTATCCGCACTGCAATGGATTCCTATGAAGTGATCCTGATGCAAGGGATGCCGAAGATGCTCTTAAGGTGCTGTGGATGCGACGCGATCGAGGGGTCTTGCAGGGATTTCTCAGTCCACTAAGAAAACGAGAGGGTCCTACTTCCACGGTCAATGTCCCACTAAGTCCTCCCCAGTCTGAGCATAGTCCTCTTGCCACTGCACTGCCCGCCGCCCGCTGTTGCCGTCACAAGCCAATTTTTCCTGAGTCGATAATCTTCCTTCGGAGGGTCCCAGTAACTCTTCGACAGCCCTCCTGGGCTCAGCAAACTCCCGTGCAACTCTGTGCTGCATGGCGGCAGTGGTAGCAGCCTGAAGACTTTGGGCTACCAACTTGCTCCAGCTGGCTTCCTCAGCAGTTGTGTCCCGGCGCTGCGAACAGGAGGCCTGTCAGCTGGCTCTTCGAGTTCTCTTGCCTTGATTGGGTTCTGGAGGCGGCTTCTTATTGAGCAGGACACGGCAGGCACAGTCCCTCTCTTTGATGAGCCCTTGGTGCAACAGGGCAGTCCGCCTTTGGTTCTTCTTCCGAGTCGGTCCAGATCTAAATGCCAAGAGTGCCCTCTTTATGCTTGGAAAGTGCCCTCAGGACAGGATGCCGTTGGTAGCCAATGTACTAGCTGGTTCCCATCCACATGGTGAACACTTCTGTGGAGTGTGGCATCTGGCTATCCCAGGATGCACCATTCTGCCCACTCCCAAGATGGCAAGACCCCTCTCTCAATGCCCAGACCTCAGGGCCCTGGTAAAGATAGTTTGGCAACTGGTTTCTCCTCTCTGCTTCCCATGCCAGCCTGTCTTCCTTAACAATGGTGCAAGCCCTCCCTGGTGCTAGAGATCTGCCCTTCAAAGACGGCTTCACCTTTGAAGCCACTCTTTTAGGGCTAACACCCAAGTGGCTTCCTGCAGGAGGGAGGTGACACCTCCCTGGCCTGCCATCCTTTATTGTTCTCCTACCTGAGAGTTACTAGCACGTCTCTACAGAAGGGCAGAAAGCAGTCTCTTGGAGCAGGCTTCAAGTGTGCGTGGAAAGGTACAGGCATTTTAAGGGCAACAAAGTAGAGCTATCCTGAAGCTGCACACTGCAACAAGTTACATTAATTTCAACTTGAGATACAATTCGGGCTAAATGGAACGAGTTGTTTAATACCTTTAAGTGCCCACTATGGTTCCAGCATTCAGGAGTTAGCACAGCTGAGTGGTCAGTGCGTAACCCTGTACTCTCCTATTGGGCAACCACGTTTTTCACAGTAAAATAGCTGTTTTGTGTGCTTTACAGTCAGGAAATGTAAATTACATGTCCTGCCTCTGTCAATGGTGCACCCTGCCATTAGGGGCCAATAGGCCTGCCAGTGAGGTGACTTACACACATGTCCAGGAAAGTGGTGGATTTGCCATTGCTTTTCAAAAGCAAAGTTGGGCAAGCAGTGCACAGCTGCTCTACCAGTCTGCAGTGGCGCACTTGGGGACTTGTTTTACTTGGGGGACCTCCAGGGTGGCACAATCAGGGCTTCCAACTCTGAGGTACCCCTCTAACTTACATGCCATGGGTTCCAGGGTACAATTACTAGGGACTTACAGGTAAATTAGTCATTTCCAATTGGGTATGGCCAATTCAACGTACACTTTTGAGTAAGGTCACTGGCAGTGGGGTCTGATTAACAGGCCTTAGTGCTTACTTAGACTAATAGGGAGCCTGAAGACGCACCCGCATAGACGGGCTGGCCAAACAGGAGCTGCATGGCCTTATAAGATTTGTTTTACTGGACAAGGGTCGCTCCAGCTCCGGGAAACTCTGGGAGGCACAGAAACGGCCCAGGCACAGGCTCCATCACAGAACTAGGCCTCAAATACCAACACCCCCCTGTCACCTCAGATGACTTCAACGGACGATGTGAAGTCAAAGTTCTCTTTGACTTCTTGCTCTTCTTGTGCCAGTGGGACTTATCAGATTTCCCAAACTACTTCGACGACGAGTGTATGGAGTGGCTCCACGAACGATCTTAGGACCTTCATCTCGACTGAGATCTTGAGTGTTGCAGCATCGAGCAGCAACCGCTCCTTCAAGGCCTTGGGGTGCATGGCGCGGCAGGTCTTGGCATTGTGGTTGCGCTCCAAGCACCAGAGGCACATTAAAAGGGGGTCTGACACCGACATCTGTCGATGACAGGTGTCACATGGTTTGAAACCAGCTTTCCTAGCGGTCATCCAAATCTTGCCAAAAAGTTGAAAAAAGGGGCAGTCAAAAAAGACTGGTGGTAGCTCGTCCTGCATCTGCACTGACTGGTGCAGAATGAAAAGAACTGATGTCAGTGCGCTGGGGTGGCACCTATATAGGCACCACACATGCCACTTCCAGTGCGGACTATGCCAACGACGACACCACGCAGAGCCGAATGACGCCACCTACCAATCGGAGCAGGCCTTTGGGATTGTGGTCATGCTCAAGGCACCAAAGGCATACAAGATGCGGGTCAGTCACAGACATCGGTTGGTCACAGGTGCTGTAGGGCTTGAAGCTGGCCTTCTAGGAGTACATTCCTGCCACAGCAGGAGGAAAAACCTCAAAAATACTCTACAAAAATGTCAAAAAAGTTAGCCCAAAATAGACTAAGGGGTAGCTCTCTCCGGATCTGCGCTTACTGGAGTGGAAAGAAAAGAACTGATGTCAGCCCACTCGTGCCTATATAGGCACTGCGCACATCACGTCCGACACGGACAATGCCACATGAAGCGGATTGACGTCATCTACAGGCAAGCAAGGGTACTGCTTACAAAAAAAGACTGTTTTCAGTTTGATACCTGGGGATCATTCTAAGGGAAGGAATCTTCAGCTAGAAGTCTTTATCAGATACAAATCTAAGAGCTGTCGAAAGTGTCCAGTGTTCCCTGTCTAATTCCAAAAATGAAAAAATAAGTTGTAAGAGGCGTCTATCGTGTTGGGCAATCCCAAGCAAGAAACATATGCATGTGAACTGTGGACACACAGGCGGCTTGTAGTAGCAGAGCAGAATTTAACTCTTAGAATATCTTCTCACGTAAATATTAGCTTCTAAATATAGTCTACAAACCTATCTTCCCAGTGGAAAGAATAACAGAAAAATTACACCCAGTGCGAATATATTTTTAAAAAGCAGTAGTTATTTAACACAATATTTCTCTATATGATATTCTGACATACAATCATCTGTGGAGGCAAATCCAACTACAAACATGTGAACTATGCCAGGTGCATATATAGATTTAATCAAAATCAAGCTATCTAAAGCAAAACAAGAATCTGTTGGCCTTTCAACAAACATGCCATGGCCACAGATTATCCAACCCAAAGCCAGTTTTAGAGGAGTCCCAATTACAGTTTGGAAATACTCACAAAAACGATTACCAGTGAAATGCAGGACATAGGCCCCAATCTAGCTTCACCTTAATTCCTACTGATGAAGGTCTCTGCAGCACAGACGTCTACTTTTACCTCTATATTCCTTTTTTCTACCACCCGGTAGCTCTTCTACCTATAGTAAGTCTCTTATTCCTCCACACAAAAAACATTCAGTTTACTTCTCAGTACTGGGATGGAAAGTCTTCTGCATGGCTTTGGAAAGAGTGCTTTCCTCCCTTATTTTGAAATACTGGAAAGTTGCTGCAGGTTTTTTAATTTTGTACCTCAGTGAACATGACAATCACACATATCCAATGAGGTCTCAATGTTTACATGGTTTGCAACACTAGAGCATGGCAATGAGGTCAAGGGAGCAAGAAAAATGTACCCCTCTTTTTCAAAGAGTGGCTAATGCCCTCTCTACCCAGGCTGTGGTAGTCAGACAGTGGCGGCAGCATTATTCTATAGTCCGTAGTATCTGTATCCATTGGCAGGGGTTGCCTAGCAGATCCCTCCTGATAAACCCTGTGCAATTTCCTCTACCCAAGAGCTTTTGGTCTCTATCATGACTGGGACAAGTATGTTGTGAATGATTTTGTTCACTGGATGAGGATAGATTGTGTGAGAAAGGGCCATCTTTCTTGCATGGTATGCCCCCACTTTTTGCTGAATTGCTGATGTACTTTGACTGAGTGTGCCCTGGGCTCCTGCCAAGCAGGTGCCTAGGGCCTGTGCTCCTTCCCTAAAACTGTATTAAAGCCTAAATCAAATTGGCGTCTCTGGCCACATGTCAGTCCCTGGTAAATGACACTCAGGGCCCTGTGACCAGAGAAGGACCCTAAGGGCTGCAGCACTTATTGTGCCACCCTTAGAGGCCCTGTACCCTGACACACACACACACACACACTGCCTTTGCAGGCCGAGTGTCTTGGTGAAGAACAAAACAGAGAGTCGACATGGCACACATCTCTGTGTGCCATGCCCACAAACACACTGCCCTGGCATATCTCAGTCACCCCTCTAGCTGGGTGCACTATGCCAGTGGTGTGGGTACAGATGCATGAGCCCTGTATCCCTACAGTACCCAGGTCCATTCCTGGGCACTGTAAGTGCAGTGCTGCCATTAAGAGTATATGGTGCTGGGAGGTCGTCATTACGAACTCCACAGCGCCATAATGGCTACACTGAAGACTGAGAAGTTTGGTATCAAACTTCTCAGCACATTAAACCCACACTGATGCCAGTGTGGGATTTAATGTAAAATGCACGACAGAGGGCAACTTAGATTTGCCCCCTGAACCCAACCCACAACCCGTGTCCTGACTGAGAGCTGCCTAGGCTACCACCCAGCAGACCGGTTGCTGGCCCCCTGGGTAGAGAGCCATCCGCTCTCGTGGGCCTGCAACAATGCACATCCTGGGGCGAGGTGCCAAGCCTCCTCCCCCAGGATGGGCAGGGGAAGCTTCACAGGCATGCCACCTTTGTGAGCCTCCCTAGACCATTTGCTGTACTCAGCAACTGGTCCCTACCGGTTCTGACCCTGACTCTGGCGGGAAAACCCAAGGGGTGTTCCAGCCTCTGCCAACCCCACCCCTCAGGTGGGGGAGGCTATGTGAAGCACAACTCCGGGCTCTCGCCATCTTGAGGATGGGGAGCCCTACCCAATCAGGACTGGAAAGTGGCAGGATAGGTGGTGTACCCACCCCAGAGAAGGGACCCATTGGTCCCTGACCATTTCCTACCTGTAACGCCCCTAAATTTTGTATTTAGGGGCACCCTGAACCTTCCTTCCTCAGATCCCGATTCCAAAACAAGAAGAAGAACAAGAAGAAAGAAGACCTGCTGTGCAGCTGCTAACAAGAGGACGACACCAACTGACTTGGCCCCAGCCCTACAGGCCTGTCGACCCTCGAACCTGCTTCTGCTAAATCCCAGCATCTCCTGTGGTCAGCAACCTCGAAAACCCTGAAGGACCTGACTGCCTTGCTCATCTAAAGACTGGGACTCCCACGAGCAGTGATTCTGCTCAAACAGCAACAACCTCTGGTACCAGCCAGGAACCGCAAATCCAGCACACACTGCACCCGCCGAGCACGGCCTGTGCCTGAGTGAACAAAGACCACGAGGACGTCCCCCCGGCAACTAGGACCACGAATCCAGCATCCAAGGACCCTCCTCGACGCTCCCGACGACGCCTGCAGCCTCAACTCCAGGGACCCCCCCCCAACCGCGACCAGCAGAGGGTAAGATTTCCCGATGCCAAAAGACACCCCTGCACCCAGTGTCCTGTGGCCCCCTGTGCCGAACTCCTGGGTGCCTACCTAACCTCCAGCTCCCCAACTTACCTCTCGAAGTGGTGGTCGCATCTGAAGAATCTCCGTCCCCGAGCTTGCAGCCTTTGTTCGTCACACAGCTTTCCCATTGAAATACATTGAGCGCCCGACTGCTCAAAAGCACCCTGCACCCAGCCACCCGAGTGCACCTGGAAGTGCAGCATCTGTTCTTTTCTACTTCCCCACTTGCCCTGTGTAAGTGACCAGGAGCTCCGCTCCCACAGCCGCGTGGCCAGCCTGCTAGCAGCCACCAACCAAAGGCCCCCTGCCCGCCATAGGTTAACATTGGGGGTTCTCTCTCTGCACCCGGCTGCCCCTGTGCCGCTGAGGGTGTAACAACTGTACCTACCTGACCCTGGGAGACCCCTGAGTCTATCCCCAGAACCTTAACTCTGCCAGTCGAGAACTTACCTGAAAGCCGATAACCTACATTTTCTCCATAGGGTAACATTGACTGGTTTTCATTTGGAATTTCTTCTAAGTGTCGAGTTTTGAAACTTTAAAATATTCACTAAAAATCACCCAATCAACGAAAACGAAATTACTCACCTGTTACTAGGAGAGATCCCAGTGCTGGATATTTGTGCCCAGCACTGACCCTGAAAAGTAATTACAAGTGCGACTTTCCGATAACCAAACTTTCCTCCATAGGATAACATTGCCTGGTTTTTGCCAGAAATTCTTCTAAGTGTCGATTTTTGAAACATACAAATATTCCTTAAAAATCGCCTGTGGAACAAAAACGATTTCTTTCAACTGTTTACAGGAGATGCACCAGGGCTGAATCCAGGATCCAGCCCTGAGTAAGAAAAACCTAAACAAAGTAACTGATATTGCGTTTACTTTAAAATTCCCATTGAGCTCAATGTTATCATTGTGTTTAACTTGTGTTCCCTATTGCAACAACTGTAACTATTGCATTTAAAAGTCTATTGCTTATTGAAAGTATTTAACTAAAGCATCTCATTCTGAGAAAGTATTTTGATACCTACTTGTGGTTCTAAAATAAAACAATATATTTTTATATACAAAACAATTGGCCTAGAGTTCAGTTCTTGAGTGTGTGAGACCATTTGCTGACTGAGTGTGTACAACAAATGCTTTACACTGTCCACTGATACTGCCTTACTGCTCGACCACGCTACCACTTTAGAGAGTAAGGTTATATCTAACTTTAATCTCTGCCAAACCTCTGGTGACTGTGGACTCTGTGCACACTGTATCTTACTTTGGTGCAGTATATACAGAGCCACTTTCTTACAGATTGGTAAACCACTGTGTTGAAAGTAACTTGAGTTGGTATCTGTTCTGAAGGCCATTCCACCTCACCTGTTGTTCTCCATAGTCCTTGTAGAAGGTTGGTGAACGAACCAGATGATAGCTGTGTTTAGGCCAAACTTTCCTTTGGCCCTTTTGCCTGGAATTAATTTACATTCCTCCATGACAGTAGCTCACACCGGTACCAAGAGACAGGAGAAGGGCAGCCGCCTCTTTCCCATGCAGTGATCACACAGGGAACATACATGAAACATGAGCCATGGATTGGAGGGGCACCCCTGACTGGATCATCCAATCCATCATGGAACAATAAAAGACTGCCCACTGTGCTGTCCAGCATTTCACTAGTCTTCTGAGAAAGTCCACACACGAGACTGGTTAAATAGGGGAGAATCAGGAATGACATTTCCTCGGACTGTCATTCTCCTTGCCAGACCTGGTGTAGACTCTGGAATTGAGAAGTTATATATGTGACTGATTTGTGTGTGAAAAGGAATTTACCAGTTGGACAGAATCAGCTGAGTTTCATCTTACAAAGCGAGCTGGTCCGCACAAAACCTGGTGTCTGCAAGAATCTGTGGCAGGTGACCATTTAGAAGCACAAAGAGACTAGAGACAGCTGCTCAAGATAAGGAAACCTGCTGCACATCAAGAACAAGGGTACTAGAGAAAGTTACTCAGTGTAATTGAAGGCGAGTTTGCTTCATGCCCTACCCTTCTCCTGAGCTGTGCAAGAGATGGGTGGATTCTAGTTACCATCCGCAGCTGGAGAAAATTACCCTTGAGCCCTACGACTTGCATTGTCTCCAGCTTTGCCGCTGCTTGGTCTGCACCAGTAGCAAGCAGCACCATCCCTATGGGTGACCTGCTTTGGAAATCCTAGACTATGATCAGTGGGCTCTGAGGTACAGGCTGCACCCCTTTTTGTGCCATCGGAGTGTGTCAGGGACTCCTGGCACCTGGACGAGCAGCTACACTCCTCTACAGCTAGACCAGTGGCTACTGGACTAGTGGGGCTCTAGAAAACTGTGCTGGGCCTGGGCGTAGTTTTGCTACACGGAACTCTGCAAAGTGACAAAAAAACCTCTGCGGAGTTCCGCAAGTGGCAGAGTGCAGTGTGAACTGCTGTTCACACTTGTCTTCTTGCCACTCGGGTATAAATTCTACCCGAGCGGCAGCTCGCAAACTTACCGTACGCACTCCGCACTGGATTGCGGGGTGCAGAAAACTCCACAAACTCTGCGAATGGAGCGAAGTTCACCACCCAGGACTAGCTGAGACACCAGGTACTCCTGACCAGACTCCTACCACCACCTGAGCCAGTGTGGACAGTTCTATTGGAAAGCATTGGACAAATCGGGTACATCTGACTTCATATCCACTGTCGAAGCCAATCACTGCAATAAAAGCACTGGTACTATTGCACTAGCTTTGAAGAGCAACCCTGTGTAAATGATTACACAGTTTTCAAATGTTAAAGTCTTCTACGAAGAAAAACGTCTTGCAAATGTCCGAGCCCAACACTAGATGGCAGGAGTATGCAGAGCATGTATATCTACAGCACTACACGGTAGGAACAGATGCTTACAAGGTAAGTAACATCTTCCATTCCAATAGGCAATTAATGTATTTAATTTTCCTGATTCACAAAGGTAAAGCTAGACTCAAAGTCTAACTTAGACCAAACGTCTAGCTTTGCTACCTTTCGGTATCCACAAAGGTAAGTTACTATTAGTAAATTGACTACTAGTAATTTTACATGTAGTAACTTTACTAGTAGAATATTTACTAATAGTAAAGCTACTAGTAGTAACATACCGTTGTGAAAACCAAAAAGTAATAAACTTAGACTTTAGTAGTAAACTTAGAGTTAAGTCTAAGTTTACTACTTTTGGAATTCACAAAGGTAAGTTACTACTAGTAAGCTAACCATTATTACCTTCACTCCTAGTAAGTAACTTACCTTTCTGAACAGCAGTCTTTTGGTTTAACTTTACAATTGTGAATCAGACCTGATGTTTTTAGAGGGGGAAAAAAACAACACACAGACTGGATAATTTCACTGCTGCAGGCCTTCTCCAAGGTTTTGGAGAAATATATGAACACAGTTATCTTGGACTATGCGGAAAAGAATAACCTTTTCACATCAGCCAGTCTGGCTTTATGGCCAACTATTGCACTGAATTCACCTTATTGGAGGTTTCGGAACATATCAAGGAGAAGCTTCTTTGGGAGGGAAAGCCATCCTGATCTTGTTAGACCTGTCAGCGGCGTTGGATACCGTTCTCCATAACAGGCTCCTGGATAGGATGAGGGAACTCTAAATTGTCAACTCTGTATTAAGATGGTTCTCTTCCTTTTTGGAGGATAGAGGTCAGGAGGTATAGACATTCCCCCCCCCCCCTTTGCGGCCGCGATCCCCGGTCTAAATGTCGGTGTGCCTCAGGGCTCCATACTGAGCCCCACGCTGTTTAGTTTATATATGTCCCCTCTTGCACCACTGGCTGAAGCATATAGTGCTAAAATTCTCTCATACGCCGACGATACACAGCTCTTTTTTACCTGTGACAGGGGAGAGGACTTCAAGGGTAAGAAGATCAGAATCTGCCTCTCGAAGGTGTTTGTGTGGCTGAGGACCAACCAACTGAAATGTAATACGGAGAAGTCAGAATTTGTTTTTTTGGCTCCCCACCTCTAGACGAATGGAGACTCTGGTAGCCACAAGATGTCACCTCCGCTCTCTGCCCAACAAACGGTAAAAAATCTGGGAATTATGATAGATGACACTCTCTCTATGAGAGCCCAAGTCCAATCAGTAGTGGGAACTTGCTCTGACCTCTTGTGGATGCTGAGGAAATTTCTTCCACTTTTGCCTCTGGACTAGGAAGACCGTGGCCCAGGCACTGGTTACTTCCAGACTGGACTATGTCAATGTCCTGTATCTGGGCCTTCCTGAATACCTGCTAAGGCGCTTGCAGGTGGCCCAAAGCACAGCCGCCAGAGCAGTTCTTATGCTTAAGCCAAGGACTCACATATCCCAGCATCTCAAGGCTCTTCACTGGCTCCCAGTAAAAAGGAGCATCAGGTGTAAAGCTCTGGTGCAATTTTTCAAGACCTTTCATGGGAATGGTGAGGGCTACCTCAGTAGGAGAGTAGCCCAATCCGTGCCACCCAGGACCCTGAGCTCCTCATTCCTGAACCTAGCTTCTGTTCCCAGAATATACTGTGCCCGGATGGGCGACATCTACTTCAGGTTCCTAGAAGCACAAGCCTGGAACTCGCTTCCTATGTCTTTGAGATCTGTGACTGAGTTAGCCACTTTTAGGAAACTGCTTAAAACCTGGTTATTCTGTCAATGATCGCCCATCCCCTAGAAGCACTGTAAATCATGGTTTTCCGCGGCAGAGGGTGGCAATTGGGTTGTCGGGGAGGACTGTATGAGCGCCGGGATACTCTTGTTGAGTAGCTGTGCGGTATATAAATGTCTTCATTCATTCATTTATTAATAGATGCCATAAGTTTTCACAATGAACACTTGTAATGAATATGCTACTTACCAGTATGCATCTGTTCTTGGCATGTAGGGCTGCTGACATTCATATCTGTGCATAGATCGCCGCCTAGTGTTGGGTCCGGATGTTTGCACGTTGTTGTCCTGGAAAAATCTTCGAAGTATCCTGGGATAGGTGACTCCTCCCCTGGACTACAGTGCGCATGGGCATCCTCTCCATCCTCAGATTGTTTTTCGCCATTGTGGCAGTGATGGAGTAGATACAGAAAGTGATGACCATGCTTACAGTAATTCTGAGAGCTGCAGCTGCTACAGGCGCCGGGGAGGAGGGAGGGCGATATGAATGTCAGCAGCCCTACATGCCAAGAACAGATGCATACTGGTAAGTAGCATATTCAGTTCGAGGCATGTGGGCTGCTGAATTCATATATGTGCATAGAATATATAGCAGTACCCTCTATTAGCGGCGGCTACCAGTGCCAGCTGCAGCGGTCTGAAAAAGAGTTTTGAGAACAGCCTGTCCTACAGCTGCCTGCTGTTTTGATTGCACATCTACACAATAGTGTTTGGTAAATGTGTGTGCAGTGGACCAGGTGGCTGCTCTACATATATCATGCAAAGGAATGTTTCCAAGGAAAGCCATGGAGGCCCCTAACTTACGTGTTGAGTGGGCTCGTGGGGGAATCGTTAATGTGCGTTTAGCCTTTTGATAGCAAATTTGAATACATTTAACGATCCATCTGGCTATACCTGCTTTGGAGATGGCGTTACCTTTGTGGTGTGGGGCAAAGGCAACGAAAAGTTGTTTTGTTTTCCTAAAGACTTTAGTCCTGTCGATGTAGTACATGAGGGCTCTCTTTACATCCAGTGTATGGAGTGCTCTTTCTGCGACAGTTTGTGGGTTTTGAAAGAAAACAGGCAGTTCAATAGTTTGATTCATGTGGAACTGCGATATTACTTTGGGCATGAATTTGGGGTTGGTACGTAGTACGACCCTGTTGGCGTGAACCTGTATGAATGGCTCTTGAATGGTTAGTGCCTGGAGTTCACTAACTCTTCTTAACGAAGTGATTGCCACTAGGAAAGCTACTTTCCAGGTGAGGAATTGAATCTCACATGAGTGGAGAGGTTCGAAGGGTGGACCCATCAGTCGGGTGAGGACCAGGTTGAGGTTCCACACCGGTGCTGGTGGGTGTCTTGGGGGAATTACTCGTTTAAGTCCCTCCAAGAAGGCTTTGATGGCAGGCACTTTGAATAAAGAGAGGTGCTGCCTGTTTTGGAGATAGGCTGATATTGCGGTCAAATGGACACGTATTGAGGTGTATGCCAGATTGCATCGGTACAGGTGTAGGAGGTAACAAATTATGTTTTGGATGGATGCGTCTAGCGGGTTAATGTCAGTATTATTGCAATAAATGACGAACCTTTTCCATTTGGCTGCATAGCAAGCCCTGGTAGTGGGTCTCCTGGCCTCCTTAATGATGTCCATACAGTCAGGTGGCAGGTTTAGGTAGCCAAACTCTAGGACTCCAGGAGCCAGATTGCCAGGTTCAGCTGTTGCGGATCTGGGTGCTGAATCTCTCCATGGTTCTGCGTCAAATGCGCGGGTTTGATCCGCAGTCTTTGATGGGGCACCACGGAAAGTTCGAGAAAGGTGGTGTACCATGGCTGGCGTGCCCACGTTGGAGCAACCAGGACGAGTGTTAATGAGTGTTGTCTGAGTTTGCGAGCCACCAGCGGTATCAATGGTGCTGGGGGAAAAGCGTACGCAAATCTGCCGGACCAGTTCATCCATATCGCATTGCCCAGCGACTGCGGATGTGGGAACCTGGCGGCAAAGCTTTGGCATTTTGCGTTTTCGCTTGTGGCGAATAGGTCTATCTCTGGGTGACCCCACTGCTGGAAGTACGGTTGGAGTACTGATGGGTGTAACTCCCACTCGTGCATCTGGTGGCTGTGTCTGCTGAGCAGATCCGCCATCTGGTTGTCTTTGCCGGGGAGGTGTTCCGCCATGAGGAACATGCTCCTCTGAATGGCCCACTTCCACATGCTCTGAGCCAGATGAGACAACTGTGGAGAGTGTGTTCCTCCCTGCTTCTGTATGTAGTACATGGCAGTCATGTTGTCCGTCCGGATCAACACAACTTTGTTGCACAAGTGTACTTTGAATGCCTTCATGGCTAGGAAGATTGCCATCAGTTCTAGAAGGTTGATGTGCATCTTCTTTTGTTGTGTTGTCCATAGTCCCTGCACTGTGTAATTGAGTACATGAGCTCCCCATCCCTGGAGAGACGCGTCCACTGTCAGTATTATTTGTGGAACAGGCTCTTGGAACGGTCGAACCTTGCAAAGGTTTTGTGGATTCCACCAATGCAGAGAGTTGTATGCCCGACCGCTCACCAACACTAGGTCTTTTAGTTGCCCGTGAGTCTGAGTCCATTGACGTGCTAAGCACTCCTGAAGCGGGCGCATATGTAGTCTCGCGTGTAGGACTATGAAAATGCAGGAGGCCATCATGCCTATCAACTGCATGAACACTCGCGCGGGAAGGGAGTGTTGGGGTTTGAACTTGGAAATCAGCATTTGCATGCTGTTGATCCTCACTAAATTTGGCTGAGCTGTGGCTGCCAGAGTGTCTTTGGTCGCACCCAGGTACTGTTGTACGTGTGCGGGTTGGAGATGTGATTTTGGGTAATTTAGTGAGAACCCCAGGCTGTGAAGGAGGTGAATGGTGCGGGACATGTGGCTGGCGCATTGCTGGGCTGACTTTGCCTGAACAAGCCAGTCGTCCAGGTAAGGGTAGACATGAATGTGTTGCCTCCGTAAATGTGCAGCCACTGTAGCTAGGCACTTTGTGAAGACCCTGGGCGCTGTTGTCACGCCGAAGGGAAGAACCTTGAATTGGTAGTGCTGCCCCTGAATAGTGAACCTGAGATATTTTCTGTGTGATGGGTGAATGGGTATGTGGAAATACGCATCTTTGAGGTCTAGCGTGGCTAGGAAGTCTCCCTGTTTGAGCAATGGGAGGACTTGTTGGAGGGTGAGCATGTGGAAATGCTCCGAAAGAATATAGCAGTTGAGGGGTCTCAGGTCTAGTATAGGTCTGAGTGACCCGTCCTTTTTTGGTATTAAAAAGTACAGGGAGTACACCCCTGTACCTTGCTCGTGGACGGGTACGACCTCTATTGCGCCTTTTTGCAGCATACTTAGCACTTCCTGCTGTAATAGCGCTAAGTGCTCTGAGGACATAGGACGGTGTCTTGGCGGTATTGTGGGTGGAGTTGAGGTTAATTCTAGGCAGTAACCGTGTTTGATAATATCTTTGACCCACCTGTCCGTGGTGATGGAGTTCCACGTGGACAGGAACCTTTGTAGCCTTCCCCCGACAGGTGTTATGTGGTCGGGAGGAAGGGAGAGGGCGTCACTGTTTGTTCTTGGGAGAGGATCTGGTATTGCCGTATCCGCGTCCTCTACCCTTTGTGCTTGAACCACGATATCCACCCCGGGTGTTTTTATCGTAGGTACTTTGGGTGTTGCCCTTGTTGTAGGTTTGCTGTGACCCCTGTCCTCTACCTGCTCCTCTATTTCCGGGGCGACGAAAGGAGCCACTCCGAAAGGTCTGCGTTTGGAGAGCCCCCATGGACTTTGCAGTGTCCGTGTCCTTCTTTATTTTTTCTAGGGTGGTGTCAACCTCTGGTCCGAATAAGTAGTCGGGGTTGACCGGCTGATTGAGGATGTTATTCTGAACCTCCGGTTTGAATCCGGAGATTCGCAACCAGGCGTGTCGTCGTAACATGACGCTAGTGTTTATTGCTCTGGCAGCTGTGTCTGCGGCATCCAGTGCACACTTAATGGATGCGTTAGTGAGGAGTTGTCCCTCCCTGATGAGGATCTCTGCTCCCTCTTTGTATTGGTCAGGGAGATGTTGGAGTAATGTTTCTAATGTGTCATAGTGTGCGCGATCGTAGCGAGCTAGGAGCGCCTGAGTATTGGCAATACGCCATATGTTAGCTGCCTGGGCTGCAATCCTTTTGCCGGAGGTCTCTAGCACCTTGGACTCTTTGTCCGGGGGAGGAGCATCCCCAGTTGTCTGTGAGTGCGCCCGTTTGCGAGCATTGGCGACTACGATGGAATCCAGAGGCAACTGGCCTCTAATGTAGGTAGGGTCCCCAGGCGCCGACCTATATTTCTTGTCGATCCTGGGGTTTATTACTCGTGCCCTGGTGGGTTCTTTGAAAATGTCCTTTGCTGGTTTGAGGACACCTTTCAACATGGGTAGAGTTTTGATATTCCGTTCTGAGGATGCGAAAGTATCCATTAGAAAATCGTCCTCGATTGTGTTGGAGTGGAGTTGCACACCATGATTGGCCGCAGCACGTTCAATAAGGGCGTTGAATGCGGCAGTATCCTCTGTGGGAGATGTTTTCGCGCCATATAGCTGCGTGTCCTGTGTATCCATATGTGCACCTGGGTCTGCAGGGTCATCCCAAGCCTGATCAGGGTCCTGTTGGCCGTCAGGGTCCATGTCTCCGGAGTAGGGGACGTGGTCACCCATGTAGTCCTCCAAAACGTCGGTTTCAGAGTGTGTCGGAGAGAAGGACTGTGGATCTTGATAAGAGGTATGGATAAGTTCGTAAAGAACTGGTTCCGAATCCACTGGCAGCTTTTTCTTTAGAGGGATCCGGTAGGAGTCCAAAGCTGGCTCGGAAGTTATCCTCCGCTTGTGGAGCATCATTCTGCCGGTGTCGGCATCGATGATGTGGGATGGTGACGTCTCCGTAGGAGAGCGTTCGGCAGGCGTGATCCTAGTGTGGGTGACACGTGTTCTGATTTCTAACATTTTGGGCGCCGTGGATGGCGGCAGGCCAAAAGTGATGTTGGCCGGTGCCGGAGAAGCTTTTTGAGCTTTTTTCGGCTCGGAGCGTGAAGGGTCCTGTAGGGCTGCCTTTTCCTTGATGCGTTGCAAGGATGCTGCAACTTGCCGCACCTGGAACGCCGACGGTTCTTTGGCGCCGACCGGTTCTGTAGAGGCAGGCGTGGACTTTTTCGGCGCCACGGGGTCATCGAGTCGAGGAGAGGTAATAGCTGTCAACGGCGTCGATGATTGTGCCTTTGGTGCTGCTTTCGAAGTAGTGTGAGACGCAGCAGCTATTTTGACCACTGTGGCTGGAGCCGATTGTTTCAGTGCCGGGAGCCGAGGCGGTTTGGCGGCACCGATGGCCTTTTTCCGTGTGTCGGCGCCGACGTCGGCTGCTGCGAGCTCGGCACCGAAGTCCCGTTTGGTGCGGTCGGTGCCGACGGGTTTGGCTGGCGTCGAAGGTGTGGTGGGCCTATATCCGACCAGTGTTACTTTTAGTTTCGGTTTCTGTGGAACCGATACGGCTTTCGGTTTCGATGAAGGGAAACCAGTCGTTTTGGGTAGTAATGGCTGCCGCTGAATGTCCGAGGCCGGGCCAGAGGGCAGGGCCGAAGAACTGCGGGATAGGTCTTGGGTAAGGCCCGAAGGCGATCCCTCGACCGGAGCCATAGACTGACGCACTGGGATATCCTCCGTCTGTACGGGTAGGCCTTGCTCGTCACCGGAGCTACTCTCTTCGGCCCCTAAGGCCTCATTGTAGTCTCCTACCTCGGTGTCGGCTTCGTCTCTGTGAAAGAGTCGTTCTTCGATGTCTTCCGATCCGGACTTGTGTTTGGAAGCAGGGCTGGAGGGTAGGTTCTCCACGTCTTCCACATCTTCGTCCTCGGCGCTGAAGATGTTGGTCGGGGCCGGTGCCGCTTGCTGCGCTTCAAGTCTCGCTGCTCGTCGATTCCGGAGAGTCTTTTTGGATCGGAATCGGGCACAGGCCATACATGTGGACTCGTCGTGATCCGGTGAAAGGCATTTGTTGCACACCGGGTGGACGTCGACATGGGGATATTTCGCATTGCATACAGGACACCGCTTGAATGGTGTCCTCGATTCCATCGTCGAAGTCGGGTCGATGGTCGGATATGATGCGAAAAGAGTTGGTCTTGAAGTTAGTAGACTAACAAAAACTATCGATACCGATCGGGAACAGTACCGACGCGAACTAAAGGCCTTTTGGCCTGAAAAAAGTTTTTCCTAACTTGAGTCAAGATAAGCACATCCGAACCCAATGGCGGAAAAAAACAATCTGAGGATGGAGAGGATGCCCATGCGCACTGTAGTCCAGGGGAGGAGTCACCTATCCCAGGATACTTCGAAGACTCTTCCAGGACAACAACGTGCAAACATCCGGACCCAACACTAGGCGGCGATCTATGCACAGATATGAATTCAGCAGCCCACATGCCTCGAACTATAGTGTATATATAAAATTACTATTTACAACAATAATTCAACTATAAGTAGAGCTGACGGCAAAGTGCACAGTGAAGAAGTGAAAAAGAGCAACCAGTAGGCTGCAATCTGCATCAGAGACCGTTATTGGAATCCATTGGAATAAGTCATAAAGACCCCTCTGGCATTTGAAAAAATATTCAGTACTGTCAGTAGCTGCCAGCATTTTAACCCTTAATGGCAAAAGAATGCGAGTCTCTCCATAACAAGGTGTGTCAGAGTACTAAAAGTCAGATATGGTTAAAAGATCCCTCCAGATTCGTCGTCAGTGGAGATGTACAATTATGTACCTTCGGTGGCGCTCTTTCAGGAAGACTATCTAACCGCAGATTCCTCCCATTTTGAAAATTTCCCAGGTGTCAGACTGGATCCAGAAACTTTTCCAGCAGCACCTCTATGTGCTAGTAGGGGGAACATGCAACTCCACACTGATGCTGTTCTTCTTCAGAAATGACATACAAAGCCTATATATGCTCCACTAAAGCATGCTGACGTCAATTGTTTTTAAAGCTGTCCACGCCCCTAGAAGCAGAGCACCAAAAGCAAATTGGATCTGACAAGAGTGTAGATTCCTAGATTTGGAATCTTATTATTGGATAGAGTCCAATTCACAGAACGGGGAGGATGGGAGGGTTGGTGAGTAATCTACCAGAAAGAGCGTTACTGAAGGTAAGTAAATTGTCCTTCTGATAGAGACATCTAACTGCAGATTTCTCACCTTTTGAATCAATACCAAAGCAGTACCTATTTGGAGGTGATATGTGAATGGACTCCAAGTGAAAAAATTCCTGTGGAACTGAGAGGGTGAAATGCCCCGCGCGGTGAGCCTAGCTGTCCAGAGAGTAGTGCTTCATAACTGTTGGGAGTGATGCCTGCTGCCAATGCAGTGGTAGCAGCTTTAGCCCTGGTGGAATGAGATTACAGTCCTTCCTAAAGCTGCTTCTTGGCTAATCCAAAAAAAGCACTGCTTTTTTTCACTCCGGCGAACCCCACAAAGAGCTGATCATCCTCATGATGTTCTCTGGTACAATCGATATACATGCTGCCCTTTTAGGGTCCAAGCAATGGAGTCTCTCCTCGTTAGAAGGGTTAGGCACAGCATGGAATGCTGGCTGGGTGATGGTTTGATCACGGTGGAACGGCGTCATGACTTTTGGCAAGAAGGATGCTCTTGTCCGTAGAACCAGTTTGTCTGAGAAGAAGGTTGTGTACGGCAGGTTGACACAGAGAGCTTGAAATTCATCTACATGTCACGTCGATGTGATAGCAACGAGGATCCCCATCTTGACAGTGAAAACCAGCAAGGGTCAGCTATTAAACAGCTCAAAGGGGGTGCATTTCAATTATGTGAGCACCAAGTTAAGATCCCACTGAGTCATGTCAAAGGGAGAGGGAGGAAACAGGTGGTGTAGGCCTAGCAAAATTTGCATCAGAACCAGTGATTGTAAATTGAGGGCTGATCTGGCGACCACAAAAACGCAAAAGGTACCAGATTAACTGTGCCCAGAGCAAAGCCTTGCCTGTACAAGGGAGAAAACAACAACATATCAGATAACTTTGCCCCAAGAGGGTCTATTTGCCATGTGCTGAACCAAGTCACAAATCTGTCACAACGACAGGAGTATACCGGCTTTGTCACCGGACTTCTGGCTGCCAAGATAACACCAACTACCTTTGGAGGAAGGCAAAGGGTGTTCAGCTGCCACTACTCAATCTCCAAGCAAGGAGGTGGAGATTTCAAAGACCCGCGTGCAGAACCCTGTCCCGCTGCTGACACAGCAAGTCATCCCAGAGGGGCAGCATGATCGGAAGACAGATGCTCAAGCCCAGGAGCCCTGGATACCATACTATCTGTGTCCAATCTAGGGCCACTGGGATGAATTGGGATAGTCGGTCCTGACCTTCTTTAGAACTTGGGACAGAAGAGGTATAAGCAGAACTACTGCCATCACTCATTCTGGACAGTGAAACCAACGTTCTCCCCATTCACGGAAGTTACCGTGCGTCACTTCTGTGTGCAGCTGGCATTCGTTATACGGTAAGCGTCAGTGACTGTGTTAGTCTGCCCTAGTATTCAAGGTGCCTGCCAACTGGTTCGCTAGCAGGAATATACCTTGATGGTCGGCCATTTCCAGATGCGTAGGTCCAACTGGAACAGGGACCAGACCACAGAACGACATGTTTGTTGCAATACTTCTACATGGCAGTGGTGCTGTCTGTAAACATCTGTACCAGCCTCCCTTTGATGGATGGAAGGAAGGCTTTCAACACCAAGCAGATGACCCTCAGCTTGAGGTGGAGCTGGGACTCCGCCAGAGGCCTCTGATCTCCCTCTCCCCCAGGTAGCCGCATCAACCGAGGAGTGACGCATCGGTCACCACTGTGAGCTCTGGTTGGGGTAGGGAGAAGGGTCTTCTGCTGACCCAACTAAGGTCTTGTGACCACCAGTACAAATCTTTTGCAGTCTCCTCCAAAGATTTGCTCAGTCGGAGAGGTCCCTTTTATGTTGGGTCCACTCAGACTTCAGATCCCACGCAGAGCCTGCATATTCCACCTGGCGTGCTTGACCAGAAGGAGGCCATCATACCCAACATCTCACTGAAATCAAAGACAGAGGCTGAAAAATCAGGATAATAACCTGAATGTCCTGAACTTTCCTTTCCGGGGCAAAGGCATGAAATCAAACCATGCCCAGAGTGGCTCCAATAAAGGGGTGTCAGAGAAGGGAGTCAGGTGTGACTTTGACACATTGATGATCAACTCCAAAGATGACAGGAGGTTCGCTGTAGTCTAGAAGTGGTTGACAAATGCTTGGTGCAAGCCTTTAACAGCCAGTCGTCGAAGTAGAGTAAGACTGGAACCCCAACCTCAAAATGTATACTGCTACCACCAATATCACTTTTGTGAACAACAAGGAGCGTTTGTGAGGCCAAGGGGAGCAGTAAGTTGACCAGCTCGTTGACCTTAATGTCAGTGGGTGCCACAGCCTCGGCCACAAAATTACTGGGCACTTTTCTGAGGCTTAAGTGGCTGCTGGTATGGAGTACCTCTGCTGAAAACTGAAAAGGGAACGGTAGAGCTGATGCAGCTAGTGAAGTGGGGGCAGATAAATCCACGGAGAGTACTGTGGCCCTGCATTCTTTGAACCTCCACAGGGTGGAATCTGCCTTGTCGCCACAAAGGCGAGTCCTGTATAACTGATAACTAGGCATAAAACCTGTCCACTTCAGACAAGTGTGGCGACAAACGGCTTTACTGGTGCCAATGGCTTACCCGATGGATTTGGTGGTGTCTAGGCCACAATGAATTGTGAATTTGGCTGCATCATGAGCATCCTGTATAGCTTGAGTCAGGACAAGTTGAAGGTCTTCTTGGACACCTGGGAGGACTTGAGCCACTTAACTCCAAAGGACGCAGGAATAACGACCCAACAGGCAAATGCCACTGACAGACCTGAGGGCCAAACTGGTGGAAGAAAATACACTCTTCCCAAAAATATCAACTCTTTTGGACTCCCAATCATGGCGAGTAGTCAGAAAAGTATTTGTGTTTGCCTGGCTAGTAGATGCCTTCACCACTAAGCTCTCAGGAAGGGGTGCAGAGGCAAAATGTGGGGTCACCCAGGGCAAGTTGGAGGGGTCTTGAAATTTGGCGATTTATTGGAATGCCAGAGCATAGTTAGGCACAGGCCCATAGGAAAGTAACAGAGTGCCTCATTAAAAGGTAGTAGGGGCTAAATAGTAGTTTGCCCTGACTGGAGAACTTCAATCAAGTCAATGGTTTTGACCTCTAAGGGGTGAGCTGAAGGTCGAGAAATGTGGTCACCTTCTACAAGACAAAAGCAAAATTACCACTCTCTTCAGTGGCAGGACCTGGTAATGCGAGAAGGCCAGAATCAGGAGAAGTCTCAAGGCCACTCGACTCTTGAAGGTCATCATACCAATTCTCTTCATGGATCTACCTTGTGGAGGCTAAGTGTCAAGTGCAGATTGTGGGTCAACAGAAACCGGTAACGGCCTCAAGCAAAGTTGTAGTTACACCGACTAGCAGCTGGAGAACACAGGGGGCAACTTGTCATCCGAGATTTATGGAGTCGGCATCGGTGCCAATACTCAAGGAATAAGCGTGGATTGTGGAAGTGGAGTCAGTACAGGAGCCAGGTGAGGCACGGAGTGGGTGTCAGAAGGTCCAACTGTCGCAGAGGGTGATCCTGCCAACGGTATCCCCAATGGAGGGTCCATTGGCTCCTTGGGGCTCGCAGTTGAGCTAGAGGGTGTAAGAAAGGTTATGAAAAGTCAGACCATGGCCGCACGAAACTCTTAGATCTGTCTCAGTGTCGCCGGTAGCCCCGGAAACTCAGTTGGCGCCAAGACAAGTTGCGGAATTGAATTCAAAGTCACCCAACTTTGTCAAAAAGATTGGAAATAATAGTGAAACCTTGCACCTTCTGAGGTGTTTTAGGAGCAGAGTTCTGCTTGGATTTCTTTTTTTTTCTTCGACTTACGTGAACATTTTGAACAAATTAGCCTTGAGATCGACTCCTGCAATTTCTGGCCTTGGAACATGACCAAGATCGAACCTTGGATTTGGACTTGCCTCAATGCAGAGTTTTCTGGTGCTTGGGGTTGTAGAGTTTCACCACACGGTCCAGAATGACTTTCAGATTTATAGATGTGCAGTCACTGCAGGCCTTAGAGTCGTGACTTGACCAATGCACCACAACCAAACCTGATTGGGCTATGTCACAGAAATTTGCCTGTGACAGTCCTTACAGAGTTTAAAACCTGTTATTTTGAGAGGTGACATTTGCCTTACAAACAATAATCTTGTTGAGGTACAAAAAAAGGCCTGAAAGAGAGAAGAGGTAGCTCCGGATCAGTATCTGGAGGTGCAAAAAGAAAGTATCTGATGTCAGCGTGGGGGACTGACGCCTATATAGGTTTTGCACGTCATTTCCGGAGCTGAACGGCATCAAGGCAAAGCGGCACAGACCCACCTACCAGCACAGAGGTGCAGCTTGAAAACTTTCTGGATCCAGTCTGGCGCCTGAGAAATATTCAAAAGATCAGGAATCTGTAGTTAGAAGTCTCAATGAGAAATCTCAGTTAGTGCAAAATGTAAATGGTGTGTCTTCCAAACCCTTCCTCTACTGGGGTCATTTACAAACAACCTGGCCTGCGTTTATCTCAGAATTCACTTCTTGGGCATTGTCCATTTGTGGTCCTCGTATGTTTAATGTCAACGTCTGTAGTGTGATGGTACCGGAGAATTTTAAAATACATCGGAATCCGATGTTGGAAAAAATAATCTAAAGTGAAGTCTCTGCCTGGAATCATTGTGAGTTTCTGGGAAAATATCATAAGTAATCTTGAAACTGAAATCTATTCTTAGAAGAAAAACAACATGCAGCGTCCACATCTAACACTACATGCAGAAGTGTGCACAGCATGTGATCTACTACTGAGAAATGAAAGGAAAGACTATTGTAGGGTAGTTGTATGAGGGGGCAAATCCCTGAGCTATGCCCAAGTTTATTAATATTAACCACTCTACTGATAACCAGAGCATGCTACTGCGTATCAAGACAAACAGCATTATTTAGAAATAAAGTCATGGGCTTTTCTAATGCATTACCTTGGGCGAATCTAACATATGGAGGAAAGGCTTCCTCTTGCCATTTCTCCCAAGGAGAGGAGAGTGCTACTCGTACCACATTTAAAATTGTGCAATATTTTAATTCTATAACTATTGACTTTATCATGCTTACAGCAGAGAGAAACCAACTACAACTCACCTTAATTTGCTGGCAAAAGTGTGTGATATCCTCATCAGGACTGTTTCCAGCTGCCAACATACGTGTCCTGCTGTGCATGAAGTCCTGTAGGGTCCCAGAGAGTTTCTCATACAGTTCCGCCTTTGGTAGCAGCTCTTTCAAGGCCATCTCCTGTTCCTGCTGCTGTCGGCATACCTTGTCAAAGCGCTGTGTCACTTCTGCCAGCTTCCCCTGAAGTGCTTGTGCTGTTGCCTTGTCCGCCGTCTTCAGGAACTTTCCCACCATTTCTCCAGTTGCATCCAGACTGCTGCTACGGCTGGTTATGTCCTGCTTTAATTTCTAAGAGCAAAAAATAACAGCATAAACAAATCAATACACAAAGTTTACAAAAAATGTAACGGCTCCTTGAAAATGGCAAGGTGTCAGAGCGGACAAGGGCTGAAGCACTAACAGATTCCATATTGTTATTTAACGGGTCTCGGAGAGTTCTAAGGCAGAGGAGGCGAGGTAGAAGGATACCCGAGTACTACATAAGTGATGTAGGTGTGTGTAGGAAAGTGCCCTTTCTGCATGCTTGCCCCCTAACTTTCTGCCAAATACCTGATGCAATTTAACTGAGTGTGCCCTGGGTCTCTGCCAATCAGGTTCCCAGGGCCTGTTTTCTTTCCCTAACCTGTACCATTGTTGTGAGAAAGTGCCCTCTTTCTGCATGGTTGTCCCCACTTTTTGCTGAATTGCTGATGTGTTTTGACTGAGTGTGCCCTGGGCTCCTGCTTATCAGGTACCCAGGGCCTATGTTCTTTCCCTAAAACTGAATTGAAGCCTAAACCCAATTGGCATCTCTTGCCACAGGTCAGCCCCTGGTAAATAGTACCACAGGTACCTAGGGCACTGTGACCAGAGAAAGCCTCTAAGGGCTGCAGCACTTATTGTGCCACCCTCAGAGGCCCTGTACCCTTACACACACACACTGCCTTTGCAAGCTGCGTGTTTTGGCGCAGAACAAAGTGAGGGGTCGACATGGCACAAATCTGTTTGCCATGCCTACAACCCACTGTCCTAGCATAGATCAGTCACCCTTCAAGCTGGGTGCACTATACCAGTGGTGAGGGTACAGGTGAACGAGTCCTGTACCCCTACAGTGTCTAAGGCCATTTTTAGACATTGTAAGTGCAGTGCTGCCATTAGGAGTATATGGTGCTGGGAGTTTGTCATCACGAACTTCACAGCACCATAATAGCTACACTGAAAACTAAGAAGTTTGGTATCAAACTTCTCAGCACATTAAACCCACACTGATACCAGTGTGGGATTTGCTGAAAAATGCACACAGAGGGTATCTTAGAGATGCCCCCTGAAAACGAACCCACCACTAGTATCCAGGCTGAGTGGCTGCGTTCAGCTGCCACTATCAGACATGTTTCTGGACCCCTGGGTCGAGAGCCCGCTGCTCTCTGCGGCCTGAGACAATGCACATCCTGGGACGAGGTGCAAAGCCTTCTCCCCCAGGATAGGCAGGGTTCACGAAGGGGAAGCATCAAAGGCTTGCCGCCTTTGTGAGCTTCCCCAGGCCACTTCCTGCTTTCAGCAACTGGTCCCCACTGGTTCTGACCCCCACTTTGGGCGGGAGAACCGGCAGGAAAAACAAGTGAGGAAGAGAGGTGTGCCCACCTCTGCCAACTCCACCCCTCAGGTGGGGGAGGTGAGGTTAAGCACAACTCTCAGTCCCCGCCATCTTGCAGATGGGGGGACTCAGCCAACCAGAGACAGGCTCATGCCCCCCTCACACAGGAGGATGGCATAATAGGGGGTGTACCCACCCCAGGGAAGGGACACCATTGGTCCCTACCTTTTACCTACCTGTAACGCCCCAAAATCTAGTATTTAGGAGCACGCCCTGAACCTTGCTTCCTCAGACAAGAAGAAACTAAAAGAAGAAGAAGGACCGAACAACCGTGCAGCAGTTAACAAGAGGAAGACGCCCACTGACTTGTACCTCAACCCTACCGGCCTGACTCCACCTCGAACCTGCTCCTGCGAAATCCCGGTGTGTCCTGCAGCCAGCAACCTTGAAAACCCCAGAGGACCTGCCTGCGTTCATCCACAAATACTTTGTCTTCTGTGAACACAGGATTTGGTTATATGCAACCTCTGGCTCCAGCAGGAAACCGCAAATCCGCCCCACTTGCACCCGCCATCCAGGGCCCGAGCTCGAGTGGGCAAACAACAGGAGGAGGTCCCCCCCCGGCAATCCTGACCCGAGATCTGGCGACTCCTGACCTGCCTCAAGCCTCCAGCCGATGCCTGCAGCCTAAATCCGGAAGGTCTCCCAAACCGCAACCAGGAGCTGGTAAGAAGATCCGACCCCAAAAGGCACCCCTGCACCCGACGCCCCACTTGCCTTGGGTGGCCAAACCGATGGTGCCTAACCAACCCCTAACTTCCCAACTTATCTCTCGAAGTGGTGGTCGCACCCAGAAGACCTTCGTCTCAAAGCCTGCAGTGCCTTTGCAAACCGGAGGTTCCCCATTGAAACTAACAGGGCACCCAATGTCGAAACAGCACCCTGCACCTGGCCACCCTAGTACCGCTGAGGATGCACCTTTGGTGCTACTTTGTTTCCAAATTTGCCCCGAGCTAAAGTCCAGGAGCTTTGCTCCCACAAACAAGTGGTCTGCTCGTCAGCAGCCACCAAGCAGAGGCCTCCTATCTTCCATTGGATAACATTGGGCCTGAGCACTCTGCACCCGGCCGCCCTAATGCCGCTGAGGGTGTAACTAGAGTGCATCCTTGATCCTGGGGGACCCCTGAGTCTACCCCCAGAACCTCAACTCCATCTACCAAATACTTACCTCAAAACTGATAACACTATTTTCCTCCATAGGATAACATTGACTGTTTTTCTTGGAAAGTGTGGAGTTTGAAATTCTTTAAAATTTCACTAACAAAAACGATTTTACTTACCTGTTTACAGGAAATGTCCCAGAGTAGTATCCAGGTATACTACTCTGAGTAAGAAAAGTAATCTCAAAAGTAACGTGCCTGGAATTTTACCCATTCAAGTCTATGTACTGTATTTACAAAGTATTGCATTTCTCTGAAACCATACTGTAAGTCAAGACAAAGTGCATTTACATTTTAAATTCAAACTGTTTACAAACTGCATTACTGCTGTAAAGTATTTATTGCTTACCTGTGCCAGGCTTGCTTGGTTCTAGAAAATAAAATTACTAAAAGAATATTTTGATACAAAAACAACTGGTCTGTAGTTCAGTCTTTTGAGTGTGTGAATTCATTTGTTTACTGAGTGTGTACAACAAATGCTTAACACTGTCCTCTGATACTGCCTTACTGCTCGACCACACTACCACAAATAGAGTGTGAGGTGCTATCTAACTTTACCTCGGCCTACCTTTGGGGATCCACTGGACTCTGTACACATTATACCTCACTTTGGTATAGTATATACACAGAGCCAGCTTCCTATAATTGTTGTCACAATTGGCACAACTCTGGCCTACCTGCAAGTCACTTGTAAAGGGTACCTATGGTACCAAGAGCATGGTAGCCAGGGAAAGGCCTATGAGGGCTGCAGCATGTATCATGCCGCTCTCAGATGGCTCACACCACAAACACACACCACTGCCATTGCAGCCTGCGTGTTGTGGTGCAGACTAAAGTGAAGAGTCGACATGGCACACATCCCTGTGTGCTATACCTGCCTGCACCAAATGAGTCCTAGGTAAGGCACCCTTAAGGCAGGGTGCCCTATACCTCATGTGAGGACCTATTTGCACGAATAGGCAGGTGCCTATAATATCTAAGGCCATTCTTCGATATTATAAGTGCCCAGTAAAGCCATCCTGAGTATATGGTCTGGATACTGGTCATTACGAGTTTCCCAGCATCATAATGGCTTTATATATTGATAAACCTGCACAGATTTCAGTGTCAGTTGTATTATTTTCTGCACTCAGGGGTCCCTTCTAGAAGGGGCCCCAGACCCAAACAAACCACTGATGGGGTTCTGACTGGAAAACACCAGCCTGCCACCCTGAGACATGTTTCTAAACCTCTGGGGTGGGTACCTTCATTCCCTCGACCCACAAACAAAGCCTTTCGTAGACGGAGGTTTTCACACCTCCCCTTGGTAAGGAAGAGCTATATGCGGCAGGGGAGCTTCAAAGGCCTTGTTGCCTTTGCAACACAACTCCCTGCCAACAGGAGCAGGCCCCCTTCCTGTATCACCCTCTTTTCATCAGGAAGACAAGCGGGAAATATCAGGCTAGCCCAGAAGGTATGCCCATCTCTGCCAACCCCACCCCTGCCAACCCCACCCCTCAGGTAGCGGAAGTGAGGTGCAGATAGCAGACACCCTCCAATCAGGGTTAGGGAAGGTGTCCACTCTCCCACGTGGGGTGAGCACCCAAAGGGTGTAGTCAACCTGTGCAGTCAACCTCAGGACAGTAGTCCATTAGCTACTACCACAAGACCCCTAAAACGGCAACTAAATATAGTATTTAAGGGGCACCCCTGAACCCAGAAATCAGATTTAATAAGGACTGAAGAGCTGTGCTGCAAAGAAGAGGACAACGACAGCCCCAGCCCTCCTGCTTCGGAACCCCTGCAAGCTGAAATCCGCGAGTCCTGCAGCCGGCAGCCTCCAAGGACCCTGGGGAACTGCCCAGACTTCCAAAAAGACTCTGATCTCCTGTGGACACTGGATTTGTCCAACATCAACCCAAGCCAGGACTCCAGATCCAGGTGGAACCGTGAGTCCTCAGCACCCGAGGGCCACAGCCCGAGTGGGCCAACACCCCAGCGAAGTCCCCCAGGCAATCCTGATCTAGGTTCCAGCCTTGGACGACCTCCTACGATCTTCTCCTCGACACCTGCAGACTCCTCCTGAAGGGTTCCATGACCAAGACCGGAACCGGTGAGAAGAACCCAACACGAAAAGACACCCCTTGCACCCGTAGCCCCTGAGTCGTGTGGTGCCCGACCAACAGTGTCCTGGTGTCCAGCAACTCTCCAACTTCATCCTCCAGTCATTGGTTCCCTTCTTCCAGTCTTCTGGCTCCAGCCTGCAGTCTTTTTTCTCGACCGGCAATCTCCATAGGAATGCATTAGGCACCCAACACCGTCTAAGCACCCTGCACCCGGCCGCCCCTGCGCTGCTGGTGGTGTGGACTTGACGCTGACCTGAGACCCCCTTTGCCCTTACCTTAACCCCAGGAGCTTGCCTCCCAAAACTGCGTGGCCTGCCTGTGAGCAGCCACCAACCAAGGTTCCCCTTAGCCTGATTGGCACCCTTGCACTCTGCATCCGGCCCCCCTCAGTGCCGCTGGTGGTGTACTGAACCTTTTTTTTTTTTGCATTTTTTTATTTAGCGCGAACTCGACCCGAAAGTATTGGAGCGCTTTACATGAGCACCGTATTTACATTACACATTCAGGCACAGGGAGATTAAGTGATTTGCCCAGAATCACAGGATGTGGACAAGACCTCGAGGCTCGAACTCTGGTTTCCAAAACCACTTACTTACCTGCAAACCTAACATCCATAGGATTGTATGGTGGGTTTATCTCTGAAAAATGGTCTGTGTTGAAATTGCAACAATGTAACTCAGTCCTGCAATGTGTGATTAGTTTGTTTTGTGCAAAAATAGAAAAGTAACTAAAAAGTAACTAAAATGTAATCTTAAGTAATTACAGTATTCTAAAGAGTGTGGGTGGAGAAGTGTGGCTCAATGATTAGAGCGGCAGATCCTGATGCAGAGGTCTAGCCCGGGACCAAGGTTCAATTCCCCGCCTCGGCGGGTCTTGGGCTAAAAATTCCACGGACCTGATAATTCTCGCCTCGGTGCCATTCCAATCATGGAGTCCCACTCTGCAACTCTGGGCAATAGCTTGCTTAATCTCCACAACGGCCCCCACAACGCTAAGGATGCCTGGCCTCCACCTTGGGGGTGCCCAGGAGTGGACGCCTCACAGGGAAAGCCAGGATGGGTTCCACAGCGGTATTCGTACAAGCGCCTTGAGACCCTTGCGGGTGAGTAGTGCGCTATACAAGTATCAATTTACATTTACATTTTCTTGACTGTAATTTGTATGCTCCTGCAAAACCAGTACACATTGTATCTTGAAATGTATCATTGTATTTAAAGTATCGCTTACCTGCTACTGAGTAAATCTTGGTTCTAGTAATAAAAATAAAGTAACTTTTTATACAAACAATTCTGACATTATTTCTTGCCTGAGTGTGTACAACAGATGGTTAACACTACCCTCTGATAAGCCTGAATGCTCAACCACTCTACCACAAGAGAGAGCAAGGTATTATCTACTTTAGCCTTTGCTATACCGCTGGGGATCCCTGTGCACACAATACCCTACTTTGGTATAGTATATTCAGAACCAGCTTCCTACCCCTTGGTAATGCGTAGTACGACAGGAAAAAAACCAACATAAGCAAGAGTCAGAGGACTATTCAGGAATGACTGGGATCTCACCGTGTTCGTGGCGAGTGCCTCTTGAATGGAGGAGGGCGAGAGCGAGGTCACCTTCTGTTCTTTAAGGTTCTTCTCAATTCCATCCATCCACTGCAGCAGACTATCTACCCCCTCCTGGACACTCTGCGAGTGAGCCATGCTCTTCAAAAGGTGGTCTGTGCGCTCAGACATCTGCTGTGACATGAGCTGGAAGCGACTCATGATGCCATCTAGTTAGAACAAGAAAAGTACTGAAGCCAAACTATGAACACGTCCGAAATTATGTTCAAGTGGGAAGGTACAGTCATATGTACACAAAAGTAAAGCATCTTTGTTTGAGACAGTACATTTGTGTGTGAACCAAGATGTGCATTTGTGTTCACGTGAAATATTAGATGACAAGGAGTATCCCCCTACCCGTCATGACTTCAGAAATGTTTCCCCGTTTCAAAGAAGCACAGAAACAGTGATCTCCAGAAACTTTGTGCGCTCCATAAACAAGGCTGTCTCACTGTGATCTCCAGACACCAGTCTCTCATTGCCATTAAAACGCTGAAGGTCCTATTGCTGATATTTTCATACACCTAGCTGTCTCTTTGTAATTATCATACCAGACGTTCTCATTGTGATTTCCTGGAACAAGACTCTCCCCACTTGGTTTCCAGCTAGGAGGCTTTTACTGCCTTCTCCTGAACCAGGCTTTTATACTGAGAGCTCCACACAGCTTCTCCAATGCCAAACGAATCTCTCACTGTCAGAACCTTATTTCTCTTAGTGAAATCTTGACTCCAGGGAATCTCAAAACAAACTACAAACACCAGACGTTCTCACCACAACCTTTATATTCCAGTGCATCATCCAGACTGAAGGCTCTCAAACTGTGAACTCCAAATAGCAGAATACCACAGCGGGATTGTTGGAAAACAGGTGCTTTACCTGCGAAAGCACATACACCGGGCTTTTTCACTGTGATCACTACACACACGTAACGGCGGCTTACACTAGTAACGCCACACAGAAGACAGTCTCAATGTGATCTCCATTAGTGGGTTTACTCACTGCATTTGCACACACTAGTCTTTTTTATTGTGCTTCTCAGGGACTAGACTCTTTCACAGTGATCACAGGACTCCAGGCTCCACCAGTGTGATATACATATGCGTGCAGCTCTTGTTACCTTCTCAAACAAGTAAACTCACTGCTCTCTTTAGTAACTCGGCTCTCACAGCACAATCTCGAGGATTGCTCTTCACATCTTCTTCTGTCCACTTCTCAGGTTAATAACTGACTGTATGTTTCACAATTGCTCTCAGCCACTTGTGTGGTTACCTCTAGTGATTTCGACATGCTTGCGATCTGGAGCCGGGTCTCCTTGTATTTCGAGGAGGAGCTGTGCGGCCTTCTGCATTTTCTCTATTTGCACTTGATGCTCAGCCAGGTCTCCCTGCAGACTCTGCCATAGAAAAAGGTAACAAGGGAATGAATTGAATTACGATCTTTGGCCTCATAGCACACACTGCCACATATCCATTCCCCTGGAGTTATGGTATTAGCGCTAACACGACAGAACAACCTCCCCCACACCATGACTCCATGTTATGAACCACACACCACGAAGATGTAGGTCTAGGTTTTGGAGAAAGTAAGTAAACAATTAGTATGTAGCATTATGGGTTTATCCTGTTCAATGTTTCCTCACCGTGGTCTTATCAAGCTGCTTCTGAAGGGCATCTGCATCTGATGCTATTGGCTCTGAAAGAACTTCCTCAAGAATTGCTTGAGTCTGCACAATCCACACTTGAAGAGAATCTGCAGTATCTTGGAACTGATGGGACCGATCCAGAAGCATTGCCAGATGACTACCAAGCTGGGAGCACTAAAAGAGGAGGCACATAGAGATCAGGCGTGAACGGGGTGGAGCTTCACAGAAGAACTAGAGATATCCGAAGGGAAGGGAGAGAAAACAGAAAGAGACGAGGTGCACCAGCATAGCAGGAGGGGTATCAAGAGCAGGAAAGGGTTATTAAGAAAGGGTGAGAATAATCAGGAAAGGCTAGGGCCTTCAGGAGAAGAGAGGCCTCATCTCAAACAGGAACGGAGCCTCAAGTATTGGGCTGGGACATTGAGAAAGGAGTCTGAAGGAGGAACAGAAAGAGATATTGGAAAAGAATGATGAAAGAGTCGAGGGAGGGTTTTAGGAGAGGAAGAGCAATCTCAGGTAGGGAAGTGAGAATAAGAAAGAGCAAATACGATAAACAAGGTTCACAAAAGGCAGGGGGTAATTTGTCTGTTGAAAAATAGCTGCAGTGTGAACTTAAATTCTCAAACTCCGACCCTGAACATTATTTTCCCTAGCCTGAGCAGCATGAGCTTGCCATGGCAGGACATACTGTGATATAAGCTTTGGTTGGAATGAGCTTCAGTATACCAAGGAATACATTTTACCTAACATAAACCTATCCTGGCATGAAGTTAGGATGGATTAAACTTGCTAGGACCTAGGCCTATGGCATAAGTCTACGTTAAAGTGATCCTAGAGGGCTCACTCTGCTGTGAACCTATTCTGACATACCCAAACTTGCCACAAACTAACCCTGTGTTGGGTGTACTTACTCAGCCTCAAGTTTAATCAGGCTTGAACTTGTCTGAATTTCACCTTAACTTGACATTAGTTTTACTTGCAGCAAACATGTCTGAAAAAAGCCTACCCAGTTATGAGCTTACTGTGAAGTGAGCTTATCTTGGCACAAGCTTACTTTAGTATAAGGTCATGCAAGCTTACTTCGGTGCAAGCTTCTTCTGTTATGGGAATACCTTGACAAAAGTTTTCCTTTTCATTAGTAGCTTTGTCACACACTTCCTATGTGTGAGCTAACCCTCATCCATGCTTCCTTTGGCACAGCCTTAAAGTACAAGTTACTTACCTTAGGTAACAATGTATCTGGTAGAGACGATTCTAGCCGCAGATTCCTTAACATAGAATTATCCCCAGGCGTGAAACTGGACCCGGAAAACTTTCTTGCCCAGCATCTCTGCACGCTGGGGGGCGGCACCACGCAACACCGCCCGACGTCCTCCGCGGGCGTGACGTCAGCGAGGTCACATAAACCCCACCCAGGCGCGCTGATGTCAGTTTGCTTCGGAGAACTTTACCGCGCCACATCGCGGAGCCATCACAACAAAACTGAGAAGAGCATGGGAACAGTGTGCGAATAAAAAGAGAACCAGGGCTACGCGTGTCTAGGCCCCAGGAAACAACAGGAGACCACCTCCCAGAACACAGACCGACATCCAGGTCACTGAGGGGGAGGGGCAGGGGGAGGAGGACGACGAAGCCCCGCAAGAAACCTCTGAATGGCAGAATCCGCAGGGGCGTGGAACAACAGAGCACCATCAAAGGGAAGGTCAACCAGCCGTTCTCTAACGTTCTCAGGGAAAACACTATCCCTCATCCAAGCATGGCGACGAAGGGCCACTGAAGAAGCCATGGTGCGACCAAGCACCTCCGAAACGTCCAGAGCCGAGTGAAGAATAAACGCCGCCAGCTCCCGGCCATCCAACACATGGTGCCGCAGATCAACGCAGGCACCCTCCTGAGAAGCGGAAGACAGAAGGGACTCAGCCGAATCCCATAAGCAAGAAATGGCTCTGGCCAATACACAAAGCGTGTTAAGCGCCCGCAAAGCAGCACCGGAGGAGGCGAAGATGTTGCGCCCCCAGGAATCCAACCACCGGGCCTCCTGTGACGGGGGAGACAACACCGATGGCAAGGAGGGAAAGGCGGTCTGCAAAAGAGGGCCCCTGGTAGAAGGGTGGAAGGAAAGACAGACAGGATCATGCGGAGCAGGACGGTGGCAGTGCAGAAGTGGCTGGAGCATTGGGTCCCCTGTGGCAGGACGCCCCCAGGCCCCCAAGAGAGAATATTGGAGCGACGCCTCGAAGGGAAGAAGCAGCTCCCATCCACCAGAGCCCTGATGGAGAACCTCCAGCAAATGATCCGTGGGGAAATGGGCAGCCAGATCACCGATGCGCAAGATTCTTTCGGCCATGGAGACCGACCGGGCGAAGGCAGCACTCGCCTCCGTAGGGCCACGAGGAGGTGAAAGCAATTCTTCCGTGGGCGACGGCTGTAAAAGGCGGCCGTCTCCCAGCCCAACCGGAGGGAGGAAAGGTAAAGCTCGCATTGGGGGAGAGTTGACCAACGAGTGGGGAACCTGAGGTGCCTCCGGGGAAGACTGCGGGCGTGGGGACGCCAGGGAAAAAGTCATGACGCTGCGTCCCGTCTCAGGAGAAGATGAAACAAACAGCTGCTGAACCTCTGGAGAAGGAGGGGCGCCCGAAGATGAATCAATGGCCTGACGCCGGCATGGCGCCGTAGAGTTCAACACTGGCGTCAGGTCAACATCGACAGGTGCCCTAGGAGACGCTGAAACGACCTCTGCCATGACGTGCACCGTTGGAGAACGGGGCGGGGTCGGAGCCGGAGCGGCCAAGGAACGGTACCGAAAAGGAGTCGACTCGACCTCCGTCGAGGCAGCCGCCTGCGTGGAGGGACGAGGGGGGCCCGGGGACATGCCCTGGCCGCTAGCCGGCCCCTGCGGCGCCACCAGTGCCAGCAACAGCCGGCGCCTGAGCGGCGTCAGCTTGGCCTCGGACAAGGCCGCCGCCTGCCCAGAGGACCGAGTGGGACTCGAGGACGAGCCTCGAGCCCCGGCAACCTCCCGCGACACCACTGGGACCCCTGCAAGGGTTTGCGGTGAGGCAGAGGCTCTGTGGTCCGAAGGAGGGAACCCCGGAGGGCCGCACCCCGACGGCACCACATCTCCAGAATCTGGAGCCGAACCTGTCGGCGCCGGAGCCGCCGGCGACGCCGCAGAAGAAGACCCCACACATGGCAAGGGATCCACAGACGTCCCAGGAAGAAGAGGTGAAGGAGGAGGAGCCAAAGAGGCCTGCAAGGCCACCGCATAGGCCTCCATCTGGGCTCTGGTCACCCCAGTGCCGGGGAACGGTGGGTAGGGTGATGACGTGCGGGACTGCACAACCCACGGAGAACCCATGCCCCCAACAGGTCGGGGACCGGTCCTCGGGGACAAACTGCGACACTTACCAACAGGTGAGCGACAGCCATGCGGTCTTGGAGAGGGACGATGTCAGAGACGGAAGTGGCGGTTCTTGAAGCCTTCTGCGGGAGACGGACGCGGCGACGATGCCGACCTGAAAATGCGGGCAGAGGGGAGTTTCATCCGGTGCTCCCGCCGGGACTTTGGCTTCATCTGCTGACAAGCCTCGCAGTCCGTGGAGTCGTGGTGCTCGCCCAAACACCACATACAGATGGGGTGACAGTCCGTCGCCGACATTTGGAGCATGCAAGACGAGCACGTCTTGAAGCCCGAAGGCATTCGCACACCGTTCCCTAAGAAAAATGCTAAAGCGTAAAAAGAAGGCCTGAAAACAGGCCAGGAACACGATCCTGGTCTGCGTTGCACGCGGAAAAGAAGAAAACTGACGTCAGCGCACCGGGGTGGGGCTTATGTGACCTCGCTGACGTCACGCCCTTATCAAATGTCCTTGCAACCTACAGTACGTGGGGATGACCACACGCCTAGTTAAGACAAGGATCATGGAGCATCGCAGTAATATACGATGTGGCAGATCTACAACAAAAATGAGCACTCACTTCATTTCGCACCCACGTGGGGTGGACGAGATGTCTTGGACAGTGATCGAAAGCGATACCAGCTGGTCGACAAAGAAACTGTTCGAAACGGAGCAGAGATGGATTTTCCGCTTGTCCACACAGAAGGTGGGCCTGAACGATGCCATTCCATGGTCAGAAATTTAAGCTGGACACTGTACATTCCAACTGTTACCCCCAGTACAATACACTTCAGACTTACCACGTTCGGAGACTCTGTTACACCTTGTACCCCGTTCTTAACAACCACACTTCAAAGGCCCCGTTGTTGAGTCCATCTGACCCAGTGTTCCAATATTCACAGTCTTCCTCTAAATTCGTGCATCTTGGCAGTTTGTACTAACTTTAGTACTTTTTACTCCCTTTCTTTAGAACCCTTCTTTTTCATTTCCTTTTAATTCCCCATTACGGGTTCTTCCATACTTACTGAACCTACAGTACTGTTATCCGATTTACCCATATATCTGAAATTAGTAGTCCTCATTTGACTACCCTCTCTCATTCGACCTTACACATGGGGAATCGGGAGGCTATTCCATCATACTACTGCCCCCTTCCATATCTTGCCACTTTTTATAAATACATTTTTATAAATATATTTTCTATAATTATATTTTTTTAATATATTCCTGCTCGGTTACTTTTATATATCACCCTGATATCGCTACATACGATGTTCATTCGGCACCCCTCCGGGACCGCGTCGGTTTACACATAGTCAGGCAGACTTTCTGAGGACAAGATGGCGCCTCCGCGAGCCGCAAGCCACGTCAACGCTTCCGCCGACGCAGCCCCGGTCCCGGAAGCCTGAATATCTTCAAATATGTACAGCGCGGGTTACCGGGTTAAGATCCGGAAGCGGGCGAGCAGGCATTGCCCTCCTCGAAATCGGTAAGTGCAAGATACCCCTCTGTCCTGTTTAGGCATGACACGCTTTATTTTAACTTCATGTTAACGGGATGCCTCTTCTGGTCCGGTAGTACGCACGTTTTTTCCTTTTCATCCTTGCCAGACACTGATCTGGCCTATTTGAATCCTAGCACTTTGGTTCTAGACACACTATTGATAACGCATTAGTAATGTCCAATAGGGGTCCTTTCACATACAACCCCCCACCCCCCTTACCCAAGGTGACATCGTTCTTGCACTCCCGGGTGGATAGTCTCGGTGTAGTGACAATCTTTACCTTTAAATACTGACTAGGATATGGGTGTGATAGTTATCGCAACTCTTTATATCTCACTGCACATTCACGTTTAGTCTACCCTGTAGAACCCTCCTTGGGGCTCGTGTCGTGCATTATTATACTATCGTTATAAGTATTTGTTTGCCTTGCCCCTTTTTTGCATTTTTCTTTCGTTTCAGTTGGTTATCCTTTAAACTCGTGGGCCAACTTCCCCCTTCCTTCCATGTAGTGGTACTTTCCACCAAGTAAGGTAAGCTCTTTCACAGCATTTTTATGTTTTGCCCCACACGTCTGTGGAGCAGTCCCTATGGTTGGGTCAGTTGTGTTTTTTGTCAGACAACACGTATGATTAATAATTTTTAATGAGCACTTCTTCTGTTTTCGTGAAGCTGTACTTCTTTATCGGTGTGGGGGAGAGTTTTAGTTACTCTACCGAATATTACCCGATCCACCCACTGTTGTGGGTAGCCCATAGCATTTACGTAATTTGCGAGTTTTCTTTCTTTTTCTCATCAGACTTTGTCTACTCTTGTCGTTCCTTATGCCCTCTGTGTTTGTTTTTCCCTTCCACTTCTCGATCTATTTAGGTGGAGAGGCCAGGCGGAGTACCGCCTGGGGATCTACATCCGTTCTTATAACACCATCCGATTTTGGATGCTCTTTTTTTTTGGTGCTCTCCATTGGGGTTCACCTTCACCTACCATAGGTCCTGAAGAAGTGTCGCTCGATTTTGGAGCGTAGATGACACGAAACATGTCGACCTTATAAATTCACCAGCCACCTAGGTACTTTATGTCCTGCTGGCGGCACCACTGTTTTTACTCAGTCCCAGTTCTACTTTTTGAATTAAAA
The DNA here is from genome assembly GCF_964204655.1 of Triturus cristatus. Lineage (NCBI taxonomy): Eukaryota > Metazoa > Chordata > Amphibia > Caudata > Salamandridae > Triturus > Triturus cristatus. The sequence goes on from NC_140584.1 coordinate 582,094,847, forward strand.
TATTCCTAGATCTGGAGCCTGTTTTAAAATTCACCCATTCACTTTATTATACACATAGCACCAGTTGCCCACATACACCTCTCGCATACGGCGATCTCAGATCAAAAGAACTCCGCCAAAGTAGCCACCAGGCCCGTTGGACATTGCAGCGCCGGTCCGACGAGGAGCGCCCTATGATGAAGCATGACACCCTAACAGGTGTGTGAGGGCATTAAGATCTGAAATTCAGATCTCCCAGCGACAACACTACTGGCATATAGTGACACCTTTCACATACATAACTCTATGTCCTATCAAAAATCACCCTTCATACACAATTCATTTTGTTTACTGGATGTCTTATATACTCAAGTAAATCACTGAGCTAGCTTTGATTTTCTACTTAACAACATGTTGTAATTGTTACTTAAAACCCTGTTGCACTTTTAAATAGTGAAATTGGTAATCTTACTCTGTTCAGTGCTCTATCCTTGTTATATAAAACCACAAAATAAATGAATAAATAAAGCAACTAATGAGGTAAAAGTGTCCTGGTATGAGAAGTTTAATGCAAGATTACCCATCCACAGGCTTACCTTTGCATGAAGGCTGCTATATCTCGATTGCGCATCTTTCAGTTTCTCTCTCACCGTGGCTGCTGCATGAAGTGATATACTTTCATCCCCTTCCTTCCCTGCTGCCTTCTCTAGGTCCACCACCTTCTGCCCAGAAATGGTGATATACCGCAGGTCACCTTTATGAGATATGACATCCTCTGAGAAGCTTCCCTGACGCCGGAGCATCGGCTGCACAGATGCTGGATCTCCGCCTCCTTTGTACATGGTTTCCAGTTCATGCTCTGAATGTTGCAGCCATGCATCAAATTCACTGTGTTCATGCAGAAATTTTTGCAGCTCATCCCATAACACCTGTGCATGCCTGAGCTGTGTTTCTGATTGCAACAAAGAGGATGCAAACTGCTCCTTGAGTTCCGAGATTCTGCTCTGCAGTCTCTGTCTCTCCTCAGGTGGAAGACTGTGTCCCTGCTTATCCAGGAAGGCCTGTGCTGACTGTGTAGCATGAATAAGCTCCTGCTGCTGAGAGAGAAGTTCCTGATGGCTGGCCTGCAAAGGACATATACAAGCCGCATGAGAGCAGTGTAGCACTGCTTATGGTAATTCAAAGAAACACAGCACCATCCACTCAAGAGGACAAAAACACATATCTATTACCGCTGCTCAACAAGCCAGACAGACAGACCCACATGGCTCTCTGTAAACCATCTACTTCTACATTAATCAACTACAGAAAGCAACACTTTTTTAATATAAATCACCCACTAGAGGAATTGACAGTTCTGTGTAATTCATCCAACCTGGTTAAAAACACAACTTCGGTTAGAGCACCCAAACAAAAGTACAAATACAGCACCGTCTACACCACCCAACACCACACCACTTATTACAGCGACCAACCAGGACCGACACTATTCAGTGTACTAAAAGCAGTCAAGTGGAGAAACATAACTCAATGTATATCATCCAACCAGGAGGAAAACATAGCTCTGAGTACACTATCCAAGAAGAAGTGTAACAGATCTCTCCGTACACCATTCAATCAGTAAGAAATACAAGGCTTAGTATACTACTCTCAAACAAAGAGAAACATTTCTGTGTGCACCCGCTAAATCAGAAAATATATTCACAACTTTAGAAAAGGATGTAAACTACGGGATTGCATACAGCATCTGAATAAAATTAGTAATACATCTAAATGTGCAGCACACCAACCAAGTTTCTCATTTAGAGTACCACTGGCAAGCAGCACACCTGGTAAAATGTGGAGTAATATATTTACTGCACATTATAATATTGTTGTCAATTTTAGGAGTTAAACGGAATTACTGCTGATTTCTATGATTATTGTTTCATGATTACTACCATCTCATGGTGGTACAAGCACATTGCAAAAGCAGGTGGAATATTTATGTCAATGGGATCTAAACTCACAGTGCAGAATGACATTACAGCTATTGAGCGTTACTGCTTACTCCAATAGCTTGTGTGGGGACAGAACTGTGAAATAGTAGGACACTTTCAATAATTCTAAACCTAGATTTCTAGGCAGTCCTTTAGTTACAAGAGTGTACTGACTTTATTCCAAAATACCTACACTATTCTACAAACTAAACATCCAATACACCATCCTGCGAAGAAAAGAAATATTAGTCCATGTACACTACCTAACTCAAAAGAGAAACACAGCTCAGTGTACATCTGCCGCAAAAAAGAATCATAACTCTGGAAATAGCTCACATTGAACACACTTAACAGATGCGACAGACAGCTCATTAACATACACAGCAAAAATGCAATCAATTCTGTCAAGATTAATTGCACATTCAAGGCTTAAGACGCAAATTTGCCTTGTGAATGTGCTTTATGAAGGTGCTTCTAAATGACAGCGATATACATGGCTTGGCATCAGAGTCTGACACTGAATTTTAACTTGCGTTTCTCACCTTCATGAGTTCCAGTTGCTGGTCCAGGGTTGCACCAGATGTGCTTGTACTTGCGACTGGGCCATCACGTGCTGTTTCCTCAACAGGACTGGCAGCCACCTGCTGCACATAAGCGCGGGACACAGGCCCATCTTTCTTCAGTGACACTACCCAGCCCATGAGAGACTCTATCTGATTTCGCTTCACCTCCAGCTCCTCTGCTGTTTTCACCTGAAATAGAACAAGATATGTCTGAGAAAGAAGAAGGAAGAAAATGGCAATACAAGAGAGGAAGGGCTGAGACAGGAAGCAAGAAGGGGATGGGGAAGGGATAAAAGCTAGATAGGAGACCGCGTAAATGCCTAATCTACTCTCAGACTCCAGAACCTCTTTCGTAGCATCTGCCAGGGCAATGAAATGGTCTTCATTTCTGAGCTAGTGCTCCCAAGAAGTTATTAATCCTTAAATAATGTGAAAAAGGGCACTGGAGAGACAGCCAGATCTTCTTGGTGGATAGAAATGCATTTTAATGTGTAGTGCAGTGAATAAATGACACAATAGGGTTGTTGGTGAACTGGTGGACCACCCTTGGAAGTCGGAAGCTTCCTTCCAGGCTACCAATTCCAACAGTTGTCCAACAGCCGCCAAGAGCAAATACACAAGGCAGCAGCATATTGAATCTGCTTTGCAAATGGCTTTCCCTTCAGATTGTAATGTGACAGCAGCAATTAGACATATACAGCCAACATATTACCAATGTGATCAAGGTGACCGATGGCCTAATTCCCAGTTACCTTATAATACATTAGCTACATAATCAGCCAATCCTCTCTGGATGGCAAACCAAGAAAGGGTTGTAGAGTATGTGAGGAAATGCCCTTATTGAAGGCAAAACACACAATTGCTGGACATGCAGAACAAATCAAAACATTCTTCCCCAGTCAAGAGATCTGAGTTAAATCATCATTTTTTTGCTCACCATGCCACCCCAGTTTAGACCAGGCCATATGCAAATCAGTCATGACCCTGTGCCTCATTAGAACAGTTCAGCCTGAACTGCCAAGCCAGGTCCTCCTTGGACCGGATACAAGCATCCTGGGACCAGTTTTGGGGTTTCACTCCCCAATAGCCAGGATAGCTTGATTCCAGCGGCACAGTGAGCCCAGGACACACGTCTGGGAATACCCGGAGTAAAAGACACACAATTGATGGACGGAATGCAGAACAAATCAAAACATTCACCCCCAGTTAAGAGATCTGGGTTAAATCCATCATTGTTTTGCTCACCATGCCACCCCAGTTTAGACCCGGCCATATGCAAATCAGTCCTACCTTCATCAGCTGCTATTTTAGTGCCTCACAGGCCAGGAGTAAGGCAGATTCAGTGCTGTATAAAGCCCTAAAACCAGATTGAGTTTCATGAAATACCTGGTGTTCTTCCATAAACTTAGTCAGTTGGGAATTGAGAAATTTCTCAGCAATTTTTGCAAAGAAAGGAAGCAGTGATACTGGTCTCAGATTTTCTGGAAGCGCAGGATCTATGGACAGTTTCTTTAATACCAGAACCACCATTGCGTGTTTCCAATTGTTTGGGACCTGCCCTGAACTGAATGATGAATTCAGCAACTTTGCGAGCACCGGTACACTAGCCTCCTTCCCTCGTAATAACATATTTGGCGGGATAATATCCACGGGAGAGCCCGATTTGACTACTGACATAAGTTGAAGTACATCTCTTTCGAATGGTAGTCGGAAAATAAAACTTACCTCATACAATGTTTCGCTTATTGAAGAATCATCGCCTCTTTTTGTGAGATTTAGTGCTGAATTAGTGACAATGAACATTGGAGTGCTGACGTCCAGCGCCTAGTGAATAAGCTTGGACTACTAAAGTATATATACAATTGGCTAATTTCTGATTGGCATATTTAACTTAACTATAATTCCCTAGTATATGGTGCTCTGTATAGCCAGGCTTCTACTTTAAAAATCACTAGTGGACTCCAGAGCACATTGTGCCGCCCCTAAAGTGACAGTACAAAGCATGTTTTCAGGCTTGTCACAGAAGCCTGCATTTTCAGTTTTAAAACTCCAAAATCAACTTGGCAAAATAATCGCTTTGCCAGGCCAAAACCTTCATTTTTAACTCCTACAAGTCACCCCCAAGGTAGGTCTTCAGTGGCCATAAGACCGGGTGCATGGTGTTTAAAATGTTGGACATGTGTCCTTACGTTTTACATGTCCTGTCAGTGAAAAATCTCCCAAGTAGTTATTCCCTGTGGCAAGGCGACTCTCCCATAGAAAAGCACCGGGTTACATCAGAGCACCTTGTAATGTAACACTTCGGGTTGGGGACACCTAAACCCACGACTCGAATTCATAGGAATTTGAAAATCCAATCTGATGGTAAAGCAGGGTTTTAATTTACTATTTTGGAAATTACACTTTTAAAAAGTTGTCTTTTACCTGCCTAAAGCCTCTAGTAGTCCTTTGTGCTATAAACCGCAACCGTCACTGACAGCCAGCTGGGAGGTGTGCATTTCCTTCAGGAAAGGGAACAAAAGGGCCTTGACTTGTAGGAGGTGTTGGGGGGAGGGGGTACTTGCCCCAGACCTTGTTTTGATTTATACTGCACCCATCTCAGTGGTGTACCCATAGCTCTGAGCAAGGGTAGTAAGATTTTGCCAGTTGGAGTTTTGCAGAGCACTGTGGGATTGTTTAGTGTCAGACTCCCCAGATATTATTTCAAAGTGAGTAGGGCTGCACCTGGGAAACAAACTAGGGCCAGACATAAAACTGGCATCCCTGGCAACCTTCCTTAGAACACTGTTGGTCTTGTGAAAAACAGATGAAGTACTGCACCTTCTGAACCAAAAGACTAAAATGCAGAAGGACAGAGTCTACTGTTTTACCTGAGGACAGAAACCCCACCTGAACCCAGGGTAGAAGAGCGGACTCCAAGGGCTAGTCGGCTAGTCTCTTGTTAAGCTCCAGGAACACAAAAGCTGCAAGAAGCCTAAAACAAAGAAGAGCTCTGCTGACCAGTTACAAATGATTTGTCCTGGACCCTGTTGGTGGCTTCTAGGTGATTGAGTTCTAACTCACTAACTGGTGTCCAAAGGGTCCTGGACCCTTGGCATATGTTAAGAGTGTAGTCTCGAGGGGGAGGAGCCTAGCGCTTGACCAAGATGGCCGCGTGAGCTTAGAGCTCCCGAGACCCTCGCGCCCTCCGTCGACTATCCTGTCTCTAATCCTGCTGGTATGCATGGCACCGTGTTGCTGAGTTGTCAGGGAGGCGATTGATGCTACCCGCGGTCGGATCGCCCATCGGGAACCTGACTTATGACTGGCGAACGATTGCGGCCTAACTCCCGGAGATGCCAGGGGCTAGAGTTGGCAGGATGCCCGACTCCTAGTTGATCAACAACGGCCTGGTGAGGTGTGAACTGTCGGACGGAGGCCCTCGCTCTTTCACTTTCGATTTCGTTCCCTTTGTCTGCCCGGACATTGTAGAGCTCTGGGTGGCTTTATAACCCCAAGGACGCTCGGCGGGCTACTCTGGCAGCACAAGGCGGACCTGCTCACTCCTTATTCCTCTCTCTGAGAGGGAACGGTCTTCACTGCATTGGACTGCCTGGAGTCCATTATGTCGGGCAAAGCAGAAGGGGATCGGCTGAAGACTAAGTCCACCAGGCGGGGAACGTATTCCCAAGTCAACAGTATGGACCGCTACGCCCTCCTGAAGACATCGCCGAGTGGATCGAGCCAGGCGCCGGATGCCCAGAGGGAGGACTCGCCTGGGACACCGGAGCTCTCCCTGCAGGATGTCATGGGCGCGCTTGATGGGATGCAGACCTCGATGGGGAGGCAATTCGAGGCCCTGGCGCATAAGGTGGATGCCATCCTGGTGGATGTCAACTTGATCCGCTCGGACCTGGGCAAGACAAACTAACGCGTTAAGGACCTGGACCACAAGACCACGGGCCTCACTGATGATGTTGCGGATTTGCAGAACGAGGTCCGGAAGCTGAGGGCCGAGAGTGACCTCGCCGCCCGCCGGCTGGAGGACTTCGAGAGCCGGTCCAGGCGCAACAACGTCCGCGTCATCGGGGTCCCGGAGTCCTCGGATGAGGCTTCGACGGACCTGCTTGTGGAAGATTTGGTCCTCAATCATCTGAAGCCTAAGGGCCTTGGAAAGTTTTTTGCGGTGGAAAGGGCCCATAGGGTGCCGGGCGGACGGCCCAAGGCGGGTGCCCCGCCGCGGCCGATTGTCGCCCGGCTCTTTCATTTTCGAGATCGGGACGCTATCCTGCAAGCTTCGAGGGTGACGGGCCCAGTCCCCTTCCAGAATGCGTCGGTGAATTTTTATCCGGACTTCACCCAGCAGGTGCAGAGACAGAGACAGAGCTTCCTGGGGGTGAAGCGGAGACTTCGGGAACTGGACCTGAAGTATGCCATGCTTTTCCCCGCCAGACTACGGGTGGTGCATGAAGATCGGACATTCTTTTTTGACTCTCCTGTTATGGCCGACGAATGGCTGGACGCTTTGCCCCGGCGACGGACCGGGGACGACATAGCCGAGCATGGAGACAGTGGCCGGGATGGACAGGGCTGAAATCTCAAAGCCGGCCTGACTTGATTTGACCATACTTGAAGATTTGAACAGAGTGCAGTCACTGTGGAGGGTTGCGGGAGGACGAGGGGTGCTCTTTTCCTCCCTTAGGGTACTTTTTGTAGATTTTTGTTTTTGTAGGGCGACAGGCACACTGCAAGTTGGGGGGGCTTTTTAAGCTGCGGCAGGGGTGCAGGGTGGGGGGAGGTATGGGGTTTTTGAGTTTGTTGTTGGGGGGTTTATTTCTGCAAGGCATGATGATTATCCTCAGGACTGTTCCATGGTGGCGCCTCGGGTGTGGGGTGGGCCTCTTTCCGTTTGAGGATGGGGGGTAGAGGCTTAAGTGTTATAAGCTGGAATGTTAATGGTTTGGGGGATCGCATCAAGAGGGGGATTGTTTTGCAATTTCTGAAACGTTCAATGCCAGACGTTGTCCTGCTGCAGGAGACGCATCTCATAGGCAATACGTGCTATGCCCTGAATAGGAAGGGGTATAAATTCATTGCACACTCGGGATTCTCTTCTGGGTCCAGGGGTGTGGGCATCCTCGTTAGAGCATCGTTGCCTTTTGAGGTGGACTCCACCATTGTTGACGATAGGGGGAGGTTTGTGGCGGTGGCGGGGAGGTGGGAAGGAAGGACTTTGGTTTCGGTTTATGTCCCGCCGGCCCTGCAGGCCTCCACATTTGCTGAACTGGGCAGGGCTTTGCTGACTCTCCCGGGGGGAATGCTGGTAGTGGGAGGGGATTTCAACGCTGTGGTTTCCGGACTGTTGGATAGATACCCGCCCAGGGACACAGGGGGGGCTCAGAAATGGCTTCCAGACTTCCTGGATACGTTTGGTCTGATAGACTGCTGGAGGCTCCGGCACCCCACACAGAGTCAATACACGTTTCACTCCGGGGCGCATGGTAGCCTCTCCAGGATTGACTACCTGCTCACTCTGGCCGCACATGCCTCGTTGATATCCGAGGCGAGGCACATGGCACGTGGTATCTCTGATCACTCGCCAGTGTGGATCCGGCTGGATCTAGGTCGGGAGGGAGGAGGGAGGGTGGCCCCCATCAACCCATGGTATTTCCGAGACCCCAAGATGCGCAGCGCCCTGGTAAAGAAGGTAGATAATTACTTTAAGGACAATCTGGGAACCGTGGACTCGGCGGTGTCGCTGTGGGAAGCTTTTAAGACCGTGCTTCGGGGGGAGGCCCTCTCCCTGGTGGTGGCTGCCAAAAACCGGAGGGATTGCAAGGTGCGGCAAGTGGAGGAGGAGATTGCGGCCCTTGAAGGGAATATGGAGGAGGATGTTACAGAGTCCTCATTGCATGAGCTTTGCCTGAAGCAGGCGGAGTATAGGGACCTGGTGACGAACGCCGCCAAGACCCTCAGCAGGGAACAACAGGGCCGCCTTTATGACGTTGGGGATAAGGCAGGGAAACTCCTGGCGTGGTTGGACAGGAAAGAACGGGTCAATAGAGTGGTGCCAGAGTTGATTGGAGAGGGGGGAGAGGCGATCGTGGAACCTGAGGGGATTGTGGAGTGTTTCGCGGAGTATTTTCATAGGGTTTATTCCTCTGTGTCGGACAGACCGCCCGAGGACTCGTCTGATCTCCTCCGTGATATCGAGTTGCCCTGCCTCTCTGACATAGATAGGGACGATTTGGATGGTGACATCACGATTGACGAGGTGGCGGGGGCGATTCGCGCGTTGAACTCGGGTAAGGCCTCTGGACCGAACGGACTGCCGATCGACCTGTACAAATTGTTCCCGGATAGGGTCGCCCCTCACCTGCGCGCCATGTTTTTGGAGGTGCGGGGGGATGGGATCCTTCCGTTGGATCAGCGGCTGGCGTCGATCGTGGTCATACATAAAGAGGGTAAACCCCGAGATAGATGCGCCTCCTATCGGCCCATTTCACTCCTCAACGCTGAGCCGAAAATTCTGGCCAAACTCCTGGCTACCCGTTTGATTAGGGTACTTGGCGATTTGGTCCATCCGGATCAATCTGGCTTTATCCCGCACCGAAACACAGCATTGAACCTTAGGCGGCTACATGGCGTCATCGCCAGGGCGGACACGCTGCGTGAACCGGCTGTTGTGGCATCTCTTGATGCCACGATGGCCTTTGACACGGTGGAGTGGGCATATTTATGGGCCGTGCTGGCCAAGTTTGGTTTCGGTCGCGGGTTTGTGAGTTGGGTTCGGTTGCTGTACGAGGGGCCACTAGCGAATGTTGTGGTGAATGGTCGGGCATCTACTCCGTTTCAGCTTGGTAGGGGTACTCGGCAGGGCTGCCCCCTGTCGCCTCTGTTGTTCGCCCTCGCCCTCGAACCGTTGGCTGTGTGGATACGTTGGCACCCGGATATACGGGGCCTTCGGTGGTCGCCTGATCACGAGGACCGTATTTCGCTTTATGCCGATGATATCCTGCTGTATCTTGCCTCACCTAAGAAGTCACTTATAGTGGTCTGTGACGTACTCGCATCGTTCGGCAGGAACTCGGGGCTTGTGATTAATTGGGGCAAATCGTACTTGTACGTTCTTAGTGGCGAGGTCCCACCGATCCCTAGAACATGTTCGATACAGGTTGCCCAGCAGGGCTTCGTGTATTTGGGGATTTTTATATCCATGGATCCTGCTGTGCGCTATGAGAGGAATCTGCTCCCCCCCTTGGCACGCTTGAGGCGAGATGTTGAAGGTTGGCGGAGGCTGCCGCTCTCCCTTGTTGGGCGTGCAGCCCTGTTCAAAATGATGTCTCTTCCCCGCTTCCTCTACGCCCTCCAGAACACCTTGGACTGGGTACCGGCCAAATACTTTCGGGAGGTCGAGGGCCTCCAACGGACGTTGCTGTGGGATGGGCGGCCGCGAATAGCTATTTCAAAGTTGACGCTCCCATGGTACGATGGGGGCATTGCGCTCCCGGACATCCGACGGTACTACTGGGCCACGCAGCTGAGCGCGATCAACCATGGGTTTTATGGCCCTGCCCTCAGCCCTGGGTATGCCATGGATAGGTGGCTGCTGCGTGGCGGCAACTACTACAGGGCGTTGTATTCGCGGTCCTTAGACTCGTCCCTCACGGGGCCCACAGGTGTGGCGGTGCGCGTATGGAAGATGGCGACCGACTCGCTGGGCTGGAAGGATAGGCTAACCCTCGCTACCCCATTGTTTGAATCGGAAAGATTGGGAAGACTCTGGCATACGAAGGGCTTTGATAAGTGGGATCTGATAGGTATATCCAAGGTGGGAGATGTGCTGCATAAGGGGAGGGTGAAGTCCTTCGAGGAGTTGCAGACTGAGTTTGAGCTAGGGCCCTCAGAGTATTTTAGGTATATCCAGATGCGTCACGCCCTCCGATCAGTCCTCGTGGAGGGTGAGAAGGTGCCGGAGTCCTCTCCCCTTGAGGACCGAGTCCTTGATGGTCATATGCCCGAGAGCACGATTTCGCTCATATATAAGAAGTTGATAAACGTCCGGGCAGACTTGCTATTGGGGCTGAGAGAACAGTGGACCAGGGATGGCCTTGAGTTGGATAATGAGGGCTGGCAGTCAGCGGTTTCTTCGCCTAAGGAGGTTGCGATCCCGTCGCGTCTGAGGCTGGTGCAGCTTAAAATACTGCACCGGGTGTATGTGACGGGGCCAAGGCTGGTCCACATGGGATTCTCGGAGGACGGCCTGTGCAGAAGGGGATGTGGTATGGTGGGTACTTTCCTGCACATCATTTGGGAATGTGGTGTCATTGTGGAGTTCTGGAGGAGAGTCCATGCAGTTATGGGGGAGGTGACGGGCATTGTGGTACAGCCGGAGGCGCGGTGCTGCCTCCTGAACGTCTGGGGGCCCACTGACCTCGATGAGGCGCAGACCCAATGGGTGACTCTGGGTAACATGGTAGCTAAAAGGGATATCGCGCGATTATAGGGCTCCTCGGGACCCCCCACACTGACCGCGTGGAAGGAGAACATGGATTGGAGCATGTTTAGGGAGAAGACGGTCTACTGCTCTAGAGGTCGCCCCCGGAAGTGGCATGCCATCTGGGGGCGGTGGAACCAATACAGGGGGGGAATATGTCTTGCCCCGGAACTGGAACCTCCCGAGGAACAGCTTTCCCCCTGACCTACTTTCCAGCACAGTTTGGTTTTAGTAACCGTTCTGGGCCTCTGCTGTTCCCCTTCTTCCTCCGCACACAGTCTTATACTTAGTAGATGAGTGGGGTCCGGCCTCCCCTGGGGGCTTTCGCCATGGGCTTTCAATGTTCTGCCTTGCTGGGGTTTGTTGTGTGTTTTTTCTGTGTTTATTTAAAATTGGACCTTTGCATTACTCTTTGAACTGTATTGGGGACACATCACTGTATCTAACTTGTAATGCTGCCGAACCTTCGGGCTGTCGGCTGAATAGCTGTGTCCTGAATTTCGAAATAAAGGTTTTCAAAAAAAAAAAAAAAAAAAAGAGTGTAGTCTCTCTCCCTCAAGATTGCAAAAGTGGGCACTGAGAAACTTTTTCTGAACATTTTCCTACAAAAACCAGAGGCTACCACAGGTCCGACACCAAATCACAGCCACCAACATTGCTTTGCTGGTTGGATTCAACCTGCTGGTTTTCCCCAATGAAAGCAGCTTGACTTCTAGAAAAGCTTCTAAGTCCAAACGTGGAGGATTTCACCAGAGCCAATGCTGAGCAGCATTTGCCGCCATTGAGCCCTCTGTCAGATCCAGCTAGAAGCCTGCCCCGCCAACGAGAACAATCCTCCAGAAAAAGAGTATGCCCCAAGGTAAACTTTTCACTGGTACTAAACTAGTACCTGTAGCTAACCCACGCTCCATCGCAGTCGACCTTAACTTTGACCCGGTCTAGTGTGACTATGTAACTGGGGTTGAAGCTGTGTGCTTTCTGGTGCTGGAAAACTCTAAAACTCGTAAAAATCATATCTAGATTCCCCATATCTGATTTTTTCATTTTGGTGTCTGTTTGTTCATTAAATGTATACTATATTTATAAATTGGAGTGGGATTTTAATTGAGTTGCGGTTTTGATGTATTAATTGTTTTGGTACTGATAAATAGTTTACACTTGTTCCTTTGAGTTAAGACTGACTGCTCTGTACCACAGCTACACAGGACTGAGCTAAGGTTTATATTAACATAACCTAACTGGACCTGATACAGAATAGTAACATTATTGCTAGGCGAGGTCTCACAACCACCCTAACTAATGATCCACTTTCACACAGCCTCACTGAGAAGCAACATGTCTCAGAGGAGAACCATCTATTGACATACATATGAAACACCACCAATGGCAGAAACTTGAGGCAGTTGTTGGGAAGCATGTAATCCTGAATCCACAAGGAGGATCAATCACAGGAATAAAGCATTGAATCTCGAGGAAATAACAGTCAAATACACTTAAAGATCCAAGAGCAAAAGTCAGCCACCACAGGGGGCTCAGGGTGCATTCACGGTTACAGGATGTGCCACTCCTGATGCAGCCAGTGCACAACGTTTTAAAAGATAAAGTGCTTTCCACAGCCCAGGGCCGCAGATTTAGGGGACAAGAGTTGCAAGACAAACATGTTACTTACCTTCGGTAATGCTTTATCTGGTAGAGAGCAGCTAGCCACAGATTCTTTACCGTTGAATATCCCCAATCGTCAGACTGGATCTTGAATTGTTTTTAGCAGTCCCCTAATGTGCTAGTGGGTGGCATCAAGCGCTCCGGAAGTGATGTGCGCAGTACCTATATATGCATCAACCCAGCACACTAAACTCAGTGCATGACTATTTTTCTGCACCAGATACACAGAGCGATACTGAGGTCGTGTGGCCAGTGCACCAAAGTGGGGCCCTGAGGGATCTCTAGGAGGTGAAATGCAAAGTTCGCAGAATGGGAAGGCCGGTAAGGAATCTGCATCTCTGCCAGATAAAGCATTACAAAAGGTAAGTCACTTGTTTTTTTTTTAAAGCTTTATTTAGTTTTGATAAACATAACATTGTGAAAATATCGGCTGTGCAGCCAGTGAAGAGCAAGTGCGGAGATACAACTTTACATTCCCCCCTCGTATACAAAAAGCAGTTCGGCATCAGGGCAGCGGTCCATAGAAAAACCTCCATCTAGAGCCCACCAGTCTCATCAGCCCGTGCCCACTAAAGGGAAAGGACGCAGTCAGGACACACCAAGCATGTTCAGCGGACATCACCATCTTCGGCCCAAATCCCCCAATGTAGCCCGCCCCGAGAGAGTGCAGCCCCCAACATCCAACAGGGAGGAATACCAGAACTACCCTACTCCCGTGGGCACTATTCCGGAATTGGCACGCGGTGGGGAAGAGCTAGGGAGGGAAGCGATATAGGTCTTGTAGGGGCCCCAGATATCTTTGGGACGCGCCACTGTAGGGAGGAGACTGGCGTAGATCTCGCTGTTTGTGCTGCAATAAGCCATAGACGTGAGCCATGTCCCGGCCGTGGGGGCCGTTCTACCGCCCCAATGTTTTGCCACCTCCCGCTTGGCGAGTAGCAGGCCCAGGGAGGCAAGCCTGCGGACATTCTTTGGGAAATTTACTGTGTAGCCCAATAAAGCGACCTCCGGAGTGGGAACCAGCGTGAGCCCCAACATAACGCCAAGGATCTCATGTATCTGCGTCCAGTATGATTGCAGTCTGGGGCATGTCCAGGACAGGTGCGCAAAGTCAGCGTGTGGTGCAGCGCATTTCCAGCATGTGTGTGGGCGCGCGGGGTCAATGGCGTGGAGTCTGTCAGGGGTCATGTAGCAGCGGCGAAGAAATTTATAATGGAGGAGTTTATGTCGACTATTGAGTGATATCGCGTTAGTGACTTTGCAACAAGCGGTCCATTGGTCATCTGTAATCGGCCTACCCAAATCTGCCTCCCAAGCTGCCCTCAATCGGCCATCCTCACATGGAACCAGTGCTGCGCAAGCCTTATAAAGCTTAGAAACCAAATGGGCGCCAGAGTCTTTATCAATGAGGAGCGTTAGGGGCTCGAAAGACTCGGGCTCGAGAGGGAATCCCGCAATGTCTGAACGAGCAGCACAATAAAGCCGGCGCAGGACAAATTTGTCCATGAACGTGGCCTCACTGAAGCGCTCCTCCTCCGAGACAGAAAATATGTGGCCCCCAGGGTAGAGGTCTCCGATCTTAGTAAGATGAAACTTGGCCAAAGTGCGCTGCACCAATGCCTCCCCCGTGCCAGGCAGCAACCCGGGGTTGGGAAGTGGAAGAGAGGAGGAGTAGAGGAGAGGCTGGGCTAGATAGCGAGTGAGGCGATGCCATGCCCAGCTGGTGGTGGACACCGTTTGAATGTCTACTGGGTCCCGGGGAACCCCCTTTGGCAACACCGCCGCCAAACGGCCCGGGAGAACGAAATCCGCCTCGGGACGCAGGAACGGGATACGAGCGTCAGGGTGGTACCAGGCATAGGCGTGCGCACACTGAGCAACCAGATAGTACAAATACAGATCCGGCACTCCGAGGCCGCCCCTATCATGAGGGAGCGTGAGGGTCTTCCAACCGATCCGGGGATGCTTCCCGCCCCATACCAGCCTAATCAGCTGGGATCGCAGCGTGGAGAAGAAGGCCCGGGTGAGAGGGACAGGGATATTATTGAAGAGATATAAAAATCTAGGGAGAACTATCATTTTTATGATTGCAATTCTGGCCGACATGGACAGCGGGAGCCTCAACCATCCCTCCACCTGTGCCTCCAGCCTATCCAAAGCGCGGCCATAGTTGAGGCGGATGAGTTCGTCCGTGTTTAGGTGGATCTGTATGCCCAGGTACCGAACCGAGTCAGAGCACCACTCCAACGGGAACTCGCACTGCCATGGGGAGGTGCTGCTGGTTAAGGGGAAAATTACAGACTTATGCCAGTTAATGCCCAGCCCGGAGTGTGCGCCGAAACGAAGGATCTCCCGTATCAGGGGGGCTAGATTGACCTGCGGTTCTCTTACATACAGTATGGTGTCATCTGCGTAGAGGGAAGCAAGCAAGGGACCCGTCCGGAACTGGAGACCCCTGTGGAGATGGCGCTCCTGGAAATGCCGGATCAACGGGTCCATGGCCAAAATGAACAGTAGCGGTGAGAGTGGATAGCCCTGCCGCGTACCACGCGTTAGAGAGAAGGGACCAGACAGCGTGCCATTGATACGCAATCGGGCCGTGGGGCGGCTATACAAAAGCCGCGTGGTAGCAAGCAAGCCCTCCGGCATGCCCATACGTTGCATGACGGAAAGGAAGAAAGGCCATTCTAGGGTATCGAAGGCCTTCTCGGTATCCAGGAGGACCGCCGCTGCAGGCGTGGCCGGATTAATTCTATGCAGAACCGTGAAAAGCGTCCGCAAATTTAAAGACGTAGAGCGGTGCGGGACGAAGCCCGATTGGACTGGCGAAATTATGAATTCCATCAATTGAGAGAGCCTGTTGGCCACTATCTTCGCCAGGATCTTGTAGTCAAAGATTAAAAGGGAGAGGGGCCGGTATGAGCTACACAACGTCGGGTCCTTGTTTGGTTTCGGAAGCAGAACTATTACCGCTTCGCTGAGGGTAGCCGGAAGGGAGCCGTGCTTCCGCATACACCTCTATCAGTTGTGGCGCCAGCAGATCAGAGAAGGCCTTATAGAAATCCCCGGAGAAGCCATCGAGGCCGGGGGCTGTGGACCCGCGAAGCACCTTAATCGCCCCGCGCACCTCCGCCACAGTTATAGGCTCCGCCATGAACTCCTGCATGCCCTTATCCAGGAACACAAGCGCGATCTCCGATAAGTAGGCCACACGAGAGGTTGGGGATTCCCCCAGCTTGGTCTTGTATAGTTCGGAGAAGTAGGTCAGGAATTCGTCTCTGATCTCGGTGGGTGTTGTGCGGAGTGAACCATCTACGTCCCGCACCTCAACTATTAAGGATTTACCATACGGAGGCCTCAAAGCATGAGCCAGCGTGCGTCCCGGCCTGTCCCCCTCCCCATATCTACGCGCCGTCTGGTACTTCCCCAGATACAGAATCTCTCTGTCCGCTGCCTCCCGAAAGTCAGTCAGGAGGCAAAGCCGCCTAGCGGACACGTCACTAGCCGGCTCACGCTGCGCCTCAGCATCAATCGACTCTAGCTGCGTCTCCAGTTGTTTAATGGTCGCGCGCAGCGCCTTCAGGACCCCAGCGTGCTTAGCTATGCAAATCCCCCTGATGTAGGCCTTAAACCCCTCCCAGAGCATGGCCTGAGAGTCTACAGATCCCGCATTAAGCGCGAAGTAGTCTTCTATCGCCTCGGAAATCTCGTGGACAAATAAGTCGTCCAGCAGTGCTCTCCCAGGGAATCGCCACTGTTGCTCAAAACCCTCAGGGCGCGGAACATCCAAGCAAAGGGACACAGGGGAGTGGTCTGAGTACGTTCTAGGGAGTGTAAGTAGCCCACGAAACCATGGGGACAGGCCTGGGGACAGCAGCCAATAGTCAATTCTGGTCCAAGTGTTGTGTTGCCCCGAGAAATGTGTGTAGTCAGTGGTGTTCGGGTTGCGCCTGCGCCAAATATCGACAAGGGAGAACTGGTGACAAAGGTCCAAGGAAGGAGCAGCCCCAGACGTGCTATCCAAGCCAGCATCGAGCAATAAGTTAAAGTTAAAGTCGCCGCCAAGCATGAGGCCCGCTGGTTCAAGCGTCGCAAGTTGGGCAGCCAGCGCATGAAAAAAATCCGGGGAATCAGTGTTCGGGGCGTACACACATACCAGGATGACCGCATGACCCATTAACACCCCCCGTACTATGCAGTAGCGTCCCTCCGGATCCCCCCGGAACAGCTGGCAGTGAAACGGGACTCTCTTGTGAATCAGCACCGCGGTGCCTCGGGCATAATTGCTAAAATTGGAGAAGTATCTATGGGCGCCCCAGGAAGCTGCAAAGTGCGCAGGAACAGAGGTGTGTAAATGCGTTTCTTGCAGAAAGGCAATGTCAACCCTGTGTCGATTCAGATAGTGCAGTACCTGCCTGCATTTTCGTTGATTGTTCAGGCCTCTGACGTTCCAAGACATGAGAGATAGGCCAAGGGGGGCTTCGTGTAAGCCTATGTGTACCGTCGCTGCCATACCACTAGCAATGAGAGCAGGAAATCAGCAGCGTCTCCGTGTATCCGCAAAGTTACAATCTTACCAGCCATGTCAACAATATCAAAACTCCCCATCCCATCCCCCCACCCGCCACCCAGCCAAATCACGCAAACGTGAGGCAAACCCCAACCTGTGGAAAAAAAACAAAGTTCCAAATAACAATACCAATGATATACAATTAGACAAAAAATAAGCATTTTAAGCCAAAAGTGCTCCCGGCGGTGTCAACCAAAGGGGAATGGCAACAACCCGCCACCGACCCAGCACCACAGAAAAATCAAGGGCATAACAAAGTGTCTCTAACTTCCCCAGTGCAAACAGTCAGAAAACGCAGTCTAAAGCTGGGATGCGGGCACTGCCTCAGCCAGGCCCAGAGCCGGAAAACAGGTCTTGGCTAATCGCAGAACCACTGCGCGGAGGAGAGTGTCCATCTTCATCGCCCCCCGTAGGGCCCCTGCGTGGTTTATATGTTCGGCAGAACTCCTGTACCGCAGTAGGATTGTCAAAAATCCGCGGTCGGCCATCGATGTCAACCCTCAGCCGGGCCGGATACAGCATACCATATTTGAGGCCTAGGTTGCGGAGCGCCGCTTTCGCCCCAACATATTTACGCCTGGCCTCCTGTACCATGACGGTAAAGTCTGGGTAGAACGAGAGTCTCGAGCCCTGCCAGGTGATCTCGCCCTTCTCCCTGGCCAGCCGCAGGGCCGTGTCCCGGTCTCGGAAGTTCATGATCCGGGCGATCAGAGGGCGAGGCGGTAGCCCCGGGTTAGGTCGTGGCCCCAGGGAGTGGTGCGCCCTCTCGACCACAAAGCCTGGTGTGAAGGAGTCTCTCCCAAAAATGTCCGACAACAGTTGCTCAACAAAAACATCCAGCCTGCTGGTAGCCGTGGACTCCGGAACCCCAGTGATTCGAACGTTATTGCGCCGACTGCGCGCTTCCAAGTCCTCGTTCTTGATGGCCACGTCCTTTAGAATGCGCTCCAGCCGATCTAGGCGCTTGGTGTCCTGCACTGCGCCATCTTCCACCGCCGATATTCGAGCCTCAGCCTCCACCATACGCTGATCGTGGGCCCGAATCTTCGCCCCCATCGTTTCTAGCGTTTTGTTCAGGGCATCAAAGCGTCCATCGAGGGCCCTGAATCCCGCACGCATCTCTTGCAGCCAGTCAGGGGATGGAGCAACGGCCGCCGGGCCATAGGACTTGCCCCCAGCAGGGTCCGGCATGTCCGGGCGATGGTCCGCCGGCGGATCGGGGAGCCTTTCAAAGGGCAGAGTCTTTTGCTTGGGGTCCTTCCGTCCCATGCCCCCACACGGCCAGACTGCGAGTCGCGGGCAGGGGGCCAGAAGGCGGCTTCAAGGCGCTGCGACGAAGGCCCAGGGGGAGGAACGGCTCCGTCACTTCTTTGGCCCGCAGCGTGGGCGATGTAGCGATCCCCCGCAGTCCCCGGCCACGCGGCACACCAGACCCAGGCACCAGCACCGGCCGCCCCGCTACAGGGCGGTTTCTCCACGCCCAAGACCAGGGAGCGTTGCCTTGGGGCTCAGGGCCCCGGACCAAGCAGAGCGGGCGGCCGGTGGGGCGCCAGCAGATGTCGCCAGGCGACCCAGGGCCGGGGAGCGGGAGGCCGGATTGCGCAGGCCGTAAACCCCAGGAGCCGCCGAACAAGGTCCCAGGGAAGGGGGGGCAGAGGCGGCCCGGGCGCTAGGGTCAGCCCGGATCCCCTCCAGCCCACCCCCACCGCCAGCCAGCCGTTCCGTCGCCCCCCCCAGACCCCCAGACCGCAACAGCCCGGGGATCCCGAGTGGGGCCCGCGAGTGAGGCCGCAACCGCGGCGCCGAGCAACGGCCCAACGCCCGGACCGCACCTGGCCAGCGGCGGTGAAGGGGGCGAAGCAGACCCACACCAGCCCGCGCCCCAGCGCTCAGAACCCCCCCCCCCCGGTTCCCCTCCGGCCCCCCGCATCACAACCGGCCGCCGCCGCCGCACCAACCTCCCTGGCCGTCGAGTCAGGCCCCCATCTTGGGCATCAGGTCCGCTCGGCCCTGGCGTTCGTCGGTCGCTCCGGGCGCAGTCGGGGCCAGATCGTCACTCCGGGTCGCTGCAGGGGAACAGGGGAGTCAGCGCCGGGTCCGGGCAGCCATCGCCCGCATCAGGAGGTCGGGAAAGACAGGTTTAGCGCTGAGTCGGCTACGGAGCTTCAACACCGCGCGGCCATCTCAGCCCGCGGCTTGGCCACACCAAGGTAAGTCACTTGTTCATCTGATAGACACTTCTACACGCAGATTCCTTATCTTAGAATAGATACCAAAGTTATCTCACCAGAGGTGGGTCTGCAAATCCATTAAACTAAAAGGTCCTGGACGACTGAATGGGCAAAATGCCCATCATGGCGAACCTGACCATCTAGACAGTAATGCTTGACAAATGTGTGAAGCGATGCCCACGTAGCTGCCTGATAGATCTGCAGGACCTCCTGAGCTAGCGCAGGGAACGCAGCCTTGGCTATGGTAGAGCGAGCCTGCAAACGCACAGGGGGTTGCTTTGTAGCCACTGTGTAGCAGATTGTTTTTTTTTTTTGTTTTGTTTTTTACTGAGGACAACCCACCTGGAGATGGTTCTCGTGTACTGCCTTTCCTTTCTTCGCACCCAAAAATCCAATAAAGAGTTGATCCCCCACACGGAATTCTCTGGTACAATCAATGTAGAATCACAACACACTTTTTGGATTCAGGCGGTGGAGTCTCTCTTCTTCCTTGGTAGGATGGGGGAGCGAAGAAAGCAGGCAACATGATGCTTCGCCCAAAATGAAAAGGTGTGACTATCTTGGCTAAGGACCAACATGTCTCGGGGAAAAATAGTAAGGGGAGAGGGCCAATGGGGGTTTGACAGAAGGTGCCTGCAATTTACTGACCCACCTGGCAGATGTTATAGTCATAAGGTTAGACTGCTTTGATGGTAAATAGTTTTAGAGGGCAGCTGTGCATGGGTTCAGAAACAGAACATATTTAAAAAAGAGAGAATTAAATTAAGATCCCTTTGGGGCATAATAAAATGTGTAGGGGGAAACATGCTGCAAACCTTTCAGGAAACGAGTCACAATAGGTGATTTGAACAATGAGGGTTGATCCGGCAACCACAAGAAGGCAGAGATGGCTGTAATATACCCTTTAAGTGTGTCCAAAGGAAGGCCTGGCCAGGCAAGAGATAAAGCAAACAAAAGGACTTCACACAAGGGTGTAGACAGAGAGTCAATGGATTTGGCATCCCATCAAGCCACAAATTTGTCCCATTGGCAGGCGTATACCGTTTTCGTTGAGGGATGCCAGAATGTCATCACACACTTCTGCATGGGGCCAAAGACTCTTAACTGTAACTGCTCAATCTCCAGCCATGTAGATGAACAGTGTGCAGGTTCAGATGCCGGACTGTCTTTTGATGTGACAGGAGATCCTCCCGAAGGGGCAGCCTGATCGGACGAGAGATGCTCATGCTCTGGAGTTCGGAATATCTGACTCTCTGAACCCATTACGGAGCCACCAGAATTACTTAAGCCCTGTCATTACTGATCTTCTTGAGAACTGAAGGCAGGAATGGTATCACCTGAAAAGGGTACAGGAGTCCTGAGCTCCACTCAAGACAGAATGTGTCTCTGAACGAGACCCGCCTTGGAAGCTACCGTGTGCAGAAGTGCTGACATTGCATGTTCTTAGCAGTAGTGAACAGATCTAACCACGGTTCTTCCCACTCTCCGAAGAGACCACGCAGAACCTCCGGATAGAGACGTCATTTGTGATCCACGAGGCATTGACGGCTGAGTTTATTTGCTCTGGCGTTCAGAGAGGCCGCCAGATGTTGAACCACCAGGAAAATGTCCTGACGTTCCTGCCATGTCAAGAGATGAAGGGCCTCTTGACACAGGGTCCACTACCCCACTCCACCCTGCTTGTTGCAATACCAAATGGGGGTGGTGACCAGCAGAAAGCAGGAGGCCATTAGACCCTCGCAGCCTTAGAGTCAGTATCACCGGAATCCAGGATAAAGGTTAAAACATCGAAATGATAGCCTGAATGTGAGGAAATGTGGTGTATCATATGGTGTGGTTGTGCAGCCTCTCCGTTTGATACACTTACCAATTCCTTTAGGACCAGCAGGTTTCGTTTGTCAAACCTTTACCTCAACCCTGTTTAGCTGTGGCTCTGAGCAGTCATGCTTACATAAACCAAAAAGTGTAAAGCATTTAAACCGCACCATAACAGCTGAAGAAGAAATACACGAGAAACACAAGAAATCAGACACCAATTTAGAGAAATAGAGTATACTTTTGCGTAAATTTAGACACCAAAACAAAAAGGATCCTGAGGAGGGTTCCGGAGATGCAGAATTTACATGGTATAGTAAAAGCAACACTTTATTTTACTTAGTCATTAACAAGCATTCAACACATTTGACACTTAGAAACTTTTTCAGGAAACAACTTTGGTAAGTATCAATGCAGTTATATTTAGAGTTACTTTAGGTGACCAACTCCACCAGGGAACCAGTCAGGAGGACCAGCAAGGTTCCCAGAAACAGTTACTTTGTTCAGAAAAGCAGCCTTCAGTTCAGTTTCAGCATCAGTGGCTTCTAGTCATTTACCTCTATGGAGTGGGTCTGATGCAAGGGATACATGATGCTGAAGATGCTCAAGGGTGCTGAACATGATGTGCAGCCAATGGGGGTCTTCCTGGGCCTACCCCTCCGTCCACAGGCATGATGAGGTGATCCTGGCCACAGGGGTCGATGTTCCTTAAAGTCCTCTCATGCTCGGTAGAAGTCCAGTGGAAGACTTTGGCAACAGAGTAGCAACTTTCTAAAAGTTGCATGTGGCAAAAACGTACATTAATTTCGACTTGGGCTTCAAGTCAGACTAAATGTAACGAGTTGCTTGATACATTAAAGTACCAACTTTGGTAACCCCATTTAGAGCTGTCTGTGTATGACTTTGTACTTCTACAGTAAAAATGACAATTGTGGGTTTTTACTGATAGATCATGTAGAATACATGTTCCTTTGAATATGCTGGACCCTGCCTTAGGACTCGATAGGCCTGCTCTAGAGGGTCACTAACACATATTAAAAATGGAGTTTGGGCTTTACCATTGCTTTAAGTGGCAAAGTTGAGTTAGCAGTTTTAAAATAGCCTTCCAGTCTGCAGTGGGAGACTGGGCACCTTCATCCCACTTAGAGTGGCACAACAAGCGCCAGAATCCCTGAGGGGATACTCTAACAGGCCCTGGGTACCCCTTGTACTATATATATATATATATATATATATATACTAGGGATTTAAAAGTAAGTTAGCTTATGCCATTTAGGTATAAGCCCATCAACCATGTACCTTTTTAAGGTCAGAGCACACTAACGGAGTCCTGATTAACAGGGCTCATGGCATTTTAGAGCAATTACACCAGTTCCTAGTTCTCAAAATGGGGGGAAAATGTGGGGGAAAATCTGCAAAGGGCCTGTTTAGTGACATCGAGCATCCTGAACTCGCTGTTCCGGTGGGATAGGCACAAAAATGTACTGTATCCAGAAGAACTCAGATGAAAGGGAGCGTCTGAGATGGAGACAGGTGTGACTTCGGAATGTTTATAGTGAACCCCAGCGAATGCAGGTGGTCAACAGTAGTCTAGAGGTGGGAGACACCTGCAGGTGACAAGCCCACCTTCAACAGCCAGTCGTCGAGGCAGGGGAAGGCTGGAATCCCTGACCTCTGTAGATGTGCTGCAACCACCGCAATCACCTTGGTTGGTGAACACCTGAGGGGAGCTGGTAAGGCTAAATGGGAACACAGCTAACTGATAATGCGTCTGGCCCACTATGAACTGCAGGTAACACCTGTGGGCAGGCAGGATGGAGATATGGAAATAGGCATCCTGCAAGTCCAACACTACCATCCAGTCTCCAGGGTTGAGGGCAGACAGAACCTTAGCCAGAGTGAGCATCTTACATTTTTCCTTTTTCGGGAGGTAATTGAGAGGGTGTAGGTCTAGTCAAGGATGGATGCACATTTTTTTTAACAACACATTTTATTAGATTTCCTGCCACAGGCACTTTTTAGCACCAGATAGTAGCGAGAAGAGCAACCACAACCTACTTCCTATGCCAGCACTCTCGTGATAGCTCCTTTGGGCAGAAGAACCAGCACTTCCTGTCGCAAAAGCGAAAGGTGGTCCTCCACCGGCCGATCGGGGGATGGTGGCAAAGGTGACAAGAGCTGTTGAAAATGTAGTACCGTAACCTCGCTGGACAATCTGAAGCACCCTTTTGTCCAATGTTATCTCCCGCCATTGGGACAGGTGGTGCTAAATCCTGCCACTAAGCATGTGTCCATGACAGTGTGAAGGCATATTAAAGGGGCTTTGAGGACAGGGTCTCTGGCTTGTGGGAACTGTGTCCACAGCCACCAAAGGACTGACGTGCCTGCTAGCCGTGGTGACTGGGGAGAAAAGGTCATGCCTGATAGCCCCTACCTTAGTCACAGAAGGAGTGGAAGGCAGGATACAGCTGTCGTGGGGCCTTTGGTGAGCCCCAACAACCTAGTGGTGGCCCTGCTCTCCTTGAAACATTCTAGTGCTGAACCCCACGCCTGGACATTCCCTGAAAAGCCAGTAGGCCTCAACCAGGCGTGACCATGGGCAGCACTAAGGGACTACCTGCCCAATAAGCATGCGCTGTTCACTGATCGCAGTGCAAGTCTGGTCGAAAAGAAAATCCTCTTTCCTAATGTATCCAGCCACTTGGATTCCCTATCTCATGGTGTTGTAGGGAACACATCTGGAATAATTTTGGAGGTGGAGGCCTGGACACCAGGCTCTCAGGGGTAGGATGCTGCATGAGGAAGGCTGGGTTCCCGGGAGATGGGAGATGGCGGCAGGCAATGGTCTGGGTCTATATCAGAGTTGGGAATCACCATGGGTTCGGCGCCAAGAAGGGTGCCACTGGAACGGTCCCCAGAGGTTGCAAAGTCACGGCCGGGGCCGATTCAGATCCACCAATGGCTCCTAAGGGTCCGACTGGTGCTGAGGTTGAACCCGCTGGCAGAACCCTATTCTAAGTCCGTCGAACCTATAGGGCCTAAAGGCGCTCCAGAGATGTCCGGCCGCCCCAAAATGAGGCTTATGGCATCATAAACTTTTATAAGTTGGTTGGGGAGTCACTCTAGGAAACTCTGGAAAGCGAGGAAAGGACACAGGCTCAACACAGGCTCCCCGGGACGACCTTGGAACAGAGCCTGGACTTGTGCAGTCATTCGAGCACCTAGTCTGATGAATGGGACTGATGCAGAGAAGTCGAGGAACGCTTCAACTTCTTGTACTTCTTCTTATGGAACATACCTCAAGAAGTCTGATATCGCAATGATGGCTGGCGCAAGTCCCTCTGAGAGAGGTCGCGGGACCTCCCTTGTAAACGGGACCTGGAGCGGTGCGGAGTCACTTAGCAAGCAGCCAGAAGCTTCATGGCGCGCTCACAGGTGGCCATTGGATTCATGGTCTTGTAATTCAGGCAGGCCTTGGAGTCGCTGTCCCGCTCCAGGCACCACAGACACACCAAGTGAGGGTCTGTTACAGACCGTTGCCTGTCACAGACAAAACAAGGTTTCTTCCAAAAAAGAAAAGCATACTGGTTGACTGAAGTTGACAAAAAAGTTTTTAAAAAGTCACTCGAAAAACGGCTGACGGGAACTTGATCCAGATCCGTGCTGACGGGGCAGAAAAGGAGGAGCTGAGGTCAGCGCGCTGGGGTAGTGCCTTTATAGGTACCGTGCATGTCTCTTCCGGAACAGACGATGCGCCAACGCCATACAGAGCAGATCAATTTATTTATTTTCGAGATTTTTATTGCGCAAACAAATACCCGAAGGTGTCTCGGCGCATGAGGCGGATAGAGAGACCGAGCAGCAGGCTTACTGGTTGAACAACCATGTCTTTAAGAGCCTACGAAAGCTCATCAGATTGGGGGCAGTTTTTATGGTGAATGGCAAAAGGTTCCAAAGTTTGGGTGTGGCAACCAAGAAGCGCCTGTCTCCCCAGGTTGCCGTTCTCGTGCGAGGTACCAGAAGCAGGCAGGTGTTGGCAGATCTCAGCTGTCTCTTGGGGCTATACAACTGGAACGCTTCAATCAGAAACTTTGGACCGACGCCATGCAATGCCTTATAGGCGATGCAGAGGGCATTGAATTTAATACGGCCCTCTACTCTTAGCCAATGCAGGTGACGAATGGCTGGAGTGGTTGACTGGCGGCGGGGGATGTCAAGAAGAATTCTTGCAGCCGCATTCTGTATGGACTGCAACTTAGATAGAACGAGTTTCTGAGTATTAAGGAAGAGGGCATTCCCGTAGTCGATTTTGGAAAACACTAGGGTGGAGACCAGGGTCTTCCCAGCTGAGGTGGGGAGGTAAGGCAGTATTTTCCTAATTTTCTTTAGAATAAAGAACGCAGATGACACAACCTTGTTGACATGAAGGTTAAATGACAGCTTGCTGTCAAAAATGACTCCCAGGTTTCTAGCCTTTTCAACTGGGACAGGTGGAGAGCCCAGCTGGTTAGGCCACCAAGTGGAAGACCAGTCCAGGGAGAGTTTACCAAAGGTCATGACCTCGATTTTGTCTGAGTTAAGCCTCAGACAATTGGAGGACATCCAGGTACTGACAGCAAGCATGGCCCTTTGAAAATTAGCTGCCACCGCTGGGCCGTCCTTGTGGATCGCCAGAACCAGTTGGGTGTCGTCTGCGTAAGATGTAAGTCGCACCCCATGGGCCTTTATTACCCTCGCTAAGTCTGCTACATAGATATTGAATATGCTACTTACCAGTATGCATCTGTTCTTGGCATGTAGGGCTGCTGACATTCATATCTGTGCATAGATCGCCGCCTAGTGTTGGGTCCGGATGTTTGCACGTTGTTGTCCTGGAAGAGTCTTCGAAGTATCCTTGGATAGGTGACTCCTCCCCTGGACTACAGTGCGCATGGGCATCCTCTCCATCCTCAGATTGTTTTTCGCCATTGTGGCAGTGATGGAGTAGATACAGAAAGTGATGACCATGCTTGCAATAATTCTGAGAGCTGCAGCTGCGACAGGCGCCGGGGAGGAGGGAGGGCGATATGAATGTCAGCAGCCCTACATGCCAAGAACAGATGCATACTGGTAAGTAGCATATTCAGTTCGAGGCATGTGGGCTGCTGAATTCATATCTGTGCATAGAATACATAGCAGTGCCCTCTATTGGCGGCGGCTACCCGTGCCAGCTGCAGCGGTCTGAAAAAGTGTTTTGAGAACAGCCTGTCCTACAGCTGCCTGCTGTTTTGACTGCACATCTACGCAATAGTGTTTTGTAAATGTGTGTGTAGTGGACCATGTGGCTGCTCTGCATATATCATGCAGGGGAATGTTTCCTAGGAAGGCCATGGAAGCCCCCAACTTGCGTGTTGAGTGGGCTCGTGGTGGAATAGTTAATGTGCGTTTTGCCTTTTGATAACAGATTTGAATACACTTAACTATCCATCTGGCTATCCCTGCTTTGGAGATGGCGTTACCTTTGTGGTGTGGGGCAAAGGCAACGAACAGTTGTTTTGTCTTCCTGAAGGGTTTAGTCCTGTCGATGTAGTACATGAGGGCCCTCCGTACATCTAGTGTATGTAATGCCCTCTCTGCAACAGTTTGTGGGTTTTGGAAGAAAACGGGCAGTTCAATAGTCTGGTTCATGTGGAACTGCGATATTACCTTGGGCATGAATTTGGGGTTGGTACGTAGTACGACCCTGTTGGCGTGAACCTGAATAAATGGCTCTTGAACGGTTAGTGCCTGGAGTTCACTAACTCTTCTTAGGGAAGTGATCGCTACCAGGAAGGCTACTTTCCAGGTAAGGAATTGAATCTCGCATGAGTGTAGAGGTTCAAAGGGTGGACCCATCAGGCGTGTGAGGACCAAGTTGAGGTTCCACATTGGAGCCGGTGGGTGACTAGGTGGAATGACTCGTTTGAGTCCTTCCAAGAATGCTTTGATGGCAGGCACTCTGAAGAGAGAGAGGTGCTGCCTGGTTTGCAGATAGGCTGATATTGCGGTCAAATGGACCCGTATAGAGGTGTACGCCAGATTGCATCGGTATAGGTGTAAGAGGGAACATATGATGTTGTGGATGGATGCGTCCAGCGGATTAATGTCATTATTACCGCAATAAATGACGAACCGTTTCCATTTGGCTGCATAGCAAGCTCTTGTAGTGGGTCTCCTGGCCTCCTTGATGATGTCCATACAGTCAGGTGGCAGATTGAGATAGCCAAACTCTAGGACTTCAGGAGCCAGATCGCCAGGTTCAGCTGTTGCGGATCTGGGTGCTGAACCTCTCCATGGTTCTGCGTCAAATGCGCGGGTTTGATCCGCAGCCTTTGATGCGGTACCACGGAAAGTTCGAGGAAGGTGGTGTACCACGGCTGGCGTGCCCACGTGGGAGCAACTAGGACGAGTGTCAGGGAGTGTTGTCGGAGTTTGCGAGCCACCAGCGGTATCAACGGTGCTGGAGGAAAAGCGTACGCAAATTTGCCGGACCAGTTCATCCATATCGCATTGCCCTGCGACTGCGGGTGTGGGAATCTGGCGGCGAAGCTTTGGCATTTTGCGTTTTCGCTTGTCGCGAATAGGTCTATTTCTGGGTGACCCCACTGCTGGAAGTACGGTTGGAGTACCGATGGGTGTAACTCCCACTCGTGCATCTGGTGGCTGTGTCTGCTGAGCAGATCCGCCATCTGGTTGTCCTTGCCGGGGAGGTGTTCCGCCATGAGGAACATGTTCCTCTGAATGGCCCACTTCCACATGCTCTGAGCCAGATGAGACAACTGTGGAGAGTGTGTCCCTCCCTGCTTCTGTATGTAGTACATTGCGGTCATGTTGTCCGTCCGGATCAACACGACCTTGTTGCACAGATGTACTTTGAAAGCCTTCATGGCCAGGAAGATTGCCATCAGTTCCAGAAGGTTGATGTGCATCTTCTTCTGTTGTGTCGTCCATAGTCCCTGCACTGTGTAGTGGAGTACATGAGCTCCCCATCCCTGGAGAGACGCGTCCGCTGTCAGTACTATTTGTGGAACAGGCTCTTGGAACGGTCGGCCCTTGCAAAGGTTTTGTGGATTCCACCAATGCAGAGAGTTGTATGCCCGACCGCTCACCAACACTAGGTCTTTCAACTGTCCTTGAGCCTGATTCCACTGACGTGCTAGGCACTCCTGAAGTGGGCGCATATGTAATCTCGCGTGCGGGACTATGAAGATGCAGGAGGCCATCATGCCTATCAACTGCATAAACACTCGCGCTGGAAGCGAGTGGTTGGGTCTGAACTTGGAGATCAGCGCTTGTATGCCGTTGATCCTCACTAAATTTGGCTGAGCTGTGGCCGCCAGAGTGTCTATAGTCGCACCTAGGTACTGTTGTACGTGTGCGGGCTGGAGATGAGACTTTGGGTAATTTAGTGAGAATCCCAGACTGTGAAGAAGGTGAATGGTACGGGACACGTGGCTTGCACATTGCTGGGCCGATCTCGCTTGAACGAGCCAGTCGTCTAGGTAGGGGTAGACGTGTATGTGCTGTCTCCGTAAATGTGCCGCCACCGTAGCTAGGCACTTTGTGAAAACCCTGGGCGCTGTTGTCATGCCGAAGGGAAGGACTTTGAACTGATAGTGCTGCCCCTGAACAGTGAACCTGAGGTATTTTTTGTGTGAGGGGTGGATGGGTATGTGAAAATACGCATCCTTGAGGTCCAGTGATGCTAGGAAGTCTCCCTGCTGGAGAAGCGGAAGGACTTGCTGTAGAGTGAGCATGTGAAAGTGCTCCGAAAGAATGTACTGGTTCAGGGGTCTCAGGTCTAATATAGGCCTGAGCGACCCGTCCTTTTTTGGAATTAAGAAGTAGAGGGAGTAAACCCCCGTGCCCCGCTCGTGGACGGGTACGACCTCGATAGCGCCTTTTAGAAGCATACTTTCTACCTCTTGCTGTAAGAGCGTCAAGTGCTCTGAGGACATAGGACGGTTTCTTGGTGGTATTGTGGGTGGAGTGGAAGTTAACTCCAGACAGTAACCGTATTTTATAATATCTTTGACCCACCTGTCCGTGGTGATGGAGTTCCACGTGGACAGGAACCGTTGTAGCCTTCCCCCGACAGGTGTTATGTGGTCGGGAGGAAGGGAGAGGGTGTCACTGCTTGTTCTTGGGGGAGGACCTGGTGTTGCCGTAGCCACGTCCTCTGCCCTTGGTACTGGAGCCACGATAGCCACCTCGGGTGTTCTTATCGTAGGTGGTCTGCGTATTACCCTTGTTATATGTTTGTTGTGACCCCTGTCCTCTGCCTGCTCCCTTGTTTCCGGGGCGACGAAAGGAGCCGCTCCGAAAGGACTGAGTTTGTAGGGCGCCCATGGACTTTGCAGTGTCCGTGTCCTTTTTTATCTTCTCGAGGGTGGCGTCAACCTCAGGCCCGAACAAAAAGTCGGGGTTGACGGGCTGATTAAGGATATTGTTTTGTACCTCAGGCTTGAATCCTGAGATACGTAGCCAGGCGTGACGTCGTAGGATGACGCTAGTGTTGATGGCCCTGGCAGCCGTGTCAGCAGCGTCTAGTGCACATTTGATGGCAGCATTTGTGAGTAGCTGTCCCTCTCTGATAAGGATTTCTGCACCTTCTTTGTAGGGGTCAGGGAGGTGTTGAAGGAGTTGCTCCATTGTGTCATAGTGCGCCCTATCGTAGCGAGCGAGGAGCGCTTGAGTGTTAGCTATGCGCCATATGCTTGCAGCTTGTGCGGCAACTCGCTTGCCGGAGGTCTCCAGCACCTTGGACTCCTTGTCCGGGGGAGGAGCGTCACCCGTTGTCTGCGAGTGTGCCCTCTTGCGGGCATTCGCCACAACGATGGAGTCGAGTGGTAATTGTCCTCTGATGTAAGTAGGATCCCCAGGTGCTGATCTGTATTTCTTATCGATCCTGGGGTTTATCACTCGTGCCCTGGTGGGTTCCCTGAAAATGGCAGTGGCTGGCTTAAGGACCCCCTTCAACATTGGCAGAGTCTTTACATGTCTTTCTGAGGATGCAAAGGTGTCCATTAGAAAGTCATCTTCGATGATATCAGAGTGAAGCTGTACATCATGGTTGTTCGCCGCCCGTTCAATCAGAGCGTTGAACGCCGCAGTATCCTCTGTGGGTGACGTTTTTGCCCCATATAGTTGTGGGTCCTGTGCATCAAGAGGTGCACTGGGGTCTGCAGGGTCGCCCCAAGTTTGGTCAGGGTCCTGCTGGTCATCAGGGTCCGTGTCCACATGGTAGGGGACTTGTTCACCCATGTAGTCCTCCAATGCATCCGTGTCGGAGCGTGTGGGGGAGGCCCGGTGTGGATCCTGGTAGGGTGAATGAAAGGGTTCATACAGGAGAGGTTCTGTGTCCACAGGCAGCTTCCTCTTTAGCGGGATCCTGAAAGGTTCCAATGGCGGTTCCGAAGTTATCCTTCGGTCGTGGAGAATCATCCTGCCAGTGTCGGCGTCGATGACGCGTGACGGAGACGGCTCGACAGGCGTAACCGCAGTTTTGGTGGCCTGTGTCCTGAGTTGAAACGCCTTCGGGATTGTGGATGGAGGCAAGCCGAAGGTAATGCTGGTTGGCACCGACGAAACCGCTGGATCGATCGAACCCGACTGGTCCTGGAGGGCAGCCTTGGTTTTGCAGCCTGGCATTGCGCCAGGCCGTACTCGGGGCGCCTTAGAGGTCGTGGCCCCCGCCAGGGTCGTCGAGGCGGCTGCAGATATCTTCTGCGCCCGTGGTGCATCGAGCCGAGGTGCGGAGATCACCGTCGACTTCTTTGACACGTGAGGCTTCGGTGTCGTCGAGGGAGTGCTGCGAGGCGTAGCAGGCGGGACGGCCCTCGGTGTCGGTGGCGTCGACGCCGGTAACCGAGCAGGTTTTTTGGCGCCGATGGCCTTCTTCCGTTTGTCGACTCCCATGTCGCCCGTCTCGAGTTCGGCACCGAAGTCCCCCTTGGTGCGGTCGGTGCCGACACGGTGCGCCGGCGTCGAAGGTGTTGAAGGCCTCGATCCGACTAGCGCCACTTTCAGTTTCGGTTTCGTAGGAACCTGAGCAGCTTTCGGTTTCGGTTTCGTGGAAGGGAAACCAGCTGGCTTAAGCGGTAATGGCTGCCGCTGAACGTCCGAGGCCGGGCCCGAGGGCGGGGCCGAAGGACTGCGTGATAGGTCTCGGGTAAGGCCCGAAGGCGATCCCTCGACCGGAGCCATAGTCTGTGGCACTGGTGAATTCTCGGTTTGAACAGGTAGGCCTTGTTCATCATCGGAGCTACTCTCTTCGGCCCCTAAGGCCTCCTCGTCGTCTCCTACCTCGGTGTCGTCTTCACCTCTGTGGAAGAGTGACTCGTCGGCCTCGTCCGATCCGGGTTCTTGGTCGGAAACGGGACTGGAGGGTAAGACTTCTACTTCTTCGACGTCGTCCGCGTCGTCGAAGATGTCAGCTGGGGCCGGTGCCGCGTGCTGCGCTTCGAGCCTCGCCGCTCGACGATTCCGCAGAGTCTTCTTTGAACGGAACCGGGCACAGGCCATACATGTCGACTCGTCGTGGTCCGGCGAAAGGCATTTGTTGCACACCGGATGGACGTCGATGTGTGGGTACTTCGCATTACATACCGGACACCTTTTGAATGGCGTCCTCGATTCCATCGTCGAAGTAGTTGATGGACAGGTAAATGCGAACAAAGTCGGTGCTGAAAGTTAGTAAACTAACAGAGAGTATCGAAAACCGATCGATAAACAGTACCGACGCGAACTAAAGGCCTTGTGGCCTCGACAAAATTTTTTTCCTAACTTGAGCTAAGATAGCACATCCGAACCCAATGGCGGAAAAAAACAATCTGAGGATGGAGAGGATGCCCATGCGCACTGTAGTCCAGGGGAGGAGTCACCTATCCAAGGATACTTCGAAGACTCTTCCAGGACAACAACGTGCAAACATCCGGACCCAACACTAGGCGGCGATCTATGCACAGATATGAATTCAGCAGCCCACATGCCTCGAACTAAATAGCATTGGACTTAGCGAGGAACCCTGTGGGACTCCACAGGGGAGTGCGGAGACAGGAGAATAGAAGTTACCCAACTTCACTGTCTGGGTACGGTTGGCCAGAAAAGATGAAATAAGATCTCTAGCCGTACCGTTTATCCCCAGGGCTGTGACACGGTCAACCAGAATAGCATGGTCGACCGTGTCAAAGGCTGCGGACAAGTCCAGAAGGATCAGGACAGCCGCACCTCCCTGGTCCATAATGGCTCTGATCTCGTCTGAGGCCTTTATTAAAGCGGTCTCAGTTCCATGCCCTTTCCTAAAGCCAAACTGCGTTTCGTCGAGAAGTTGGTAAGTATCGACGAACTCTGAGAGTTGTTTGTTCATCAGAGATTCGCATATTTTGGCAGGAAAGGGGAGACACGCTATTGGTCTATAGCTGGCCAGAGCTGTGGGGTCCAAGGAGGGTTTCTTCAGAAGAGGTTTGATCACGGCCTTCTTCCAAGGATCTGGATAGCGACCAGTTTGGAATGCGGTGTTACAAATTTTCAGGAGTGGATGAGAGATCACCTCGCTGAGGTTAGCCATCACTGAGGGAGGACAGGGGTCTAAGGGGGAGCCAGACTTGGTAGTAGAGATGAGTCTGCTGATTTGATCTTGCGTAATGGGAGCAAAGGAAGAGAAGGGATCATGGTCAGTGGCTGGTTCTTCACCACTGCAGACTCTGGATCTTGTCCCTACGTTCCCTGCAAAGGATGAGTATATATCTGCCACCTTAGTAGTGAAAAAGCTGGACAGAGCATTACAAAGAGACTGAGAGGGTTCAACCCCAGGTCCCGTAGAAGGGGTGGACAGAGTAGTGACCACTGAAAACAATTCTCTAGCAGAGTTCCTGGCATTCTCGATTTGAGCCGAGCAAAATGCACTTTTTCGGGCAATGATAGCCTTTTTGTATATTGTCAGGGCGTCTTTGTAGGAATGCTTGGCTATGGGGCAGTAAAGTTTCCTCCAGCGCCTTTCTAAGTTCCTGCAGTGTTGTCGGTGGAGCCTAAGCTCTTCGGTATACCAAGCCGCCGATGGGGATATTCTGTTAGGTCGCATAAGCTTCTCCGGGGCCACCTGATCAGCAGCGTTCCGAATCCAGTCTTGGAAGTCGGAGGCTGATAAAGCGGGATTGGCTATCCCCATAGGAGAGGATAGTGTCAGGATATCTACCATCTGATGGATATCCGCATTTTTCCAAGCACGGGTCCCTAACCTAATTCGTGGCCTGGAAGGGGGAGGATTAGCGTGCCGGGTATGGATCCCAAAGATAATGGCCCTGTGATCTGACCACGTAAGAGGAAGAATATCCAGTACAGAGATGTCTGAGTTGTTGGTGAACAGACCATCTAGAGTGTGCCCCGCCTGGTGTGTAGTTCCCTTCACCAATTGTTGAAGTCCTAAGGTTAGGAAATCAGCAGTGAGTTGAGTGGTTTTGTGGTTGCCCTGTTCTTCCAGAGGGAAGTTAAAATCTCCTAATATCATGTATTCCAGCGAACTTATGATGTGATCATTAAAATCAGAAAGTGTGGCAAGAAAAGAATTTCGGGGCCCGGGAGGTCGATATAGCAAAATTCCCTTGAGGGCTTGTTTATAATTAATATTAATAGCAAAGGTGGCTGCTTCACAGTTAGTGGACTGTATAGGATCGAGTGTAGTGCGGTACAGATTCTTATAAATAATGGCAAGTCCGCCACCTCTTCCTATATGTCTGTCATGCCTAGCGACACTATAGCCCTCAGGGGTTGCCAGGCAGAAGTCCGGTCCTGAGCCAGCATCTCCCCAGGTTTCGGTGGCAAAAAGGAAGTCAAGATCATAGGCGAGAATAAATTCGCTGATCTGTAAGCTGTGACATGGAAGGGAGCGCGTATTAATGAGCGCTGCTCGACAACCATGGGGTTGAGTGATATGCAATTCATAAGAAAGTGTATTGCTAGGGGGGTCTGAGGCTAAGGAGCCAGGCAAACGAGGTTGCGGAAGTTGGTATTGACACCCAGGGCAAGGAATGGGGGTAACGCCCACTGCAGTAGAGAGAGGCCGAATGATACAATGTCGGTGGGAGTGGCCAGGGTTCAACTGTCTTAGTTGCAGGGAAGAATAACGCACTAGAGGGCCAGGGGTTATGGCCCTGGGCTGAGTCCGGTCGCGGACGGGCGCAGACGGGCTTGGCTTAGGCGCGGCTTCGGCGCGCATCCGGCGCGCCCGCTGCGCCAGCCCGCTGCGCCGTCTGGCCATGCTGCAGATTATATAGGGTGCGAGGAGGGTGGGAGGCCGGCGCGACTAGAGCGCACCCCCCAGCCACACCAAAGATGGCACCCACCGCCGCCTACACCGGATCAAAAGACCGGCTGGGCGAGGCAGGGAAATGAGATAATAGCGTGTGGAGGGGTGTCAGTGTTCCTGATCAATATTCCCACTGAAATAAACAATTTAGAGCACCCAAACAATAAAAATATTTTTCGATCTAAAAGCTCCTTAAAAACGCATTACACAGCGTTTTCTTGCCAGCAGGTGATAGTATCGGTCAGACTAGCTCGCAGCCCTAGTTACTCTCGCTAGGGAGAGCTCTAATTCCACCTACCAGCGTGCCGGGGACTGATTGAAAATTCCAGGTCCAGTCTGACACCAGGGAATATTTTACAGTAAGGAATCTGCGGCTAAAAGTCTCTATCAGATACAGGCAGCACTCGCTCTTCAGCCGTCACCAAGGCAGCTTGCTCTCCATACACGCTCAAGGCAAATAGCATTAGGAGAGAGTTCAGGTCCTTTCTCTGCTCCTACAAAACGTTGAGACCTCTGCATGTCCCGTGGATATTCCCAGCACATAGAGATTCGAGGAAAACTGCTGGTCCTCCCTCCAGTCCAAGGACAAAAACATTTGGGAGTCTCTGCAAGTCAGGATCCCTAGGAGTAAGGCTAAATCTCAGTAAAGCAAGAATAATGAAGGTAGGAACAACATCACTTGAAAGCCCCGGGATGCAGTTCTGTCCAAAGTAACTATTTCAAGCTGGATTCCATTTAAAGAGGAGATCCATGTCTCTTGCACTAACCCTTCCAGGACAAATTAAAAGTCACAATTTACAGAGGTCTACTGAATTTAAAGTTTGACACACAAAGTGAATACAAACAGAATACCATTCAATTAACAGTCTGCTCTCTTTGTTCAGTTTCCTCAAAATAAACCAGAGATTTTCTATATTCATTCAAAGGGATGACAATAGAATGCCAAGATTCCAACAGCTATCCAAGAAAGGATGTCCAGGACTAGATTTATTATCGTTTGTCTTGCCTTATTCTGTTAAATAAATCTAACACAGGAAATTGGAGTGAATACTTATTAAGAAACAGACAGGAGCAGAATGATCACAGGGCAACACTGTTGCATTAAAAGTCAAATCAAATGCATCTTCTGACTCAGCGACTTTGGCTGGAGTACTCACTTGCACAGGGATGTCTTTAGGGTCATGGAAGTTTTGAAACCTAGGCTAGAGGACTGTCTTTTGCTTCCTTTTTCATAGTTGGTGCCAGGTAAAAGAAATGAAAAGACATATCACTTTTATCAGGAAGATGCATAATGCATGGTACAGTTGGCAGATCTTGAATCCATACATCAGAACTTGTGTTTCGCTTGATCCAGAGGATCTATATTCTTGTGAAGGGGTTACAGACCAAACTGCACTGAGCTTTGACGTTTCCTAGAATGATTTCCCAACACTCCAAAAGGGCAAATGCACCTGTTTGTACCTTTGCATTTGCAATCTAATCCTACCACTCATGTTCTTGATAATCGCTTTTCTGCATTATTTCGCTTTATTATTACTTTGTTTTGCCTCCTAGATCTGGGGCACAATATTCTACAAAATGTGTTGCTATAATCCTGTAAAGATATGTAACATTGAAGCATTGTTTACTTCAGAGACTACAGGGACAGCAAAAGGCAATGATAAACACATTCTCAGTTACCAGCAGAAAGCAGCCATTTAAACGCAGAGCCAAAAAAGGCAGGAAACATACACATTTTGTTTCCACAGAGTACTATGTGTATCTGCTAACTGTAATTTGCTCGTGACATATGCTTGGAAATATCCAATTCCATCAAATGACTAGAAGGGCACCCTACATAAATTCCCAGTAGATGAATTATGGAAAGGGAAGTCAACATATGTGAGGAAGCT
Source organism: Triturus cristatus (assembly GCF_964204655.1). Taxonomy (NCBI): domain Eukaryota; kingdom Metazoa; phylum Chordata; class Amphibia; order Caudata; family Salamandridae; genus Triturus; species Triturus cristatus. Next base: position 582,131,338 of record NC_140584.1, read on the forward strand.
CTTTTAGCCATTAGGAGATTCTATTTTTTTCTTTTTATTACTGCATATCAAATATTTATTCAAATAAATTGAGTATGTGAGATGCCCTAGAATTGAAATTAGGAACTAAAAGTCAACTCTTTATCTTCCTCTTGATGTTCTCAGAGGTGATGTGCTTGTCATTCTGAATAAACAAGTCACTGATTTGATGTTCTTGCTCATGCTGCTCAAGAGCCCATACATAGAAATTAAAGTTTATGGGATGGTCTCAGGGACGGACACATGTAAAGAAATCACATGAAGTCCTGGAACCTCACATGGAAGCCCGATACGCCACAAGCATTTTAGCGATACCTAGTCAAGAAAGGCTGTAGGAGTCCATATAGGTGAGATAGGACCTCTGCCTCAAGTAGCTCTTTATCGTGAACCTACACAAATTGTGTAGTAAATATAGTAGACAACTGTAGGAAGTGTCTAAAAAGCCTAGCAGATGGCACTAAGGTCATGAAGAGTGACAGAAAGTGTCAACACAGAAACAGAGCCCATCAGTGGAAGTGGAGGAAGATGGTGATGGTACGGGGAACAGAAGCAATGACATTAATCTCTAAGACCTACTATTTCCGAAGTTTTCAAAATGCTATTGATAGTAGAAAGAGAATAGTTCAGAACATTCTTTGTAGGGCGCAGGTGAAATACGAAGAATGCAGAGCACAGTCAAGAAGTGGCAGGTAACAAGCAATGAAGTAAAGAGAAGCGGGGATTTACAGCTTGTAATAAGGTTTGGTGCATCTGCAAAAGGGTATCACCAGTACTGTCTGGTGAAAGAAGAGATGCTCATTTAACACTCTTTTCAGAAGCGGTCCATTCTGAGAAGTGATTTCATAGCATTCGGTCCATAGTTATATCAGCTGTTAAGCTATCTTCTGTATCCATGTCACACTATACTCCTGATGAAGGCTCACACATCAACTCGCATCTTGATCTCTATGTCACACTACGATCTGGCTGATGGATCCGTATCCAGCACACATTCTCTGTGTCTATTTCAAACTAGGTTCTTAGGCAGGTCTCTGAGCCCATATATATCCTTCTCTGTCTTTGTATCAGATGATGATTCTGCTGCAGTTACGCTTAGAGTTCATCTTCTTTTCCCTCTGCATTGCTTTGCCACTCCAACAGCCAGGTTCTAGTTCACCTCCTTTCGGTCTACACCAAACTATATTTCTGCGATGTGTCATGTGGTAAGCCCCAACCTCCCTCCATCTCTATGTCACACTATGACCTAATACACATCTCTGGCACCAGGTAATCTTCCTTTTCCTCCAAGGCAGACTGCTCACTCAAAGATGGCGCAGACATAAACACACATGCTTTGTCTCAAGGTCACACTGCATCCTCATTGGTTTAGATGCCAGCTGCACACCTTTGTTTTTCTCTCACACTAAGCTTATTTGAAATCCTAAATGCTAGTGATCCTTTTTGTTACCAGACGAAAAGCAATGGTCCAGCTTACCTTCTCAGTCTCCTGTTGCTGGGCTGCAGTCACCGCATTATCCAGTTCCTTCTGAGTGCCCAGAGTTTGCTGCTGCAGTGCCTGATACCGTTCTTTGGTCTTATTCAGCTTCTCTTGTAAGAGCTGCAGCTCCCCCGGACTCATCTTGGACCGGTTCTCCTCGATGAACTCCTCCATGGCCTGGATGGTGCTGGCAACGGTGAGTGACTGGGCCTGCATGTCCTTCTGGAGCTCCTATGAATATGGAAGGAGTCAGGCATGTGAGAGGCGGTACAGTGGGAATCATGTATGGGGTAGCAGACGCAGAAGCTAGTACCATGCCAGGTGAGATGATTTGAGCATGCCGTGCTCTGTGGTCAGAGAATGCATTCATGGTATTACAGCCTGCAAGAAATAGAGCAGCACCCAGACCTAAGCTTAGAGCACCCTTCATTTTACACAATAGCATGCAACTTCAATTGGGCTCTGCACTCATTCTACTCAATGACCCTGATGGTGACCTGCCAACCTCTGTTCACTGAGCCTAATGGTGGTATACTCAATGACCCAGACAGTGACCGGCCAACTTCTGCTCACTGACCCTGATGATGATTTGCCCTCCTCTACTTATTCCTCCATCCTTAGGACAGACACTCTTTCTTCTCTCTACTTAATTACCTCAATGCTGCTCTGTCCCCAGTTCACTGATTCCAGTGGTGCTTGTCCTCCCGACTAAATAACCCTCAAGCTGCTCTGCTCTTCCTTTCACAATGACCCACCGTAAATCGACCCTCTTTTTTAACCGTGGTGTGCCCTCGTTCACAGCACCATTTATATTCTTCCCCAATTCTCTGCCACCTGGTACTGCTCCCCATTCACTAACCCTGAAAGAACCCAGTGACCCGATGGTACTCAGATGCCATTCAATGAACCCATACCCTGTCAAAATGGTGTGCTTCCCCATTCACTGGCCCCAGTGATCCTCTCCCCCATTCACTGACCCCTATAGTGCTCTGCCTGTGCTGCAGGGCGTCCAGGTCTCCGCTCCCAGCTGCCACCTGCTCCTTGCTCAGAGTGTGCTCTGCCTGCTGCAGCCAGCTGCTCAGCTCCTCCATCTTCTGGTTACAGGCAGCCTGTTGCTCCTGGAGGTTCTAGGGGAGGCAAGACACAAAGAAATGACTGTCTGCGAGGCAGCCGGACTATTGCACGCATTACACACTAAATTCTCAAAACATAGGCAAAGAGAATGAGTTATTGTCTACACACAGCCAAGAGGAGCAGATACGGAACGGTGCCAGGACCAGTCTCAGAATACGCTCAGAGTGAATGCAGAGTGACCCTGAGTGCACAGAGCAGAGAATGACCCTGAATGAGCACAGCCAACTGCGACCCTGAGAGAGTAGAGATGGAAGCAAAACAGAGTGCATGTGCTGTAAATGCACAGTGGATCAATGCAAATTCCATCAAATATGTGTGTAAAGTGATACTAGAGTGAGGATAACTGTGAGTCCCAAGTTCCCCTGAGTGAGGCAGTACCTGGAATAAGCAGTTCGGTTAGTACTGATCAAGAAGAACTGGGAGTAGAAGTGACCTCAGTGAGAAGAGTTCTGAATGTCAAGTGACTGTGATGGAGCCAAGCTGTGAATGGCACAAGTGTTCAAGGCTAGCAAATCTTGGAGTGAAGACTTGTGACTACAGAGTGCTCACACACAAGCAAATTGCTGTGTGATTGTTACTGGGCAGGGTTGCAAGCTTGAAGGTCAGAAGAGCTGTGGTGGAGAGTGAGCTCAGCTGAGTACATGGCGATTCTGAGGGAGTGTACAAGTGAGCGTAAATGAGTGAGCATAGCTGTGACTCAGCAGATAGAAGCAGTGGTCCGGTCCGTTTGGGTGTGTCTGCTCCTCTTGGCACTATGCCTGCCTCTCTGAGTGGTTGAGCATGATGTGTGGCAGTCCGTCCTGCTAAGTTGTCCATGCAGGACCACAGAACATGAACTGTGGGCCACCACAGAAACCTGCATCACAACTTCAGTGATGAAGAAGCCCAACGAGCTTTCCAGAACCTTCCAGCTCTTCAGCTGTCAAGGGATCCTCTGTGTTAGCACATTCAATCTGAAAAACGCAAAGCAAACATGTTAGAGACAAGGAGACAAATGGACAAGGCAAAGGCTGGGCCACACTGCTGAACACTCGCGATGAAGGTCCATGCCCAGCTGACCTGAGTCATGGTACTGTGCCCGGCCCGCTGCGGGCGCAGCTCTGGGCTCCCCTCCTGTGCTGCCAGCCTCTTGCAGAGCTCGCGGAACTCTCTTTGCAGCTGGTTCAGGAGTCTCAACAGCTGCCGACTCTGTTGGGGGGTCAAGTCCTGGGCATGCTCGGAAATGAAGAACTGAATGTCGTATGCTGCCTCGTCAATCTGCTGCCGGGTGTCAGCCATGACAGGGCGCTGTCCCTATTGGAGGAAGAGAGAAGACCATGACTTAGAAGGCGCCTAGCACCAGACCTCTGGTCAGCTATGGTCACACTTGAAGAAAATCCATTTAGGAACATGCTAAAATAGGATCTGTACACAACTGTTAGGAAACAACAACCAGAGATAAAATCAGAAGAGTAGCTATCCACAGGCCAGGCCCAGGTTAAAGTAATGGTACTTATCAGCAATACCATTTCTTCAGAAACAGCACCCACACAAAATTCATAAACTTAAAAGAATCGAGGAACACTTTAACGTAATTTTCCTTTCCTAAAATTGTATGTACACATACATTCAACAGCTCTTATGTCCCTAAACAAAGCTCTGCCCTTTTGCCTTTATGAGCACTGTTGCGACTAGAGACTCCTAGAATGTTCAGCATGAAAGCAGCCTTCTTTGTTCTTTTGCAGTCTGCTCGTGCAGTCCAAATGAATGAAAAAATACCGAGGTAGAAAGGACGGTAGGTACCAGAGAAGCATACCCACACTGAAGAACTGGAGAGTACAATTTTATTCTCAAGTGATGGCTTCTCCCGGGATCAAAACCTTCCAAATGAATAACAGATGAAAGAGCAGTACTTAACTGAAGGGGAGTGGAAATAAAACAGAAAGAACAGCCCTTCGTAGCAGTTGGTGGCAGCCTCCTCAATCCATCCAACGGTGCCTGTGCCACCTGGGATGAGTTCACGGAACATAACCCAACTATAACCCAAATAATTGCGCTTTCAGAAAGTGTGATAAGACCTCCGAGTTACAGTTTTATATTACTCCATTAAGTGTGTAAACATTAAAAGAGATTGGAGGGTCTCTGTTCCTTCGGCAGAATAATTCCTCATAAAATTTGAGAAACGCTAGTTGAATTTTCACATCCTGTATTTAGAAGAAAAGAACAAACAAGTTACTTAACTTCGGTAACGCCTTTTCTGGCACAGACTATCTAACCACAGATTCCTCCCCTTGTGAATTTTGCCCGGTGCCAGACTGGATTTGGAAACTTTTATAACAATTCTCTCATGCCTCATTGATAGCATCGTGCAGCTCTGTGTCAAATTCGTCCCACTCTGGATCAAACTTAGGGCCCCCATATATGTGCCACCTCCGTGCACAGACATTAGCTTCTTTCTGATCTTTGTCCTCACTGCAGGACATGCAGCCATCAAAATCAGATTGTGCCGGTTGCAGATATTTCGATTTGCATCTTATTAATGGACCAAACGAGTCCATTCCACAGAACATGGAGGAGTCTGTACCACAAAATGGATTACCAACGGTAAGTAACTTGTTCTTCTGACAGGGAGTTCCAATGGCAGATTAATCATCTTGTAAATAGATACCAAATCACTACACTTCCTCAGGTGGTGGGTCTGTAGAATGGTTCAGACCGGGAAATCCTACAGGACAGACTGGGCGAAAATGCTCATTCCAAAGGACCTGGCTATAAAGGCAGGAATGGTTTGTGAACTTGTGGAGGGACACCCATGTAGAAGCCTGGAAAATGTCTATGACTGGCACACTGGGTATCAGCACAGTGGTAGCAACCTTTGATCTGGTCAAGTGAGAGTGGAAACCTTCTGGGGGCTGCTTTTTGGCTAGACGCCCATAGCAGATCTTAATACATAACTTTTCGTAATGCTTTCCCCTTCCCAGCCCCAGAGAAACCCAAGAAAAGTTGGTCATTCTGTTAGTAGTGTTTGGTCTGATCAACAAAGAGGCTAAAAGATTCTGTTTGAATTGAGGTGATGAAGCCGTCCTTCCTCCTTGGAGCAGTGAGGTGGTGTGAAGAAAGCCCGCAAAGTGATGTGTATTGCCCTATGTGCAAGTGTGTGACTATCTTAAGCAGGAATGCCACTTGTGTGCAGAAGAGTCATTTGTTCAGGAAGAAAGAGGATTATGGCGTTACCACAAACAATGCCTGAAGCTCACTCACCCTACTGGCTGACGTTACAGCAATAAAACCACTGTCTTGGTAGTAAGTGGACAAAGAGACAAACTGTGCATGGGTTCAAAGGGTGTGCACATTAAGTAGGTGAGAACCAGGTTACGGTTCTACTGCAGCATCACAAAGGGTGTAGACCAACCCTTCCAGAAAAAAAAAATCACTACAACAGGTGACTTGGAGAAGGGTGGCTAATCAGGTAAACGATAAAAGGCTGAAAGGTAATTTTAACTACTTCCACAGCAAGGCTACTGGGCTAAAGACAAACAAAACAGTAGAACATCTGATAGTTGTGCATGCATGAGTTGTATGTGTCACAAGACAAACCAGGCAAGAAACCTCTCCCAGACTCTAGCATAAACAGATTTGGTTGATGAACGTCTGGCTGCCACGATGAAACCAACCACTAAAAGAGGGAGCTCAAAACCCATTAACTGACGCCATTCAACCTTCACACATGAAGGTGTAAATTGTGCTGACTCGGGTGCAAGACTCAACCCTACTGCTGCGACATGAAGTCCTCCACAAGGGGCAGCCAGATTGGAGGACATGTTAATGGCCAGAAGTTGCAGGTACTACACTCTCCTCTCGCAGTCGGACCACTGGAATGAAGTGAGCCTGGTCTTTCTTGATCTTTTTCAGTACCCTGGGCAGGTCAGGTAGGGGTGGAAAGGCATATAGGAGTCCTGCCCCCAAAGCACGAGTCCAGGCAGAAGGCATCCCCGGGGGACAGCTGGCTTAGGAACTCCAATATTAAGACACGAGGCAGACTGAATCTAAGACTCAACGGGAATTGTTTTTTCAATTCGGCCAGAAAATTAAGGATGATCACTTTCGAAAAAATTAAAAACGACAGACTCCCTGAATGCTATAACAAAAGGCAGGTGAACTAATAAAGAATACCGGTAAACATAGTATTGCACAATGCACAATATATGGTGCTACTCCTTTCCACAGAGGTAACTTCCAACCAGCCTTTGTTAAAGTGGCCACCGCAAGCGGCAGGTCTGCCTTTGCCAAGCACCAGTTTCATAAAATGTGAAAATATTGTAAATACCAACTGTTCCACGTCAACTCAGTAAGACTCAATTTGTTGACTTTGTGAATGCTTTGTTCGCGGTTGAGTGAAATTGCTTTATTATTGCTCGTGTAATCTATATCTACAGAATTTTACGGTTGATCTTTTTCATTCTAGTGTTTAAATACTTATAAAAATATAGTCTATTTTTATAAACTGGTGTCGGATTTTTGGAGTGCAAGCTGATTTCTTCTTTAATTGTTTTGGTGTTGTTTGAATGCTTTACTCTTGTTTCTCTGTTGAGCTAAGGGTTTGACAGACGAAACCAAAGGGTCCTAAAGGGGTTTTTAAGTGCATTACATTGTGAAGTTGCACAACCACACCATATAATATACCCCATTTCCTCTATGACACAGGGTTTTGCCCTTTCAAATTATTAGTAGAGAGGAATCACAGAATACTCAATTCTCTGTGTCATCTTTGTTCTATTTTCCACTCTACAGATTAAGGATCTTTGAACACTTGCTTGGGATATCTGTCAAACACAGGCTTTTTTAAAAAACATTTCTAGTGATTGTTTCATTCTTCTTAGTGGCTTAAAACCCCATATTCATCAAGTTGTGCAGTAAAGTGCTAGATTGTAATGCATTTTGTAAACACTGAAAATATGTGGTCTCCAGCAAATATTTGTGGTACTGAAATGCCTAAACACTGATAACTGATTTTCTTAATTTGTGATAACACTGAAAAAATTACCTGCTGTGTTTCACAAGAAATGAAAACAGAAAGCTCTTGGCACAGTTATATGAGGAATGTGAGGAAATGGCTGTATGACCTCACCATGTAAAAGACTTGCCAACTCCTTTACGACCTTGGGTTTTGTCCTTAAACCCTCAGCTCAACCCTGGGCTCGGGAGATGACCTCTCCTAGAACAGGACATGGCAGGCACAATCCCTCTCCTTGCCACCAGGTGCAGTCCTCATTGGTGCAGCCTCTCTTTGCAGGTCCCTCAATGCAGCAGGGCATTCCTTCTTCCAAATCGGTCGAGGTCTGGGTGCGAGGGGCAGCCCTTTTATGGTCAGAACGTATCCTCAGGGTAGGACGGGGTTGGAATGTTAGGTAGCCCTCCCCCCTTGGTGTTACACATCAGTCTTTCAAAGGCAACTTCACCTTTGAAGCCTGACTCATGGCGCTAACACCCAGGTGGCTTCCTGCAGGAGGGAGGTGGAACCTTACTGGCCTGCAATCCCTCATTGTTTTTCTTCCTAAGAGTCATTAGAATATCTCTCCATGAGGGCAGGAAGCTGTCTTGTAGAGCACGCTCCATGTGTGCCCGGGAAGGCACAGGAGTTTTAGGGGCAACCAAGTGGCAGGTTTCCTAAAGCTGCACATTGCAACATGTTACATTAATTAGGAACGGAGATACCAGTCAGGCTTAATGTAAACAAGTTGTTTGATACCTTCGACAGCCCACTCTGTACTTACCAATTGGGTGACCAACACTTTCCACAGTAAAACTGTAGTTTTGCATGTTGAACTGCCAAGTCATGTAAAGTACATGTCCTGTCTGTACCATATGTTGCATCTGGCCTTTAGAGCTCGACAACCCTGCTAAAGGGGTGACTTACACACATGTTCAGGGAAAGTCATGGCTTTGCCATTGCTTTCAATGGCAAAGTCGGGGTAGCAATGCATGTCTGCTCTACAAGTCTGCAGTGGCAGATTAGATGACTTGCTTTACTTGTGGGACCTCAACAGTGGCACAATCAGTGTTGCAAGCCCTGGGGAACCCCTCTAACTTACATGTCCTGAGTACCAGGGTACTATTTACTAGGGACTTAAGAGTAAGTTAGCCATTTCCAATATGGTACAACCAATGCGACATACACTTTAGCGTCAGGGCACTGAGGTCTGGTTGGCAGAACTCAGTGCAATTGAAGAGTCGATAAACCGGCAGAATCAGTCGAAACCTTAGGGTTGACCATACGAAAAGAGGCATTTTTTTACATTACACATCTGCTATTCTGCCACCCATAGTTCCCCGCACACATGCTCAGGATCTGGATACCATTAAGGATCTCACCTAAACACATTCCTTGGTAGCCCAGACCTATTGTCTTCATGATCCAACGTCTCATTCAACTGGAGCTGCTGCAGGCCAAATAAGTCATTCAGTGGATTACCTTACAAGTCTGCGGATGTACCCAATGCGGATTGAAATGGTCTCTTTCAGGGCCTCACCTTATAAAACTGCTGAAGCCCCTCTAGATTGACAGTGTCTGTGGCATCCAGGGAACGTGCCGCATGGCTCACCCGCTCCTGCATAGTCTGCAGTTCATTTAGAAGTCTTTGCTCCTCAATTTGAATTTTAGCCTTAAAATAAAAATAAACATTGTGAAAAGTGAATAACCAACAGATAAAACAGACACAAGGTGCTTTATCTACTAGTGTTGTGATGCAGAATGGGGAAGTTGGGTACTAATATCTTCAACAATCTTTATGAATGCCCTATCACACACACACCGGCATACTATGCAAGTCCTCCAACGTGCAAACCCCTCCTCAAGCACACCTCCTCATATCAATATGCATGGCTCACATGTACTCCCCCAAAACATGTATATGACCTGCAAATCCCATGTCATGAACACAAGATCTGATTCTGTTGTAATGCAGAGCACTGAAGTCTACAGGATTTCCTTCATATTTTCTGCGTGGGCTCCACTTAAACCACTCCCATGGCTCTCCTCACCTTTTCTGCTTGGGCTGCAGCACAGAGCTCCTGCATCCAGGTCTGTGAAGCCTCCAAGATGGACTTAAATGATTTCTGCAGGTTATTTGCATCTTTTTCTAAGGCTTTTAATAAAGGCGGAGGAACATCATATGGTTGGAGGGACAACATTTGATTGACAATGTCCAGCTCATGGTGCACAGGGAGAATGAGATGCTCCAGCTCAAGCCTCAGCTCCTGAAAAGAAGACAGTGGAGGTGAACGAGAGGCATGGACATAGCAAATACAACAGCAACTCCCATTAGGACAGTCTAGCCCATCTGTTCATACAGAGGATAAACTATCATCGACTGAGTAAACTGCAGTAAGTGAACTTTAGCACGCCGATTCTATTATGCCAAACAGAGCTACTCTGTGCCACTACATCACATGGAATCAGATTCAGAAATGTCTTTTTTTCTTTGGTAGGTCAACTGAAGAACATAGTATTCACTTCTGCTAACAATCTACCTACTTGTAGATTAGTTTCCTCTTTAATCTCCTACGGAATCAAACTGGATCAGAAAATGTAACATTGCTCTCACATGCGGACAGGTGGCTCAACGGCTCCGGGACCATTCAGAACATGATAGAGCCAGATATGGTGCCAACCTGGCGCACTGACGTCAGTTCCCCATCCCTTTTTTTCATACCGTCAGAGGCTGAGCCGAGGCTGATGATATTGACAGAAAATGCAGTTTCAAAACTAATTCTGGACCATCTTAAAAATAACAAGGTCATTCAACAGAACAGGGAGTGGGTTCAGTGAGGAATTTACAAGTACAGTACACAATGTAACAATCGTTACCAAGGCTAAGTTGCTTGTTCTTCTGATCAATATTTCCACTTGCAGATTCCTCAGCTCTTGAATCAATACCCAAGCAATATCTTCTAGGAAGTAAATCCTAAGAGGTAGTAAAACCAGGAAATCCCGCAACTGATTGGCAAAAGAGCTATCTCTGAGGACTTCGAAGTCAAGTCAGTAATACCTATGAAACAATGAAACAATTTGAATCAGCTTTGTGGGAAGGTCATAGCAGAACTTGATGCTTAGAATGATCCAGCAAGAAATTGTCCCCTTCTGAATTGCCTTGCCCTTCCTGGAGGAACTGTAGCCCACAAACAGTTGGTCATTAAAGCAAAATTGGTGGGTTCTTTCAATGTAAAAACAGAGATTCCAGCAAAAATCCCGATGATGCAATCTTTCTTTCTCCTTGGTGGGATGAAGCGGCAGATACAACATTGGCAATCTGATTGGTTTGGCCACATGAAATGGAATGACTATTTTAGGAAAGAAAGAATCCTCAGTCTAAAAGACCAGCTTGTGATGTGAAAAACAGTGAAGTGAAAGGAGGCTTGATACACAAAGCCTATAGCTCATGAACACGGTGGGCAGAGGAAACGACGATTATAGAGTGAAAAGCCTCAAAGATCAACAGTGTACTTACTTGAAAGGAGATGCAATCAGAAGAATTGGGTCTCGTTGTGGCATGACAAATGGAAAACGGGGAAACAAATGGGTCAATCCCATCTAAAAGTCCATAACAGGAGACTTGAACAACGACAACTAATCCACAAACAAAGACAAGCCAAAAGGGCTTGTAAATACCCTTAAACAGTGCCCACTATAAAGCCTTGTCAGGCCAGAAGACAGTGCAGAGTGCAACACATCTGTTAATGAATGAATGAATGAATGAATGAATATGCATTTCTAGAGCGCATGGCTACCAGAAGGCCTCCCAGCGCTAGAAGCAGAGACATCACCGTGCTGCAGTCAAGTGTCATGGAAACAGAAGAGTTTTCAGGAGTTTGCGAAAGGCTAAATATTTGTCCTCCAGGCGTATGTAGTTAGGAAGTTGGTTCCAGCACTTGGCTGTGGTATATGCGAACATGCGTCCACCACTCTGTGCTCTGTTTATCCTGGGAACCACTGCTAGATGTTTAGTCTCGGAGCGCAGAGATCTTTTAGGATGATAGGGGTATATGATAGATCGAAGGATCGGTGGGCCCTTGGCTGAGAGAGTCCTATGGACGATGCACAGTGCCTTGAACTGAATTCGTTTCGCGACTGGAAGCCAATGGAGAGAGGCGATGTGTGGTCTTGCGGATGCCCAGTTAGGGACCAGCATGAAGAGACGCGCTGCGCAGTTTTGTACAGTTTGTAGTATTTTAATGGTTGAGCACGAAGTAGGCTGCCGTCCAAGGGGGAGTTTTTGCCCAAAAACATCCACTCCGTTTTTGCCCCATTGAGTTTTAGGAATGAGCCATCCATCCATGCGGAGACTTTGTCCAAACAATTGGCCAAATTGCTCCCCACATTATCGGATTGGTTCAGAAACACAATCAACTGGGTGTCATCTGCATAAGTGACAATCTGGATGCCGAAGGGTTCTATAATCTCGGCAAGGGGGCTCATATATACATTAAAAGGCGTGGGGCTCAGGGACGAACCCTGAGGCACCCCGCATCTCAGAGGCATACTTTCGGAAATAGAGTTATCCTCAAATACTTGGAATGACCTGTTATCCAAAAAGGACTCAAGCCACGTAAGTGCAGTTCCGGTCACTCCTACCTCTCTAAACACACAACGAGGAATCAACCACCTCCTCGACAAACCACAAAACAAAGTATGACCAACATCATGAAGAAAGGACAGGCGGCATGCTGACAAGATTACATTCACCACCTCCGCAGGCATGTCAACAGACCTAAAGTTGCTCTGCTCAATTTCTACAGGTGAACTGCAACAGGAAGGTGATGGAGGGAATGCTTGAATTAATCTCAACCACTAGCAATTGTGAGAAAGTGGGTTTCTGTTGCAGTAACCCCCCCTTTTTTTGCCTAATAGCTGATGCACTTTTCCTTGTTGTGCCCTGGGCTCCTGCCAATCAGGTGCCCAGGGCCTATGTTCCTTCCTTAAAACACACAAACTCCCAATTGGCAAACCCTGGCCACATGTCAGCCCCTGGTAAATGGTACCCTAGGTACCCAGGGCCTTGTGACCAGGGAAGGCCTCTAAGGGCTGCAGCACTCCTTGTGCCACCCTTAGAGGCCCTGTACCCTTACACACACACACTGCCTTTGCAGGCTGAGTGTCTGGGTGCAGGACAAAACAAAGAGTCGACATGGCACACATCTCTGTGTGCCATGCCCATTACCTATACTGCCAAGGCATATGTCAGCCACCCCTCTGGCTGGGTGCCTTATGCCTATGGTGTGGGCACAGGAGCAGGAGCCCTGTGCCCCTACAGTACCCAGGTCCATTCCTGGGCACTGTAAGTACAGTGCTGCCTTTTACAAGTACATGGTGCTGAGAGCTCGTCAAACACGAACTCCACAGCACCATAATGGCAACACTGAAGACTGGGAAGTTTGGTATCAAACTTCTCAGCACATTAAACCCACACTGATGCCAGTGTGGGATTTAATGTACTAAGCACCCCAGAGGGCATCTTAGAGATGCCCCCTTACAGCTAACCTACAGTCCACGTCTGCTCTGAGGCTGCCCAGGCTGCCACACAGCAGACACGTTGCTGGACCCCTGGGTGGGAGAGCCCCTGCTCTCCCGGGCCTGCAACAATGCACATCCTGGGTGAGGTGAGAAATCTCCTCCCCCAGGATGAGCAAAGGGAAGCTTCAAAGGCATGCCGCCAGTTGGAGTTTCCCCAGGCCACTGCAACCCCCCACTCTGGCAGGAGGCTTGGCCGGAAACCCCATACGGGGACGGGGGATGTGCCAGCCTGCCCACCCCACCCCTCAGGTGGGGGAGGCGAGGTGAAGCACATCTCCGGGCTCTCGCCATCTTGAAGATGGGAGGCCCTGCCCTATCAGGATTAGGCTACTGCCCTCCTCCCACAGGAGAGAGGCAGGATAGGGGGTGTACCCACCCCAGGACAAGGACCCATTGGTCCCTGGCCTTCACCTACCTGTAACGCCCCTAAATCTAGTATTTAGGGGCCCCCTGAACCTTCCTTCCCCAGATTCCAGATAGAAACCTACAAGAAGAGCAAGAAGAAAAAAGACCTGCCCTGCAGCTGCTAAAAAGAGGAAGACACCAACTGCTTTGGCCCCAGCCCTACCGGCCTGTCGACCCTCGAACCTGCTCCTGCTCCAGCGCGGCATCTCTTGTGGCCAGCAACCTCAAAAACCCCGGAGGACCTGGCTACCTTTGACCTCTAATTCCCTGGGACTCCCATGAGTAGAGGCTCTACTCGAGAAACCTATTCCTAACTCCTGGCAGCAGCCCGGAACCGCGGACCCAACACACTCTGCACCAGCCAAGCCTGGCCAGTGCCGGAGTGGACAAAGACCCTGAGGACGACCCCACGGCGACTGTGACCCCGAGTCCGGCACCCAAGGACCCCCCTCGACATCCTGGACGAAGCCTGCAGCCTCAGAACCGAGTGCCACCCCAGCCGCGATCAACCAGAGGGTAAGATTCCCGACGTCAAAAGGCACCCCTGCACCCGGCGCCCTGCGGCCCCCTGTGCCCAATCCCGGGGTACCCACCTAACCTACAACTACCCAACTTACCCCTCGAAGTGGTGGTGGCACCGGAAACATCCTCGTCCCCGAGCCTGCAGCCTTTTTCCAAACCGGAACATTCCCATTGATTTCCATTGAGCGCCCGAAGGCTCAAAAGCACCCTGCACCCAGCCGCCCGAGTGGCCCTGGCAGTGCACTCTCTACACTAACTTACTTCCCCACTTGCCCTGAGTAAGTGACCAGGAGCCCAGCTCCCACAGACGCGTGGCTTGCCAGACAGCAGCCACCAACTAAGGCCCCCCTATCCCTCATAGGATAACATTGGGCCTAACTCACTCTGCACCCGGCCGTCCTGAAACCGCTGAGGGTGAACCAACTGTACCTACCTGACACTGGGGGACCCCTGAGTCTATGCCCGGAATTTCAACTCTGCCAGTCGAGTAATTACCCTTAAACCGCTAACTTCATTTTCCTCATAGGGTAACATTGACTGGCTTTTTCTTCAAAAATCTTCTAAGTGTGAACTTTTCAAAACTGTAAAAATTCACCAAAAATCAGCCAAGTGACAAAAACGAATTTACTCACCTGTTCCTGGGTGAGCTCCCAGTGCTGGATCTTGGTGCCCAGCCCTGATCCTGAAAAGTACTCACAACTATACTTACCTCTAACTCATTTTTCTCCCATAGGAAACCATTGTCTGCTTTTCTGTGAAATTTCTTCTAAGTGTCTATTTTTGCAAATTTGAAATATTCTTTTAAAATCGTACCATTTCTGCAAACGAAATTACTTACCTGTTTTTGATAAGGACCCCAGTCCTGGGTCTAGGCACCCAGTCCTGGATTACTAAAGTAACGATAAAGTACTCTACCTGCAATTTGAATTTCTTGCCATAGAGATCCATTGAATGTTTTCTGTGAAATATTTTCTAAGTGCTAACTTTTGAAATAGCTAAATATTATTTAAAAATCATTACAGTTATTAAGTCGACTTTCATCACTTGATTCTGAATACTGACCCCAGGCTGGTTCTAGGATCCAGACCTGGAATTCCAAAAGTAATCTGAAAAGTAATTTATTACAAATAACCTGAATTTACCATTGAGCTCAATGCATTGTTATGTTTAGGAAATAGGATTGTTTATTGCAACCAACTGTGACTGTTTACACAAATTTATTGCTTGAAACAAAAGTATTTATATTCAACCTCTCATTCTGAGAAAGTATATTTTTACCCCCTTTGTGGTTCTAAAAATAAAACAAGCATATATTTTATATATACAAATCATTGGCCTAGAGTTCAGTTATTGAGTGTGTGAAACCATTTGCTGACTGAGTGTGTACAATAAATGCTTTACACTGTCCTCTGGTACTGCCTTACTGCTCGACCAAGCTACCACTTTTGAGAGTAAGGTCATACCTAACTTTGACCTCTATCAGCCTCTGGGGGACTGTGGACTCTGTACACCCTGTACCTAGTAGGGAACAGTATATACAGAGCCACTTTCTCACATTGGTGGATCAGCGGTGGGATACAAACTTGCATTTGTTGGACTACTTGGTTACCATCTGATCACACGACAGAACTCTTAAAAATTGCCTTTAGAATTCTGATTGGTTTTTCCAAAATTACTAAAAGTCTTGCTAGGGCCTTGCTTAAGTCCCATTAGAATTTTAGAAAAATAAAAGTCACTATAGTCAGGGTAGAGGGTTAGAACTGTCAGGTTAGAATGTCTCAAACAAACCCAGCTATTAGTGATAATAATAACATGGACCTGGTGGAGGAGCTCGACCTCACACCTTACTTACACTTGTCTTTCAAGGAATTGAGGTCCTTATGTAAACTCAAAAATTTACAAATGGGTCAGCATCCAACCAAACAAGGGCTCCAGGAGCTCCTGGCTGAGTATGCTAAAGACCACCCATCTGAACATGGTGATGGCCAGTCAGATGAGGAAAGGGAAACAGGAGAGGAGGACAGCAACCTCCCCATACTATTCCCTAGGGAGGAGATGGCACCCATACCCTCCAACTCAAGACATAGCATCTGGGCACCTAGAGACCACACAGGTGGCTCTGGTCCCAGAGACAACACTGGGGGTCCCCCCAGTGAAGAGGACAGCCTTATGAGGCTGGCCAAAAGAATAGATCTAGAGTCCAGGCTCCTGGCTCTAGAAAAGGAAAGGAGAGAGAAGGGTTTAGCACCCATCAATGGTGGCAGCAATAATAAAAACAAGGATAGGGAGGAAACTTCTGACCTTAAAATCCCCAAAGGGATTGTCCCTAAATTTGAGGAAGGTGATGATATCACCAAATGGTTCACAGCCTTTGAGAGGGCTTGTGATATCAGGAAAGTAAAGAAACCTCTCTGGGGGGCACTCCTGTGGGAACTGTTCTCTGGTAACTGCAGGGACAGGCTTCTGACTCTCTCTGGGCCAGAAGCAGGATCCTATGACCTCATGAAGAAAGCTCTGATTGAGGGATTTGGATTCACCACTGAGGAGTATAGAATTAGATTCAGGGGGGCTCACAAAACCCAGACCCAGTCCTGGATTGATTTTGTAGATTTCTCAGTGAAGACACTGGATGGTTGGTTAGCTGGACATGGTGTGCAGGATTTTACTGGATTGTACAATTTATTCATGAAGGAACATATTTTGAGTAACTGCACAAATGAAAAGTTGCATCAGCATTTGGTAGACCTAGGTCTAAAATCCCCCCAAGAATTGGGAAAAAGAGCAGACCACTGGGTCAAGACTAGGGTGACTAGGACGTTCACTGGGAGGGACCAGAACCAAGGGGTCCCAAAACCTCCCCAGAAGAAAGAGAGTGAACCCCTTGTGGATAAAAGAAAGGAGTCCCAGGTAGCCCCCCAAAAACCTGACCAGGAGGGTGGGCCCAAAGACACCTCACAAACTAAACCAGGGTACCAAGGTAAGAATTGGGATCCCAACAGAATATGGTGCTTCAACTGTCAGAAGGCTGGACACCACACCCAGGACTCTAGCTGTCCTAAAAATAAGGTTCCTAGTACAGCTCCAGGGGTGACTAGTGTAGCC
This sequence comes from Triturus cristatus, assembly GCF_964204655.1. NCBI lineage: Eukaryota > Metazoa > Chordata > Amphibia > Caudata > Salamandridae > Triturus > Triturus cristatus. Next base: position 582,148,545 of record NC_140584.1, read on the forward strand.
CCAGGGGTTGCCAGTGTAGCTTGGGAGGGAGGGTCCTCAGATGAGGAAGTCCTCCTAGCTTTCAACTGGGGAATGGGCCCAAGAAGCAAGCTGGAGATCCCAGAAGGAAGTAGACACTTCCACCACCTACTGGTGAATGGAATCCCAGCCACTGCCCTGAGAGATACCTGTGCCAGTCACACTGTGGTACATGACAGGTTGGTATTCCCACACCAATATGTCTCAGGGGAAACAAGAAGGGTAAGAACTGTCCCAGGGGGAGTCACTGTTAGGCCTGTGGCTATAGTGCCCCTAGCCACAGCTGGGTCCCTTAGATGGAGGAAAGTGATAGTCAGTAAAAACCTCCCCCTTGATTGTCTCTTGGGGAATGATCACTTAGATGTGGAACTGAGCCAAAGAGAGGTGCTGGCCCAATGCCAGGCCTCGCCCAAAGAACCTGTGGGGGCTCAACCTGCAGTCAGTGCAGCTGAGTCCCAAAAGAATGAGAAGAAACAGGGTAGGAAAGGTGGGCAACTGTTAGCCACAGTTCCAGAGAGCCAGGGAGATGCTATCCCAGTAAGGGAAAACTCCCACAATGGCACTGGTAAAGCCCCCCCTAGCCAACAGCAAGACCTGACTAGTCAGGCAACTGTCCAGCCTGAATTAGTGGCTCCTCAGGTGGCAGAACAAGGGGTAGAGGAGGGGTGTTCCCTACCAAGAGTAGGGACCCCCTATCCTCAAACAGACCAACAGCCAGGACCCAAAGAGAACTATAAAATAGCCCCCTCACTTGCCAGTCAGGAGCTAAAGGTATGGTACTGGGCACTGACAGCTGTCAGCAGCCTCTGCTGGGTGTTAGCCTTCATGGCAGCCCTATCCTTGGCATGGTGGCCTAACCCCCTGCCAAATAGCAAGTCAGGCCCCCTGACCTTATTGGTCATGGTGGGGTTGCTCAAGCTGTGGGTAGCCTCTGTGGGTAAGCTGGGCCTAGCCCTGGCTAAGTTAGAAACTACCGAGGTATACACCTCTAAACCCAAAATAGAAAGATGGGACCAGGACAGTAAAAGACAAGGAGAGGAGCCTTGGGAGTTAGGTCCTGAAACTAATAAGACAGGCCAGCTCCCCAAAGGGATTGACCTAGGCAGAAGGATGTAAGGCAGAGTAGGCCCTGCAACTTTCAAACCACTTCCCCAACTCTTCCTCGCCTGAAAGACTAGGTAGACTCTCCCAGCTTTGGCAGAAGTCTCCTGGCCTTTGGGCTGGGGGGGGCTTGTGTGAGAAAGTGGGTTTCTGTTGCAGTAACCCCCCCTTTTTTTGCCTAATAGCTGATGCACTTTTCCTTGTTGTGCCCTGGGCTCCTGCCAATCAGGTGCCCAGGGCCTATGTTCCTTCCTTAAAACACACAAACTCCCAATTGGCAAACCCTGGCCACATGTCAGCCCCTGGTAAATGGTACCCTAGGTACCCAGGGCCTTGTGACCAGGGAAGGCCTCTAAGGGCTGCAGCACTCCTTGTGCCACCCTTAGAGGCCCTGTACCCTTACACACACACACTGCCTTTGCAGGCTGAGTGTCTGGGTGCAGGACAAAACAAAGAGTCGACATGGCACACATCTCTGTGTGCCATGCCCATTACCTATACTGCCAAGGCATATGTCAGCCACCCCTCTGGCTGGGTGCCTTATGCCTATGGTGTGGGCACAGGAGCAGGAGCCCTGTGCCCCTACAGTACCCAGGTCCATTCCTGGGCACTGTAAGTACAGTGCTGCCTTTTACAAGTACATGGTGCTGAGAGCTCGTCAAACACGAACTCCACAGCACCATAATGGCAACACTGAAGACTGGGAAGTTTGGTATCAAACTTCTCAGCACATTAAACCCACACTGATGCCAGTGTGGGATTTAATGTACTAAGCACCCCAGAGGGCATCTTAGAGATGCCCCCTTACAGCTAACCTACAGTCCACGTCTGCTCTGAGGCTGCCCAGGCTGCCACACAGCAGACACGTTGCTGGACCCCTGGGTGGGAGAGCCCCTGCTCTCCCGGGCCTGCAACAATGCACATCCTGGGTGAGGTGAGAAATCTCCTCCCCCAGGATGAGCAAAGGGAAGCTTCAAAGGCATGCCGCCAGTTGGAGTTTCCCCAGGCCACTGCAACCCCCCACTCTGGCAGGAGGCTTGGCCGGAAACCCCATACGGGGACGGGGGATGTGCCAGCCTGCCCACCCCACCCCTCAGGTGGGGGAGGCGAGGTGAAGCACATCTCGGGGCTCTCGCCATCTTGAAGATGGGAGGCCCTGCCCTATCAGGATTAGGCTACTGCCCTCCTCCCACAGGAGAGAGGCAGGATAGGGGGTGTACCCACCCCAGGACAAGGACCCATTGGTCCCTGGCCTTCACCTACCTGTAACGCCCCTAAATCTAGTATTTAGGGGCCCCCTGAACCTTCCTTCCCCAGATTCCAGATAGAAACCTACAAGAAGAGCAAGAAGAAAAAAAGACCTGCCCTGCAGCTGCTAAAAAGAGGAAGACACCAACTGCTTTGGCCCCAGCCCTACCGGCCTGTCGACCCTCGAACCTGCTCCTGCTCCAGCGCGGCATCTCTTGTGGCCAGCAACCTCAAAAACCCCGGAGGACCTGGCTACCTTTGACCTCTAATTCCCTGGGACTCCCATGAGTAGAGGCTCTACTCGAGAAACCTATTCCTAACTCCTGGCAGCAGCCCGGAACCGCGGACCCAACACACTCTGCACCAGCCAAGCCTGGCCAGTGCCGGAGTGGACAAAGACCCTGAGGACGACCCCACGGCGACTGTGACCCCGAGTCCGGCACCCAAGGACCCCCCTCGACATCCTGGACGAAGCCTGCAGCCTCAGAACCGAGTGCCACCCCAGCCGCGATCAACCAGAGGGTAAGATTCCCGACGTCAAAAGGCACCCCTGCACCCGGCGCCCTGCGGCCCCCTGTGCCCAATCCCGGGGTACCCACCTAACCTACAACTACCCAACTTACCCCTCGAAGTGGTGGTGGCACCGGAAACATCCTCGTCCCCGAGCCTGCAGCCTTTTTCCAAACCGGAACATTCCCATTGATTTCCATTGAGCGCCCGAAGGCTCAAAAGCACCCTGCACCCAGCCGCCCGAGTGGCCCTGGCAGTGCACTCTCTACACTAACTTACTTCCCCACTTGCCCTGAGTAAGTGACCAGGAGCCCAGCTCCCACAGACGCGTGGCTTGCCAGACAGCAGCCACCAACTAAGGCCCCCCTATCCCTCATAGGATAACATTGGGCCTAACTCACTCTGCACCCGGCCGTCCTGAAACCGCTGAGGGTGAACCAACTGTACCTACCTGACACTGGGGGACCCCTGAGTCTATGCCCGGAATTTCAACTCTGCCAGTCGAGTACTTACCCTTAAACCGCTAACTTCATTTTCCTCATAGGGTAACATTGACTGGCTTTTTCTTCAAAAATCTTCTAAGTGTGAACTTTTCAAAACTGTAAAAATTCACCAAAAATCAGCCAAGTGACAAAAACGAATTTACTCACCTGTTCCTGGGTGAGCTCCCAGTGCTGGATCTTGGTGCCCAGCCCTGATCCTGAAAAGTACTCACAACTATACTTACCTCTAACTCATTTTTCTCCCATAGGAAACCATTGTCTGCTTTTCTGTGAAATTTCTTCTAAGTGTCTATTTTTGCAAATTTGAAATATTCTTTTAAAATCGTACCATTTCTGCAAACGAAATTACTTACCTGTTTTTGATAAGGACCCCAGTCCTGGGTCTAGGCACCCAGTCCTGGATTACTAAAGTAACGATAAAGTACTCTACCTGCAATTTGAATTTCTTGCCATAGAGATCCATTGAATGTTTTCTGTGAAATATTTTCTAAGTGCTAACTTTTGAAATAGCTAAATATTATTTAAAAATCATTACAGTTATTAAGTCGACTTTCATCACTTGATTCTGAATACTGACCCCAGGCTGGTTCTAGGATCCAGACCTGGAATTCCAAAAGTAATCTGAAAAGTAATTTATTACAAATAACCTGAATTTACCATTGAGCTCAATGCATTGTTATGTTTAGGAAATAGGATTGTTTATTGCAACCAACTGTGACTGTTTACACAAATTTATTGCTTGAAACAAAAGTATTTATATTCAACCTCTCATTCTGAGAAAGTATATTTTTACCCCCTTTGTGGTTCTAAAAATAAAACAAGCATATATTTTATATATACAAATCATTGGCCTAGAGTTCAGTTATTGAGTGTGTGAAACCATTTGCTGACTGAGTGTGTACAATAAATGCTTTACACTGTCCTCTGGTACTGCCTTACTGCTCGACCAAGCTACCACTTTTGAGAGTAAGGTCATACCTAACTTTGACCTCTATCAGCCTCTGGGGGACTGTGGACTCTGTACACCCTGTACCTAGTAGGGAACAGTATATACAGAGCCACTTTCTCACAGCAATCGCTTGGGCCACATCCCAATCCATTGTTTTTCGCCCACAAAGACATCTCAGTTTTGACCCAGTCCTACGTAAATCAGCCTTGACCTTGGCTCCTCATGGGAACAGTCCAGCTTGAACTGCCAAGCCAGGTCTCCCTGAACCGGAATACAAGCACCCTAGGACCAGTTTTGCACTGATAAGGGCTCATCAGGCAGGTTTAGCTTGATTTCAGTGGCACAGTGAGCACAGGACCTACGTCTGGGCATACTGGTCACTCTTAGGGCGTTAGTGAGGACCAACTGAGACACCACTGAAGCTCGCTCACGTGCCACTAAACGTTTGGGACCAGCAACATGCATGAAGCGACCAGATCTTTAAGGTGCCGACTGTCAGGATGGAAGGGTTCCCTTTGAATAACCAGGTTCAAGATCAAAATCCAAGCCAGCCCTTGTCAACTGCCTGTAAGTGGAGTCAGAGGAATCACACGACCAAGCTCCTCAACCAGCAGACGCTGGTCTCATCTGTGCTGCTGCTAGTCAGGCAGCAGGAACTCTACTCTCCAGCATGGCCCGGGACAGCTCAGGGACTACAGCATTTGGGCAGGGGAAGCCCAGGTTCACTCTTGGCAGAGAGCAGTTCCATTAACCGTGTTCCTGGTACTCAGACACCAAGATGGTGGCTGACTCCATACTGAGAAGATGCCAGGCCATAGCTGGACTGCACAACAGTCAGGAGTCTAAAAAAGGAAAGGGATTTTTTTTTTTTTTTTAACACCGCTCTTCCTTGACATTGGACCCTCTCTCCTCTAAGCACCCATTTTTCAAGCACTAGGGGAGGCAGCTCATCCTATGTCAGCACAGGTAATAATGCACATTGCATACATCACCTTGGAAGGCTGCAACCAGAGGAGCAAATTCTAGGGGGCCCCAAGACCTCTTTGTGTATATGCTTTGGTAATGATCTAAACACTGTGTTTGATCCCTAGTTTCTGTGGAAACATTCCAAAGAAAAAACACACTTTTAAGTTTGATGGCTACGAATAGTAATATTCCTCTTTTGACTGAGCTCAATCATTGGCCCTGTTGAGTTCTGGACATTGCCTGTGGAGGACAACTACTCCAACCAGTCCGACTAGTAGTCCGATAAGTAAATGACAAAATCCTAAAGCATTTATAGCTGAGTTAGTTACAACCATTGGCATAACTAAGAAATTCACTCACAGATCAGTAAAAGGAAGTTTGCTTTTTAATTCCACGGGGATACCGTGATATTTCGGTTCCCACAGGGACGTACTCAATCCCCACTCCCCTCCTATACTCAAGTGCACACAGGCAAGGCCCAGTCTTACCTCAGCCTGTCGCACAAGGTCCTGCACAGGTACAGGTTCAGATTGAGACTGAGACTGAGATTGCTGGAGCTGGAGCCTCATCTCCACCTCAATGTTCCGCAGCTGAGAGAGGTACGACAGCAGCTTCTCATCATGTTCCAAACACAGTTCCTTGGTGCAGCGTGTGTCATCCTGCAAGGATAAAAAAGTATAAGTAGACTTAATTAACAATCTCATATACCACATGCGTCAAAATTAATCCTCTGCATACACGGAGAAGAAAAGTCCTTATTATTAAAGTGTATGGTACTCCCTTTGTTTGCCGCTGGAAGATGAAAGGCTGATGCAACTACTGGATTTCAAACTAGGGAGCTTCATGATCCAGTGTTTGAAGTGAATGCATTAGTGAACCCAGCTATTTTACTTCCTACGCAGATGAAGAGCATCTATACATTTCTGCAAAATCTACAAGGGGCACGTCTCTTCAATTACTTACTTTCTATTAAACAACCCAGTTCTTTTAGATCCTTTCTGAGGCAGTGAAAGCAGATTACTGTTCAAGGAGTTGTGCCACAGTATATACTGCCCATGTGGTCCCTGCAGTGTGGTGCCACATTGCCTGATCACTTACATGAGGCCAATATTGGCTCAGCATTTTCACCCAAATTTTCTTGTTGCCCTGGTCTCGGTAAGAGATCAGGGAGTGTCCAGCTATGCATGCCAAGCTCAAAGTGTCTTGAAACTCGAGCGCCATCTAGCCTAAAACACCAAAGAAAGGCCCAACCTTGGAGTGGTCACGTTCTCGTACAGATGGGATATCAACAAGCAGTTTGATCTGTAATGCTCTGGTCGGGCAGATGAAAACTAATTTTCAAATCCTTTGTCCCATTTGGCAATGTTTTCAATGAGTTTATAAACAATAGAGCCCTAATTCACTGGATCTCTCAGTGTTGAAGAAGAACTGTGTCAAAAATACACTCCTCACTTACTTTTTGTCTCAGTGTGTGATTGTATGTGGATGGAGCATGTCTAGACTATTGTTCCAAACGGTCTGTTAATAGGCTGTATTCCACTGATAAGGAAGTCTTAAATGGTTCTGGGGTTTGCCAAGCAGATGGGCTGTAGTCCAGCAACTTGGAAAGGACCAGTACTTTGGGGCAGATGAAGACCAATCTGCATGTGGCTGATCCCCTTCTGTAATGTTAGAGACTTAATGATGCAAACTAACCTGACAAGTCCATCTGTTCAAGAAGTGTTGGGTAAAGCATGTCCGAAAACCACCTATTTGTTTTCTTTATGGGTCTCTGTAAATGGGAGAGGTATGTATCTGCGCATGGACTGGAGCTCTTTGCTCTTGGGGTCTAAAGCTGCACTTCATTGATGAGGCGGAGATAAGCAGTAATGCCTCGAGGTGGCTTGTATTTCAGTGCAGGTGGTAAATGGGCTAGCAATGACTGCATTGCTTCTTTGGGCCAGAATATGAACTGTTATTTGGACGGTCACCTCCTGTAATGGTACAGGAGGGCTAAACATCATGGCAAACATTACAGCATTCCTAGTTGTTAAAAAGTGTTAACCTTAGCATCTCCATGCAACAGTTTTTGTTGAGAACCTGAAGGCCAGTTACCTTGGGGTTAGTTAGATTAACTACCCATTCAAGTGTGCCTGAGACTTAGAGGCCCAATATATTTTGGGTCACAAACACACTTATGCCTGGAAAGAGCCCTTCTCTGTAGGAAAATATTGGTACTTACACCCCTAAGACTTTGTGATAGCCGAGAGTAATCTCTGCTTATAAATGGGGCCTGCATGTGCAACTCTCAGTTTCTCTCCTATGAGTAAACAGAAGGAGACTGCATCAGTCAGTCTAAAGAGTACAGAGGGCCTGGTGCAGGTAGGCACTGTAGCAAGATGCCACTTGATGGGAAGGTGAATAGAGATAGAGAGAGGAATGCAGTTTGTGGCTGCCTCTTTGTATCTGCCTCGGTGTCTATTTCTGCTTCTGTCTCTCTTGCTCTATCTAGGTATTTGTGAGTGCTTCAATGACTTTGTGCTTCTTCCTGGACCTAAACTCAGCCATTACCTGCGGCTGAAATAGAGAGTCTGAACATGGTGTGATCTTTCTCTTAAGGAGAATCTTCTCCTTCTGTCTTCAGAGGCTTCTTATTGCTCACTTCATCACTTGAATCTGGAGGACAGGAGAAAACACACAACCCCTTCCTTGTCATGTGTGTCCAAAATAGTTGACAGCTTATCCCTATGATTACTTAAAAAGAGTGGTTATAAGTTGCAACGAGAGGCAGGATATCTTTCTCTCTATGCAGGGGTACTATGGGATGCATTAGTGCAGCCTGGGAAGATGGCCTCCAATGAGCATCAGAGACCGACTGATTTAGTATACCAAATCAGGGCATTTTCCTGATTAAGGGATACTAATAGTCTGAAATGCATAGAGAAAACATTGATAAATATTGAAAAATAATGTGAAATGATGAAAGACCTATTCAGATCCCCTTCTAGGTGTGACAGGGAATTTGGGGCAAGTGCAGGATTGTAGTGAGTACGTAACAGTAGAGTGGACATCTGAGAAGCCAGTGGAACACATCTAGGCTGATGTGACATCAGCGCCATAACCATAGACCGAGTGAGAGTCTAGGCCCAACTTAAAGTCCATTTTATTATCACTCAACAAGTCAGAAACTCGAGCGACGGAATCCAAACAAATCCACTGAGAATGCCAGCCGCCATCAGCCGCCGCCGCCGCCGCCGCCGAAAACTGCACAGCCTCGAAGAGGGGGGGGGGGAGGAGTCAGGAACCGGGAATCCTCAGGTGCGCATTACAGACCATGCTATGCTTATTAGGGAATTCATTATCGGGGAGACTAAAAGATCCCCCAAAAGATGGGTTCTCAATAAAGCTCTTCTTAATGACGATAAATGGGTCTCTGAATTAAAAGACAAGATCAAATACTTTATAACTCTTAATACTGGCACTGCCCCTATAAGTATTATTTGGGATACTTTAAAGGCCTATATTCGCGGAATTATCATAGGGAAAGATGCGGCCATTTTAACTGCATCTAGGGCTGAAATTAAACTATTGGAATTCCGTATACATACACTTAGTGTTCAAAGGCAACAAAATCCCTCACGACTGGTTAACCCCTTCCATGCCCATGACGGAACGGTTCCGTCATGAGCATCGGTTGCGCTGTGCTCATGACGGAACCGTTCCGTCATGGGCCCGCCCGCACTCGAACCCTTCAGCACCGCGGGGGAATTCCCGCAGCGCTGAAGGGGTTAAAGAACAATTAAATGAAGCTAAACAAAAATACACCACTTTTTTATATGAGCAGGGCGAGGCATTTTTTCGTATTCAATATCAGAAATTATACGAAGAAAGTAATTTTACTGGGAGATTCTTGGCCTGGCAGGCCAAGGAACAAGCAGCATCCAATTTAATTCGGGAGTTAAAATGTCCGGTCTCGCATCAATCTACAACTGATCCAGATAAGATAGGTGAGATAATGCATTGTCATTATCACAATATTTTTCTTCTCATCAGCTTAAAATTAACCAGTCTAAATTAAATTCCTTTTTGCGGCAGGCTGTGATCCCCTCTCTTTCCCACTCCGAAGAATTAACCATGGCAGATGGATTTTCTTTGGAAGAGATAGAGGCGGTGGTGAAAGATCTTCCTTCAGGGAAAGCCTCCGGTCCGGATGGGTTACCCGCAGAGTTTTAAAAAGTTTTTTTTCCCTCTTTTTCAAATTTGTTTCTACTATTGCTTAACTCTATGTTGGCCGGAGCCTCAATTCCTGACTCTTTTCGCGAAGGCACTGTGGTTAGCTTTTTGAAGAAGGGGAAAGATGCTACCGATCCTAATTCATATCGTCCCATTACTCTCTTAAATTCGGATTACAAGATCGTCACTAAAGTATTGGCTATTCGATTTAATCGAATTTCTTCGGATCTGATTCATAAATACCAAAATGGTTTTATCACCGGTAGACAGCTCATGACTAATACTCATTATCTGGCAGAAGCATTGGATTACTTTGAGACATGGAGGATCCCTGCACTTATTTTGTTATTTGATGCGGAAAAAGCTTTTGATTTGGTGGTTTGAGAGACACTTTTTATTATTTTGCAGCACTTTCATATTCCATCCAACGTTATTAACTTTATTCGTAATCTTTATTCGGGTGCTAAAGCTAATATTATTATTAATTCACATTCGGTTGGATCAGTTTCAGTTAATCGCGGAACCCGTCAGGGTCGTCCCTTATCACCGATTCTTTTTGCTTTTTTTATCGAACCCCTCGCAATAGCTATTCGGAAGTCTGCAGAGATCTCACCCCCAATTCCATTTATGTCGAAGATAAAATTTTATGCAGACGATATTATGTTACTTATCAAATCCGATTTGCAGTCTCAAGCTCAGGCATTTCAGATTTTTGAGCAATTTGAGACATTTGGGGGTTACCGGATCAATAAAAAAAAGACCGAAATACTGATTTGTGGCAATCACATTCCCGAATTATATCCGGATTTACGTGGCTGTATTAATAATAAACCTAAAAGATATTTGGGGGGGTTTTTTTCATCTTCAGTTAAAGACCTTTTCGGTTTGAATTTTGTTCCCCTTCTTCAAAAGGTTCGCTCAATGCTAACTCGCTGGAACAAATTACCTTTATCAATTTTGGGTAGAGTCGCCCTGATCAAAATGTCTATTTTACCATTATTTAATTTTCTCTTTTCAACCACTCCGTGTTTTCTTCCAGGTTCATATTTTTCGAAAATAGAATCCTTATTCTCAAGCTTTCTGTGGTCACATAAACAGCCTCGTATCGCGATGACTACTCTTTATGATGGTTTAGATAATGGTGGCCTTGCACTTCCAAACATTAGAGATTATTATAATGCCTATTTTGCTCAGTACCTGACTCGATTTAAGGTCCCAACTCCGACCCCAAATGATTATATTAGTTTTTTCTTCGATTTAATTTTCTCAGAGAGTCAAATACCTTCCCCTCTTCAAGTACCTAAATCTCCAAAATTGGTCAGGTATAAAATAATAGCATGGTTTTTTAGGAAGCGTTCGGCCATGATTAGCAGATACTCTCTCTCTCTTTTTAATACCTCCTCCTTGCTGACTAATTTACTCTCATCAAGAGGGCAGGGGGTAAGTTCGCATTTAATAAGCTATTGGATCAAGGCCGGTTTTAGCAAAGTGGGCGATTTTTTACATCATTCTAGGTGGTTAACTCCGCCCGAGATGCGTTTACTACTTTCAGGAAATTTTTTGTTAGCCGGGTCTTATAATATAATTTATAAACTTTTGCAGCAGTATGCTCCCACTTCCTTTACTCAGACTTCCCCTTTAAACAACGATCTTTTTTTCAACAGTACTTTAATAAGGAAACCTGGTGAGTGGAAACGTTATCTCGCCCAGTCTAAACAAGACGATCTAGGTTCCAAAGCAGTCAAAAAATGGTGGGAACACAAAAAACATGTTTTATCATTAACGACGTGGCGGACTATTAATAAATGTAATTTTTCCACATTAAGGGGAGCCAATTAGCGCAGAATGCTATTTTTTGGAAAATGGCTCCTGTATTATACCCCGGCGGCAATTGCTAAAATGTTTAGGAATTATATACCGATCTGCTTTCGTTGTCGAAGTTTCGCCCCAGCTAATTGGACACACGTCATAGCTGAATGTAGTATGGTCAAAGAGTTCTGGGCAGACATTTTTGCTTTCTTATGTTTTATTTTTCATATCCAGATATCTTTAAATCTTAAATTGATGCTTTATGGCTTCGATCAGAATCTTAATCTCTCTGTCTCACTCGCTAAATTACTATTCATCTGCATGGCAGTGGCCAGATCATGTTACTCCAGAATTGGCGATCTACTCAGACACCATCTTTCCATGAATGGCTACGTAAAATGCGAAGAGTTAAGATTAGTGAGTGTAACTACGCGGCGAGGATTGGAGGGGGGAGAAAATTTGAAAAAATTTGGGGAAACTTTTTTTGACTCTCTTTTCATTAATGCTATTTTAAAATTGTTTTTGTTATTTTAGATGGACGTTGTTTCATTGTATGAGAGATGTTTTGGTTTTTGTAATTTTATATTTTCTGTATTGAACTTTAATGTTGTTTGACACCTTTCAGTTTCAAAAAAAATAATTAAAAAAAAAAAAAAAAGTCAGAAAAAGTTTTTGTTTGCGAGAAAAAGTTTGTTTGCGAGAAAAAGTTTTTGTTTGCGAGAACAAGATCATTGAGATCAACAATTGCATGCAAATACAGAATTGTTATATGATAATCCCAAACTTTAAAAAAGAAATCCATCGTAACCCTTTTCCCTTAAACTTCTCCACCCTGCTGCTCTCATGTGCAGTCTACATAGCTCATAACATTATCGCACTCTCAAATGTGTTCTGAAGTGGTAATCAGTTCTCCCCACTAAGTAGCAGAGATCCGTTAACAAAATATTGAAACCCATTTTAACTATCGCCTTCAAGGGGTAGCCATATCAATAGCTGCAAAGTTTCAATTGTACAGAAAAGAAACAAAAGCTCCAGCTCCATGCAATAGTTCAACAGCTAACTCTATGTCTTCCGAAATTTCACCTCAGTTCGTGACAGATTGTGGGACAGCTCATCATGGTCATTAGCTGACAAATTTGTGGAACAAGAGCGCTGTTCCCAGGACGTCACTAGACTTCCCTCTGAATGTTATCAGCATTTTAGCGACACACAGGAAGCAAAATGTTACTTACCCTGGAAGCATCTGTCCGTTGCATGCAATGCTGAAGATTCACATGCTGTGCATACTCCTGCGATCTGGTGTTGGGCTCGGATGTTCTAAGTTGTTTTTGTTCGAACAAGTCTTGCGAGTCATGCAGATTCAGTGACTCATTGGGACGTAGATGCGTATGGTCACCGACTCCATTGTTAAGATTGTTTTTCCCCCAGTGGGTAAGAGAAAGTATTGAGTAGTTGGTTCAGGAAAAGAAGTGACCATGCAAGTTGAAAGAAATGTGTTACGGAGTGAAAAATGTGCAACAACCACTGGCTCCCAGGGAGGAGGGTGGATGCATGTGCATCTACAGCACTGCATGCAACTAACAGATGCGTACAGCGTAACATATTCCATTTATAGCATGTGTAGCTGCAGATACACATGTGGTGCATAGATTGAAAAGCAGTACTCCTGTCAGCAGAGGGTAGCCAGTGGGTGGTTCAGGGGTCTGAAACAAAATCCTGAGGACAGCTTGACCAACTTTGGCCTGCTCTTTTGATAGGAAGCCCACACAGTAATGTTTTGGAAAATTGTGAGGAGTGGACCAAGTGGAAGCTTTACAGATGACTGCTATGGGTATGCATCCCAGGAGAACCATAGTAGCCCACTGGTTTCGGGTGGAGTATGGTCAGAGGACAGAAGGTAGAATTCTATTCGCTGTAGAGTAGCAGCTCTGGATGCATATCACATTCCATCTGGGGATCCTAGTCCTAGAAATGGCATGTCCTTTATGAGGTTGGGAGAGAGCATGATAGGCGACATAGTGCACCCCCATTCCCTAGTTCTCTGCCCCCAGTTAGTTCATGGTTATTCAATGGCTGCACTCCTATAGCCTCTGCGACACCCCTCACAGGGGTTCAATCACATTGCACGGCACCCCTGCGGCGAGGCGATCACTGCGTGCTCCAGTAGGGCATACCCAGAGGCTGGTCCCGGACCCACACCTGCAGCCCCACTCAGGGTAGAGGCGAACGGCCTGAGGGCCCACGAGACTGCGAGACCGAAAGGGCTGTGACTGGGCGCTCCTGATAGGTAAGTCTCTGTGATAATGGCGATACCGCCTGTGCCTGCGTGTATTATTGTTTATAAATGCCAATAAAAATGTTTTACAAAAAAAAATGAGGTTGGGAGAGAGCTACAAATAGCTGTTGTGTTTTTCAAAAAAGCTTTGGTTCTTCAAATGTAATACATGAGAGCATGTTTAACATCAAGGGTGTGGTGTATTCTTCCAGCTACAGAGTCAGGTTGTGGGAAGAAGAATGAGAGCTCAATGGATTGGTTAAGGTGGAACACAGACCACCTTGGGCAAGAGCTTCGGATTAGTTCTAAGAACCACCTTGCCCTGGTGGACTTGGAAGAAGGGTTCCTGAAGAGTGAGGGCATGCAATTCGCTAATACGTCTAAGTGAGGTGGTTGCGATGAGGAAGGTAACTTTCTAAGAGAAGAACTGAATGCGGCATAAATGCATGGTAACAAAGTATCGCCCCATTAGTCTAGGGAGGACAATGTTAAGGTTCCAGACTGGGTCAGGGAGTACCCTAGATGGGATGACCTGCTTGAGGCCCTCCATAAAGGCATTGATAACAGGGATTTTAAAAAGAGAAGAGTGTCCCCTGTTCTGCATTCATGCGGTAATAGTGGTTAAGTGTAGCCAGATTGAGGTTTAAACCAACACAGACCTTTGGAGGTGGAGGAGATAACAAATGATGTCTTGCACCACGGGGTGAATGGATTAATGTGAATTAGGGTACCGTAAAGACAAAATGTTTCCACTTAGCAGTGTAGCAGATACCTGTGGAAGGTCTACATTCTTCTTTGAGCATATCCATACACTCTTGTGGCAGTCCAAGGTAACCAAATACTATGACCTCAGGATCCAAATTGCTGTCTTGAGCTGCAGTGGGTCTGGGTGCCTGACCTTGTTGCGACCTTGAGTGAGATGGTACGGCCTGTGGGGGAGTTTCTCGTGTGGTACAATGGGCATCTCGAGCAGGCTGGAGAACCATGGTTGTAGGGCCCATGTTGGAGCCACCAGGATGAGGGGCGGGGATGTTTTCCTCAGATTCATTGACCATGTATGGAATAATTGGGAGAGGCGGATAAGCTTAGGCAAAGATCCCTGACCAATTGAATCACAGAGTGTTGCCTATGGACTGGGGGTGAGGAAACCTGGCAGCAAAGTTTTGGAATTTTGCGTTTTCTACTGTGGTGAACAGATCTATGTCTGGGATGCCCCAGCTGCAGAAGTAGAGATGTAGGAGTTGTGGGTGGAGCTCCCACTTGTGAACTTGTTGCTGCGTCTTGCTGAGTAGGTCTGCAAGGTTGTTGTCCTACCCTGATAAGTATTATGCCAGAAGATGAACAAGGTGATGGATAGCACAGCCACAAATCAGTTGGCCTAGGGTCAACAGGGGAGGGGAGAGAGTGCCTCTCTGTTTTTGCAAATAGAACATGGTGGTCATGTTGTTGGTACACACCAGGCCTACCTTGCTTTGGATCTGAAGAAGAAACACCTTGAGAGCTAGTTGAATGGCTAACAGCTCCAAGTGTTTGATGTGGAGACCCCGTAGATTAGGTGGCCACAGACCCTGGACAATCATATTGTTTAGATGTGCCCCTCCCGCCAGCCGACTAGTGATGCAACCATGGTGATGGTCACCTGTAGAGCAGGGTTGGCAAAGAGCCTGCCCTGCAACAAATTGTTGCTGTACCATCACTGCGGTAAACAATGGATGCTGCCATTACCAACACTCTTCCGCTTGTGACCACCAACTGGAGAGACATTCCTGAAGTGGGCAGAATATGAAGCCTGGCTTGGGGAACTATAGCAATGCATGATGCTATCATACCTAGCAGGCACATAACAGTGTGAACCGAAATGTTACGGAGTGGCTAAAAAATATGTAGCAGTTGTTAGAACGCCTACTACACACTTTGAAGGATGGGGAAGGTTTTTCCCACCATGGTATTAAAGACTACCCCTAGGAATGGTGAGGCGTGAAGTGGTCCCAAGTGGGGCTTTGTGGCATTTACTGTTAACCCTAAACTGTGAAGGAGGGGACTACGGCCTGGGTGTGGGCTAGGTATTTGTGTCTGCTTGCACTCTTGATTAGCCAGTGTTTGAGGTAAGGGAACACAGATTTCCTTCTTCTTTAGATGAAAGGCTGCCACCACTAAACACTTGCACCTGTGGCGACTCCGAAAGGTAGGACCTTGAATTGGTAGGGTTGACCACTTACCACAAAGTGGAGGTAGCGATGAGGAGCTGCATGAATCTGGATGTGAAAGTAGGCATCCTTCAGGTCATGGGGGCCATGAAGTCGCCGTGTTGCAGCAAAGGTATGACATCATGGAGGGTGACCATGTGGAAATGTTCTGACACAATGTATCTACGGAGAGGACGGAGGTCGAGAATTGTTCTGAGGAAGCCGTCCTTCTTGGGGATGAGGAAGTCTAGGGAAGGGATATCTTTGCCCTGGTGTTTTGGGGACACTAGATCTATGGCTCCTTTTGACAGGAGCACTTGAACCTCCAATTAGAAGAGCCTGAGATGTTCAGGGCTAAGTGTGTGTGTGTACGAGGGGGATTATTGGGTGGGGTGGGGTGGCTGTGAGCTCTAGTCAGAAACTGTGCTCTATGGTACAAAGGACCCACTTGTCCGAAGTGATCTCTTTCCAGCAAGGAAGAAATCCCTGAGGTCTTCCCCCTACAGGCGTTGTGTGATCGGAGGGAATGCTGTGTAAGTCAGGTTTTGGGAGTGGAGGCACTTTTGCTAAGGGTGCCTCTGCTTCTACCCTTCAAGTTGTTGTCACTAAAGGAGCCATGTGAGAAGCCTCTACCACTGTACTGTCATTAGACCTGCTGCCGTCCTTAGTAGGAGCGAATGGGTTCTGGGGAAGTGGTGTTTGTTGCCTGAGAAAGAAACCCCTGACAGATGGGGTTTGCAAAGTGCCCATTGCCTTTTCAGTCTCTGCGTCCTTTTTAATCTTTTTAAGAATTGTGTTTGTCTGAGGTTTGTAGAGTTGCACCCCATCAAATAGTAGGTTGATGAGGTGCTGTTGCACTCAGGCTTGAAACTCAACATGCAGTACCTCTGTGCATCGGCAGAGGGTGTCGAGCGACTGTAACGGTAGAGTCCATATAAGCCCTCCCTTGACAGGCTGACATCAGTTACTTAGTTTTAAAAAAATATTAATTTTGTTATTTATTGAATTTGTTTATTTTACCAATTAAAGGCACAAGAGTGCAAAGAACAGATCTAGAAAGAAAAGGAGAATCAGTTCACAGAGCCGGAAAGGATGGGTGGGTCAGTAGGGGTGTGGCTAAGATGGAAGCAACATCGGACGTTAACTAAGCAGCTCCATGCTGGGCCCAGTTATAATCCTGCACCCCGGCAATAACTGCCCACTTATGAAACCCCCCAGACCCTACCGACCTCCGGTGCTTGCCCGTGGTAGGGTAAATCTGCTGAATAGCACCGTAAGGCCCTGTGGAGAAGAGGGACTGAAAGTGCGGGCGTAACTGGTCTTAGGCGCACGCACTCGCTGCAGAGGTTTGGGTGGCACAGAAGCAGTCCAGCAACAAAATGCAGATGCAGGCGGTGTGTGGCTGCAGTGGATAAGAGCCAAAACTTTGGTCTGTCCAGCAGCTGGGAGGCCCTGCCGGCTGTGGAGAGGCCAGCGAGAGACCGGAGCGGTGTAGGTGACATGCGGGGGCTGCCTTGCTCCTAAGCGGTGAGATGCTCAACTCGTGCCTGAACTGACTGTGGCCCCCCAAGCAAAGGGCTGGGAGAGGTGCTGCACTAGGGGCTTTGCAGTGTCCCTAGGCTTGCCCGGAAATTCCCCACTGCAGCAGGGCAGCGGTGGCCCAGCCCTGTCTACCTGATGGGCAGTGACCTGGGAGATCCTTGGGGGTTGCTGCCTATACAGAGGGAGAGCCCCTATGCCACCAAGATATACCCCCTGGGGTGTGGCTGTTTAAGCCCCTGGCACTCGCCCGAGGACTGCGGAGAGGCCCCTGGCAGATCCCGGCAGCACTAGAGGCCCTGAAAGAATTGGCAGGAGGAGCCAGGCCTCTTGGCCCATGTGTGAAGCAGCAGCCAGAGACCGGGTGGGCCTGACTCCCCACATATAGAGAAGCTGCAGAACTAACTACATAGGTGCTAGGAGCCACTGTGAGGTATCACAGAGAAGTGGTGCACGCAGTGGGCTGCGGGACCATGGTTGTGGCCTCTATGACTGTGGCTGCGACCAGTTAATGCCAAGTCACGAACCTGCCCCACCTTGTTGCAAGCCTGTGAGCACGGATGGCCCCCAGAGGACAAACAAACTGCTTTGTGGATTTTAAGGCCGCTTTCAACCAAGTCAGTAGACGCATTTTATGGGGCAAACAGAAGCAACAGGGTCTACCAGAAACGATACTGAAACCAATAATGGATATATATAATGACACCTGGATGCAGGTAAAAATTGCTAACGGTAAGAAGCTCACTAGGAAGATCTACACTAGTGAAGGACTAAAGCGAGGCTGTGTCTTGGCACCACACTTGTTCAACCTATTTATGGCAGTCCTAACACCAAGGCTGGATGAGGTTAACTCACATCCTCCACTTCTGGGTACACTGTCATTAACACACCTGTCCTATGCGGATGACATCGTGCTCCTAAGCTACACGATAATAGACATGCAAAGAGCAATTAATGAGCTAGGTAACTTCGCCAAAACAAACGTGATGGAAATAAATACTTCAAAAACAAAAGTCATGATCATAACTCACTGTCTCTATAAACAAATGATGTTCACAATCAACAACGCGAGGTTGGGAGTGGTGAGCAGTCATAAATATCTTGGGATATATCTGGATCGAAGGTTATCCTTTCTAAAGCAGAATGAGGTCATACAAAAAAGGGAAACTCCACAATATTTGTGTTCTGCAGTTTATCAAAACCCCTAAAATGCCCACTGTTCACCCCATTACAAGCAGTCATCAAAGCAAAACTCCTACCAACCATAGCTTAAGAAAGTGTAGTCCAGAATGGAAATGATGCCGCGATACTGGACAGCCTCCAGACACGTGTGTACAAAAGGGTATTTTCCTTGCCACGTGACTCCTCACTGGCCCAGGTTCGATTAGTTTGGGCTGCAACAACAACAATTATACAGAAGGTACTAGGAGATTAAAACTTGGTATAAAATCTGGCTTAATCATGGGCTCGAGATCAATAAAGCGCTTTGGGATGCCCTACAAGGAAACCCTCAGACTGCCTACGCAAAGTATTTACAGGCTTCGTTAAAAATCACCAGGATGACTGACCTCTGGCAGCGGAACCTGGCTCTGTCTTCGTTTCAGCTTATCATAAAGAAGGCAATGAAAAAGCACTCGCTAGTAGAAGATAAAGCAACGTTCAGTAAGCGAGCCCATGCATGGATAATATTGCATTCTTAATCAAAATCAGAGCCAGCTGCATACCTGGGTCTCCCCTTTTCCCCCTATTTAAAAACCAAGTTTTTAGTGCTACGTATGGGGAAGTTGCCATCCAATGCAGACCTGCCCCGCTGGAAGAACCAGGGCTCAAAATCATGTACTCTTTGTTGGTCACCCACATAGGACTTTATACATCTAATATGCATCTGGCCAGCCTTAGATACGCAACCCCGTAAACTGCTGTTCAGACAGTTCAACTTAAGAGGCATCCACTCCTGCAGAACTGCCATATTAAAATGCCTTGACTCGAATGACCAGCAACTTAGTTGCCACTCAACAAAATTTTTTATCAGTTGTAAGAAAGTCTTGACACATTGAAATTGGTCACAGAGTCGCTATAGTGGTCATTGTCTGTCTCTTAACATCGACTGCACTGTAAAAAGAAAAATCTATTTACTTTAATGCATTGTATAAATAAGGTGGTGTATTACCCACTTATATAAACTTTATACCTCCAAATCGAATGTCTAATGAAACGGATGTAACTATGAGTTCTAACATGTATATATTAATGAGCACTTTTAATGGTACAATGTATCTGGTGTTTTGGACCAGTGTTTTGGTTTTAGCCCCATCGCCATAATTCCCCCGCGACGCTGGGGGGGGGGGGTGGGGGGGGGTGGGGGAAGAGAGAGGACGGACTTGCTGCGGCGCTGTTCTCGTGACGAGCCCGCCCACTGATTGATTCTCCCGCACAGGCAGGGAATCAATCGCACGTGGGCGGAGCGCGACCATTATGACGAGCCCAGCTCGTCATGTGAGCACAGCTCCACTGTGCCTCATGACGAGCTCGGCTCGTCATGAGCACACAATGGGTTAATTAACTAAACAATACATTTTCCACTTCACTGCTGAGAAGCTGTGGTGGATGGTGTGGTAATGGGTGACCATCCTGCTTCCCTTACCCGCCCCCTGGGATGCCCCACACACCCTGCAAAACAGAGCCCCCCCTGCGAAGTGGCACCACTGGGAAAGGACCCGCATCCTGGCCACAGGCCGAGGTCCCAGGATACGAAGCTGCCCGCAGAACTGTGGACAGATTGTGTTGGGACGCTTTGGACTTCCTTGTTGCTCGGACAGGCTTATTCCTCGCCTACACCTGCACAGCTGGGGAAACCAAGACTGATGGAGGCCCTGTCTGACCCTGCTAAACACTCCCATGGTCTCTTGGTGTAGGATGTTGACGCCACCCAAGCCATCGATACCAAAAAACTCCAACTTGGCAAGATACTAGCGGCCATTGGGGATTCCAAGGCCACCCTTCAGCAGGACATTGGCACACTATCAGTGGGTCTTGGCCTGTTGCAGGCGGAGCACCACAAGATAACGGACAGGGTCAAGTAGGAGGAAACTTCTGTGCAGGAACTCCGCTCCAAATGCACGTCACTCAAGAGCCAGGTAACAGACTTGCGGGATAGGGTCCAGCTCCTTGAATATCGTGCGGGAGATGCTGAAGGACGCAACCAGCGCAACAACATCCGAACGGTCGGCCTTCCAGAAGGGGTCGAGCACAGAGACATATTAGCCTACCTGGAGGGCTGACTGAGGTCAGAGGTAGCTCAGGACTCACTTGCTCCCTTCTTTGCATTCGAAAGAGCTCATAGGGTCCCTGCAGGCCCAGCGGCCCCGGGATGGCCTCCCAGGCCGGTTGTGGCCTGGTTGCTACACTACCAGAATAGAGACATAATACTGCAGAGGGAACGCTCAGAGGGACCCTTCATGGTGAATTATAGCAGGTTCTTGATCTTTCCAGACTTCACAGTAGTGGTGCAGGCCAGGAGGGCCTCTTTTCTGGAAAGTTAAGAATGCGCTACGTGACAACAGTGTACAATACTCTCAGATGTTCCCCTACAAATTTAAGACTATCTTTAGAGGACCGCTCACTTCTGCGAAGATATGGATTTGGCGTGGGCCTGGTTGGAAGCATGTAAGTTGGGGACTAACCTACCAATGGCACACTTGAGATCATCAGTGTGACAGGAAAGAGTGTGAAAACACCTGAACAGCACACAACGGGCACCTCTAAGAGTGGCCCATCCTCTTCCCCCTCATTTTTATCGGGAGCCCAGGGGGAATGCTGGGTGTTGTGTCACCCTGGTGATCCCACAACTTTCACACACACAAATGTGAGGAAAATGTGATTTTTTAATACTAAAGTTGAGGTTTGCAGGGGATTCTGGGTAAGAAAACATTGAGGAATCCATGCAAGCAATACCTCCCTGGACTCCCCCAGGTGTCTAGTTTTCAGAAATGTCTGGGTTTGGCAGGTTTCCCCAGATGGCCATCGAGCCCGGGACCAAAAACGCGAGCGACTCCCTCGCAAAACCAGGTTGTTTCATGATAAATAATTTTGATGTCATCACAATACGTTTTGGGCCATTTCCTGTTGCAGACACTAGGCCTACCCACACAAGTGAGGTGCAATTTTTATCGGCAGACTTGGGGAAATGCTGGATGGGTGGAAGTTTGTGGCTCTCCGCAGATTTTAGACCTTTCCATCACAGAAATGTGAGAAATATGTGTATTTATTTATTTATTTATTTTTTTACAAAGTTTGAGGTTTCATGGGATTCTGGGTAACAGAACCTGGTGAGAGCAACACAAGTCAGCCCATTCTGGATTCCCCTGGGTGTCTAGTTTTTGAAAATGGGCAGGTTTCACTAGGTGCCGGCTGAGCAAAGGCCCAAAATCCACAGGTAGGAACAGTGCAAGAAAAGGGTCAGTTTTCACTGGAAAAATGTGATGTGTCCACGTTGAGTTGTGGGCCCTATCCTGTCGCGGGCACCAAGCCTACCCACACAAGTGAGGTACCATTTTTATCGGCATACTTAGGGGAACAGAAAATTGTAGAACAAGTGTTTTTACCATTTGTCTTTCTATGCATTTCTGCCTTCCAAATGTAAGACGGTGTTTAAAACAGAAGTCATTTTGAACAAGACCCTCTAATTCACATGCTAACATGGGTACCCACAAAATCAGATATGCACAAATAACCACTGCTTCTAAACTCCATATCTTGTTACAATTTCAGAAATACATAGGTTTCCTTGATACCTATTTTTCACTCTTTATATTTTACCAAATGAATTACTGTATACCCGGTAGACAATGAAAAACCATTGCAAGGTGCAACTCAGTTATTGGCTCTGGGTACCTTGGGTTCTTGGTGAACTTACAAGCCTCATCATATATCCCCGCAACCAGAAGGGTCCTGCCGACGTAACTGTATTGTAGGAAGTTGACTCTGTATATATACTATACCAAAGTAAGGTTATAGTGTGCACAGAGTCCAGTGGATCCCCAAAGGCTTACAGAGATCAAAGTAGATAATACCATACTTTATATTTGTGGTAGTGTGGGCAAGCAGTAAGGCTTTAACAGAGGGTAGTGTTAAGCATTTATTGTACATGCTCAGGCAAGAAATGATGTCACACACTCAAAGAATGAACTCAGACCAATTGTTTGTAGTAAAAATATTTCTTTAGTTGTATGTTATTTTTAGAACCAAGCAGGACTTGGTACAGGTAAATAGAATTGTACTTTTCCAGACAGATTGATCAACAAGCAAGCAGGATGCATAATGACTTTTGATACAGGTTTGTAAAATATTTAAATACAGTTGGAATTACTTTTGGTTTACTTTTGATAACTTTTAGAGCACTTTTTGGAAAACCTTTTCCACAGAGTGTGATATGCCTAGATATCACACTGGGACAGTGAGATTTAATTTTTTTCTTATGCTTCCATACATACACCCTCAACACTTGACAGTTTTTCAGAGGAAAACAGTCAATGTAATCCTATGGAGAAAAATTAGGCTATTGGTTTGCTGGTTAAGTACACGGTTTTGAGGAGTGATTTTCCGGGGTTAGAACAAGGGATCCCGGAGTGTTAAGGATGCACTTAAAAAGCACCCTCAATGGCACCAGGGCGGCTTAGTGCAGATTGCGGAGGCCCAATACTAGGCTAGGGGGCCGTCAGTTGGTGGCTGCTCTCGGGCAGGCCACAAGGCTGAGAGAGCAAACCTTCTAGGGTTAAGCTCAGGGCAAAGGGGGAATCGAAGTTAGCACACAAGGTGCACCCACAGCAAAACAGGGGCGTCTGGGTGCAGGGTGCTGGATCGACATCGGGTGTCCTGTTGGTTTCAATGAGGAAGTTCTGGTCAGAACAGACACTACAGGCTCAGGCACAAAGACTTTCTGGCGGCGACCACTGGCAAATTCGGTAATCACGGTCAGGACAAGCCGGTTGGGATGGGGCCAAGTCAGTTGGCGTCCTCCTCTTCTTTCTTCAGCTCGGCTCTTCGTTCTTCTTCCTCTTGCTTGTCTGAGGAGGCTCAGGGTTGCCTCTAAATACTAAATTTATGGGCGTTTCAGGTAGGTACAGGTCGGGACCAATGAGTCCCCGAGTCCCCTCCTTAGGATAGGTACATCCCCTATTATGTCACCCTCCAGTAGGAGGGGACATAAGCCTTACTCAGGTTGGCTGTTTCCCCCATCTTCAAGATGGCGAGGACTGAGAGTTGTGCTTTGCCACGCCTCCCCCACTTGAGGGGTGGGGTTGGCTAAGGTGAGTACAACTCTCCGACTATTTTGGTTTTTCTGCCAATTCTCCCTCCCAAAGTGGGGGTTAAAACCGGTGGGCCAGTTACTGGGAGCAGCAAATGGCTGAGCCAGCTCACAAAGCGGACTCTGCTCATCCTGGGGCAGGAGGCTTGGCACCTCTACTCAGGATGTGCTTTGTTTCAGGATCCCGAGAGCGAGAGGCTCTTGAACCAGCGGTGCAGAAACATGTATGGGGGTGGCAGCTGGTGAGCAGCCAGTCAGCCAGGGCACTAGAGTTAGGTCATTTTTCAGGGGCCATCTCTAAGATGCCCTCTGAGTGCACTTGGCATTACATCCAACACTGGCATCAGTGTGGGTTTAATGTGCTGAGAAGTTTGATACCAAACTTCTGATATTGCAGTAAAGCCATTATGGTGCTGTGGAGTTCATAATGACAAACTCCCAGACCATATACTCCTTATGGCTTTACTGCACTTACAATGTCTAAGGATGGACTTAGACACCGTAGGGGTACAGGGCTCCTGCAAATGTACCCTCATCAGTGGTAAGCTTCACCCAGCTAGAGGGGTGGCTTACCTATGTCATAGGCAGTGGATGGTAGGCATGGCACACAGATGGGTGCAGTGTCGACTTTCACTTTTTTCTGCACCAAAACACGCAGCCTGCAATGGTAGTGTGTGGGTGTTAGGGTACAGGGCCTCTAAGGGTGGCACAATATGTGCTGCTGTCCTTAGAGTTCTTCCCTGGTCAGAGTGCCCTTGGTACCTAAGGTACCTTTTACAAGGGGCCTACCTGTGGCCAGTGAGCTGCCAATTGAGTTTGTAACAGTAACGTTTTGGAGAAAGAACGTAGGCCCTGTGAACCTGATCGGCAGGAATTCAGGGCACACTTAGTCAAAGAGCATCAATATCAGGCAAAAAGTGGAGGGCAACCGTGCAAAAGGGGCACTTTCCTACAGGTATATATATTACAGGTGAAAATGTAGGCACAAATGGCTGTTTTTTTCAACTATATTTCAATATTTGTTTATTTCAACTGTTACTTTCTATAGGAAAACCTTGAAGGATCTACACAAACGATGAATCAAAAGGGTATGAGAGGTAATATATATACAAGGTAAAACAAAGTATGTACAGAAAGCAAAAAAAAGGAATTCCACTTTGTTGTTTGTGATCTTAAGGTGCCTTTATTGAAGATGCACTCGGTTTTCATAAGTAGAAAGCCAACGCGTTTCGCCCAGACATGGGCTTTTTCAGGGCGATAGCATAAAGTAGTCAGTTCGCCAGGGGGTAAATCTCTCGTCCGAATCCTAATCAAGTCCGTGTCTAGACAATTGAAGTATGTGGAATTGACCGCTCAAGAATGTCGCAAAGGTAGTCCAATAATTGAGAGGACACAAGTATCCGCCTCTGTAAGCTGATCCGTAGTGGGGACAAAGAGTATTTGAGAAAAAGGAGCTCCGTGTACGGGCAGTCTCCAGCGCTGGATGTTTTACCTTGTATATATATTGCCTCTCATACCCTTTTGAATCAATGTTGAACTTTGAGGTCATGCGGCAGCTGACCATCTGAGGTGGGTAATATCCTATTACCGTTGTGACTAGTCCTGGCAGCGCAATCCTCTATAACCCGGCTGCCTGTTTCGAATATTATCTACACAAACGACGCCTTGCTGCATTCAGAATTTTGTCTACTTTTCAGAAAAGTATAGCTTTCCGGGATCCATTATTGGTTTCCCACCCATTTCTACCACTAACTGGAAGGAGGTTGAAAGCACCAAAAATAGATAAAATAGGCCACGTCATAGTAAAATGCCAAAACTGTGTAGAAAATGTGGAGTTTCTGACAAAAGTCTGACTGTTCATGAAAGCTGGGAAGATGGTGCTTGTAGCATCACAAACACTTCGCTGATACCAGTTGCAGGGAAACAAACTGATGTGTTCTTCTGCAGCACTTTCATCCCATTTTCCTAAAACTCCCAAATT
Source organism: Triturus cristatus (assembly GCF_964204655.1). Classification (NCBI taxonomy): domain Eukaryota; kingdom Metazoa; phylum Chordata; class Amphibia; order Caudata; family Salamandridae; genus Triturus; species Triturus cristatus. The sequence continues at coordinate 582,174,149 of NC_140584.1, forward strand.
TAGCTGTATTTTGCTTAATTTCTCGGTCCCCTCCAAGGGAACCCACAAACCACTGATACCTTTAGAATTCTCTGCATGTTGGAAGAAAAGGAAGCAAATATGGCGTGGACTCATTATGTGGACAAAAAGTTATGGGGCCTAAGCACAAACTACCCCAAATAGTCAAAGTTTGGCAGGGGGTGGCGGGGTTTATGGGAAATTCTGGCAGCCAAAGGGTTAATTCGGCTCGTTTTTAACAACCTAAATTGTTTTTAAAGTGTATCACTTTTATTTACCTTTTATTGAATTTTAAGTTTTGGCTACCTGGCTGCTTTCTGCTTCAAACAGATATGATTGCCTTTTTAGACTTTTTAGCATCTTTTGTACATATGAACATATCTTTTCGCATTGCTTTTACATAGCTTAGTTGACTCACGTCCGAGGAGCGTGTGTCACGTGGCTGGCTCATGCCTGGGGAGAAACGCTGCTAATTTACATAGGCACATTTCTTAAGTTGCCTTCTTTTCTACAAAAAAACATTGGCTCATATCACAACACCTTGAATATCTAGTACAAGGAATAAAGTTCATTGTGCAAATGTTGTTGTTTGTCCGATAGGCGACAAGGCTAGGTTTGGCTGAGGTCTTGGCACTGCAGCATGATATATATATATATATATATATATATATATCTCAGAGGAGCACTCTGCTGGTACTGCAAAGTCACTCCTTGTCAGAATTCAAGTCCAGCTGATCCAATTTCCCTTTGCGAGGAGGGATGTCCAACTTGTGACCAAGAAGGGGCCCTGAAGTCACATCACCCATTAGGGGACTTTGGCAGATCAATAGCCCTAAGTAACTAGGTTAGGGAGTGCATAGTAGAAGTACATTATACACAGTACTTGTATGCCAACATATATACACTACTTTAACACAATAGTGGAATTGTTTATCCTTTTTCACTGTTCTTATGATGGTAATAACTCATTTGTTTCTATCTAATAATTGTTGCAGCACATATATTCTTTACAAGAATCGTAATGCTTCAATAAATATTGAAAAGCCTTGTCGTGTACTTCTTGTATATCTCTTTGGGTATGCACGAGTGACCTGACCGAAAAGGTTCTAGATCTGTTACCATGATTCCTTGGGGAGTCCGGGTTGTCCTGTTCTGAGGTTGCACAATCCATTTGTTACCTTCCTAGATTCAGGGGTACTTATGGTAGCACTTATGGTGCAGTACGTCTTTTACTTCCACAGGATAACATTACCACGTTTAAAGCCAGCCTAAAAATCTGACAGCTTTGTTATTCAACTGTTTTTCTGTGTAAGAACGATAACGAACTAAAGTACTTAACTGATTCTGAAGATCTGGAGTCTAAATATTATATAAAATACTGTGTTATTTTTCTAAATTGGTCTCGGATTTCTTATTGAGAGTGTGTCTCATTTATTGACTCAGTGTGTTCAACAAATACTAAACACTCCTCTCTGGTAAGCCTAAACTGCTCGACCACACTACCACAAAAAGAGCACTTAGGGATGGTTAAAGCAGTCCCTTTAAACCATCAAGGGTCATCTGGCTATTTGCATGGTGTACATTGGTATACTACACAAATAGCCAGATTCCTACAGTAGGTAGATAAAGCAACCACCAGAGAAATCAGTACAGAATTAAAGTAACTTGTTCATCACACAAATGCATCTATCTGCGGATAACTCACCTTTCGAATCAATACCCCAGGTGGAGGTCTTAGGAGAAAATTCTACCAAATGGTCATAAAGCAAGGACCTGGCAAATGACCTTCACTATCAACTTGGGAGTAAAGGCAGTAATTTGTGAAGCTGTAGAATGAAGTCCATGTCACATCCCGGCAGATGTTCAGAATTGGAACACCCTTGGACAAGGCCTAGGAAGCAGTCTTCACCCTGGTGGAAGGTGGCCCTGATGCCATCAGGCAGATCCTTCTTGGCTCGAGCATAGCACTGTCCTCTTCTTAACTCCCTTGCCTTTCTGGTGCCCTAAAAAACTGATGCGGTACAAAAAGGGGTGGTGATGGACGGAGCATCAGAACCAATCAAACACTCACACCCAGTCAACAGATCCGGGTTTGATCCATCACCGTTCTTTAGCCCACTCTGCCACCCCAGTTCAGACATGGCCATATGCAAATCAGTCTGACCCTGTGCCTCATGGGAACAGTCCAGCCCGAACTGCCAAGCCATGCCTTCCCTGGACCGGAAACAAGCATCCTAGGACCGGTTTCTGGCATTTCAGGCGTCTTCAGCCAGGCTTGCTTGAATCCAGTGGCAAAGTGAGCAAGGGACTCACGTCTGAGCATACCCTGCCAACTTATGGCGAACAAAGCCTGGCACTGGATTCAAGCAAGCCTGGCTGAAGACGGCTGAAATGCCAGAAACCGGTCCTAGGATGCTTGTTTCCGGTCCAGGGAAGGCATGGCTTGGCAGATTGGGCTGGACTGTTCCCATGAGGCACAGGGTCAGACTGATTTGCATATGGCCATGTCTGAACTGGTATTTCCAGTCTGCAGGAGACCAGAGACCTCCTAATGTCATCCAGACGACTTCTCCAGCCAAGTGAAACAGTACTGACCAAAACCTTAATGACTTTCAGCGGAGGATAGAAGAGTATCCTACGTATCACACTATCCTCCATCAACCACCAGTACTGGTACCAGGACACTTCCATAGAAATCCGAACTCATGAGAAATCAGAATCCTGTCCAAAAGGATTCCGCAGTAATGTGTCAAGTAAAAATCGAGGCACCAGTGAAGCACCTAAATGTACTACCTAGCTTGTGAACCAGCAGACAAACCTCCAACCAAAACATTAGGTTCATGCCCTGATAGCGAAAAGCTAAGACAACATACTCTGGAAGTGATCTAGCAGCAGCTATATAGAGCCTTCTTTCAATAGATATCCACCAAGGTACAAGAATTCCTGTGTCCATGACCCGCCCGATGAGTTACAACCAATAATATGACCTTTGTAAAAACCCGAGTGGCAGATGTAAGACATAAGGAAGCAAAGCAAACCAGTACTGGAGCAGATGTCACCACAAACAACAGGTATATAGTGACCTCAGATCAGACAATACTAAGCAATCCTTGAACTCCAAGGTCAGCAAGACCTGAGCAGGAGACTGAATCTTGAACTTCTTGTGGAGGAAGGAGTTCAGCATTCAAAGATCCAAAATGGTCCAATGGCTCCCATCCCCTTAGGAAAAGAGACACAAATGACGGACGGAATGCGGAACAAATCAAACGTACACCCAGAGACAAGAGACCTGGGTTAAATCCATCTTTCTTTTGCTCACCATGCCATCCAAGTTTAGACCCAGCCATATGTGAATCAGTCTTGATCCTGCTCATGGGAACAGTCCAGCTCAAACTGCCAGACCAGGTCCTCCCTGGACCCAGCAATACCACACGAAAGCGAAAGACCTTAAACTCCAGTAAGTTGATGTGGAAGCAGGTCTCTGTTGGAGACCGTAGTCCTCTGATCATCACCTCTTGCAGATAACCTCCTCAACCCAGCAGTGATGTGTCTGCCACCACCATCAGCTCTGGGTGAGGTAGGGTAAGTGGTATGCCTCTGGTCCAATAGCAGTCGAGTAGCCACCACATCAGATCTTTTGCAGTTTTCCCTGAAGCCTGGATTAAATCTGACAGGCTCCCTTGGTGCTGGGCCCACTGAAACTTCAGATCTCTTGGCAGAGCTCAGATGTGTCACCTAGCATGGCTGATCAAAAGAATGCAAGAGGTCAGTAGGGAGAGAAGCTTAAGAACCATTGTCACTGAGACCTAGGACCAAGGCTGAGAACATAACCTGAATGTCCTGAGCTTGTGATCTGGAGAGAAGGCCCAAAAGTGCACCGTATCCAGTATGGCTCTAATGTAAGGGAGCCTTTGTCAAGAGCCGGTGTGAATTCAGCACCTTGATCAGGAATCTCAGCGATGCAAGCAGGCTTGCTGCCACCTGGAGGTGGTCCACAACTGACTATGGTGAACCAGCCTTCAACAACCAGTCATTAAGGGAAGGGAAGACTGGTACTCCGAACCTCCAAAGGTAGGCTGCTACCACAAATATCACATTTGTGAAGCCTTGAGGAGCACTTGTGATGCCAAAAGGGAGCATGGCAAACATAAAACATTTAGTCCCAACTTGAATGGCAGCAAACGCCTGGATTTGTGACATACAGAACCCGGGCTAGCATGAGCATCCTGAATTTGTCCTTCCAAAGGAAGAACTTGAGAGGTCGAAGAGCTAAAATTGGATAAAGGCCTCGGTCCTTTATTTGGTACAAGAAAATAACAGGAGTAACACCAAGATCTGACCTCTTAGGCTAGGACATGCTCTATTGGCTACTTTCTCCAAAAGAGTTCAAACTTCCTGCAGCACAATGGCCAAATGGTCTTCCAAAAGCTGCTATGATGTGGGTCAAAGAGGCAGTGGGACATAAAGGGAGGGCAGGGAGTGGTGTTATGGCTTTCCAACCATGGTGAAAATGTCTGATAATGTCTCCAACAGGTTGGTTGTTTGCTTCTAAAAGCAAACTGAAGCAGCTTAGAAGGGGCTGGGGAATGGGAGGTTTGCTGTTGTTGCTGGCCTAAACTTGATCTGCTGGATCCCCTATCCCTGGAAAGACTGGGGTGCTTAGCAATGCCTCGAGAGGGGCGAAGTTGTTGGGGATACTGCCTTGTGTGTAAAGACTGAGAGAGAGCTTGGTAGCTCTACTCTCTTTGAAGCACTCAAGGGTGGAGTCGGCCTACTTACCAAAGAGGCAGAACCTATCAAACGGCATATCCATGAGTGATGCCTGAATGTCACAGAAAAGCCTGTGGATCTCATCCACACATGGCACGGTGCACAACGCTAGTGACAACCATTCTGACTAAACAGTTTGTCATGCCCAGGTCTGACTGCATGATGCACTTGGCCACATCCTGCCCATCTTGAACGGTCTGTGAAATATTGGCATGAAATTCTTCTGGGACTGCTAGTAAAATGTGCACGACCGAGTCCCATAATGCATGGGCGTACCTTCCCAGCATACAGCTAGTGCAGACTTACCCGAGGGTGTGGCTAGCAGAAAAAAGCATCCTCTTCACAAATGTTTAATTCTTTTAGACTGTGCCCGGCAGGGTAGCCAGTAAAGAATTGGCGTTAATCCTGATAATGGAGGCCTGTACAACCTGGCTCTTAGCAGTAGGGCGCTATGTCAGAAAGTAGGGTCAACCAGAAGGGGTCAGTGACGAGGTACCACCTGTCTGTTCACAGACGGGCAGGAGCAGGATTTTGCTCAAGTGCCCATAAATTTCAGACAGGGCCTCATTGAATGACAGATGAGGATTGTACAGACTGTAATACTTGTGTATGGACATTGGCTTTCACCTCAACAGAAGGCAACTGCAAATCTAATAATACTTCGGCTGCCCATCTAATGACTATGGCGAATGAAGCAGACTCTACTGAGGAAGGGCCAGTGGGGAAATCAGCTCGGCGTCAGGGGCAGTGTCCAGCCACTGGCCTCTTGCAGGTCTATTTTGTAAATTGCAATCATATTGTGGAGAAAATTTGTCCCCACTATCATCAGAAAAAGCTGATTGGCTATGGTCAGAATCCGATCCCAACCGTTGTTGGAGCACTGGGGGGCGGCTCCAAGGCAAAGGCACTGTCTACCGAGGTAGTTTGAACGCCAGGCACACTGGAAGTGTGCCAGAAGGAGGCTTCACTAGAGGTTGAGACAGATATGCTTCAGAGACGGACAAGACAATGGGATTGACGTGCCACTCTGGCGTCAGCGGGTTGGTGCCTGAAATGGAATAGGTCGCGGTGGCAGGAGGCACAGACTGTGCTGACGGCGGACCAGGTGGCGGTAACCCAACTGGAGACCTCTGCAGATTCTTGGGATCCAAAAGTACACCAGAGGGAGCCTGTAGCATTGGCACCTTAAAATAATCAATCTGTTGTGGTGGTGCCAATTGACCCAGTGTCAGGAAATGTGGTGAATTGTGGTTGTGAGACTTCACCATGCAATACACTTACCAATCCCTTTAGGACCCTTCTGTTTCGTTTGTCAAACCTTCAGCTCAACCCTGGGTAGCTGTGGTTCTGAGCAGCAAGGCTTACACAAAGGAACAAGTGTAAAGCATTAAACAGCACAAACAATTCAAGAAGAAATCGACAAGACACCAAAGAAATTCAACACCAATTTATAAAAATAGACTGTATTTTTAGAAACCACAACAAAAAAGATCCACCAGAGAATTCTGGAGATATAGTATTTACAAGGCATAGTAAGTCAAGTTATTTCACTCAACCATGAACAAGCATTGGCAAATTCAATGAATCTGAAACTTTTTCAGCAAAACGTTCAGGCTAGCTGTTATGCAGTCATTTAGATTCACTTTAGGTGAACACCACCAGTAGGGAACCAGTCAAGGGACAAGCAAAGTCCTCAGCAGGTGATGCAGTCTTCAGTCAGTTCCAGGCACTTTTATTTTTGCAGGGCTTTCCTATGGAAGTGGTCCTGATGCAATAGCTGAAGGAAGCTTAAGATGTTCAAAGGATGCTGTGGAATCAATGTGTTATCGATGGGGGTCTTGCTGCAACTACTCCTCAGTCCACAAAGGGGGTGGGGGGGGGGGTGAGGTGGTCCTGATCACAGGGTCGACGTCCCTTCGAAGTCCTTTTGTTGCTGGCATAAGCCCTAGTTGCCACATGAGTACTAGACGCTTAGTTTCGCGGTTACAGGCCAGTTCTTTCTTGGTCAATAACTCATCCTCTGGGTGTCCTAGCTGCACTTTAATGACGTTCCCGGGCTCAGCAAACTAGGGTGCAACCTTGTACATTGGATCCTGGTCCCTCGTGCTGCAGGCGGCAGTTGGTGGTAGGTTGAAGGTTTTGTGCCACCAACTTGCCTCAGCAGGCTTCCCAGCTGTTGTGTCCCTGTGCTGTGAACAGGAGGCCAGCTCACTGACCATTGGAGTCTTGTCTTTGGCTGGGCTCTTGAGACAGCTTCTCCTCGAGCAAGACACAGCAGGCACAGTTCTTCTTTGCTAGCAACCAGTTTGAGTAGGTGCAGTCCACTCCAATGCAGTCTTCTTTTGTACTCCTTCCAATCCAGTCGAGATCCTGACCTCAGGGTGCCAGAGGTGCCCTACTTATGCTCAGAAAATGCCCTACGGGCAGTAAGCGGTTGGTAGCCAAAGGCTACCAGGTTCCCTCCCACCTGATGAGCACTTCCTGGGAAGTGTGGCATCTGGGCATCCCAAGATGAACAATTCTGCCCTCTTCCAATAGGGCAGGACCGCGTTTTCCAGGCATGTGGAGCTCTCTAGCCCCATCCTAAATTGTGGCAACCAAGGGGGCAACACGCCCCTGGAAACAAATAATAATAATGTAATTTGTATAGCGCATAGCTACATCTAAGGAAGTGTCCTAGCGCTGAAGGTCTTGCTCCCAGTGATTAGAGTAGTACACCAGGACTGAAGAAAAACAGAATAAGGCCCACCTGAACAGTCAAGTATTGAAATGTTTATGAAACAGCGATTCTGTTTTTGCCTGTCTCATTTGGAGGGGACGGGAGTTCCACAGCTTAGATGCAAAAAAAACAGAAAGAGCAGCCTCCAATGCAAGCTCTCTTTACAGTGGGGAAGCAAGGGGGCAAGGCCAACACAGAACTGAGGTTCCTTGCAGGAGAGTAGGGCTTGATGAAGGGGTGCAACAAGTAGCGGGGAGACCCTGTAGTAACAGCACAGGGCTTTAGAAGTGAGCTGCCTCTTCAGAGGTAACCAATGTCCTTTTGAGAGTGCAGATCCCATGGAGGCCTGTCTAGGTAGGTTCAGCAGCAGATGGGCTGCATCGTTCTGCACAATGCAAAGTGTCATCAGCCGGGATTGTGACATTCCCACGTACAGGACGTTGCAGTAGTCTAGGCTGGACGTGACCAGTGCTGGACTACTGTTTTCCTGGCATAAGGAAAAGGATTATTTTGAGAGTTTTTAAAATCCTGAAACATTTGCCTGCCAAAGCTGTAATCTGGCTATCAAAGGTGAGCTTTGCATCAAACCAAATGCCTAGGTTCTCGACCTTGTGCTTTGGGGGAAGATAAAGATCTGAACGAATCTGGCTACCAGTTCAATGGTTGCCTGCCTAGGATGAGTGTAGGAAGGTGACTCTGTATATACTATACCAAACCAAGGTATAGTGTGCACAGAGATCAGGGGATCCCCGGGGGGTATAGCAGAGGCTAAATTAGATAATCACTAACATCTCTCTTTGTGGTAGTGTGGGTGAGCAGTTAGGATTAACAGGACAGTGTGTGGAGCATTGATTGTATTCACTCAATCAAGGCTGATAGCACCAAATAGACCAATTAGGTAAGTATAAAACAATATGCGTATATTTTATTTTGTTGAACCAAGCAGGACTTGGCCTAGGCAAGTGAGAAGAACTTTCAAATGAAAGGCTGTGCACTGAAATGCAATTGTGGATTGTATTGGAAGGTACAGGTAAGTAAATGACTTACAAGTATGGCCAAGGTTCCCCAGGGTCCAGTTAGGCACTCAAACCGCACCACCAGTCGCACTAGGGCGGCCGGGTGCAGAGGCCCAATGGTAGCCAATGGGGCTAGGGAGCACTTTAGTGCAGTCAAGGTAGAACGACCATGCTCTTTTTAGGTCCAGGCAGTGGAGTTGCTCCTCCTCTTTATAGGGGTGCAGAGGAGCATAGAAAGTGGGCAAAGTGACGGATTGCTCCACGTGGAATGGTGTTACCACTTTCGGTAAGAAAGAGGGCCCTAGTGCGAAGCACCAACTTATCAGGGAGGTTGGTCAAGTAAGGAGACTTGGATGACAGAGCCTGCAACACCCTCAACTTCCTGGCAAAAGTAATTGCCATTAAAAAGGAGCAAGTTCAGAAGGTCCTCTGTCAGCCGGGCGTAAGTCAGAGGCATGGAAGAAGGGGTAGTCTCAAAGGGGAGGGAGTCGCCCTTTCGGACTGAAAAAAGAACCCACTTGTCCGATGTGATGTTTTGCCAGTAGAGGAGGTGATGGCTGATACTGCCACCAACCGGCTGCCCATGATCTTGAAGGGCCAGACTAGGAAGGCTTACAGGCAGCAGTGGGAGGAGTGAACTGAATGCCTGACCCACGGGGTCTAAAGAAGCTGCACCCATGGCTGCGATGAGATTGCTGAACTTGCACTGTGTTGTGTCTGGGATATGGCTGGTGCAGTTGAAAGCCATTTCTGTGGCCATAAAATGGACGAAAAGCAGACGGGGGAAGGGAGGTCGCCAAAAGGCCTAAGTAGTTGGCTGTGGCCCACAAGACCTTAAAGCACTCCAGGGCCATGTCTGCCTGAAGAGACAGGTGCCATCAAAGGGCATGTCAATAAGGGAAAGCCTGGACATACCCAGAAGTTCTTATCCAGGCATGGCATTGAACAGCCACCGTCTGACATTGCTCTGCCCAGCGAGTAAGTGGTGTCAAGCCCACAACGAATGGTGAACCTTGCCGCATCCCTCCCATCTGATACCGCTTGGGAGAGAATGACCCTGGCGTCCTCTGGGACCGGTGGCAGCACTTGCACAACCGTTTCCCACGAGGAGTGGGCGTAACGGCTCAATAGGCATGTTGTGTTCACGGACTGCAAGGCTGGCAGAAGATTAAACTTCTTGCCCCAACTATTCAGCCTCCGGAATTCCTTGTCCAGAGGTGCGGAAGGGAAGGCACCTCATGAAGTAGAGGACTGGACCACCAAGCTCTCGGGGGTAGGGTGGTTGGTTAGGAATTTTGGGTTTCCTGATACAGGACAATGGCGGCGGGCACTGTCCTATACACAGAAGCCCCTGTGCTGGGCTTGGACTAGGTTTCCAGAGGGACATGAGTGAAGGCCTTGTTGAAAGGCAAGAGGGGTTATGAAGAGGAGACACCCGGCTGCAGGACCTCTGTCAAAATGTTCGTCTTGACTTCCACCAAAGTGAGCTGAAGGTTTAGGACTTCAGCTGCCCTTATAGCATATGAAGCTCCCTTCTCCGTAGCCACCGTAGGGGGAGAAAGCAGGCCAGAATCTGGAGAGGTATCCAGTCCACTGGCCTCATCCAATTCCTCATACCAGTCCATCTCGTGGCTCAGGCTGGTCTGGTATAGGGTCCAGCAACCCCTTCCAATCTTCCTTCATTCCTAGCCCCTCATAATAAGGCTGAGGAACCGACCTAGGGCCCACGGGTGCAGTCGGCGCAATAATTGGCATCTATAGGTGCCAATCCGGCTCCAGGTTGTGAGGGATGAGAATGGGGCTGGCACCGTCTGGAATTTTGGCACCGGCGCATAACCGGCGCCGGTCCTGATCCGTCACTGTGTCCATTGGGAGGCATCGGTGCCGCTGGCGCAGAACCCGATGGAGCCCCTTCTGAGCCTCTGGGGCCAGAAGGCACGCTGGGAGGGTCAGAAGCCATGCAGAGGTGCATGGCATCATAGAAGTCTTTAAGCTGGGCAGGGGTCGCTCCAGCTCCTAGAAAAGCAGGGAAACGCTGAGTCGACCCAGGCGCAGGATCCGCAGAACAAAGCCTAGTGCGTCGAGACTCATCCGTCATGGCAGCTGACGGATAGGGAGAAGTTGAAGCACGCTTTGACTTCTTGTGCTTCTTAGGCCTCTTACCTGACCGACCAGATGGCTTCAAGTGAGAGGACGAGGATTTAAGACTCCCAGAGCAGTAATAGGACCTCCCTCTCAAACGGAAATGAGACCTCCTGAGCGAACAGCGTGGAGTTGATGGCCGGGCTGCAAGCAGCTTTAGGGACATCTCCCTCAAAGCCTATGGGGACATAGCCTGGCAGACAAGAGCACAACTTCAAGTCATGGTCGCGCTCCAGGCACCAGAGACAAATTTAAGTGTGGATTCCTCACCGACATGGCACGATGGCAGACGCCACACGGTTTGATTCCTGAAATTTCCTTCGACATTGAGGGAAAAAAAACGTACATACCAAAAATAGTCGACAAAACGTTCTCTTCACGGATCTGCACTAGCTGGCACAGAAAGAAAAGAAGATGTTAGCACGCCGAGCTGGAGCCTATATAAGTAACACAGACGTCACATACGGCGTGGCCAATGTCAAGTGGAGCCAACCTACGCAACCTGCTGGCACGTAAGGGTATTGCTCGAGCAAGTCTTCCGGATTCAGCCTGATGCCTAGGATATTAAGGTAAGGAATATGCGGCTAGATGGCTCTATCAGATCTGTGTCACAACTTTCGGTAGGAAGGATGTCAGAGGCCACATAAGCAGTCTGTTTCAGAAGATAGTAGTGTATGGTGCATTGACATAGAGCCTGAACCTCATTCACTCGCTTTGCCGAAGTGATGCCGACAAAGAACTCAGTCTTAATGATAAGGAGCAGTAAGGGGCAGCTGTGAAAAGGCTCAAACAACAGAGTGCACATCAGATAAGTTAGGATTCGGAGTAATAGAGCATGACAAAGGGAGAAGGGGAAAACATATGTTGCAGTCCTTTTAAAAATCGCATGACAACTGGTGACAATGAGGGCTGATCTGGCAACCGTACAAAGGCAGAAAGGACCAAAAGATAACCCTCAATTGAGCCGAAGGAATGGCCTTGCCGGGCAAGAGACAGAACAAACAATAGAACATCAGATAACTTGGTCTGAAGGGGGTTCATCTGGGGTGTGCAACACTATACCACAAATTTGTTGCATACAGCTTTTGTCGAGGTATGCCTGGCTGCCAAGATGACATTAACCACCTCCAGAGGAAGGTCAAAGATGTTCAGCTGACAAGGTTTCATCTGCAAACATTAAGTTTGAGAGTGCAACGGTCTGGCTGGGTGGAGAACCACATCCTGTTGCTGTGACAGCAGGTTCTCCCGGTGGTGGTGGTGGTGGTGGTGGTGGGGGAGGGGGAGTGTAGCCTGATCGGAGAACATATGCTCAAGCCCAGGAGTTTTGGATACCAAGCTCTCCATGCCCAATTCGAAGCCACTTGGATGGCTTGGGCCCTGCCTGTCCTTATCTTCTTGAGGACTTGAGGCATGGTTTGGTTACCATCAGAAAAATTCCCTAGTGGTCCAACCAATCCAGAGGCGCAAATCCTCCAGGCACTGGGTCCATGACCCCACATCTCCCTGTTTGTTGCAGAATCGCTTAGTGCTGGTGTTGTCCATGAGCACCTGTACCAGCCTCCATTTGATGGACTGCCGGAAGACTGCAATGGCAAATGAATGGCCCTCATCTCAAAGATTGAAGTGGATCCGGAAACTCTGATCTCCACCTCTCCCAGATGGTCGACTTAATCTAGAAGCGAGGCAATGGTCACTACTGTCAGCTCCGAGTGATTAAGGCAGTGGGGTCTGTCAGCTCCCAATGGTGGTCGAGCAGCCACCACTACGGATCTTTTGCAGTCTCCTCCGAAATCTGAATGTGGTCCGAGAGGTCCCCTTGATGTTGAGCTCACTGGAACTTCAGGTCCCGCTGTAGAGCCTCTGCATTTGCCACCTGGCATGCTCGGCCAGCAGGATGTAGGAAGCCATCATTCCCAGCTGCCTCAGAGCTGACCTCACTGAAATCCAGGGCAGAGGCTGAAAGATTGGGATCATATCCTGAATGCCCTGGACTCTTCTTCCCCGGGGAAAGGTAGGAAAGCAAACTGTGTCCAGAAAGGCTCTGATAAAGCAGAGGGTCTGAGAAGGGGTCAGGTGTGACTTTGGCACGTTGATAGTAAACCCCAAAGATGACATGAGGTTCACCACAGTCTGCAAGTGGTTGACCACTGCCTGAGGCAATGCTACCTTCAACAGCCAGTCCTCATGGTAGGGGAAGACTGGCACCCCTGTCCTCTGAAAGTGTGCTGACACCACTGCCATCACTTTTGTTAACACCAGAGGGAAGCCGGTGAGACCAAAGAGGAGAACAGCAAATTGAAAATGCTCCTCTCCCACCACGAACTGCAGGTAGCACCAATGGGTAGGAGGACGGGAATATGGAAATTCAAGCTACAATCCAGTCTCCAGGGTCAAGGGCAGACAAGACACAGGCCAGGGTGAGCATTCTGAATTCCTCCTTTTGGAAGAAGACGTTCAGAGGGCGCAGGTCTAATATGGTCAGAAGAACTCTGCACATTTGGACACTAGAAAGTAGCAGGAATAACAACCACACTCTTGTGATTAATCTCCGAAGGTAGCCATTGACGTTCCGGAGCTCCAAGATGGGGCGCAGGCCCCCTTTGTCCTTCTTGGGGACCAGAAAGTAGTGGGAACAACAACCACTCCCTATTTCCGGCCCAGGAACGCACTCGATCGCCCCCTTGGCCAAGAGGGCCGTGACTTCCTTCTGGAGAAGCACTAAGTGATCCCCCGACATGCGGTGGCACCGAGGTGGCATGGCTGGAGGGGAGGCATGAAAGGGAAGGGAGTAAACCCTGCGTATGATCTGCAAAACCCACTCGTCCGATGTGATATTGCGCCAGTGGGGGTGGTGGTGGCGGATCCTGCTACCCACCGGCGTGGGGTGCTCCACAAAGCTCGGATTAGGAAGGTTTAGAGGTAGAAGCAGTGGGGGCGGAGGTGGACTGACCCCCACACTGATTCCCAGACCGCCTCTGCGGAAGCCGCAGCCGCGCTGAGGCTGGGTCTGCACAGACTTGCTGAAGGAACGTGCCTGGCCACGAAAGGAACGAAAACCAGGAGTAGCCGGGCTCTTTGCAGAAAGACCCAAGGACTTGGCCGTGGCTTTCGAGTCCTTAAAACTCTCTAGTGAACTGTCGGCCTTATCGCCAAACAGGCGAGTGCCATCAAAGGGCATGTCCATGAGCGAGCTCTGGACATGGGGCGAGAACCCGGTAGATCGCTACCAGGCGTGGCGACGCAGCACCACAGTCGTAGAAATCGCCCTACCCAGTGAGTCCGCGATGTCCAAAACCACACCGAATGGCAAACTTAGCCGCATCTTTACCCTCAGCAACCTCCTCAGGACACTGAGGCAACACCTGTGCAACTGTATCCCACACCGCGTGGGAAGCCCGGCTTAATAAGCAGGCGGTGTTCACTGACCGTTCCCCCAAGCTGGCCGACGAGAACAACCGCTTACCGAACTGCTCCAGCTTCGTAGAGTCCTTATCCGGCGGAGTCGTGGGAAAGGAACTCTGTGACGTCGAGGCTTCGATGACCAGGCTCTCAGGCATAGGATGAGTGGTCAGAAACGCGGGGTCACCTGGCGCCGGGCCATGACCCCTGGTGACATTCTTATCCACAGGTGCCCCTATGGCTGGCCGCCACCAAGTGCCCAACAAGACGTCAGTGAGGGCATCGTTAAAGGGGAGCAGGGGCTCCGACGAAGTGAACGCCGTCTGGAGCACCTCAGTGAGGAGATTAGTTTTGACGGCCACCGTAGGAAGATCAAGGTTAAGGACCTCAGCTGCCCGACGGAGCACCATCGTGTAGAAGGCGCCCTCCTCCATGGTAGGCGGGGGAGACGCAAACACCGGGTCAGAAAAGACGTCGAGGTCGCCGGCATCCTCCAAGTCGTGCATCCAGTCCTGTTTGGAGTCACACTGATGGGCAAGAGGGTCCGCGGACCCCTCCCAGTCGTCCTCCACCTCTGTTGCATGGGGAACAGACCGCGGCGGCAGAGCTGGAGCTGGAGAAGGAACATACGGCGTCGGAAACGGCGTCGGAAACGGCACCGGGAACGGCCCCGGCCGGCGCCTGCCGGAGCCGAGCTGGCGCTGTGTCCCAATGCGGATCCCAGGTAGGAACAAAATGGTCCCGAAACCGGGGAAAGGGCGGGACAAACGGCACCCACTGCGGTGCCGGAGGCGGAGCCGAGGGTGGCGCTGGGGCCAGAGCCGGCAGCTCTGGACCCTGTGGCACCGGGGCCAGAGCCAACGGCGCAGGATCCTGTGGCGCCGAAGCTGGATCCGCCGGCGGCCCAATAGGATCCGGACACGGGACCGCAGGGCCCGAAGGCGCGCCGGCGGGAGCCCGAGGCCTAAAAAGGCGGTCCATGGTAGCAAGAAATTCTTGCACCTGTTCGGGAGTCGTTGACGGACCCAGGTAAGGTGGGTAGGCCGCGGGACACCCAGGCTCCAAAGGAGCCGCTGGGGCAGAACCCCTGTCCCCCTGTTCCGCATCCGAGGACCGACGGGGGGACGTCGGAGAGCGAACTCGATTCTTCGACTTCTTTTTATGTCGTCGCTTACCCGAATCCGAAGGCGAAGACTTGGAGCCCGAGGAGCGACGACTGCGGCCCCGCAAGCGTTCCCGGGAACGGTCCCTGGAACGGCGCTGGGACGAGTGCCAGACCTCCAGCAGCTTCCGGCACAACTCCCTCAAGGCCTTCGGGGCCATGGCCCAACAGTCCCGGCAGGACTGGGAGTCGTGGTCGGTCTCCAGGCAGTAGAGGCATACATCGTGGGTGTCCGCCACCGAAATATTGCGACAGCAGGCCCCACAAGACTTAAATCCAGGCATCCCTACATGCACCAAGGAGAAAAGGAGACAAAAGTCTCAAAAAGTGTAGTCAAAAAGTGACTAAGGTACGTGTTCTAACCGGATCTGCGCTTGCTGGCGTGGAAAAAGAAAGAACTGACGTCAGCGCGCATGGGTGGCGCCCAAGTAGTCTCCATGACGTCATCTCAGCGCTTACGACACCAGCGAAGGACGCGGAGCCGCACGACGCCACCTACTGACGCGCAGGGGTACTGCTAGCAAAACTTTCCGGATCCAGTCTGACGCCTGGGGATATTCTAAGGTAAGGAATCTATCACTAACGTGTCTCTTTCAGATATCCAAACAGTACAGGGGTATTCTGCTTCACTATTATCATCTAGGTGTGACACTCAACAGTGGGTATCAGGATGACATAAGTATCTGATCCAAGGAGGATATCTAAGCTAATGAACCACTGTGCACACAGCAGAAGCTAGGGCAAGGGGTCATCCTCAAAACTTTCTCCCTTGGTCTGAGTAAAAATAAAGGTGTTTTAAAGGTAGAAGGATCAGTACAGCTGGCACTAAACACAGCACCAGTAAAGGTGTCGATGCCATGGGTATCAGAAAGTCCTTCTGCAGTAGCCTGATGTGCTAAAGCTGCCATGGGTAGGCTCCAAACGAGGTTAGTGCCCATCAAGGCACATGCTGCTCACGGAGGATGTCCATCAGGATCTGAAGGCACACCAGAGGGAGGCAGAATAGATCATAAGCTTTGGAGAATGGCCTGTGTAAATTCCATCATCTGCTGTGGGTAAGTCCATGACAGCAGAACCTACATGTTTAGTTTCTGCATGACAGGAACTGGCTCCAAAGATGATGTGGCCAGAAAATGATGCAGCCACATTTCAGACCTGTACCTGAAACTAAAGGGACACCTGGGACAGCACCCTAATTTGTGATATTTCTAATGCTTCTTGTGGGATAACTTCTCTGTGGAATGCTCCCTATTAGATGACTTACCTGCTGAAAGAAATCTATAGTGGAACAATCCAGTCCTTTGCAGGCCTGACATTCATTAAATTTAGTCTCACACTCTTCGTGATAGCCCTGGAATGCTGAAGTCTAAATTTTTTTACTGGGGCTGGAGTTGTGTCTGAGTCCAAGACACAACAAGCAGAGTAAATAAGAACCTGGGATTGACATCTGTTTAAGACAAGTGAGACACCCCCAGGAGCCTAACACTTTAGGGGGTGGCATGACCTACTCAAACACCAAGAAATATTTTGAAAATTTAAACATCGAAAAGTAGCGTTCTGGATCCATATCAACGTTCACAGTACAGTGTCTTATATGGCTCTTTGATGTCATATCAGGAGAAGATTCCAAATAAGCTGGAGGCATGCAACACCACCTGCCAAAGTTAGGGAGCAATTACAAACTTTTGAATCCAGACTGGGACGATTCAAACATAACAAATCTTAAGGTAGAAATATCCATCAAAAAAACATACTCTGCACAGTGCCACATTACAAACCACATTTGGCAAGCTGAAGATAAGTACTGCAATCCATCCACTCACCTGAGGAGCACTCTCCGGCTTACAGGTCATTTCTTGGAGTTGTATCTCAGCCACACCTGCTGCGGCGAAGGAAGAATGCTGATGACATCTTGGGTCATTTTCAGGTCCAGAGGAAACCATCTCATCACTATAAGAAAGTGGTTTCTCAACAGGATCTTTCTGTCCCTGTGAACTAGACTGTGAGTCCCAGTAGCCAACAGAGCTTGGCTCTTCCACGCTTGAGCTCACATCTTCTCTGAAGGTTCTGGTTAATACCTCTTCAGAAACCATATGGTTTTCATTATTGTTACATAATACATTTACAACCACTGGGAGCTGTTTGCCTCTTGTGGATTCATCTGGCTGCTGGGATTGTTTGTCTTTGGAACAGTCCCCTTGCTTTTTAGGTTTTTTACCTATTGACAAATTCTCTAGTTGCTGCGGTGGTTTGTGATCAAAGATTAGATCTGGCTGTTGATGTTGAGGTGGTTTGTCTGAGAAGACTTTTTCAACTTGTTGAGATGGTTTGCTCTTGGCAAATAGGTCTGTTTTGTTAGATGGTTTGTTTTTAGACGATTGCACTGGTTGTTGAAGTTGTTTGTCACTGGCTGATCCTTGTAGTTCTTCGAGATTTTTTTCTTTGAATGATTTTTGTATTTGTTGAAGGTGCTTGCCCTGGACAGATTCTTCTGGTTGCTGTAGTTTCTTGTCCTGAGAAGATTTGTTTGGATGAGGAGGTTGTTTCCCCATGTAAGATTGCAAACACTTTTGGCCATATTTCAATTGTTTTTCTTCCGCACTATTGACCGGAATTCCTTTCTGTGGAGTGCATTTCATTGACTCGTCAGACATTTTTTCTCGAACTGTTTTCTCAAGTTGCAAGTTTTCTGCTAATGTTTGCTGATGAGGATTGTCTTTTTTAGTGAGCAATTCCCCAAGCTGGTCAGTCTGTTTTCCAATAGTGGGCGCTCCCAATCGTTCTGCTTGTTTCATAATTGAGAATGCCTCCTCCAACTGTTGCCCCATTCTTTGAGTTAATGGTTCCTTTGGTTGCTGGTATTGCTTGTCAAACGGCAATTCTATAACTTGCTGTGTTTGCTTGTCCAAGGAAATATCCATGAATTGCTGAATTTGATTTTCCAGTGAAAATCCTCCATGTTGCGGGCTTTGCTTGTCAAATGAAGAATTCACAAGTAGCTGGGCGTGTCTTTCCAGTGTAGAGTTGTCAACCTGTTCAGGTGGTCTGTCCAATGAAAAGGCTTCATTTTGGTGGTCTGGTTGATACAATGAGGATTGTTCAAGCTGTTTATTTTGGCTTAGCACAGAGGTATTGTTTGCTTCCTGGAGCTGATCTTGTGGTGGTAAAGTATGCTCTACAGGGGATGCCCTTGCTGGTTGCTTCGTGGAGAACTGGACTTGTTTAACACTTTCTTGGGCTTTCGTTTCCAAAAGGGCTTTTTCAACTTGCGAGATTACATCGAATAACTGTTCGGGTTGTTTTCCATTGTATGTAACTTGTGACTGCTGTGAGGTAGACAATATATCTGAATACTGAGATCGTTTTTCAACAGAGGAATCAGGTTTGCTTGTCACAGATTTATTTTTACCTTGGTGTTTAATTTGGCTTGACAACTTCTCTAACTGATGCTGGGGCTGGTTTTCTAAAGGCAATTCTGTTTTATCAAGAGACGTCCCTGTTTGTTGGGATTTTCTGGCCTGAGGATGTTTCCCTAGAGGCAGCCTCTGTTTCTCTGATGGGGATTTCTTTTGAGTGGTTTCTGTGTGGTCATTTCCTGCATATTGTGGAGATTCTTTTGGAGTTTGCTGAATTGGCTCAACATGTTTTTTCTCTGCTTCTTGGAAATGGTGATTTGATGAAGATTTCTCCACTTGTTGAGGCTGTTTTACTTTTGTGGCTATTGACTGTTGTTGGTTCAGCTGTTCTGTTGAGTATTTCACTGATGTCTGGGACTGTTTCCCTGTTGAAGGCTCTTCATTTTCCTGTTTTTCTGCTAATGCCTTTTGTTTTGCAAGCTTTTGCACTTTTGGTGATTTATCTGGCTGTTTCTCCATCGAAGATCTCACTTCCTGTTGGTTTTTTTCCCCTACTGATATTTTTTCTAGTTGCTGGGATGGTTTCCTTTTTGAGGATTTCTCTGACTCCTTCTCTCTTTTAGTATTTTTATCTGCTGCAAATTTCTCAGAGGGAGGCTCATTAAGTTGCTCTGCTGAAGTTTCTTCTAGTGGGGGTAGATTAGAAGAATTTTTATCTGAAAATCGAGACTCTTGTTGTGGTGAAATTTCTTCTTGTGACAGCTGTTTGTCAGTTGATGACTTCAGATGCTTGGGGTGTTTTACGGGAGAAGCTTTATCTGACTGTTGAAGTTGGTTTTCTTTTGAGGGTGACTTCTGCAGTTGCAAATTACTTTGAGTTTCTTTATCCTGGAGCTGGGACAGCTTTTCTGAAGAGCTTGTATTCAATAGCTCAGGCAATTTTTTCATTAAGGGTTTATCGTTTTCATGGGGCTGTTTTCCTTTGAAAGATGTCTGTAGCTCTTTGAGCTGCTTTTCTGTTGAGGATTTCTCTCTATGCTGGGATTGTTTAATATAGTGTTTACCAGATTGTTGGGGCAGTACTGTACTCTGTTTTTCTGTGTTAAACTCTTTCTGCATGGTTGGCATCTTAGGTGTTTGGGAACAAATTTCTGTAGACAACATCTTTTCTGATTGAGGTACACTATCAAGGGTAATTTCTTTTGGCTGTGGCACTGCTTTCCCAAATGTGGATTTCCCTGGAAGACCAAGAACCTGGTCTGTGGGGGTTTTCTCCATGAGAAGAGGCATTTCCTCAGTAGATGAAGACAGACAGATTACACCAGGTAATATTTTTTGCAAAACTTCCTGTTTCAGTTTCTGTTTCTTTCTCTTTACAGAAGTGCCACTGTGACTAGGATGTTCGGCATTTGAGTCCTCTGGTGTCTCTGTACTGAAGCCATTGTTTTGCACTGCAAGTTCTTCCTGAATACACTTTTCCAACTGTACGGTTTTGTTAAGTTCTTCTTTATTCACGGTTGTCATGCCATTTTGTGTTGGATGTAATAAAATATCTCCTTTAAGCTCATGATTTACATTTATTTGTATTTCCACTTGTTCATCTAAATGTGAAGGTTTCTGCCTATCTGTATGAACTTCAAAGGATTCTTTGGGCGTTGGCTGCTTGGTGGAGAACTGGACTTGTTTAACACCTTCTTGTGCTTTAATTTCCAAATGTGCTTTTTCCACTTGTTGAGTGTGTTTTTGAGAGTGGCCATCCAATAACTGTTTGGGTTGTTTATCATAGTATGTACGCCTCTGTTTCTCGGATGTAGATTTCTTTTGTTTGGTTTTTGTTTCTGTGTGGTCATTTCCTGCATGTGGTGGAGATTCTTTTGGAGTTTGCTGATTTGGCTCAACATGTTTTTTTTCTGCTTCTTGGAAATGGTGCTTTGGGGAAGATTTCTCCATTTGTTGAGGCTGTTTTACTGTTGTGGCTATTGACTGTTGTTGGTTCAGCTGTTCTGTTGAGTATTTCACTGATGTCTGGGACTGTTTCCCAATTGAAGGCTTTTCATGTACCTGCTTTTCTGTTGTTAATGCTTTTTGTTTTGCAGACATTTGCACTTTTGGTGATTTATCTGGCTGTTTCTCCATCGAGGATTTCACTTCCTGTTGGTTTTTCTTTTCTGCTGATATTTTTTCTAGTTGTTTGGATGGTTTACTTTTTGAGGATTTCCCCAGCTCTTTCTCTCTTTTAGTATTTTTATCTGCTGCAAATATCTCAGAATGAAGCTCATTAAGTTGTTCTGCTGAATTTTCTTCTAATGGTGGGGGTAGATTAGAAGAATGTTTATCTGAAAATAAATAAATGTCCAATGGTGATGTTTTAATATCCTGTGAGAGATCACTAGCCACTGATGATGGCATATCAGAAAAAGACTGCTTTCTTGCAGACAGTAGTAACAGCGCATCCTTATCTTTGTCTTCATGAACTGAGATGTTTGGCACGTCTTGGCTCGAAAATAATGTTCCTTTAGTTGATGGCAATGTGTGCCTTGTGTGACTACTGTTCGCAATTTCCACCTGTGGAGGCACCACATTTTCATCTGAAGTGTGGCCCATTAATAATTGGATTTTGGGCAACTGACATGTATGAGATGACCCGTTAGCTAGAGTTTTCACAGAATCAGAAATATCTTGCGACTCAGCTATAGATAAGGTGCTTTTGACAAGTTTGTTTTGTTCGAGATCTATTTTGCTATATTGACTAGAGCCCAGAGTACATGTGCCTCCTGCTACCATACTCTGCTGCCCCTGTACGCCAAGTATTTTTAGCTGTGGAATGTGTTCATCTTCTCCTTTAGTCGCCACATAGGAATCAACGCCATTTCCTTGATCTAAGAAATCAGACTTGATGGATGTCACTAAATGTTCGCTAATTAAATCTGCTGCAACTGCCTGAGTTAAGGAGACCCTTTTGCCACTCACAGGATCAACAATACCACCACTTAGCAGTTGTTTTGCAGCAATGACCTTGACCATTTCCTCATCAACCAACCCCTGTTTTAAGGCAGATAACAAAGAAAGCCTTTTGCCCGTGCTTCCTTGAAATATGCCACCTGTATCAGCCTGCGCCTGCAGTAACCTGAGGGCAGGCTTTAAGTCCACCTTCCCAACTGTCACTGCCTCAGCAAGAGGAACAAATTCACAAGAAACTGCATCCTTAACAGCTCCACTGGGAGAGATCTCAAAATACCTTTGCCCAGAATCTAGGTCAATTTTGCATTTCTTTACAAATTCTGTATAAGGAAGGATGGTACAAGTCTCTGGATCGATCATTCCTTTCCCGCCATCCGAGGAGCTCACTGCTGAATGCACTGCCATCTCTGATAACAATCCTCGCTCAGATGCTTGGAAAAGAGTTAGCCTTTGGTCAGAGTCAGGATCCAAGATCACTCCGGTTTGTGACTGGAGCTTCTGAATGGCAGAAACATGCTGTGCACTGACCAACCCTAAGGATACTGCCTTATCAACAGAAATTGGTTCTGAGGTATCTGGATGGACATACCGATGTCGACAGATACTCTCCGCTTCCACAAGTTCTTGTGACAATTCTTTGTTGATAAGCCCACATTCCAGGGAGTTTGCCACAGAAAGCCTCACTCCAGAAGGGAGATGAACAATGCCACCCTCTGCTATTTGTCTGTTAAGTACACGGAGTGCTGCCTGTCTGCTTAGAAGCCCATTTTCCATCGACTGTAGAATAGTCAAAGGCTTCTTTGTTTTTGGATCTCGGATGCCATGTGTCTCCATCTGTAATCCTATGAGCTTTTCCAAGATTGCTTTTTCTGTACTTTTTCCCTTAAAGGCTTTCTCCAGTTTAATAAGTGCTTTTTCACTGGATGGATCAACTAAACCCAGATTAGAAGCTAAAGTGACAGAGAGTCGTTTATTTCTTTTCAGGTCGATTATTCCTCCTGTGACCACCTGGCCCTCTAATATTCTTGTGGCAGTTTCTGTATCCAGAAAGCCTGCACCTGCAGCATCCTTGACTGATAAGACCCTGTTGTTGCATGGCTCCCAAAAGCCTGAGATCGCTTTATCTGACATGAGAACCTTCTCCATCAGCTTCTCATCCATCACACCTTCCTCAATCACCTCCTCAATAGTGAGGGACTCCCCTGTGTGAGAGTCGAAGAAACCCCCAAACATGCTTTGTTTTCCCAGAAGCTTGAGGGCAGTGTGCCCTGCCACCACACCATGTGCCAGTGCTTCGTTCAGAAGAGTCTGTCCAGGTTCACCAACAACACCTCTGTGCTGGGACTGGGCTGACAGCATCCTTAGATTAGCTTCTTTCCCCTCTGAACTGTTACTGAAAAACTTGGAAGATACTTCCACAGAGTTACAAGCATCACTATCAACCAACCTGGTGTTCTCAGATTCTGGAAGGTCGGTGACCGGTTGAGGGAAGAGGTTTCCTGACGTAATCAGTCTCAACTGAGTTTCTATTTTTGGAAAGTTCTGACCTCCCTCGTCTTCCAGTTTCACTCTGCCCACTTGTGCTTTAGTCTTCATTGCCTTTTCTTGGTCTCGGAATTTCACTTTACTTTCACATTTCACAACCACGTCATCATGTTCCAGGTCTTCCCCCTCATCTATGGTATCCTCTCTCATCTTTCCTATGCTCTCTTGGATTCCTGCCTCCACAATGATTTCTTGATCCCCTCTCTTCACTGTTGCCCCCTGGCCTTTCCTGCTCCCTTTATCTCCAGCCTTCACTCTGCTCTTCTTCTTTTTTACCTTCAATATCTCTTGCTCACTAGCCTTCATTCTGCTTTCTTTCTCTTCCACTTTCACTATACTTTCTCGATCCACTTCCTTCATTAATCTTTCATGTTGTTCTACCTTTGCCTGTACCTTGATTATGCTCCTTTCATCCCCTTCCTTGAGACTGGTTAACTGATCTCCAGTCTTCGCTCTACTCCCTTCATCTCCCACCTTCAATCTGCTTTCAGGATTCTCCAAATCTACATTTCTTCTTTGGTCTGTCTTCCTCTCTTTGTCTTCTGCCTTCACTATGCACACATTCTCTTCTGCCTTAACTCCGATTTCCTGATCTGCTCCATTTAACCCGCTCATTCGGTTACTTTTGCTCTCCTGCTGTGCCACGTTCACTATGCTCCCCTTTTCGTCCAACTGAGCTTTGCTTCCCTTTTCTTCAAGCTTCAGTCTGTTCTCCTTTTCTTCTACCTGCACTGTGCTCTCCTGGCCTTCTGCCTTAATTTTTGTCTCCTGATCTTCAGTCTTCACTCTGGTCTGTTTTTCCCCTGCTTTCACTCTGCTATAGTCACCTTTGCCCTTCACAATTCTCCCTTGGTTTCCCTTGCTTTCTTTGTCCACAGCCTTCAAACTGCTTTCCTGATCATCGTCCTTTATTTTGCCCTCTCTGCTTCTGGCCTTAATTTTTTTCTCTCTGTCTTGATTGGTCTCATGCTCGTTCGATTTCACTCTGCTCCTATGAACTTCTGCCTCCAAATTGACTGCCTGATCTTCCACTAATTCTCGGTAGCCCAAGTCTTCTTGTTCTAATTTGATCTTCTCACATCCCTGTTTAACTTTTATTAGTTGGTCTTTAGTCTTCACATTGCACTCTTGTTGACCACTGCTTACAAAGTCTAAAGTCTGCAAACAACTGTTCTCATCCTTCACACTGCTCTCCTGGTGTTCAGCCTTTTCTTTAATATGTTCTGACACCTTTGCTTTGCTTTCTTCACCAACAGCCTTTACATCCCTCTCCTGGTCTCCTTTACTCTCTTGTCCTCGGGCATTCAGTGTGCACGCCTGATCTCCCGCCTTTATTCTGTTTCTATGTTCTCCATCTTTCACTTCACTCTGCAGTGTTAATACCTTTACTCCATTAGTAATATCTTCCTTCCTTACTTTATTATGCTGGGCTCCCTCCTTTATTTTATTTTTACAGTTTCCTTCGACAGCTCTGTTTTCCTGATCTCCCTTCTTTATTTTGCTTTTAAGGTCTCCCTTCTTCAGTTGACTCTCCTGCTCTCCTGCCTTTTCTCTGCTTTCCTGGTCACTGTCTTTTATTCTGGTTTTATGGTCTTCTTTGATCATCTTGCTCTCCTTGCCTCCATCCTTTATTTGTTTTAGGAGGTCTCGCTCATGTAATTCTCTCTGCTGGGTCCCCTCATTTAAACTAGTTTCCTGGTACACCGCTTTCATTCTGCTCTCCTGGTTTGCTGTCCTCACTTTAAGTTCCTTGACTCCAGCCTTCATTTTGATCATCTGATCTCCCTGGCCCTCCTGATCTCCCGCCTTAATTCTGCACTCATGGTCTCCTTTGCTCTCTTGATTACCATCTTTCATTTTCGTATCCTTTTTCCTGACCTTCATTTTGCTTTCCTCACGTTTTAACTTCTCTTTTAACCCCTGATCTTCCTTGCTCACTTGAACTTCCTCCTTCATTCTGCCGTCCTGAGGTTTCCCTTTTACTCTTTCTTCCTCAACTCTAGACTTCATTTGTGTCTTGAAGTCTACTACGGTCACGTCCGAGTCCACAATATTCTGATTTTCACACCTTTTGGAAGAGTTACTCAACTTTTCAGATAACTCTGAGACTTTCTCGGACAGTTGTGTTACTCCTATCACTCCAACCTCCATTACCTCAGCTTGCACTGCTGACGAACTGCCTTTTGAACATATGGTGTCACTCACTTGAGGATGAGGATCCAAAGAGTTATCTAATAACTGGTTCACCACATTCTCAGGCTTCATATTAAAGAAATCAACATGAAGTACAGGATGAGGTTCATCAGCTTCAGTCAAACTTGCAGCTGGTATTCTGGACTGAAGTCGAGAGGGAGCATTCTTAGTATTCTCAATATTTTCACCTAACCTAATGAGGCTTTTGTCATGCTCACGTTTCAGGGTTTTCTCTGTATCTAAGCAACCTGAACCATTAATTTGCATTGGCATCGATATGGGGCTATTGGCATTGTTACTTGGCAGTTTTCCCCGATGGTCCTCTTTCAAAGGCAAACCCTGTTCACGTTGCTGTGCCGGGTGTGCGGGAGGGTGCAGGCTGTCTGGAGACTGACCATGATCTTGCTTCTTAGTATTCAGTTCAGTAAGACTGGAAAAATGATCCGCACTAAAGTCTATATGGTCACTCGCGGATCCATTCTGGCATGTCTGTGTCAATGCTTGGACAACCTCATTCAGCTCTTCGTGACCTAGAAGCACTCTCTGTCCGCTTTGAACGTTGATGTAGCTGTGTCTCCCCAAGTGCTCGATCAGACATTCAGCTTCACCAGCTAGATGCCTCCCACTGTGTTCAGTCCTAGCAATGACTTCAAATTGCTGCAGACCAAGGCCACCAGGATTTACTGTTTGAGAGCCAGCTCTCTTTAAGTTGGGCATCACATCAGGGAAGACAATTGATTCCAATTTTTGGGCAACATCTCTTTTAAGGATCCCAGACTCAACAGCTGTCATTAAAGATATGATCTCTGCGGTTTCTGCTAGGTAAAGACCCTTAACGGAGTGTCGAGCATTAAGAATTTTATGAGATAACTCAGCTGATAATACACCTTGCTGGAGGGCATCCATCACAGCAAGGATCCCGCCTGATTCCGGCCATAAAAGACCATTGAAGGAACCCAGGGACTCCAGTATCATCAGAGCAACTTCCGCTCCCACCAAATTCTTCTGTATGGCTTCATCAAGTGTAAGTCTCTGTCCTGTGACTGGGTCTACTATGCCCCCACTTTTGAGCTGGTGACTCAAAATTGCACAAGCTAAATCCTGGTCTATGAGGTGATGGTGCAATGCCTCATCCACTGTTAGCCTGTGCCCTCCTCTGGGATCCACAATTCCACCGGCAAATAGTTGGGCCTCCAGCAGTCTTACAGTAACCTGGCGATCAATTAGCCCCTCCTGAACAGCACGGAATATGTTAACCTTCCTTCCAGAGCTCAGGCACACCATCCCTCCTCCCAGCTGTTTGACTGGTAGCAACCTCTGGCCACTTTCCTGGTGTGTGACACACTGTTGTATCAGATCCTTTAGGCTGACTTTTTGTGCTGTGTTTGGGTCTATTAGATTCTTTGACCCTCGCTGTCGGGCTTCCAGTGAAGAGCATAAGCGGGCAGTGATGCGGCCTTGTTGAAAGGCCTCCTCTAAGCTCAAATAGTTACTATGAGAAGGGATCTTGAGCCCTCCAGCTGCTAGATGGTACTCTAAGATGTCCAGTACAACACTCTCCCTAATTTTCTGCTCCTGGATTGCGCTGACAGCTGGCAGCAGCAGCTGGTTCTGGGAACTCAATTCATCAAGCAGTCCGACTGCATCTCTCAATTCCTGCAGATGTTGGAATGTCCTGTGGTCGATAACCTTCTGGGTAAGGGCTTGCTCCAGTGTAAGCTTCACTTCAGCCTCTGGGATGACCAGGCCAGACACAGCAAGCTGGGCTTCCAAAAGCACCAGTCCTGTATAATGGTCAAGGAGCCCTTTCTGCATGGCCCTGAAGATTGGAAATATCTCCATAGTGCCAAGATCAATTACCCCAGCAACCGTCTGTATTCCCTGTGAAAGCAATCAGAAGGGCACTCAATCAATAATAACAAAGAGACCAATGCAATGACAGAACGTCAAATGAAGTGCAGAAAGCCGATCTCAGGCTTGCCATTATTGCCCAGTGCATGCAAGAACCAAAGCAAAGACTGCACCAAAGAATTGCAAGTATACCTGAAAAAACCCAATCATCAGAATAAAGGGGACAGAAAATGCATAAAAATATTTTCAACTAAGCACAGAATCAGCCACACCAATTGGCCAGTATGAGACACGGTGTAATGCTTTGGCTGGAGCACATGTGATCACCGACACCCACAACACAAAATGCAAAGCAGCAAGCAGCAGCTGAGACAGAAAACACATAGAGGACAAATCTAGTGACAGTGCCAATAGAAGGCAACACTCACTAGTCCATGAAACAGCTAGGAGCTGTTTGCAGGAGTTCTGTAAATCTATCGCCAAGTCAAGGCAACACAACAAACGATTACCGGAGCGCAAAAAGGAGTTAGCGTCTTTACGTTCGATTGTAACTAATTCAGAAACATAAAAACAGTATGTTAGCTCAATAACCTATCCTAACACCAGAGCTGCTTTCTCAGTGTCCAGTGTCACAACCTATCTTAACTGCAGGCCTTTTACATCAGTGTCACATCATATCCTAATTACAGGGCACTGATAGCTGAAAATGTAGCTTTATGGCAGGACATTCCTGTTGGTGTCACACACCCTAACTGTAGAGCCTTTCTTTGTGGGTTACATAATCTCCCATAACCGCAAGCGTTTTCCATGAAAATCACAAGCTTTCTCCAAGACCCATAAAGCACAAAACCTGCAGCAATTTCATATCTGTGTCGCCACATATCTTAAACGCAGGATCTTTCGGTCAGTGTCACAACAATTCAGAGTTGAACCAGGATGTAGGGTTAGAGCTTCCTCAATTACCATACTTTGGGTAACCATGGTGGCTGACACCATAAACGTTCTGGGTCATGCAGTAGATTCTGAAGATAGAATATCAAACCCCTTTTTTAATTGTAGGGCCTTCCCTCTGGTGTTGAACGTTAAGCTTACGGCTGGACCTGCCAACTAGCATCACCCCCTCTCTTAACTGCAGAACATTCCTCGGGATCACAATATAGGCATTTCTTGTGGATGTGACTCCCTATCCTGACTATTTGGTGTCGCAACATATCCTAACTGCAGGAATGCCTTAGGAAATACCTCAACCTCAATGTGAAGGCGAGGTGTTTTACTGTCCATTTCATAACCTATCGTACCTGCGGAGCTCTTCGGTACACACAACAGTCTATATTGGCTACAAATCCTGTGGGAAGTGTTGCAATATTAACTACTTGTCAAGCCTTCTCACGGGTGCCAATCCACTCATTTTAACAAGGCCTACGACATGAATGATCTGATATAGACCACAGTGCATTCTGAGACAGGAAAAATATCTCTAGGGGCCAATAATCGATGTCTCAATCAGCTGAAATAATCACAAACAAAACCTTGCTCTGAGCTGCAGAAAAAGAAAGGAAAGTAGCCAGCATAAAATGCGATCCGATACCTGAACTCTTTATGAGGTTAGTGTGAGCATGCGCCACCGAAAAACATTCATGTACCAAACAAAAAGGGGCAAAAGGACACATTGAACAGAGTGATAGAGACAATCTAAACTACTCCACCCACAGGAGGGAAGGAAAAGCTTACATGAAAGAAAACATGAAAGGCTTCTACTTACCAGTCAGGAGGTGCTGCCTGCTGCACTTAGAGACAAGAGAGCCTGTAGGAGCAGCTCGCTGAACGACACACACAGTGTAAGCTTGGTGTTAGCATCCAGCATGCGACTTTTTCTTTGCACAGATACCCACACGCTTCCTGCTGGTCCCTTTAGGTCTTTGGGGCACAAAGCCCATCAAATGTAAACTCGGATGGGTTAGTTCCACTCGCAAGCAAAGATGTCAGTTAATGTGTTTGAGACAACAGGACTTTGTCGGACCCCACACACCATGCTCAGTGCAGCTACTAGTTTTGGTAATATTATTTTTACTCATTTAATACACTTTTGCTTGTTTGTAGCGGTGGTTAAACACTTGACACAAGCCTTTTGCACAATGAGGTATCAGCTTATATTTTGGGTAGGGATGCTAATGGAAACCTCCAAGGACCTCAAACTAAGTCAGACATGAACTCAAGGCAGGAATTTAGGTTACTTACCTTTGATAATAGTTTTAACACAGATTTATCATCTACAGAAATAACCCAGTCAGCAGTGAAATAAATGGGCATTAGGATGTGCTTAAGTAACTTCAGCTGTAGAGCGGTCACTATGTCAGCAAATACAACAGCCCATGTATGAAGGTTCACCAGAAGTTCATGTTAGGTCCTCCTTAATACCCTGCTCCACAGTAGCGAAGAGGAAACAACTGAGCAAAGGGGAGGAATCAAATTTGGAAAATGCATTACAAAAAGAAACACCCATAAGTACAAATAGTGGTTCATGATGAACCTATGGGAAAATAGAAAATTCTTCAGAAAAACATTACCGAAGGTAATTTACTTGTTCCTCTAATGAACACTTCTTCCCACAGAGTGTCCATCAACAAAAAGACTATCAGGAGAAAGTACCATTAAAGGTGGGTCTGAGAGCACATAAAGAAAGGAGGAGGCCTGGGAAAAACAATGCTACACTGCCAAACTAAGATCAGATGCATTCCAATACATACTAGGCCGACAAGCAACTACTTAGAAAATTAATGGACAGATTCCAGGGAACAGCCGTGCAAATATCTGAAATCTCACTACTCTGATCAGTGTAGAAATTCAATCACTTCTCCAAGAAGAATGTGCTCCGTCCCTTCAAGGGAATCCATCTTGGCAATCTAAGACCAAAACCGTAGGCAGAGTACAAGCTGCATTCGTGAATCATAGGAGTCAATTCATACCATCAGTATTCTGCACTTTATGAGTTGATCAGAAAGAATCCGAGAAAAACAGTCAGGGATAAACCGAACACCTTGACAGATCTGCAACCAGAATAGTTATGGTGCCACCTGGAGCCCAATTTTGAGATAATGGTTTGTGGATCCAACGTGATGTCTAGGATATTTCTGTACATGGGGAAGCTATGTTAAAAAGTATAATAAGAATTATCCACACAGAGAAAACTCTGCTCGTTTGGAGTTACTGGGATGCCCACTTTGGAGTTTACCTATGGGTTTGAACACAGGTATCATGGGGAGAAAAACCTTCACAACCACCTGATGGCCCACAGCTGCTATCAGGTGGAGAAGGACCCTCATTCCCTGACAGCAATAGGGTAAGTTTTACTCTCCATTCCAACAAAAAACAAAAGGCAAATATACAGCTTGAACAACCTTAAATGGGGAGCCTTAGGACAACTAGGTAAGAAAGGTACCTCCTAGCTGATACTTCAAAGTGCAAAATGCAAATTAACATATACTGATGAATACAAAACAAATGTGCACACAAAACCACAATGACATTTAGCACAGATAATTCACTGCCCACCTATTGTCGTCTACCCTCAATGATGAGCATGAGATGAAAATACAATCTGTGCCCTGTGTGTCTGGGATTAACTTGAATGTCACATGATAGGGAGATTCATATTAAGCAGCAAGATATGGGAAATCTTTACAGGGCCTTAGTAGTAAAAGCGCAAAAATAAGTGGGTGAGAGGTAAGAGTCACTTTATTGGAGAAAAGGACAATAGGTGGTGATTTCTCAGCAGTATAGGACACAGGGAAGGGCCAGGATAATGGACATTGAATGGGGCATAAAGGCAAAAATGAAGTCATAGTGGGAAAAGCCAGCACAGAGCACACAGACAGGAATGGGTCACGGGGTATTATTTCCTACTTGCAGGGGAAACAGTTATAACAAGGAAATAAAGTGACACTGCATGGGGCACAGTGGAGTATGGGGTGAAATTTATATGAGAGACAATGCGTCCATAATCATCTTGTCTTAGAGAGTAGCACAGGTGGCAATCGGATAGGAAACCTCTTTACCTTTTGCTCAGCCTCCTTTACCAGCTGTCCTTGGAGCTGCTGGAGTTGCACAGTGGAATCACTACGCAGTTGGTTATATGTCTCCTCAAGAGAGGTCAATTGTGACTGGAAGTCTTCCTTCTCCTGAACTGAGAGCCTGTTGAAAAAGTCCAGATTAGCACAGCTTTGCAGGCCAATCACCGCCTCTCAAAATCTGCTCATAAAAAAGATAATGCACCTCCCCAAACACTTTATAAAACTGAGCGAGAGCGATCACCATAAAATCATCAATTGCTATTCTACATTTTTGTTGCTAAGGTCTGGTGGTGCTAGTTTAGGGCTCTTTTAAATATAGAATACTAATGTGCTATTAGATATGTTCCTTCAAAACCACCAAAACGTGGTGCTTCTGTTGCTCGTCTCGAAATTTCTTTCACAAAGTCCATGCAGATAGTTATTGATGTCCTCCTTTTTGCGTGTAGTAAAAACAGACAGGGCCATGGCATCAACATATTTTTGAAGCCTTCTTAACATTTTAATCGTGGGTCGCACGTTTTGGCCTTGAGATTAATTTTACTGGCCATCATCGGGCTTCAGGGACTTCATGTTAATGAGCACGGAACATTTTAAAGACAACTCATACATGTTCCTAAAAATGTTAGACCTATGATGATATTATACTGCATTGAAAAGACTTTTGTACTGTCATAATAATTACATTAGACTTCGTGGTACACTCCGTGGTATCACACAAGTGCTGTTTGTACATCTTTTGTTTCAAATATTTATTTTCTGTCACAATTGCTTTTAACTATCTAATGACACTGCTCTACAACCGAATGAACAAGTTACTTACCTTCAGTAACACTCAATTGCAATGAATACTCTAAATGGCAGTAGATAGCTTCCCTTTTCAATTCCCCCAGGTGCCAGACTGACTCAGGAACATTTCTTAGCACTCACACAGCAGTAGTTGGAGTCATTGGACTTTTTGGCAGCTTTGCAACGTCTCCAGAAGTGGCGGGTCAGAGGTGCATACACACTGATTTCAGCTTTCTTTTGAGACTTTTCTGGACCTTCAGACACTGCTCAACCATGACAGTGTAAAGAATCATAAATGTCCACTCCACAGAATGGGTAGGTCTTGGAGGAGGCAGCAATTAGATAGAAACCATTAGAAAGAGTGTTACCGATTTTTCCAATAGATATAATAACAATACCTCTCAAAAGGTGCAGAGTCTGAGGTGTGGATTTACACAAGGTAGCCCTGAAAGATCGAACAGGTGAAATGACCCTCTCTGAGGACTTAAGCATCAAGACAATAATGAATGCTGAAGGTGTGGATGGATCCCACTATGGAAGCCTGGCATATGTACAGCACCGAAACACCACTTGACAACGCAATAGTGGATCTAGTGGAATGAGCCAGAAGGCACTCTATAGCAGGGATAACACATTTGTAGGAACAGACCATTAATCTTGACAAGGTTAGTTTCTGAACTGCCCTTCCTTTTTTAGCATCTGGAAATTTAACAAAAATCTGGTTATTCACCCAGTAATCCTTAGTCCAACTCATGTAAAAACAAAGTGCCCTCTTGGGATTCAAGCAATGAAGCCTCTGTTCCTAAAAGAGGGGTGTGGTGGAGAGAAGAAAATCAGGCAGCATGATGGACTGTACCACATTAAAGAGTAATACCACTTTTGGTGGGAAAGAAGCCAGACTTTGAAACATCAATTTGTGAGGGGAAAAGTGGTATAACGTCGCTCTACTGACCGCACCGGCAGCTCGGACACCAAAGGCTTTAGTAATACCAAAGAGAAAACCAGTCTTATTGGTCAGCCACATCAGGGAATTGATGTGCATAGGCTCAGATGGCATGCACATCAAGAATGCTAACACCAAATTTAAGTCCCACTGTGGGATGATAAAAGGGCATAGGTGGAAACATATATGCGGCCCTTTCTAAAACTATATAACAAATGTTCATTTAAACAATGATGGTTGGCCAGGCAAACATATAAAGGTTGAAAGGGATGACAAAAAACTTTAATATTACCCACTGCAAAGTCTTATCTGGCCAGTGACAAAACAAACATCAGATAGTTTGGCCTAAAAAGGACCAGCCTGACAGACCTCATACCAGTCCCGAACTACACCAATGACCAGCATTAAAGCTACATGGTACAAGGATGTTAAGTCATATGGATAAAATCCACCTTTTCAGCAGGCAAATCAAACCGCTCAGTCGGTTCAGCTCAAACTTCATGAAGTCAGGGTAGGTTGTGGAGGTCCGGGTGCAGAACACTGCACCACTGAAGATACTGAAGGTCCTCCCCAAAGAGGTAGAATGATAGAAAAATACTGAAACTCCAAAGGTCAGAGTTCCATACTCTCCTGGCCCAACCCGGGGCTAAAGGAATAATCTAAGCACAGTTCGTCTTGAACTTCTTCAGAACTCTGGGCAGAAGTGACTGTAGCGAAAATGCATACAGGGGACTGCAATCCCACTGTATGTAGAATGGACTTCTAGGGAGCCTTTAAGCCTCCAGTGTGCAGTAGTCACAACACTATCCATTCGCAGCAGTGGCAAAGAGATCTACCCAAGGCATGTCCCACAGGGCAGAGGGCTTCAGGTGCAAACTCCATTTGTGGTCTAGAAGGAGACATCTGCTAAGCTCATCCAGTCTGGCATTTAGTAAGCCTGTCAAATGACTGACAGTCAGATATATCTCTTGGAGGTCAACACCAGGATGCAAAGAAGCCTCAGTACTGTCCATGGTGGAAACCAAGAGGGCGCCCGAAACATAACCTGAATGTCTTGGACTCGCTGCGGGGGATGAAGGCCTTGAAAGCCACAATGGCCAGGGTGGACTTTATGAAGAGAATCCTCTGTGTTGCTTGCATTTATAATTTCTGTTTGTTGATTGACAATTCAATGGAGGACAGCAGAGAGATGGATATCCTCAGGATGCATGCGCCTGACTGCCGGGAGCTCACTTTCAACAACCAGCAATTAAGGACCGGGAATCTGTGTATCCACACCCTGCAAAGGTGAGCTATGACTACTCCCTTTTTCTTTATAAACAACCAGGGGGCTAAGGTAAGGAAGAAGGGTAAGACGGTAAACTGAAAGTGTTCTAACCCCACCACAACCCAAAGGAAGCATCTGTGGGACTGAAGGATGGATACATGAAGGCATATGTCCTGCAAGTCCAAGGATACCTTCCAGTCTCTAGGATTCAAGGCAAGAGTCAACTTATTAATATTGTTCTATCGAAGGAAGGTGTTGAAGAACTGAAAATCTCACTACTTGAACTTGGTCTTCTGAGGAAAGTTATTTAAGAACTGAAGATCTTTTGGGCACTAAAAAGGACTGGGAGTAACACCATCTGTCTTTCTATGCAACTGCAACTCTCTCAATGGCATGTTTGCAAACAGTGACCAAACTTGTTGAGCAACAATGGAGGCACGGTCTTCTGAAGCATGAACCAAAACGACAGGGACAGTATGGGGAACGGACACAAAAGGGAGAGAGTGACCAAGCTGAACGGCCTGCAGCACCCACAGGTCCATGGAAACTACTGGTCAGCTGGGCAGAAAAGACGAAAATGCCCCCTACCAGCTGGTCATAAGCATGGGAGGGGGAATCAGAACAGCCAACAAGGAAGATGAGGATTCCTGCCTTTGCTGCTGAAAGTGCACGTTCTCACAGGTGGCAAAAAGATTAGACATGGGGTCTCCCCATTGCGGGAAAATGCCAGTGCAAACTTTGGGTGTAATAGGCATTCATAATCCACAAGGCATCAGTGACTAAATTTGTCTGCCCTGGTATTGAGAGAGCCCGTCAGGTGGTTCAAGACCAGAGAAATGCCTTGGTGAGTTTGCCACTTTCAAGGGCACAGAGCTTCCTGACACAAAACCGAAGACTCAACTTCACCCTGCTTGTTGCAGTACCATATGGTGGGACTGTTGTCTGTGAGAAACTGTACTAGTATCCCCTTGAAGGATTGCAGAGAGTCATTTACCCACAGCTCCAGCAAATTCATGTGAAGGTGGTTTTCCTCTGAAGACCAGAGTCCTCTGATCTCAATTTCTCCCACATGCCCTTTCCAGCCCAGTAGTGATACATCCTAGACCACCGTCAGCCCTGGGGTGGGGTAAGGAAATGAGTCTGCCACTGGCCCAATCGCAGTATAGCAGCCATCACCACTACAGATCATTTGCAGTTTTCTCCGAAACTTGGATGAAATCCACTAGGTTCCCCAGATGTTGTGCTCACTGTGACTTCAGCAACCTTGCAAACCCTGCATGTGCCATATTGTGTGTTCAACTAGCAGGATGCAGGAGGTCAAGAGTCCCAGCAGCCCATACACCATCCTCACTGAGATCCAGGACATAGGCTGAAACATCTGGATCATAGCTCGACTGTTCTGGACTCTACATTCCAGTGGGAAGGCACAAAACTGCACTATATGCAAGTTAGCTCTGATGAACAAGTTACTTACCTTCAATAACGATATATCTGTAAGAGGCATATATTAGTTATGGATTCCTTTCCTTAGAATTACACCCAGGAGTCAGACTGGATCCGGAGAATCTTTCTTCAGCAGTATCCATGCGCGTCAGGTGGTGGCGTCGGTCTACTCCGTGTTCGTTGTTTGTGTCGTGATCGCTGGAATGACGTTGCGGTATCTACTTAAGTGCCGCCCCTGCGCGCTGAAGTTCTTTCTAGGGCCCTGAAACGGAGTCCTTTACTCTAGAAGTCAGTTTGCAGAACGGGGAGGATGGGTGGGGCGGTAAGGAACCCATAACTAATATATGTCTCTTACAGATATATCGTTACCGAAGGTAAGTAACTTG
Organism: Triturus cristatus; assembly: GCF_964204655.1. Classification (NCBI taxonomy): domain Eukaryota; kingdom Metazoa; phylum Chordata; class Amphibia; order Caudata; family Salamandridae; genus Triturus; species Triturus cristatus. Next base: position 582,210,155 of record NC_140584.1, read on the forward strand.
TTTATCTGAAAGAGACTATTAGTTATAGATTCCTTACCTTAAAATAGATATCCCTATCCCCGGAGGTGGGTCTGCAAACAAAGTTCACACCAGGAAGTCCTGAAGAACGAAGCGGCCAAAGAAGCCGTCTCTCCGGACTTGGCTGTCAAGGCAGGAATGTTTTGTGAACATGTGCAACGAAGCCCACGTGGATGCCTGGCAGATGTAATGAAGGGGGACTTCACGTCCCAAAGCAATAGTGGCTGCCATCGCCCTGGTGGAATGGGCACACAACCCTACTGGAGGTTCCTTTTTCGCCAAGGAATAACACAGTTTAATGCAGAGATGGTTTGTTTTTGCACGGACCAACCTTTCTGGGTGCCCACATAGCCAGCAAAGAGCTGATCATCCACCCGGAATTGTCTTGTGCGATCCTGATAAAAATGAAAGCGCACATTTTGGATACAGACGGTGGAGCCTCTCCTCCTCTTTAGAAGGATGAAGGGGCAGGAAGAAGGTTAGCAAAGTGATAGTCTGTCCTATGTGGAAAGAGGTAACCACTTTGGGAAGAAAAGAAAGTCGAGTGCGAATGACAAGCTTGTCCGGATGAACAGCCAGGAAAAGAGGTTTAAAAGAAAGAGCCTGAAGCACACTAACCCTGCAAGCAGAGGTGATGGCAGCAAGAAAGGCAGTTTTGAGGGTCAATAGCCTGAGAGGACAATTATGTAGCGGCTCGAAGGGAGTGCACATAAGGTAAGTTAGAACAAGGTTCAAGTCCCACTGGGGCATGACGAAAGGAATAGGAGAAAACAGGTGAGTAATGCCCTTAAGGAAGCGATTAAAAATAGGAGACTTGAAAAGAGAAGGCTGATCAGGAAGGCGAAGAAAGGCCGAAATGGCCAAAAGATAGCCTTTAAGAGTGCCCAGAGAAGAGCCCTGCTGGGCCAAAGAAAGAATGAAGAGGAGAACCTCTGAAAGGGGATCCACAGCCTTTGCTGTGCGCCATGCCACAAATTTGTTCCATCTACAGGCGTATACCATTTTAGTGGAGGGACGCCTGCCTGCCAAGATAACATTAAATACTTTGGGAGGAAGGTCGAAAGCAGTCAATTGTTGCCGCTCAATCTCCATGCAAGGAGGTCGAGGTTGGACAGGATCGAGTGAAGGACCGTCCCCTGCTGCTGCAACAGAAGATCCTCCCAAAGAGGCAGTCTGATCGGAGGATCGATGGCCATGATCAAGAGCTCGGGATACCAGACTATTCGTGCCCAGTCCGGAGTCACAAGAATTACTTGGACCTGGTCGCACTTGATATTCTTCAGCACTCTGGGCAGAAGTGGTATAGGCGGAAAGGCGTATAGAAGACCTCAACTCCACTGGCGACGAAAAGCGTTGCCTAGCGAGTGCCGCCTTGGAAATTCCAACGCACAGAACTACTGACTTTGCGCGTTCACTTCGGTGGCGAATAGATGTAAGGAGTAGTTTCTTACCTGTAACTCCAGTTCTGTAGTAGGGGTATCTCTGTTAGTCATAATCTATGAATAATCCCCGCCCATGTGCGGGGACCCCGGAGCAATCAAAAATATCTCTTAAGCTGTCCCGCATTTGCAAACCTGCAAAGACACTTAAGAGACAGAAAAAATAATACAGCCTAATCACCACAAGGCTGCACTGGCCAGCACTTCCTCTGAAGTGAACACAAAAGCCAAAATAAAGTTGAAATGTCATTTTTATTCACATTTGACATGTTCCTTTATTATCACACACTCCCTTCACCAAAATCCCTTTAAACAATAGAGAGGAAGGGGTGGACAGACAAGCCCTATAGGCTGTCATTATGTGTCTGCTAAAGGGATACCGTGCCTTTAAGAAACTCTCCAGAGACCCCCGGTATCCCAGGATGCACAGCCAACACAAGTTACTTTCAGTTCTTTTTGAAGGTGTATAACAACAGGCCTGATACCGTCAGGTTACTCCACCGGGGAGGAGGGAGGGTCGCTTATGACTATAACAGAGATACCCCTACTACAGAACTGGAGTTACAGGTAAGAAACTACTCCTTCTGTAGTAGGGGATCTCTGTGTATAGTCCTAATCTATGAATAGAATGGCAAGCCCATCCCAACCAACAAGAAGCGGTGGAGTAAGACCAACCACCAACAAATCACTGTGCAAACAAATTCCTTAGCGAAGCCTGTCCAACCTGCGCATCTGCCCTAGCATCAGAGTCCAGGCAGTAATGCTTTGTAAACGTATGGACTGACTTCCAGGTGGCAGCCTTACAAATGTCAGCAATGGGAACATTCCTAAGCAAAGCGGTGGTAGCCGCCTTGCCTCTAGTCGAATGTGCCGTAGGCTTACCCCCTAATGTTTTATTAGCTTTTTGGTAACAAAGCTGAATACAGGAAACAATCCATCTGGAAATGGACTGCTTTGAGGTAGCTAAACCAGTTCTTACCGAACCATAATTAACAAACAGTTGATCCGACCTGCGGATATCTTTTGTCTTATCCAGGTAGAATTTCAACACCCTACGCACATCAAGGAAATGCAGAGACCTCTCCGCCGGAGAGGAAGGATGCTGAAAAAACGTAGGCAAAGTTATCATCTGATTCACATGGAAATCTGATATCACCTTAGGCAAAAATTTAGGATGGGTACGCATCACTACTTTAGAAGCATGGAAAACAGTATACGGCTCTTGGCAACACAGAGCCTGAATCTCACTCACCCTCCTGGCCGATGTAATGGCTACAAGGAAGGCAGCCTTCCAAGACAAATGCTGCAACAAAGCCTTATGGATAGGTTCAAAAGGCTCCCTCATCAATCTAGATAACACCACATTCAATTCCCAAGGTGGAGAAGGCCTTCTAACAGGGGGAAACACCTTACGCAAACCCTCCAAAAAATCCTTAATCACAGGGATTTGAAAAAATGAGGTTTGAGAAGGGCCCTTCCTATACGCAGTCAGAGCTGCGAGATGAACCTTAATAGATTGAAAATTAAGCCCGGACTGAGCTAACTGCAGCAGATAAGGCAAAATAACGTCTTCTTTACAGGATGTAGGGTCAAAGTCCTTCGCCTTGCACCATAAGCAGAATCTCTTCCACTTATAGGCGTAGGAAGTCCTCGTAGACGGTCTCTTAGCCTCTTTCAAGATCTCCATACAGTCCTGAGGCAGGTTCAAGTGTCCATACTGCACTAGCTCAGGAGCCATGCTGCCAAACTCAAGGACGAGAGATTGGGGTGAACCATCTGCCCTCCGAACTTCGTGAGAAGGTCCGGCCGGCACGGCAGGCGCCGGTGTGGCAGAACAGACCGGTGAAGAAGGTCGGTGAACCACCATTGTCTCGGCCACTCCGGAGCAATCAGGATCATTCTGGCTCCGGATTGCGACAGCTTGATCAGCACCGCCGGAATCAGGGGAATGGGTGGAAAGGCGTAGAGAAAGCTGTTGGACCAGCTGATCCATAGTGCATTCCCCAGCGTCCCTGGTTGGTAGTACCTGGACGCGAAGTCGCGGCATTTGCTGTTTTCTGCCGTAGCGAACAGATCTATATCCGGAGTGCCCCATTCTGCGAAGACGTCTCTTAGCACGTCGTCGTTTAGCACCCACTCGTGGTTCTCTTGAACGAGTCTGCTGAGCGCGTCTGCTTGGGCATTCTGCACTCCCGGCAGGTGGGTTGCCGTGATCGTCAGATTCCTGGCCACCAGCCAGTTCCAGATCGCCTGTGCCTCCCGAGACAGGGTGCGTGACCGGGAGCCCCCCTGCTTGTTGAGGTAATACATGGTCGTAGTATTGTCCGTCTGAACCAGCAGGGAGGACGTCCTGAAGGAGGGATGGAACGCCTTCAAGGCCAAGTGTACTGCTCTGAGTTCCAAAAAGTTGATATGGTAGGTCGTCTCCATCTGCGACCATATCCCCTGAATCTGAAGAGGGCCCGAATGCGCTCCCCAGCCCTGGAGAGACGCATCGGTCACTATGGTCTGGGCCGGAATGTCCTTGTGAAAAGGAGTCCCCTTGCAGACATTCTCTGGGGAACACCACCATTTCAGAGACTGCCGAGCGTGCTGAGACAACTGGATCTTGTCCTCCCAACGCCCCCTCCTCTGGTCCCATTGATCCTCCAGACATTCCTGCAGGGGCCTCATATGCAGACGTGCATTGGGGGTGAGGAAGATGCAAGAAGCCATCGACCCCAGTAATGAAGACACCGTCCTCACCGTAGGAGAGCGGGCTGAGATGAGATGCAGAGCCTTCCCACGGATCGATAAGCGTCTCTTCTCCGAAGGACACACGCTTGCGGTCAAGGTATTGACTGAAGCCCCCAAGTACTGGAGACACTGCACAGGGATCGGCACTGACTTCGTCATGTTGATGTGCAGCCCCAGACGGTGAAGCAAAGCCGCCGTCCTGTTGAAATGGCACTGGGCTTCCTGATAAGTGGACGCTTTGATCAACCAGTCGTCCAGGTAAGGGTACACAAACACCTTGGTCTTCCGCAGGTGTGCCGCGACCACTGCCATGCACTTGGAGAACGTCCGTGGTGCAGACTTCAGGCCAAACGGGAGTACGGAATACTGGTAATGGTTGTTGCCTACCAGAAACCTCAGGAACTTGCGATGCTTTGGTGCGATCGGCACATGAAAGTAAGCGTCCTGCAGATCTATGGCGCACAGCCAGTCTCCTCGATGCAACTGAGGGTAAATCTGATGCAGGGACAACATACGGAACTTTTCTCGGCGGATCCACCTGTTTGCTTGACGCAGATCCAGAATAGGCCTCAACTCGTTCTTGTCTTTTTTTCTTACGAGAAAGAACCGTGAGTAGAGACCTTTTCCTTTTTGCTTCAAAGGAACAGCTTCTATCGCCTTCTTTTTTTAACAGAACGTCCGCCTCCCGCTGGAGCTCCCGCACCATGTTGGAGGAGCGCACTGGTGGAATCTGTGGAGGCGAACTGGTGAAACGAAGACAGTAGCCATTGCAAACAATATTCAGCACCCACTTGTCCTGTGTTATTGTCCTCCACTCTGCCAGGTAGTGTTGAATACTTCCCCCCACCGGAGCGGGTAACGGATGAGGGGGAAGTAACTTTTCAGGGCTTCGACCCGGCCGGGCCTTTGTTCCCCGCCGAGGACTGATGCTGGCCTCTGCCCCTCTGGCGCTTCTGAAAGGGCTGCCTCTGGTACTGCTGCTGTTGCTGGGGCTGTTGCTGGGGGCCCGACTGACGCCCTTGGCCCCTCTGCTTGGTGTAGCGCCTGCCCGAGGAACGGAAGGACCTCCTCTGCTCCTTAGGCCGCTCCAGCCCCACCGCCTTCAGAGTTTCCGCCTCAGCCTTCATGCGGGCCATCTCGTCATCCGCATGTGACCCGAATAGCGTCGTGCCAGAGAATGGTAGATTGGCGATCTTCTGCTGCGCTTCCGGCTTGAGCGGAGTCAGCCGCAGCCAGGAATGCCTCCTCATGTGTATGCCGTGGCAGTACCCATGGGCCGCCAGCAGCGACACGTCCCCCGCCGCACTGATGATCTGATTAGAGACCATCATGCCCTCGTTCAGCACCTCTTGAAAATCCTCCCTCTTGTCTCTGGGCAGGGAGGCCGCGAACTGTTGCAAGGAGTCCCAAAGAGACCTGTCATAGCGCCCCAACAGAGCGGAGGCGCTAGCGGCCTTCATCGTAGTAGCCGACGTGGAGCACATCCTCCTCCCCAAGGAGTCCATTTTGCGACTCTCCTTATCCGGGGGAGCCGTGGAGGAAGGCGTCGTAGAGTGTTGCTTACGAGCCGCCGCCACGATAACAGAATCCGGTGGAGGGTCCACTCTGAGGAACGCCGGATCCGAGTCAGGAGCCCTGTACTTCTTTGACAGTCTCGAGGGCGCCGGCTTCACCACGGCCGGCGTTAAGAACACCTCCATCGCAGGTTCCTCCAGCCCTGGGACCAGCGGGAGGAGGGGGCGCGACAGATGTACTTTATGCAAAGTCTCAAAAATCACAGAAGTAGTGGGAATAGGGGTAGTCACTGATATCCCCAACTTCGCAGCCCCTCTCAGCAACACCTCCTGGAACGTGGCAATGTCATCCACTGGAGAGACGCGGGTAGGAGGCGTCTCCGACAGCGAGGGCGAATACTTGCCAGCCCCAGAAGAGTACGTGCCCCTCGACCCTCTGGAACGAGACCGATACCTCCGTCGACCATGTCCAGAGCGAGTGGAGGATCTGCGCCTACTCCGTGATCGCCTGCGAGGGCGAGAGCGAGATCTCTGCCGGTGAGGAACCCTCGGGGGAGGAGGCGGTGGCGAAGCAGGCAGCTGAGGCACGGGCAGAGGCAGCGGAGGAGGTGGAGGAGGAGAAAGAGGAGGAGGAGGAGGAGGAAGAGGAGGAGGAGGAGGAGGAGGAGGAGGCAGGGCAGGCACCGGTGGAGGCGCCGGTGGAAGGTCGGGCACCGGAGGCAAAGGCGGCCGCTGGGTACGCAGCGGGGTCAGATGATCTGAAGCCCCATCACTTCTAGCCGGAGAGCCCCCATCATCATTGTCCGGGCTCGCGGCCACTCTCCTCTTCTTGGCGGGCCTGTCCCGCGTGGAAGCCACCGAAGGCGAACGTCCGCGCCTCCCCGATCCCCGACTGGAGATCGTAATCACCGAGGACGTATTCCCCGATGTCTGGGACGTCGAAATGTACGTCGACCTAGACCGGCGTCTCTTCGCCCTCGACGACGAGTGCCGCCCCGCAGTCGATCGTCCTCTCGACGTCGAACCAAGTCTCCTCGACGTCGACCCATGCCTCCTCGGCGTCGAACCCTGCCTTGATCGCCGTCGCCGAGGTGTCTGCCTCGACGTCGACTGCCTCCTCGACGTCGACTTCTGGCGTCTCGACGTCGACCGCCGGTGTCTCGGCGTCGACCGCTGCGATCTTGACGTCGATCGTTGGTATCTGGACGTCGATCGTTGGTATCTCGACGTCGATCGTTGATGTCTCGACGTCGATCGTTGATGTCTCGACGTCGATCGTTGATGTCTCGACGTCGATCGTTGATGTCTCGACGTCGATCGTTGGTGTCTCGACGTCGACCTGTGTCTCGGCGTCGACCGCCTCCGCCTCGACGGCGGGCGCCGGGATCTCGGCGTCGATTCCGTCAGCGTCGAGCCGTGGGTAGACGGCGGCGAGTGAAGTCCATGGGGCTCGGTACGACGTCGATGTGTTGTGGACGTCGACCGTGACACCTGCGACGGCGACCCGGTCTCGCCGGCCCCTCCCTCGACGTCGAACGCCGAGGCTGCCGCGACCCAGAGCCCTGGATCGACGGCGAACATACCGGTGCCTTCTCTCTCGCCGTCGACGTCGTCGCCTTCGACGTCGAACGCGACCTACCAGCCGGTAGGTGCAGTCTCTGCTCCTTGCTCTGCCCGGAGGTCCCTCCAGGGGCTGAAGCATGGGCGGAGGAGGGGGAATGGGACCCTCCATGCCCTGAAGTCCCACCGGTCCTCTGCATCTCCTGTCCCTGAAGGCGAGTCTTCTCCCTGTCCCTCAGGGTCCTTTTCGAAAAGGTGCTGCAGATGTCACAGGCAGCTGGGACATGTGAGGGCGACAAGCAGAGGATACACACCTCATGTGGGTCCGTCTTAGCCTTCTTCCTCCCACACTCAGGGCATTTATCGAATAAAGCCATGCTGAGAGTGGGCCAAAACTGCTCCAGATTGCAGGCAGTAGTAGACAAAGGCTTTAGACGTCGATCAATTAAACCACCCAAAAGGGTAGAGCTCAAGCTCCAGGGTCCTGCTAGCAGGAGCCGGAAAAAAGAACTGAAAGTAACTTGTGTTGGCTGTGCATCCTGGGATACCGGGGGTCTCTGGAGAGTTTCTTAAAGGCACGGTATCCCTTTAGCAGACACATAATGACAGCCTATAGGGCTTGTCTGTCCACCCCTTCCTCTCTATTGTTTAAAGGGATTTTGGTGAAGGGAGTGTGTGATAATAAAGGAACATGTCAAATGTGAATAAAAATGACATTTCAACTTTATTTTGGCTTTTGTGTTCACTTCAGAGGAAGTGCTGGCCAGTGCAGCCTTGTGGTGATTAGGCTGTATTATTTTGTCTGTCTCTTAAGTGTCTTTGCAGGTTTGCAAATGCGGGACAGCTTAAGAGATATTTTTGATTGCTCCGGGGTCCCCGCACATGGGCGGGGATTATTCATAGATTATGACTATACACAGAGATCCCCTACTACAGAACCAAGGCTCTCCCCACTGCTGAAAGAGACGTTGCACCACCTTCGAGTGAAGACGCCATTCTTGATCCATCATGCACCGGCGGCTGAGTTTGTCCGCCCTAGCGTTCAAGGAACTGGCTAGGTGTTGAACCATCAGTGACATGCCCTGATGTTACAGCCACTTCCAGAGATGAAGGGCCTCCTGACAGACGGTCCACGACCCCACCCCGCCCTGTTTGTTGCAATACCACATGGCGGTGGTGTTGTCCGTGAACACCTGCACTACTCTTCCTTTGACAGAAGGAAGGAATGCCTTCAGTGCAAGACGAATCGCCTGGAGCTCCAGAATGTTGGAGTGGAGCCCGGACTCTGCCGGTGACCAGAGGCCTCTGATCTCCACCTTCCCCATGTGGCCGCCCCACCCCAGAAGTTATGCATCTGTCATCACTGTGAAGTCTGGTTGGGGAAGGGAGAGGGATCTGCAGTTGACCCAATCCTGGTTCGCTATCCACCACTGCAACTGGTGTGCAGTGCCCTCCGAGATCTGGACGCAAATCTGAGAGATTCCCCAGATGCTGTGCCCACTGGAACTTCAGGTCCCACTGCAGAGCCCGCATATAACACCTGGTATGGTCCACAAGCAGGATGCACAAGGCCATGAGGCCCAGCAGCCTCAGGGTCATTCTGACTGAAACCCGGGATAGAAGCTGAAAGATCGATATCATAGCCCGAAATTCCCGGACTCGCTGCTCGGGAGAATAAGCCCAAAACTGCGCTGTGTCCAGAACCACTCTGATGAAAAGAAGCTTCTGAGAGGGAATCAGGTGTGACTTTGGTATGTTGATAGTGAAGCCCAGAGAATGCAGGAGGTCTGTCGTAGTCTAGAGGTGGGAGATGACAGCCTGGGGCGAACTCGCCTTCAACAGCCAGTTGTCGAGATAGGGGAAGACTGGAACCCCAGATCTGCGCAGATGAGCTGCGACCACCGCCATCACTTTTGTGAACACCAGAGGGGCGTTGGTAAGCCCAAAGGGGAGCACGGTGAACTGAAAATGCTTGTGGCCTACCATGACCCGTAGCTAACGTCGGTGGGCAGGCAGGACTGGGATGTGAAAATAGGCGTCCAAATCTACCATCCAGTCTCCAGGGTCAGGGCAAAAAGGCAGTCAAAAAGTGACTAAGGAACGCTCTATCCTGATATGCGCTTGCTGGCGCGGAAAAAGAAAGAACTGACGTCAGCGCGCATGGGTGGCGCCTAAGCAGTCTCCGTGACGTCATCTCTGCGCTTACGACGCCAGTGACGGACGCGAAACCGCACGACGCCACCTACTGACGCGCAGGGTTACTGCTACAAAAATCTTTCCGCATCCAGTCTGTCGCCTGGGAATATTCTAAGGTAAGGAATCTATCACTAACGTGTCTCTTTCAGATGCAGGGCTACCGACATTGAAATTGTCCTACCTAGCGAGTCGGCAGTGTCCAGCCCACATCGAATGGCGAACTTCGATGCATCTCTACTCTCAGCAACTGCACGGGAGAGCACGGCCGGGCCTCCTCCGGGCACTGTGGCAGCACTTGCGCGACCGCGTCCCATACCGACTGGGTGTAATGGTCCAAGAGACATGAGGTGTTCACAGACCGCAGTCCTAAGCTGGCGGAAGAAAACTTCTTCCCAAAATGATCCAGCTCCTTGGATTTTCTGTCTGGGGGAGAAGTAGGGAACGCGCCCTTGGACGTTGAGGCTTGGACTACCAAGCTCTCAGGGGTAGAATGTTGGGAGAGGAAAGTGGGGTCGCCTGGGGCTGGGCAGTGGCATCTGGCAATCATCCTATCCACAGGAGCCCCTGTGCTAGGCTTGGACCAGGTGCCCAGAAGGATGTCTGTGAGGCCTCACTAAACGGCAGCAGGGGCTCCGAAGAGGCTGCCGCTGGTTGAAGCAGCTCAGTTAGGAGGTTAGTCCTCACTGCCACTGTAGGTAGCTCAAGGCCCAAGGCCTCAGCCGCCCTACACAACACCACAGCGTAGGAGGCTCCCTCCTCTGTAGCCACGGTAGGGGAGAAAGCATGCCAAGGTCTGGGGATGTATCCAGAGCACCGGCCTTACCCAGTTCCTCTCTCCTGTCTGGCTCATCCAGCTGGTCTGCTATAGGGTCAAGATACCCCTCCCAGTCCTCCTCACCCTACTCTGGCTGCCACTCAGGGCGATGAGGAACGCCAGGATAGAACAGAGGCACATAAGTACCATATCGAAGTGGAGGCAGGGGTCGACGCCAGCTGGGGACACAACCGGCATCGGAGGGTGCACGGGCATCGTCAATGTTGTCAGTGGCGGAGGAGGTGTCATAAGGTCGACCGGCGCTGATCGGGATCCATGCCTGGATTCCTGGGGGCCCTGCTGTGCCGGGGCCGGGTCACCGGCATCGAAGGCCTAGAACCCCTAGCCGAGTCCGCGGGGCCCGAAGGCACACAGGGGGAGTCGGGCTGCCCAAAGATGGAATGGAGGGCTTCGTAAAAGAAGTATGTGTGTAAGGCCTCACTGAACGGCAGCAGGGGCTCCGAAGAGGCTGCCGCTGGTTGAAGCAGCTCAGTTAGGAGGTTAGTCCTCACTGCCACCGTAGGTAGCTCAAGGCCTAAGGCATCAGCCGCCCTACACAACACCACAGCGTAGGAGGCTCCCTCCTCCGTAGCCACGGTAGGGGGAGAAAGCATGCCAAGGTCTGGGGGATGTATCCAGAGCACCGGCCTTACCCAGTTCCTCTCTCCTGTCTGGCTCTGCCAGCTGGTCTGCTATAGGGTCAATAGACCCCTCCCAGTCCTCCTCCCCCTCCTCTGGCTGCCACTCGGGGTGATGAGGAACGCCAGGATAGAACAGAGGCACATAAGTACCATATCGAAGTGGAGGCAGGGGTCGACGCCAGCTGGTGACACAACCGGCATCGGAGGGTGCATGGGCATCGTCAATGGAGTCAGTGGCAGAGGAGGTGTCGTAAGGTCGACCGGCGCTGATCGGGATCCATGCCTGGATCCCTGGGGGCCCTCCTGCGCCGGGGCCGGGTCACCGGCATCGAAGGCCTAGAACCCCTAGCCGAGTCTGCGGGGCCTGAAGGCACACAGGGGGAGTCGGGCTGCCCAAAGATGGAATGGAGGGCTTCGTAAAAGCTAAGAAGATGAAGAGGGGTCGCCCCGGCTCCCGGGAAGGGAGGGAAGCTCGGGCCGACCCAAAAGGTTCCGTGGGCAGAGCCAGAGGACTTCCTTCTGCAACCTGCGTCGCATTGGCCAACGGACAGGGAGAAGGCGAAGAATGACGGTGTTTCTTTGCCTTTTTCTTGTGCTTTGACTTACCCGAAGACTTCTAAGAGGAGTGATGGTGGTGACTCCACGATAGGTCCTGTGACCTCCCTCTCGACCAGGACCTTGAGCGGCGCGGAGCTGACTACCGGGCCTTGAGAAGCTTTCGGGACCGCTCCCGCAGAGACTTCGGGTTCATGGACCGGTAGTCAGAGCATGACTTCGGGTCGTGGTCGCGCTCCAAACACCAGAGGCACACGAGATGTGGGTCCGTGACTGACATCAACTTGTGACAGGAGTCACAAGGTTTGAAGCCAGTGCATCGATGTAACATCCCTTGCACCAGAAGTCGAACAACTCAAAAGAAAAGTCGACAAAAGTCGAAAAAACTCTGGTCAAAATAGACTAAGGGTAACGCTCTCTCCGGATCTGCGCAGGCTGGCGCGGAAAAAGACAGAACTGACGTCAGCGCGCAGGGGTAGTAGATACCGTGACGTCATTCCAGCGATCACTACACCAACGACGAACGCAGAGTCGACCGACGCCACCTACAGACGCGCAGGGGTACTGCTGAAGAAAAATTCTCCGGATACAGTCTGGCGCCTGGGGGTAATCTAAGGAAAGGAATCCATAACTAATAGTCTCTTTCAGATGAAAAGGATCATCTGCTGAGGAGTCATTTATGACTTCTGCACATTGATAGTTGATGTTAGGAGGTTTGCCATCGTCTGCAGGTGGTCTACAACTGCCTTGGGTGAGCCCACCTAAAACAGTCATCGAGGAAGGTTGGTATTTCCAGCCTCTGAAGATGTGCTGCGACCACCAGCATCACTTTTGGGAACAGCGGGGGCACTTGAAGTCCAAAGGGAAGCATCCCAAGTATTTCCTGAAAATGTTTCTAAGTGCCAAATTTGTTGAATTTGTCATTGCTTGTATGCGGTTAAGTAAAAAGTACCGATTTACTTGACCTTGTAAATGCTGCATCTCCGGAACCCTACAAATTATATAAAAATACAGTCTATTTTTCTAAATTGAAGTCGGATTTTTTGAGTGTCTCATTTATTTCCTCTGCAATTGTTCTCCTTTTACAGGGGTTAGTTGTAGCAGATCTCCAAATACAATTAAATGTTTTCCCCCAAAGAGAATGTCGTAATCTGTTTTTAATACCTGTTGCATTCTTGTGTACAAAAGCGAGCATTACGTTTGAGACCATGCTCACCTCCTCAATAATTAAAAGTTTCATTTTCATCAGCACTCTTGACACTTAATAAGAAGCTTCTCCAGACAACTTCTGATATTCTAACTTATTATCATTCTCCACTGGTAACATCAATAATCTATGCAAAGTAACTACTTTAACATTGTGTGCATCTAATCCGGTTGCAGCTGTTACCACACAACATAAATGTGAACCAGTAATTTTTTGAAGATAACTGGTCAAAACTTTAATTAAGAGAGTGCATGGCCTTACAAAGAAAAGGACTGAGCCAAGGTGCCTATGGGTCCGCAGGATCCGATGTGTCGACTGAACGAAAACCCAGAGAGAAGACAAACTAGTATGCCAGAGTCAGTGCACACGGGTCCAGTATGCACAACAGTGGAAAAAACACAGTCGAACCCGCACCAGCCAAGATACGAGGGGCAGCATTGGCAGGGAGCCGACCCATGCCAGAAAGTGCCGGTAGTACCAGAAACACAAGACACTCCAGCACGCAGTCGCTCCTTCACAAGACATGTGAGAGGGCTGACGGCAACAATCAGAAGTACCCAAAACAGGACTAGAGTAAAAATGATAGTCTTGTGGAAGACAGGAACACACATAAGCATACAGTGTGGATGGTAGAACCACACGAAGCATAGAAAAAACCCTCTGAAGCGTAGCGTGAGCTGCACAGATGTGAAGAATGCATTAGCATGTAGGCAACTGGTAAGAAAAGTATCTGGCAAGCTGGATACCCACACAAGAGCTCGTAGATGAGCAGACCGGGGCGAAGACCAAGGACACCGGAGGAAGGAACGTTGCCTGCGCAACTCTGCTGTGTGAAGAGCACCGAGCAGATATAGATTAAGAAAATATACGTGTAAAAATGATGTTTTACCTGATAAAGACTAGGGTACATGAAAGTTCCAACAGTCATAAGCAAGCAGAAGCGGACATGACAATGTCCAGAGCCGCAAGCGACATCAGCCACCCGCCCGGGAGGAGCCACGGTCCCCCGCTAGACAGATGAAGAGATGGAGCCAGACACAATAGTGGAAACAGTAAGGACCAACCTAATGGCCCAGGGACCCCAGAAGCGAGTATCCTGAAGAGAACACTCCGCTGAGAGTGTTACAGCAGGAACCCAATGCAGACATGTGGAAAACACCTGTGCAGAATGCAGCAGGAAAAAGAGGAAAAAAACTCCTGTTGGGGAAGTGGCCAGAAATGTAGTGCATAAGGCCATGTACAGCATAGACATACATGGCGAAGATGCCCCTTTAAAGAACAAGTCCAGACAGGACTGAAATATGAGAAACTATTACCCATCCCAAAGAGGGGAGGGTAGAACCAGCACCGCAGATGCGGGTGAAAGAACAGAAACACCCTATGATAGCGAATCATACCAGGGTGCACTCTAAATACGCGCAAAAACGAAGAGCGTGCCACGCAGCGGCTTTGTCCTGGCGCTAACAACTGTGCATGTACGGAACCAAACAAAGGCCCCAAGGGACAGTGGCAGGCGAAAGAAGAGCAGCCAACCTGGACAAAGAGGAGCACAGCAATGCTGAAGAACGTCCCAGTGAAAAGCAGGTGAGGCAGAAGCCTCACGGTAAGGAACCCATACCAATGCCTGAAAGTACTTCGGACAACCGTAGACCGCAACCTTAAATGAAAGCGCAATACAGGGACACCAACCTGTGGGGCGCCTACAGCAGGAAGACAAGACGGAGCGATCCACAGAAGATCTCCTGTTAAGAAGACTCCACAGGAGCGTACCAAGCCTTCCTCTTAAGAAGGCAGCTACACAACAGCCATCAATTACCCCACATAGGGTAAGTCTGAACCCCGGCAAGGGGGCCTCTTATGGAGCCAAGCTCACAGACAAGAGGACTGCAAAGAAGGTAGAATCAGCTGACTAGCTGCACCAACCAAGGCAAACATGGCGGCACATCTGCCAAGACCATCTGGGAATTACGTCATGAACCCAGGGTCCCAAACAAGGAAGGCAACGCTGCCTATTAAAGAAAAGTAACATGAAAGCACACATCGTGTGACAAGACGGCCACAAAGTCAAGAAAGCCTGGCCGCAAGGGCCAGCGAATCACGGGAGACCAGACATGAGGCGGGAGACCGCTGAATCAGCGTGACAATCAAAAAGGGCCACACCATTGAATGGCATATACCGCAGAGCATCCCGAACGTTATCGGGAAACGACTATCGCGCAGCCATGTAAGCAACCGACCGGGCCATTGCTCTACTAACAGAGTCTGTAGCGTCCAGGGCCTATCGAACAGAATATTGTGCCAATCCCCGGCCTCAAGGTCTCAAGCATGAAATCAAACAAAGACCCACCAAGGGGCAACAAAGGCTCCACGTCCACAGGCTCCATGTGGAGTAGATCCAGTAAAGGATCAGTGGGAAGGGAAACCCCAGGGGGCTGCAAGCGGAGAATATCCACAGCCCTGCGAATAGCCCTCGCGAAGGCAGCACTAGCCTCTGTTGCCATCCTGGGAGGCGACAACAAACAAGTCGGGGGCGCTTGAAGGATTACCTGCCCACTTGAGAATAAAGGTGGAACAGCCTGGGGTTGATCCAAAGGCCAAGGAACACTAGGTACCTGCACCAAGGGGCTCTGAAGCGGCCCTGGGCATGGTGAGCCCAAAGGGAGCTCATCCTCCTGTAGTACCGGAGTTGTCGGCGCCGAACGATGCAGACACGGTGTCGCCTCGACGTCGAGAACCTCTAGAGGGGACTCGATCCGGGCTGGGATGGACGGCGACTCGACCTACACCTGTGGGGAGGAAGGAGAACGATAGGGCACCGAACTCGGTGCCGCGGCCGACGTCAGCGCAGGAAGCCGTTGACTGGATGGGCGGGCCGAACAGACGACTGGGCTGCCCCTCCGGGCCGTGTCCCGTCGACGTCGTAACGACACGGGAGTCCATGCACACAACCGGTGCAGAGGACGAATCCGCCGGCAGAGACCCGACATGTGTGCCTTCCTCCTCTGTGGGACCCGTAGGGGCACCAGGGAGAGGGTGGTAACCCAAAGAAAGACTGGAGAGCCTTAGAAAAGGCCTCCATTTGGGTTCTTGTCGCTCCGATACCCGGGAAGGGTGGGTATGGGGGAGACGACTGCTGGGTGCCTGTGTCTGGCACGGACCGAGAGCATCGGGTCCCAGCGTCACGCTTACGGGAGGATGACCTCCGCGACATACGCTTGTGCTTATCCGTCTCCGAACGGCGCACGCGGGAACCACCCCGTGAGCAGGCTCGATCCCGAGAGGTAGATTGGCGGCGTGAAGGCGCAGGACCGGACATCCAGCAGCTTCATACGACGCTCCCTAAGGGACTTAGGTTTCATCTGTTGACAGGCATCGCACTCTTCGGAGTCGTGGTGCACTCCCAGGCACCACATACATATCGCGTGCAGATCCTTGACAGACATCTGTCGCTTGCAGGTTTCACACGCCTTAAAGCCCGAAGGCATCGCACACTGTTCCGTGATGCCGAAGACGTCGAGAAGGCCCAAAAAGCAGGCCAAGAAACCGCTGGTTTTCCAGGATCCGCGTTGGACCACAGAAAAGAAGAAAACTGATGTCAGCGCGCCAGGAGGGGCATATATGGCTCCGCTGATGTCACGTTCGTGGACGACGTCAGGGCGGAGCCATGCGGCGCTTCACTCCGGCATGCATAGGTGCTGCTGCGGAAAGTTGACGTTTGTTTCTTTCTTGACTCTGTCCATATCCCAGGAAGCAGAGTACAACAATAATCAGGGGTGCCAGTATGCAGAGCTTCAGTTTTAGACCTTTGTAGATGGAAGAGGAGACCATGCCACAAAACAGGGAGGTGGGAGGTCAGTGAGGAATTTGCGGTTAGATTGAGTATTGCACAAAAGAGCATTACCGAAGATAATTTGTTCTTCTGATGGATACTTCTACCCGCAGATTCCTCACCTTCAGAACAGATACCAAAGCATTGCCTCCTGAGGTGGTGAGTCTTTGAAATGGTATGGCCAAAAAGTCCTGCAGGACTGAACGGACAAAATACCCGTCAAATCGGACCTGGCAGTAGTGCTTTGTGAACGCATGCAATGAAGCCCACTTAGTGCTCCGACAGATGTCAAGAAAAGACACTCTGCGTGCCAACATAATAGAAGCAGTCTTCGCCCGGATGGAATGGGTCCTCATTCCTTCTGGAGCAGTTTGGCTTATAATGGGTCTATGTTGCGGGTGCCACATGAGGTCACAAACGTGTCCAGTAGCTGTAGTCTGATTGGCGGACAGATGCTCATGCCCAGAATTGACAGGAACCCCACTCTCCTTGCCAAATCCAAAGCCTCTAGGATGACTTGGGCCTGGTCATTCCTGGCCTTCTTCAGTACTCGGGGCAGGTAGCGGTGGAATGGAGTCGGGGAGCTTCTAACTGGAATGTATCTCTGAGAGAGAGACTCCTTGGGAACTCCAGCACACAAAAGCTTTGACACGGTGAACTCTAGGAGGTGCTAAAAAGATCTAGCCAGTGTCCCCCCCACTCCCATTACGTGAAGATGACCTGTGCCACCCTGAGATGTAAAGACCATTCGTGAACCACCAGGCACCACTGGCGTTCAAAGATTCTGCAAAGTGGTTATCGACGAGTGAAGTGGTCTGATGCGCAGGCAGCTCCAGAGATAAAGTGCTTCTTGGTACAGGACCCAGAACCATACCCTGCAGTTCTTGCTGCTGTACCACATGGTGGAGGTGTTGTCCGCACATGAGAACCTGAACC
Source organism: Triturus cristatus (assembly GCF_964204655.1). NCBI lineage: Eukaryota > Metazoa > Chordata > Amphibia > Caudata > Salamandridae > Triturus > Triturus cristatus. The sequence goes on from NC_140584.1 coordinate 582,227,600, forward strand.
AACCTCCCTTTCATGGATCGTAGGAAGGCTTTAAGCCCCGATCAAATGGCTCAAAACTCGAACAGGTTAATGAGACACTAGAGTTGTCTAATTTCCATCTCTCCCAGGTGACATCCTCATCCCAACAATGATGCATCATGACATTCATCTCTGGGTGGGGCTGGGAGTGTGTCAGAGTCTACTTGCGGTTCAAGGAAGGCAAAGAGCATTTTCAGTTTGCTGTGCTCCCCTGTGGCCTCACCAGCGCCCCACAGGTGTTCACAGAAGAGATAGTGGTGTTCGCAGCACACCTTCAGAATTTAAGCTTCTGGTCCAATTGCAGTTCAGCAGCCACCACTGCAGGTCTTGTGAAGTCTCCTCTGAAACCTGGCTGGAATCTGACATATTCCCCTGGTGTAAGGCCCACTGAAACTTCAGGTTGCACTGCAGGGCCTGCATATGGTGCCTAGTATAGTCGACAAGCAGGTGGCCCAGAAGCCCAAAAAACTTAGAGTCAGTCTCACTGAGACGCAGGACCGCGGCTGAAACATAGGATCATAGCCCAAAGTCCAGGACTCATCATGATGGAGGGAAGACACAAAACTGCACTGCAGTTAGGATTGCTCCAATGAGAGACACTGTGAAGGAGTCAGGTGTAACTTCGGCTATCTAATAGTGAACCTCAACAATGTCAGAAGGTTTGCCGTCCTCTGGAGGTGTTCTATGGCTGCTTGTACCATGCCTGCTTTTTACTGCCAGGCGTCGAGGAAGGGGAAATTGGAATCCTTAAATTCCAAAGTTGTGCTGCGAACACCGCCTTCTCTTCTGTGAACACTTATGAGGCACTGGTGAGGCCACAGGCGAGCATGGGAAACTGAAAATGCTCCTGGACTACCTTGAACCGCGCAGTCTCTGTGGGACTGCAGGACGAATTCATGAATGTAGGCCACCGTTAATTCACCTGGATCCAGGGCTGACAGAATTTGGCCAAATCTTGAATGTTTCCTTCGGCAAAGTGTTTACAAAGTGTTTACAGGGCAGATATAGAACATGGAACAAAGTCCTATGTAATTTTTCAGCACCAGGAAATAGCGGGAGTAACAGTCAGTCCTTATTTCTGGGGTCCGAATACTTTATAGCTCGTTTGGTCAGAAGAGACTGTGCTTATTGGAAGAAGATAGATAGGGGCTTCCCTGAAAAATGTCCTGATGTGGGTGAAATATGCAGTCAGTCAAAAAGTATTGCAAGGCATAGACTTGAATTAGTTGAAGGACCCACCCTGGTGGAAGTAATATTTTGCCACCCTTGGAGGAAATTTCTGATCTAACCTAGCACAAGGTGGTTTGGTGCCAATGAGAGCAAACTAAAGTGGGTTGAAGGGTGATACCGCAGGGTTGGCGGACTGGAGGCCAGGATGTAGTCTGCTTGATCTCGGCTCCTGATCCAGACCCCAAATGAGCTGGGGTGCCTGTTGCAGAGGTGATGGACATTGACATTGCCGGTAAACCAAACCTCTGGCTACTGACCGTGTCCACAATGAGGGCATTTGGGCATAACAAGGGCACCCATGGCACCCAGAATTCCGATCTCGGCGGACTGGAGAAGAGGACCGAAGGACTGCCCTGCTACACTAAGAACCAGAGGAAGAGAGGCTGAACTGACGTGGACTGCACCTGCTGAACCTAGTGGCTAACAAAGGAGAAGGGAGTGTGCCTGCTGGGTCCTGCTCACTGAAGTAGTTTCTCAAGCCCAGCCAAAGCAAGAGACTCTAAGGGTCAGTTGGTTGACCTTCTGTTCACAGCACAAGGCCATAACCACTGAAGAAGCCTGCTAGGGCAACTTGGTAGCCCAACTGTTCTGAACCCCGCTCCTCCTTGCTGTGCAGCACCAGGGACCAGGACCCAACACTCATAGGTGGCCTCGAGTCTGCTGAACCCAGGAAAGTCATCTGAGTGCAGCTTAGTAGCCCAGAAGGCAAGTTACTGTCCAAGAAAGGATTCCCCAAGTGCCCACGATACAGGGTGATTGCAGCCCCTTGGCGACTGGACTTCCGACAGGAAAAACAGGATTACAAGGTACTTTGACCCCTGTGACAAAGATTGCCTCACCAAGCCCATGGACCAAGGAGTAGCTAAAGAAAGATTTCCGCCAACCGCATTTCATCCACGGCATCCTTGAGTATCTTAGGCATCCTGTGTCCCTTGCATCAGCACCACTTACATAGAAATCCACAGCAAGGAAATCAAAGGGCCTAGAACCCACTGAAGACTGATTCTTCCTTTGAGGCAACTGTTTCTGAGGACCTTGTCCCCCTGACTGGATCCCTGCTGTAGTTGGTCACCAAAAGTAACTGAAAATAATCGCACTGATACTTACCCAAGTTTTTCTTGGGGCCTGAAGGTGCCACAGCAGGAGCTAGATGAGTGCCAAAGATCAGCAACATGGCCTCATCAATTGGGACATTACTGATGGCACAGGAAACTCTGGGTGCATTGGCATCCGCTCCGCTGTGGAATCGGCTCCTTGTCAGGGGACCAGGAGCAAGACCGAGAAGCATCCGGGTGTCTTACTGACTTTTCAGGCTGGGAGAGGTGGGACTTGGGACGCATCTTGCTTGGCTTTTTTGTGGTTCTCTTTGAGTTTGATTTCTCAGAAGACTTGGACCAGAGAGCAGAGCAGGCTCATACCCTGCCCAGACTTCGAGCGGGACTTCCAAAACGGCTTTTGGTGCTCGGCAAGGTAGAGCTCCGCTTCAAGTTCCTGTATCACCTTTGGGTTATTAAGGGCACACTCCGCACAAGAACTGAGGAGTCTTGTGAGGAGACACACAGTGGCACACCTTGTGCAGATCTGTCACATATATTTGTTTGTAACAGTCCCTAAAATTCTTAAACCCTGAAGTTTTAGTAGGAGACAGTTTCCCTGCACACTAATAAAAAGCAAAACGTTCAGAAAAAACTTATCAACTGATGAGGAAAATGTTAGGAGCGAGCTCTGGATCCACGTTCAAGGGTGAGGAAAGAAAGGTACTGACACTCGCATGAAAGGTGGTGTTTACATGCAGTCCCATCATCACTTCTGGGGCAGAACAAAATCAAATCAGAGCCACATGGACCTACCTACTTGCGCACAGGAGCAATGCTGCTCAAATATTCCAGATCCAGTCTGGCGCCTGGTGATATTCTAAAGTAGAGGAATCTGTAGTTGAAAGTATCCATCAGAAATTAAATTGCAGGGATGGCACTTATATGCAGTTCTTTTCCAGGTAGTGTAGAGCCACAAGGTGCCACCTGTTTGCACGTGGGAGCACTACTGATAAGTTTTCTGGATCCAATCTGGCATCTTGGGAATATACAAAAGGTGAGGAATCTGCTGTTAGAAGAATCCAGCAGACATATGTAGCAAGTTAGGTCAGTTAGTTGTGGCTTCCTGATTAGTCCGTATGAAATGTGTCAGATGGGGATAGTCTGTTCATCTTACTGGGGAAGAGCAATGTACAAAACTGGCATAGATTCGAAAAGGGAAGATTTAAGTGACAGAGCTGTTTTAGTGGTGTTCAGATGTGTCTTAGCATGAACCGGAGTCATAAGGCACAGAAAAGATGTAATATATTATCTCTGTCATGATGGTTGTTGTCACTAACTAAAACAAGGGGGTGGGGTTGTTGCTGCATGGAGGAAGTTTATAAGGAATGTAGGAAAGGTGACTAAGGTAACTGTTATAAAACATACAAAGGGCAACTTAATGCTGTAGCTATGCAACATTGTAGGAAATGCAAGAAGTAACCTATTGCACAAAATGCTATTTTGGTACAAATTGTGCAGTGGTATAATGTAGGAAGCTGGCTCTCTATATAGTGCGCCAAAATGAGGTACACTGTTCAGAGAGTCCAGCCAAACACCAAAGGAATTACAGAGGCACAAATGACACCCCAAATGCTCTCATTTGTGGTAGCGTGAGCGAGCAGTAAGGCATATCAGCTAAACTAAGCATTTATTTATTTACACACACAAAAGGCAGTAAATGAGACACACACACACAAAGTAATCCGACACCGAATTATAAAAATAACACATACTTTTGCATACATTTGGATACCAGGATCATCAGGATTGGCTAAGTACTTTTCAAGTAATGAATTTTTACAGTTTTCAAAAATGGGCAAATTCTGGATTGGTAATGCTTTCCTATGGGGGGAAACATGTATTGCATTTGGGCAAACTTAGGGACTATGAGGATGGGGCAAGGACCAAGGCCACACCAACAGGTCACCTCAGAAGGCTGTGGGGCGTAAAGGTGCAGAGGTATATCATGGCTTCGGGTGTCCCGTTCACATCAATGGAAGAATGGTCTGGTTACAAAGAGGCTGCAAGCAGGGACTTGGGGACCAGTCCGGAAGAACCCACAGGGGATGTTTAACCCATGAGATCCGCAGACACGCGGGGACACGTTTGGTCAACTTCTCCTTGAGCTGTGGGGTTCGAGTGCAGCGGTGTCTTTTGATGTCAGATTCCAGTGCAGGAGTCTCATGTCTGGAGGGGTCCTGCAGAAAGAGGCTGCAGGCGGCCACTGGAAGTCCAGTCTGGGCAAACCCAAGCATGGGCTTTGCTCTTGGGGATCTGGGGACCCCGTTGGCACCATCACCTCAGCTGGACTCGGGCTCTGGAGCATGGGTGCATAAGTGCTTTGAGGGGTGGGTCACAGATTCACGTCTTGGTCTTTATTTTGCAGATGGGGAGCAAACTGGACAGCTGGACCATGCACGAAGTGGGTGTCTGACTGTGCCTGACGTCCCTCAATGTGAAAAGAACAGTAATGCGTTGGAATAGATCTATACAAGCAATATATGGAAGAAACACTTAAATTATTTTTTAGTATCCAAGTCAAATTTGTTTCCGCCAATGTTGTTGATTATTTGATGATTGAATCCAGAGTGTACCTCATTATGAAGAAATAATTTAAGTGTTTCTTCCATATATTGCTTGTATAGATCTATTCCAACGCAATACTGTTCTTTTCACATGTTTCTTCACCCAGATGCGGTTGGATTATAGGGTGACCCCCTTCTTTTGTATATATTGACGTCCCTCAATGTGCAGGTCGATCTACCTCGGCGTTGGTGTCTGGATTGGGCACAACATGCCTTGGCTGCTGCAAGGTCCAGTATCCAAGGTATCAGTCCTGTACGGCTCCGGTTGTTCCTGGTGTCCTCTCACTCGGTGGGAGGACAGATCGGACCTTCAGGAGCACAGGGTCCTCTTCCTGGGGAGCTGCTGCGTTGGGCTGGCCAGGGAAATGGCAACTCGGTGAACCACACCTAGGGTCTGTGGTAACTGCTGCTGCAGGAAGTAGCTCCTCTACTTCAAGGGAGTTTCTTTGGCAATTGGTGAAGCACCGGCAAGCCTCTGGGTTTCTGGAGGTCTGCACGGCAGCAGGACGAATTAGTTGCTCCACAAGGTTCAGGTGCAGCAGGCAGGCCAGGAGGGTTGGCGTCAAGTCAGTTCTGCTCCTCGGTTCAGCAGTCTTTGTCCACTTCTTCTTTTGGTCCATAGAAATATGCAGTCCTGGTATCAGAAGGTCTCCTAAATACTCACTTTAGGGCCATTAAGGGAAGTGAGGGGTAGAAGTCAATGGACTACTTACCTCTGGGGTCAATACACTCCCTGGATGACCAATATCTTTGAGGGGTGGACATCACCTTGTCCCAGAACTCCTAATTCCAGCACACACAATAAGGTGAAATTTCTATAGTCGTGTTCACCTCCAGCTGGTCACCCTAGAGGTGTGTCGAGCCTAGCAGCGGAACACGCCTCCTGCATAGCTAATTTCCTGCCCGTACACGCGCAAAAGGCTCTGTACAAAAAGGATCGGCTTCTCCTCCAGTGAGAGAAGCCAAGATTTGAATACCAAAGGCGGTGGGTTCTTTGAAGTTCTCCTGCCTTGGAATTCTAACATACAGTCATCCAGTGGGGAGCGGTGTGCACATCATCTGCCTGAGCAGGCTTTGTTTCTGACCTCCTGAGAGCAGAGGCCCTCACCCACAGGGGTCAGAAACTCAGGTGGCAGGCTGGCGATAACCAGACAGTCAGCACACCAGTACCTGGTAGATTTTCAGGGGGCACCTGTAAGGTGCCCTCTGGGTGCATGTATTAATAAATCCAACACTGGCATCAGTGGCGGTTTATTAATACGAAATCTTTGATACCAAACATACCTATTTTCAATGAAGCCATCATGTAGCTGGGGAACTCGCTTTGACCAGTGCCCAGTACATACCTTAAGGCTTCCTTGCTCACTTGAAATATCTATTAGTAGAACAAGACATCACAGGGGCATATCTGCTCCAGCAGATATGTCTTCAGCAAAAATATAATGCACCCTGCCTTGAGGCTCCAAGGCCTGCTGTAGTGTAGGGGTGACTTACATATATTAGATGCAGTGACTTAGGCATGACACACAGGAGTGTGTCACATCATGTTTTCGCTCATGGTTTGAACCATGTCACGCAGCCTGCAATGGCAGTCTGTGTGGAATTTGTATGTGGTCACTTAGGGCGGCATAAGATATGCTATAGCCCTTAGGGACCCGCTTTAGTACCCCTGTCCTAGGTACCTAGGGTACGATTTACTAAGGACTTACAGGGGTGCTAAAGTCCTTTGCCAATTGCAGCATAATTAGACACCACTTTGTTTTAGGGAAGAAGCAATGGCACGGACGTCTGGTTAGCCGTCCTCAGTGAATTGTCGGAGTCAAATATCAGCATCCAGTAGCTAAGAAGGGGGCAAAAAACTGGGGTAGGGAGGAGGGTGTAACTGCAGCAAAAGCCCAGTTCTCTACATAGAAATATAGGGATAGAATAGTTTCAAAGTAGTCATTAAGATATGAGAGAAATTAAAGAGAACCACAGCACTAAAATTCCAAGCACTGATTAATAGAATGTGAAACTAGTGAAGCTTGAGTGGAGGAGCTTTAATTTCATTGAATGGGATTACAAGAATTCCAGCGATCTTTAAGTTTTCAATTCGTACACATCCCACATATGTGCATGTTCTGCCCAGATTACCAGCTCTATCACAGCTTATCATACAGTTGCAAAGGTTCTTCAAAAAAGTATGTACAACATGACTAGGTAAACCAAAAACATCTGACAGCTGCTGCCACCACCACATAATCACCTTCCGACATACACACAGGAAAAATACAAAACTCAAATCAGAAGTATGTTTTCTCTGCGCGAAGGTGCAGTGGCCAAGTTCTTGTTTAAAAACTAAAGAAGAGATAGCACCATTTCGCTGATTTATAAGAAGCTTATTAATGATCGGATGGGTTTGCTGGCTTCATTGCGGGAGACATGGATTGCCGACGGTTTAGAACTGGACGACGAGGATTGGGTGTCGGCGGTGGCCTCCCCGAAAGAGGTGGCTATCCCGGCCCGGTTGCGGTTCGTCCAGCTTAAAATACTCCATAGAGTGTACGTCACGGGGCCTGCTCTGATGCGTATGGGGTATTCGGTGGATGGTTTGTGTAAGCGAGGCTGTGGACTCCTGGGGAGTTTCCTCCATATCCTGTGGGAGTGTCCGGAGGTGACTCGGTTTTGGTGCCGTATGGGGTATTCGGTGGATGGTTTGTGTAAGCGAGGCTGTGGACTCCTGGGGAGTTTCCTCCATATCCTGTGGGAGTGTCCGGAGGTGACTCGGTTTTGGTGCAGAGTGCATGCGGTGTTAGAAGAAGTCACGCATGTTGCCTTGTTGCCGGAGGCACGAAGATGTTTGCTGAATGTCTGGGAGCCGACTGATTACAATGTGACGCAGACGCAATGGGTGACTCTGGGCTATATGGTAGCGAAGCGTGACATTGCACGATTGTGGGGCTCCCAGAGGCCACCCACGGTCTCCGAGTGGAAAGAACACATGGACTGGTGTATGTTCAGAGAGAAAACGGTGTATGTGGCGAGAGGCAAGCCTGGGAAGTGGATTAAGGTGTGGGGTCCCTGGAACTCCTATCGTGGAGGTATATGCGCCCCGCCTCAGATGCGTGAGATAGATGCCGTTCTATCTCCCTAGCCCGCGCATTCCTATATGCTCCTGCGACATGCGAATTTGGTTTCTTCGGCCTTGCCCCCCCCCCTCTGTCTACCCGGGTTGGATTACTCCCTCGATACGAGGGGCACATGCTACTGCTATTAATTTCCTCTGCCTTGTGTGTTTGCTGTTTTTCGTTTCCTTAAAATATGAAACCTTTCTTGTTTGTTTATGGACTGCGGCTGCGACCGACTGCGATGATTAACCCTCCAGTGACTCCTTTTTTGTTGCCAAATCGATCTGAATGTTCAGCTGTGCCTAGGGTTACACTGCATTTTTAGCGGCCGGCCTGTTGGTTGTAGGCCCATACTTGTATTTCTCTGAAATTGTAAAAAAGGTTTAAAAAAAAAACAAGGACTGGTGTATGTTCAGAGAGAAAACGGTGTATGTGGCGAGAGGCAAGCCTGGGAAGTGGATTAAGGTGTGGGGTCCCTGGAACTCCTATCGTGGAGGTATATGCGCCCCGCCTCAGATGCGTGAGATAGATGCCGTTCTATCTCCCTAGCCCGCGCATTCCTATATGCTCCTGCGACATGCGAATTTGGTTTCTTCGGCCTTGCACCCCCCCCTCTGTCTACCCGGGTTGGATTACTCCCTCGATACGAGGGGCACATGCTACTGCTATTAATTTCCTCTGCCTTGTGTGTTTGCTGTTTTTCGTTTCCTTAAAATATGAAACCTTTCTTGTTTGTTTATGGACTGCGGCTGTGACCGACTGCGATGATTAACCCTCCAGTGACCCCTTTTTTGTTGCTTCATCGATGTGAATGTTCAGCTGTGCCTTGGGTTATACTGCATTTTAGCGGCCGGCCTGTTGGTTGTAGGCCCATACTTGTATTTCTCTGAAATTGTAATAAAGGTTTTAAAAAAAAAAAAAAAAAAAACTAAAGAAGAAACACATTTTATATTTGTTACAGTGTTCTGGAGTCCTGCCTGTTAAAGAAGAAGAAATTTGCCCTAAATAAACTTAAGTGGTATCTTGCTAGAGAAAACAATGATGAGGTTAGGAGAATATCCTTGTGTCTGTAACAATCTTCAGGATGCCTGTCTACAAGCTCTACGTAACCCTCTTACATTCTTTTCCAAGTCATTCTCTTTTGTACTTTCACTTACTTTCCTTGTTTCCTTCCATTCCAAACTCCTTCCTCTTCCACAGCCTATAAACAGAGACCTCCCAACACCCTCAGATCATCTCTTTCCAGCTATGGCTCCAAGTCACTTCTCACCCGCTTGGGCTCCCAACTTCTTCAAAGTAGCTGTGGACCCCAATGGCTTCAAAACAATCATACTGGCCACTCGTTCACTAGCCACAGCTGACAATCATTTCTCACCAGACAGGGCTGCCTATCAATTATAAATCAAGATTGCCAAACTCTTGTAAGCCATGGCACCAAGTCATTTCTCATCACCCAAGGGTCTCATTTGCTCACAAGCTGCACCACTCGATAGCTTTTCTTTCTCCCTACCCACATAACCATGAAAGAAGATATCACCTTTTAGACTCGACTGACTTCCTATAAGTCAAACCTCCCTACTGCAGAGCAGTCCAATCATCTCTCGGTCACTCACTTTTCGGTGGGAAATAATGTTTCTCACACACATAACTACCCTAACTTCACTCATCCATAAATGCATGGTAATCAACCCACATCTACCAGTGAGGACCCAGAAAAATACTCACTCCCTGCTAGCTAGGTTGACACCTATGCCCTCCCCCACCACCTCCACTTCACAAATACTACTCACTTTTCTCCATGCTTCGCCAAGAAGATCTGGGCAGCTTTAATGGCTTCAGAAACCTGCTCTTTCTTGGTTGCCAGTTCATCTGTGATGGCCTGTGAAGGAGATAGGAGCATAACTCTTGTAAATAGACATAAAAGAATGTATCAAAACCTTCGGTTTTGCTTTGTTCGCCCTAAGTTGGCAGGGTATGCCCAGACGTGGGTCCCTTGCTCACTTTGCCACTGGATTCAAGATAGCCTGGCTGATGAGGGTTATGAACCCGAAACCGGTCCCAGGATGCTTGTTTCCGGACCAGGGAAGACATGGCTTGGCAGTTCAGACTAGACTGTTCCCATGAGGCACAGGGTCAGACTGAATTGCATATAGCCATGTCTGAACTGGGGTGGCGGAGTGAGCTAAAGAATGATGATGGATTAAACCCAGATCAGCTGACTGGGGGTGAGTGCTTGCAATGTTCAACACTCCGTCCATCATCCCCTTTGGTTTTGATAAAATAATGTATGCCATGCTCTGCTTTAAAGAATTCTAATACACAAGTTTATACAGATACTTTGAGGTAAATTGTACTGTGACCCAAATTGGGGGTGATGAATGGATATATTTTTTGATTGCGATTAAATCAGAGCAAACTAACTCAGTTTGCATATCATGTATTGCGTAGATAAATGAGTTCCTTGTGAACATTGTGTTTTTTTGCTTCAATGCTCTGTCAAAGAGCAGAGGTGCACATCAGAGTGGGAGAACAAAAGGATTATGTCATGTTCACATGATAAGCCCAGGAGCGCATGGGAAAAGAGGGAGAAAAAAAGAAATTATGCAAAATAAAAGGAAAGCCAAGCTATGCTGAGCCAATAATTATGGGGGACATGTAAGAGTGAAGTAGAAAAAACGATGTTCAGGAGAGAAGAGAATCCACAGGGACGAGGAGCACATGAAAGAGAGGGAGAGGAAAAAGAGCAAATGGTGGAACAGCTTCATAACTATAGGCAGAAAGGAAGCCCGAGACCGCAGAACCAGTTTGTCTGGGAAGAAGGTAGTGTATGGTGGATTAACACAAAAAGCCTTAAGCTAACGGACATGTCGTGCATAGGTGATGGTGACAATTAGCACTACTGATAGTACGGAGCCATAAGGGGCAGCTGTGAAGCAACTTGAATGAGCGCTCTATGCCGGCGAAGTAATCACTCAACACCTCTGCGACCTCCACTGGCACCCAGTTGACAGAAGAATAACCTTCAAACTACTCACCCAAGTGTACAAGGCCCTCCACAATGCTGGACCCGCATACCTGAATCACTGCCTCACATTCCACGTAACCAACACACACCTCCGCTTCACCCAGCTTTACCCAGCTAACGTCCCACGAATCCGCAAGACCAGAACCGGAGGAATGTCCTTCTCCTACCTAACTTCCAACACATAGAACATCCTGACTATCCATCACAGGAAATCACCCTCGCTGACGGCATAGCGGGTGTTCAAACCAACTTGCTGGTGGCCAGAGTATGAGTGAGAGTTTTTCTAGTGTTGCTTGGGAGACATTTCAAGATCTTCCTCAGCATCTTCAGGGTGTGGAAGCAGAATGCAGTGACATGTCGACTTGTGTGGCAATGTATAGTTTGCTGTCGATGATTAGTCTTAGGTTCCTGACGTGGCTGCTAGGTGAGGGTCTGAGCTCAGCCGGCCACCAGTTTGAGTCCCATGTGGAGGTGTTCTTGCCAAAGGTCACTACTTCTGTCTTGTTGATGTTTAGCTTGAGACAGATGGCTTTCATCCAGTTAGCGACTTCGGTCATGCAGGCAGTGAACTTGTTTCTTGTGTTGGGGTTATATTCTGACAGGGAGAGTATGGGTTGTGAGACGCTGGCATAGTAGGGGATGTTGATGCGGTGTGCGCGGATAACATTGGCCAGAGGGATCATGTATGCATTGAAGAAGTTGCGGCTGAGCGATGATCCTTGAAGTACTACACAGATTAGTTTGCAAGCTTCTGAGGCGTAAAGAGCCAGGCTGACAGCTTGTGTTCCATCTGCATAACGTTGAGAAGTTTGTGATTGCTAAGGTGGTCTGTGAGGCGTCGATTAATTAGTTTCTCCAAGAGGTGTAGGCGTGGTGGGGACACAGGTCCGACGGGGCCCCCAAGTAGATGGTCTTCATGGTAGCAGCAACTCAGACGGTGGTAACAGCGGATCACAAGGTCAGGGTTTGTTCTTCCGCTGTGATAGGAAGTTGAGTTGCGATGGTGATTGGGTCCGGGTAATGGCCGAAGATGCTGCATATGGAGGTGATTTTGATACAGAAGAATTCCAAGATAAGTTGTACAATGGGTTCCTCAGTAAGAGACCGGGATTGAGACTAAGAAGCCTCTTTTGTTTCTTTTTAGGCTTGAACTTAGCTGACGACTTAGAATGTGAAGAAGATCTTTCACGGGAACGACCTCAAGAATAAGAACAGGACATAGTGCTCTACTTAGACAGCCTTTACGGACCTTCCGACCATGCTTCAGTTCACTGTCCCGAATCTCTTCAGGGTTCATCTAGGTGGAGTATCCGCAAAACTTGCAGTCGTGCAAGGAACCAAGACACCAGTGGCATAACTGCTGGGGTCCATCACAGACATCTCCTTTTGATAGTCCTAAACGGGTTTAAACCCGGAATTTTGGTGGGTGCATGTTCCACTGCACACTGAAGAGGAAACTGATGTTAGCGCATGGGGTGGTGCTTACATGTGGCGGTTGAATAGATGAAGCAGTTATTTTGCCTTGTATTTTCTTTTTTTTCATGTTATCATCTCCAGGTTGATGATGTCCTGGCTACAGGAGTACAAAAGTCATCAGAGATGGTGAAAGTGTCAGCCACATCAGAAGATGTGCTGGTCATAATGGCCTTGTAAATTATGTGGATGGTTTTAAAGTTGGTGTGGACTGTCAAGGGGAGCCAGTGGAGTTCTATCAGGGTAGAGGGTAGTGGTCATATTTCTTCAGTCCTTTGGTGGGGTGTGCAGAAGAATGAAGGATGCTAGGGGTGGAAGGCATGGGGGTAGGAGGGAGGTCGCTGTGGAGTATAACAGGCCATGATGCAGGGCGTTGTCACCATTCAAACGTAAGAGTATCAGAACTTAAACAGTAGTTTGGAAGTTGCTTTCTCGAAGGAACACTTTCACTTTCTGAAGTAGAGAAGGCTGGTACTAGGCAATCTTGGTTTCTTGGCCATGTATTCCTTGACGGTGAGATCAATGACCAGGGTGAATTAGAGTGGCATGGCACCTGGCGAAAGTTAGGGTTTGCTTCCATGAAAGTTCACGTATTGCACCAAGTCTGGACTAGACATTCCTTGCTGTTTTTGTTGAAAAGCAGTAATTTGGTTTTGGTGAGGTTGTGGTTCAGGTGGATGCTGGACAAGCTGCTCTGGCTGAGATGCATGCAGTGTTTAACGCATTGAATTTCAAGAAAGGAGGAGACTTTCAAGTGGAGTTCTGTGCCATCAGTGCACTGGGAAATGTTTATGATGTCATACATGAGTAGAGGCTTAAAGGATTAGATGTAGTGGTTGAAGATTACATTTTAGAAGATGGAATACTGGGGGAACACTGCAGATAAAAGTGATCTTCTGGATCCTGGAGGTGGCAAAGTGAACAAACTGGTGTTGGTTTGATAAGCAGGAGGAAGGAAAGCCAGTGAGGCACACTGCTAGCAAATTGCATTTAAGACGGTAGGGTGTCACAGGTGACATGTTCCATTGTCTGCATCGCAGAGACCCAGTGGCTGCATCCCTCAACCATAATAACCGCATCTCCCAAGCCTAATGATTGCAGGTGACATGACATGTTGTAGGTGACATGTTCCATTGTCTGCATCGCAGAGACCCAGTGGCTGCATCCCTCAACCATAATACCCGCATCTCCCAAGCCTAATGATTGCATTGAGTCACGACCTATCAGGAACGACAGACATGTAGATAGAGAGAGGAGCATTGCTCAGTCAGTAAGCTATGGGGTAGGGATAATAAGAGGGTGAGATTGTGAGGAAGATCAAATGAAGAGTAAAGTATGATACATGAGTGGACTGGAAAAAAAGGAGAGAGACATGAGGATGTGAGAGCAGAGAATGTAACAAGCTGGAGAGAGGGACAATGGCTGCCTCACCTGTTGCTCAGCAAGGTGTTGCCTCACGTCCCCTGGTGCGGCGCTCTTCGACAATGCATTCTTGGGTCTCATAACCTGAGATAAGCCAGTTGCCCAGCCCATGAGGTGCCGCAATGCATCCACCTGCTCCTGTTTCTCCTCTTCCACCACTTTCTGTGGGACAAACATAACTGAAAATCAGTCCTCTATATAAAAACCCAATGCATCATCTTTACAGCAACAGCAGAATAACCCATTCCCCATCTCCCTATCTAGATAGCACGTCTTGACAGCAACAGCAGAATAACCCATTCCCCATCGCCCTATCTAGATGGCAGGTGTAACTAAACTTGACGGTAAGTGCTTTGTCTACCGGTTGGGACAGAAGAATTGTGAGTAGCTTAGTTCAACGGCTCCAATAATTTTTCAATTGATCGAACATACAAGGCAACAAATGTTTAACAGTCACAAGAATACTGGGAGTTCAGCCGAAGATTCTCCTCACCCGATTAAATGTGCCTTGGGATGGACCACAGACCTCTATTGCCCCGTGTAAAAGAGGGCGTATCACATACACATGTCCCTTGGGAGATCACTACAAGGGGAGGAAATCCAATAGCACTCTTTTAGCCAAGCACTCAATTGAGCAGTAGCACCCTAACCAATGGATATTTTAGAACAGAGGAACATACCCATTAGACAACAGATGCTCAAAGAGCTTCCCTATGCAGAGCAAGGACAGCAGATGCAGCAAAGACTACTCAAGGGCAAAAACTATGTAGTATGCTCCAGAGAGAAGTGAGAGTCATCTTGACATGCAAGTGAATTTAAATCTGTTAATGAGTATTTGAAAAAAAATGCTAAAAGGAAAAAGTCCTGATTAATTAGAAGTCCCCAGCAGTAAGGGACAGCAGTTATTTACTCATGTAAGCGTAATCACCATCCATGTGACTAATTCGCAGGACCATGAGCTAATAAGAATCATTAGCCAAAAAAGAACTATAAAATCAACAACTGTGGTACAGATGGGTCAGAGGTTGTACGATTCATGTATGGAGGTCATCAAAATGTTTGACAACTTAAGTTTGCCAAGACAAACATTATGTTGGCTTCGTATGTGATCTGCAGGATTAAACATAATTACCCATACTGATTGAAAGAAATATAAATTAAAGAACATAGGTTAAATGATTTCACATGAATGGTTGACAGACTGGTGGTAATACTTTCCACCAAGCCCCACTCTATATTTATAGTGCTTATAGATTGCAATTAAGCCCAGGTTGAAGAGATGGGCAACCCTTTGTTGTTTTAACATATTCATCTAGCTGTATGAATATCCTTCTGTGTTACATTCCATCTGTGCCACGAAGGGTCTGATACATGAGAAAACAACCAAACAATGCCATAGTGCAAAACAATGGCATTGTTTTGCCCTGTCCTGATACTGCGTCCCCAAATAGTGGACAGGAATAGTTCTCACCTGATAATCTTTAACACTACTGTATTGATGAAACAGCTGGACAAATTCAGGAAAATATCCAGGCGCAGAAACATGTCAACATATGTTTATGAGTAAAGCCTTCCTTCAGTATCTAATGGTGGGGTAGGGGATGACAATAAAGGTGACATACACAATTTTAGAGAATGTTAAATATGACTGAGGGGACCAGACGGACACGGCAGACAGTGCCTTTGGAAGTCATCTTCAAAGACTTGTAGTCTGACTACAGTCCTCTAAATTAATGATGGCCAGGTGCTTATGAAGCAGTAATTATTACATTCAATCCTCCCAGCAGAGAGGAAAAGACACTTTTGAAATAGGGCAATATGCTCGGAAATGATCTGTATAAAATTGAGCTCCTATCTCAATCCCATGCTTTGCTGTGCTTACGCCATCCTCGGTGCTCATTCACTAACCTCACTGAATCACTGGCTTATTGCTGATCACCTGCAGGCACAGCTTTCGGGACCTGCCTTTTATTTTGGAGTTTCTGATGTTGTTGGCGTTTTACAGCGGCCGTGATTAATGGCTGCGCTTTGAGGCTGCATTTTCTTGCTCTCACTTGAGCGACAGCGAGGAAGAACTTAATAGTACAATAAATCCAGTTAATTATGTTGATGAGGTTGCCACCCAAGGCAAACACTATATTCCAAAAGGTTTGTACAACATGCAGCCGCCCCATGAACGAGTCCTACTGGTGGCGCTGTCTAAAGAACGTGATTCGGAAAACAAGCGCTGTAATGCTAAAGATCCTGGTTCTGCCCTGGTCATTGGTAAGAAAAATGAGGCACAAATGTTAACTATTTCCCCCCAAAAAAGGTCAAAAGGCAATATGACTATTAGCTCCAAACTTCAGTCCAGGTGCATAAATTAATGTCAGGAACCAGAGTCAACCACACTGCTACATTACAAAAGGTCAGTGGACTTCAGCTTATAGGTGATTTTCGATGCAAAAACTTCAAGCACTGACAATGCCCTCGTGCCAACAAAAGCAGCTGATGGAGATGCGCAACAGGTTAATTCTCTGGTATTCAGTCCTACTGCCCGGCACACCTGGTTGACTCATATTTCAGTTCTTCTGTACAAGGACATGGCCAATACAGCACATATGTCTAATTTTCCACCCTTGGTCGCAAACCTCAAAGTCCATGTGACATGCTTCTCCCCAGCAAAAGTAAAGCATGAAAAAACTTGTGTACTGAGTGCCTACCCGAAAGGCTATGGGCCTTACGATGAAAAGAAATTAGATCAGCACCAGCACATTGCTCTTAGCATAAGCCATTGTTCTAGTCCAGCACCTGTACTAGGTGAACCCTCTTTTGTACTTTGGAAGAGGGCTACCAGTGGCATAGTATCTGTAAAGTTATGAAGTTGGAAAAAAGCTGGGCTTGGGCAAAAACCTGAGAATCTAAAATGGAATAATTCTATTGATAACCACCAGATGTGTGCTTTTCAGGAACCTGGGCTTTAATACCTTTACATAGATCAGGCTTCACTTCTTTCAATATTTCTTCTGTGAAATAGTCGAACGGAAAACCATACGACAGGAATGACTATATGTATGAAGCCTTCACTAAACGAAGTTCAAAGCACTTGACTCAGGACACCCAGATATCCCGCAATTACTGTTAACATTTCACTCTGAGGTCAGATGATGCTTTGTAATCTCTATGACAGAGGGTGCAAACAGGAGGAAGACCTCTAACTCTCTTCGCTCTTAATACTGGGCCTTATACCATTGGTATCCATGTGAAGGGCAAGTTACTTACCTTTTCAAGGCTCTTTCTGGGAGTGACTCTAGCCGCAGATTCCTCACCCTCTGAATATTCCCCTGGTATCTGACTAGATCTGGAAACATTTCAGCAATGCTCCTATGTGCCGGAAGGTGGCCCTTTGAGGCTCCACACTCATGCCGGTCCGAACTGATTTTCAGGGCCTATATAGGTCCCACTCTCACGCAATGAAGTCAGTTGCTTTCACACTGTCCGCAACATCCCCCCCCCCCCAGACGTGGAGAACCAAAAGCAAACTGGTAGACACCGACCAGATTCCTAGACTTGGGATCTGTAGGACACTGGCTCTTTATACAATATACCACCAAGTGGTTATATCGTGCAGAGTCCAGAGATTCCCCCAGAAGTATACAGGGCTCAATGTAAACCCCAAGTCTTCGAGTTGAGGCTGCAGGCGTCGAGGTGGAGTCCAGCAAGGGACAGTCCACAGTGGATTCATGGTCAGAAGCACTGGGAAACTTTCACAGGGCCGTCAGTCCATGGGAGAGCTTGGTCTTTGTTGAAGGCAGGCAGTCCACCTGTGGCTTTGGAGGTCGCTGGGCTGCAGGACGGGTCATCTTTTGGCACAGGATCGTCAAGGGCTGCACACAGGCCAGTAGGGCTGGGGCCAAGTCAGTTGGTGTCTGTAGTCTTCTCTGCTGGTGCAACGCTGTAGTGTCAGTCTTCTTAGGTCATCAGGAATCTGATTTCAGGGTCTGGGGTGCCACCTAGATACTATATTTAGGGGGAGTCACAGCTAGAGACCAATTGGTCTCTCACCAGGGGTGTCTACACTTACTATTATGCCACGCTCCTGGGAGGGTGTCATAGCCCTAGCCCTGATTGGATAAGTCCCACCATCTTCAAGATGGCAGGCACTGAAAAATGTGCTTCACTTCGCCTCCAGCACCTGAGGGGTGCTGGAGGCGCCATGAAACCGTGTGGTGTACGAGCGCTCTATAAATATTTTTAACATAACATAACATAACAGGGGTGGAGTTGGCGAAGGAGAGCACACCTCCTGTTCTCACTTAAGTTTCCTCGCCGGTTCTCCCGCCAAAAGGGTGGGTTTGAACAGGGGGCTGCCATCCGCTGCTAGCAGCAGAGTCTGGGGTCACATTACAAAGGCAAAGGTTCCCTCTCGAGCACTGTGCTCATCTGGGCGGGGGGGGGGGGGTGGGGGGAGGGGAGGTGTTATATGTCTGCCCAGGATGGGCTTTCTTTCTGGCCTAAGGGAGTAGGGTCTCTCTACCCAGGGGTCCAGAAACATGTTTGGTGGTGGCAATCTGCCTAAAGCCAGTCAGAGACCACACCAGGGTTGGTAGGTTTTTAGGGGGCACCTCTGCGAATCCCTCTGGGGAAATGTTTCAATAACTCCCATACTGCCATCAGTGTGGGTTAACTGAGAGTAGTTGTTTTGTGCCAAACAAGCCTGGGTTCAGTAAAGCTATCAGAGTGCTGTGAACTCTAGTTGTCAAGTTTCCAGCCCATGTACTCTCTATGGCTTAATCAACACCTACAATATTAGTAATATACTTAAATATTGTAGGGGCATAGCTACTCATGCAGATATGCCCTCACCTGAGATATAGTGCACCCTGCTGTAGAACTTGTAAGGCCTGCTAGACGGGTGACTTACCTATACCGAAAGCAGTGCTGCTTGACATGACACACAGGTAGTGTGCCAGGTCGACTTTGTCGTTTTTCTCTGCACCAAGGCATGCAGGCTGCAGTGGCAGCTTGCATGGCCTTGGTGAAGGGATCCCTAGGATGGCTGTGGATGGACTGAAACTAGGGAATCCTGTAGAGCTGAGTGAGCAAAATGGACTTCTCAGCAGAATTAGCTATCCAGACAATTGTGTTTTATGAACGTATGGGGGAACGCCCACTTAGCTGCCTGGCAGATGTCTAGGACAGGGACTGTGCATGCTAACAAAGTGGTGGCAGCTTTGGCCATGGTGGAATGGCCAGACAGCCCTTCTGGAGGCTTTGCCAGTGCATAGCAGATCTTAATGCAGAGCAAGATCCAGCATGAGAAGGTACGCTTCCGCACAGCCTTGCCTTTTTTTTTTTTACTTCGGCGAACCCCACAAAGCGCTGATCAGCCACACGGTGTTCTTTGGTGCAATCGATGTAGAAGCTAAGTTCTCTCTTAGGGCCCAAGTGATGCAGCCTCTCCTTCTCCATAGGGGACTGAGGTGGAGCATAGAACACTAGCAGACTGATGGATTGGTCGACGTGGGACAGCATCATAACCTTCAGGAGAAAGGATGCCCTAGTACTCAGAACCAGCTTGTCATGGAAGGTGGTGGTGTATAGTGGATGAAAGCACAAAGCTTGAAGTTCACAAAAATGCTGTGCAGAGCTGATGGGAACTTGGAACACAGTTTTGATGGTGAGAGGCCATAAAGAACAACTGTGAAGTGGCTGGAATGGAGTGCACATCCGATACATGAAGGCACAATTGAGGTAGCACTGGGGCAGCAAAGGAAGAGACCGGGGAAACATTTGTTACAGCCTTTCAAAAAAAGCACCACAGCAGGTGAATTAAATAAAGAGGGATAATCAGGTAACTGTATGTAGGCTGAGAGTTCAGAAAGATAAAATATAACTCGGCCCAGAGCAAGGCCTAGTCAGACGAGAGACAAATCAAATAATAAAACATCAGACAGCTTGAACTGGACAAGGTCAATCTGAACCACCCGTTCGGCTGCGAAAGAAGATCTTCCTGGAGGGGCAGCCTGATCGGAGGGCAGATGCTCAATCCCAGGATTTCTGGATACCATACTATCCGTGCCCAGTCCGGAGCCACTAGAATGACTTGGCCCTGGTCTGTCCTGATTTACTTGAGAACTTGGGTAGGAGTGGCATCGGGGCAAAGGCATACAGGAGTATGGAGTTCCACTGGACCAAACACGTCCCCAATAGAAAGATGCCTTGGAAACTCAAACACGAAGAAGTGCTGAAATTGCTTGTTCTGAAGAGTGATGAACAGATCGAGCCAAGGTTCTCCTCATTCGCAATGAGACTTTGCGCCACCTCCGGATGTAGATGCCATTGGTGATCCGCTAGGTGTCGACAGCTGAGCTTGTCCACCCTGGTATTCAATGATCTTGCCAGGTTGCTTGTCACCAGGAAAATGCCTTGGTGGTCCTGCCATGTCCAGAGGCGCAAGGCCTCCTGGTACAGGGTTCATGACCTCTCCCCGCTTTATTTGTTGCAGAACCACATGGTGGTGGTGGTGTCTGTGAGCACCTGTACCAGCCTCTCATTGATGGATGGCAGGTGGCTTTCAGCGTCAAACAGATGGCACTCAGCTCCAGGAGGTTGATATGGAGCCGGAACTCCACCGGAGACCAGAGGCATCTTATCTCGGCCTTTACCAGGTGGCTGCGCCAAGCATCGGTCACTACTGTCAGTTTTGGGTGCGGGAGGGGTCTCCTCCGCTGACCAAATCACGGTCCAGTAGACACCACTGCATATCTTTCACAGTCTCCTTTCAAATTTGAACACGGTCTGAGATGATCCCTTAATGTTGGGCTCACTGGGACCTCAGATCTCACTGCAGAGCCCACATGTGCCACCTGGCATGCTCAACCAGGAAGATGCAGGAGGCCAACAGACCAAGCAGTCTCAGAGTCGATCTCACTGAAATCCAGGACTGAGGTTGAAAAAATTGGATCATAGGCTGAATGTCCTGGACTCCTGGGGTAAAGGCACGAAACAGAACTTTGTCTAGACTGGCTCTGATAAAAGGAAGCGTATTGTAAGGCGTCAAGTGTGACTTCAGCATGTTGACGTGAACACCCACAATGACAGTAGGTGTGCGTAGCCTGGAGGTGGTTGACAACTGCCTGGGGTAAGCCTGTCTTTAACAGCCTTTCGTCGAGGTAGGGGCAGACTGGCACCCCTGACCTCAGACGGTGAATTGCCACCACTGCTATAACTTTCATGAACACCCGAGGGGTGCTGGTGAGACCAAAGGGGAGCACATAGAACTGAAAATGCTCCTGTCCCACTACAAACCGCAGGTAGCGTCAATGGGTCGGCTAGAAGGGAATATAAAAATAGGCATCTTGTATGTCTAACGACACTTTCCAGTCTCCACAGTCGAGGGCCAACAACACCCTGGGCCAGGGTGAGCATTATGAACTTCTCCTTTCGGAGGAAGAGATTGAGGAGGCATAGATTCGGAATGGGCTAAAGTTCTCCGTCTTGGTTGGGCACCAGAAATTAGCGGGGAGTAACATCCAGGCCCCACTTCTGGCGCAGATACCTTCTCTGTAGAACCTTTGACCAAAAGGGTTTGCACTTCCTGCTGCAAAATGGAGAGATGACCCTCCATCAGTCGGGTGGACAGTGGAAGGTGCGGCAGGGATGAAATGGAGAGTAAGGCATAGCATTTGCGAACAATTCAGAGACCCACCTGTCCGACATGACAGATTACCAACCAGGGTAGAAACAGTGAATCCTGCTTCCCCCAGTGGCAGTGACCCTGTAAGTAGAGGTTTGCCAGGTTGGAGGGAGGGGGGCGAACTGAGCAGCATGCTGACCTTGCCCATTGGGCCGTGGGTTGGCACTACTGCCTCTCCAGTGAAATGACTAGGTTCCCTGTTGGAGTGGGAAAGGCTGGCAGTAGGGAATGCCCTGGCCGAAGACATGAAAGGAAGATTAGAAGTGTTGCTGGTGAGGATAGATGGCAAGCCTCAGATAGAGCTGTAAACCTACTCACTTAAAATATTTTGAGAGCAAAGTGTCAGCCTTGTCTCTGAACAAGTGAGTCCCAATGAACGGCATGTCCATTAGGGAGGACCAGACGTGCCCCAAAAACCTAGTAAATCATAGCCATGTGTGTCAGCAAATGGCAAAATTAGTGCCTGTGGCACACCCAATGGTTTTGGTGGTTTCCAAGCCAAAATGTATTGTGAACCTAGCTGCATCACAACCGTGCTGGATGGCCTGTGATAGAACCGGGTAAAAGGTGTTCTAGCGGGCTTATAATGGCCCAGTAAACAGGAGGCGCTGATTGACCACAAACTGGCGAATGAGAACTGCGTTTTCCAAAAGACTCTGTTAGATTCACCCCTGTCAGAGAGAGCAGTAGGGAAATTGTTAGGGTTGGTCCAGCTAGTGGAAGCTTTCACCAGCTGACTCATGAGAGGAGTACTGATGAGAGAAAGGATGGGTCGCCTGGGAGAAGTCGGTGGCACCTGACAATTTACCGGTTAACTGGAGAGCCAATACAGAGTTGAGCCCAGCACCCTAGAAGGGTATCCATCATGACCTCAGTGAAGGGTAAGAGAGGCTAAGAAACAGTTTAGCTAAGTTGCAGGACTTTGGTCCGAATATACATTTTGACCACGATAGTGGGAAGTTAAAGATAGAGAACTTCAGCTGTCCTATGAATGGCCATGGCATAGGAGTTAGATTCTCCAGTGGCTGGGCCAGGAGGCAAGAAGAAATTACGTCTATTGTCTGCCAGCCCTTGAAGCCCCCTTATGTCGCCATTTCATTCAGCTGCTTACCGACCCACTGGGGCGTCATGCTAGTTAGTTTGCCCATCAATCCCATAAGTCTGTTTGCCTCCCACCAGCACTCCACCACAGTCGCAGTGTGACAAGGCCACTAGGGGCATGCCTTCTTGGCGTATAAAAGTGATTCAGAGCTCCCTCCCGACATTGTGTCAGAAATCCTATTTCTAACCCCTAACAAAAATGGGTCAGTGTAGGTGGTAAGTCAGGATCATCTGGGGGCTATTCAAATGCAGCCTGCCTAAGCAACTGATTAACACTTTTTGGAGCAACATCCCTCAAATACGGGTTGCCCTTCATGTCTCAAGGAGAGATGGGAACACCTCATTCAACAGATTTATTTTTTCAGCTTATACATGAACATAGGCTGTTTATTGTATTGTAATTGCATTTATATAGCGCTTACTACCCCAGACGAGGTGTCAAAGCGCTTTTTCGGCGAGTAGCACGCTACTCCGGGACCCATAAGGATTAGTGATGAATTAGTATAGTGAAATATGAAAGTAATATAAGTGGTGGATAGGTTATTTGGATTCGGAAGGATAGAAGAGGGAAAAAGATTTGTATTTATATTTCGCTTGTTACCCCTGATGGGGGTTTGAAGCGCTTTTTTGGGGGCGAGTAGCACGGAAACCCATAAAGGATTAGTGGTGCATTAGTATGGTGAAATATGAATGTAATTTGAATGGTGGATATTAGGCAGTTATTTAGAGTGAGTAGGATAGTGGAGGGATAGAAGGGGAAGAAAGGTTTGCATTCATATAGCACCTGTTATCCCTGATGGGTGTTGAAGCGCTTTTCTGGCAAGTAGCACGCTACTCCGGAACCCATAAAGGATTAGTGTTGAAAATTAGTATAGTGAAATATGAAGTAAGTTGAGTGGTGAATATGCTATTCAGTTATTTGGATAGAGAAGGGAAAGAGGTTTGTATAAGAGTACCTGTGGTCTAATGCCACTGTATTCCATCAATTGTCCCTGTGCTTGTTGTGGTTGTATTCAGTTTGTAAGATGAGGTTAGCCTTAATTGATCTGAGGGCATGGTTGAGCATGTACATCGGGCCATTATATAGGCGCCACATCCGCACGCTGACAGCTGTTTCTTTCTGATCACCATCCACGCATCATAGGACACAGAGCCATTAAAATCAGAAAAACAGTGTGCAGATGTTTCAGATATAGGATCCTATTAATGGACTGTATGATTCCATTCGACATAATGGGAATGATGGTGGGTCGGTGAGGAATCTACAGTTACATAGTGTTCCTACCAGAAGGGAATTACAGAAGAGAGGTAACTTGTTCTTCTGATAGAGACTTAACTGCAGATTCCTCACCTTGTAAATAGAGAGGAAAGCAGTACACCTCCCCAGGTGGTGGGTCTGTGAAATGGCTCAGGCCAGAAAATCCCACTGGGCAGACCTGGCAAAATGCCTATCTCACTGGGCCTGGTAGTCTAAACAGTAGTGCTTTGTGAGGGACACCACGTAGCGGTCTGGAATATGTCCATGACTGCAGTACCCGGCACCAGTGAAGTGGCAGTAGCCTTCCCTCTGAAGGATTGAGCATGTAACTCTTCCAGGGGCTGTTTCCTAGCTAGTCCATAGCAGATCTTTACACATAGGATAATCTCTAGCAAGTAGGTCCTCTTTTGCACCGCTTTTACCTTATACACTCAGAGAAGCCAACAAAAAGTTGTTCATCTTGCCTGTATTCTCTGGTTCGATCAATGTAAAAGCTAAGAGTCATCTTAGGGTCAGAACGGCAAAGCCATTCCTCCTCCTTAGAGGGGTGAAGTAGAGCATAAAAGGCCAATAGCGTAATAGATTGCCCTGTGTGGACCGGCATAACCAAACGTTGGCAGAAAAGTCGCCTTTTTCTGAAGGACTAATTTGTCTTGAAAGAATGAAATATATGGTTGCTGGACACACAAGGCTTGGAGTTCACTCACTCGTCTAGAAGATGTGATTGCAATAGGGAACACTATTTTGATGGTTAACAGGCATAAGGAACAACTATGCATGGGTTCAAATAGGTTGCACATTAAAAAAGTGAGAACCAAATATAGGCCCCACTGAGGCTTCACAAAAGATTACGGTGCAAATATGTGGGTCAGCCCTTTCAAAACATAAATCACAAATAGGGACCTGAAAAGGTACGGCTTGTCCAGTAAGCGTAAAAAGATAAAAAGGACTGACAAACTTTAACTATTGCCAGATGAGACTTGCTGACCCAATCAAAGACAAAACAGAAGGATGTCTGATAAAAAACTTGTTGGTAACAGTTGAGCATGAGGGAGGGAACACCAGACAACAAACTTCTTCCAGCGCTTGAATATACAGATTTAGTGGAAGCACGCCTGGCTGGCAGAATGACACCGAACACTTTAGTAGGAAGATCAGAAGCAATCAACTGTAGCCGCCCAATCTCCACCCATGAAGGAGTGGGTTGTGCAGGCTTGGGTGAAGGATCCGGCTGTGCTGCTGCGACAAAAGATTCTTCCAAAGGGGCAGCCTGATTAGAGGACAAGTGCTTATGACCAGGGGATTCGGGTAGTGCACACCCTCCTCGCCCAGTCTGGAGTCACTAGGATGATTTGGGTTCAGTCTTTCCTGATCTTTTTCAGCACTTTGGGCAGGAGAGGGAGGTGTACAAAGGCGTACTGGAGTCCGGATTCCAAATGCAGACAGAAGGTATCTCCCAGGGAGGACTGCCTTGGGAACTTCAACTAGCATAAGATTTGACCCTCTTCTTTCTTTGTGGTGGTGAATAGATCCAGCCTCGGTTCTCCCCATTACTGGAAGATATCCCTCTGCCACCTCAGAGTGTAATTGCCACTCGTGATTTACTAGGCACCGATGGCGGAGTATGTCACCTCTGGCATTTAAAGAGCCCGTTAGGCAATCAGAGAGATGCTGTGAGCATCCAGCCACTTCCAAAGGTGTAGAGCCGTGTGGCGCAGAACACATGACCCCACTCCACCATGCTTGTTGCAGTACCACACGGCGGTCATATTGTGTGTGAGAACCTGCACCTGTTTCCCCTGAATGGTTGGAAGGAATGCCTTCAGTGTCAAGTGAATCATTCGCAACTCCAACAAGTTGTGTAGTTGAGCTTCCCCAGGAGACCAGAGTCCTGTTATCTCCACCGCTCCCAGAAGATCTTCGTAACCCTGCAACGATGCATCTGTCTCGCCCATTAGCTCTAGGTGAGGTAGAAAGACAGCTCTGCTGCCGGTACAATTGCTGTCAAGCAGACACCACTGCAGATCTTTTGCAGTTTCCTTCTACTCCTGGATGGAGTCCGGCAGGACGCTTGGTGCTGAGCTCACTGAGATTTCAGATCGGACTGCAGAGCCAGCATATGCAAGTTGGTGTAGTCCACAAACAGGATGCAGTAGGCCAAAAAGCCAAGAAGCCTTAGAACCACTCTTACTGAGACTCAGGTTAACGGTTGAAACATCAGACTCATAGCTCAATGTTCTGAACTCATTGAAGCGCAGGTATAGCTCGAAAAAGCACAGGATCCAGGATGGCTCTGATGAAGGGGAGCCACCATGAAGGAGACAGTTGTGACTTTGGCACATTGATGAGAACCCAAACGATGTTAATAGGTTGCCCGTTGTCTGGAAGTGGTTTACGACAGTTTGATGCGAGCCCGCATTCAGTAGACAGCGGTCCAGGTATGGGAAGACTGGCATTCCCAACCTATGCAGATGGGCTCTGATCACCGTCATCACCTTCGTGACCACCCAAGATGTTCTGGTCAGGCCAAAAGAGATCATGGAGAACTGAAAGTGCTCTTGGCCTACATAAAACTGCAGGTACAGTCTGTGGGAGTGCAGGACAGGGATTTGAAAGTATGCATTCTGCAACTCGATAGCCATCATCCAGACTCCTGGATCCAGGGCAGACAGAACTTTGGCCAGGGTGAGCATTTTGAACTAGCCTTTCCAGAGGAAGAGGTTTAGGGGGTGGAAGTCTAGGATGTGGTAAAGGGCTCCATCCATTTTCGGTACCAGAAAGTAACAGGAGCAACAACCAGTCCCGTCCTCTGGTGACAACATCCTCTATTACTCATTTCGCCAGGAGAGCTTGAACTTCTCCACAGAGTGTGGAAAAGTGGCCCAATGGAAGATGTTGTGGTGTGGGTGGCATGTCCAGGGGGACAGGACAGAAAAGGTAGGGAGTATCTGTGTTCTACGGTCTGGAGCGTCTGATGTGATACTCCTCCATCCGGGAAGGTGAAAGGTGACTCAACCTCTTACGAGCGATTATGTGCTGCCAAGGACAAATTAAAGTGATTTTGCGCTGGTTGTGGAGGGACGAGCAAAGGATAAAGCGTTGCCCCAGGTGACCTGATCGTAGTCGGCTAGCTCCCTGACCTTGCCCTCAAAAAGGCAAGGATGACAGTTGCTATTGAGGCAGATATTGGTGTTGCCTTTGCTGATACCCTCTTACGAAGCCTTGAACAGGGAGTTGCTGAAAAAGCCAAACAGGCTGAGCTGGGTCTGGAGAGCAAGATGTGACCTTGCTCTTCTTAACTTTTTCAAAGGCGAATCAGCTTTTGCTCTGAAATGTTTAGAGCCATTGAACGGCTTGTCTATTAGAGATTACTGGAAATCCTATGAAACGCTGGCGAAGCTAAGCACCACAGTGGTCCCAACCGCCCAACCCAGCAGTTGTTGTGTCAAGGGCAGAAATATTGGTATATTTTGCAACATCTTGGCTGTTGAAGATCAGATGCTTGTGTATAAGGCTGTCATTCCCTGGAACAGCCGGCAAGGTATCAACCACTCTCACAAGGTGTGCAGATACCGTCCCAGGAGGCAGGAGGTATTGACAGAGAAAAAAGCAAGGCTAGCATTGGATAAAACACATTCTGCGAAGTTCTCCATCTGCTTCGATTCCTTGTAAAGTGGAGTGGTGAGAATGGAGCTGGGATTGAGGCACCTGCATGATGCATGAACCACCAGGCACTCCAGAGTAGGATGATGCAACAAGAAGTCAAGGTCCTTGGGAGCAGTCCTGTGCCACCTTGCCACTTGACGAATGACAGGGAGCAAGATTCTGGCTTTGCCCAGGGGGCCATCCACAATACCTGTAAGAGCCTTGTTTAAAGGAAGCAGAGGTTCCTTGGTTGTGGCTTCTGGGTTGAGGACTTCTGTTAGGATGTTGGTTTTAACTTCCTGCATGGACAGAGTTAAATCAAGCACTTGCACTGCCCTGCGAATGACACCTGCAAAAGAAGTGGACTCCTCATTAGCCATAGACTTTGGAGAACTGAGTCCAATGTCAGGTGAGGTATCCAACTAACTGGCATCCTGTTAGTCCTCAAAAATATTAGGCCCCTCATATAATTCCCCATTGTCATAATCATCGTATTATTGTTCAGAAAAACTGTACTGACGTAGTTCTGGTATGAGTAGAAAATCCAAGTCTGATAGAAGTGTGGTTTAATTGAGACGTCGGTGCCTACGTCAAGGCTCGGGTCTGTGGCATCGGTCTTGGCGCTGTAAGGAACATTGAGCCATGGCGGGAGCCGGAAGCGCCGTGCTGGAAGGTGGAGGACAAACTCGCATGGGGAAAGAGTGGCACGGTCGGCATCAAGGATAAATCTGTTGATGGGACTCTGACTGGATGCCAACCATGGATCCTTATGGCCCGAAGGCACTCCAGCTGGATCCAGAGGGGGACTGAAAATTTGTTTCACAGCCACTCTTAGCTTTCAGATTTCATCCACTGTAGCGGTTCGCTCGATGGGGAGTTGTAATGGACACACTGCTAGAGGCCATTCCGTGAAGCGGCTCCACGGCATAGAAGTACCTGGAGTGTCATGAGACTCCAAAAGGTGTAAGTGGTGGGATGTCAGTAAGCGATTTTGGACTTCTTGTGTTTGTGGGATTTGTGTAATTTACATGACTTACCTGAACTCCTGGACTTTGATGTGGAGTGGTCTGAAGAATGATCTCGGGAGTGAGAGCACAAACAAACTTTTGGCTTTGACCAGGTATGAGACCACTTCAGTTCAGCGATGGAGAGCTTGGCTTTTCGGTCTTGGATCGATTCGTACAGCATGAGCACGACTTTGCATCATAGTGAGGCACCCGAGGCAGATGCCATGGGTGTCCATCACCGACATCTGTGGGCGACAGTCACCACACGGCTTGAAACCTGTTGATTTAGGGGCATTGTCTGCACAATGTGTACAAATGTAGACATTTTTCACAAGGGAAAAAGGGTCTGTCAGAGACAGCACTGCAAGCTCTGGATCTGTGTCAGAATGTGCAGGGGAAAAAGTAACTGACATCAGCGCAAGGAGGTGGTGGTCTTATAGTGGCTTCGGCATCACATCTGGAACAGATGGACCCACTCTGGAAACATACAATACCCCCTGTTGACGCATGAGGGAATTGCTTTCAAATTTTCGGATCCAGTTTAGCACCTTGTAAAATTCACAAGGTGAGGAATGTGCAATTAGTAGCCTCTATCAGAAACTCCTGTTCTCTTTACACTTTAGTGATGTATGTAAGTTGCCATGTACCATCTTTAAGGTTCTTACTCTGTTAAAAGAAGCTTATTGTGCAGGTAAACTCAAAGGAATTAAAGTGGCAGGTGAGCTTTGAAATAACCAGGAATAAACATTCATTGAGTTCGGAAATCGATTGGAGCTGCTTTGCAAAATAGTCCAATTGGGCTTTCTGTTTAGCTAGAATACATTATGGAAGTCCTTTCCTTTTTCCATTCCCATTGACAGCCTTGCTGGTTTTGCTCACCCAGCTCTTGCTTAAAGGTAATCCAAGAGTACATTTTTTGATTGACATTCTTGATTTGTTTCCCTTTGTTTTCTCTTTCAGTAAATATTTCCGTTATATTTGTATTTTGTTACAATAACTTTAGTTTTTAATTTTACATTAATGTTGCTTTATCTAGATTGTACAGCAAATCACGACTTCCCCAGCAAAAAAATACATAAAGGAGGGATGAGGTGGGACAAGAGGAACAACAAAAAATAACCATCAGGAGACAACACAAAACCTCCGAATGCAAAAAGGAAACACACCAGTTATGTGCCCAGGTAAGGCACACGTAGCGAAGCTGCACATTTTCTTGCATTGTCCTCTTTTTGACAATAACATTACTGCTGTGACCTGTTGCACACATTCACGTGCGAGACAATGTTGGATTAGCTTCTCTGAAACTACTTCTGTTTATACATCTGGCTTCTCATAACATTATCACAATGCCTCGAACACCAAGTACAAAGCCTCTATGCACGAGGTACAAATGTTGTTCTATCTTCATCGACATGGAAACACGGCTATCTAAATATCCATAACATTACTAATCTATAAGCACATCGCAAATATGCTTTTTATTATAAATAATAAGCATCTCAGAGGATTAGTAGAGAAGGCACTTTGGCCGATACCGAGGGTCCCTTCATGCGGAGTCTTCACCTCGCAGCAGTCTGACATCTCTGTGAGAGGTGTCCAGTTTGTAACCAGGATGGGGTACTATATTCTCTCCCACCAGGTAATGGGGTTAGACCATCCCGTGGGGGGATTCTTGACTTTATACCTACACACACTAGGCACACACAGAGCAGGGTTTGCATAGTAGGAGTATGCCGGATTACTACCTCGTTTTATATGCCTGCATATATACACCGTTTTAGCACCATGGTGGAAGTAGATCTGCGATGTACACTTTTGGTGCTTTTAATCACTTTCATCTGCTTCTGCATACTGATTATTGACGCACATGTATTTTATATAAGTATAATGTTGGTTTAATAAATATATTGAAAACGTTCCAGTGTATATTCCCTGTATATTCCTCTTAGAATAAAAGATCCCTGAGTGACTGGGCGAGAGGTTCTGATCGGTTACTATGATCCCGGAGACAAGCTACACAAATCCATTATCAGAGTTAATCAGGAACCCGATGTTGACACTTATGGATGAGCACATATATAAGTATAGCATTTTTGATAGGCAGTATGTCCTTATTTTATTACAGTGGTCATCAAAACAGACCACATTCAGAGATAGCACTCTTAAGCCCCTCCACTGTCCCAGTACTTCCTACCTCCTCTTCTTCTAGCCTCCGCAGGGCATCGCTGATGTATTTCACATGCTGAGTAGTTAGGGTCACCAAAGCTGTGTAACGGGTGCGAAGGTCCATGAACTGCAACAAAAGGACTTGGTTACACCACTTAATACCTACATGAGGCATTTTACAGCAAAACCATCAAACATGGGGCCTATTGACCTCTCAATTATGGCTCAGAACAACACGATCAGAGATGGAGACTGCAGCTAATTGAGAGAACAGGAAAGAAAGGCAGATGAAAAAAGAACAAAAGCTGGAGAAGGAGCAATAAAAGTAGGAGAGGCAGAAGGCCAGCTTGGAAAGGAAGTAAAGCAGCATACAGCAGAAAAGGCAAGACAGAGAGAATGGCAGAGTAAGGGAGAATCCAAATCCAAAGAAAATAAATGTAGGAGGTAGGGGAAGCATAAGGTTGCTTGTTTAGGAGAGAAATGAATAAAGAAAGAGGAGGCAAAATCAGGAGAAGAAAAGGAAGTGAAGAAAGAAGGAGATAATACCTATCTAAAAAACTCTAAAGTAATAACGCATTCAATTGAGGCACTCTTCAAAAGACATCATTAGTGTAAGGAAACGATCTAATTAGAAGCACCTGTGTTTGCATGAAAGGGGAGAAAATGCACATTGAAGTGTGAGAAATGAATGGAGCAGGATGAAAGTAAGATCCTTCATCAAAAGAGAGCACTAATGCAGAAAGAGAGCATAATCATTTACCTCCTCTAACAACACGTTAGAGGAGTCGTGTGCATGGTCAGAACACACTTCCTGTGTCATCTATACAAAAGACAGCATGGGAACACGCAGAGAATATAACCGATAACTCCCTTCTCCTGTCTACACATAAGAAGAGCCACAAATGAGGGCATAAAGAGCACTCACGACCTACATTACCGCAACAGATGAAATCATAGCTGCTGAGAAAGACTGTAGCAGAGAACTTACCTCCTGCGTTACCACATCAGAGGAGGAGAGCATGCGCCTGCGCTTCCCTGGAGATTTCTGCTGGGACTCCACAAATGCTCGGTATGTCATCAGCTGCAACTCATACTCCTGGAAGGATAAACAATTGACCCTTTGTCATAAAGACACACAATGAAGTATTCTTACTTCAAAATACATGCTTTTATCTATATTCTAGCCTATAACAGGGGTTGAATAAACAGAAGATTAGTAAATTCGGCCTGGAGCATCAGAAAATCTTTAAGCTGAGAGAAACCAGGGCCAGCCCAGTTATCTTCTCACTGGGAACAGTATGAGGGAGTAGCACATGTAACAGAAACATCCTATAAACATCTGTTAACAGCATGTAGTGCTGTAGATTCACATGCTCTGCATACTCTCCTGACATCTAGTGCTGGGCTCGGATGTTTGCAAGTTGTTTTTCTTCAAATAATTATGAGGTATAGTGACTCCTCCCTTAACTGGCAATGCGCATGTGCACAGACTCCATCTTGGATTGATTTCATTAAAATGGATGAGAGTAGTATGGAGTTATGAATTAACAGTAAATGATGCACATGAATTGCACTAAAACATAATGGCTTAAGGAAAGAGATCTGTGATCAGAGCCAAACTATGAACAATGCTTACAGAGTAACATTTTCCATTTGCAGCATGTGTTGCTGTTGATGCACATGCTAAGCATAGACCGTAAAGTAGTACGCTACATAAGCAGTGGCCAGTGTACGGATGATGCAGTTTGTTGGAAGTGAGGGTCCTTATCGCTTACCGCCGCCACCAAATGCTGGAAGCGGGAGTCCCCAACCCCTCGCTTCAACGTTAGGCTAAGTAAGGGCACCGCCTGAGATAGCCCTGCTCACCCCCTTAGTAGCTTGGCACTAGCAGCCAGGCTTATCTCCAAGGCACGAGTGTACAGTATGTGCAACCACGCTCACAGTAACCCAATGATGTCACCACAAATAGACTCTGCACGAGTTTTTATAAAATTAGTACTATCTTTATATAGAAATTATACGATACGACCACACGATACAAAATCAACATATAAAAATGGGTAGTATTCTTTCCGGTGGGTTGGTAGGTTCTGATCCCAACCACCGCTTCTAACCCACAGTTAAGCTCACTTCTAACTGTTTCCAAAAGGTTAGGCAAGTCGTATTGCTAGAATCAAACACGTTGCAAAAGAAAACAAATACTGCAATGCGTAACGATATTCTCTGGTACTGTGCAACAGAGAAACAATGCCATACGTAGCGCCACAGTCATGTACTTTGCAATTGAAGGAATAATGCAATGCGTAACACTGCCAGCATGACCTGTACCAGGAAGAAAAAAAGCAATGAGTCAAGCAACAATCCTGTAATGTGCAATGAAGAAACAATGCACTGCGCCACGTTATAATCAGATACTGTGCAATGAAGAAATAATGCAATGCGCCACGTTACAATCAGGTAATCTGCAAGGGAAAAATAACGCCTCTCTCCTGTGGGAGGGGGGCAGTAGCCTAGTCCTGATTGGGCAGGGCTTCCCATCTTCAAGATGGCGAGAGCCCGGAGATGTGCTTCACCTCGCCTCCCCCACCTGAGGGGTGGAGTTGGCAGGCTGGCACATCCCCTGTCCTTATTTGGGGTTTCCGGCCAAGCTTCCCACCAGAGTGGGGGGTTGCAGTGGCCTGGAGAAGCTCACAGAGGCAGCATACCTTTGAAGCTTCCCCCTGCCCATCCTGGGGGAGGAGATTTAGCACCTCGCCCAGGATGTGCATTGTTGCAGACCCAGGAGAGCAGGGGCTCTCCTACCCAGGGGTCCAGCAACATGTCTGCTGTGTGGCAGCCTAGGCAGCCTCAGAACAGACGTGGATTGTAGGTTAGGTTTCAGGGGGCATCTCTAAGATGCCCTCTGGGGTGCTTGGTACATTAAGTCCCACAGTGGCATCAGTGTGGGTTTAATGTACTGATACCAAACTTCTCAGTCTTCAGTGTTGCCAGTATGGTGCTGTGGAGTTCGTGTTTGACGAGCTCCCAGCACCATATACTCTTAAATGGCAGCACTGCACTTACAGTGCCCAGGAATGGACCTGGGTACTGTAGGGGCACAGGGCTCCTGCGCCCACACCATTGGCATAGGGCACACAGCTAGAGGTGTGGCTGATGTATGCCATGGCAGTGTAGGTGGTGGGCGTGGCACACAGGGTGTGTGCCATGTCGACTCTTTGTTTTGTCTTGCACCCAGAGACCCAGCCTGCAAGGGCAGTGTGTGTGTGTAAGGGTACATGGCCTCTAAGGGTGGCACAATGAGTGCTGCAGCCCTTAGAGGCCTTCCCTGGTTCAAGGCTCTGGGTACCTAGGGTACCATTTACCAGGGGCTGACATGTGGCCAGGGTTTGCCAATTTGGGTTTCGTGTTTTAGGGAAGGAACATAGGCCCTGGGCACCTGTTTGGCAGGAGTCCAGGGCACACTCAGTCAAAGTACATTCAGCAATTCAGCAAAAAGTGGGGGCATACCATGCAAGAAAGATGGCACTTTCTCACAGGAGCCCAGGGCATATTCAGTCAAAGTACATCATTAGTGCAGCAAAAAATGGGTGCACCCATGCAGAAAGAGGGCACCGCACCTGGAGTGTGAGATAGTTGATGTGATGGCTCTACTGCAATGGAGTCCACACACCTTGCACTTTATTGTGGTCAATGTGAGCATCCCATCCAGCTTGGGAGGCATCCGTGGTAATGGTGACTTGCAGAATGTAGCCCAGCAAAGGCATGCTGTGCAACAAGTTGTTGTTGTTCCACCACTGCACGTAGAAATGGGTGCTGGCCGTTACCAACACTATATTTTCCATCTGGCCCTCCACTTATGACTATTTTGCTGAGTGGCACTGTTGCAACAGGCACATGTGTAGCCGGGCATTGGGTATGAGGTGATGCACAAGGCCATCATGCCCAAGAGGCTTATTACAGTTCTTACTGTGAAGTAATGTTGTGGCTGAAAAAGAGATGCAGGCTGGCCAAAGGACATGACCCTTTAAGAACTTGGGTAGGTCTCACCTGTGACTGCATTTACAACTGTTCCTAAGAAGGGTTGGAGTTGGGGCCTGGCCACGTCTTAGTGAACCCAAGATTTTAAATAAGTTAGATGGTCCATTATATGTGCTGTAGGCACTGCTGGCTGCTTGCAATCTTGATCGGTCAATCTTCGAGGTAGACAAACACAAGGATGCGCTCCCCTTCTCCCCTCCTCGAGTGGGCAGCCACCAATTCCAGGCACTTAGCGAAAACTCTTGCGGCAATGGGGACGCCGAAGGTGAGCACCTTCAACTGATAATGCCCACCACATACCAGGAAATGCAGGTAGTGTGAGTGGGCAGGATGGATGGGAATCCTGAAGTAGGCATCCTTTAAATCTAACGCCGCCTAGTAGTCTCCTTGTTGGAGTAGAGGGACGAGATCCTGTAGTATCACCATGTGGTAATGAAAATATCTATTGCGGGGCCTGAGGACCGTAAAGGATATATGAGAGCCGTCATTTTTGGGGATAAGGAAATATTGTGAATAACCTCCCGTGCTCTGTTGGTGGGTGGGCACAGGCTCAATGGCGCCCTTTTGAACGAGCACTTGCACCTCTCCTTATAGGAGGTGTTCGCTGTTCAGAAAATATTTGCACAGGAGTGAGGAGATGTTGGGTGGTTGTGGGAAATTCTAGGCAGTAACCGTGCTGAACTATGCCTCGCACCCACTTGCTGTGATTTCCTGCCAGTAGGGGAAGAAATCTTAAAGACTGTATCAGCGTCATTAGAGGTTTCAGCAGAGAGGCAGGTTTCAGTCCCGAAGATGAAGGTCCTTTCAGCTTCGGGCCTGTACATGATCTTTGGGCTCTTAAATCCTGCTGCTTCTTCCTCCTCTGCCGTGACACCCTGCTACCCAAAGATACTGGGGTATATTACAACTACTGTCTCTGCATCCTTCGATGGGCCCACCTCAACACATCTCTGAATCAAAGAGTCTTTTTGGACCAAAAGGTGAGACAGGCCACGCACATGGTACTGTTGTGGTCTGGGGAGTGACTGATTGTAGCCCTGAAGGTGACCTGTCCACGGGAATTTGGAGTGGAACCGAGTATAATATTTAAAGGGCACTCTTTCCATTATGGTTGATGCCTTCTCGTAAACGAAACTTACAGGGTGAGGCGCCCGAGGCCCAGAAGGTCGGCATCTACTAAAAAGAAAACAGAATGGTCATCGTCTGGAATGTTTTCCATTGTTACCGGTGTCGAAGAATGACAAAGTGGACCTAAAGGTAAGGGCTACGAGTGCCGAATATAGAAACCCATCGGTACACATCGAAAACAGATGGCAGGAAAAAAATACTCAACATGGAGTTGATATCCATGTGTGTTGCCAGCTAAGGGAAGAATCACTATACCTCGTGACTCAAAAGACTTTTTCGAATAAAAACAACTTTCAAACGTTGAGCCCAGCACTAGAAGGCAGGAGAGTATACAAAGCCTATTTATCTACAGGAACACAAGCTAATAGCTGTATATTACATGGACATTAGGACACAGTGTCTATACCTTCACACTAGACGAGTACTGCTGAGAGATTCGCTGACATTCATCCAGCTGTGCCTGATTCCTCTCAATTTCTGCAACCAATGCCTTAGGAAAATACAAAACAAAGGATAACAGTATTATTTCCAGCTCAGGACATCCTGCTACAATTCGGATTATGCCACTTCTGCTGGCCAGCTAATTCCTTCTACATATCTCCCATTCCAACAAACCTTTACTTATAATGCACTTGGTCATCCAAACATCACGTCTCAAGGGAATGCTAGCAACTCACTCTGGGCTCCAGCAAACCCTCTCAAAAGTTGCCTTCTTGTGCTGCCCCTGAAATGTTTGCCCCTAAAACCACTTCCCTTCTTTTTTGCCTGTGCCTTTCCATTCCCTCAAAAGCAGCAGTGTTAGCTCAGTCAGTGTGCAGCCCTCCAAACCTCACCTCAGATTTGCTGCCCCTCCCTATGCATAGTCTGTGTGCCCAAGGACTTAACACCTTCTTTAGTGATGTATTTTCTCTGTGCTTTCATGTGGTCATACCATATGCCCAAGCCCCTCTGTCCTTTTCCAGGCTTGTGCCCACTCCTTATCTCACTCTATATGTCATAGACTAACATTATCTATACTGTACATGATCACCTCACCTGTGCTCAGCCTTTGTGTGCAGGCCTCACCTATTATCCCATGTTCACTATGTGTGCAACAGGCACCAATAGCCTTAATCCACATTTGCCTCCTCTCCTGGGCTTACACTGTGTGCCCCAGTGACCCTCAGATATTTTTAGTAACTGTCCTTCTTGAAATCTCGTTTTCTGTGATCTGTATTGCTCTTTCTCTCTGCCCTATTTTCTGCAAAGATGCACAACCTAAATATCCAGCTTGTATGTGCTATGCCCTACAGTACTTTCTCTAGAGTTGCCCCTCTGTTATACTCTCTGTACTACCTAGACTCAACTACCTTCTTCCTCCTCTTTTGTGCTTATTATCTGTGCGCCAGGCTCCCTTTTATTTCCCCAGAGCTGGCCCTTCACCCATCTTACCGTTTGTTGGCTGAGCTGTTCAGAGAGCACTCTGGAGTCCTGACTCTTTCCTGGTTTCATCTGCTCCTGCTGAGAGGTGGTTGCCTCAATCCAACTAATCAAAGCCCCGTGACTGCCTCTGAAATCTTTGAGTACGTTTTGAATGCTCTCAAGCTCCGATTGGCTGAAAGATAATGCAATGAGTAAGTAGCCAACTTAGGAAGCAAGAGTTTTACGAAAGCCCTGTAATCATAAGAAAAGCTACCTGTATTCCTGGATCTCCATTGCGGATATTAAAACATTTATTTAACAGTAATAATGGCTTTGCATCACATTCTATGCATATTCTACCATCTAGAGGTAGAGTCAGGAAAGTACTCTGGGTATTTGGTATAAAGCTTTGTGACTGCAGCTGTTTCCATGGGAGAAACTGTGATGTGACTTTCGCTTGATAATAGACCAGTGATTTAAATGCCCTAACTGTGGGCATAATCACCAGATGTCATTATTTTGCAATAGTTATCATGAACAAGTGCATGTTAATAAAAAATGTCTGCTTCTGACGCAAACTCTCATAGAAGCCTCAAGGGTAATAGATCACTCTCTAGCAGCAAGTCAAGCTGCAAATTTATTTTAAAAGTATTAGCGACATGAAACTTATAAAATCACATACATGCCTGTGCAACGAGAAGCAGCTTTCAGGCCCTCAGAGAGAGCCTGAAAGCCGCTTCTCTGTCCACAGCGGTTTGCAGCTTGACTAGCCAGAGCGTGATCTATGCCCTGAGGTTTCTAGGAGAGTAGGTGGGTTAAAGATAGATAACTAAATGAGTTTGCAAGTGCTGCTGGTGCTTTCTGTGAACCTTTCCTGTGTCTATGAACACACTGAAATGTTTAGTAAATATATCCAAGTTCCAAATTGTAGTGAGACACATAACCAGTAGGGGGAAATTCGCCACAAAGCTGTGACCATTGCAGAATGTACGGCTACTCTTGCTTTTAATTCCTTCCCTGCATGCCTTTCACAAAACCACAAGAAGTTAAAAATCACTCTGGTTACTTTATGATTTATTGCCAGGCGAGCTTGTTATCCTGTTAATTATCCGTATATATTAGTGAACAATATGAAGGGGCAAAGAAATTACTATTGCCTACCCTAACCAAATAACCCTATTCACCATTGCGGGAATCGTCCTGAATCTGTGAATAACTTGCCTGCCTCCAAGGATACCAGAAGAGCGAATTAAACTGGGCAGTCACAAGTAATGATCCGAATGCCTTATGAGCTTTAAAATGAGCTTCCTTATGAATGGGACTGCACTGCCCTTTAGCACTGGAAGGTCAGACTGGGGGGTTAAGCACATTTCTTTTTTCTTCTGGCATTGCTGTGCTTCCTCTCTAACCAGTTTCTGGAAAATGAAACAAGGAATCCAATTTCAAATCCCTTTTGCCTCAGCTATAACGTGCCTGAGAGTCCCTTTCAGTCCTCGTCTTGAAAAGGACATTTCTGGTAGCAACTGCGGGATCGGAAAAAAAACGAAGGAGGCAACATGCTCTGATTTATGTGAATATCTGATTTCACCTTAAGAAGTAAAGGTTGTCTGGGTTTTTGAAAATACATAGCTCCTATGAAATATTGTATACGGATATTCCCTGTTTGTTGTAAGGTCAGTCCAGTCCTGGACAGGTGCTTTTAGATGTGCCACAAACATACCATGTTGATACAGCCTGTAAAGATTCACAGCAATAAATTTGAACTCAACATTATATTAA
The DNA here is from genome assembly GCF_964204655.1 of Triturus cristatus. Lineage (NCBI taxonomy): Eukaryota > Metazoa > Chordata > Amphibia > Caudata > Salamandridae > Triturus > Triturus cristatus. The sequence goes on from NC_140584.1 coordinate 582,266,737, forward strand.
AAAAATAATTCTTAAAATATATTAATATTTCTAAACATGATGTCGCTTCAGAGGAAAGAAAAGAAATTATAAACTTTTTAAAATACATTTAAGACTGTTAAAAAGAAAGCATTGGGGAACTGTAGTAAGGATTGGGCCAGGTGGGTGATCAAGGGAAGAGAGGTAAGGCTCAGGCAAATATTAGGTAGTGTCTGAGGAACATGTTAAGATTCGGACAGAACAGTTAGGGGAAGGTCCATGAGGAACTTGCAGGACATCTACAGGAGTGTTGGGCTTTGGACAGCCAATAACCTTTCACAGAGTCAGTATTTAAAAATTCTGTGTGGTAATGTGTCATTGGGGAAGGAGAGGGAAGCACCCGCTTATTGCGGGGTAAATATTTTCATAATGGCTACAAGTTAAATAATTTAGTTATTTAAATGTCATCCTTTTCAAATTTTTGGATATTCTTTGGGACAATAGCGGAACTTTGTTATTTTTAAATACAATATTTAATCTGTGTTATTACAAAATAGATTCAGCTGGTTGACCACTCTCTCCTATTCCTCTATGACATAGTATTTTGGTGAAAAACCCCTGATGATTTCCTGAAACCAAACCATTAGGAATCCAGATTCACCTTTGCGTGGTAGCCCGTTCATCATGGGTCATTTAATTCAAGTTACGGGCACTGAGAGCAGATGAAACTCCAGCAAATGTAGTAGCTGAGTCCTTTCACAGCTGCAGCCACCTCTATTGGACTCCTAACCTGGTCACTAGGCTTTAATTGGCATCTGACTTTAGAAATGTCTCCAACATCACTCACAATTTAGGCTGGATTCAACTTAACATGAAGCATAAATCAATTATTGAGCACCTTAGAGGAAATTCATGTTAAAAGCAATAACAGAAACCTGCTGCAAAATGCTGTCCAACTAGGACCATCCACTAATTTGATTTCAAAGCCTCTAAGTTGATGAAAGTAGTGTGCTCACCGTAATTCCACTTGGCTGTGGACATTGTTCCAACGTTCCTGCAGCTGAGCCACCTTCTCCTGATGACGCTCCACATCTGGGCTGCGTTCGTGGTTCATCCTCTGCAGCTGCTCTGTAACATCCTTCACTCTGGAAACTTCCTGCTGCAGTGAGGTGAACACAGCATCTTTTTCTTGCATCTCCTCCTGCCATTGCTGCACGAAGAGGATGCAGAGGAGCATGTATGAAAGAGAGCAAGAGTAAAAGTAGACTATCAAAATCAAACAATAAATAAGTGCAAGGATGCAGCGGTCACATCAGAAACACCAGAAACAAATACTAGGCAAGAAGCAAACCCTTGCACAAGCAGCTGGATGCTGTTGCACAAGAAGGTAGGAAACTCTTGCAAAAGGAGTTTGGAGAGTCTCACAAAACGAGCCTGTAAATTACTATACCAGAATCCTAGAGACACTTATACCAACAGACAGCTACGCAAGGAAGCAGCTACTCAAGGAACCAGAAGGGAGCTACACCAGAAGACATCGTCACAGGAAGCTTGGTGATACCCCATGAAGAGTTTGGAGATCTCAGCTCCTGGAGACACCTTCTCAAAAAGCTTGAGTACCCTTCACAAGCAATATAGAGACCAATTCACAACAGGCGTAGAAGCCCCTTCATAAGGTGTGTTCAGACCACTTCAGATGGAGCAGGAAGAACTCTGTGAGTCAGAGACCTGTCCAGAAAACCGGGACACCCCAACCAGTTGCAAGAACTCTTTGCTAGGAGCTAACAAAGCTCTAAGGAGGTGAGAAAGCTCAGACCAAGCAGCCTGGAGAACTTCGGCCAAGAAGGCAAGCGCTCCAGCCATGGAGCTGGGAGGGCTCAGCGCAGGGAGGGTTCAGAACATGGAGCCGGGAGGGATCAGCCCAAGGAGCCAGAAGGACTCGGCACAAGGAACCTGGAGATCTTAGCTAATAAAGCTGAGAGACCTCAACCAACAAGGAGCTGAGCACAAGCAGGCGAGAGACCAACATAAGAAGCCATGCTAGCAGAGTGCAAGGAGCAGAGATAGATGAGTGCAAGGAGCAGAGATAGATGAGTGCAAGAAGCTGAGAGAGGCCAACACAGGGGAGCTGGAAGAGGACATAGCAAGGAGTCTGGAGAGACCAGCAAAAGGGGCTGCAAGACTACCGAAAGGAGGCAGGAAAGAACAGCATATGGTCCAAGAGAGACCATGCAAAGAGCTGAAAGAGATTTATTTAAGAAAAGACTAGTGCAAGGAGCTAGGAGAAACCAGCGCCAGGCGAGATCAGGGAAAAATGCCAGGAGACACAAGCACTGGGAAAAGCCTATGCAGATAGTGGGGTCAGAGCAAGGAGCAGGTTGACAACTAAAGGAGCCAGGAGAGACGAGAGCAGGGATGCAGGAGAGTTCAATGCAGAGGATTGGGAGAGGCAAACAAAGGAAACTGGGAGGGGTCAACACAAGGAAAAGGGAGAGGCCTACGCAGGGAACTGCGAGAAGCCAACAAATGGAGTCAAGAGAGAACATCTCATGGAGCTAGAAAAGGCCAACTAAGGGAACTGGATTGTTCAGCACAAGAAGCCTACAGAACCAAATACAAGAGACAATGAGACTTTTCCAAAGGTAGCATGGAGATTTCCAATCAAGGTGACTGGGAACCCTGAAAAAATAGACTGAAAAGGCCAGCAAAAGAAGCCAGGAGACTCATGAAAAAAGAGCTGGTAGACCCGAGCACAAGAAGTTGGGGGTTCTGAACAGTAGCAACTGGGTGACATCACACAAGGTTCAGGACGACCCTTGAAAACAGAGCCAGAAGGCAGCAGCTCAAACTTCCAGGGGACACTAGACACCTATACAGAGGTTCGGTGACCATTGAAGAGTGTTTCAAGAGGATACCACAAGGATCCGGATTGATCCAGCAAAAAGAGATGGTACTCCACCGCAAACTGAGCAAGTAAACCACCGCACAAGGATCAAGAAAACCAGCACAAGGAGGTGGAATAAAACAGTGCAAGCTTCAGACCCGTAAACATTGAGACAGGGAGACATCTGTACAAGTACACAAGTTGATCCTTGCAAAAGGAACAGAAAGACTCTGCAACAGGAGGCAAGAATGAGCTGCACAAGTACACAAAGACATAACTCAACATCAAATCCAATCTGATAAAACAGAGATTGAACACACAGCATATATATACCTGCTGCACGGTGTTATTACTGTGCGATGCATTAAGAGCTCTCTGACAATGCACTTTACCTGTAGTATCGCAGTCTGGGATCCGATTGCTGTGATATCTGCAGGGACAGCATCTTCTTGGCTCAATCTGACCTCAAACCCTTTCACCAGGGCCTCGGCTCCCTGGATGCTACGCAGGACAACATCTACAGTCTTGAGCCTTGATAGGATATAAGGGAAAAGAATGAACTGTGTTCAGACAGATATGCATTAACAGATACCCGAGAAATTGGGAGAGGGGCAATCTGCCCTCTTGCTTTCCCATTCAAGGTTCGAGTACTTTTAGTGCAGCCTGACCACTGCATCTATTCTTCCACTAGTAACACCACTCACTTGTGTCCCCAACACCTACCATAAGAGCACTTAACCAGAGAAAATGATTATACGCAACATGATGTGTCCATCATGCCCATCAAAAGCATTGGCCACCTTCTGTCAAACAGAACTCATAAGGGATCTTGCACCTTACCAACCAGATCAGGCAGACAAATGACAGCCAAGATATAGTGTTCATTTACTCATCCCTTTGCCCACACAGAGTTGTAGGGACAGGCCCAGATCCTTACTTATGTGTGGACGCTGTTGGCTGTTTATAGCTTTCAATCTCTGCACAACCCTCATCCACCAGCCTCCCCTGGAACTTCCCAAGAATTAACTTACTTGTTCAGGTACACTGATGACAGGCCATACACTGTGTCCATTTTCTCCACCACTAGATCAAGCTCTGAGCGCAGTTTGGGGACACTGGAGCCTGAAGGGGACAGCTTGAAAAAGAGGACACAACGCTGGGAGACATCACCAAGGTCAGACTGGAGTCTTTGCAATTCCTCCTGCACACGCTGAGTGAGTGGAAAAGAGAGAGAGAAAACATCAGAGTCAGACATAAACCCATTAAAGGTTCTAAAGGAGCAATCTATTATGATATATAGATGAGGGACACAGCAGCACGGGGACACTGAGCTACAGAACAAGATTAAGACAAAGTAACATTCCACAAAGCATTTAAAGCCACAAATACACTGAAAATACGGCCCTCACTCTCTGCCCTCCTGCTCTCTAGGCAGACTCAAGTTGGATCACTGTCCCCCCCCCCCCTCTAGACACCTGGCCCTTTCTACAGATGCCAAATTCCTCTCTGTCCGGAACTCAGTGACATTTGTATGACCACCAATACATTCTCCCAGATCCCCTGTGCCATTTCTCTCACTCAGCGCCCCCTCTTTGCCATAACTGTAATTTTTCTTGTGGTGGGCCCTCACTCTGCAATTATCCCCAGACAAAAGAACTGGAGTTCTCTCTGAAGCCTCTAGTCAGTCCTAGCTCGCTTTCTCGAATGCAAGTGCTCTGTTTTCCTCTCTGACTATCTGGCCCCTTCCTCTTTCTAGACAGCAGGACCCTCTACCCTCTCACTGACCACAACGGAGATCAACCACCTGGATGCAAATGCTCCATTCTCTGGACTCCAGTGTCTTATTTGACCCCCTGTCCCGTGTAACCTCCTGTGCTCTCTCTGAGGTACCTAATAGCATTGCCTCAGCCCTACAGTGACTTCCCTGTGACACCAGTTGTGCTCTCTCTCTGGTCCCAAAGGAGCTAGATCTATCCCAAAAGGCTTATGTTTACCATCAGTGCCCTTCTGGACCCCTAGTACTCTATTTGGCCCCCAATAGGCTGCTATCTGGAAACCAGGACCCTCTGTCTGGATGCCAGTGCTCTTCTCTTGACAACAGGTCACTCTCTGTGGCACCAGAACGTACTATGTATTGTTAAGGAACCTTTCTCTGGACACTGGGACTTGTTCTCTAAGGTTCAGGGTCCTGCTGCTCTCTCTAGCACTTTCCAGACACAATGGCCCTTCATGTTTCCTCAATGACATTCTCTCTGGTCCTTCTCTGCATTCTCTCTAGACACCAAGGCTACTAACCTCCCTCAGGTCAAGTGCAGTAATCTGGACCCAAGTACCCCTCTATCTATTGAGGCCCTGGTGTTGAATACCTCATCTGTGAAAACAGGAGGTATACTGTTCCTATAAAGGAGAGGTGTGGTCCTGCCCGAGGGGGCACATGTGGGGAATATTCCTATAAGGAGCAATAGCCCTCACAGATCCCGAAGGATGTCATGCTTCATCACCGGGCAGCTCCTCGTTGGGCCGGCGCTGCAATGCCCAACGGGCACCGCTGGGGGGCTCTTTGCTAGAGATCTTTTACATGTGATCTTAGCCGAACACTGGTGTGCCGGGACGCTCAATGGAGTCGCGTCCCACCTAGCCGTCACTGTACGCGAGTAGCGACAGATCTACCATCCGAGTATCTCACACCGGGGTGTTCGGCTCCTTTCTCCTGCCCATTTCGGGGCATTACCCCGAGGGACACCGTTACGGTTGGTGTAATTTGGTGAGGGTATGGTTACTTATTTCTACATTCAAATATGAACTACCCCTCAATGAGTAGATAGAGGGGTTTATTGGTCCTCAAGAAATGCCACAACCTTACAGACGCTAGAGGGCATGAAACATGTAGAGCACATCCTTACTTAATAAATGCTTGATAAGATTATAACCTTCTCTTGCAAATATCGAAGGTTTTTAATCATAACATGGAACCCGCTAATTAAAGTTGGTTCAGCTGGTTCTCAGAGTTATTTTTAGCTCGCATGCTCCCCACACTCTCGTCATATTTGTATATACACCTCCCATACCACACACACACCCTCTTCATCATCGACCAAGATCACAGGTAAAAGATGTCCGGCAAAGAGCCCCCCTGCGGGGCCCGATGAGCATTGAAGCGCCGGCCCAACGAGGAGCCGCCCGATGATGAAGCATGACATCCTTCGGGAATGAAGGCTCTTACTCCTTACAGGAGCATTCCCTGCCTGTGCCCCCTCAGTCAGGACCACACTTCCCCTCCCTCTATAGGAACAGCATACCTCTTGTTTTCACAGTTCATACCTTAGGGCTTGTGTGCTGGACCTCTTTTGCCCCCGGTTCCCTCTTGTTTTTTGTTGAATGCCTCGTCTCCAGTGACCTTTCTCAACCTCAAAGAATTCACTCTGCCACCAGTGATTTCTCTCCAGTCCCAGTAATCTTTATCTGGGCCCCAGAGACCTCGCTCAGGATCCCAGTGTGCGTTAAGCCCCAAACACTCCTTCTCATACATAATCTATTTTTGTGAACAAACAAATGTATTTGTGTTCTTAAAGTCCATAAAGAATTGGATAACATGTCCCCTAACGAGCTATAAAAGATGCATGTGCTGGAGCATTCACCATGCAGATCCATGAAACCACCAGTATCGTTAGTATGAATTATAGAAGCAATGTCCTTGTTACAGCTCTAGCCACTAACTAGACAGGATTCATTTTACAAGTTTACATGAGACGGTCCTGTTGTAAACTCCAGAGTGTGTTCTAGTCAAAGGGTATCTAGTCCGGCTTGCCTCAAGTAATTCTGTCTCACTCCAAATTAACTTAGGCTATGTGTGAGGGGTAACAGAAGAGAAAGACCCCTAGATTTACTTTACAACAGACCTCAGAAAATGACAGCTCTTCATTGTTTTCAGAAAAACGCTCTCAGTTTTTTTTTTTACTGAATTTACACATAAATACAGACAGAAATACCTCTAATTCTGTTTCTTTATTTTTTTTAAATAGGTATAAAGAGAGATATTACGTTGCCCTTTGAGTGATTATAAATGGTGATAGTCATGGTTGACAAGCCAATATTTGTGCAGATTGGCAAGTAAAGGTAGTTACAGAAAGAGAAAGTCTCCTAATGAGGCATAAACAGCTGTAGTTGTGCGCAAGGTTTATATTAAAACGTCCATGTTTTTATATATATCTATTCATTTATCATATTTGTGCATTCATAGCATGGAGACCAATCAAGCATTGAAGTATGCATGTTCATTTAGCAGTGAAATATACTAGTTTCAGCTCAGTTTTTTTAAACAAACCTGAAGTGAAGCTGGATACATACAGATAAAAATAAATATAAGTAGATATATACAGACGGAACTGTTAAAAAGATAAATACCATAAAACTGGAAGTGTTAGTTATGAATAAGTAACACAAAGACCCTTGGCCCTGTCAGTTGTGGTTTTGATGCGAAAAATTCTCTTGCGTTCATAAATCTCTATAAAATTTTAACAGCTGCCTGGACACTAACAACCCTGTCACTTTTGCCTTCTAACTAAATTTCAATGATATGCAGTACACTATCAGTGAAGATAAATTGGTGAAGGGCAGAACCAGAACTTTGGGCTGCATCTTGGATTCTAAAAGCTTATGATAGAGACGTCTAGACACAGATTCCTTACCTTTAGAATATCCCCAGGCATCAGACTGGATCGAGAAACTTTTCAGCAGTACCTATGCATGCCGGAGAGTGGCATTGTGCGGTTCGGCACTGAAGCCGTTACCCTCCAGAAATAACATGCAGTGCCCACTACTCCTGTGGGCTGACTTTAGTTCCTTTCTTTCCATGTCTCCTGTCACGGACCGGAATTTCCACAAGTCTCCAAAATACTTTTTACCTTTATTTTTCTACTAAACCTATTTCTATAGCGTGAATTGGATCCCTCTCACTAAAACAACACATTTTATGCCCTGTAGGGACTCTCGCAAGCAAAGGTCTGTGACAGAGCCTCATCAGGTGTGCCTATAATGTCTGGGTTCAAGTCACAACTCCAAGGACTGCGTTGACTGCACGTCACTGAATCCGAAGGGCATCCAGGACTGCGGAGCGAATCTTTATATCGCCATGCATATGAAGATTCCTCACTGACCCCGCTCTAAGTAGTGGACCAAGTCCCTGATTCGGTCCCTATCCCAGTCCAGGAGTCTACGAAGCCGCTCATGAAGCTAGTCTTCATCGCAATCCAAATCGTCCTGTACGTTAAAAAGAAGCATAAGAAATCTAAGCAGGACTCAACTCCTCTCACCCCTCGCTTGCGCCTAGCACGAGCTATGACTTCTGATTTCGCTCCCGGAGTCTCCCGATTTAAGAGCCAGTCCTGCAACAGTTTCAGTAACCATCACCACCCCATAACAGATTGAAGAGCTCCGCACAGTCATGCTCTATCTCTTTGGCTCTTTACCTATTCCTTTTGATGTGCCTTCGGGCCCCAAGGAAACAAGAGCCCCCCACCTGAAGTACCATCAATGGGTTCAGCCTTGGTGCCAGCTGGACACTCCAAGTCCATCCCGACGCCACTGGCTTCAGCACGGATACCCACCTTCCCCCACAGCGCAGCAGTCCACTCCGATCCCTGAGAATTCGAAGCAGATACCCAATACATCGATGCCGGACAAGGAGTTTCCAATAGTTCTACCTGAATCTGAGTTGGCGCCGTTTCAATCTTACGCAACACAGCTTGCACCTCCACCTTCACACTTATATTATCTTTTTGGCACAGACAAATTAATATAATGTGGGTGATGAGCTTGCTCAGCCCTTTCACGAATTCAATTGATATGATGACTTGTAGAAGGCTAGTGGTCCCGATACCTCCACTGAAATGGGCCTCCTCTTACCCCCTACCAGCCACAGAGAAATCCTCTTCCTATGCCATGGTGATGCGTAGGGCAGCTCAAGTCCTTGACCTCCAGTTCCCCACCTTGGAGGTTAAGACATCCGTATTGACTGAAGGTCTCCAGACGGGCAAACATCTTCTGGGCCCCTCCTGCAATTTAACAACTCTCTAACAGACACCTTTTTTATGGGCATAAGCAAAACCTTGCTCTGGCCCACCAGTCATCTGCCAGATTGCGTGACACCATCGCCCTGGGAGATCCCACTTTGCTGTCAGCACCCCTTCCCTGAGTTTGGTGGTGCGAAAACCTGTCTGTATGCCTAATCCCAACACGTTTCCAACTACTACGCCCGAGAGAGCCTAAACATGTTGACACCTCCAGCTGCATGCTGGGACGCTATTTCCATGCCCTTTTGGACTCGGTGGCTTAAGTTCTCCAAGGTGGCTTCAGAGACCTCTGAACTGTCCTTGCACAAGTTATTCAGAAAGGCTGGGATGCTGCCAGGTTCACGATTCGTTTGGCTTGGACACCACCAATGTTGCCATTCGCCGCCACACCTGGCTGCATTCCACCATTTTTTAGCCTATGTCCAGTCATCCCTCATGGACATGGTATTTGATGGGACTTGCCTGTTTGGAGACATGGCAGGCTACGCCTTCGAGTGGGTCAACGAGAGATGGGCTACAGCACACTCCTTGGGATATCTGCCCCAACTCGCAAGCCTCATCAGCCTAGCTGCTCTATTCGTGGTTTCAGGAGAGGAACCCGTTACAGCCTGTAGGAAAACTGGTGCTTTATGTGATATATCAAAAATCTGATATACCATGTAAAGAGTCCAGGGGACACGGCTTCCTAGGCAATCCCAAAGTGCTCTGATAGGGGGTAATGTGGTCGAGAGGAGGGCAACACATTTGCAAATATACACAATGATTAATAAATGACAACACAACTCAAGAAAGAGATTCACAGCAATGTACAAAAATAGCAAGTATATTTATATATGTTTAGTCATCAGAGAAAAATCACTCAGGTAAGAACATTTTAAAATATAAATTCTTTTTAGTTCACCAAGAGGACACAAGGCAATTTTTTAATTCTGTAATATTATCCTATGGAAGGAAGAACAACTTCTACAAACAGGTACAGCTCATCGACTTACAGGACCAATTTCTAGGAGTTAAGGTGAATGATGGGCAAGGTCTAAGGCTGCACCAGCAGTACACCACCAGCAACACAAGGGAAGCCAAGTGCAGGGTGCAAAACAGCGTCGGGTACCCAATACATTTTTATTGAGATCGGTCACTGTAAAAAGAGCCTGCAGGATCTGACTGGGAGACCAGTAGTGGTGAACCAACAGGGAGGTTCAAGACTGGCAATGCTGGGGTACATAGCAACACCTGGGCCCAGGGGCGACAGATTCAAAGGTGTTTTTAGACTTTGTGTTTTCTTACTGGGAGCAGTTGCGGTCAGGGGGGGTGTGTGCAGGCGTCTTTATTGAAGGCACTCAGTCCTCCCAGGGTTCTGGAAGCACACAGCTGCAAGACAAGTCAACTTTGGCGCAGATTAGGCAGAGAATGGCAGACAGGTCAGCTGCTCTCTCTGCTTACACATCTTTTCGTTCCTCCTTCGTCAGGATCTGCTTCTCTGGTACTAAGGACTCCCTTAAATACAGAATTTAGGGGCATTAGGATGGTAGCCAATGGGCTACTGACCCTTGGGGTCACTACACCCCTATAGGACCACTGCCTGAGGGAAGTGGGCATAACCCTGTACCAGAATTCCCAAGTATGCCTTCACAAAGATGGCTACTTCTGAGAAATTGTGTCCACCTGACAGTAGCCCACCTTAGGGGTGGTACTAGCCTGGAGGTGGCACGCCTGACTAGCTAATTTTCCCACCTGTCCAGGTGCCAAGGGGGCTCTGAGCAGGGGGGTGGCTTACTCTCCTTTGAGGGAAGCCAGATTTGCATTCCAAAGGCGGCAGACTTCATTGAGGCTCACTGGCACAAGGAGGCTAACCAGCAGGTCATCCTGTGAGAGGGGATGTCACACACTCTTCCCGGACAGGCTTTTGTTCTGGGTCAAAGCACATAGATTAAGCGTCAGTGCTCATTGTGCAGAGTCATTACACCAGTACCTAAAAAAGTCATCAAAAGGTGGGGTGAACCTGGAAAAAGCTAGACTCCTATATATATACTTTACTCTGGCAGAGTTAGATCTGACTTTCCATAGTGTGTGTGTGTGTGTGTGGGGGGGGCGGTTTGGGGTGAGGGGGTGTCATTATCCGACTTTCCATAGTGTGCATGTATGTGAACCAAAACTAACCTTTACGTGTGCTTTTTATATGTATGTGTGTGTGTGTATAGACACACACCAATAGGCACAGTTAAAGGTTAGTTATGGTTCAGCAAACAGTGCAAAAAGCCATGAAATTTGCCAGTTACAGTATACAACAAACTATGCACACAATATTTCACTCTACTTCCCCAAGCGTGGTACACCACTTTGACGATGCACCGTAGTTATAAAAAATAAAAATGATAAAGCCTGTCTACCAAGAGCAAAACATGTTCTTGTTAGTAAATATCTAGAGCATTTTCTGATGCACGGCATACACCTGATTTGACCTGAATGAAACTGAAATGAGAGTAAGCTAAAGAAAGTTAGTGCGGCTCACTTGTTCATTAGCAAACTTATTTTCAAATCAAAAAAGGTCTGACACCCACTCACCCTTTTTAATTTGATGATTTTGTTTTAGCTCTGCGCAAAACCTAAAACAACAGTACTGGGTGTAACTTGCTAATTGTCTGTCATGCTTCATAAAGGGTCCGCAAACAGCGCCAAAGTGATACACAAACGATAATTGTATTGCCTGGCTCTTTGACCTTGCTCCCTATGTTGAACAGATTGGCACAAAACGTGTCACAACAACAGAAAGCTAAATGTTACAATCTTCTGCCAAACGTGAAGATTTGTCGCACAGTGCTAAAGTTACTAATAAATTAACACTTTCTGCCGCCTCTCTTTTTTTAACTGCCCACCCACCACTTGATGTATCTGCATGAATTTGAAAATCTCAAGAGTAAGAGCAACACATTAAGTTTTTACCAAAAGTCATGCATAGTCATCAAACGGTGCCAAAGGTATAAGCAAATCAAAAATGTTTTGAACCTCATTCCTCTAACCTTTGCCCCCACCCTCCTGGATCTATACAAAACCTGAAACTTCTACCAATTTTTGTAAGCTGTTTTGTCACACTGTGCCAAATGCATTAGTAATTTTAAAAAATGTTGCCCACCCCCTTTCCCATCACCCACTTTGGGTTACCTCCACCACTTGATGGATCTGTTCATATTTGTAAATACAAAGAATATGCTCAACATGTTAAGTATCTGTCAAAATTCATGCATATTCATCAAACGGTGACCAGAAAAAAGAGCTAATCTTTCAAGCCTAGCTTTTTCAAATAATAGCTCAAAAAAGTACCAAAGAACAAGCATGCCTTCCGAGTTAAGTTTTACACTCAAGCCAAGTTTAGCATAAATCTTTTCAGAGGTTTTTGATGTAGCACTAATTAAAATTGCCTGTGGTAGCTAAAACGGGGAAAGACATCTTGCCACACTCGCATCATTTGAACTTTTTCCTGCTGCCTGGGACTACACAACAATTAGCATACTAGGCTTTAGTTGCATACACCAAATAATTGCCAATGTTGGAGTAGATGAATCTATGTGGGCCAAAGTTATAGGCAATTCAAAAAATTCATTTTCAATGGAAAGCGAAGCTGAACCATTACTACAAAGAGCGACTGCCCCTGTGGTCTGTGATAAACACACACACGCACGCACTCAGAAATAGCCCTTTTGCATTCCACTTCAAAAATATCAAATGCAGTGTTGATGGGGCTTTTGAAGTCTGCAAGACATCATACTGAGTATTTATGCTGAAATTAAGAGCCATTTACAGAGAAAGCACCTAGGTATCCCTTATGGGATTGTCATCTAAATCTTTAACTAATATTTTACCTCAGGATCCCAGAACGTCTTTTAAAAATAGAAATACCGCTTTCTCAAATATTTCTTAAGCCTATCTTTTGAAAAAAGGCCAAGGAGATATAGAGCCTCGACTCCGCCATGAGGACCCTTTCTTTACTCAACAATCAAAACAAACAGCATATTACTCTGAGCCTGAGGATCTGTACGTGTGTATGACTATACTGTATTCTCATGTGTAAGTCATTCATAAGTAGACTGCAAGGGGTAAAGTCTGTGCGGAAAAACACCATTAAATGAGCCTTGCCAAAAAGGGATGTGATTTTCCTCTGAAAAGGAATTTTACAATGCCTCCTTCTCCACATACTGAAGAAAAGAGTCACAAAATATTTTAAGACCAAAGATGTCTTCAAAGGAAACCAATTTGCAAACATCTGCGCACATCACTGGATTGCAGGAGTTTGCAGAACATGTGATCTATAGCAGCACATGTTACAACCAGTGTTCCCTGGAGGCTGCGCGCGCACCCCCCAGGGCTACCACAAGCGCGCAGTGTCTCCTGTAAAGCGCGCGCACTTCACTGTGCAATCCATCACACAGAGACCGTTTTGCGCTGCAGCTTTAACAGCATTGACATAGCCAATAGGTCTCGCTTTTGGGACTTTATAAGTGTTTAACTATGCAACAGTTGCATAACTAAATACTTATAAGGTCCCAAAAGCGAGACCTATTGGCTATGCCAATGCTTGTTTTTGGGTAGGCACGAAGAGCCACCCTCCCCGTGTAATGCCAGCTGCTGCAACAGGGGGAGGGACGGACTCTGAGGAGAGAGAGCAGAGGAGGAAAGAGCAACAGAGAACCAGTCTGCCAAGTAGGTGCGAACGTTACCGCTAAAGTTAAAGTAATCATTTCGCGGGCGCTTTGATGTTCGCAGTGGCCGCGCGGCTCACTGAGAACATCAAAGTGCCCGCAAAATGTACACGCAGGCTGCCAAATGGTGCGCGCGCCCGGCGCACATGCACTGTAGTTGGGGGCCTGAAAAGCACTTGTTTGCACTTCCAAATCCCAGTTTTCTTTAGCTCTCGCCAGAGCAGCGCTAAAGCGCTGGCTCAGGCGAGACCTAAAGACGCGAGCAGCGCGAAAAAAAACAGTTGCCGCCTTTTGTAGGGATATGACAGTAGTAGTGGCAGCGATCCTGGGCAGAGGGTCACAACAAGTTCAGCAGCAAGTGGCTCTGGCATGCCACTTGCTGCATTCTACTTAGCAATTGGAGCGTGGCTGCGGGACATGTGAAACTAATTATTGCAAGGCCTTGTAAGTATCTTAAAGATCATGAAAGTGCGCGCCATGCTTTGAGACAGCGCTGCTGTCTCACGTTCATGAACACTGATATATTTAAAAAGTCACAAAATAGCTGCGCATTCTCAAAGCATGACGCGCTTTCACAATCACTAAATATATTTACAAGGCCACACAATCTGCATTGCCCCACGTATGATTTGCAGAGCACGTCTGTTTAAAAAAAAAAACCCGTTTTCTACTCCTGGCGTGATTTACGAGTGGGCTTCCGTTGTTCCACTCACTGCTCCTCGCAAGATAAAGATCACTCAGCAAATGTTCATGAAAAGGTTGTGGTGTGATGTAAGGCGTTCTGATACCCTGCATCGGGATGAGTAGTGGCACTTTACATCACACGTACACAAATATTTTAAATACCACTATTTCGCTTTTTCTTTTATAGCACTTTACCACTACTGTAGTTCTCAAGCGCTATAAAAGAAATAAAACAAAATAGTAGTATTTAAATTGTAATTTGTGTAAATACTAGGGAGACCAAAACATCTGACATCCTTACATTCTCTGGAAGAGAAGAGGGAATAAACAAGGAAAATGCCATCTCGGAGGCCTCTTGGAAATACTGGGTTGCACTTAGTCCATCAGCAGGAGTTATGTTTACATCAAAGCTTTGAACAGTGATTTACAGAGTACTGTTTTTGTTCATGTCAAGGTCAACATTTGAACGAAGTTTGGTTGTTAAATATTTCTTATTGGCATTTATCATTACTTTTCATCATATTTATTCAGTATTTTAGTGTGTACAATTGCTATTAGTGGAATTTTATGCTAACATCATATCACAGCACAGGTTTGTTTGAATAATGTGTATGATGTACAGGGCGTGTCTGAATATTTCTTTCCTTTTTTTATGATTTGGATTTGTCGTTTTTTATGTTTTGTATAGCCTTTAGAGTCACGTGTTTAATTTAAACTACATGGTTTGAATGAATTCGCGTCACTTGCGGGGTTTAAAAATGGTAATCAATGACCAGTTTATTTTGTGCACAATTGAGTTGGTTCAACGGTTGTCAAATTAAGCTGTCACAATTGGTTTATGCACATGGGTCGGTTTAACATCGGGTACATTTAATTCTGTTCACAGCGTAAAAGCAGGTAAATTCCAGTGTTGAATTTCTTTCATTCAGTTTATTTTTAAAACAACTTATGGGTTTTAGGACGGGCAGAGACTTTGAAAGCGTAATTAGTTGCAGTATGTTTTGGTGTTGTTTTCAATATATTTACTTTAAGGAAATCTTATTTTACTTCTATGGTCTCCCAAACAACTGTTTCTGAATCCATACCTCATGTATCCCAAACCTCATTTTACTACTGTGATTTCCCTAATCCTTTTCTAGAGACTCGTCCCACCTCCATCTTTCCTTTTACACCTCACAATTCTCATCTTACTGCTATGATCTCCTAAATAACACTTTCTAGACTCTTCCATCCCTCCATTATCCTATTCAACTAACAGACTCACATGTCCACCACTCAAATGAACATATATTTCCCAATTTGGGTTCAGGAGTAGCGTGCTACTCCCCGAAAAGTGCTTTGACGCCTCATCAGAGGTAGCCTCTCCCTCTCCCTCCCCCCTCTCTCCCCCTCCCCCTATCTCTCCCCCTCCCCCTCTCCTTCCACCTCCCGTTCCCCCTCCCCCTCTCCTCTCTCCTTCTCCCTCTTCTCTCTCCCCTCTCTCTCTCCAGGGACTGAGCAAAGTAAAAAGCATTTCTCCCTTAAGTACCTGTGAATTGATGAGATGTGAGCCTTTGTTTCCCCTCCATTGCATCTAGGTGTGAGGCTCCCAGCCAGGATACTCCAAGAAAAAGAGGACTTATTGCCCCTTGACTTCAGCTTTTGTTATGAGCAGCACTGTGATTGGTGCGCTGCTTCATGGCTTCTGTCACCCCATTAAAAGTCCATTTAAAAATAAATACATTGAGGTATATGGATGCTTCACATTGCATTTCATCATGAGTTTCTTAAGAGGATTGGCTTTTCCAGATGATGTGAATAGGTATTTTTTTGTTATCCAGCATATGGTTTGTACAGTGCATACTGTGAACTGAGTTGCATTCAGGTGTCTTGAAAAGAAGTTGTGGGAGCATTTTTATGTCGGGACCTGATTGAGAGCTCTGGAGTTGAGGCAGAATGCAGTGCTAGTTTCGCACAGTGCCTGTCAATGGGTCCTAGAGGTGTCAAGACTACATGCACCTCCAAACTTTGGCCTCTCCACATACCACAGAGAGTGATGGTGTGAGGCCAATAATATGAGCTCTATCCAGGTCAATGAGCACTATTAGGCAGTTTCTGTGATTTACCAGAATGAATACAGAGAGGGGGCTTTGGGTCGGCTCACTTCAACCAGTGCTTTTTGTGGGGCGTTCATGGCTTGCCATTACTTGGATTGACTGTCCATCAAGACCATGGCATGCATATCGAAATTGCAAATCTGACTTAAGACCATCTCACATGGTGCTGTATGTGTAGAAATGCACCTTCTTTTTAGGTTAAGTAAAATTTTGGAGTAGTACTTGCACTGATATTTGTCGCTGCACTCGCATGCATGGTCGGATACATGATGCACATAGTCTTGGCTGCGGCGCACAGAGACCATACACTGCCGCACACAGAGGAAATAAATTAGAGGGAACATTGGTTTCAACCCATTCAATAACTGTTCGTACTAGTAGCAGGGCCAATTGCCTAATTTTATAGGATGGTCTGAGGAAGGATCGTTAAAGGTGGCACCCCTAAACATCTCTGGCAATGGTGGAAGCCAGATCATTAGATTAATATTTTACTGACACCCTTTTTGTCAGACAATGCTCTATCCCCACTCCTGGATTATTAAATGACACCCAGCAATTGAATAGTAAGTTAATTTTTTCGGGTGGTGGGGGGTAAATGGGAGAACCAAGCAAACATCTTCATGGGCAGGAAGCAGATGAGAGGACTGGGTATGCCAAACTTTAAGGAATACAGCGGCCAAACTTTGCATCATGTTTTAATAGTCCAGTCAATATGATGAGAAATTCTGAGCTCACATGGATGCAGCAGTAGCTGGAAGAGTTACCATAGTTCCATCAAAATGGCTGAGAGTGGTGTGTTTACCTGTGTAGGACATAGTAGTTTTCCATTCACAGACATTCATCATAATCCACAATTTACTCTGGCTATCAGTGACACTTTATGACAGAAAATGGAAGTTGTAAATCCATAGCTGATATGCTTGAGAGTGGAGCATGGGTGAGGAACAACAGAACTCTCTGGGGGACTATTTATAACTAATAGGGAAAACATACAAGCTCACATCTAATTGAGCTAAGACTTCAAGGAAAGTCACAACAATGTCCACCAATACAAGTGATAGGTGTTGGAGAGACTGTGGGTTGTAGGGTGATGAGCTACACATCTGGTGGTCTTATCTTAAACTCAATCATTTTTGGAAGTAAGTCCTAGCACAAATAAGGAAAATGCTACTTACCAGTATGCATCTGTTCTTGGCATGTACAGCTGTAGATTCTTATACTTGTGCATAGATCGCCATCTGGTGTTGGGCTCGGATGTTTGCACTTTGCTTTGGTCTTGGAAGAAGTCTTTTGTAGTCACGAGGTAGGTGACTCCACCTTAGGACTATAATGCGCATGGGCATCGATTCCATCTTCAGATTGTTTTGCCATGTAGGGTCGTGATGGAGTTAGTAAGAAATAGAAAAGGATGTCCATGTGTAATGTATCTAAGTAAGATAGTACTGGAACAGATAGAGGTATCCGGGGAGGTAGGTAGGCGTATACTAATCTACAGCTCTACATGCCAAGAACAGATGCATACTGGTAAGTAGCATTTTCTGTTCGAGGCATATGAGGTGTAGATTGTATACTTGTTCATAGACTATACATCAGTTACCTCCTTAGCAGTGGCTACCTGTATCTGTTGCAGTGGTTTGAAAAAGTGTTCTTAATACAGCCTGGCCCACACTAGCTTATTGTTTTGCTTGCACATCTACACAATAGCGTTTTGTGAACGTGTAAGGTGTAGACCAAGTTGCTGCTTTGCAAACGTCATCTAGCGGAATGTTCCCTAAGAATGCCATAGATGCCCCTAGTTTTCGTGTGGAGTGAGCCCTAGGGGGAATGTTTAAGGCGCGTTTGGCTTTCGCATATCATATTTGGATACATTTAACAATCCACCTTGCAATCCCTGTTTTTGAGTTAGGATTGCCTTTATGAGGTGGGGAGAAAGCCACAAAAAGTTGTTTCGTTTTTCGAAATGATTTTGTTCTTTCAATGTAGCAAAGTATTGCTCTTTTTACGTCTAGTGTGTGAAGAGCCCATTCTGCTACTGAGTTTGGTAGTGGGAAAAACACAGAGCTCTACAGACTGGTTAAGGTGGAAAGCAGAGACGACTTTAGGTGGAAAATTTGGATTAGTCCTACGAACCACTTTGTTATGATGGATTTGAAGAAATGGTTCTTGTATGGTTAATGCCTGGAGTTCACTGACTCTTCTGAGAGAGGTGATTGCAACTAGGAAAGCTACTTTCCATGATAGAAATTGCAATTCGCATTTATGCATAGGTTCGAATGTGAGACCCATGAGTCTGGTAAGTACCACATTTAGGTTCCATACTGGAGAGGGTGGAACTCTAGGTGGAATTATTCTTTGAAGTCCTTCCATAAATACCTTGATAGTGGGTACCCTAAACAAAGACAAATGTTGTCTGTTTTGGAGATAGGCTGCTATTGCTGCAAGATGTAGTCTAATGGATGTATAAGCTAGGTTACATTGTTGTAGATGGAAAAGGTAACAGATAATGTGTTGAATGGAAACATCTAGTGGGTTGATTCTGTTATTTGGACAGTGAATTACAAATCTTTTCCACTTTGCGGCATAGAAAGCTCTAGTGGTAGGACGTCTAGCCTCCTTAATAATGTTCATGCAGTCTGGCAGTAAATTAAGGTAGCCAATAAGGTAGCCAAACTCTAGGACTTCAGGTGCCAGATCGCAAGGTTGAGTTGATTGGGATCTGGATGCCTTATCTCTCCATGGTTCTGAGTGAGAGGCGTAGCTTTTGTTGAGGAACTACTGATCGTTCCAAGAGGGTTGTGAACCATGGTTGTCGGGCCCATGATGGAGCAACCAGGATCATTGTGAGGGAATGCTGTTTGAGTTTCCGAACCACTAGCGGAATGAGTGGGAGAGGCAGAAAAGCGTAAGCAAATTTGCCTGACCAGTTCATCCATAGCACATTGCCTTTGGACAATGGGTCTGGATACCTGGATGCGACGCTTGGGCATTTTGCGTTTTGGTGTGTGGCGAACAGGTCTGTTTCTGGGTGGCCCCACATTTGAAAGAATGAAAGTAGAACTTGAGGTTGAAGTTCCCATTCGTGTATCTGCTGTTGGCGACTGAGTAGATCCGCAATTTGATTGTGTACTCCTGGGAGGTGTTCTGCAAGGAGATATATTTTTTGAGGAATGGCCCATTTCCATATGCTTTGAGCTAGGTGTGAAAGCTGGAGAGAGTGTGGCCCTCTCTGTTTCTGTATGTAGTGTATTGCTGTCATGTTGTCTGTGTGGACCAGAACAGCTTTGCCTAGGAGGTAGAGTTGAAAAGATTTTACCGCTAGGAAGATTGCCAACAATTCCAGGTCGTTTATGTGGAATTGTTTTTGTTGCGGGGTCCTTATGCCTTGAAAGGTATGGGTTTGAAGATGAGCTCCCCAGCTGGTGAGCGATGCTTCTCTTGTTAGCACTATCTGTGGAACTGGGTCGAGAAATGGCTGCCCTTTTGAAAGGTTTTGTGTGTTCCACCACTGCAGAGAGCGATGGGTGCGGTTGACTACCAACACCAGATCTGTTAGCTCACCTTTAGCCAGGTTCCATTGACATGCCAAACAATACTGGAAGGGATGCATTGCATAAGGGACGATGAAAATGCATGAGGCCATCATCCTGATTAACTGCATTAACACTCGCGCTGGTAGTGAGTGTTGCGGTTGAAATTTTTGTATTAGAGCTTCAATGGCACTTATCCTGACTGGAGTGGGGTATGCTAGAGCTTTTGAAGTGTCTATTGTAGCCCCTAGATATTGTTGTATGTTGGATGGTTGGAGGTGGGATTTGGTGAAGTTTATTGTGAATCCCAAGTGGTGAAGCAGTTGGATTGTTTTGTGTGTGTGTGGTGCACACAGCTGCTGTGCGACTTGGCTTTTATAAGCCAGTCATCTAGATAAGGGAAAACGTGAATGTGCTGTCTTCTTAAGTGGGCTGCAAGTACTGCAAGACACTTGGTGAAGACTCTGGGTGCTGTAGTCACCCCGAATGGGAGGACCTTGAACTGGTAGTGTTGACCAAGTACCACAAACCTGAGATATTTCCTGTGAGCGGGGTGAATGGGAATATGAAAGCAGGAATTCCAGACAGGTAGGAACTGTGTTAGCTGTCCCCCGACAGGAGTGGAATGATCGGGTGTAGTGGAGGGAAGTCACTGTTTGGTGGTAGGAGAAGTTCAGGTGGAGTTTCCTCTGCCTCTTCTCTATTGTTATTTCCTCTGTATCATCCCCGAAAATATCCTATGGATGAGGAGGATTGGTTGGGGCTTTTATAAGATGAGGCGGTGTTTTCTGATGCAGCTGTCTTTGAGCCACCCCTATAAAAGGAGCAACAAAAAGAACCTCTGTTAGAGGGTAGCTGTAATGCCCCCAGGCTTTAGCAGTCTCGGTGTCTTTCTTCATTTTTTCCAATGAAGAATCGATTGTGGGGCCAAAAAGGTGCTCCTGATCAAATGGCCGATTAAGAAGTGCTGACTGTACTTCTTGTTTAAAGCCTGAGATTCGGAGCCAAGCGTGTCGTCGTAGCAAAATGCTGGTGTTAATGGCACGCGAGGTATCAGCTGCATCATGGGCACATATGATGGAAGTGTTTGTTATAAGTTTACCCTCTTGAATGAGGTAGTGAGCTTTAGCATTGTATTGGTCTGGTAAGTGTTGCATCAGTTTTTCTAGCTCGTAGTAGTGAGCTCTATCATACCGCACCAGGAGAGCTTGTGCATTGGCAATGCGCCAATGATTGGCCGCTTGAGATGCAATTATTTTGCCTGATGCATCTATAAGTTTTGATTCTATTTGCCCTTTTTCGTGCATTTGAAACGACAAGCGAATCTAAAGGTACCTGACCCCTGATGTAAATTGGGTCTGTAGGAGCGGCTTTATATTTTTTGTCACAAGGTCACAGGGTCTTTGAATACTTCATTGGCGTGTTTTATCATACCCTTAAGCATGAGTAGTGTGTTTGTATTTTTTTGTGATGGAGCTAAAGTATCCACTAAATCCTCTTCTGAGGGGTCAGTGTGTAATTACACCCCATGGTATTGAGCAGCTCTAATAATAAGCTGCGCGAAACCAATATTGTCATCGGGAGGTGATGGTCTGGCGGGATATAGATTGGGGTCATTTGTATGATCCGGGTCCTTATTGTATTCATCCCAGGAGTCTGGGTCCTGTGGAATGGTGTCCTGATCATTATCTCCATCCCCTTCCCCATCCCCATCTGCACCTCCATACCCATCCTCATCATTATCATCCTGGTGCCCAGGTGAAAAATGTGGTGGTGGTGAATTTGCTGGTGAAATTATTAGATGTGGGTTAGAAGGTGGAGGAGAGGGAGGTATGTAAGGGGAAGAGGGGTTAGTACCCATGTCTTTTTTCTTTAAAGGTATGTGGTAGTCTTCAGGGAGGTCCAGCTTCTGTTTTTTGAGAAGTGTTGCTGAAGTTTTCCAGTGTCCGGGTCAATATGCAACTGTTTTTGCTTCGGATCCAAAGACTCTTGTGGAGGAAGTTCTTTAGATGGAGTCTGCTTACGAGGGCTTCCGTGCTTTTTAGGGTCGGTGCACTTCGGTGTGGGCTGTTTCGACTCCGAAGGCTTAGTTTTTCACAGTTTCGGATCCGAAGGCTTTTCTTTTGGCTGTTTCCCAAAAAAATTCTTTAATTGGTTTCGGCTCCGATGCTTTTGTTTTATCCGGTGTCGGTTCTGAAGCTTTAGTCTCGGTAGTATCGGCTCCGAAGTCTTTGGTTTTTGAGAGTCTTTCGGTGCCGAAGATGTCTTCGGTGCCAACAGCGGGGCGTCAAACTTGGCCTTGTGTTTAAATGCTGAAGATGTGGGTTCAACACCTGGACGAGGTTGGCTCGATCCCGAGCCGGAAGGCTTGTCTTTATGTTTCATGGCCAGGCTCGAAGGCGGGGCGTCCGAAACAGTATCACGGTGTCGACCTGAGTCCGAGGGCGAAGGTGTAACCAGAGTCTTTGGTGTTTTTGCGGTCAGTTGGGGCTCGTTACTCACGGTTCGTTGAGCCGGAGTGATGTTGGAGTCCTCTTCCATGTCGGAGTTGTCGGCTTCAGACACGGGAATGTGCCCTTCTTCTTCTTCAGCGCCAAGTTGAAATTCCGATTCTTCTCCGAAGATATCCGGCACCGGACTAGTGCCGCGTCTCATCTGGTGTCGTCGAGCCCAACGGTCACAAATAGTTTCCTTCGATCGAAATGATCGTCAGGCCTCGCAGCTGGTTTCTTCGTGCTCCGGGGAGAGGCAGAGATTACAGAACTCGTGCAAGTCCGTGTGTGGGAACTTAGCACCACACCCGGGGCATTTTTTAAATGGGGTCCGTTCCATGGACTGCTTGCGTGGTCGGCGTGGGTAGGCCTCATGGCCCGCGTCGAAGCGGAAAAAAACAATCTGAAGATGGAGTCGATGCCCATGCGCACTATCGTCCCAAGGAGGAGTCACCTACCTCGTGACTACAAAAGACTTCTTCCAAGACAAACACAAAGTGCAAAAATCCGAGCCCAACAGCAGATGGCGGTTTATGCACAAGTATACAATCTACAGCTCATATGCCTCGAACATACAGTTCTATGCTAGCCTGTTCCTGGTTCAGGGACTTCAATCTTGGGCATGAGAGATATTTTGGCAAAGGGCTTGACAAATCATGATATGTATTAACTTAATTACATGGTATTTGATGGCAAGCTTGCAACAGCTTTCAAAGAGAAAAATACTTTAAGATGAGCTCTAAGTCTTAGGAACTGTTTGGCAACTAACTATTGAACTTTATATACGAGTACATTGGGAAAACGTGGAAGCCTCTGTTCTCAACAATGGATTGGATGGGGCACCTGAACTGGCATACCCTACATCCCTGAGGGCTTTGAGAGGTTACTGGCAGTGAGTGACAAGATGGTTTTCTGGTTGTTAAGTCAATGTCCCTGGATATCCCTTAGCAGTGTGGTGTAAACACTGAACTGCAGCTTCATTTGAAGTAAACCTGTACGTACTCAAAAAAGCAGAGGAAGGAAGAATTGAGTCAGGGGGTAACCCAAAGAAAATGTTTAGCTGTATTATGTTTTGAAGAAATGAGGGGAGCACAGAGTTACTGAGGATGTGAGGTTCTGTTAATTTGTATTTGTCTCGTTAAAACTCAAGAAAACAGTTCTGATAAGGAAGACACTGATTTGAGAACTGAGCACATTCAATTCTAAATCCACTATAACTGGACCAGAAGAGCCTCTAAATGGACCTGAGAAGTGACCAAGACAGGCTGCAATAGGTCGAATAAGGCTTATTTAAGTAAAAAAAAACAGTACAAATTATAATATACAATTAATTTTGTTCAAGGAAAAAATAAAAGGGGGGATACAAATTAAAGAAGAAAAGGCTCCAGAAAAGTGGAAAAGTAGTGTTTAGAGTGCACTGTATGCTCAAGGATATGGGAGGTGGACACATTTTAAGGGGCCTTTTTGGACCATGTGACAATATGTGGACATTTTCACAGATGAAAGAGAATACAGAAATAGGTGACTATTCATCTGAAAACTATTTTCCTTCAAATGTGTTCTGACAGTACAAAGAGAGAATTTCCTTACAGACAAAGGCTGAACAAATGCACAAGAACAGCAAAGCAAACAGCCAGAGTAGAAAGGAATACAGAATTGCAACAGGAAGTGGGGTCTTTCGTAACCTCAAATAACTCTTAAAAATATATAACAAGGCTACAAAAGCCTGCCCTTGATACGAGCTCTGGCTCTCTTGAGAAATACAATACAAATGCACATTCATACAACGCTCCCATCCCATTGCCCTCTTTTAAGCTGAAGATAATTCCTCCACCATGAATCTCCAAGTTGGGGCATGAAGTTTTCTTAAATAAATCTCAGGCACCATGGTCCGGAGAGCTCCAGAGGCTACAGCTCCCTTAATGTGATCGGAATGATACCCGAGCAGTGGGTAAAGCTCACCTCTTGCTCCACAATGCAAGCGGCTGTGCCCTGTCCGCTGTCTTCTTCAGAGCTTGGAGGGGTGTGGATCCTCTGCACCAGTCTACTCTCGCACTCCTCCAGGTGCAGTCGGATGTTCATGAGCTGTGTCATGTACGTCTTGGCTTCACATTCATCCTTGTCTTCTAAAAACCCAGGAAAGAAACATTTAACATTATCCTTAAAAAGCAGCTCCAACAGGTGGGAATTAGCAGCAGAGTGAGCCACCGAGAGTATTGAGTGGGATCAGCAAACTGTCAGGGAAGGACACAAGTAGGCAACAGGGCTGTGAATATTGACTTCTTAGAAGAGCATGACGAGGGATTCGAGCCCTGACCAGCTATACATGGTATACAAGATCACAATGCGGAGACGCTCAAGTGCACTGACAGGAAAGTTCAGTAGGTAAAGCTTTCTGTCGTGGATCACACCTGTAACCTACAGAGACTGCCAAGCGGCTGGTGGAGGGAATGGAGAAATAGGACTTGAAGCTGAGAGAAGTCACTGTGACCAGATAGGAGCCATGGGTGGATCTGCAGTGAAGTGATTCTATCTGGAGTAACTCACGGAGAATGCAAGAACTTGGAAGAGGGTAAAGGGTTATAAGAAGGCATCCATCTGCGACAGGCTGAGATAAACAAATGCCACATCATCAGGAGGCGACTTACTAAGCTGAAGGCATGAGGCATAGGAACTGTGGGTTAATCGAGGGGGCTCCTCTGAGAAGCACTGAAGCTGGCACAAAGAGGACACAGTGAGGAGATGATTTTTGTGCTCATTAGAGGTTAGGGAGCAGGTAAAAACTGGGTGATAGGGTTTAGCAAGTGAATTCAAATGGCATAGCCACAGGATACAATGATTAAAGAGACTCGTCCATGCCAAATAGCAACTGTAGTGGTGGCGAGGATAACGGAAGTGTACAAGTAACTGGCAGCTATCCAGGGACTCTGATAAAACAGTACTAACATGAACACTAGAACATGGTGGATGAAGCCCAGGGCACATAGTTCGGCAGCAAACCATCTCTAAGTACTGCAAGCAACACATCCATTATCAGGCGGAGTTGGGGACACTGACTGATGTTGGGTTGACATCTGATCAGAGGGAAACACATAATGTGAGCCTGAAGCCTTTCAAGTAATGTGGGAATGCCCCCTGGGATCTCGTATCTCACAGATCTGCCCCTAAGCAGGGAGTGTGCAGTCTCCTAAAAACACAAGCAGGAAGTGTCTTTCTCCACAGGATCTTGGCTAAAGAAGTGGTGCCAACCTTCACAGATTCTTCATAAAGGTGGTAGTTTGGACACCCTGCAGAGCATTCTAAGCCCTCATATAGTTGCATTGCACAGTGCCATTCCCGAAGATGCCCAGATTAACATTTCTATGCTTTTTAGTCACAATGTGTGGCACGGACTCCGAGCCCTCTCCATGTTCCACTCACCTGTTTGCATTGAGTGCAGAAGTTGTTGGTGATGTGCTTTACAAGCCTCAACCTCTTCTTCCAGACGCAGACGATCTGCCACCGAGAAGAGCTGCGAGTCCCGACTGTCGTCCCGGAAGTCATCAAAATGAGACTGCAGGTTTTTCACTGCTTGGAGCTGGTCTGCCGGAGCAGTGGCCCTGAGCTGGAAAATGACAGGTGATCATCCTCAGCAAGTATCATACAAAAAATAACTTAGTCAAAGACAACATGAACAGCAGCAGCATTTGGGAGGAATGGCCTAGTCGAACAAGGCGGGTGCTTTGCGGAGAACCCAAAATAATGCAAGATCTGCTTTAAAAGAAATAACCTCCTCCCACCAGTGGTGCACACGAGAATGCACACTCAAATACAATAGACAGGCAATGCCATTAGATGGACAATAACTATACAGATTTCACCTAAAAGTATCTAAAGAAGTAGACATTAGATTCTACCATGCACCAAACCAGGATACAGATATATGGTCCATGTGTACTTGAAAGCTTTAAGGCATTGGAGACAGCTTGAAGGAGCTGTGAAAGAGCACAGGCAAGCCGTGTAGGCACCCACATATGGGGATATAAGCTTTTAGTGAGAGGTTTGCTTTAACGTCTGAGCTGCTACTGTCTGCAGAGGTTGAAACCTGCATACAGGTCATCCCATTAATAAAGGATTAGCGACCCAAACACAAGGAATGACTCTAGGTCCATAATCAACAAGAACAGATACTGAGATTTGTCACACAGACTATGCCATTCCTAATGGTAGAAGGGATTTAGACACGCATCTTGAGGCTACTATCAAAGAGGTTACAGAGGTTACAAGGTTACACACGTGAGTCCTGGAATGTATCTTTTTTATCTGAACTGGAGGTTTAATAAATCGTGGGTTTTCTCTTAACTGCAAAACAGTCATACAAACTGTCCCTAAAGCTGTCATAGGACTACAGTACAGAGATTCGCCAACTCTAAACAAGCATGTTCTGCTTCTGACGTAATCACCATTTTTCACCTTTCCCTTATTTGCTGCTCCAAAACAGGAATATTCTATTTTTCCTTGCTCAGTGAAGGTACGTATTGTAGGGATTTAGTTCACCACCTCATTTCACTCGTGCAATTTATCATCTAAAAGGAATGTGTTAAGATAGTGCCTGCAACCATTTAGTGACTTGACATACATTATTTTGATTAACCTTTAATTTTTTGGGGTTTTATTTTGTATCACTACTGTTTCAAAAAAAGATTGAGTGCATCTGCCACCAATGCTATATCTTTTTGGTGACTTGGGGGCAAGTTTTGCTTCACTATTCAGTTTCTTGCATCCTCAGTCAGCGCTAAAATCTCTGGTGCAGTGGCCAGTGAGGGCATGATCGGAGTGCTCTGATGACTTAATTAAAAAAGGCGACAAATGACTGTTTAAAGTAAGGCCACAGGAGGGTGTGGTGCTATGTGCACTCTTGCTCCAGTCAGTCGGCTAGTGCCTAAGACATGCTATTGTTCAGTCACTATAATTGTCCTCTGAAGGCCTAAGATCAAAGTACAGGAGTTGTGGCTTGTTCCAGAAGCCATGGCCCTGTATGGACACCCTCCTACTTGTAAAGGTCCTTACCGTCTCCACAGTCCACCCTTGAACCAGGTCAATATCTTTCCGTAGGTAGTTCCATGAGATGAGGCTCTTGGTGTTCACGTGCAGCTGATGCCAGAGAGACATAACCTTTTGATACAGTTGCTCAACCCTTAAAAAGGAAGAGAAGAACAAGAACATGAGTCTGAAATTAAAGGAGGCCACCACAAGGTGTAGAAAACCAAAAAAGCAAAATACAATAGAATGGGAACATCATATGAAAACAGCATAAAGAAGATGTTACTCAGTAAGACTTTTTGGTGGATTCGCCATCTAACTGCAGATTCCTTGCTTTTTGACAATCCCCAGACACCAGATAAGATTCAGATTTGTTTTCAAGTTATTGCTCCATCTTGCCGGTAGGTGGTGCAATCGGAGTCTGCAGTGGCTTCATACCACCTCCGTAAGTAACTGCTCAGAGTCGAAAACAGGGGGCACCTCACCGCACTGACTTCACTTCATCTTGAACATTTCTGTGACCTCAGATGGGGATCAACAGGGATAGATTGGAGGACACAGTGTGCTGAAACTTGGGACATATTTGCCAGTCACAGAAGTCAACTCCACAGAACGGGAAGGCAAGAGGAAGGTGAGGAATCTGAAGATAGAGTATCCGCCAGAAGGATTATGTTAATTACCCTGTTCTTGGCATGTAGTGCTGTACATTCACATGCTTTGCATACTCCTGCCATCTAGTGCTGGGTACGGATGTGTGCAAGTTGTTTTTCTTCGAAGAAGTCTTTCAAGTCAGGAGGTAGAGTGACTCCTCCTCTTAGTGATAATGCACATGGGCATGAACTCCATTGCCAGATTGTTTTCCCGCAGGTGGGTGAGAATGGAGTGTCAAGTAAGTGTAAGTAAAGAGATGTCCATGCATATGAAAAGGTAAAGGAACTGTAACGGCCACAGGTGTCTGGGGAGGCGCATGTGAATCTACAGCTATTCATGCCAAAAACAGATGCTTACAGGGTAAGGTACATAATCAGTTCGAGGGGTGTGTGGCTGTAGATACACATGCTTTGCATAAACTATATAGAAGTGCCCTCCAAGAGGTGGCTAACCTGCGCGTGCTGCAGTTGTTTGAAAGAGTGTACTTAGCACTGCCTGACCTACATTAGCTTGTTAGAACATCCACACAATAATGTTTAGTCAAAGTGTGTGGTGAAGACCATGTAGCAGCTTTGCATATATCAGCTAGTGGAATATTGCCCAGGAAAGCCATAGAAGCCCCTATCTTGCGACTACAGTGTGCTCTATGGGGTGTGGGTAGAGTCCTTTTGGCTTTAGAGGAGCATGTCTGAATGCATTTAACTAGCTACCTGGCAATGCCTGATTTGGATATGGGCTTTCCTTTATGAGGGGGCGAAAAAGCAACAGAGTTGCAAAAGTCTTTAGTTCTGTCAAATTAGTACTTAAGGGCTCTCTTAATATCTAATATATGGAGAGCCCTTTCCACAACTGAGTCTGGCTGAGGAAAGAACACAGGCAACTTAACTGATTATGGTGAAAATGAGAGACCACCTTTGGAAGGAATTTTGAGTTGGTGCGAAAGACCACCCTAACTGTGGAGCTGGAAGAAAGGTCCTTCTAAGGTTGGTGCTTGGAGCTCACTAACACATCTGAGTGAAGCAATGGCAATTAAAAAAGTGACCTTCCAAGACAGAAATTGAAAGAAGCAGTTATGTAGTGGTTACAATGGTGGACCTATAAATCTAGTGAGGACAATGTTAAGATTCCAGGTAGGTGTAGGTGGAACCCGGGATGGACTCATTCTCTTAATATCTTCCATAAAAGCCTGGATGACAGGTGCTTTGAATAAAGAGGCTGTCCATTTTGCAGAAAAGCAGCCACTGCAGTCAGATGTAAGCGCATGGATGTGAATACAAGGCAAGAGAGCTGTAGATGTAGCAGGTAACAAACAATGTTTTGTACTGTAGCATTAAATGGATTAATACTCTTGTTATGACAGTAACAGATGAATCTTTTCCATTTAGCTGAATGGCATGCTCTAGTAATAGACGTGCCAGCATCTTTGAGAATGGTCTTACATTCAGGTGGAAGATTGAGATAACCAAATTCTATGATCTCAGGAGACAAATTGCTAGGTTATGTTTCTTGGGATCTGGGTGTCTGATTTCTCCATGGTTCTGAGTGAGAAGGTTGAGGGCAAGCTTCTTGTGGGGAACTACGAATAGTTCTAGTCGTGTAGTGAACCAGGGCTGTCGGGCCCATGTGGGAGCCACTAGTATTAATGTGAGAGATGTATGCTTGAGCTTCAGAACCAGAAATGGAAGAAGAGGGAGCGGCGGAAAAGCATAGGCAAATATCCCTAATCAATTAATCCATAGAGTATTGTGCTTGGATAGGAGGTATGGGAACCTAGAGGCGAGGTTTGGGCATTTTTTAGTTGTCTGCAGTTGTGAACAGACCCGACTGTGGAAATCCCCACTTGTTGAAGTAAGGGAGGAGTACTAGGGGGTGGCATCCTGCTGAGGTCGGCAAAATCGTTGTCTGTTCTCGGGAGGTGTTTCGTTATCAGATGGATCTTGTGATGTAGAGCCCAACGGCAAATGGTCTGAGATAGATGCGATAACTGTAGAGGATGAGCCCAGCTGCCTCCCTGTTTTTGTAAATTGTACATGGTCCATCCAGACTAAGATAACCTTGCCGATCAGGTGAGGTGTGAACGCTTTCAATGCTAGGTGAACAGCTTCAGGCTCTAGGTAGTTGATGTGGAGACCCTGGAGTTTGGTGTCCCAGAGACCCTGGATTGCGAGATTCTGTAAGTGAGTACCCCAGTCTGTTAGGGAGGCCTCCGTTGTCAAAATAAAGTGGGAAACAGGTTTCAGAAAAGGCCGCCCTTTTAACAGGTTGTGTTCCACCACTGTAGAGAGTGATGAGTGCGGATGTTCATCGACACTAGATCTTCTAATTGACCCTTTGACTGAGACCACAGGTGTGCTAGACAATCCTGTAGCACACGGATATGCAGCCATACATGTGGAACTATGGCGATCCATCAGGCCATTATATCCAGTAGGGACTTGACAGTTCTAACTGTCAACTTTTGATTGGCTTGGAAACGTGGTAGTAGCGTTTGGAAATTTTGGATTCTTACTGTATTGGGATAGGCCAATCTCACCTGTGTATTTAGGATAGCCTCCATATACGGCTGAACCTGAAAAGGTTAAGAATGAGATTTTTGACATTGATGGTGAAGCTTCGCTGATGGAGCAGTTCTATGGTATTTTGACTATGTTGGTGGCACAGAGGAAGCGTGCTGGCTTTGATAAGCCAGTCATCGAGATACGGGAAGACATGATGTCTTCGCGTAAATGTGCTGCTACCACTGCTAGGCATTTGATGAATGTAAGAAACTGGCTCTATATATACTGCACCAAAGTGAGGTACAGTGTGTGTATAGAGTCACAAGAGTCCCCAGAGGTAGGCAGAGGTTAAGTTAGATAGAACCTTGCTCTCTAAAGTGGTAGCTTGGTCGAGCAGTAAGGCAGTTTCAGAGGACAGTGTTAAGCATTTGATATACACACTCAGTCAGCAAATGAATTCACACACTCAAGAACTGAACTCTAGGCCAATTGTTTTTGTATAAAAAATATACTGTTGTTTATTTTTAGAACCAAGCAAGCCTGGAACAGGTAAGCATTAAATACTTTTCAGCAATAAGTTACTGGATATAGAACTGTTTGAAAATGCAATATGAATGGTACTTTGTTTGATTTACAGGGGAGCAGTAGTATGCAACACTTAGCAAATACAGTACATTGGAACAAATGGGCTTTTTCA
This sequence comes from Triturus cristatus, assembly GCF_964204655.1. Classification (NCBI taxonomy): domain Eukaryota; kingdom Metazoa; phylum Chordata; class Amphibia; order Caudata; family Salamandridae; genus Triturus; species Triturus cristatus. The sequence continues at coordinate 582,298,011 of NC_140584.1, forward strand.
ATAAATTGCAGGTAAGTTACTTTTCGGATTATTTTTTCTGACACAGTGCTGGATCCTAGATTCAGCACTGGGACATTTCCTGAAAACAGTTAAGAAAATGCGTTTTGGTTATTTGTGCAATTTTTAAAGAATATTCTTAGTTTTCAAAAGTCGACACTTTGAAACTTTTGGGGAGAAAAAGTGTCAATGTTATCCTATGAGGAAAAGCAGGTTATCGGTTTCGAGGTAAGTACTCGGTCTTTGGAGTTGGGGTTCTGGGGTCAGACTCAGGGGTCTCCCAGGGTCAGTGTTGCACTGTTGTTGTACCCTCAGTGGCACTAGGGCGGCCGGGTGCAGAGTGTTGAGGCCCATGTTATCCTATGGAGGATAGGGGGGCTCCGGTTGGTGGCTGCTGGCAAGCAGGCCACAGAGTTGTGGGTGCATAGCTCCAAGGGTTTAGCTCAGGGCAAGTTGGGGACCAAAGTAGCACCAAAGGTGCACCCTCAGCGGCACTAGGGCGGCCGGGTGCAGGGTGCTGTTTTGAGGTCGGGTGCCCTGTTGATTTCAATGGAGATTCTCCGGGACTAAGAAACACTGCAGGCTCAGGGACGAGGATCTTCCAGGAGCGACCACCACTTCAAGGGGTAAGTTGGGATGTTGAGGGTTGGTTAGGCACAGATGGTTTGGGCACACCAGGCCGTGGGGCATCGGGTGCAGGGGTGTCTTGGGACGTCGGATTTTCTTACCCGCTCTGGTCGCGGTGGGGGGGTCCTCTGGATTGAGGCCGCAGGCGTTGTCAGGAGGCTTGAGGCAGGTCAGGGGTCGCTGGATCTCGGGTCAGGATTGCCAGGGAACCTCCTCGTGGTGTTTTTCCACTCTAGCTCGGGCCGGATTCGCTGTTCCTGGCTGGCACCAGGAGCTGAAGTTTAAACACGTCCGGTGATCATGGGAGAAACAGTCTGGAAAGTGAAGGCAGGCAGGTCCTCTGGGGTTTGTGAGGTTGCTGGCTGCTGGACACGCCAGGATTTCGCAGGAGCAGGTTCGAGGGGAGACAGGCCTGTAGGGCTGGGGCAAGTCAGTGGACGTCGTCCTCTTGTTAGCTCTGCACGGCTCTTCGTCCTTCTTATCTTCTTTTCTTGTTGTTGCTGGACCTGAGGAAGGAAGGTTCAGGGTGCCCCTGAATACTAAATTTAGGGGCGTTACAGGTAGGTAAAGGGCAGGGACCAATGCGTCCCTTCCCTGGGGTGGGTACACCCCCTATTCTGCCACTCTCCAGTGGGAGGGGGGCAGGAGCCTGTCCCTGGTTGGCTGGGTCCCCCCATCCTCAAGATGGCGGGAACTCGAGGTTGTGCTTCACTTCGCCTGCCCCACCTTAGAGGTTGAGTTGGCAGAGGTGGGCAGACCTCTCTTCCTCACTTGTTTTTCCCGCCGGGTGTTCCCGCCCAAAGTGGGGGGGGTAGAACCAGTGGGGACCAGTTGCTAAAAGCAGCAAATGATCTGGAGTGGCTCACAAAGGCTGCATGCCTTTGAGCTTCCCCTTCGTGAACCCTGCCCATCCTGGGGATGGAGGCTTGGCACCTCGTCCCAGGATGTGCATTGTTTCAGGCCCCCTAGAGCAGTAAGCTCTCGACCCAGGGGTCCAGAAACATGTCTGGTGGTGGCAGCCTAAGAAGCCACTCAGTCAGGTCACTAGGAGTTGGTAGAATTACAGGGGGCATCTCTAAGATGCCCTCTGCTGTGCATTTTACATTAAATCCCACACTGGCATCAGTGTGGGTTTAATGTGCTGAGAAGTTTGATAACAAACTTCCCAGTCGTCAGTGTAGCCATTATGGTGCTGTAGAGTTCGTAATGACAAACTCCCAGCACCATATACTCTTTATGGCAGCACTGCACTTACAGTGCCCAGGAATGGATTTGGGCATTGTAGGGGTGCAGGGCTCATGCACCTGTACCCTCACCACAGGCATAGGGCACCCAGCTAGAGGTTTGACTGATGTATGCCAGGGCAGTGGTTTGTGGGCATTGCACACAGGGATGTGTGCCATGTCGACTCTTCACTTTTTTCTGCACCAAGGCACTCAGTCTGCAATGCAGTGTGAGAGTGTCAGGGTACAGGGCCTCTGAGGGTGGCACAATAAGTGCTGCAGCCCTTAGAGGCCTTCTCTGATCACAGTGCCCTGGGCACCTGTGGCACCATTTACCAGGGGCTTACATGTGGCCAAAGATGCCAATTGGGTTTAGGCTTCAATGCAGTTTTAGGGAAGGAACATAGGCCCTGGGTACCTGATTAGCAGGAGCCCAGGGCACACTCAGTCAAAGAACATCAGCGATTCAGCAAAAAGTGGGGGCAACCATGCAAGAAAGAGGGCACTTTCTCACAATGAATACTCGAGATGCAGTAGTCACGCCAAAAGGGAGGACTTTGAATTGCTAATGTTTGTCTGAATGCCATCACCCTCTCCTGATTTTGGTAGGGTTTCCTATGACAAAAGTTTAACACTGCTCCCAGAAAAAAGTTCGACCTGTTGTATGTAGCCAATCATAAAGGTATCGGAAGACATGCATTGCAGTGTCTTCGCAGATGTGCAGCTACCACCACTAGACTTTTGGTGAAGACCCTCAGGGATGTTGTGAGCTGGAATGGTAAAACTTTGAATTGGTAGTGTTGTCCACTTACCAAAAAGCTTAGGAAGCAAACATGTGCCGGATGTATGAGGATGTGGAAGTTAGCATTTTTGAGGTAGAGTGTTGCCTTGTAGTCTCCTGGGAAGAGCAATGGGCTGACATCCTGAAGGGTTGCCATTTTTAATTGCTCTGACAGGATGTAGCGAAATATTGGCCTGAGAGCGGTACAATTCTTTTTTGGGAACGAGAAAGTACAGGGAGTCCACTCCTTGGCCCTGCTGGACAGAGGGGACTGGTTCGATGGCACCTTTGCTGAGAAGTTCCAGAACGTCCTCTCGCATAGGTATTCTTTACTCACTGCATTATGTTTAGTAGTGTAATGTGGCATACCAAGCAGTACCACTGCTGAACAATGGCGAGGACCTGCTTTTCTGAGGTTATATACTCTCACTATTGTCTGGGGATATTGCTCTAACTTTGGAGGAATAATCTTATTCTCTCCAAACTGGGTTGGGGGGGGGGGGGGGGGGGGGTGAAGGGCAAGTCACAATTTCAAGGCTCTAAGTAACTGTTTCGAGACTTTCTTCTGGCCATGTGAACAACAACAGAGTTGGTTGTACAAATTCCTTGATGTACACAGGGTCATCTGGGACAGGTTTGTACTTGTTCCTCAACCCTCGGGTGACCACTCGGACCTTTAATGGCTCTTGAAATTCTTGGTGGCACACTTGGTCATGTTTTTCAACATGAATAGGTACTGGACCAACTTATGGCTTTTTAAAGAGTCTCCACAGGAGAATCGACCTCCTCTTCCACCACATGGAACCTTACTTCATGGTGGTCTGCTGCCCCTTCATATTACAGCGTGGTAAGCCTTGGTATCATCTGGAGGTGATGTTTTAACTGGATAAGGCTCCAGCCTACTGTCCACCTGTGTCAATTTTATAATCCTCCCATGGATTATCCCCCCTCACCAGGAGGGATCAAAATAAGGCTCCTGAGGGCCATAAGGACTAAGCTGGTTTGAGTCTGAATGATGAGAATGAACATACTCCTGAGGCAATGGTGGTGGCATATGGGGTCACGGCGAAGGGGTGTGTGTGATGGAGGTTGTGGTATAGGACTGGTGGACCTGTCCTCATTCTTTTTGGAAATAGAATAGAATTCTAATTATTATTAGATTTGTTCCCTAAACATGAGCTTCCTCTTCTTCCAAGGTGTTGCTCTGGTTTGTGAAGCTCTGCCTGAGGTAGCGGCCGAACAAGTATCCTGCCACTTGCCCCTTGCACAACAAAACACTTCTCTTGGCCCTCATTGTATCCCGTGGAGGTGGGCAATACAAATTGCAAAGAGGTCCATTCTGCAAATCTCCCCATCTTGCCTCTCACCCTTTTTGGGTGCTTCTTCGGGAAGGGATGGGGAATGGGGGTAATATTAAAATCTATGGCTTGACCCAAAAAAAAAACACATACTGTGTCCTCTGCAATATCGAATTGTCTTAATTCTTAAACACCTGGCACGCTAAGCAGGTTGACTCCTTTGTGCTCTGAAGACACACACACAGGTTGCAGACCTGATGGTGGTCTGACCACAACTATGTGTGGTTGCAACTGATACAGAACTGGAAGGGAATATTCTCAATACCTGCCTCACCAGTCTTTCTTGATACAACCGGAGTCCTGGGAAAGAACTGCTCTGGTGCAGTTCGGAACCGAATCACCTTTCACTGATTCTTTTGATGATGGAAAAAGAACTGCTCTGGAGCAGTTCGAAACCGAATCACCTTTCAATGATTGTTTTGATGATGGATCAGGATACTCGACGACTGAAACCAAAACAATGGAGAAGTTGTTGACAGTCCCAAAGCTCGAACTGCAATGTCCGGACATGATAGAGATAAAAAACCAAAATCTAAGATGGAGTGAATGTCCTGGGGCATTGTGGGATTAGGAAGAGTCAAAAGATGTAGCGAAACCGAGGAGAGACATCTGGCCTAGCACTTAATGACTGGCGTATGCAAAGTATGAGATCTGTAGCAGCACATACTACAAACAATACGTTATGATCTAGCAAACCATCAAACATGTCATCGGAACCAGAAGAATACAACTACATGCAAGAATGGGACGACAACAGAACTGCACGAGATTCGGAGAATATCCCAAATTGAAACACCCCATGGAAACAAGCATAAAGGATTTAGGGAATAGGATGAAACTGGAGGAGTAAAACGGGAACCCACAAATCTAGATCCTATCAGAGAAACATGACAACACACAGACGTGCTCACAACTGGTGATAAAGTCAAATATGATTGTGATCTGGTGTGCTACACAACAATGAACAAACATTTTATGGGGAAAACAAGAATCTGAACACTTATGATTTGAAAAGGACAAATCTCAATGCATGAGGAAAAGCAAAACAGGAATGACACTTGGTATTTGAAACATCCAAGATTCTTTCAATAATTTGTGGAGCCGTCGCTAATAAAATGAAAATGACGATGCAAGTTGCACATACCATCATCAAACAACCAGAAGCAAAGTGATGGCCTAAACCCAAGAATATGGTTGAACAACAAAAACTAATAGGCTAGGAGATGTGAGGAAAGCTAACAGTCTAAGTAACGAGAGGGCTATGTAGAAAAAAGAGAGTCTAAATATAGAAACCAAAAATAGGAATTGATGCAGCCGGGCTTGAAAATGGGTGGACAACAAAGTAACTGAATCGAAAGAGGTGTCAATGGATACAAGGCAAAATCCAGAGATAGGGGAAAAGGAACAGACAGATTTCAGAGTAAACATTCGGGAAGAAGAGTGAAGGACTCAGCTAATCTGAAAGACAGCAGAAAACTAGAGCCTAGTCTGAGGTAGAGATAGGCAAGCAAAGGGAGATTCTAGGCAGTAAGATGAGCTGAGTGACCAACACAAAGGTCTGGATTCAGACAAAAAGACCAGCAGAAAGAACAAAGGGCGGATAATGTCACTAACCACTGCAAGGCGGTCAGTGGGCAGGACTGAAGGCCCCTACTAGAGAGTTACCTATTAGCTAGATCAATTGCTTCATTGTTCGGGGGAGGGATCAGGAAACAGGCAGATGGAACCATGGCCTCATTCCCTGTGGGACTGATGACCTTCCACTTCGTCCTTTGGGAATTGTCTTCTAGGACACATTCGTCATTCTTACATATTGTGATCTAGGAGAAACAAATGGTAAAGTCGGTTAATAAGCATACAGACGTCAAAGTGAATACAACAGTCATGGTGTTCCAAGTTTTGCAAATTAGCTTATCCAGTTGTTTAAACAATATGTTTGAACCAATCTCCAGTGAGCAATAAAACAAAAACAACATTATCTATGTTTTCCTATGATTTATAGAAAGGAACCAGGTTATATCGAATGTGTGCTGCATGCACCCAAGAGTCTGTTTTAGGAGGAGCAGAACCACATTTTGTACTACAGTCAGTCACATCACCTCCCTGACAAGCATTTATGTGGGCGACTGCTGAGGAGTTATGGATGAAACATGTCCGCAGAACTTAAATGCTGGAAGATGATTTAAGAGCCTGGGCTGCCGTGTTGTCTATCTTAAAGGAACCCCATGAAGATATTTCCTTTGGGGACCCGGATGTGTGAGATACTGAACGTACCACCAGGTTACTGGGGAGGAGGGAGAGATTTTAAGTCATATATGAGGATATAACCAGTCACCGAGAATGGTTTACTATCACGCTACTGTTTTTATCTGGATTGTCTCTGGGGCCTTGTACTAGAGCAGGCGTTGCCAGGGGAGTTGGGATTTGTTTATGGGGTCTGTACGAAGATAGCCGACTGAAGTCAAAATACGTATTCATTGCTGAGGCCAATTGTATCCTATGACACTTCAATAAAGACCTTTATTAAAAAAACACAAGGGCATTTATTATATACACAGAGAACGCTTTCCACCTGGGGACGGGAGGATAAATACACAGATGGCATAAGGCCCAAGGGTTCCTCTTAGTCCTGCGACCGTAAATATTACTGGCCACCTGCATGATGAAATGCATGAATCTAAATTTAGAAGACTCGCCCCTATACTAAGGCATTGATAGAGTGGTGGTAGACAAAAATAATATATTAAATATGGAACTGAAAGTAGCAAATGTGGTGCATGTTTTCCATTTTACCCTTTAATAAATGTTTCCTGAATGCCAGAGTGTACCTGTGTGTCCTTAGAAAAGGTACAGTGAGTCACTGACATTACAGAGCCGCCTCCAAGGTTGGAAGCCTGTAAAATGGCAGGCTTCAGAGAGGCTACAGCAGCATCCATCCTGGTAGAGTAACAGTGACTTCTTTGTCACAATAACATGCCTGTTATCCAGATGGGTCAAATAGGAGGAGCATTTCTAGTGTGTGAATATCCCTCCACAATCCTTTTCAATCCAATTAACAGACTAACATTTCCACGACCTAAATTAATTTCATATTTCCCTATACTAATTCACCACTAATATTTTGTGGGTTCTGTATAGTGCTACTCGCCGAAAAGTGTTTCAACGCCTAGTCAGGGGTAGTAAGCCCTATATAAATGCAATTACAATCTACAATAAAGAAAGGGCTTCTTCTGGAAATGATTTTCTAAGTGTTCACAAATATTCAGCCCAGACTGGTAAAATGCTTGATTCAAACTTAAAAGTGTTCTGAAGGCAAACTTTAAACTTCAAAAAATGTTCTGACCCAAAACTTCCAATGCTACTAAGTGTGATCCTGCACCGCCAATGTTGTCTGTACCTAATGTGGAAAGCAAAAAGAAGAGTTTAAAGTCCTTACCTCGATTTGCCGATAGTCACAGATGGCTTTGATGGGGAGAGTGCTGTTGAGTGCATAGTCCGAATTTCTTGGCTTTAACTGGACAATAGATTTTGAGCGTCCGACAAGACTAGCAACAGAACTTTTTGACTGAATTAACTGCTCCTTCTCATCCTGTGAATTGAATGAGTGAAAAATGCAAACACTAGGTTAGCAAAGCATAGGGAAAGCAAAGATTCACCCTGGGTTACATTCCAAGAAAAGGTAAAGGGAATCACAACCTTTAAGAAATTGAGGTCTGGCCTAAATTATAAAGCAAAATACAAGAAAAGAGGTTTTCATCCCACCCAGACATCAAGTCACATCCCCAGCCTGGTCAAGCAACTCGACAAAATAGAAGGAAAAAGGTTTCCTCCTCAATCCTAAAGCTAGACGCAGAAGTGTTTCCATCTGCTATACTGATTAAACCATTCAGGCAAAATGCTGGAAAATCGAAATCTTAAGCTCATGTTCTGAACAGAAGTTTCAACTCCGCTGACGAAGTCTGCAAAAATCCAGACATTTCTCAACACTATTCATTAAGTCATTTGGCACTTACCAAAGTGTGCATCTCACTTTAAAAAGATTTGGAAGGTATCAGCGGTAGACCGATTCCATTCAAAAATGTCAGACCAAGAGACATTTTGTACTTGCACCAGTCTACTGCCGGAATCCCCCAAGGCTTTCAATGTAAGGTGATTATTAGGGTGAAAAAGTAAACTAACAACATTTCATTAAATTTTGCATAACAAAATTATGTGATTTTGCCCAGCCTTACTTCTGAGCAAGTAATGGTCTAATCATGCAGCAGTGATTGCAGGGACAGTGAGATCCCTGCTTCAAGACAAAGCCACCTACTAGGCAAGAGAAGCTCCCATCTCACGCAATCATCCATAGAGGGTCTAAATACTGTAACAGATCGATAGCCTAATCATGCTGGACAAAGCAGAAATGATTTACAGCCTAATCACAGAGCGAACAAGAGAGAGTGATACCTCCATTAACAAAGCCAACCAGACTAAGACAAACTCCTATTCTAAGAGAGGCTCCCATCTTGATCAGTGAGCAAAAAGGATCCCCATCCCGATCAGTCACCTAGCAAGAAAAGACTAACTCCCTATCAGAGACTAAACAAAAACTCAATGTCGCAAATCAAATCATAGAGCCAAATGAGGTAACAAGAATATTGACCTATTAATAATGCCTTCCAGTGTCAGAGTTACGAAGACAACCTGTCTACCTGGGGCATGAGATTCCCCACTACCTATAATACAAAGCAGTAAGATAGCTGCTTTCTTTCAACGTCTGGCACTAAGAATTTGCTTGCCCATGTAGGGGCACCAGCCTAAACTAGCCCAACCTCACTCTTTGAACTAAAGCACTAAAATACCATTCCTGTGGACATGAGGGACATCTCAATGGAACATGAGCCAATAGAGTTATTTTTGTGGACAATGGGCACTAACTGTTTAATGTCAAAGTAGAATAAATACAATGGTAGCTTCCCTGAAACAGCTGACCAGTGAATGCTTCAGTTCTCCTTTTAAAACAAAGCTAAAGACTGTGAAAGGAACCCATTGAGCCACTAGAGTCTTGTGACATGTGGGCAACGTACCATGGAGTCTTGGAGAAGATCCTCCAGCCGGGACATGCTAGTGCTCAGCTCGCATGAATATTTCCTTTTGATTGACTCCTGGAGGTTCCGAAGATATGTTTCAGACTCACGCATATCGCTGAAGAACTGAGAATACAAAGCAGAAAGTTGGGGAATTACGCACATAATCACAAGAAAGAAAAGGGAGTGTGATGAGAGAGAGAGAGAGAGAGAGAGAGAGAGAGAGAGAGAGAGAGAGAGAGAGAGAGAGAGAGAGAGAGATAGTGTGTGTGTGTGTGTGTCTGTGGATGGAGGAGGCAGAAAAAAAGGGAGAATAGAGGATGAAGAAATCGAGAGTGAAAAGCACAACAAGAATAAAACAAATGAACAGGAGAATGAGTATCAGAGAATGAGGAAAACGAGGAGGACAAGGAAGGTGGTCATGGACAGAGAGATAAGAGCAAGGGAAGGAAAAGAGCAGGGCATTCAATGAGGCGGGACATAAGGAAGAAACAGGAGTGTTAACCGAGCGAAGAAAAAGAGGAATGACAACTAGAAAAGTGAAACTTGCGGGAAAGAGTGGAAAGATCATAGGTGGAGGAAGAAGAAGAGAGGAGAATAGCAAGCGAAGAGGAACATAAGAGAGAAGGAAGAGGTACAGTGAGGGCCAGAAAAAGGAAGTTAAACAAGAGAAAAGGAATATCAAGGAAAAAATAAAGAGTAGAGGGCATAGGCTTAGGATGATTGCACTGAGTCTTATCAAAGTAAACAAGAAAAGAAAACGCGGAAGAGGAGGGCACACATGCATTGTTACCTGAAAATAAGAGGTGTTCTCAGATATGTGTTGATCCACACACAGGCACAGCTGTTTGATCCACTGGCACTGAGACTGTACAGCAGCACTGTATGCCTATCAAAAAACACCCGATAACTGTGAGAATGCACCGGGGCAGATCCCAGCAAAAGAATCATACTTATTTATTTGCATTTATATTTTCTACAACACCCAAGGTTTAGTGAGATACAGCAGCTGGTAGAAAGCAAGTGTCCTGGTTATGTCATTGTGAAAGTAAAAGAGTAACCTACAATTTAAACAACCGTAAACATGAAATTGACCAAGACGTCTGACCCATAGTCAAACAGACATGCAGGATGTGACATTACACTGGAACAAAGCTGGCTGTTCCCTCACTAGATCCTTTAAGAGCGGGTGCCCTGGTGGTCACATGGCAGAAGCCACAATACAAAACAAATGGACAGAACTCTCCCAAGGTAAGATATGCAGTAGATAAATGAATTAAAGTATCTTTAGACTACTGGATGAGGATTATGGCCATGAAGAACAAGTTACTTACCTTCGGTAACGATGTATCTGTAAGAAACATTAGTTAGTTAGATTCCTCACCTTAGAATATCCCCAGGCGTCACACTGGATCCGGAAGATTTTTCGTCAGCAATACCCCTTGCGTGTCGCTAGGCGTCGTCTGCGGCTCCGCGTCCGTCGTCGGCGTCGTGCGCCGGAATGACGTCGTCGGAGTACTTAGACGCCGCCCTCGCGCGCTGACGTCAGTTCTTGTACATAGCTTTCCGCGCCAGGAACGCAGAGCCATGCAAAGACCGACACTGGTGCCAAAAAGAAAATCTAGGGGCCTGAAAAGGATATCCTTAACCCTAGATGTCGGTTCGCATAACGGGGAGGATGGGTGGGTCGGTGAGGAATCTAACTAACTAATGTTTCTTACAGATACATCGTTACCGAAGGTAAGTAACTTGTTCATCTGAAAGAAACACGTTAGTTAGATTCCTCACCTTAGAATAGATACCCAAGCAATACCATCCCCGGTGGTGGGTCTGCGAACCAAGATCACACCAGAAAGTCCTGGAGGACAGAACGGCCAAAGAAGCCATCCCTCCGGACTTGGCTGTCAAGGCAATAATGCCTGGCAAACGTGTGTAGCGAAGCCCACGTCGCCGCCTGACAGATGTCCTGCAAAGGGACACCCCGTCCCAAAGCAGTAGTAGCCGCTGTGGCCCGAGTGGAGTGGGCGCGCAGCCCAACAGGAGGGTCCTTTTTTGCCAAGGAGTAGCAAATTTTGATGTACAAAACGACCCACCGAGAGATGGTCCGTTTGTGCACCGCTTTCCCCTTCTTAGCACCCACGTATCCAACAAAAAGTTGGTCGTCCACCCGGAACTGCTTTGTGCGGTCCAAATAAAAGGAGAGCGCACGTTTTGGGTCCAGACGGTGGAGCCTCTCTTCCTCTTTGGAAGGATGCGGAGGCGGAAAGAAGGTGGGCAAGGTGACAGACTGCCCAAGATGAAATGGAGTCACCACTTTCGGAAGAAAGGAGGGACGAGGCCGAAGGACAACCTTGTCCGGATGAACAGACAGAAAAGGAGGCTTTGAAGATAAAGCCTGGAGCTCACTCACCCGTCTAGCCGAGGTGATGGCTACCAGAAAAGCAGTCTTAAGCGTCAGCAGACGAAGAGGACAATTATGAAGAGGCTCAAAGGGAGCGCACATTAGAAATGTGAGAACAAGATTCAAGTCCCACTGAGGCATTACAAAAGGGACAGGAGGGAACGTGTGAGTAATGCCTTTTAGAAAGCGTGTAACCACAGGGGACTTGAAAAGAGAAGGCTGATCAGGAAGCCGCAAGAAGGCAGAGATGGCAGCAAGATAACCTTTCAGGGTGCCCAGGGCAGAGCCCTGCCGGGCCAAAGAAAGAAGAAAGAGGAGAACCTCAGACAGAGGGGCGGAAAGGGGATCCACAGCATTTGCTGTGCACCATTCCACAAATTTGTTCCACCGGCAGGCGTATACCGACTTTGTGGAGGGACGCCTGGCTGCCAGAATGATATCACAGACTTCAGGAGGCAAGTCAAATGGCATCAACTGTCGCCGCTCAATCTCCACGCATGGAGGTGGAGGCTGGACAGGTTCGGGTGGAGGACCGTCCCCTGCTGCTGCGACAGAAGATCCTCCCGAAGGGGCAGACGTATCGGAGGATCGGTCAACATACTGAGTAGCTCGGGATACCAGTACCTTCGTGCCCAATCCGGAGCCACCAAGATGACTTGGGCCCGGTCGTGCCCGATCTTCTTCAGCACTCTGGGCAGAAGTGGTATAGGCGGAAAGGCGTACAACAGACCGCAACTCCACTCGTGACGAAAAGCGTCGCCGAGCGAGTGCCGCCTTGGAAATTCCAACGCGCAGAACTGCTGACATTGCGCGTTCTCTTCGGTGGCGAATAGATCTAACCAAGGCTCTCCCCACTGCTGAAAGAGACCTTGCGCCACTTCGGAGTTCAGACGCCATTCGTGATCCATCATGCACCGGCGGCTGAGTTCGTCTGCTCTGGCGTTCAGAGAGCCCGCCAGATGTTGAACCACCAGGGTGACGCCCTGGTGTTCCAGCCACGTCCAGAGGCGCAGGGCCTCCTGACAAAGGGTCCACGACCCCACCCCGCCCTGTTTGTTGCAATACCACATGGCGGTGGTGTTGTCCGTGAACACCTGCACGACACTTCCCCGGACAGAGGGAAGGAAGGCTTTCAGTGCAAGTCGGATCGCTCTCAACTCCAACAGGTTGATATGGAGACGAGACTACGCCGGAGACCAGAGGCCTCTGATCTCCGCATCTCCCATATGGCCACCCCATCCCAGGAGGGACGCATCCGTCACTACGACATGCTCCGGTTGGGGAAGGGAGAGGCTTCTGCCCATGACCCAATCGCGGTCCGTGAGCCACCACTGCAACTGCTGTGCAGTGCCCTCCAAAATCAAGACATGGTCGGACAGGTTGCCGTGATGCTGGGCCCACTGAAACTTCAGGTCCCACTGCAGAGCCCGCATGCGCCGCCTGGCGTGATGCACTAGTAGGATGCAGGAGGCCATCAGCCCCAGATGCCGCAACACTAGCCTGACCGAAACCCAGGATAGAGGCCGAAAGATGGGAATCAGGGCCTGTTTATCCCGGACCCGCTGTTCCGGTGGATAGACCCGGAACTGCGCCGAATCGAGAACCGCTCCGATGAAGAGGAGCTTCTGAGAGGGACTCAGGTGTGACTTCGGCACGTTGATGGAAAACCCCAGCAAATGCAGGAGATCCGCCGTAGTCTGGAGGTGGGAGACGACTGCCTGGGGCGAGCCCGCCTTCAACAACCAGTCGTCGAGATAGGGGAAGACTGGAACCCCTGATCTGCGCAGATGAGCTGCGACCACCGCCATCACTTTTGTGAACACCCGAGGGGCACTGGTGAGGCCGAAGGGGAGCACGGTAAACTGAAAGTGCTCTTGGCCCACCGTGAACCGCAGGTAACGCCGGTGGGCCGGCAGGACGGGGATGTGGAAATATGCATCCTGCAAGTCCAACGCTACCATCCAGTCTCCGGGGTCTAGGGCAGCTAGAACCTGAGCCAAAGTCAACATCTTGAACCTTTCCTTCCGGAGGAAGGCATTGATGTTCCGGAGGTCCAAGATAGGGCGTAGGCCCCCTTTGCCCTTCTTGGGAACCAGAAAGTAGTGGGAATAACAACCACGACCTACTTCTGGACTCGGAACGCGCTCGACGGCCCCCTTGGCCAAGAGGGCCGAAACTTCCTCGTGGAGAAGATTCAAATGATCCCCCGAGATACGGTGGTGCTGCGGTGGCATGGCTGGAGGGGTCGTCTCGAAGGGGAGGGAGTAGCCCCTTCGGACGATTTGCAGCACCCACCTGTCCGATGTGATGGACCGCCAGTGGAGCAGGTGATGGCGAACTCTGCCGCCCACTGGCGTGGAATGGGCCTGAAAGCTCGGACTAGGAAGGCTTTGAGGCGGATGCTGCCGGGGTGGATGTGGACTGACCTCGTCGTCCTCCAGAACCGCCTCGGCGGAAACCACGTCCGCGACCGCGCGCAGGTTGGTTCTGCGGCTGGTGGCTAGGCGTACGTGAGGAGGCACCCCTTCCTTGGCCACGAAAGGGGCGAAAGGCGGAAGTTCGCGACCGCGGGCCGAGAGGCCCAAGGACTTGGCCGTAGCCCGGGAGTCCTTAAAGCGATTCAGCGCACTGTCCGCTTTCTCGCCAAAAAGGCGAGTGCCATCAAAGGGCATGTCCATGAGAGAGCTCTGGACATCACCCGAAAATGACGTGGACCGCAGCCAGGCGTGACGTCGAAGCGCCACTGAGGTAGAAATGGCCCTACCCAGCGAGTCCGTGGTGTCAAGCCCACATCTTATAGCATGTCGCGCGGCATCCCTCCCATCGGCCAGAGCCTGGGTAAGTCGTGTCCGGACCTCCTCCGGACACAGGGGCAGCGCGTCCTCCACCGCATCCCACAGAGAGTGGGAATAACGGTCCAAGAGACAAGCGGTGTTCAAAGACCGCAGGCCCAAACTAAGGGAAGAGAACAGCTTCTTGCCAAACTGCTCTAGTCTCTTGGAATACCGGTCCGGCGGGGCGGTCGGGAAAGAGGATTGGGAGGTGGAGGCCTGGATAACCAGGCTCTCAGGGGTAGGGTGTTGGGACAGAAAACTGGGGTCGCCCGGAGCAGGGCGGTGGCGCCTGGCGACGTTCCTGTCCACAGGAGGAACTGTGGAGGTCTTGGACCAGGTGCCCTGTAGAACGTCAGTGAGGGCCTCATTGAACGGCAGCAGAGGCTCAGTGGAGCTTGCTGCAGACTGAAGCACCTCAGTGAGGACGTTCGTCCTCACAGCCACGGCAGGTAGCTCGAGCCCAAGGGCTGCGGCCGCCTTGCGTAGCACCACGGAGAAAGCAGCACCCTCCTCCGAAGCCACAGTCGGAGGAGAGATGAATCCAGTGTCTGGCGAGGTATCCAGACCACTGGCCTCCCCCAGTTCATCTGCCCAGTCCTGGGACAGTTGGGCCTGAGCGGCCATAGGATCCTCGGATCCCTCCCAGTAGTCCCAATCATCCGACTCCTGGTGTAGAGGAGAAAGTAACGGAGCCGGGCGGTAGACAAAATGTATCTCTAGCGGCGTCGATCTCGGCGTCCATCGACGCCGGACCGGCGCCGGGCCCGGAGCGGGACTGAACTGGGGCACGACGTCGAGCGGAGTCGACGTCGGCGTCGGGGGTGGTACCGGTGTCGACGCCGGCGGAGGAGGCGTGACGAGGTCGACCGGCGTCGACGGGGACTCGAGAACGGGTCCCTCGGGCGCTTGCGGCGTCGAGGCCGGAGCCGTCAACGGCGCCGTGGCCGGAGCCACTGGCAGGCAAGGCAGCCCAGTCGGGTCCGCGGGGCCCGAAGGCGCACCAGCGGGCGCCGACGGCGGAGCCAGGTTCCTCATGGCCGAGAGGAAGGCACTGACTTCCGCCGGCGTCGCGTTAGTCCCATGGACCGGAGGGTATGGGGACGTGCGCGGCGCCTGCGGCTCCGCCGGAGCCGCGGGGGTGGAACCACCCTGACCCTCGGCCGAGTCGCGCGACCGGCGAGGGGAGTCCGAAGAGCGATGTCGCCTCTTGGACTTCTTGGAATGCTTCGACTTACCCGAAGACTTGGATCCCGACGACCGATGGTGACGTCGGCTGCGCGACCGATCCTTGGACCTCCTCCTGGACCGGGATCGAGAGGCGCGCGGAGCCGCGTGGCGAATCTCGAGAAGCTTACGGGACCGCTCCCGTCTAGCCTTCGAGGTCAGGGCCTTACAGTCCGAGCACGACTCTGCGTCGTGGTCGAGGCCCAAGCAGTACAGGCACCGGCGGTGATGGTCCGTAACCGACATCAGGCGGTTACAGTCAGCACAGGCTTTAAAACCAGGCATCCTACCGGCACCGGAGTCGATTGACAGGATCAAAAAGTTAGTCAAAAATTGACTAAAAGGGTAGCTCTCCCGGATCTGCGCTTACTGGCGCGGAAAAAAGAAGAACTGACGTCAGCGCGCGAGGGCGGCGTCTAAGT
Organism: Triturus cristatus; assembly: GCF_964204655.1. Classification (NCBI taxonomy): domain Eukaryota; kingdom Metazoa; phylum Chordata; class Amphibia; order Caudata; family Salamandridae; genus Triturus; species Triturus cristatus. Next base: position 582,313,947 of record NC_140584.1, read on the forward strand.
ACTCCGACGACGTCATTCCGGCGCACGACGCCGACGACGGACGCGGAGCCGCAGACGACGCCTAGCGACGCGCAAGGGGTATTGCTGACGAAAAATCTTCCGGATCCAGTCTGACGCCTGGGGATATTCTAAGGTGAGGAATCTAACTAACGTGTTTCTTTCAGATACATGGAGTATGAACCTATTCTGGGAGAAATGAAACATTTGAAGTCCATCTAAAACACTAAACTCCACTCTCACTGAACTTTTGTCAAGCTATTGCAAACATAAGTTCTTGAGTGGGAACAAAATGTGCTCCATTGAAGCACCACATTTTTCTTTGCTTGGGCTACCTCTAGTGCTTTTTTCTAGAGACAGTAACTCTCTGCTATCTAGCTGTTACGGTAGCTACCTAGAAGATGTTAGTTTACTATTTGTGGGAGAAAAGTGTGCTACTATAACATGCACCCCCACCTGGCACTGCTTATGACCTCACATATTACATCACTCATGACATGTTCTATGGCATCATTTATAACATCACTGATGACCTCTCAAATGAGTGTTAAGTTTGTATTATATTTTGTGGTTAACTACCATATTACTTTTCTAACTTATTTTGTACAGCCTACATCTAGCTAATGGGTGAAGCGTTTACAAAATCCAAGTGATTCCAATGCATCATTGGTGTATAGAAGGATTTGAACATATAATAAATCTATGAATTGAAGTGCAACTCTTGTTGTCGAGTGACAGTGATGACTAGTTACCAGCATGTTCCGCACAAGTTTTTTCATTCTGCAGAAATTGTTTCAAAGAGCCCAAAGATTCTATGTAGTAGATACTAAGTATCGTAAGCAACCTTGAGTTATTAGACAGAATCGTCTCCGCATGACGATTTCTAAATAGCATAGAAGACTGTGTGCACCAGATACTAACGTATGCACGTGATTCTTTGCTTCAGAAGATGGGCTATCTGTAAAGTTTTCACCACAGTATGAAGGCTGAACGCAGTACTCATTCTGTCTTACCTCCACTGTCTGCTTAGCTGGGTGGTTCTGCAGTGACAAAAGCTCAGCCTTCTCTTGAAGAGTCTGGATGATATCCCGCTTCTCCTCCAGCTCCAGGGTTAAGTCCTACAAAAAAAAAAGTAAAACTTAAAAATAAACATTTGCTATAGAGGGTTGCAGGGCTAACAGGACACAACAAAAGGGGAAAACAGTTAGTCACAACTTCACAAAGTGAAAAAATACACGATAGTTATTTCATAATATAATAATAATAATAATAATAAACCACATTTGTAAAGCGCGAACAATCAGCCGTAAGGGTCTCTAGGCGCTGGGGGCCGTCGGGAAGATTAAGCAAGCTATTGCCCAGAGTCACATGGTGCTGGGCTATTCTGCCGCCGGCGCTGCGGATCGAACCGTGATCCCCAGATTCCAGCGTCAGTTGCCCTGGCTGCGGCACCACACCTTTTTCCACAATTCCTAAAACGGCCAATTCTGGATTAAGGTGAGTTTCAGCTGCTGAAAAAGCTTGAATTCCCATAATGTACGAGTTACTTACCTTCGGTAACGATGTATCTGGTAGAGACGATTCTAGCCGCAGATTTCTGCACGTAGAATTATCCCCAGGCGTGAGACTGGATCCGGAAACTTTTTGCCACAGCATCCCTGCGCGCCAGGGGCGGGACGACACCACGCGACTCCGCCCGGCACTCCCACGTCAGTTTTCTTCTGAGAACTTTTCCGCACCACAACGCGGAACCACCAGATAAAAAACTGTGGGAGCATGGAAACAGTGTGCGAAGAGCAGAAAAATTGGAACAAAACGGTGACCAACAACACCACCAGGGTAGTGCCAACACCGCAGACCCCAAGGGCAGGGAAAGAAGAAAGAAGAAGAACAAGCAGAAACCTGCGCAGCCACCCTGCCCGCACATAGACAAACTCCCATCCCTGTACCCCGAAGGGAAGAACAGGCATAAAAGTCATGGCACACGTAGGAAGCCCACCCCCCTCATCCCGAGCAAGGAATGGGACCAGTCCCAAGACAGACAGGGACAACAAATCACCAAGCCACCTCAACCTAGAGGGCAACCACCCACAAGGACAAGGGCAAGACATGGCCAGAGGACCCTCAACCAGAGGATAGCAATGGAAGGAAGGGAGGGGAGTGAGGACAAGGATAGAAGCAATCCCCCCAAACCTGGAGTAGCCAGAGCAGCAGGGCACTGGCGCACCCAAACCCCATCCTCCAAAGAACCAAGGGAAGAATGAACCGCCCCCAGACGGAGCCACCCGTCAAGAACAAGGAAGGCACTCACAGGAGACACAGCTCCCCACCGGGAGCCGAGCACCGAAGACTAACCCAAGGGTCCTCGCAGAATAGGGGAGGAAGGGCGGTCCGTGAAGGAATCTGTGGCTAGAATCGTCTCTACCAGATACATCGTTACCGAAGGTAAGTAACTCGTACATCTGATAGAGACTACTAGCCGCAGATTCCTTCACGTAGAATAGATACCCTAGCAATACCCCCTAGGAAGGAGTGTCTGCAAAAGGACCCCACCAGCCAAAGCAGAACAGAGGGCCCCACCGGGGACCAGATCTGTGGACCAGGTAGAACCGTGCTCCTGCCAGGCCAGGGGAACCCCCACAAGCAGAACCCCAAGGGGACGTAGGAGGGAAAGAAGGCTGAAGAGGCTCGTACGCTCACAGCAGAAGAACCAAGAGCAAGGACAGAGTGGCCGAAGCACCCCACTCCCCTACAAGGCAACATAGCTTCCGCCGAATGCCAAGACATGAAGACGGAAGAAGAAGAAGCCTAGAGGGCCCAAGGAAACCAAGGAGAAGAAGGCGAGCCCACTCCAGATGGAGAGCAGCCTGCTAGCCAGAACAATGTCGGCAGTCAAGGCCAGGAGCAAGAAGAACAACAGCCCGAGGCCCAAGGAAGACCAAGTAGGCAACGCCTGGCAAGGGAGAACACAGGGACATCCCAGACCGCAGAAAGGGAGCAGGGAGAGGAGGAGAGGCCCGGGCCACCACCACAAGTGGCCGCGCACACGACCTTAGGAAGCAAAAGCAACCTACGTAAACACCATGGAGAACAGGTACCCGAAGGCGACCAGAACCCTCCAGCAGAACGCAAGCCATATGACAGCTACCATAACCCCACATAGGGCACGTTAAGTCCCAATAATGAGAACCCTCTTTGGAAGACCTTCCACAGCAGAGGAAGAAACAAAAGAACCACGGGAGAAAAAAGCACCCCCGCTACAGGCTGACAGCAGCCCAAGCAAAGCAGAAGACCTAATCTCAGGGCCAAGTCTGCGCAACCACTCCTGCAGAACTCACACACAACAACAAAGGGGTCGTCCAGCAGCCAACAATGCCAAAGTCCTAAGGAAGGACGTAAACGGCAAGAAAAACATACTTCACAACCATAACTGCCAACCTAAGAAGGCCCAGAAGCAACCCTAACTCAGAAGTCACTGAGGAGGGGACGGAGGAGAACGGAGCCCTGCCAAGAGCCTCTGGATGGCAGAGTCGGCCGGGGCATGAAACAACAGACTGCCATCAAATGGGAGATCAATGATCCTCTCCCGAATATTTTCGGGGAAGACGCCGTCCCGAAGCCAAGCATGGTGACGGAGAGCGACTGAGGAAGCCATGGCCCAGCCCAGCGCCTCAGAGACGTCCAGAGCAGAGCGGAGAATAAACGCCGCAAGCTCCCGGCCATCCAATGCATGGTGCCGCAAATCCACCTGAGCAGACACCTGGGACGCTGCAGACCCCAGAGACTCAGCCGAGTCCCACAAATAGGAGGAGGCCCTAGCCAGCACACACAAGGTGTTAAGGGCCCACAAGGCCGCGCTGGTCGAGGCAAAAATGTTGCGTCCCCAAGTGTCCAGCCAGCGGGCCTCTCTGGACGGCAGAGCCAACAGGGGCGGCAGGGAGGGAAAAGCAGTCCGCAGAAGGAGGCTAGCAGCTGAGGGGTGAATGGACAGGCACGCCGGGTCACGCGGCGTCGGAAGGTGCCGATGCAGAACATGCGGAGGCACCGGGTCCCCGGAGGAAGGACGCCTCCATGCACCCGTCAAGGCAGAAAGGAGCGAACCTTTAAAGGGAAGCCAGATTTTCCTCCCACCAGAGCCCTGGTGGAGAACCTCCAACAGATGGTCCGCCGGAAAGTGAGCCACCGGGTCACCCATGCGTAAAATGCCCACAGACACCGCGTGAGCGAAGGACGCACCCGCATCCGTAGGGCCCCACGGTGGTGAAAGCAGCTCCTCTGTGGGCGACTGCTGCAAACTAAGGCGACTGTCCCGAGGCCAAGCGGGGCGGGCAAGGGCCAGACCTGAAAGTCAGGAGGAGCTGAGGAATGAGGGACCTGCCGCTCTTCCGACGAACACCCCTGTCCCAGGAAGGGCGATGTAGGAGAGTAGGGTCTGCTTTCTATGTTCACCCCCACTTTTTTGCTTTTGCTTTACTGGTTTTCGACTTAGATGTGGCTGTGGGCCTGCTAATCAGACCCACAGCCCTGCTGTTCTCTCTCTAAATTAATACTATGTACTTTAGGGGCATAACCCATTTGGATAGGATCACCTTATTGGCCCCTGTACAGTGTACCCTAGGTACCCAGGGCATAGGTGTACCCTAGGCCTACCAGGGGCTGCAGCATGTATTATGCCACCCCTGGCCTGGTCTTCCATTTTGACACAACTGGCTGATCACTCAGCTGGGGCAAGGTCGTGTAATCACCCCTTGCTTAGGTGTAGTATTCCTATACCTAACCTACATATAGACACATGTGTACCTATCAGTCACTCCTATGGCAGGCCTTAACAATCCTGGAGGCAGAGTGCTTGGTAACATGTGAGATGGTGCTCTAGCATGAGCTGAGCCTGTCTGCAGCTTTCGGAACCATGTCCTTATAGCTGTTCTACGATATAGCCAACCATATACTCTTAAAGTGCCTTATAATCTTAGACGGTTATGGTAACTATGGTTTGGCTTTATCGAAACATGTCGTGTAAGGTGTCTAACACTGTGGAATAATACCCCCATACCATTTCTGGACATGAGGATATTATTCCCCCCTTCTAGAGGGAAAGACATGTTAAAATCATACTTCACTGTTGGCCTCTGACCAAAGCCTCAGCATCACAAAATGGATGCTGCTGCCACGACACAAGTCTGACCTCCTGCAGCTGGGAGTGATCCCAGCCAGGGAGGCCTGGACAATAGGTTTCCTGCTTGGGGAGGTGCTAGCACCTCCCCAGACAGCGTTTAGTGTATTGGGGCAGGGTGGGCTGAAAGGAATGAGACATGCCTGGGGCACACAAGGTGTTCCTTGCATAGTCCAGTTCAAACCGGCGCTGGGGCACTCCAGCCCCAGCTCTGGCGCGAAACTGGACAAAGGGAAGTGGGTGTAACCACCCCCTCCCAGGTCCCACCCATAAGGCGTGACCTAGCAGGTATCCCAGCCCCCCAGATTAGTATAAGAGTGGGAGTTGGGCCTCAAGACTTTAGATTATCCTGAACCTGCAAACTTGAACAGAAACTCTGGACCTTCGACATTCGATGAAAGAAGAAGACTGAAGAATCTCCCTTGTGGCCAAGGAGTGGCTACCCTGTGCAAACAGGCACCATCAAGAGACTACCCTCTGCTTTGCCCAAGTTCTACGAGGAACCGACTGCAGAGCCCGACCAGAGCCTTGACTTCCAGACTTCTCCGACCCTGATCCACATCCACAGCAGAGCTGAGATCCGTGGAGGCGACGAGCGACGTGGGACCGGCTACCTGGGAAAAGTGGCTAGTATCTTCAAGCGCAGCTTCTGAGGCACCCTCGAAGTTGTGCACCGGGGATTGAGAAGCCCCACCCCCAAGCACCATCTGCACCGAAGATCAGCCCCTCACACTCCACGAGTTCTGCGTGGGGCCCTTCAGCATTTTCCTGCTTGCCGCGTCTGTCCGGTTGCTTGCCCGCTGGCTAGTGGCCTTTGTGACGACGCACCCTGAAATCTTCGTCGCTGGTTTGGCTCCTCCAGACTGGCTCCTGCTCCTTTGAAAAAGAGAAGCACCCCAGACCTTCCTGGTCTGCACCAGAAGCAAGTCCTCCGTTCTGCGTGGGTTCCGCTTGCCAAGGCTTGGTGAGTCCTAGTCCAACTTCGACGCCGCAGACAGCAAGAGCCTTCGTGGGACAGCTCGCCTCCTGGCCCTGGTCGTCCTCGACGCTTCCTGGTCCTCCTGGCTGCAGCGACAAGCTTCACCTTCACCTGCAATCTTCACGACATCACCTGGTTCCTTCCTGGTTCCACGTGGTCACTGGCTGGTGACCTTGACTCTGTCCCTTCTGCTTGCAGGTCTCCTCTCTTCTTGATCCCAGCCTTGGGATCCACCGGACACTCTTCACTGACTGCCTGTCAGCATCTTTCTTCAGGCATCCATAGGAGTCGACGACGAAAACCGACGCAACTTCACCCCTATGCACCCGCAGCCTGTGGGCTAGGTAACTTGGGTACTCCGGTGCTCATCAGGATAGTGACTATCCTAGTGTCTAGTTTTCCAGTCTCGACTTCCTAGCTACTCTGGAAGTGTCCTAAATCTATCGATTTCTAAACTGTACTATTGCTATTGACTTTTACGCATTACGCGTGAGTGTTTCCACTCTGCACCTGAATCCCGTGGGCCTCCCACTTCCTAACCTTTGGTAGTATAGTGTAGCCCCAGCGATTCCCTAGGCCTAGGCCTATTCTATTTCCGTGACAGTGGTCCTTATACCACTTACTTAGTATATGGTTTGCGTGGCCCCTAGGGCCTAACTGTATTACTTACCTGTGTGACTTAATGTATGCATAAATAAGACTGTGTTGTGCTTACCTCTAATCTCATAAAGAGTGCTGAGGGTTTGACTAGAATAAATACACTTTATTTTATATATATATCTGTTGTGGTGTCCTTTCATTTGGTATTCAAGGGATTATATATGGTATCACAGCTGGCTTCACATGCCATTCAAAGTTTAGCCTAAGACTGCTCTTGTCCATGCTACCACTAGGATAGCTGGTCTATAAGGTTGACTTTACAACCAATCACCATAAGGGTATTTGGACTGATATAAGGTGTACACTAGAACTAGTGACATCATACATCAGGCCAACTTCTCACATTGGTGGCAGCGGTGGGATCTGAGCTTGCTGTTGTAATACCATTGTAATCTTAAGATACTAAATTGAAAGATCACACAGATATTGTCTAGGTACATATAACATAGATTATAATACTTAAGTTCTACTGGACTTAGTAGTTGTAGGTTGAAGGGAGTAACACACCCTGACTACAACTACCAGAGAGGTTTAATAGAAACAACTAGTGTAGGTAGGTGCACACACCACACCCTCACTAGATCATGTCTCTGGGAGGAGATCAAGTAGATGCTCTCTCAGGAGGGTCAGGTCTGCAGAAGACCCCCTCTAGATATGATACTCTAACATTCCAGGAGATGAGACAATTGTGTACCTCCAGAGGAATAAAACAGGGTGCAACCCCTACCCTCCTTCAGTTAAGACAACTCCTAGAGGAGTATGATGCTCTTAAAGCCTCACAGGCAGGTACCCTAGGTACAAAGGAGGGTCTACCCACCACAGATGAGTCAGATGGGACTTCAGATGAAGAGGTAGACAGCCAGGGCCAAGTAGGAAGACTTAGCCAGGCTAACCTAAGCTTACATGGGAGTTTGCATGGGGTCCCCCCATACAGACCCCCAAGTGGGCTTACACAGAGAAGCAGGAAGGACAGATCCCCTTCAAGGGAATCCATCCACTCCCATGTCTCTAGCATCTCTAGTGTTTCCTCTCACAGGGGAATGACTTCCCCTGAGAGAAAGGAACATGAAGCCAGAATGAGGGAAGCTAATCGGAGGATTCAGAGGGAAGAACTTGCCCTTGCCAAGGAGAAGCTTGCTCTGGCTAGAGAGCAAAAGTTAAGTGGGTCAGAACCCACTGGTGGCAGCAATATCCCTAAGGATAGAGACAGGCACTATGATAATAGAAACCTGAGCAAGATTGTCCCTCCCTACAAGTGTGGGGATGACATCCACAAATGGATAACTGCTTTGGAGAGAGCTTGCAAAGTACAGCAGGTACCCCAAAGTCAGTGGGCAGCTATCTTGTGGCTCTCCTTCTCCGAGAAAGGTAGAGACAAGCTCCTCACAGTTAGTGATGAGGATGCAGATAATTACACTGTCCTGAAGAGTGCTCTGATTGATGGGTTTGGCCTAACCACTGAACAATACAGGTTGTTGTTCAGGGATACCCAGAAGACACAGACTCAGGACTGGACTGACTTTGTAGATTGTGCCACTAAGGCTCTGGAAGGCTGGCTAATGGGAAGTAAGGTTAAGGACTATACAGGATTGTATAATTTGATCATGAGAGAACAAATACTTAACAACTGTCAAAACCAGCTATTGCATCAACACCTGATTGATTCTGATCTGACTTCTCCCCAAGAATTGGGAAAGAAGGCAGATAGATGGGTCAGGACTAGAGTTAAGAAGAAAAACCAGAACCAGGGCGGTGATCAGAAAAAGGCAGACCAGAAGGGTAATGATCAGAAACAAAAAGACCAGAAGTCTTCACCAGGCCCCCAAAAGGCTCAGGGGGAGGGTGGTCCCAAAAAGGATAAAAAGAAAGAAGGCCAAAAGAAACCATGGTGCAACTATTGTAAGTCCAACTCACATTGGTTTAGTGAGTGCACCAAAAAGGATAAGCCCCCAGCCACCATTGCCCCTAAGGCAACTGTACCCCCTAGTTCAGCTGTAAGTGGTGGTTCCCAGCAAAAGGGTGTAGTAGGGTTAACCCTGGGAACTGAGGAGGATTCTGGCCTAGTCAGAATACCTACTCAGGCTGTTCTGATCTGTGATGGGGACTTGGCTTTGTCCTCTACTGTAGGCCCCAGTAACCTGGGCAAGTACAGACAGACTCCTTTTATCAACCAAAGAATGTCTCAGGCCTACAGGGACACTGGGGCTAGTGTCACAATGGTGACACCTGCTTTTGTGGACCCTGGACAGATCATGCTAGGTGAGAATTACCTAGTGACCAACGCTAGCAATGCCACTACCTCCCATAGTGTGGCTATTGTTAACTTCTCCTGGGGAGGGGTAACTGGCCTCAAGAAAGTTGTTGTTAGTTCAGACCTTCCTGTAGAGTCTTTACTGGGCAATGATCTTGAAACTTCAGTTTAGTCTGAAGTGGAGTATAGGACCCATGCAGAAATGCTGGGGATAGATGCACATGTCCTTGCTGTGACCAGGTCACAGGCCAAAAAGTGCACCACTGAACAAGTGCTGGATCCGGAAACTATGGACCAGTCACAACCCAAGAGAAAGAGCAGTAGGGTTAAGGCTGTGCCTTCCCCCCTGCCTCAGGTGGTGGATCAGCCCTCCCAGGAGGATGATTCTGAGAGCCCTGAAGGAACTGTCCTAGACGAACTGGAACCTGATCAGGTTGAGTTTCTTGGGACAGGGGGACCTTCAAGGGCAGATCTGAGGCAGGCTCAATTAGACTGCCCCTCTCTTGAACCCCTCAGACAGCTGGCTGCTGCTGAGGCTGCAGGGAATGCTCAAGGTACCCATAGAGTGTATTGGGATGAAGGGCTACTGTATTCAGAGGCTAGAGACCCCAAGCCTGGTGCATCCAGGAGGTTGGTCATACCACTGAAGTTCAGAGGCTTCCTTCTTACCTTGGCCCATGATATTCCCCTTGCAGGGCATTTAGGCCAGAACAAGACTTGGGACAGGCTTGTCCCTCACTTTCACTGGCCCCATATGTCAGAAGATACTAAGGAGTTTTGTCGCTCCTGTGTCACCTGCCAAGCCAGTGGCAAATCAGGTGGCACCACAAAGGCCTCCCTCATACCACTACCTGTGGTGGGGGTCCCCTTTGAAAGAGTGGGCATAGATATTGTAGGACCAATGGACCCACAAACAGCATCTGGGCACAGATTCATACTGGTGATAGTGGACCATGCCACCAGGTACCCAGAAGCAATTCCCCTGAGGACCACAACAGCTCCTGTTGTGGCAAGGGCCCTGCTTGGAGTATTCTCCAGAGTGGGCTTTCCAAAGGAGGTCATTTCTGACAGAGGTGCCAACTTCATGTCAGGATACTTGACTGCAATGTGGAAGGAGTGTGGTGTGAACTACAAGTTCACCACACCCTATCACCCACAGTGCAATGGGCTTGTTGAGAGATTCAACAAGACCCTAAAGGGAATGATAAAAGGATTACCAGACAAGCTTAGGCGAAGATGGGACATCCTTTTACCCTGCCTTCTGTTTGCTTACAGAGAGGTCCCACAAAAGGGGGTTGGCTACAGCCCTTTTGAGCTTTTGTTTGGGCATCCTGTAAGAGGACCCCTATGTTTAGTAAGGGAAGGATGGGAGAGACCTCTCAGACAACCCACACTTGATATAGTGGAGTATGTACTTGGTCTCCGCTCCAGGATGGCAGAGTATATGTAGAAGGCTTCTAAAAACCTTGAGGCAAGCCAAGAACTCCAAAAAGCTTGGCATGACCAAAAGGCTGTACTGACTGTTTACCAGCCAGGACAGAAAGTGTGGGTGTTAGAGCCAGTGGCCCCAGCAGCACACCAAGACAAATGGTCTGGACCCCACACTATTGTTGAGAAAAAGGGAGAAGTCACCTACTTGGTGGACCTTGGGACTCCCAGAAGCCCCCACAGGGTGCTTCATGTCAACAGATTGAAGGCATATGTTGACAGGGCAGACATGGGGCTACTCATGGCTACAGATGAGGGGCAGGAGGAAGAGAGTGACCCTCTCCCAGACCTGTTGACTCAGAACCCTGATGATGGCTCAGTTGATGGTGTGGTCTTTTCTGACAGCCTCACTGCCCATCAGCAACAGGACTGCAGGCAAGTTCTGCAGTCCTACAGACATATGTTCTCTCTGACCCCAAGTCAGACAAACTGGTGCACCCATGAGGTGGACACTGGTGACAGTCTGCCTGTGAAGAGTAAAATCTACAGGCAACCTGACCATGTCAGGGACTGCATAAAAGTTGAGGTACAAAAGATGTTGGAGCTGGGAGTCATTGAACCTTCAGAGAGCCCTTGGGCTAGTCCTGTAGTCCTTGTGCCAAAGCCTCACACCCAAGATGGTAAGAGAGAGATGAGGTTTTGCGTGGATTACAGAGGTCTCAATGCTGTCACTAGGACAGATGCCCACCCAATACCTAGGGCAGATGAGCTCATTGACAGACTGGCAGCTGCTAAGTTTTTGAGCACATTTGACCTGACAGCAGGCTACTGGCAAATCAGACTAGCTGAGAATGCAAAGGCCAAAACTGCTTTCTCGACCCCAGGAGGACATTATCAATTTGTGGTAATGCCCTTTGGTTTGAAGAATGCACCTGCCACTTTCCAAAGGTTGGTGAATCAAGTCCTTACTGGGTTGGATGATGATTGTGCAGCTTATCTTGATGATATTGCTGTCTTTAGCTCCACCTGGGAGGATCACCTGGTCCACCTGAGGAATGTTTTAGAGGCCCTGCAAAAGGCAGGCCTCACTATCAAGGCCACTAAGTGCCAGATAGGGCAGAGCAAGGTTGTATACCTGGGCCACCTAGTTGGTGGGGGTCAGGTTCAACCACTGGAGAGCAAGATCCAGACCATAAAGGACTGGACTCCTCCAACTACCCAGACTCAGGTCAGAGCTTTCTTGGGCCTGACTGGGTACTACAGAAAGTTTGTTAAGAACTATGGGTCCATTGTGACACCACTTAATGACTTGACCTCCAAGAAGATGCCAAAGAAAGTTCAGTGGACAGTAAGCTGTCAAAAAGCATTTGATGACCTGAAGCAGGCCATGTGCAGTGCACCTATTCTGAAAAGTCCAGACTACTCCAAAGAGTTCATTGTCCAGACAGATGCTTCTGAGTTAGGTGTGGGAGCTGTTCTTTCACAACTGAATGTAGATGGTCAAGACCAGCCCATTGCTTTTATAAGTAGAAGGCTGACCCCTAGAGAGAAACGTTGGTCAGCTATTGAGAGGGAGGCCTTTGCTGTGGTTTGGACCGTGAAGAAGCTGAGGCCATACTTGTTTGGCACTCACTTCAAGATTCAGACAGACCATAAGCCCCTCTTGTGGCTAAATCAGATGAAGGGTGAAAATCCAAAACTTCTTAGGTGGTCCATTTCCCTACAGGGGATGGACTTCACAGTGGAACATAGACCTGGGACTGACCATGCCAATGCAGATGGACTCTCCAGATATTTCCACTTAGAACATGAAGACTCAACTGGTCAAGGTTAGTTTAATGTCCCTAAGTTTGGGGGGGGGTTGTGTAGGAGAGTAGGGTCTGCTTTCTATGTTCACCCCCACTTTTTTGCTTTTGCTTTACTGGTTTTCGACTTAGATGTGGCTGTGGGCCTGCTAATCAGACCCACAGCCCTGCTGTTCTCTCTCTAAATAATACTATGTACTTTAGGTGCATACCCCATTTGGATAGGATCACCTTATTGGCCCCTGTACAGTGTACCCTAGGTACCCAGGGCATAGGTGTACCCTAGGCCTACCAGGGGCTGCAGCATGTATTATGCCACCCCTGGCCTGGTCTTCCATTTTGACACAACTGGCTGATCACTCAGCTGGGGCAAGGTCGTGTAATCATCCCTTGCTTAGGTGTAGTATTCCTATACCTAACCTACATATAGACACATGTGTACCTATCAGTCACTCCTATGGCAGGCCTTAACAATCCTGGAGGCAGAGTGCTTGGTAACATGTGAGATGGTGCTCTAGCATGAGCTGAGCCTGTCTGCAGCTTTCGGAACCATGTCCTTATAGCTGTTCTACGATATAGCCTACCATATACTCTTAAAGTGCCTTATAATCTTAGACGGTTATGGTAACTATGGTTTGGCTTTATCGAAACATGTTGTGTAAGGTGTCTAACACTGTGGAATAATACCCCCATACCATTTCTGGACATGAGGATATTATTCCCCCCTTCTAGAGGGAAAGACATGTTAAAATCATACTTCACTGTTGGCCTCTGACCAAAGCCTCAGCATCACAAAATGGATGCTGCTGCCACGACACAAGTCTGACCTCCTGCAGCTGGGAGTGATCCCAGCCAGGGAGGCCTGGACAATAGGTTTCCTGCTTGGGGAGGTGCTAGCACCTCCCCAGACAGCCTTTAGTGTATTGGGGCAGGGTGGGCTGAAAGGAATGAGACATACCTGGGGCACACAAGGTGTTCCTTGCATAGTCCAGTTCAAACCGGCGCTGGGGCACTCCAGCCCCAGCTCTGGCGCGAAACTGGACAAAGGGAAGTGGGTGTAACCACCCCCTCCCAGGTCCCACCCATAAGGCGTGACCTAGCAGGTATTCCAGCCCCCCAGATTAGTATAAGAGTGGGAGTTGGGCCTCAAGACTTTAGATTATCCTGAACCTGCAAACTTGAACAGAAACTCTGGACCTTCGACATTCGACGAAAGAAGAAGACTGAAAAATCTCCCTTGTGGCCAAGGAGTGGCTACCCTGTGCAAACAGGCACCATCAAGAGACTACCCTTTGCTTTGCCCAAGTTCTACGAGGAACCGACTGCAGAGCCCGACCAGAGCCTTGACTTCCAGACTTCTCCGACCCTGATCCACATCCACAGCAGAGCTGAGATCCGTGGAGGCGACGAGCGACGTGGGACCGGCTACCTGGGAAAAGTGGCTAGTATCTTCAAGCGCAGCTTCTGAGGCACCCTCGAAGTTGTGCACCGGGGATTGAGAAGCCCCACCCCCAAGCACCATCTGCACCGAAGATCAGCCACCCACACTCCACGAGTTCTGCGTGGGGCCCTTCAGCATTTTCCTGCTTGCCGCGTCTGTCCGGTTGCTTGCCCGCTGGCTAGTGGCCTTTGTGACGACGCACCCTGAAATCTTCGTCGCTGGTTTGGCTCCTCCAGACTGGCTCCTGCTCCTTTGAAAAAGAGAAGCACCCCAGACCTTCCTGGTCTGCACCAGAAGCAAGTCCTCCGTTCTGCGTGGGTTCCGCTTGCCAAGGCTTGGTGAGTCCTAGTCCAACTTCGACGCCGCCGACAGCAAGAGCCTTCGTGGGACAGCTCGCCTCCTGGCCCTGGTCGTCCTCGACGCTTCCTGGTCCTCCTGGCTGCAGCGACAAGCTTCACCTTCACCTGCAATCTTCACGACATCACCTGGTTCCTTCCTGGTTCCACGTGGTCACTGGCTGGTGACCTTGACTCTGTCCCTTCTGCTTGCAGGTCTCCTCTCTTCTTGATCCCAGCCTTGGGATCCACCGGACACTCTTCACTGACTGCCTGTCAGCATCTTTCTTCAGGCATCCATAGGAGTCGACGACGAAAACCGACGCAACTTCACCCCTATGCACCCGCAGCCTGTGGGCTAGGTAACTTGGGTACTCCGGTGCTCATCAGGATAGTGACTATCCTAGTGTCTAGTTTTCCAGTCTCGACTTCCTAGCTACTCTGGAAGTGTCCTAAATCTATCGATTTCTAAACTGTACTATTGCTATTGACTTTTACGCATTACGCGTGAGTGTTTCCACTCTGCACCTGAATCCCGTGGGCCTCCCACTTCCTAACCTTTGGTAGTATAGTGTAGCCCCAGCGATTCCCTAGGCCTAGGCCTATTCTATTTCCGTGACAGTGGTCCTTCTACCACTTACTTAGTATATGGTTTGCGTGGCCCCTAGGGCCTAACTGTATTACTTACCTGTGTGACTTAATGTATGCATAAATAAGACTGTGTTGTGCTTACCTCTAATCTCATAAAGAGTGCTGAGGGTTTGACTAGAATAAATACACTTTATTTTATATATATATCTGTTGTGGTGTCCTTTCATTTGGTATTCAAGGGATTATATATGGTATCACAGCTGGCTTCACATGCCATTCAAAGTTTAGCCTAAGACTGCTCTTGTCCATGCTACCACTAGGATAGCTGGTCTATAAGGTTGACTTTACAACCAATCACCATAAGGGTATTTGGACTGATATAAGGTGTACACTAGAACTAGTGACATCATACATCAGGCCAACTTCTCACAGGCGGGGAGCCACCCTTCGACGCCGGTGAAAAGGACACCACACGGCGACCAGTCTCCGGGGAGGACGATACCAATATGCAGCCTGCCTCCGGAGAAGAAGGAGCGTCCGAAGGCGAATCCGCGGTACGACCCCTGCGCGGAGCCATAGAGTACGCTGCTTGAGGCTGGCCACCGGCGCCATCCGGCGTTGCCGGGCAAGGGACCTCCAAGTCACCCCGCACCGGAGACTGGAGCGGGGACCGGAGTAGAGCTGGAGCCGCACTGGCCCGGCACCGCACTGGCCCTGCAGCGGCGCCGGCCCGACCCCCACCAAGGCAACCACCTGCATGGGGGAATGGGATGGGCCCGGGGAGGGGCCCGAATCCCTCCGCCGGCCGGGGCTTAGAAGGAGGCGAAGGTCGTCCGGAACACCTGTGGCGGCACCAGGGACGATGCAACCTCCGACTCGCCCTCCAACGAGGCAGCCGCCTGCGAGGAGGCACGAGAGGGGCCCAGAGAGGGACGAGGGGTCCGCCCTCGACCCGGAGCGGGACGAGAAGAGTCCACCGACCCCTGTGGCTCCGCACGGTCCAGCTGCTGCTGGCACCGTAGCGGCGTCACCTCGGCCTTAGACAGGACCACTCTGTCAAGGGACCGAGAGTGGCTCGGGGATGCAACCCAAGACCCGGCGACCTCCCGCGACACCACAGGGACCCCCGCTGGTGTTTGTGGCGAGGCAGAGACGCCGTGGCCTGAAGGTGGTGTACCAGAGGAGTCGCACCCCAACAGCACCACATCCTCCAAGCCTGGATCTGACCCAGTTAGCGCCGGGGCCGAAGCCACCGGCGGCGCCGCGGAGGGCCCTGCACAAGGCAAGGGATCCGTCGACGCCCCAGGAGCGGAAGGAAGAGGAGACGCCAGCGAGGCCTTCAAAGCCGCTGCGTAAGTCTCCATCTGGACTCTCGAAGCCCCAACACCAGGAAACCGTGAATAGGAAGACACGCGAGGCCGCATCACCCGCGGAGAGTCCACGCCCCCGGTAGGCTGGAAACCAGCCTCCGGGGACGTACTGCGACACTTACCCACCAGGGAGCAATGCTCACGTGACATCGGAGAAAGGAGAGGACGACGACCACGGCCAGACCTGAAGCCGTCCGCCGAAGCAGACCGAGGAGAGAACGTCGACCTGGAGAGACGCGCCGAAAGAAGTTTCATGCGGGGCTCCCGTCGCAACTTCGGCTTCAACTTCTGGCACGCCGCCCAATCTGAGGAGCCGTGATCCTCCCCCAAACACCACATGCAAATGAGGTGAGGGTCCCTCGCCGACATAAGACGCCCGCAAAACGTGCAAGATTTAAAGCGCAAAGGTATTCGCACACCGTTTCTACGAAAAAAGAATGGAAGAAAGAGGGCCTTACACAGGCCCGCAGCAAGAAACGGATCCACGATGCACGCAGAGAAGGAAAAAACTGACGTGGGCGCTCCGGGGTGGGTCTTATGTGACCTCGCTGACGCCACGTACACGGACGACGCCTGGGCGGAGTCGCGTGGTGTCGCCCCGCCCCTGGTGCGCAGGGATGCTGTGCCAAAAAGTTGCCGGATCCAGTCTCACTCCTGGGGATAATTCTACGTGAAGGAATCTGCGACTAGTAGTCTCTATCAGATTCTACAAGCAGAATGTGTCATAAGAAAAGCTTGCTTACAAAATAAGCATTAAGTATAAATAGTCTTCCCTTTTTAATTTGTTAAATTACATTTATTTGTTCAGCACCTCAAATGGAAGTGTACTACAGTGTTTACACAAAAGGAAATGATTTGATTTGTAAGAAGAAGATGGAGTTCTCATGCTGGGGATATTTTTTAGATTTTTTAGATTTTTGAGAGACTGTTCTAGATGTTTACAGTCTCACAGTATACAGTCTAAAAGAAGAATGATTAAAATGGGACGCTTCTAAGACAGGAAAAGAGGTAGAACCCCTTTCTAGGATACTTAATTACTAAATACAAACTATTTTCCACTTGAATATTTAACAACCAGTGGGAGGATGGTCTTTCCTTTAGTTTGTAAATGCCTTGAGGAAGGCCAAAATGTCTGCATCGGAGGACTTCAAGAACCAGCCCAAGTAGATCAAAGATCATGAAGGTGCAACACTCCCAGGAATAATCCAGTGCAGATCTGGTTTACTGGGTGAGCTTAGCTGGCCAGGGATCCATAGATCACCACTGACGCACCTGTTCAGATATTACAGAAAGCAACATCACATTACAGCCAGTCAAATTTGGAAGTGTCCTGGGCAATTCACTTATACACATTCCTTCTTAGGCCAGGAGTGTAAAGTTTAACATCACACAAGTAAGGAAATTGTTGTTGGCTGGCCCAAGATTGTAGCACCGAGACATCGAATTCCATTTAGATGATGATTAAAAGCCTAAAAGAAATTAATGTACCAGAGCAGATGTAACCAGTAATGACAACCAGTTAGTGGTTCTTTGCATTGAGTCACTAAACTATTCGAACATATTCAGGCTGGTTGAGTCTCTGAAACTGTTGCATGAGATCTGGTTCTGTATGTTTCTCCAACAAAATGTCCAACGTCAAGCACTGTATTGATGACAAGATAGCAGGCATACAGAGAGCCCCTTCTGAACATCAGGCAGCAGCTCCACCCTGATCAGAGGGAGCATGTACATTCCAGGTGTGCACTTGCTGGCAACCTACAAAACTCCCCAAACAGAGTGCAAACGTGGGGCTGAGAATGGGAGACACCCTTTTACTCAACATTTGCCATCTCATTCCCCCGCCCTGAAAGTCTTAAAGGACACTGGTCTACAACATGCACAATTACTATAGGTCACAGACCGATCCTAGGCACTGAGTACCTACAGCAACACTGTATTGTCATTGCAATTTGTTCACTGCTTGGAAAGAGGAGCTACATCTTCTAAATGGAGCTAACTGGTGACGAAAGAAAGGTCTAGAATGTAAAAGCCTTTCAAATAGGAGGTCTCTCAAAAAAGGCAACACTAATAAGACACACATAGCAGCAGAGACAACCAGCAAAATATGCTTTAATCAAAGGAAAACAAACACAGGTGATAAAGAAAACCTCTAACGTGAAAGAAAAAGGAATGGTTTCGACACAGGCCACTTTAGGGAAGGGAATTGTGGGAAGGTCTCCTCTGAAGAGCTTTTCACCTTTAAACACTAGACCGTCTGGCTCTGCTTACTTAAACAAAAGCGGAAAGAAGTTCTTTAAAGGGTTCTGCAATTACCATACGCTTGCAACCATGTCTGTAGGGCTGTTGAACTAGTTACTTACCTTCTGTAATGATGTATCTGGTAGAAACATATTCTAGTTATAGATTCTTTACCTTAGAATTGCCCCAGGTGTAAGTTTGGATCCGGAGATTTTTTATTAGCAGTACCCCTGTGCGTCGGTAGGTGGCTTTAGTTGGCTTGGCTGTTAGATGCCCCCAACATGCAGCACCTTTTATTTTTAGATGAGCGTGGAGATTTGCATAGCAGCAGATTGCCCTTCTGTGAGACACCTACCCTGTGATAGTTGCTCTTGGCCTGCATGTTCGGATTGTTGTCGCTCCAGTCGAAGGAGAGCTCCTCTTCCTCCTTCTCATTCAGCCAAATTAGCTCTGTTGTGGCAAGTGAAACAAAGTTGTGCAAACTCTGTAGGTGCAGCAGACGAAATTTGGACATTTCCTAAAAAGAGAGAAGCAGAAAAGGTAAACCACAGTAAACTGCAAGGATGGTGTGAACCCTACAAAGGGAAACAGACTCTACAAAAAGTTATGCATGTGCATGTAATATCTTCATTGGTCCAGAGCATTGTAAACAAGACTCAGCAGTACTCAGAGATGTAGTCACCCAGCACTGCTAATGCCCTATGAGAGCCACATCAGCGTCATTTTTGGTGCTCTGTAAGGGCTAGCAGATGGCAGAGATTTGCCCAGCTAGAACATTACAAATCGGGAAAAGCAAGGTTCATGAACAAGGTCCCCTAACCCACGACACAGGCCTCCCTTACCCACTTCAAGTTCTTACCTTCAGTTTACAGTACTGAGTCTCTAGTTTGCCTAGGGTCTCGGAGTAGCTGGATCGAAAATTCACAGACATTTTCCCCTAAAACAAATTGAAATAAGTCAAACAACAGAGCAAAAGGTGCATTCTGAGAGTCTTATTATACTGTTTTGCATCAGACGTACGGGAATACTACTCCAAAGGGATAGAACCACCATGGAAAGAAAGCAGTTCCGTAACATCAGTGAAGAGTCAGATGTAAAGAAAAAGACTAGACTAGTACGAAAACATAGGCAATGTTGATTCCCCTTGATGGCCACGCATTCAGTCTCAGGAGCGATAGTTTGAAATCACAGAGTGCAGGCACAGATTTGTGGAGGGAAGGTTTGGTCGGGTACAGGAGGAGCCTCCAGCAGGACTCACGGGCAAGAAGCTAACCATTAGGACCCCCTGCAGACAGGGAGATGGTTCGGGAGTTGGGGAGAAAAGACACCACTCAATTCACAGCCTTCGGAACTCAGGTTGGAGTTATTCTCACTACATCATAAAGAAGTGTGACAAGTGGACATTAGGAACAGGAGGCACCATCACCCACCCTCCAGTAAACAAGAGGCTATGGAGATGGAACATCCACCCTCAACACCTGACAAAGAGAGCCTTGTAAACTCGGATGTCTGGAGGGGAGGCTGTCTATGGTGAAGGAAGAACATGTTAAAAGCTTGGGATCATCCCTGGCAAGACTGAAGGCTAGAAATGGACATGGATATAGGTTCTGCTCTGTGCAGCCTCTATCAGGTAGATAATGCAGCAGCCAGTGTATGCTGTTGAAGGAAATGATGGATGCAGGAGGGTCTCTATGACCAACCACTGATAAGAACATTACAGGAGCCAGTCTTCCTCCCCTAGAATCGATTTGGCGAACTCTTTTGCTCTCCGGCACTGCAGCCCGAGGGAGGGCCGTACTGCATCTTTCCTGGCAGTAGGAGGAGTTATTTAATCCTTTCCCCAGGATGTACGAGACTCATTGCTTTAGGATAACCTTTGATGCACTTGCACGGTGTAGGAGTGCACCTTTGCCATCCGGTTATTTTATGAGAATCTGTAGAATGGGTATCTGCTCAAGAAACTGCCCATGCACTATACTTCTGCATATTATACCACAAGGTGATCAGCTTCCAAATAGACATATTGGGTGTCCATTATTCCGAAACTGGCAAACCAATCAAACCTTTAACAGGAAACTGACTTAGAGTGTCACAGCACAGAACCATAGAGTTTGGACAGGTAGCTCAAAGGATGATGGTGGGGGCACTTTCAGAAAACAATTGGGTCCAAAACACAGTGGCTCAAACAATGCCCTTTTATAACCCAACAACAGCACGACTTCTTAAATTATTGTGGCAGTAAAGACGCAAACGACAAGTTATCAATCCTAGGTAAAGACAGCTGCCTCAAGAAAGGCAGAACAATCCAGGAGCCTACAGCTTTCAGATAGAAGTGAAAAATATTGATTTAGGTGTTTTGTAAAGCATCATTTTCATCTTGCAATAACTTCACAGCGCATATATTACCAAATACATTGGACACAAATTCAAACATGTAGAGTACAACAAGGAAAGTAATGAGGTTGTTAAATGTCAAATCAGGGTGATGGTCATTGAACCCAAAATTTATCAAATCACGTATCCTGGTACCATCTTAGGCAAAGGCATTCCTAAAGAGTTAGGGTCTAAGGAACTTTCTGAATCAGAGGTGGTCACGAGGGACAAGTTCAGAGGAACACTCTACATGCTTTATCATGTTAAATGTGCATTGAGAAGTGAAGTATGAAAATGCTGACTGAATGTTTCTAGATGTAATGAGAGGAAAGAGTTTGTATGTTGAATTTTTTTTGAAGCAGGAATAGGATGTATATTATGCAGAGTGATTGAAAAGCAATCCTCAAAACTACTGGGAGATATGGAGGCACTGTCATAGCCAGTTTGGCATGCTCATATTTACTAACGTTTGAGTGCATTTTGGCAAGTAGACTGTGTAGATTCTGTAGTCTGTACATCAAATTCTTTGGCAGGTCTGTGTACTTCACATTGCAGTAATCAACCAGTCTCAGAATGGGACATGTTATTAATTTGAAACGATGAGGGGGAGGAATTTGTGAAGCAGAGATTTTCACACTCGCCCCCTGGACCGTGAAATTGATTTGCGGGTGAATGAAAAGTTTGAGTCAAAGAATATGCCCAGATTATTTGCTTTCAGAGAGGTGGTGAGTGTCCAAGCCAGTGATCGAAGGTCAATGAAATGGCAGAGAGGCAGTATGTTGTCCAGAGATAACTAATTGTTTTGGCTCCATTTAAGCAAAGGAAGCATTCTCACACCTGTTGCAGAATGTGGACTAAACATGTGGTGGTGTCATTGGTTCCCTGAACTGTTCTCCAGGTGGTAGTAGATTTGTGGGTTGTCAACAACATCTGAAAATGTATCATATATTGATCAAGTAGCTGAGATGGGTTGCATGTTACAGTTAAAAAAAAAGAGTATAGAATGTGGATTAACAAACAACAGTTGTTTAGTATGCACAGAAAAATCATTAGCAATGGTATTATAGGCTTCTTCCCATCCCTCAAAGAATAGTGGGAGCTAATATTGTTGATGTTGGACAGAGCAGATTTCCTCCTTCTGGCTGATCGATAACCTAATTGGAGGTCATGGAGTGGGTGTCTCTGTTCAATATACTCTGATACCGATTTGTTACTACTTTTCACAGTATTTTTTCAATACATGTTCAATTCAGAACCGAGTGATGCTGCCCAACACTAGGAGATCTGCTGTAGATTTTCTTTATTTTTTTAAGTGGAGAAAGTATTGTATGATTCAATTGGTTGGGGACAGAGCATTGTGAACGTCAAGAGTTAATCAGGGTGGTAACTTCAGACGACAGAGACCAAAATACTTGGTTCACGCAGAATGCTGGGCAAGGATCCAAAGGCATGTTTGACATTTTGATCTTTGGGGGCAAGTTTAGTTTGAACTTCCATAGAAACCAAACTTAATGGTGAAAATGCTTAGTTTATTAAGGATGGATTGTTAGATATGGAGAACACTGAGGGCTGAATAGGTTCGAATCTTGAACATTATATATGGGTAATAAAATTGAGACAGTTATTTGATGTGATACAGAGATGGTGGTTTTAGGACTTCTGGGGGACGTCACTTTAGGACAGATCTTGTGTGGGTGAAGGAGGCCAACTTTCCAGACACTATCTTTTTCAAGTGTCCACCATTATTATGACCAAGGTGCATTATGGTTTAAGAAGTCCCAATATTTTCTCACAATTTTTCTATTTTCTAAAGTGTAATATAATCTTAGTCCCATTGTTTTGCTTTGAGGTTTTATTAATGCATTTTTCATTTGTTATCCAAATTGTTATTGGCAACCTCTTCAAAACCTCTTGTATGAGGATTTCTCTGCACAGAGCTTTCAACTACACAACTTATGTTTTAAGCAGGGGCATTGTCTGTTTTAGGATGACGTTTTCAAGATGGACTTCCTTAAATGTACTGTTCATGTAGAATTATATCTGCCCACTCCTCCCATTCATAAGGTCCAATTCCACTTGATAAAGGATTGAATGCTGACAAGAACAGTTACCTTCAGCCTCTGAGCCCTGCAGTACACAAACTGTAGCTCACCTCAAAATTAAATGTGTGTGCGTCCAGTCGCACAGCCTGTACTTAAATTATCAATTCTTATTGTGCTATAAATATTGGCACTCCAGTTTCCGTAATCAAACTGAATATTCTTTGTTTCATTTGTTTGCACTGAAAAGGCAATTACATACAGGATCTTAAAAACATTATCTCCTTGCTCCACTGTATTTCAGATATTGCCCTTCTAGAGGGGTGAATAATGTCCAATTATATAAATAGTTTCTGGTAATATTGTTGACTTTTCTTGAAAGAGTGAGCGTTTGTGTGCTGCCACAGTTGGTGGGTGCCCATGTGCATTATGGTGTTAAAAATGAAACTACAGTAGGACGCCAAACCTTCAAAACAACGTAGGTAACTTTACCAGCTACAACTAAATATACAGACAGTCCTATTCTTCTCATCGTGTTACATGTGTCCACGTTGTCCTCTCCAGGGGATGCAGGTGGTTCTCTGCTGTTCTTAGAGATGCAGTTGGCACTATTTTCCCAACCGAAGGATGATTATGTGCCTCTAGTCCCCACTTCCCCTCAAATTCAACAGATGATGCAGAGGGTCCCATGTGCTCTCTCTAGTGCCTCCAACAGATCCTATGTGCTCTCAGTAGGCATGCGGCAGCCTCTCATTTAATGGATGCTGCAGTACTTCAAAATCACCCAAACTCACCTCATACATTCGGGCCTCCTTTAAACTTGCTGCAAGGTCTTCCACACTGTTGTGGATCATTCCTTGAGTTTCCAGTTGAGATTCCACGCTGGGAAGGTCACTACCCCATTCTGCCCTCTCCAATTTCATCTGCAAAGAAGAGGAAGAAGCTCAAAACAAATCAGGGAACCCTCACTCAATATTACCTCATCTGGACACCAAGCATCAATGGCTCACCCACATACTGCCACTTACCAAAACGCAAGCTATATGAAGAGAGCAACTAGCAGAGTTCCCCAATCAGCCATCTCCAGCTCTACCAGCCAAGAGGAGATAGAGACTCATGGCATCAATGTGCACTGCCCTTTATCCTCCTGCCTTCCCAAACTCTGGGGATGTTGATATAACATAGTCACTGCAACACATCAACCCCAAAGCAGGTTTGTTAACTTTACCAGCCCCCATATCTTAGTCCCAGGAATGGTACCATTCACCAAGGCCAAGATGAAAAAAATTCACCACCCAGGGGCTTCACAATGCCTTCTTGGAGAACGAGAGCGCTAGACTGCACCCAAATATGCTATCGTCATTACCCGCTTATGTGTAACATGGGCCTCATTCCCAATAACTGACCCGAGGATGGTAAAGTAATTTATTTTAGGAAGAGGGTTCCGGAGCTCAGGATCCTTCAGAGTAGAATTCTCCAGAGCAGCCTCTGAAGTCCAGGGAACAAAGACTCTGCCCTTTTGCCATGTTCGCTCCAAGTCAAGCCCACCCTCTCCCATGGGACTCACCTGCATTTCCTCCACCCAGGCCAGCAATTCATAGATGAAGCGCAAACTCCCCTCATCCTCCGAGGAGGAAATGGCCAGGAGTTCAGCACGGCTCATGGGGCGTCGGAAGCCTGTGATGGAGGCGGTATGAGGAGCCTGAGAGTTGGGGTCTGTCCTAGTGGTGCTGGTGGAGCAGGTCTGCAAGAGGTCTGAGGAGGCAAAGTGCCCTTTCCTGTAGAGATTGGAGCATTCCAACTTCAAGGTGATTAGCTCATCTTGTAACCGTGTTATCCTGTCAAGGAAAATAATATTATTCACTAATTGTCACCTAAACGCTCCACCACGAATTACTTACATTCCTATGCACAGTGCACCCACTACGTACCGGAATACCAGTTCCTCCAGCTGGTAGTACTTCTCATCCCGCAGGATCTGCAGGTCTGTTTGAAGAATACGGCACAAGCCCTCACATTCATATAGGTACATAACCACATCTGACTCGTGCTGCACTGGTAAGCCAGACTCCAAGTGAGCAGCGTCCTACAAGAGAAGGAGGAGGATCAGAAACCACAACACACTTAGCAAGGCTCCGCCAGCATGAACAATGGGCATAGAGAGGAATGTTAGGAAGGGGAGCACAAGTTAGTGTTTGCTTAAATCAGCAGGCAAAGAGGGGCTAGGATTAAGGAGCATATATGAGGGTTTGTACAACAGAACAGGAGGCAATGGGAAGGACAGGGGCTGCATCCTTGAACAGAAGGCATACGGAAGGTTAAAAGGAGTGGAGAACACAAACTAGTCTCTGCACCAAGTACTGGCTGAATAGGAAGGGTCATTGCAGCAAGAGTTAGCTCTAGGGCTCGATCTGCTCAGATACAGGGATTCTTGATATCTACCTTCTTGGGAGTAGGACTCCAAAGTGCTTACAGATTGTGTTTTCTTGCTGGGAACCCAACCCATCTGATTGCCACAGAATACAGGAGATCATTTCTGCTACCTTCATCAACCCCAAGAGACCCCTCACTTACAAGTTAAGAACTAATCTGTGAGAGATTTTGACATTAGAGACGGTCTCCTGCAGGCAGAACATTATTGGGGACACTCAAAGAGTGGACCTTGGTTTGAAGGTTCTAGATGCTTACTCAAGTGTCAAGATAATTACGGTCATTGTCCTTTGTAGAGACAGATATCTCTATCTGCTGTGTAGAACAAGTGCTGACAATTCAAGGGGTGGGTGGGAATCTCATGTGGCAACATCTGAGCTAATCTTGTGTTTTGCTTCAAAACCATCACCTCTTACAGGTATACGAAAAAGGTTACTTATCTGTAACTCTAACTGTGGAGCCTGAGGTGCTTTGGATTACATACTGTTCACTCTCCTGTTCTCATTTTGTGTTCAGAATACTGCAACTTATTTGTTTTGTAAACCAAGTGTGCACAGAATAAGTCATGATCACACAGCATGAAAAGCACAATGCCTCAGGACACAAACTCGATCTCGGATTATAAATTGTTCTTGCATCAGAACTTTGGTGTTATTATATTGGTGTGCTGTATCCTAAAAGTAGCACAGTAAAGCAAAAGTAATCACCGATATCGATGCATACTTTCAAGCAGAGGGAAGGTTGAGAGAAGGTATAGGAATCCACAACACTACAAGTTGCAAACTAAGGTCGTGAATAAGAGCTTGGCGGACAAGATACTCTGTCACAAACGTGCGAATATCCCGTCCGCTATATTACAAGAGCATTATATCCTATGGCACTTGTAATACTGCGGAGGGGATATCGGTCACCTTTGTGACAGTGTATCCCGGCTGCTGAGATCTATATTAGGCCCTCAGTGTTATAGGTAATTTTTTCCATTTGCAGCACTTGTGGATAACATGCTGCGCATGGACTGAATAGCAGTTTACCCTCTACCTCTAATGCTGTAGATGATGGGAAGTACCAATTCAAGTAGGGAATAGGGATTTTAACAAAGTTGGATCCACTCTTCCTTTTTATTTTTCTTTGCACGAATGTCAACACAATATTGTTTTTGAATGCATGGACAAGTGTTCATGTTGTTTTCCAGGAAATGTCCGATAGTGTTACATTTCTCTCCTTTTTGAAGAGCACTGTGTCCACGGGGTATTCAAAGTGATTATTATTACCCAACTCAATGGTACTCATTTTATCGACCTCCGAAGGATGAAAGGCTGAGTGGGCCTGCGGAGATTTGAACCTGTGACGATGAGATTGAACACAGGCCCCTACAGTGGACACATTAGTCCACTAAACCACCAGACTTGGCATAATACTTTTGCTCTGTTAGTGTTGTACAACAAAGCTCACCATGCATCAAAATGATACAAAGCTCTTTTTGCTCCATCTTAAGGATTTGGAAAGAATGTAGGTAATTCAATTGCTTGACTAAGATGCAAAGGTTTTAAAACCTTAGGTAAAAATGCAGGTGTGCACATAGAGCAACTAGGTGTCTCTGAACCGGGAAGTAAGGCTCTTTAACACTCAATGCCTGCAACTCACAGACCCTGCATAAGGACATGACTGCTATGAAACAGATCGCTTTGCAAGTGAGTGCCGAAATGCTACTAATATGCAGGGGTTCAAATTGTAGTCCCATATTAACCATGTGACGACGATGTTTAAATCTCAAAGCAGGTGGAGGAATAGTTCTTGCTGGGATTGCTCATTTTAAGCCCTCCATAAAAGTTTTAATACCGGGAATAATAAATCCAGGTGAAAGTGGTCTGTTATCCAAGTAGGCGCTTACTGTTGCCAAATGCACTCTAATACAACTGTAGACTAAGCCACTCTTTTTGCAGTGCTAAGTTTTGAACAGCATCCTTTGGAGAAACATGAAAAGGATTGAACGTTAATGCTAAGGAGTAAATTGCAAATCTTTTACATTTTGCAGCATAACAGGCTCGTGTTTTTGAATACCTAGCCTATTGCAGAATGCCCATATGCTCCAGAGGTAACTGGCAAATACCCAAACTCTAAGACCAAAGGAGCCAGAGTGCCAGGTAAAGAGTCCGTGGCCTAGAATGACACACATGACCCTTCAGGTTAGTTAGAAAATCTGGTCAAAGTGAAAGTTTGCAAAGTGGCAGAACAGGCCTTTTTAAAAATTGTGTTAACCAAGGTTGTCTCAGTCAGCTGAATCAAGTGTCTTTCTTAATCCTCTCCAGCGGGTACAAAATGAGTGAGAGAGAAGGAAAAGCTTAGGTAAATATCTCTGACCAAGGTATCCACAGTGCAATCCCTAGAGACGGGTTGTGTGGATACACGGAGACTTAGTGTTGGCATGTCTTATTTCGGTTGATGGTTAATTAATCTGTTTTTGGTGTGTCCCACTTGTAAAAACATGGGTGTAACGCTACTTGTGCCCACTGGACTGCCAAACACTCCTACAACAGACACACCTGCCTAAATGCAATATGCACTAATGCAATTCATGATGCAGTCATTTCCAAAAGCTTCTTAACTTTCTTCAAAGTCAATGACTCCAATGCCTCATTAAGAGGAGGTGCTCTCTAGAATACCTCCACTCTCTTCTGTGGGGTAGGTTTTCACTTTGAGGGAACTGACTGTGGAGTCACTCGAATAAACGTTCTCTCGCATGAAGGGTAAATTATGATTACGTTAAGTAACACATGACCCTTAATGTTGGGTCTTACAGAGCAGCTTTACCTTTTCTACCATGGAGGACTCTGATCTAGTCGAACAAGATACTTACCTTCGATAACGCTCTTTGCGGTGGATACTCTATCGAACCACACATCCACACAAACTTTTCTCCAAGCAGTGCGACCATGTGCCACTAAGTGGTGCTGTGTGGCCCAGTGATGACTCCACATCTTCCTAAAGGTGACGTGGCAGAGCAGCAAACAAGTGCCATCCAAGCACACACCTCGGTTGCTTCTGTATTACCTTTCTGTGCCCTCTGATGCAAAGCGTGAACAATTGCTAAAACAGTGTCCTGAACATTAACTGGAGACCTTTATATATGTTAAAAAGAGCACACTCCACAGGACAGGGAGTTAGAAGGGAGCTGAGGAATCTACGGTCAGATAGAGTATCCACCAGAAAGTGTGAAACGACAGGCAAGTATCTTGTTCTTCTGATGGGATACTTCTAGCCACAGATTCCTCACCTTAGAATAGGTATTAAAGCCGAACCTCTCCACGAGCAGGGTCTGTGAAGTGGATTCAGACCAAAATGGCTTGCAGGACTGAATGGGTTAAATGCCCTTTGTTTCGGACCTGGTTGTCAAGGCAGTAATGCCTCTTGAACATGTGCACGGACACCCACGTTGAAGCCAGGCAGATGACAAGGACTGGCACTTCACGTGCCAATGCTGTAGTAGCAGCCTGATCCCTTGTGGAAAGGGCTTTCAGACCTTACAGTGGCTGCTCCCTGGCCAGTGCATAGCAGACCTTAGTGCAGACGATTATCTACCTTGACCGCACCCTCTTCTGACAACCTTCCCTTTCTCTGCTCTGGAGATTCTCACAAAAAGTTGATCATCATCCCAATGGCCCATGGTACGATCACTGTAGAAGCTTAACGTCCTTTTGGGGGCCAGCTGATAGTCTCTCTCCTCTTTTGAGGGGTGAAGGGGAGCAAAGAGTGATGGATTCCTATTGTGAAAGAGAGTCAAACTCCACATTGTCTGATAAGTAGGTGGTGTAGGGCGGTTGCAATGAAGCTGGCTGAAGTTCACTGACACAACAAGATGATGTAATAGCAATGAGGGTGGAGGTCTTTAAAGTCAGGAGAATCTGCAAGCATCTATGCATCGACTTGAAGGGTGCACACCCAAAGAAAGTCAAGACCATGGTATGGTACCACAATGGCATCACAAATGGTTTGGTAGGGAGTGTGTCAAACCTTTAATAACTGGTGATCTAAACAGGGACGCTTGGTCCAGCAAACGTAGAAAGGCCTGAAAAATAAGCTGTAATAGTGCCCACCCAAGACCATGTTAGGCCAAAGATGAGAAAAAAACACACATACATACATACTCACTGACAGACACCTGACCGCTTTGCTTGTGAGGAATCAGTCTTGCTAATGCCACATCAGATCACAAATGTCCTAGCACCTGGCATAAACAATGTTGATGGAAAGGTGCAAGGGGCAAAGATGACATCTATCCCTTCAGGTAGTAGATCAAATGCATTCAGTTGCTGCTGCTTAATCTCGTAGTCACTAGGATGACTTGTGCCTGCTCATTTGTAATCCTCTAGAGAACTCAGGGAAGGGGCAGGAAGGTGTACATGAGTCCCGTGTTCCATACCGGCCAAAACACATCTCGTAATGAGATTTCTGGTGGAAACTCCAATGTGCAAAACTTCCAACAATGTCGTTTTCAACTGTGATGAAAAGATCTAGCAATGGATCTCCCCACAGTTAGAAGACACTCTGTGCCATCCTGGAATCCAGGCACCGCATGTCATCAGCCCAACCCTGCCTGCTTAGTTCTTTTGCTCCGGTATTCAGGGACCCTGCTAGGGGGTTCACAATCTGAAAAATGCCCTAGAGTTCCAGCCACCTCCAGAGGTGTAGAGCCTCCTGACACAACCTCCAGACCCCACTCTGCCCTGCTTGTCATAATACCGCATGGCAGTGGTGTTGTCCATCAGAACCTGTAGCAGCCTCCACTTGCTGGGTGGCAGGAATGCCTTCAGAGCCAAATGGCCCAAACTAATTTTGGTGAGCCCACCTTCAATAGCCAGTCATTGAGGTACAGGAATATGGTTACCTTTGACCTTCAAAAATGGGCAGTGACCACTGCTGTCACATTCGTGAATGACCAATCAAAGCAAAAGCAGATGTCTGTTGGAATGCAGGACGCGTATACGAAATTATGTATCCTGTAGGTCCAGGGACACCATTCAGTAATCTTGATCTAGAACAGACAGGATCTGTGTCAGTGTGGGCATTTTGAACTTGTCCTTCTGGAGGAAGGCATTAAAAGGTCAAAGGTTCAAAATCGGCTTGAGGCCTCCATTCTTCTTCAGAAAAAAGAAACAGCAAGAGTAACAAACTTTTCCTCTTTCCCAGTCTGAAACCCTCTTGATGTCACCCTTGGAGACAAATAGCCCCATCTCCTCTAACACAATGGACAGGACTGGTGTGGGAGGGACAGTGGGCAGGTTAGAGGGAAAAGGTAGGGCAAAGCCATTTTGGACTACTTGCAAGATCCATCTGTATGACATGATGGCTCTCCAACCCAGGAAGAAATTTCAAATACTGCTCCCCACCAGTTGGGCATTCGCCACTAAGGGACTAAGTGGTTAAGTGGGCAGTTCAGCAGGGGCAGAGGAATTGGAGGATTAGTGCCTTTGCTGGCTGGGATGTTGCCTGCCTGACCCGCATCCACAGCATCAAAAGGACTGGGGTGCCTGCTGCACCATTTGGAAAGACTGGCTTTGTCTATATGCCAGCTCTCTGGAATAACCTCTAACCTTTCTGAACTGATGCAGGAACTGTTTCTCAGGGGTGAACAGCCTGAAAGACCATGCCATAGTTCTACTATACTCAAAGAGCTCAAACAGATTCTGCCCTGTCTCCAAAAAGGCTGGACACCCTCACAGGATATATCGATGAGGGAGGCCTGTACATCGCTGGAAAATCTTGTGGAATGTATACACGAGTGAAGACGAAGTAAAATGCTAGTTCCTATTGTCCTTCCAGGCAATCCACATTATCCAGACCTGCGCAGATAACATATTTGGTTGTGTCCTGTTAATCACATAAAAGAGGCTCTAAAAGTTTCTGGGACTGCCAGCAAGACCTCTCTAGCCATGAACCATAGGCCATGTGTGCTACGACTCAGCAAACAAACTGCATTTTTTTTTACTGGATTGTACTACTAGACTGGTGGAAGAAAACATTCACTTGCCAAAAGCCCCTTGGGTTCCCTGTCTGGAGGGGTGATTGGACTAGTGGTAGGATACACCCTACTGGTGGAGGCCAGCCTGACTGGAATGGGATGCTTGGTGAGAAAATCTAGGTCATCAAGCGAAAGTCATTGATGACTTGCCACCTGTCCATTCACAGGTGGGCAAGGCTTCAACCGCAGAGCCATCAAAGTATTAGTGAGAACATTGTTAAACGGAAGGAAGGGCGCTGAAGTACAAGGCCAAAGCAGTAAGATCTCAGTAAAAATATTTCTTTTGGGCTCAACAGAGGGTAGCTGTAATTCTAGTGATGCACTATCCTCGGGACCACCACTACAAAAGAGGCACTCTCTTCCATTGGTGGACTAAGTGGTGAGCCAACCTCTGTCTCAAGCAAGATGTCAAACCCACTGGCATTCTGTAAATCAATGTAAAAGGTATCATCAGTATAGTGAGGGAGAGCAAGCCACAGAGAAATGTTTATCACATCCAGTCTGGCACCTGGGGAGTGTTCTAAGGTAAGGAATCTGCATAGAAGTATCCATCAGAATTCCCTGTTTTGAAGATTTCTGCTGTGTTTTCCCAAACTATTTTCAAAATAGGTAAACACTGAATCGTTTTTGCAGTAGATACATTTTCTATAAGGAAACCTTCCTCCTACTAATTCCTCTACTAATGAGGAAACATGCTTGAAAGTCCATCATAGAAGTGCCTCATGCATCATTCCCTGATCTGTCTGTGTAATGTTCCACATGTGTGTGGTCTTTGCCTCTGAATTTGGATACTGAGGTACAGATGGATGAATATGGTGTTGTATCCCCAAGGGGTTGTTTCCTCTTTTGACCTAGACTTAGCCAACCCAGGTACAATAGCTTCCTCAAAAAGTATATTTCTCTTAGTTTTTGTCCATGCAGTGTTGGCTACTGTCTAAGGGGTGCTGGGTGTTCTTGTCCTTCTTGGCATTGTGGTGCTTTTGAGATATTGTGCGATCTCAAATTCTACATAAATGATTTTTTGTCTGCTTTTCACTGCACGAATAGTGTGGATTCTTCTTTTCAGCTCCAAAGAACCTGGCATTGACAATCTTTTTTGAAGCAGAGTTGACTTCGGAGTCCTTTTCAACAGCTTTTCCCAGTGCCAATCTTGTTTTCAATGCTGATCTATATCAGGCATCAGGCTTGTTTTTATGAGCACTGTTTTACAGGTGCTGAGAATTATTTTTAGGCCAATCACCATTGTGTGTCAATCTTCTTTTAGAGGTTGCTGTTCCACTTAACCTACATCCTTTCTGTAGTCTCATTGTGAGTCAAGATCATCTGTACCTCAACTAGTGGGTTTAGAAGGAGCTTTACTCCATTCAATATTTCATGGACCGGGTTCGTCATATTCTCAATAGGACTGGCCCGATCGATTATGTCAGAAGGGTTGTACCGTAACAAATCATCAGCATTACTTTTAAATTCTTCATGTGCACAGCTGTACCAATTTCTCATTCACAACCTTTCCACAGCAGCGAAGGGAGCCAACAAAGAAGCTGACAAACATTCTTTTTAATCTCACGTTTGTCATGCCAAGCAATTCAATTAATTTTGGTCTTGGGGAAGACACAAATTACAAACTTGAAGCTGACTAAACTGTGCCAACCTCTCAAGGCAATTGAGGAAGAATAAAAAAGGCATATTTCCCATACTCCACCCACCTCTGAACCATCTTCATATTGCCTGTAATTCTGGTGGGAGATTTTCCGGTGCAATATGAACCTCTCAATGAGTTCTTTCATAAATTGTGCTTCCTCAGTGCCACAGCAGTGACAAAGTTTTATTTTCCAGTCATGACAAAGTTTCCGCATTAAACACACAATTTCATCTCCGAAACTGAAATCAAATAATCAGAAGTGGAAGTCTATGTGCCACTGTATTGTGGGTTTCGGGATCATGATCATGGGTCATTCTGTGCATGTCCGATTCTGAAACAAAGACTTCGAAATAAAACAAGTCGCAGTATTCCAAATTCAAGGGTGATTGGTATTGCACAGTATGTGATCTACAACACACGGCACAAAAAGTGAATCTCCACTCATCTAATTTGTGCTGAGAAATGCAATGACAGAAAAAAATCCATACTTTTGCCTCCAGCAAGTGACTCTTTACCAGACTAATTTATCAATGGGGAACGGTTTAGTCCAAATAGTGGAAAGTCACCCAATCCCATGTGGCCTCCATTTACTAAAGTCCAGGGTGCCTCCGGAGCAGCCTGAAGGAAAGCTGTTAGTGGGTGCTTATAATCAAATACCATTTTAATGTACTTTAGGCTTTACATTTAATTTATTACGGAACTTTTTCAGTACTGCATTCAAATACATTCTTGTTTAACTGTGCCGCCTACTTTTTTATCTGAAGGGGTGACAAGCACTCTATCCACTATCACTAATAGAAAAAGAGTTTCTTTTGGAGTTGCATTTCCTATTTTTTGTGCAGGGTTTTATCAGTCATATTTTCAGGCAATGTGAGTGGAAACTTGCTAAGCCTTCGTCAGGCCTCTGTTCTCCATAAATCCCTCATTTAAACCTCACTGGGAGCATGAGACAGGCTCTATTCATAGAAAAAAAGAGGCACTGGTAGAGAGAAAACGGATGACCTGGGCGCTGCACAAATTGACAGCTGGTAAGGGAAGGGTTAAAAGAGGTTATAAAACACACAGGGCTTCCATGAGGGTATTATCTCCTGAAAAGAGTGCATGAGAAGTATCAAATTAATGACTCACAGTCAAGGTGTTAAACACAAAAAGGAACATTGTAATTAGGCCTGGAGTAAATGCAATGGATGTGCCAAACTGCAAGTGAAAATGTAGAAAGAAGACCGGAAACAATGTCGTGAACGTAAGAGGCAGATAAAGAAAGGCAAAAAAGGATTGAGAAAAAAAGCAGGCTAGAAACTGAGAGCAGAGAGAAGGTATGAACAGGCAGGGCAAGTTAAAAAAAAATTAAAGATTTTTTTTTTTTAAATAGAGAACAGTGAAATGATACTATAGGACAGAGAAAAAAAACAAAGGATAAAATAAAAAGGATGGACATTAGAAACAGAAGTGCTAGGAGAGGAAAGAAGGGGGAAACGAATGCACAGAGAAAGGACAGCCAAGAAACAGCAGCGTAGAGAGTGGACACAGATGCAAAGATGTGAAAATGCAGTGAGGAACTCAGAGGCCACAAACAGAGCTGTAGAGAGATGGGACCAGATAAGTAAGGAAGTTGAGGACAGACACCAAACATTAGAGGAATATCTGAGACATGTGAGGACTCACGGCTTGCAGGGTATTCCTCGCAAGGGTCAGTTTCTCTTCACAGCTCAGTGCACCATTCTGGATTTTGTTTGCGATCTGGAGCAGCAGCTCTAACCTGTTAACAGAGGAGATGTAGGTAAGCCACAGTCTGTAAAAGATAAAGAGAGAAGAGCAAGACTCCTCAAAAACCTACTGACCTTTCCACGGCTGGGCGTAGTGCCTTCTCCCGCTCCAGCATCTCCACAATTAGCATGGCCCACTCCTCTTCGACATCATTAGGGTGGCAGCCTGGGGGCAGCTTAAGGCGACCAAATTCAAGCCAGACCTAAAAATATGAACAAATTAGAGTATCACATGCATCAGCAATCCTCAGGCACCCATCCAGAGAACTACAAGAGACTTTTCTTATTCCATGCACCTTTTAGGTATTAACATGGAAATCACAAAAGGGTTTGATCACCCATTACATCTAAAGCGGCAAAACAGAAAGAAGACAATGAGAGGCTCTCTTCAGGTCCTCATCGCCCTCCGCATCTCTTGAGATGACAACCTAGAAGCCACCAGGGGCCTTCACACCCTCCAATCTCTCCCTCTCCTACACGAAGCCAATCCAGTATCTGGTCATTATCATACCAAACATCTCTAAGGCACTGAACCAGAAATTAAGCAAGATCATAAAAGCCTACAGCACCACAAAGGTCGGAACCAAGACATAACCAAAGGTAGTTATCATCAAGAGCACCACCAAGGTGTTCCAAGGATCTCAGAGACACTGGTAGCATCACTGAAAACCTGAGAATCTCTGACTCATCAACCCAAAAAACGTCAAATGCCATTATTTACTGAGCACTTGTGTGTGTCATTCCAGAAACCACCAAAGGCCTCTGTCATCCCGTGGACATGTGAGAATGACCCGGAAAGATTGCAAACTCTATAAAGTCTGGAGTAGAGGCTGTATCTCCATTACGGCCTCTGAGGCACCAACCCACAAACCCTGAGAGGTATTCATCACAACAAAGATACCCGAAGTGCCAGCTCAGAAACCACAGAAAGTAAAAAAAACAAAAAACGGTGTAAACCCACAATCACAAGAGGCTTCATCATCCTGAAGACCTCTGAGGGGACAAGTCAGAAATCACTTTGTTGTCCTGAGGAGCTCAGGTCATACTAGCTTTCTAGCATGAGTATTTCAATAAAATTAAGTTTTAAATATTCATCTTTCAATCGATCAATGAAAAAACTTCTAAAGCATATTATGTTTTGAATGCAATATAAACACTAACAATCAGCGAAACTGCCAAATTATGGTTATTGGCACCACCTTCAGTCTAACCTCAAATTTCTGGTAATTTCTATTGAAGTTAGCTGTGGGTGTGTTAAGGTTCCAGTGTGCTGATAATTACATAATGGCATTTGATGTGTTTTCCGTCACTGATGCACAGTGCCATGAAAAGACGCTTGTAAATGTAAATGTAAATGTCAAGGTACTTATAGAGCGCACTGTCACCTTTCGGCCACCTTGCGGTGTCGCCTTTGCGGTTTCCTGGCGCGGATACTCATACAGCTGTGGAACCCCTCCTGGCTTTCCCTGTGAAGTGTCCACTCCTGGGCACCCCCAGGGTGAAGCCAGGCATCCTTAGCGCTGTTGGGGCCGGTGTGGAGGCTAAGCAAGCTATTGCCCAGAGTTGCAGCGTGGGGCCCGTGATTAGAATAGGCACCGAGGCGAGAATAGACAGGTCCGAGGAAATTGAGCCCGAACCCCACCGAGGCGGGAATCGAACACTGGTCCCTGGCCAGAACTCTGCTTCAGGGTCTGCCGCTCTAACCATTGAGCCACACTCCTCCACATTCCCTGTTTATAATACACATTTCAACTAATATTGCAACAGTTCTGTAAGAAATACAATTGACCACAATTTCATGCAGGACAAAAACAAAATACTCAGAAAATATCTTCAGAGTATGACTCGGATGTTATGAAAAACCTAGAATTGCTTGCTGAAGAACCACCATGCTGTCTAATGGTGCTATGAAGCCATACTAATGGCAGACTATGAGCTGAACAAAAAAACACGAAAAAGCAGCAAAAAAACAAGCCCATCAAAACGTTGATAGAATCAAAGAGACAACTGGTGCAAAACATTTTTTTAGATAATCATTGCCTATGGAGGTAAGTCCACTGCTCAAAGTCCCAGCTTCACAGGGTCAAACAGATACTTTCACTGCATAGAGCTGGGGCATGACCCTGCTGCTTGCTGCCCTCTTAAAAGGCTGCTGGGTATCTAACTCAAATATCCTTTTTGAGAATGTTGGAGAGGAGAATGGTTCAGGAATGGATTCCACATTCATCTGCCTCTCATCCAGTTTGGCAGATTTTAATATCCGATTATCAGTGACCACTCTTACCTCTAATAATTTATATAACTTCTCGATCCGACTCTTTTCTTCTTCCTTGGCGGGTATTTCAGTTTCTTTAAAGTGTACATATTGATTATAAAGTGCCTAAAAGAGAAGACACATTTATCAAAGGTTGAAAGTAAGGGATATGATAGAGCACCCAATGTCTTGCTCACCCCACGACACAACATATACACGTGCTAAGACACGCTACAGACAACGACATTCCATGTCAAAAAAGAGTAGCGACATGCATCATCAGCACGAGCCAGATCAAGAAATTGCTCCCACCACTAAGCAAATAAAATACTTGGGAGAAGAAATTGCACCCAAGTTTAAGGATCTGTTTAAAGACATTTTCCCGAAAGACTCACAGAAAATTACACTCTGGTTTGGAAGATGGAAAAACTGAACATAAAGTGATTACTCTTCCACATGTATTCCCTGTTTCTATTTTGTAAAGGTCCACTTGAGGTTTAATTAAGTTGCATGGGGATCAAAACAATGACATACCACATCGATAATATCAATTTGTCCAAAATTGTGGAGACACCCTTCCCTGTGTGGAATTCTAATTCTAGGGAGCTGTTGTGAGAAGATGGCATTTATTTATGGACCCTCCCAGCGGGGCCAGTGCAAAACACTATGAGGTTCTCATATCTCCTCTGGAATCATGCATTTTCCGGGCGCAAGCCCAAAATATTTTAAAAACTTAGATGAAAGGTGTTAGTTTATGTTTGGAGGGCATTATGAGATGAACGGGACTTGCAAGAGCTTCCAAGACCTTGCTTGTTCCAACTGTATCACTGGTCCACAACCCCCACTTCCCAGAATAACTGCAACGTACATTCAAGTTCCACTACAAGGATGGCCACGTTCTTAGAAATTCAAGCAACAGCCTTTCAGAGTATTGTGTTGCCCTAGCTGTGTATTTATTTCTTTTGCCACTGGCTTGCTCCGGTTTGCAGAAAATAATAAAAGAAATTGAATTTATAAAGAAATTCAAGCAACAGGGTACCTAATTATTCTTGGGGTACTTGAAGACGGTAAGGGGCTATCGGATCTTCAAATGGATTTGTTTAGAGAGATTCACTGCTGTTGGGTAGCCCTCGACAAACAACCCACCGAATAGGACAGAGAATCCGTCTGTGTAAGATGGTGATGTGGATCTATATTGCATTATTTTACTCTTTACAGGATGAAGTAAATGGTGTATCAACAATAGCCAAAGTAAGCGGTAGGAAAAGAAGGAGCACTTCTCATTTTTGCGCAACGTTTTTTTAATTTAATTTAAAGAACATTAAATATTTTGTCACTTAAAGATTATATTAATTGCCATGATGTTTTTTTAAAAATGTAAACAGTGTAAATTAAGCTCTTATTTTAAATGATATAGACTCTCCACGTTACTTCTTCTGATTGTATCACATATATTACAGAAGAAGTTCTGAACATAGCGCCTTATAAAGCGCTCAGACACATAAGGTAATATTGATCTAACAAGGGTGAATTGGATAATGTCTCAATCAATAGTCGACGTCCATCAGTGGATGCTCTTACTATTGTGTTCATGCGGTAACAGCGATGATAATGTAGATCATAAGAAAGGAGAGACTGGAGATCCCCAAGCTCTGTAAACTGAGGGGATGAGCTAGGAAGAATGGGAAATTATAATGTATAAAGAGGTGAGAGAATGTGATTGGGAACACGAGTCTTTCACACTGTAAGTGGACTGGTGAATTATAAAGGCTGCCAATGTTTTGAATGAAAAGAAATTCAAATGCTACTACTCACCACAACTCTAAAATCAAAAACACGAAGGATGTATGCCATGATCATGTCATGCCCACTCTCCATCCTAAGATACCTAACACAGGCAGCCATAACCTGGTCACCTCCCCTACACTCCAACCGATCTACCCTCATACTCAAATCCGCCTCTCTGCCCCACAGGATGCGGGTCTCTCGGCACTGCTCCTCGACTTTTCCATGATCCCTCAAATGATTAGTCCTGCTCCAAAGGACAGGCCTCAAAAATGCACTGCACGTCACTCAATGTGACGCTCCTTCGCAGCACCAAAACTGCACTGTCCACAATTAAGGTTTGGGGTTCGACGGCCCCCAGCATACCAACCAGTATGCACATGCAGTGCAGTTTAAAAACTTTTGCCATGTTTCCAACCGCATATGCCGATTTGCACAGGGCAGGACAGGGAACAGCACCCGGCCCTGGCAGACTGCTGCTTGGCTGGCCGTGGCAGACTGCTGCTTGGCCGGCCCTGGCAGACTGCTGCTTGGCCGGCCCTGGTAGACTGCTGCTTGGCCGGCCCTGGCAGACTGCTGCTTGGCCGGCCCTGGTAGACTGCTGCTTGGCCGGCCCTGGCAGACTGCTGCTTGGCCGGCCCTGGCAGACTGCTGCTTGGCCGGCCCTGGGAGGAGAGGAGGGGGGGGGGTGTGCTAGCAAGAAGCACTGGTCCCGCTTTTGTTACAGGGGGCCGATATTGCAGCAGTGCTGAAAAAACAGCCCCCATGGCCACCAAACCGCCCCCACCCCTACGGGGAAATGCCCGTTGCCCATTACGGTCAGTCCAGATCGGGGCATAAGAGGGGAAATCTTTTGGTCTTGTTGTTTTGATGGATGACAGAGAAAAGTGCTGCACCGTAGTAGCATGTGTCACAGATGAGCCCTTTCACGATACCTTTGTCTTTAACTTTCGTGATGCATTTACACTGCGAGGGTCTTGCACTGGCTTTGACAGAGACGCTCCCGGCTCGGCTGGGGAGAGGCTTAGAGTCCTTCAGGGGTAGATGAGCTCTCGGTGAACCCGGGAGCAGCACTGAAGGCTCGGAAGTCAGATATTCGTCCGCTGACTTGGAGGGCGAGTCTGCCGCGCCCTGCTCTCCTCTAAACTCATTCTTAAGAAGTAACATGTAGCTTGGTTCTACTGTTGCCACAAAGTGCCACCTTTCCAAGCCTTCTCCTATGCTGACCCCCTACTACCCATCAGAGCTTGAGCTCAAACTTACTTTTAACTCGATAGGGTTCTGTGGGAAGGATTTGTCGGACATCAGGATCGTGTGTTGCTTGATCCACCGAATGAGCGAATCAACTCTGTTCTGATATTCCTGCCACCGAGTGTCAACTTCCTAGGAAAGAGTAAAGATTGCGAGGGTTATTCACACCGGTCTGCCCAGGCACCGCTAGAACGGAACGCGGAGGCTCTGCAAGACGCTCCTGAGAAACCCCACAAACCCCCAGCAGGCTAGGAGCAGAGCCAGAGAAGAAGAGAGGGAGTGACTCCAGCCGCTGGTCATTACAGAAAGCTCATTGGAGCGCTGTGTACTCACGGTGGCGCTGATGCCCTCGGCGCCCTCTGGTACTTTGGGGAAGGCATCATAGATGGAGGACACGTAAGTGATAACAGACTTCTCGTCGGGGGACGGCACGTCCACGTCTGGAAAAAAGGTTACGAGTTAGGAAGAGAAGGACAGTGATGGCGCCTTGAATGCTCTTGCACGCCCCATCATGCAGTATTTCAGGGAGACACTACATGTTGTCTGCAGTTGCTCCGCGGGCCTCCTTGGCTCAGAGTCTCGCTCACCTTCAGTGTCTAGCAGGCGGGTGACCCCCAGCCTTTCTGCGATTTCGAAGGCCTGCTCCAAATTCTCTTGGTTACTCTGAATCTCGACTCGTTCCATGTCCACCAGATCCGGTCTGCGGGAGACAAATGGCATAAAAACTCCACAAGTCAAAACTGAGAGCAGAACAGGGCACCCTTATGCAAACCACATTGTCATTGACCAGGAACACACACAGGGCTGTCGCTGAAGATAGTATTTACAGAGACCACTGCTGACAGCCTTAGGCACCTCAATACACACAGAGAGGGGGGCACACAATGCAAGCCATCCGACACACCAATACAAAGAGAGCAGTCACACAATGCTGACATCAATCTCCTCCATCACCACCAAGACCTGGAACAACTTGCCAGTCCACCTCCGAACAGCACCCTCCAACAGCACTCAAGACCTGGCTGTTCGACGGAGGCTCAGCACCCTCGGCGCCCAGATACCCATGGGGTAATACCTCTGAGCGATAAACATACTGATTGATTGATCTATATACACACAGAACAGAAACACGAGTTTGACACCTAAAAGCACGCACACAAAGCAGGGGCACAGAGTTCATTCTTTAGATGTCTAAATATACAAAGCTAGAAATGCACAGTAGACACACTGATACACGTCATCAAATACCTAACTATATAAAGAGTAGAGTTATGGCACGGACACCTAGAGTCACACAAATATATACACACAGAAGGGTCTAGTGTATAAACACACATGAATACGTACACAGCAGGGGCAGAGGGATGTCACTGTTGCTCAAACAGAGGAGCGGTAAAAGGCAGATGTCCTCAGACAAGTATACACACACAGATCAGGCATACAGTGCCAACAACAAAACACACAAAGTGGGCCCAGCGTGCAACTCAATTCAAGAGAGACTGATATCCCTATATACTCAAATATACACACAGCTGGAACACAGTGCCGACGTGCTTATAGGCACAAAGAGCAGAACACAGTGCTGGCGTGCTTATAGGCACAAATACACCAACACTGTGCCGACGTGCTTGTGGGCTCAAATACACACAGAGCAGGAACACAGTTCTGACGTGCTTATAGGCACAAATACACCAAGAGCAGAACACTGTGATGACGTGCTTATAGGCACAAATACACAAAGAGCAGAACACAGTGCTGACGTGCTTATAGGCACAAATGCACAAAATACACAAAGAGCAGAACACTGTGCTGACGTGCTTATAGGCACAAATGCACAAAATACACACAGAGCAGAACACAGTGCTGACGTGCTTATAGGCACAAATGCACAAAATACACAAAGAACAGAACACTGTGCTGACGTGCTTATAGGCACAAATACACAAAGAGCAGTACACTGTGCTGACGTGCTTATAGGCACAAATACACCAAGAGCAGAACACTGTGCTGACGTGCGTATAGGCACAAATACACCAAGAGCAGAACACTGTGCTGATGTGCTTATAGGCACAAATGCACAAAATACACAAAGAGCAGAACACAGTGCTGACGTGCTTATAGGCACAAATGCACAAAATACACAAAGAGCAGAACACTGTGCTGACGTGCTTATAGGCACAAATACACAAAGAGCAGAACACAGTGCTGACGTGCTTATAGGCACAAATACACAAAGAGCAGAACACTGTGCTGACGTGCTTATAGGCACAAATGCACACAATACACAAAGAGCAGAACACTGTGCTGACGTGCTTATAGGCACAAATGCACAAAATACACAAAGAGCAGAACACTGTGCTGACGTGCTTATAGGCACAAATACACAAAGAGCAGTACACTGCGCTGACGTGCTTATAGGCACAAATACACCAAGAGCAGAACACTGTGCTGACGTGCTTATAGGCACAAATACACCAAGAGCAGAACACTGTGCTGACGTGCTTATAGGCACAAATGCACAAAATACACAAAGAGCAGAACACTGTGCTGACGTGCTTATAGGCACAAATGCACAAAGAGCAGAACACAGTGCTGACGTGCTTATAGGCACAAATGCACAAAATACACAAAGAGCAGAACACTGTGCTGACGTGCTTATAGGCACAAATGCACAAAATACACAAAGAGCAGAACACTGTGCTGACGTGCTTATAGGCACAAATACACAAAGAGCAGAACACAGTGCTGACGTGCTTATAGGCACAAATGCACAAAATACACAAAGAGCAGAACACTGTGCTGACGTGCTTATAGGCACAAATGCACAAAATACACAAAGAGCAGAACACTGTGCTGACGTGCTTATAGGCACAAATGCACAAAATACACAAAGAGCAGAACACTGTGCTGACGTGCTTATAGGCACAAATACACAAAGAGCAGTACACTGTGCTGACGTGCTTATAGGCACAAATACACCAAGAGCAGAACACTGTGCTGACGTGCTTATAGGCACAAATACACCAAGAGCAGAACACTGTGCTGACGTGCTTATAGGCACAAATGCACAAAATACACAAAGAGCAGAACACTGTGCTGACGTGCTTATAGGCACAAATACACAAAGAGCAGAACACAGTGCTGACGTGCTTATAGGCACAAATGCACAAAATACACAAAGAGCAGAACACTGTGCTGACGTTCTTATAGGCACAAATGCACAAAATACACAAAGAGCAGAACACAGTGCTGACGTGCTTATAGGCACAAATCATCATCATCATCATAGTCTTTATTCGAATTAAAAATAATTCATACAAGACACACACATATACATAAGACAACAATATAAAATCCATTCAATAAAACTATACAAAGTTTTGGCAATAAATAATTAAAAACAGTTAAAATTGAGAATTAAACATATCAAATGACTACAGATGAGCAAGATATTAAGAAGAAGTGATAAAAAACAGCTAAACAATGAAGTATCCCGGGATTAAACCCTATGTAGGTGGCGCCTCAGCTCCCCGTATAACGTTACATCTTAGGGACCAAATACACCAAGAGCAGAACACTGTGCTGACGTGCTTATAGGCACAAATACACCAAGAGCAGAACACTGTGCTGACGTGCTTATAGGCACAAATGCACAAAATACACAAAGAGCAGAACACTGTGCTGACGTTCTTATAGGCACAAATGCACAAAATACACAAAGAGCAGAACACAGTGCTGACGTGCTTATAGGCACAAATGCACAAAATACACAAAGAGCAGAACACTGTGCTGACGTGCTTATAGGCACAAATACACAAAGAGCAGTACACTGTGCTGACGTGCTTATAGGCACAAATACACCAAGAGCAGAACACTGTGCTGACGTGCTTATAGGCACAAATACACCAAGAGCAGAACACTGTGCTGACGTGCTTATAGGCACAAATACACCAAGAGCAGAACACTGTGCTGACGTGCTTATAGGCACAAATGCACAAAATACACAAAGAGCAGAACACTGTGCTGACATGCTTATAGGCACAAATACACAAAGAGCAGAACACAGTGCTGACATGCTTATAGGCACAAATGCACAAAATACACAAAGAGCAGAACACTGTGCTGACGCGCTTATAGGCACAAATGCACAAAATACACAAAGAGCAGAACACTGTGCTGACGTACTTATAGGCACAAATACACAAAGAGCAGAACACAGTGCTGACGTGCTTATAGGCACAAATACACCAAGAGCAGAACACTGTGCTGACGTGCTTATAGGCACAAATACACCAAGAGCAGAACACTGTGCTGACGTGCTTATAGGCACAAATACACCAAGAGCAGAACACTGTGCTGACGTGCTTATAGGCACAAATGCACAAAATACACAAAGAGCAGAACACTGTGCTGACATGCTTATAGGCACAAATACACAAAGAGCAGAACACAGTGCTGACATGCTTATAGGCACAAATGCACAAAATACACAAAGAGCAGAACACTGTGCTGACGCGCTTATAGGCACAAATGCACAAAATACACAAAGAGCAGAACACTGTGCTGACGTACTTATAGGCACAAATACACAAAGAGCAGAACACAGTGCTGACGTGCTTATAGGCACAAATGCACAAAATACACAAAGAGCAGAACACAGTGCTGACGTGCATATAGGCACAAATGCACAAAATACACAAAGAGCAGAACACTGTGCTGACGTGCTTATAGGCACAAATACACAAAGAGCAGAACACAGTGCTGACGTGCTGATAGGCACAAATGCACAAAATACACAAAGAGCAGAACACTGTGCTGACGTGCTGATAGGCACAAATACACTAAGAGCAGAACACTGTGCTGACGTGCTTATGGGCTCAAATACACACAGAGCAGGAACACAGTGCTGACATGCTTA
Organism: Triturus cristatus; assembly: GCF_964204655.1. Lineage (NCBI taxonomy): Eukaryota > Metazoa > Chordata > Amphibia > Caudata > Salamandridae > Triturus > Triturus cristatus. Next base: position 582,358,692 of record NC_140584.1, read on the forward strand.
TAGGATCAAATACACACAGAGCAGGAACACAGTGCTGACGTGCTTATAGGATCAAATACACACAGAGCGGGAACACAGTGCTGACGTGCTTATAGACTCAAATACACACAGAGCAGGAACACAGTGCTGACGTGCTTATAGGCTCAAATACACAAAGAGCAGGAACACAGTCCCATATCAGCAGATTCCCTACAACACACAGAAGAGACACTTGCCTGACAACCCTCTGGCACTTTTATACACAGAGAGAGCAGAGACATAATGCTGAGACCCCCGGACACCCAAGTACAAATACAAGAGGAACACAGGGACACCCTCAGAAACACACTGGGCAGTCACACACTATCACCAGCACTGTTTTATTACTCAGGGGGTAGTAATGCTGCCACATCCACACACAGAAGGTACACAGCATTGACAGCATCACACACAAAAAGGCAAACAGTGCTGACACCTCTTTACAAAGCATGCACACAGTGCTGACATCCATGCACATCACAGGTACACAGTGGTGATGCTTCTGTGTTGTGTACGGAAAGAACACAGTGGTGGTGCACAATGCTGGGAGTCAAATGCAGCAGGCAGACACTATGGACAGCCTTACAGACGCCCGGCTCAAGGTACCTGTATCTGTGAATTATTGCATTGAACATTTTGCCATCATTCCAGCACGAGGAGAAGTTCGTGCAACGGACTCCGGTGTACCCGGCCGTCATCTTCTGCGTCCACAGGAGCAGCTTCTCCTTGGCTGACATGTCCCCTGACTCGCCACTCACATAGATGTCGGAGATCTGGGGAGGAAGGCACAGAGGTTAGAGAGTACAGCGGACTGAGGGGAAGAAGTCTGAGCTGGGCACTTAAGTCAGGGGCAGATTGTTTCCAACAGGGGACAGAACACATCATTTTCAGCATCACAGCCCTGCCTCTCTGTAAGTCTCTTCACATTTGCAATGCATGGATACGAACGAGGCAGATCTCGGACAAGAGCTACACAAGCGGTAAGTCAACACTGTCCATTAGTTACAGGGGACACCCAGGGACCGCAGCTGCAGAGGGGTGGAGATGGGTAATATGCTCCTCTCTATCTTTCAAGCATGTGCGTGGTACTGTCAAGGAGAGTTCCAGGGCGAGTGAAAGAGGAAACAAGGCTGCCCCCCAAACTCTGCTCTGGCTGGACCACTCAAACGGTTTCTTTTAGTGTGAAGACAAGTACTGCTTGTGAGCTCGGATGACCTGTCCTCAGGACACCCCCGCACCGCACAGCCCTCCAGCTGTGTCTGTGCCCCCTCGCTGCTGCTCGTTGTGCCGTTTTTGCCCTCCTGTGCCCTGACTGCTTGTCACTGTTGCCTCTGTTGTATTTAGTATTTGTATTTGTTTTTTGATTCTTTACCTCTGTTTCCTGCTTCATTGCCTCCCCTGGTGTGACCCCCGCTCCCCGCTTCCCGCCGCCGTGACATTGCGGCCCCGCCCCCTTTTCTTCTGTGTCCTCCCCACTCCCGCCTCCCAGCTGCTCCTCCCTCCCACTTCGCCTTAAATGGAGACCGCGTGGACGTGCAGCGGACACGCGCAGCAGGCGCGCCGATTGTGCGCCAAAGGCGCGTCTTAGGCAAGCCCGTCTGTGCCCGTCCGCGCCTGGACCGCGCCCAGTGCCAGGACCCCTGGCACCCGCCGACGCCTGGCCACACGACGGAACTACGACGCCGCCACCCTCAACGCCGTCCGGAACCCCGCCTGCTACCAAGCCACCCCGAAACGCACCCACGGACCCTTCGCCTGCCAAGCCTGCCGATTCACCTGCCTCCGGACCTGCACCGCACCCGCCAAGCCAGGCACCAGCAACGAGCACCTCAAGTGCATCCTGCTCAACACCCGCTCCGTCCACAGACACGCCGTTGAACTCTGGAACCTGCTCGACACAACATCACCAGACGTCGCCTTCCTCACGGAAACCTGGCTGAACGCCTCCTCAGCGCCTGACATCGCAATCCCGGACGGATACAAGATCACCCGGAGGGACCGCGTCATCCAGACTGGAGGAGGCATCGCCATCGTACACAAGAACACCATCCGCATCACGACCAACTCCGACGACACCCTCACCGCCGCCGAACACCTCCACTTCCAGATACACACGGACCCCAAGACGACCCTCAGAGGCACCCTCATCTACAGACCCCCGGGACCACGCACACAATTCAGCGAAGACATCGCAGACTTCATCAGCCCGCACGCCCTCCCCTCCGCTGACTACATCCTCCTAGGGGACCTCAACTTCCACCTGGAGAACAACAACGACAGCAACACCGCCGCCCTGCTGGACAACCTCGCCAACCTCGGACTCAAGTAACTGATGAACACCCCCACCCACTACGCCGGCCACACGCTTGACCCAGTCTTCTGCTCCAGCAAATACATCTCCTTCAGCCACTCCACCGGACTTCATTGGACTGACCACAGCTGCGTCCACTTCAGCTTCAGAAGGACCACGGCCCACCACCACCCGCAACAGGTTCCTCGCAGGAGCTGGAACAAGATCACCGCCGACCAGCTCACCACCTCTCTCAGCCAGAACCCTCCCGCCAGCACGACGAACCCCAACGAAGCAGCCAGCAACCTCACACAGTGGATCACCAACTGCGCAGACAACCTCGCACCACTGAAGACCCCTCCCAGCAGACCCGGCAGCAAGAAAGCCTCTTGGTTCACCGACGAACTTAAGAACTCCAAGAAGAACTGCCGCACACTCGAGAAAGCCTGGAGCAACGACCAGACCACAGACAACATGACTGCCCTCAAGCACGCCACCCGCAAACACCACCAGCTGATCCGCACCACCTAGAAGACAGCATTCAAAGAATGACTGGACAACAACGCCCACAACAGCAAGGAACTCTTCAGCATCGTCAAAGAGCTCTCCAACCCCAGCACCCGAAACAACGACATCACTCCCTAGCAAGACCTCTGCGACTCACTCGCCTCGTTCTTCCACAGCAAGATCGCCGACATACACAACAGCTTCGGTGCACAGACCACGCACCCAACCTCCGGACCAACGCCCCCCATCACCACCCTCTGCGCCTGGACCCCGGTCAACACCGAAGACACCACCCGCATGATGAACACCATCCACTCCGGATCACCAACCGACCCCTGCCCCCACCACGTCTTCAACAAAGCCGTTTCCATCATCGCACCCCAACTCCGGGACATCATCAACACCTCCTTCAACATCGCCACCTTCCCGGAGAGCTGGAAGCACGCCGAGCTCAGCGCCCTCCTGAAGAAACCAACAGTGGACCCCACCGACCTCAAGAACTTCCGCCCCATCTCGCTCCTCCCTTTTCCCGCCAAAGTCATCGAGAAGACCGTCAACAGACAGCTTGCCGCCTTCCTCGAGACGAACGGATCCCTCGACCACTCGCAATCCGGTTTCCGAGCCAACCACAGCACCGAGACCGCCCTCATCGCAGCCACAGACGACATCAAATCCATGCTCGACAACGGGGAAACAGCGGCCCTCATCCTCCTGGACCTCTCCGCAGCGTTCAACACTGTCTGTCACCGCACCCTAGTGCAGCGCCTCAGCAACATCGGAATCCAAGACAGGGCACTGAAGTGGATCATCTCGTTCCTCACCGGAAGAATCCAGAGAGTCCGCCTCCCCCCATTTGTATCCGAGGCCACCGAAGTCATCTGCGGCGTACCACAAGGATCTTCACTCAGCCCCACCCTCTTCAACGTCTACATGAGCCCCCTCGCAGCCATCGCACGACAACACAACCTCAACATCATCTCCTACGCCGACGACACCCAGCTGATCCTCTCCCTCACCAACGACCCCGCCACCGCCAGTACCAGCCTACATGATGGGATGAAAGACATCGCCGAGTGGATGAAGAACAGCCGCCTGCAACTGAACTCAGACAAAACTGAAGTCCTCATCCTGGGATCATCGCCCTCCGCCTGGGGCGACTCCTGCTGGCCCCCTGCCCTGGGCACCACTCCCAAACCAACGGACCACGCACGCAACCTGGGCTTCATCCTGGACTCCTCCCTCTCGATGACCAGACAAGTCAACGCCGTCTCATCATCGTGCTTCAACACCCTGCGCATGCTCCGAAAGATCTTCCGGTGGTTCCCCACCGAAACCAGGAGGACGGTCACCCAGGCTCTCGTCGCCAGCCGTCTGGACTACGGAAACACCCTCTACGCCGGAACCACAGCCAAACTTCAGAAAAGACTCCAACGTATCCAGAACGCCTCCGCATGTCTCATCCTGGACATCCCCCATCACAGCCACATCTCCGGCCACCTGAGAGACCTGCACTGGCTCCCCATCAGCAAGAGGATCACGTTCAGACTCCTCACCCACGCACACAAGGCCCTCCACGACCTGGGCCCCAAGTACCTCAACAACCGCCTGAACTTCTACACTCCCACCCGCCAGCTACGATCAACCAGCCTCGCCCTCGCCGACGTTCCACGCATCCGCAGAGCCACCACCGGAGGAAGATCCTTCTCCTACCTGGCAGCCAAGACATGGAACTCCCTCCCCATCTACCTCCGGCTAACCCAGGACCATCTCTCCTTCAGGAAGCAACTCAAGACCTGGCTTTTCGAGCAGTAACGTTCCCCTCTCCCCCAGCGCATTGAGACCCCTCCGGGTGAGTAGCGCGCTATACAAATGTTATGATTGATTGATTGATGAGGGGTTTGGCGCGTGTGTCTTGTTAGCGATGTGAACTGCGAATGTGCGATCTACTGACGGGTTTTGCACACTCCTGGGTGGATCTTGTGCACCAGCACACAGGCGGGGGCAGGCACCCCGTGTAGGCGTGAAGAGGGAACGCGTGGATGAAGGGGCCTGCAAATGCGTGGGTCTCTTACACTGGTACGGATGGGACCCCGTGTAGGGATGAAGAGGGAACGTGTGCTCTCCTGAGGAGGGAGTCTCGTGAGTGGCTTCAGTGACAGGGGGGGTCCCGAGTGGGGACGAGGAATGGATGTATGCTATGCTGAAGGGGGTTGTCTCGTGCGTGGCTTCTGTGATGGGATAAGGAATCCTAAGTGGGCACGAGGAATGGATGTGTGCTCTGCGGCACGTGCGTCTGTCTTGCGCTCTGGCACAGTGACATGAGAAGGAGGCCTGCGCACACATGAGTTACGGACGAAGCTCTGCTTCAAGAGGGCAGAGCAGGCAGGGTCTATAGTATGGTGAAAGAAAATACTAGATGTGAATGCAGAGAAGGGGAAATTACTTTTGTGACAGCATAGGGGCTTAAGTAATAGTGCTGTAGCAAGAGAAGCGTCTCTGTGTGGACACACGGATGACAGAGTGAGCGGCCGCTGTAGTCTCCCCCCCCCCCCCCCCCCAGGCAAAGAGCCGCCTGTGCTAGGGGGGAAGACTTTGTCCTGTGGTCCAGTGTGGAAGCAGGGGTTCTGTGTGGAGATGGGAATGAGCATGGTGACTTAGGAGTTGGCCCTGCTAGGGGCTTTAAGTGGGCTGGGTCCTGCCGGTGCTCAGCACCGGCAGTTCTAAAAGGCAGGTGCTGAGATGGGTCCCCTATCAGGCTGGTGTGGGAATGGCGCCTCGAGTATGTGCGTGTGATACTGGGCGTGGCTGAACGTGCGTATTAGTTTAACACTGGTCCACGGCGCTGCCCCGCTCCTGTGCATTAGATAGCTCTTTAGGTTAGATGACTTACATTGAAATCAAGGGAGCCATACATGTTTAATTTAACAATCGAATGGATAAGGGAACGGAAGGAGGGCGTTGAGCAGGTTGGTGTGAACGTGACGGCAGAAAATGAGTGGAGGTTGGAGGGCGTTCTGCGCTGAGTACAGGCTGTGGGCAAAGGGTGGACAGCGGATGAGGTGTACTGGGTAAATAATACTTGCGACCATGGGGATAAAACACTATTCGTTGATGAGAATATTCTGTTAATGAACGCTTGACAGACTGACCCCCTGTCTGCCAGGCTCTGCAGAGCTCTCCGCCTTGGCCTGCGCGTCAGCGGCGCGAGGGGAGTCATTCCCGCCGCTGCCAGGACCAGCGGCCTTGGCTCCGTGCCGGCTGCTGCTGTCGGAGCCCGGGAGCCTGGCGTCATGCCGGCCGCTGCCGTACCCAGAGGAGCCCAGGCCTGCCCGAGCACTGTGCCCGCTGTGTGAGGAGTCGAACTGAGGGCCTGAGGCCAGGACGCACACGGGACTCTCCAAAGACGACCTCTGCAGCGGCTTTTCGAAGTCCACCATAGGTGAGGGCGTGGACAGTTCAGACAGGGTTCCTTCCTCGGGCCACAGACTGGTGAATGCGTCACTGTCCACCGGCTCCGGGCTCATGCTCCCCTCGCTGCCTGGCTCCCGGTGTGTGCGCGCCCTGGACCCCGCTGGCCTATGCCCGAGGCCGGTGATGGGCGATGCTGCTGGTGCGGTGGGAGTAGTGCCTTGCCCGGCCTCGGACACCAGGCCGCAGTCTCTGAGTGCGTCTCCTGGTCCCGCGGTCCTGGCCCGGTGGTCCGTCTCCAGTGCTTCCGGGGAGCTGCTCTCTGCACGCCCTGGCCCGGTACTCCACAGCCCCCTCCTCACGTCTCTCAGTACCGGGCCTGGTTCTGCAGTCCTACAGCCGCCGTCTTTCTCCCTGCCCGTGGTCCCCGGTTTCCTGTGGTCCCCCCGTGCGCCCTGTGGTCCCGCGGTTCGGGAGCCGTACGCATCCTCGGATGGGTGGCTCTGTATGGGCAGGAGCACTGCCCGGCGGTTGGCCGAGCCGGTCCTTTCAAACTCCACCAGCTTGCTGAAGGCCTTCTGACAGCCCTGCTCGGCCGGGTTGTCGCGGATGTGGGCGATCACAGTGGTGCCGTTGGCACCGGGATCCTGCAAGCTGGCAATGTCTGACCAGAAGCGGGCGGTCTCCAGCTGCGCCCCGCTGATCTCCTTCACGTACACCAGTTGCCCAGGATCAGCTTCAGCGGGCACCAGGCGGGCATGGATCACCTCTGCCAGCTTCATGGGGCTGACTTTTAACTTCTTGGGCAGTGCACACTCCTCGGGGTTACCAGCCTCCAGGGAGACGTCGTCTGTACCTGCCCCGGACACGTCCCTCTTCTTGCCCCTCCGCTTCCTCTTGAGTCGCTGCCAGGGCCTTGGGGAGGCAGGGTCCGGGTGGGCTCCGGGCACCAAGTCCCGCGGCTCCTTTACACAGCTCATAACATTGCCCATGCCTGAAGCTCCAGTGCTGCCCCGTCGGCAGGTGGCAGGCACGTGCACTCATTGCATACCCCCGAGCCGGGAACAGGGATACCAGGGGGTATTCAGACAGCAGTGGGGTGGCACGACCACAGAGCAAGCTCCGGCGCAGACAGCCATCTTGCAGCGCCGGAATAGCACTGGCCCTGGCTCAGACGGGCACCGCACCAGCCTAGACCACACGGGCATCATACAGCAACGAAGCCTCGTCTGCCAGTGCCTAGTTCAGAGAGCCATCTTGCATATCTGGAGCGGCAGCAGCCCTGCTCAGCGCCCCCGTCACGGCGCGGCTTAGGAGCTGCCGGAGCAACGCGTCTTCTCAGCCCCTCAGCAGCACGGGCTCAGCATCCCTCTGCAGCAAGCGCAGGACCAAAAAGCACAGGCAGAGCCGATAGGCTGCAGCCTCACTCCAACCTGATGTCACTGGCAGCATCCTTGGAGGCAGACGGGGATAATGAAGTAGAAATGGAGGAGGAGGGGCCGGAGGGAGGCGGCGGGGAGGAGAGTGTGCGGCCGGAGGAGCCAGGGTTTCATGGCTGCTTTGGGTAACCGCGACGCGATAGGTATGGGGACAAGGGAGGGTGTGGTTAGAAGGGGAGGGCGGCAGGTACGACGTACGAGAGGAGAGGTCTTTTGGGGAGAATTCTACTGTATTGTGGGTTCATCAGGAGACGGCATAGTAGAAGGGGCGTGGGGGAGGGATGGACCGGGAGGCACCCGAGGACAATAATGGAGAGGGTATGGGAAGCAAAGGATCGCAATTTCAGGAGGAGGGAGCAGTTACGTGAGACCAGGGCCCATGGTATGAAGCAAAGGAGGAAGAGGGAAGGAATGAAGGCTGCAGGAAGTGGAGTACAGTGGAATAAACCGAGGGGGTCGGAACTGTAAGGGAAATGAGACCGCAATGAAAAGAAATAGAAGTGTTGGAATGCAAGAGATGGGGACAGAAAAAGGATGAAAGGAGAAGAGGTGAACAACGTGGAAGGGGATGAAGGAAGACTAAGGAACCAACAAACGGGCACCAAGGATGAGGAGAGACCCACGGGAACGAACGATCAGTTTACTAAACCCGACCCACAGGGCACATCGAATGGCCTCGAGGGAGGGCCTATTGCAGTGCTTCACCTTCAACAGAATGCGTGCCGGTGCCCAAAGTGCCCCCCCTCCCCCACCCCCAGAAGCGGCGCCCGGGGTAGTCCATGTTGGCACACAGAATGCCGCTGACCGCGGCCCCTGCAGGGGGCCAATCGGCGGTCGGCGCCTTAGTGCCCCCGGGGCACCGGTCACCCCTCCACACCCCCTCCCACAGGGGGGGCGCAGACCGGAGCCCCCCTCCTCGGGCTGGCCGTAAGTGACGCGCAATGCGTGTCACTTCCTGGCCCGAGAGGGGGGGCGTGAATAGAATTACCAACGGCACATGATCGTAGAAAGAATCACCTGGAGGGCAGCAACGGCGGGCATCACTCCCGCGCTGCCCGGCTCATCAGGCGGGCAGGCGACCCAGTTGGTTGCCTGCCCTTGGATCGCCCGTTAGATAACCCACCCATTACATATTCTGGAATTATGTAATAAACCTGCAGCATTGTTACCCAACTCCAACTGTCTTGTGTGTGTCATTTGGGTAACCTATTATGGGGGAGGGGGGACAGCGGGGTGCCCCTGGGGGTACTATGCCTCTGCACCCACTGCCAGACGCTCCCTGCCCCTTGATCTCGCCAGTGCTGCTTCTGCCTCCTCCCTTACGTTTTAAGTGTTTTCTCCTCTGTTACTGGCTGGAAATGTGTGAACAGGAAAAATAAGTGGCGGTCCCCTAAAATGAGCGAAGGTGGCCCCCTGTGTTTTTAGAGGTCAGTCACAGGCAGGGTTTTAAGTGGGATGAACAAACTAGGGGGTCTCTCAAAGGGGCGTGGCCGATGTAATTAAGGGCGTGGCTTAGAAACACTTAAGCTGAAAATCTGTGCTTAGTATAGTGTGCCGCCCGACTTGTGTTTTGCGGTTTCTGTCATTGCATACAGATATATGATACAATAAGTAATATCATAACTACAAGTCAAGACTGTTGGCTTTGTCAATGGTTGTTAGTTGCATAAGATAATTAAGCAGCAACTATGGCTTGTATATAATATTGAAAAGCTTCCACTTAAAGCCCTGCTGACACCACGACAATGTTGCTGCTCCTGAGTTTCAAAAAGAGAAGGGAAATCCAGAGAGAAGATAACTCTCTTTAAAGGATTTCCCTTCCCCCGACAACTCTCACCTGGCATGACGTCATGCCCTAACTTAGCGAGAAGTGAGCAGTGTGAGCACGCGCACATCGATGTGCCTGCTGTCACTGTAAGCTGGAAAAAACGGACCGCCAGTGCCAGGGCACCAAACAGAGCCCGATAGAGACCGGATTCGAGGCCTCCTTTAAACAAGCATTGGCATAGCCAATAGGTCTCGCCTTTGGGACCTTATAAGTGTTTAGCCATGCAACAGTTTCATAACTAAATACTTATAAGGTCCCAAAAGCGAGACCTATTGGCTATGCCAAGCGGCCGTGTGGCCGCGAAAGTAATCACGATCACACATCAAAGCGGCCGCGAAAGTGAAAGCAATCGCGGTAAAGCGAGGCGCGTGCGCCCACGCACATGCACTGTTGCTCTAGGCTGGCCTGGTAGCACTTTTTGGAGCCCTCTCAATAAGTCTCACTAGACCAGCGCATGCGCTGGGTCAGGCAAGACCTAAAAACTGCTGGTGCTCAGCACTGGTGAGACCCGGCCCACTTAATGCCCTGGCCAAAGGTGAGAGGACGTAGCCTTACGGATAGAGCGGTCGACCTCGAAGGTGGGGAGCCGGGTTCGAGTCTCGGCAACAATGCTCAACAGCCTGTGATTCTGGGCAAATCACTTAATCTCCCTGTGCCTAACAAAAATGATTGTGTCCCTCTGTAATGAGACTGGTGCTCATGTAAAGCGCTCTGATACCGGATATCTTCGGGTCTGGTTTGTGCTATATAAAACTCTGAGAAAAGAAATGGCTGGCCTCTCTCTGTGCTTTAAAATGTACACCGCGCAGCAGGACATTAAGACATTGACGGGTCTGGTACCGCCAGAGGCCCCTGCGACAAGAACAAGGCTCTTCTCCCCCTGGACACTCAATTCTCCTCACACTGACCATCAGTGCTTGTTCTTATGCTGCACACCACTGGCAGCTCTCAGTGTGTTAATGTCAGCTCTAGCTACTGTGGCCAGGTCATCACACTGTCCACCAGTGCCAGCTATTCACACGGCCTCCAGCTTCTTACACTGCTAATGCCAGGTCATCACATTGTCCGCCAGTGGGAGTTCTTCACTTTTTCTTACTGCTTACCAGTGCCAGCGGCTCACCCTGCCCACCTCTGACACCTCCTCACACTACACACTATTGCCTTCACCACAAATTGCTGATGCCACAGCCACACACTGCCCACTAGTGCCAGTTCCTCTCACTGCCTTCCAATGTCAGCTCTCATATTGCCCACTAGTCCCATAGTGTCTGCTCACAGCAGTTTTTACACTGTTCACAGATGTCAGATTTTCCTGCTGTACACCAGGGCCAGCTTCTCAAAAGCAAATCGTCACACTCCTCACCAGTTAGCTAAACCGTATGGCACACTAGTGCCCGCAGCTTCCACTGCCAGCTCCTTGTACTGTTATCTACACCAGCTCATTACCCCCCAAATGGGGCTTCCCCGGCCTTAGAGTTTGGCTCTAACCATAGATACTCTGGGGTGTTGCAGACTCTCTGGAGTGGCCTAAGGGCCCTGTGCATGTTCTTACTGTCAAGGCTGTGTGGAAGTGCATGCACCTTCCTACAAATATTAGAAAGAGACATTGACTGTTCTAGGACATGGGCTGGCCTGTTAACACAGATAGAGGTGTGCGCACTGGCCCTTACGATGTTTCAGATACGTGTTCCGCCAGACAGACTGGAGTATGCGCCATGACACCTATGGCATTCTGCATAGGGGCCTGGCCTGCCAGTGCAGGCTGATGAGCATATACCTGCATCCCCGGTGCTCTATTCTCCGGGTTAGGCCTGCTGGTGCAGGCCTGTGTCTGCACGCTTGCATCCATGGTGTTAGTGGCAAGGTGCCCGGTCTGTCATCGCTGACCGGAAATGTGCAATCACACCCGAAAGGGGTCCACCCATGTCCGGCTGGTCCAAATAGTGTGGTGTGCTCGGCCCTACACCAAAGGTGTGAGGGGCTGGGCAGGCCATGTGGCCGGCCTGTCCTTGCTGCATGAAAAGGTGTGCGCCCTTCCTACCCATGTTGGGAAGTGGCACTACTTCCATGTTCTGAAACACGGGCCAATCTGTTATTGCAGACCAGTGGGAATCTCAACTCGTAGCGTGGGGCGAGCATGGAACTAACATGTGTGTCTGGAGACCGGATTGTCTAGTTCGGAGCACCAGCAATCATGGCCGGATGTAAGATGTATGGTTTCTGTACTGCTGGGACCACGACACTCATCAACGGCTAGTTGGTGGTGAGCAGATTCAGCGGTTGCTGGAACCTGTGTAGCCCGTTTCGTCGATCATACCTCATCTCTTTCGTGCAACATGCCGACTGCATGCTCATTTGGTGTGGTATCAGAATCACATGATGCAACCCTAGGAAGGAGTAGTTTCTTTTCTGTAACTCCAGTTCTGTAGTAGGGGTATCTCTGTTATAGTCATAATCTAGTGAATAGTCCCGCCCATGTGCGTGGACCCCGGAGCAATAAAAAATAATCTCTAAAAGGTGAAAAAATCATGCAGACCTGCATACACCTTTAAGAGAGAATTTAATTTAAAGACAGATAATGCAGCCTATACCCACAGGCTACACTGTCCAGTACTTCAACTAGAATTCCCCCAACATCCACAAACAGCACTGCCTGTCTAGTTTTTCTCCACATGGGAAAAAACCCTGCCTCTACCAGCAAAAGCCTCTGGAATGATAGAGAGGAAGGAGTGGACAGACAAGCCCCATAGGCTGCCATTATGTGGCTTGGAACAGGATACTGTGCCTTTAAGAAAACTTTCCAGTTTTCCAGAACTTTCCCCAGTATCCCAGAATGCCCAGCAGGTCCCACTTACTTTCAGTTTTTTTTGAAGGCGTAGCACGCCAGACCTGTAGCATTCTACATATGAATAAGTATCTCTCCACCGGGGAGGAGGGCGGGCGCTTATGACTATAACAGATACCCCTACTACAGAACTGGAGTTACAGAAATGAAACTACTCCTTCTGTAGTAGGGGATCTCTGTGTATAGTCATAATCTAGTGAATAGAATGGCAAGCCCATCCCCACACAACAAAAGCGGTGGAGAACACACAAGACACTACCACTACTGTGCGAACAAATTTCGCAGCGAAGCCTGCCCAAACTGAGCATCTGCCCTGGCATCCGTGTCCAGACAGTAATGCGCAGCAAAGGTATGGACCGACTTCCAAGTGGCCGCCTTACAGATTTCCGCAATCGGAACATTACGCAGCAAAGCCGTCGTGGCAGCTTTGCCCCTGGTGGAATGAGCCTTAGGTTTACCCCCTAAGGTCTTATTAGCCTTTTGATAACACAATTGTATGCAGGACACAATCCACCGAGAAATGGACTGCTTAGAGGTCGCAAGACCAGTCCTGACTGAGCCATAATTAACAAACAATTGGTCAGACCTACGAATATCCTTGGTCTTATCCAGATAAAATTTCAACACCCTCCGAACATCCAGGGAATGGAGAGACCTTTCCGCTGGCGAAGAGGGGTTCTGAAAGAACGTAGGTAAAGTTATGGTCTGGTTGACATGAAAATCAGAGATAACCTTAGGAAGAAATTTAGGGTGAGTACGCATCACAACCTTAGCAGCATGAAATACAGTATAAGGTTCTTGACAACATAATGCCTGAAGTTCACTCACCCTGCGGGCCGATGTAATGGCCACGAGGAACGCCGCCTTCCAGGATAGGTGCTGCAATGAAGCCTTGTGAATGGGTTCAAAAGGCTCCTTCATCAGTCTGGACAGCACCACATTCAAGTCCCAGGAAGGCGAGGGAAGTCTGACGGGAGGAAACACTTTCTTCAAGCCTTCCAAAAAATCCTTGACCACAGGGATCTGAAAGAAGGAAGTCTGTGAAGGGCATTTCCTGTAAGCAGTCAAAGCAGCCAGATGAACCTTAATGGAATGGAAATTAAGGCCAGACTGCGCCAGATGTAAAAGGTACGGAAGGATGACATCTTCCTTACATGTTGTCGGATCAAAGTTCTTGGACTTACACCAGATACAGAACCTCTTCCACTTGTAAGCATAGGATGTTCTAGTGGAAGGTCGCTTAGACTCCTTCAGAATGTCCATACAATCGTCTGGTAGATTCAGATGGCCATATTGCACTATTTCAGGAGCCATGCCGCCAAACCCAAAGACGAGAGGTTGGGGTGCACCATCCGCCCCCCGAACTTCGTGAGAAGGTCCGGCCTGCACGGCAACCGCATGTGAGGAAGGAGAGACCGGTGAAGAAGGTCCGTGAACCACCACTGCCTGGGCCACTCCGGGGCGATCAGGATCATCCGCGCCCTGGACTGGGACAACTTGATGAGCACCGCCGGAATCAGGGGAATGGGTGGAAAAGCGTACAGAAAGCTGTTCGACCAATCGATCCATAGCGCATTCCCCAGCGTCCCCCGCTGGTAGTACCTGGATGCGAAGTCTCGGCATTTGCTGTTTTCGGCGGTGGCGAACAGATCTACGTCTGGAGTCCCCCACCTTGCGAAGACTTCTCCTAGTACTTCGTCGTTTATGACCCATTCGTGGTTTTCCTGAATCAGCCTGCTCAAGGCGTCCGCCTGAGTATTCTGCACTCCTGGCAGATGCGTGGCCGTAATCGTCAGTCCTCTGGCCAGCAGCCAGCGCCAGATCGCCTGCGCCTCCTGCGATAGAGTGCGCGATCTCGACCCCCCCTGCTTGTTGAGATAATACATCGTGGTTGTATTGTCCGTCTGTATCAGCAGCGAGTTGGTCTGGAAGGACGGAAGGAAGGCCTTCAGTGCCAGGAAGACAGATCTGAGTTCCAGGAAATTGATGTGGTACGTCGCTTCCAAAGCAGACCACTTCCCCTGAATCTGCAAGTCCCCGGAATGCGCTCCCCAGCCCTGGAGAGACGCATCCGTCACGACACTCGTCGTGGGAATGTCCTTGCGGAAGGGAACCCCCTTGAGGAGGTTTTCCGCCGAACACCACCACTTCAGAGACTGAAGAGCATGCAGCGACAGGCGTATCTTGTCGTCCCAAGAGCCTGTCCTCTGATCCCACTGATCCTCCAAACACTCCTGCAGTGGTCTCATGTGCAGCCGAGCGTGAGGCGTGAGGAAGATACAGGAGGCCATCGACCCCAGTAGAGACGACACCTTCCGCACTGTTGTCGATGGAGCAGTCCTGAGGTCCTGAGCCTTCCGAAGGAGTGATAACCGTCTCTCCTCCGAAGGAGACACGCTTGCTGACCGCGTATCGATGGAGGCCCCCAGGTACTGTATGCACTGGACCGGAGTCGTGACCGACTTGGACATGTTGACGTGTAACCCCAGCTTGTGCAAGAGCTCGCCCGTCCATCGGAAGTGTTCTTGCGCTTCCGCGAAGGATGATGCCTTGATCAGCCAATCGTCCAGATACGGGTAGACAAACACCTTGTTCTTCCGCAGGTGTGCCGCCACCACCGCCATGCACTTTGAAAAAGTCCTGGGCGCAGATTTTAGCCCGAATGGCAGTACTGTGTATTGATAGTGATTGGCGCCGACTTGGAATCGCAGGAACTTCCTGTGCTTCCTCGCTATGGGCACATGGAAGTACGCATCCTGTAGATCTATGGCACAGAGCCAGTCTCCCCGTTGCAGCTGAGGGTAAATCTGGTGCAACGAAAGCATACGGAACTTCTCTCTGCGAATCCATTTGTTTGCCTGCCTCAAATCCAGAATGGGCCTGAACTCGTTCTTGTCCTTCTTGCGAACGAGGAAGAACCGAGAGTACAGACCTCTTCCCCTTTGAGACAGAGGTACCTCTTCTACCGCCTTTTTTCTCAACAAGATGTCTGCCTCCGCCTGGAGCTCTCTCAGCTGGAATCGAGAGCTGACCGGCGGAATCGCTAGAGGCGGGCTGATAAACCGAAGACTGTATCCACAATATTCAGCACCCACTTGTCCTGAGTAATTTTTCTCCACTCTGCCGGAAAAAAATGAATGCTTCCCCCCACTGGAGTGGGTAACGGTTGAGGGGGAAGTAACCGCTCAGGGCCGAGACCCGGCCGGGCCCTTGGTTGTGGTAGTAGCCTGCTGGCCTCCTCTACCCCTCTGGCGTTTCTGGAAGGGCTTGCGGAACTGCTGCTGTTGTGGCTGCTGCTGTCCCGAGCCCTGCCCTCGCCCTCTGCCCGACGATCCGAACCTCCTTTGGAACGGGCGCTTCTTTTTCTCGGCCTTCTCCAACCCGACGGCCGTCAGGGTTTCCGCTTCAGCCTTCATGCGGGCCATCTCATCATCTGCATGTTTCCCGAACAGGGTTTCCCCCGAGAAGGGCAGGTTGGCCACTCTTTGCTGCGCCTCTGGCTTGAGTGACGTCAGGCGCAACCACGAATGACGCCGCTGGTGGACGCCGTGACAGTAGGCGTGGGCGGCCAATAAAGCTACGTCCGCCGCTGCGCTGATCGTTTGATTCGACACCAGCATGCCCTCGCGCACCGTCTCCAAGAAGTCCTCCTTCTTGTCCCGTGGCAGGAGGTCTGCATATTGCTGCAGGGACTCCCACAGGGCCCAGTCGTAACGGCCCAACAAAGCCCCTGCACTCGCCGCCTTCATGGTGGTGGCGGCGGTGCCACACACCTTCCTGCCCGCAGAATCCAGCCAGCGGCTTTCTTTGTCGGGCGGAACCGTGGAGGCCGGGGCGGTCGCATGTTGTTTTCTTGCTGCCGTCACGATCACCGAATCCGGCTTCGGGTCCACTCTCAGAAATGACGGATCCGACTCCGGGGCCCTGTACTTTTTCATGAGCCTGGAAGGAGCGGCCTTCGTCGTCGCGGGAGTAAGGAACAGTTCCAAGGCGGGTTCCACCAGTCCTGGTACCAAAGGCAGTAGGGGCGAGACAGGTGTTTTTTATGAAGCGTCTCGAATATCACGGACGTCGTGGGTGTTGGAACCGTCACCGTGATACCCAACTTTGCAGCCCCTCGCAACAGCACCTCTTGGAAAGACACCAGGTCGTCCACCGGAGACACCCTCGTCCCCGGGGAGTCCGACAGCGTCGGGGAAAGACCTCTGTCCGAGGAGCGCGTGCGCGACCTGGACCTATACCTCCTACGGCGTCGTCTTGAGTCCGACGAAGACCGTCCACGGCTCCGTGATCTTCTCCTCCTATGAGAGCGGGAGCGCGACCTCTTCGGCTTCGGCCTGTCCACCGGCCTCGCTGGTCCAGGCGACCGTGGGCGTCGTGGTTTCGGGGTCCCCTGCGGCGGAGTCGGGTACCGTGGAAGGGAAACCGACCGCGGAGGAACCGGCGGCGGCCCCACAGGGGTGCGTGGCAGCGACAGAGGCTGGGGCGGCGGAGGCAGCATCCGCGGCCGAGGTGGCGGTGGCGGAGGTGCTTGTGGAGGTGGCGGTGGAGGCGGATGTGGTGGTGGTGGCAGTGGAGGCGGCGTCGGCGGGAGAGGAGGAGGCGACGGAGGCATCCGCGGCGGCGTATACACCACCGAGTACACCGATCCCGGTGACTCGCTCTTCCTCGACGTCGATCTACTCCTCGACGTCGATCTTCTCCTCGACGTCGATCTGCGCCTCGACGCCGACCTGCGCCTCGACGCCGACCTGCGCCTCGACGGCGATCTGCGCCTCGACGGTGACCTGTGCCTCGACGCCGATCTTCTCCTCGGCGTCGATCTTCGCCTTGACGGCGACCTTCGCCTCGACGGCGACCTTCGCCTCGACGGCGGCCTCAAGCGTCTCGACGTCGATCTCCTTCTCCTCTTCATCGACGGCGAGCTGCGATCCCTCGACGGCGAATGCCGACGCCGGGTCCCATCTCGACGACGACCGCTGGACGGGGCCGACGACGGCGTCGTCGCCGACGACGCCGATGTAGTCGACGGCGGCCTATGCACGTCCCTCGACGGCGATCGTCGACGCCGCTTCTCCCCAGAGCCCTGGGGGGACGGCGAACAGACGGTGGTCATCCTCCTCGACGTCGCCGTCGACGCCCTCGACGTCGACGGGGAGTGGGAGCGTTTACTGGTCTTCCTGCCCCTGGGGAGCCCCCCAGAGGCCTCAGTATGGGCCAAATCAGCCCCTCCAGACCCACCTGGTGCCTTCAGTCTTCGTTCCTCCAGAACTTGAAGCCTGATCTTCATTCTGTCCTTCAGGGTCCTTGCAGAGAACGAGTGGCAGATGGTACAGCTTCCAGGCACGTGGGACTGGGGAAGGCAACCTATGCACACCTCGTGTGGATCAGTTTTAGCCTTCTTTCGACCACATTCCGGGCACTTGTCGAACAAGCCAGGCATGTTGACAGTACCAGCTACTAAACACAAGAAAAAATGACTAAAATTGCCAAAATCTCAATTAAACCCTTGAAAGGGGAGAGCTCAATGCTCCAGGGTCCTGCTAGCAGGAGCCCGAAAAAAGAACTGAAAGTAAGTGGGAACTGCTGGGCATTCTGGGATACTGGGGAAAGTTCTGGAAAACTGGAAAGTTTTCTTAAAGGCACAGTATCCTGTTCCAAGCCACATAATGGCAGCCTATGGGGCTTGTCTGTCCACTCCTTCCTCTCTATCATTCCAGAGGCTTTTGCTGGTAGAGGCAGGGTTTTTTCCCATGTGGAGAAAAACTAGACAGGCAGTGCTGTTTGTGGATGTTGGTGGAATTCTAGTTGAAGTACTGGACAGTGTAGCCTGTGGGTATAGGCTGCATTATCTGTCTTTAAATTAAATTCTCTCTTAAAGGTGTATGCAGGTCTGCATGATTTTTTCACCTTTTAGAGATTATTTTTTATTGCTCCGGGGTCCACGCACATGGGCGGGACTATTCACTAGATTATGACTATACACAGAGATCCCCTACTACAGAAGTAGAGGTGTACCGGAAGCAGAGCCTCACTCCACCTCATGTTGCTCTGCTGAACTTGCGACTCTACTGGTCTGCTGCAGCTATATCATTGTGCACTGGACGTGGTGTTTCCATTCCAGGGAGGTACGGAATTCCATCTCTTCGCTGTGTCTGACTGAAATTGCCTGGTGCAATCCATCGCAACGTGCACCAGTCATTGTTCCTCCGTTCCCGGGAGGCACAGGATTTGTATCTCATCGTATTTGAAATCTGAAGTGCTTGGTATGACTCATCCCAATGTGCACGAACAGCTATGCTGTGATTGCCTGGGCACAACATGGATCAGCGTGTACCGATCGAGGCACCTTCTCCTATCGAGACCTACTCCCCCATTCATCGTTTGTTTCCTTGCTGCCACTTTTCACGGCGGACCAACTGCCCTCTCCAACCCTGGCCCCTCCAGAAGACGTCTTTGTGCTAGGAAGTAGCAAGAGAGATTGACTGGGTTGGAGAAACGCTTTCAAGACAATTCGGAAGCGGGTCAAAGTAATGTCTTACTCCGTTGTGTTTTGAGACCTGCGGGTGAACTTCCAGAGTGGCTACTAACCTCTCCCTTGTTTATGTCTACCTCCCAATTAAAACTGTTACATATTCTCACATGCTTCCCGAGGACCCAGACAGTGTGATTTGGGCTGCGTGCGGCCCAGCGTCCGGGAGGCAAGGCTGGTTATCATCCGGGGGTTTAGGACAATCAGGGTGAACTAGAGTGTGGAGGGAGGTGTGGGCCACATAGTCTGCCGATACGTTGATTCTTGACAAAAGCACAATACCTTTTGACATTGGGTTTTCCCATGTGGCTCCGGCCCACGGTGCTGCTTAAAAGTGTTCTATTTTCGTTTGTGTATCATTTTGGTATGTAGTGCATGGGTGCTCTCTCTCAACTGGGGTGCGAGGGGGGGTTAGATTAGGAATTGTCTACAGTGAGCATAATAGAGATGTCATAACAATACGAGTGAGCCAAGTACTCCTAGTAATATTTCAGAATGTGTATTATGCCCAAAAGTATATGACGATCATGTTATACTTATTGAATATGTGCGTTAAATATAAACATTTTTATATACATCCTGTGTGGTCTCATTTGTGACGTTCAGGGTATTTATCGCGAATGGCTGCTGTGCCTTTCCCTGCTTTACACATTGCCTCTGTAGTGAGTCTGACTGTTCAGTGCCAAGCTACCCAAGGGTGAGCACGGGTTATACAGCAAGTGTAATCACCTGCCATTGATAGGAGCTGTAGTTCGGCCTGGCTGGGAGGATCCCTTCAGCCAACCAGAGACTGCTGGTTCCAACAGACGCAAAGACAGTAAAATCAAAGATGACAACTTGAAAAATGAACCAAGAAGATACACTGCTTACTTAGCATGAACATCGGAAATCAACTTCAGTAGAAAACTGTGCGCATCTGGAAAACTACAGTCTCAATATGGAAAACAACAAATTGCATTCACTCTACCAGGTGACTTAATGGTTTTAAATACAGCCGTCTGAAAAGAATTACACCTTAAATTATATTTGAACATGGGATTTAACCGAGCCCTTTATAGGCTTAGGGCCCGATTCTGGTGTGGTTTGGAAAGCTTTTCGACCAAATGGGTTTGAGAATGGTTTTCCGACCGAATCGAATCTGGAGAGTCCAACCAACCGAGTACGATGCGTCCAATGCTTCCAGATACGATTTGGTTGGACTCACTTTGAGTTCAATGGGAGCCTTTGTTCCGACCGAATGCATAGGCTACCATTGAAGAAAGGAGTGGCTGGGGAAAATCGGGCACTTTGTGACGGGCACCACCTGGTGCATGCCACACTGTGCATGGCTGGTAAGGGGGGGACCCATGGGTACCCACTAAGGGCCTGATTGGGAAGGCTCTGGGTGCAGGGGGGCCCACTACGGGCCCCCAAAGTCTGATTCTGACTGCCAAATCGAGTCGGACGGCACGATTTGGAAAGGCTGTCCAAATCCAGCATTGTACTCAGTCGTTCGTAAACGTGCCCCGTAGAGACGTACAATTCTGCTCCGTACGGCTTGGTCATTCCAAATGCCGTTGGGTTCAGATTGGGATATTCCTAACGCCTAACTCGCATCGTACTCAGTCGGTCGGAAAGACACGCTCCCGATCCGAGTTGGACGGAGCAAATGCCATTAGAAGTCTTTCCTAACCTCATCGGAATCAGGCCCTTAGTGAGAACAATATTAAATTTGATACTGAAGCGAAGGAAACATCCCTTCTTATCTTGTAAAACGTAAAGTACAATAATGCTATTGAACAATAAAGCTTGTGGGGGTCTTACAATAAACTAGTAAGGTTGGCAAATAAACCTTTAGAGGCAAATAAAGGATGTCACTTTGGCAAATTCTAAAAGTGCAGCCACTACCACTCAACTCAAAGGAATACATATATCAACAAAATAACAAATGTTTCACAACAACGAAACCGTGCCCCGACTCTCACTAATGCATTTATTTAGAAAACAAGAGCATGGTCACACAATTCAGAAAAGAAAACAATGAAAATGCCATGTCTGCCGATGTGCAGCACATTTACACCAGACAGGCACAGTGAAGGCTTGCATGCTCTCTTCATTCGATGGCAATTATATGTCTTGCCCAATCAAATGATTATTTCTTTTTTAAACACTAAATAGTTCATCTAGTGATCTCAGTAATCTTTCTATCGATTCAGTTACTCCTGGCCAATCAGTGCACTCTCTCGATCAACCCTCAGAACTGCGCCTCTCAGTGGTGAGAGAGTGGAAACTGCTTTAATGGATGGCTCAGTACCATGGCCATACAAGCTATGCTGGTGCTCCCCTATCCACAGGGGGCCATCCCTCGGGTTCACTTAGTTAAAAAAAGGCGCCATTCAGTTTTGCCGACAGCAGATATTCATCAATGTAAATATATCTCACGCATAAGTTTTGACACTCTCCCATTATTGGCTGATGTGTAGATTGAAAAGCAATGAGAATTAAAAGAAAGCGGAGAAGGCTGGATCCGCAGCTTAAGTGTAAGCAGAATGTTTCTCAGCACCTCCTGACCAAGATGAGGTTCCCTTCAAGAGGAAAGCTCAAGAGCATAATCCCAGTAGAATGCACGTGGAACAATCCACATATATCTGTCCTACATATTTCTGTGACAGGAAGCCGTTTTAGGTCTGGTAGAATATGATCAGATGGAAGGTTTGCCCTTTGAAGAGAATAGCTAACCGTAATTCAGAATGAATCCATCAAGCAATGATGGCACAAGCCTCAGTAAGAAAAGTGTCACTGCCTCTAAAAGTGGCAGTCGAGGACAAACATGAAAGAGTTAATAATAAAATTCTCTCATTTATACAGAAGAAAGGTGACTTTAAGCTTGCTAATGAGCCTGATAGCGGACAAAACTTCTAGAACAAAATCTTCAAGGAGAAAAGCCTCAGATCACTTTAAACCATGGACTCTACATGCTTGTGAAATAACCACAGTAGACTTTCTGAATTAGGATGACCAGTGCAAAAGGAGATGGCATTTGATGGCCTCGTGGGCAGTCAAAATGATTCCCGTGGCCTATTCCTGTAGGCGTCAATGGCTGCAAAATGTTTTCATCCGGCCTATTCCTGTAAATGCCAGTGGCCGCAATAAGTTTTTACAGGTACCAATCTGCCTTATTTGGCTTCTGAAAACATGACAGCACTTAGCCACTGAAGCGCGATGTGGGATTTTCTTATAACCTACAATATGTTTACTTTCTTTGGCAATAGACTTACATGGTCTGAGGTTAACTCATCAAGAGCCATACACTCCAGTGAGTAATGGAAGGGAATTTGGGAAAACTCTCTTTGGGTAGGAGCTTCCTCCTCTAGGACCAGCAGACGAGTATCCTCCGAAGAAGGTTCAAGATATCCCAGATATGAACCCAGCAATAATTTGACAGTTCACCAAGATTGTCCTTGTTCAGGAATCGCATCATCTAGGGGTTGGATAAAAAGCAACTAAAAAAGTCCTTCTCAAATTGAGCAGCAGGCTAGCCAAGGCCCAAAACCCACAGTTATCCACTTTGCAAAAAACGGGTTAGTTTTGAGTGGAAACATGTGATGTATCCATGTTGCATTTTGGGCTGCTTCCTGTTGCAGGCACTAGGCCTACCCACACAAATGAGGTACCATTTTTATCAGAAGACATGTGGGAGTTTAGAATAGTAGGATATTTGTTATTTCCAATTGGATTTCGCTGCATTCTAAATTTAAGCCAGTTTTTAAGAAAGAAGGCATGTTGAAAAAATACTCTCTAAATCATATTCTAGTATGGGAACCCACAAATTCAGAGATGTAAAAATAACTACTGCTCCTAAACTCCATATCTTGTGCTTATTTCAGAAATCTATAGGTTTCCTTGATACCCATTTTTCACTCTACGTATTTCACCACATGAATTGGTCTACTCTCGGTACACAATGAAAATCCATTGTACGGTGCAGCTCAGCGGTTGGCTCGGAGTACCTTGGGTTCTTGGAGAACCTGCAAACCCTATATAGCCCAACAACCAGAAGGGTCTAGCGGACATAATGCTTTTGTATATCGACTATTGTGACAAAAAGTTACAGATAAAAACGTTGTCACAAATGGTAGTTTTTTCCTACTCATTTTCAGGATTTCTTTATTCCACAGTTCTTTGGGAAAACCTTGATGGATCTACACATATGACCCCTTGCTGAATTCGTAATATTGTCTACTTTTCAGAATTATATAGCCTTTCTGGATCACCCATGAATTTCACACTGGTTTCCACCACAAACTGGAGGTAGGTTGAGAGCACAAAAAATAGGAAGAATGGGCAACCTATTTTTTTTTTATTCAGCTCTGCATGTTCATGAAAGCTGGGAAGATGGTGACTTTAGCAAAGCAAACTGTTCGTGGATGCCATTTTTCAGGGGGGAAAACAGACACTTTTATCTAGAGCCCTTTTTTCCTATTTTAACCTGCTCGTGACGGAACCACTCCGTCATGAGCCACGGGCGCGCTGTGCTCATGACGGAGTGGTTCCGTCACGACTCCGCCCACTCGCGCTAATCGCCCGCACAGGCGGGGAATCAGCGCCGCGTGGGCGGAGCGGCCGCCAACGGCCGCAGCATGACGGAACCACACGGTGCCCGTGGCTCATGACGGAGTGGTTCCGTCATGAGCAGCGATGCGGTTAAAAAAAAAACTCAAAATGTTGATATATTTTGCCCATTTTCACTATCCCCTTTAGGGAAATACAAAAACCCTGGGTACTTTTAGCATCCTTAGGATGTTGAAAAAAGGACAGAAATTTGGCGTGTATACTTATGTGGAAAAAAGTTAGGGAGTCCTAAGCGTAATCTACCTCAAATAGCTAAAAAAAAAAAAGGATTCAGCGGTGGGGGTCAGCAGTTAACAAAGGAGTACAATGTATACACAGTGATGTGTTGTAAACTGTGTTACTTACATTGTAAACAGAGTGGTTCCGTTTAAACATATTCATATGATATTCCACAAACATAAGGATAGTAATCAATGCTTCAGTGTATCACATTAATTTTATTAACCGTGTTAGGCTGCAAACACAACGGCACAGTGAAAACAGAGGTTTGATGTTAATATGGTGATGTTTTATAAGCAGATTGTTCTATTTAAGACCACATGGAAAAACGGAATCCCTCAGTTGCGGCTTTCCTTAGCAACTGTGAATTGGGTACATTCTCAGCATAATCCATTATCTACTGCATCATCATTTGTAGATTTTAACCAAAAAAATCTGCCTCAAAAGGATTAAAGGTTATTAAAAAAATGTATTATATGGTTAACTTACAAAAGTCAACTGGTCACCTCTAGCTGTTGATTTAAAGAGTTGACAATATTGCCAAAATAGTGAGAACATACATATTTGATGGACTATATAAAAAAGTGAATGTCGCACACCTTTATTATTTAGTAATCCATCATAGGTTGTTAAATAAAAAAGAAATATGCTCACCTAATTTTGTAGAAGTGTGCATCCGTTTTGGCGTGCACCCTTAAAAGGAAGCAACAGCCGCATCACGGCGCTCTGTAACATTAATTCAGCTATGTTGCATTGCATCCACACTAATGGGTAGCATGGCCAACAGTCATTGCCAAAACCAATGGGTCTCATAGATGAGACCTACTGGATTTGCCAATGCTTGTTTTTTCAGAGGAAACTGAGCGATGGGACATCTGTATGGCTGTCTTACCTATACAAGTAAAGCAGTTTAAATGGCCAGCTGCGTGTGAAGCAATTAACAGAGTGAACTCTGGAACGAAGGATGCGGGAGGTGCTGCAGCGCACCCATAAAACGAGCAAGAACGTGTAGATGGAGAGTGCAGAATAAAGGAGCCTTTCAACTATTTTCTTCTGGCAGTATCTGTAGTGTTTTCAAAGAGACTCCACATATCCCTCCCCTATGCCTTCTGCGAGGTGATGTTACTGGTCAGCATCCCCACTTTTTCAAAGGTTCCAGCACCAATGCTCAAGGCAGTGTGCTCTCACAGACTGGGTGTGAGGGGAGGCCAGCTGGTGATTCAATAATTACAGTCCTATTTGGCGACCCAGAGTTTGGTACATGAGACGGGGCAGTACCACACAGCTAACTGCCCAAAGAGGCTCCATGGGCTTTTGAAAATCCAACAGGGGTTTGAAGAGACGGGGGTTGAACTGGGATGACAACGAGATCAGGCAATCACTAGCAAAAGGGCCCACAGAATAACAAGCATTTGTAATGCAATTGGCCTCGCCATTGGGACCTCATATGTATTTGCCTTTGCAGCAGATTATTGTGGGTACAGTAACATTTACTGTTCTAATGTGCACGAAGCTGAGAAAGCGTGCAGTAACACAGGCAGTCATTAGGTGTCTCTTGGGGCCCCTTTTGGCACTGCACCCTTTTTTGGTCTCGCCTAGGCAGCACGCATGCACTACTCTAGGAGGGCCTTTAGCCATCGGTCTGCTCCTTTTCAAGCACACTCCTGCTTGTGCTGGCTTCCACCTTGGGGGAGCGAGCAGCGGCGCGCGTGGTAATTGAAAACATATGGCTCTTGCGCCGCCGCTGCTGCTCGCTCCCGCAAGGCGGATGACAGCACAAGCATGAGTGTATTTTCCTGCTCTTTCGCGGCTGTGGGACCGTGCCACGCTCCCTCACGCTTGTTCATTATTTTCATGTGCCGCCAAGAACTTCTTTCGAGAGTCCACTTTTCATTATTTTTTTCACCTCCCACGGGTTTCTGACATCCGTTTCTGTCTCTTCCCAGCTGTTCTCCATGCATACCTCCTCACTTTCACCCTCCTTCAAGCTCCCCCCTCCTTCACAGCAGCGTGCTCAGTCTGTTAGGAAAGGATTCCTCGGGCGCCGCCTCCACCCCTCAGTGATTTGCCTTTCTGCCAACAAGCGGCTTATGTGTTAAACCGAAGTACACCTCTTAAGTGCCGGGGTGCGCATGTCTCCCAAGCAGTGTGTGCTTCTAGTCTGCACTCTGATTCTCGGAGCAGGAACAGCACCAAAAATGTCACCATAGCTCATCTCCCTGGGAACTCCTTTCCCAGCCTTGCCAAGCCCAGCGCACAATCTTGGTTAAAGTTAATGTCCTTTAAACGGCGCAGATGTTAGGCTTATTCCAGCAGTGTGCTGCATTGACGTGTAATGCTGAAACATTACTGCCTTTAAAGTGTACTACGAATAAACAACTCGCTTTGTGCCTTTCTTTAACATCTTTGTAAAGCAAAAGCCCGAAGCGCTTCAGACTTTTGCAAACTGCCCCAGGGTACCCAGTTTGGTCAGGTGGGAAGCCAGGATTGCACCGCGGGTGTTCCCGTTCCCATTCCAGGGTGGGCAAACTAACCCCAAGCTCACACCTCTTCAAGGATATTTCAAGATGCCATGTGATATGCGGTGTCAAAACTAGGTGTCTCAGACACCCCCCAGTCCTGGAGGTCACAGAATAGACCTGTGCCAAGGGCATGTATACCTGAAAGGCCAAGACAAGCTACCTCAACACCACCAACTCTCACGACATGAGCATCTAGACCAATTAGCTCGCATTGGATTTAGTTGGAAATCAAAAGAATTGAAAGCTAATGATTTGAAAATGCTCAATTACATTTAAAATGTCACTGAAATCTATAATTTGTTTGCGTTTTTTAAACTTCCCTGTTCCTAAATCTAATCTTAACACATGTAATGAGTCTAACCTTGACTTCAAACAAAACACATTTGAAACCTAAACCTAACTCTCCCCTATGTTTCCCTTTTGCCTTCCTTCTCATCAATTTTTCAAAACACTTGGTGCAAATTTCATATAAGTGGAACAAAGTGATTGCTGCCCAGCACATTTTGCTGATGTTCTTCTAAGGCTTTCTAAAAACAAAACAAGGATTGGCAAAGACAATTGTCTCGCCTTTTGTCTATGTAGACCTATTGTCTTTGCCAATACTTTTTGCATATGTAGTGCAGCTTTGAAAAC
This sequence comes from Triturus cristatus, assembly GCF_964204655.1. Taxonomy (NCBI): domain Eukaryota; kingdom Metazoa; phylum Chordata; class Amphibia; order Caudata; family Salamandridae; genus Triturus; species Triturus cristatus. The sequence continues at coordinate 582,385,544 of NC_140584.1, forward strand.
AAAAGCTAAAAGCGTAATTTTACCCTCACAGCTATAATGACATATATACATGCGTGCATCACAACTCATGCGCATACCTACGAAATGAGAGATCCTCCATTTTGTTTATTTTTTATATTTACTAATCCATTATGGTAGGCACCGATCTTGGAACGATGAATAAAAATAAAACAGGCCTTTTTAAAAATGCATTGTGTAAAAGGAGCAACCCGGCAGCAAACTGCAGTTGGCAGGCCCTCTAAAAAATAATAATTAAATCAATCAATCAATCAATCATGGTATTTGTAAAGCGCACTACATACCCGCGAGGGTCTCAAGGCGGAAGGGGGGAAGCTTTTACTGGTCGAAGAGCCAGGTCTTGAGAAGTCTTCTGAAGGTCAGAAGGTCTTCGGTCTGCCACAGGCAGATGGGGAGGGTGTTCCATGTCTTGGCGGTGAGGTGGGAGAATGATCTGCTGCCGGCGGTCACTCTTCGGAAGCGGGGGACGGTGGCGAGGGCGGGGTCTGCAGAGCGGAGCTGGCGGGTGGGGGTGTAGAGGCTGGGTCGGCTGTTGAGGTACGTTGGTCTGGTGTTGTTGAGTGCCTTGTGTGCATGGGTGAGGAGTTTGAAGGTTATCCTCTAGTTGACAGGGAGCCAGTGTAGGTCTCTCAGGTGGGGTGTGATGTGGCTGAGGCGAGGGATGTCGAGGATCAGGCGTGCGGAGGCGTTCTGGATGCGTTGGAGCCGATTCAGAAGTTTGGCCGGGGCTCCTGCGTAGAGTGTGTTTCCGTAGTCCAGTCTACTGCTGACGAGGGCCTGGGTGACCGTCCTTCTTGTTTCGGTGGGGAGCCACTTGAAGTTCCTGCGAAGCATGCAGAGGGTGTTGACGCAGGAGGAGGAGACGGCATTGACCTGCTTCGTCATGGAGAGGATAGAGTCGAGGATGAACCCCAGGTTGCGTGCGTGGTCGGTGGATGTTGGGGGTGTTCCTAGTGCAGTCAGCCACCAGGAGTCATCCCAGGCCGAGGAGGTGGATCCGAGGATGAGGACCTCCGTCTTGTGAGGACGAGGACCAAGTTCAGCTTCAGTCAGCTGTTCCTCATCCAGTCAGCGACGGCCTTCATTCCTTCGTGGAGGTTGGTTTTGGAGGTGTGGGGGTCCTTGGTGAGGGAGAGGATCAGCTGGGTGTCGTCGGCGAACAAAACAAGAATTGGCATAAGGCAATAGGTCTTGCTTTTGGGACATTATAAGTATTTAGTAATGTAGCACAATATCCTTGGTGCAACAACAGCAACCGTTGCATGGCTAAACACTTATACGGTCCCAAAGGCGAGACCTATTGGCTATGCTTGTTTACCAATATAGCAGTGCAAGCGAAGACATGGTAGAGGATGCAAGGAACATCAAAGAATACATTTGTGTGTTTGTTTTTTCAAATATATTTTTTTAATGGAATGTAATCAGACATTGCAACCGCTACCACGTTTTTCTGATCTCCAGACGGAAAGGGAGATTAAATGAGGCCACTGTAGTGCAAATGAGCGTAAATTAAACAAACGAAAAAACAAGCAAAAGGAGCAGAGGCCTATTGGAGGGCGTGGGCCTGCGAGCAATGTTGTGGGAGCGGAGGCACGGGGAGCTTAAGGGATGGCAAAAAGCTTGGGAGCAGTTCTGTGGGAGGCATGAGCGGGAGGCTCAGGGAGATTAAGAGATGACAAGCAGACCGAAGATTCATGCATAAGTGAACAGAACACTTAGCAAGCAGAGGCAGGCCACCCAAACAAAAGAAGAGGGCTCTCAAAGTATAACTAACAAATAGAGTAAGAACACATTCAACAGGGGCAGTCCTCATGGGAGGATTCAAAATTCCAAAAGGAGGGAGTACTAAGTAATTGTGGCTGGAAGGATCAGAAGCAGCGGTGGCCGTGTAGATCAGGTTCCAGAACCCTCCAGAATCTACAAGTGCCATACAACAGTGTGTGCAGACAGCAGGGAGAGCACCCAATGATTGTACAAAAAGGGGAAAACTTCTAAGACACTCCTTACAAAAGGAAAGCCACGATGTCTACATAAAGAGATTCCACTTTAATCTACTGTTAAAATCTTCTTTCATCTCCTGCGTCTGCTACAGTACATCTGCAAACAAAAAGGATAAAGCACAGTCCTTTATGTGCATGGAAAAAGCCAGCAGTGGAAGCAGCTGACTGCCAACACACCATTCTAAACAGTTTTTCTAACAGCAAAGACTTCTCCTAAGAACGCCTGCTACACCACCAACATGTCTGCAGTTTAATTCTTCACCCACCAAAGAGTTCCAACAGCTTCTATGTACAAATAACCACCCTCACAAGCACTTGGGCATTTCTATGCATTTATGTTCTCATCTGCCACTTCATTTAATCTCTCAGTACTGCCTGATTATGCAATACTAATGCAAAACATTTTACTGTAACCAATAGACCAAGCAAGAATACCTGTTATTTGCCAAGAACAGCGACGAGAAACAAACAGTAAAAAAGCTTGGCTAAATAAAATGAACCATGAAATGAAATTAACCTTGACAGTTGGGAACCCCAACTTTCACCAAAATACCAAGTCACTTGGATTTACCCTGGATACCAGTCTCAACTTCAAAGAGCGCGCTTCCACAAAAACAAAGACGACCTTGTACCAGCTCTCTCTTCCAAAGAAATTGAAATTGTTTCTTCCAGAAAACGACTTCACACAACTGCTGTCAGTCCGTTGTACTCTCGCACTTGCATATAGCCTCCAAGACTTCACACTGGCACTCCTTAGGAACATCATACATGCAGCATTTCTCACCCAAGGCCTGAAGAAATAAGATCACATCCTCTCACCCTGATGGAACTCCACATGCTCCATTTGCCAGCACACATCTCGAAAACCAACTAAATCATTTACAAAGCCATCACGACCAGCACCCCCACATAGCTTGCAGACAAATTCACCATCTCTGGTGGATCCCTGCACGCATGCACCCATCATAGTACAGACTAAGAAGAATAAGAAAGAAAAAACAGGAAGCAGACCTTTTCTATGTAAGCCCCAAGGATCTGAATCATCCCGTATCCATCAGGACCACCCAAAATCTTCTCCAAATTAGGAAAGAGTTGAAGACGCACTTCTTTAAAGAACACTACATCAGAATGCATTAACCATCTAGTAACAAGCTGCTTTTCCTATCACTTGTTGGCAGGAGTCTTCGGCACAGTTCAGATCTCTGCTGCCTTTTGGTTAGGCAAAAACTATAGAACCGGGTTCTCCAAAGTCAGTCCTGGAGGGCCAGATCCATGCCAGATTTTTAGGATACCCCCATTTAGATAAATGTATTTATCTTAAAAATCGGGCATGGATCCGGCCGTCCAGGATCGACTTTGGAGAACCCCGCTATAGAAATATAGCATAGGTATTTACAATGTAGCTTCAGTTTTCAAGTAACGGACCCATTAACTTTACCTCTAATAATATATTGTGGTTTACACCACTGGTTTAAAAAAACTTGTAGCCAAGAACAAACTTGCAAAGAAAATTAAACAAGAAAACTCACACAAGAAACAGCCTTTGCTATTACCACGTCGTGCCAGCCAAGATACAACTTAACTGAGCCTGCATGCAGCATAGCATGCCTCATTAAGACAGGTCTCTGTGATGTATGGCTCAATGCCCAGCAGGCATGTGATATTGGGTCCAGGAAACTGGTACACGAAAATCCTGATCCTACCTGGAAATGGAGGATGATGGTCCAGATGAGCCCCAGGGTAAGCTTTGGGTTTCCATCTGTGATGTCATCGTTTCGGATGTTCACCAATTTCACCTGAAACGAAGAAGCAATAGATGTCTGAGGCAGGTGCATCACCCAATTAGTCCTTACCCAGATGCCTCAACTTGGTGCATTTGCCAGTCAATAGAATGTTCATTTAATGAAACTGCACCACCACATGGCGCTCTGAGGATGCACCAAATGCATGCTGGTGTCCAAATAAACACAATCAAACTCTTCATACTGCTGCTTCTCCAAACGTTTACTTGACAGATCTACTGAATACTTGTACCATATCTTGCTCTGCAGTTTCTCCAAATTGGCACATCATAGCTCCTCCACTCATAAGCTGACACCACCACTCTCTGCATTCTCTCCATTACTTCCTACTCTAGCTGCTCCACCAGTTTACACAGACTCCTCCGCCATCTGTCTATACATCCACTCTTACTGCAGCTGTCTCATGAGTCCAGCTTTGCTGTCTCAGCGTTTGAAGGGACTCACCTGCCGCTGCTTCAAGAAGTCTAGAGCGATCTGGACATTCTGCAGCCTGTGAAACCGCATCCGACCCTTCTCTCGTGGCTGGAAGAAACAAGGTACGGTGTATGAGTAAGGGCGATTCTGGGTGCAAGCAAGGGTTAGGGGGTGAGTGTTGAGTGAGGACTCTGCACACAGTACAGCCGTGACACTAGATGGGATACTTATGATTGGACAAAGATATCCAAGCACTATTTCAAGTCGCGTCACTGCTCAACTTCCAGGACAACTCGAAACTGTTCACTAGACTGGCTGTAAAAATAACCCACAAGACAGACCTCAATCCTCAATGTTTGGATAAAACTGCACTACAAGGTCTCAGAAGAGGCAATCAGGCCTCCAAATCAGACATGTGGGTGTCCCTCAAGAACAAGAGGTGAGATATTGAAAGGCACACACACATTTCTTTCTGCTTCAGGACATTACCTGGCCTAGATTTCAAACATACTTTATCTTTGCAATACAAGATGTCAAGACAACCTCAAGATTATATCACACAGGCCAGATCCCAGACAAACCGGAAAAGCGATTTCACCTTACTCTGTATCCCAGGCTCATAAGAAAAGGAAACCCTCAAACGTGCTGACATTAGCCATGTTAGAGTCTTCAACAACAAAGAGGCCACCTTCAGGAAATCTAGAGTCCAGACTCAGTGACAGTTCAGACAAAACCCACAGAGCAGTCCGTGAAAGACAGAATTATTTCTGACCTTAAAAGAAAGCAGCTAAGTATCAATCATGTTGAGAAGGAAACATACTTAAGAACTCCTGCAATAAGCCTAACATTTTCTCAGGAGTCATATATAGTTTACTCAAGGGCCATCCGTAGCTTCCACAGAACAGAGCTCCTCCACGCTACACTGAAGCCTCCACAGGTCACGGCTCGCTGCTACCTAGAATGTGTCATCAGCAGAATGTAGCTCACTCCATGTTATGATGCACAGAGACTAACAAACATGACTCGCTTTAGGTGGGACTGCAGAGAAGCCACAAACCATAGCCCACTACTAGCTAGACTACACCACCTCCAGAGAACATGGCTTGCTCCAATGTAACCTTGAGACCCTTCAAAGAATGTGGCTTGTTATAGACTACAGTGCATACCCACCAAAGAATAAGCTACACTCAAGAATAGCCTCAAAAGACCAATGATATTCCTAACCTACACCACAGAATAGTTGCAGAACAAAGCTCAATTCAGGCTAGACAGCAGAGCGGGCACAGAATAAGAACTGCCCAACAGTAGATTGCACAGACTCTAAAGAACAAGGCTGGCTTGAGGCTACATTGCTCACCCTCCAAAAATATGGCTTGTTGCACGCCAGGCTTCATAGCCTGCACAGAACAGGACCTGTTCCAGGCTACACCACGCAGTCTCCATACAGCATGGGTCACTTTAGCCTAGACTGCAAACACTCAAGGGACTATAGCTTGCTTCTGCTTAGATTGGACTCACTCCACCACCTCTGCTGAGTACTGCCTATATTGCAACAGTCACAGACGATTAGTCACAGCAGGTTAGACTGCAAATCTTCCGAAGTCGTGGCTCACTCCAGACTACACTGAACAACCTTAAACAAGATTTGCTCCAGGCCATACTGCAAACCCTCCAAAGAACATTGCCAGCTACAGGCGAGACTGTGCTGCACCTACGGAACGTGGCTCTCTTCAAGCTAGACTGCAAAGCCTTCATAGAACATGGAGTGTCACAGTTTAGAATGAGGGCGAGACTGCATAGCCTGAGAGGAATAAGCCATGCTCCAGACTCAACTGTACAGCTCCCAAAAGAAAACGACTCCCACCAGCCTTGACTGCTCAGTCTAAAAAACTGTCTAGCCTGTAAAGCCTATGAACATGGCTGCTTACAGTCTCCGCTGCAGTATTTACAGTCTACGGTTCCCTACCTGCTAGACCATAAAAAGTCAATAAGGCATACGGTTCAGTCCTGCACTATACTGTCTAACCTTGAAGAGGCCGTGCATCAGAACAGACTGAACAGTCAGTAAACATGACCTGTTCTAGACCAGAATGCATACAACCCCTCTCCAAAAATGCCTTGTTACAAGAGCAAATGCCACCCCCAGAGAACATGGCTTGTTTCAGACTCTAATGCACTCTCCACAATGCCTGGCGCGCTCCAGGCTAGACTTCACTGCCTCCAGAGAGCATGGCTCACTGCAGGCTGAACTACACTGCACCAAAAGAGCAGGGCGTGGCACAGACTCAACTGCACCACATCAGCTGTAACACTGATTTTCCAATGTGGGCCCTTCAGCTAGATTAACATTATTCACAAGGACTTACCTAGACAGAATTTCAGCTATTATCCAAAGTTAGGATTTACACAGGTGTAATATGATCTCAGCTTAAACTAGCTTTCACACAAACTCTAGCAAAATCTTAGCTTAAGGAAGACTTCAGAGAGGCTCATCAATGTCTCACCTTTGACTCCAGAAGGAGCATAACTATATCTCTAGCTTGGGCTAGGCTTCAGACAACTTCCAGAATTGGCCCACTTACGTGCAGAGTTTACAGAAACACAAGCAATATTTCATTTTAGGGTGACTTTTAAAAAGACTTCGACAATATTGCTAATAAGACTAGCCTCCAGGCCGGCTTGTTCAATACATCAGCTTAGTTAAACTTTCATCAGTCCTCAGTCTCTCTGAGACAGCCTTAGGTTGGACTCTTACTATCTTGTCACAAGTTCTGTACTGTTTGAAAATGCCAGGATAAGTCTAACTTCAGGCAAGTCTCCAGCTCTGTGAAACTTAAGTAGAGAGATAAACTCTTCCCCAAGAATCTGTATGACACTGAATATCATAGATGCATTTACACAATGCATGGCGTTTATGGCCCTGGCTTCTAGTGACCTCCATTAAGGCCCAGGCTTGAGAGAAAAACATACCTGCCCTCTTCATACAGGTAGCCAGTCCGAAGTGTGGTTAGCATTCGTAAGCTTCTAGATCTAGCAAGCTTCACCAACACACAAGCCTTCCATCCTCATGCAGTGATTTGTTAGCAAACACCCTAATAACTCCTGGGAAAGCCCTGCTCAAATAATGAACTCTCAATAATTGTTAGGTGACCAACCTGAGAGGACAGCAACGTGCACCCAGATGTCTGCAGATCCCACCCGAGCAGGGCTCCTGCTCACCTTAGGTGGAAGCACACAGATTCCGGTTTTCACTAGGTGCAAGCACACACATTTTTCCTCTTCTAAGCTGTGAGTCCAAGGATCTCTACTCTCCTCAAGTACGAGAGCACAAATACCAACTCTGCGTAGTTGTGAGCACACACATTTCTTCCCTCCACAGACCGATCTAGCTGAATAGTTTCCTGTCCTCGCTCTTACGTGCCCACCCCCCAAAAGCAGTGTGTTTCCATGCCAGGCAAGTGGTCTCTCTATTACACTGCAAGGCTCCAACATTGTGAGGCTTGGTCAGATAATCCAGGAAACTGATGAGTCTTAAGGTGAATGATGAATGGGTTTTTAAGTTAAGACTGCATTTGAAGCAGCATCCTAGAGCAAATTCGTGTTCGTAACGTGAGCACATGGCTCGCTGGGTGACTGCCTCCGTCGGTGAATGACTGCCTATGTCGGCACATGCCTGCATGGGTTTGCCTCTGTCGGCACTTGCCTGCTGGAGCCAGAAGGCCAGCCAAAGGCCTGGATTACCAACAGCCTCACAATGCAGTACTAAGAACCCAACCTACAACAATGTCATCATCCTCTTCTTCAGGTTCGTCGCAGATGATTGGGTGCGAGGACGGCACTCGGCTCAGGGGTGCAATCTTCAGAAGGCAGGGCTGCTTATGCCAAAAAAGGTAACAACAGTGCAAGCACAAATACAATTGAGAGTTACACCCAATGTCTGTAAGGTGGTAACAGCAGCAGGGAGAGCAGACCACAGAGAGAAAAGGCAGAGTGCAGAGCAGAGGGAGGAAAGACTGCTAGCAGAGAGAAGGGGAGACTGCAAAGGCAGACAAGAGTGACTGCAAGGAGAAATGTGTGAAAATACCAGGAGAGAGCTATGAGGCTGGCAGGAGGTGGAGGTACAACTGCCAGGACTGGGGAATAAGACTGCCAGGGAAGAGGGGAGACTACAGGAAGAGAAGAGCAAAACTAAAGAGAAGTTAGACCTCTAATGCAGGGGTGTGGCATCCTATCGCCTGACCCAGTACCACAGTATGGATCCGTGACGGAGAATATCTTCCACTAATGCAAAGATATGTATCCATATGTTTAAGTTGTTCACACGTGTATATGCGATTCATTGATGCAAAGCCTTTACTTTTGGGGTGAGTGCACTAATGAAAAGCAGCGAGAGGTGAGCTTAGCCTGCATCACTGAAAGTGGTTCCAGTACACAAACACACATTTAACAATTTCACTGATTTATAATTCTCCCAGAATTATACTTGAATATATGCAAATACATGCATGAACGCAAGTCTGGTGTTTACCCAATTTCAAAATAAAACGCACACAAAAAGTTGCAACTTGAAAAACAAGTTTTGCCAAACTGTTGTGCAACCTCAAATACCATTTCTCTAAGGCATCATTAACGAAAAAGTGTTTGAGGCATGATAATATTTAAAATAAAAAAGATGAATAATGGAAACTCTATGAGGAACCATCATGGGCATCATTATGAGCAAAATGAAAATAACCGAGGAGCCCACATCCTAAAGAAAGTTACAAAGGTGCACCTGCAGGAACGACCGCGACCGTAAGGATTTCACACGTTTACAAATATAGACCTGGAACTCCTAGTAAACGTTTGTGAATTCCATGTTTGCATGGTAAATGTACACACACATGTATCTGGATTTTGATCACAATAATAACCCCAAACATGGGAAGGAGCGCACAAGGTGGATGAGAGTGATGCCTCTAGGTACACCTGCATTACGGTCATCTGTAGACCAACATTTCTTTGTGTGATGGATCGAGAATGGCAACTGGCCAAAGGGAAATGAGGCCAACCAACTCCAGCATCGGTCCCTACACTGAGCCCTGGAAGTGGGATAAAGCTAGGATACAGAGCATCCACTCTGAGGATGGAAACCAGGCTGATGATTGGTTTTGTAAACTTTGAAGGTTCACTTTAACAGATTAACAGCAGCTGCTTCCCAGCTGCTGAATATAAGCAGGAGCAGCACTCCAGCATTCCAAGGGGTCCATCGCCCCACACCAGCATCGACACGCAACAGCGCTGCCTCAACATGCAGAGGTGGGCTACTCAGGTCATCAAAAGAAGCGCTAACCCGGAAGTTTTACCAGCATGACCCTTTGCTGACGTTACTGCGTGGACAATCCAGGACTGCTCAATCACTGGTCCACAGCAGCAGAAGTCCATCTCTGCCCCTCAGAGAGTGGAGGAGGGCTGCTCAAATCAACCAACAGGTGCAGATGAGCTTAATGGTGACTTTCCTCTGGGAGCGCATTGAATCTCAGTGACCACGCTTGCTTGTTGCACCTTTGTGGCACAGCCCCCCACTCCCTCTCGCAAGCCTTGTCCTTCTGTGGTGGCCACAAGCCTCTGTGTAACACTGAGTATAGTCCAGACCCCCTTCAGATTGTCCTGGATGCCGGACGAATGTGCCCCGGTCACGTTTTGAGATCCCCTGATATTGGGTGACTGTGCCCAGGTGGCTTACTTTCTACCTGGAGCCAAACCTGTGAGGCTTTTCAGGACCAAGACTGGTCCCTCGCTGGAGGTGACACCGTTAACAAGGTTCTACTGCACCTTGGGTAATGAAGCATCCAACATTTTATGTATTGTGAAAATCTAACTCCAAACAAGGAAACTAAGGAGGTCTCCCGGGCAAAAAACTCTGGATAGTGAAACTTAGTGTTAAGGTGCTAGAATTGCATAGAATCTCCCCACATACTGGCTTCATTGCGCTGTGATTTGCTCGAGATTTTCCTAATCATCAATTAGTGGTGCCTGAACAGCATATTAAAAACTTTTGGTGGGAGGGTTGTGATACTCGTTGGCAGGACAGAGGGGGTGTGAGAGAAAATAGGTTTGATTTAGAAGTTATTAAAATCTTGCTCTTTTAGCAATAACTCGTGCTGGACATTTGGGCTCTATGGTGACGCTAATTTCCTTGCGAAGCTATATCGAGTCACAACCTTCACGCCACCACCTTTGAGCCGGACTTGACTGCTCAATCACGTTCGAAGAGAGGCCTAAAGAGGTTTGTAGGTCACTTTCCTTCCCAGACCAAGTGCCCAGCCTCTTGGTCCATGGGAAGCACCTGTGGTCTCACGTTTGATATTTCTGGGTGGAGTCAAGACACTGACGTTGGGAAAAGCCCTGCAAAATATCTTCAGAGCAGAGCGCCCTTCTATCTCACATTGCTGGGGATTTCACACTCTTTTATTCCAGGGTATAACAAATATTTCCACTGGTTTCAAAAGATTGCGAGATGCTCGCACTGCTGCTCAAGGACTTAATATCACAAGCCAAGGCAAGTCCGCAAAGGGCGCGTGAGGAAGTGAGTCACCTCGTTAAAGTGAACAGGCCACACTAATGCCGCACAGCCGAGGTGCACAGAGCACGCTCCCGTCATAGAGGAGACCCACACCACAGGGCAGCATGGGGAAGACAGCAGGGGACATGCAGAACGCAGAAAGATGAGGAAAGCCACACCCAGACTGCCGAGAAACGAGGGAGGCCAAAAGAAGGAAATTAATTTACAGGAGCTAAAGGTCCAAGACAATGGAGAAGATAGGAAGGCGACAGAGTAGAGCACATGGAAGACTGAAGAGAGGATGGAAAATGAAGAAAGAGGAGAGACGATCATCGAAGTGCAAACGTTCAAAAGAAACCGGCCTTTCTACTTCACGTAGACCTATGGTGGTTAATGTCGTCACACATTCTACATTCGATTACAGCATTCTGGGGCCCCACCTCCTCCTCGCGTAATTATTATTATTTTAAATAGGTTGACAGGTCTGCTTCAGCTTGATGACAGAGTGATTACATGTGCTGCTTTTATTTGTTCTTAATATTATGTTTTTACGTGCCATCCCTCACTCTTAATGCACAAAACCAAAGACATTTGAAAAGGGTACTGTGTTTTATTGATTTTAAGTAATTGCTTCATTTAACGCAGTTTTAAATGTGCAATCTAAATTAACCCGCCGCTTTTTTTTTAAGTGGTATTTACTTTGGACGAGTTTTAAGCTCCGTTATTCCTGTGGTTTCCAAAGAGATGCATGTGATTTGAAATAATGAAAATGGCACTGGCGTCTCTATCGCCCGCTCATCTTTTGAAGTGGTGCACATTTTGAAAAACTAGGCTCTTCGACCAAATGGTAGGCGCTGTCCTTTCCACTTTTGCCTCTCTTTGTTTCTATAGCGCCTAGAGACATTTGTGTGTGCGTTCTATGCTTTGTAAATGTCCACAATGATGGAAAGAGGGAAGAGAAAGGTTGTTTCAGGGAGGATGGAAGGTGCGTGGGGCAGTGAGTAAGTAAACAGGAAGAAGAGAAGGAGGATGGAGACCACGTGGAAAGGTGACAAAAGCCTGCAAGGAGCGCAGGAATGTCACAGTAAGGACCAGGAGGATCGCTGGGCGTAGAAGAGCGGGATCAGAGAAGAGAGTAAACGACAAAAATGGAAGGGGTAAAGCATGCAGAGGAGAGAAGTTAAGGTGCGTAGGGGTGCCATTTGGAAATGAGATTGTACAATCTGGGGAGATAAAAAGAAAATGCAACACTTTGAAGAAAGGAAACTGCAGAGAGAGCCAAAAAAGACTGCAAGAAGAGGGTGAGAAGTTGAACAAAGTTTACGACGGGTGAGATTTAAGCATTCCACACAAAAAAAAGAGACTATGCAAGTTAAAACAGCGCTTAATTTGTAAATAAAGTGAACTCCGGGTCCTAGAGTCTTTCTTGGGAGTCCATCGCGAATGCCGGAGTTACATGACCAAATACCAAGGCCACCCTGTCTATATTCCGCTTCATGCCGTTTGTTGCACCCCCTACATTTCCTGTCTCTTTATCACATCCCTGCAGGTTCGTTTTCATGCTTGCCATCTCCCTGCGTCATTGTTTTCCCATCTTTCACCCTTTTCTGCCTTCCCCTTGATACAGTTCAGAGTAAAATGATGACGAAAACCTGGTGCCCACCACTTGCATAAATCAAGCACTGCCTGAAAGATCGCAGGGACAGACACGTGACAGGAAGTGACGTAAGACATATGTGCTCGCACCTGGAGCGACGCATACTTGACGCACTCACCAGTTTCACGCCGGACAGAACCTCGAGCAGCGAGATCAGGTTATGCCCGTCACGGAGGTCCTCGTACAGATCATTGATGTGTTTCCGAACCTGGCAGGAGAAAGCAAAGAGTGCATTTTAATACGGACACGGATAATTACAGCTGTAATGCAAATCAACGCCATTGTTGTTAAACGTAATTTCTGTTTTCAGTTTTTCATATTTTGCAAACTTTCCTAAACTATTTTTCAGCCCGACGACAATTGTTCTTTGCAAAATCTGCAAAAATTCTAGATAGAGATGACAAGGACAGCGATGACGAGGACACAGGACAACAGGTGAAGGGTCATAACATAGGGCATGAAGGTTCATAACAAGGGGGAAGGGTCGTAGCAAGGGGCATGACGGGTCATAACAAGGGGCATGACGGGTCATAACAAGGGGCATGACGGGTCATAACAAGGGGCATGACGGGTCATAACAAGGGACACGAGGGTCCATAAAGGCACAAGGTGCAAGTAATACGATGAATGAGTAAGTAGTAACAAGGTTCATACGGGGAAGCACCAATGAGTACGAATTGGCAGGGTGCATGAGGAAGAAATAACAAGGGACACAATGATAATGGTAAAGTAACTAGGGACACGAGGAAGAGGTAAACAGCATAAGTAACTTGTCATGAGCAGAAACAAATAACGGCAAATACCAATGGCATGGGAAAGTAACACCGGCATGCCAGGCAAAGTTATAGAAACACAGGCATGAGAGGGAAGAAGAGGAGGGTGGGGTAAGGCATAGGGGATCCAAAAAAAATAGATATAAAGGGAAATATCAAAGGGCAAAATGGAAAATGATGGGGGGGGTTCAATGATAGGAGAAACTGTGGCTGGTGGTCGGAAAGATACACGATGGCTTGTGGGAAAGGACAGGGCAGGGGGCATGCAATACAGCAGCAAGAGAAGCAAAGACAGGGCTCAATAGGGAGTGACAGGGCTCAATATCGAGTGACAGAGGGCAAGAGGGTGGAACACAGAGTGAGACCAGTGATACTATGTATAAGAGAAACAAGCATTGGCATAGCCAATAGGTCTCGCCTTTGGGACCTTATAAGTGTTTAGCCATACATCAGTTGCATAACTAAATGCTTATATGGTCCCAAAAGCGAGACCTATTGGTTATGCAAAGCGGCCCTGCGGCCGCGAAAGTTAAAGTAATCGCGGTAAAGCGCGGCGCGCGCGCCCGCACACCTGCACTGTAGCTCTAGGCTGTCCTGGTCGCACTTTTTGGAGCCCTCTCAATAAGTCTCACCAGACCAGCGCATGCGCTGGGTCAGGCGAGACCTGAAAGGCACAGATCATGAGAGGAAGTGGTATGGTCGGTGGGAGAAGGGGATTAGTATGAACATCAGCAAGTTACAAGAAGTAACAACATAAGCACAAAAGAGTGGCACAGATCACCAGGGTAGCAGAATGGGCATTTTCAGGAATTCCGTCCACAAGAGGAGGCAGAGAAGAACAAAAAGAACACGACACAGGCATTCAAAGAAGTAACACTGCATGCCAGAAGCGTCAAATGGACGTGTAAGCGCCAGGGGCGTGAGAGAAAGAGAGCGCAGGAGACAGAGAATAAAAGAATGAAGGAGTCCCTGATAGAGAGTCAGAAAAGTTCCCTTCGGAATGAGTCTTACCTGTAATATTAGTTCTCCGGCATGGGATCTTTAAGAGTCATGACTTTGCTATATTCCCCGAAGTGGCGAACCATACACAGGATATAGAACAGGGTCTAGCTGACTCTTCAGATTTGGATTGAAGCCAGCTCTTTAAACAGTCCGAGCTTTACTAAGACTAAAGGCACCCCCAACCTCAGGCAACAATTACAACTCAGTTGCTTTCTGTCGAAACATTTTAATAACCCAATCCAAAGTTGGGGTGTCTGAGTGGGCTGCCTGCATGTGAATACTAGGAGAATATTTGTGCTAAAGAACTCCTGCCACAGACACGTAACCTTTCCTGCTCCAGCATAGAATCATCTTCAGATTAAAAACATAAGAGTGGTAAAGTCAGTAAGACTCAAATAGGGAAGAAGGCCTTTAAGTGTTAACTCCTCGAAGGGTTTTAAGGGATGCATACTCCCCCATTGGGTTATTAAGGTCATCATAACATAAATAGAAATATTTACCGAACATATTCCTAGGTTTCCACATGATCACTACCCAGCTCTCCGATGGGGAGCTCATTACTTGTGCGAATCAACCAGGTAAGAAGGACACATTATTTTTAAGCAGAACATTTTTTTCAAGCCTCAGTCCTTTTGGAAACCATTTGGTTAGTTCCGGCTTGCTGTTAATCACCACTTCATACGTCAGCAAAAGTTTCTCCAACGGAGATGTACAAGACCGCATCATATGAAAAGATAATTTACAATTTATGGACTAAGCTGATACTTTTCTTCTTATATGGTCCTCTTTTTGCAAGAGCCCCCCTCCAATTTCCATATAGTTCGCTTACTCATTACTATCATTGTAATTTCTACCCCTCCCTCATCTTTCTGCCCTGCTTTTATAGTTTCCATCTCTTCCCTTTTTTCCTACTTACTTCTTCCCTTTCTCTCTTTACTTTCTTCCTTCTATAGCTAGTTCTCTCACCCACTGCCTCCCTTTTCAATTTCTATTAAATTTTATATACAAGTATTGTTTGCTATTGGTGCATTTGATATAATTAACTTTTATATATCATTACAGGTATATTCTGGACTTGCATGTCACCGTATTTGCTGTCATTACTCAATTGTACCAATAAAATTATACAAAAAAAGATTCTCCAACACTTAAAAGTCTTTCATCCTATTCACAAAACTTAGGATCACCCATTTAGCATATAAAGTATGCTAAACTTGTGAAGACTAGAAAAGACTGTTTAAAAGAATGGACTTTTAACTTTGGGTGGTTGGAAGCAGCTGAATTGATCTCTCTGAGCCGAGGAGGAGCACCAGACAGTGGCCGAGAGGAGCATCGTAGTGAAAATATTGCTGTGTTTTTAGTGAAAATAACAGAATGCCAGCGAGCCTCTCTGTAATGGGCAATCAGTAACATTTTTGCCACTCCTGTCCTGGCTGAGAGTAGGTTACAAAGAGGGAGGGTTTCCAAATAAACTTCAATCCCCCAAGCCCCACCGACCACCACATTTCTGATAAAGGATCACCCTGTGGATACTTTTTTACTTTAGGGCGATCAGGCTGCCCATGGCATGTTATCATTCCTGCATTTGATTTCATTTTCATGGATCAATTCTATTTCTGTAGATATATTAAGGAACATGCACACAACCCCATCCTAACACCAGGGGGCTGGAGAACAGTGGAAAGAAGAAAAGCTGTAAAATATCCCTACCACACCCCACCGACCTCCCCCACTCACTTGCTGCAGAACACATTACGCGCCTCTTCCTTTTCTCTCCCCAAGTAGGGCCACACTATTAGGCTAACATACTAAAGGTAACTCACTTGGACGCCTGTCGGTTACTGTTGGAAATGGCCCTTTTTGCAGGGCTATCGCCAAACTTTTTGCTTCTTCCTCCTATTTTTTTCCTGACCCATTGTTGTTGACTGTAGGACTCTGGACACTTTACCACTGCTGATCGGTGCTAAAGTGCATATGCTCTCTGTGTAAATTGTGAACATGAATGGTTCTCCCTGATTGGCATATTTGATTTACCAGTAGGTCCTTAGTAGAATGCACTAAGTGTGCCAGGGCTAGTAAATCAAATACTACTAGTGGGCCTGCAGCACTGATTGTGCCACCCACATGAGTAGCCCTGAAAATTTGTCTCAGGCCTGCCACCGCGGTGCCTGCGCGCAGTTTGTTAACTGCCATGTCGACATGGCAAGTGCACCCACTTGCCAGGACCTAACCTTCCCTTTTCTTACATATAGGGCACGTCTATGGTAGGCCTAAGGTACCCCCCAGGGCAGGGTGCAATGTATGTGAAAGGTAGGACATGTACTGATGTGTGTAAAATGTCCTGATAGTGAAATACTGCCAATTTCGTTTTTCACTATTGAAAGGCTATCTTGCCCCATAGGACAGAATGGGGACTGGTTTGTAATGTTTTACAAGCATATCTTCCCATAGGGATAAGACAGAGAAATGGAGTTTAGTATCCCTGAACTCAGGATTTGATAACACATCTTTTAGTAAAGATGGTTTTTAAATTGTGTGTTTGAAAATACCACTTTTTAGAAAGTGGCTATTTTCTTGTTCAACCATCCTGTATGCCTATGCCGTTTGTGGATTGACTGTCTGGCTTTGGAGGGGCTGGGGAGGTGCAGTGGCTCCAGGAGTCTGGATGAGTCAGCACTAGGCTGAATAGGCCTGATCTGCATTTGGAGTGGTGGGAGGAGTAGCACCTGTACCTGAGTAGGGATGTGCCTGCCTTCCACAATGCTGGCTCCGCCCCCTGTGGTGTGTCTGGAGCCAAGCCTCACACTGACAATGGATGTTATTGTGCACTTGCAGAGTGCCCCCCAGAACTGGTTTGAACTGGGCTCAGACCCCCTTGCACAAAGAGAACAAAGATATTTTGGGGTATAAGTATCAGACCCAAAACCCCAGACTTTAGATCATTCCTGGAATTCAAGAGGAACCTGTGCCAAGGAGAAGAGCTGGGGAGACTGAGGAGGAGTACTGCCCCTGCTGTGTGTCTGGGGTTGGCCTGCAGTTGCTGTTTCTGCCAAGGAAAGGAGAAGGACTTTGCGGTGTCCGCTGCTTGAAGGAGATCTCCAAGGGCCTGAAGTGAGCTGGCCTCCTATTCTGAAGTCTCGGGGACAAAAAAGACTTCATGCAAATCTGCTGGTGCTGCTGGACCCTGCCATCTGTGAGTCTTACCCTTGCCTGAGGTGCCTCCTTCCAGTTATAAGGCCTCAGAGGTGGGTTTTGCAGCTAATCCCTGCAAGAACCGGCGCAAAGTCTCTCGGAACCGATGCCGGACGATGCGAAGCCTCACCGAGTCTCGCCGGGTGACGCGAAGTCTCGCCACGCAGCCCCCAGCACCCATGCCGGACGGCGCAAAACCTCGCAGAGCGACGCATCACCTCCAGTGTGTCACGCATCGTACCTGTGCACAAAGCTTTCCACGGATCACCCACAGACCAGAACCGTCTTGGATTTTGACGCCTCACTTCCCCCTACAGTCCGGTTTCTGCGCATCATTTCTCCTGTGTGCAGCAGAACTGTCGCCTCGCCTCCCCAAGGACTCAGGAACTGACACATCGCTGTGTTTTCCAACGCTTCCTTTCTCTGTGACTGTTTGGCCTTGTGAATTTTGACGCATCTTCAGGTACTTTGTGTAAAAGTCACGCATCCATAGGTTTCTAAAGTACAAGTTCTTAAAACCTTTTGAAAGTCCTATTTTTAAGAACTTGTATTTTTTTTTTGTCGTTTTGGTCTTGTTTAGTTTAGATAGAGATACTTTATTTTTCTAAACTAGTGTGGTGTCCTTTTGTGGCGTTTTCGCAGTGTTACTGTGTGTGTTGGTACAAATACTTTACACATTGTCTTAGGGATAAACCTGTCTGCTCGTGCCAAGCTACCAAGGGAGTGAGCAGGGGTTATCTAAAGTGTGTATCCTCCTTACCCTGACTAGAAGCAAGGGTCCCTATCTGGACAAAGGTACCTACCTCTGCCAACTAGAGACCCCCCTTTCTAACTGTTACCATTATACCTTCTGATTGAGAGGAGACTCTATAGGCAATAGCTTAAGGGCATGTTAGTTCATAAAGTTAAAAGACCCGAACAAATCTTTATAAAAGAAACAGAATAAAGAGTCAATGATATTTGGTGGGCGGGTCTCCGATCTACTGGAAGGTGAAACAGAGAATTTATCTGAAAATCTGCAGATTACTCAAAATCAAACTCATTCAATAGTGGAGGAACTCTCAGCTTCCAAAAGACGAATCAAATATTTAGAGCAAAATGCAGATGCCTAGAAAGTCAATTCTGATCTATCATGGCTGTGACTCCATGTTTTTTTATTGAAATAGTAACAAATGCCAAGTCCAGTGCTTTTACTCTATTTAACAATCAAATATCATTAGTATCATGAAATATGGCCAGGCTGCATAAGTTGAAAATAAAAGTCTTGAGAGCACCACAGTCACCTATCTTCAAGAAACATGGGTATTGCTGATTTTGAGTAGACTCCTGCTATGTTTTCCATTGTCCAGCCACCAATGCTTTCCGGGGCCTAGTGAAAGGGGGAGGATTACCATTCTCTTAATGACTAAATTGGATTGGCTTAACCTGCATACTCCATGTGCTAATAATTATGTAGACTGCTTGAGGACTGATTTTACATCCACCCAGGAACCAAACGTTTCTTTTTTTTACTCATTATGAACACTTATATTCCCCCTGGCCAGCAATGCAATGATATTTTAGTACATGTATTTGAATTTATTAATGGAAAAAAGCCCTGATCATTCTTGGGTCATGCAAAATGTTTATAGTTCTATAGGTAAAAGACATTTTAACCATTTACTAAATATTTATAATTGAAAGATTCCTCCAATTCTTATGTATGCACTAGAATACATTCCTATATCGTCTTAGTATTTCTTAGACTCATATGAAAGTAAGACTTTATGTAAATTTCTGAGTTTGTGTATGGTGATCCTTGTTCAGATCCTCAGATTAGAGCTTGGTGTATCCAATGTCTGTGTGTGTCCTAGCAAATGTAATCTGTGTAGCTACAAGCTATATTACATGGGCCAGTTGGAGCCATAAAGTCTTTACTCCTCTCCTGTTTTGACACTAGACTGGCTAAGGTAATGACTTTTCACACACATGTAAATTTTACTTTGGAGACTTTCAGTAGTAGTAAGGTGGTTTTAAAAAGTTCATCCCCAGGTCAGTTATGGCTTTTTCTTAAAGTCTAAAGTGAGAGATTAAGCCTTTCTCAAGATATAAGACACTTTGTCACCTTGAAATTGTATAGAAATGTTATCTCTGGGAATAGTTTTGGTGTGCGTAACCATACCTTTTTTTAATCTCCCATAAAGTGAATGGAAAAGCATCCTTCTAACACTCTAAAAGCAAGCTAGAATCGTCAAATATCAGACTCTGGATCACGCAATTGATATAGATTTGGTACCCAAAATCTATTCCACCTCCTCCATCTATGTTTAGCTCCGAGTGATATTAGAAATTGTTTTATATGTATCCCTCAAAAGTGAATTTAATATATCAACTCACAAAGAATTGTTGCATTTTATTTCACACGCTCTTTGCCCACAGATTTGTTATTAGATATTTATATTTTTCTAGGAGCTTTTAACTGTGTTTTAAAAATAAAATGTCCAGTTTGTTTGGATATTGATGCGCCAGAAGGTGGCGATGTGCTCTGTTGCTGTAATAAATTGTTGCTCCTGTATTACATTGTTGAATGCAGCTTGGTGTGGCATGATCCAGCGAGAAGTACATGGAAGTAGTAAGCGTGATCATATGCAGCTAGGCACAAAGCTCCCCTTTGAATGCGAAAGTTTGATTAGAGCAGTTGGGGCATTTTGCAGCTGCCGCAGACGTAACAAATCCAGAGCGGTGGGAAGAATGGGGCCCAAAGCGTCTGGCACAGGGACCTATAATCAACAAGCATTTGAAATGCAATAGGTCTCGCATTACTGAAAGTTTGCGCTATTGGCGTTGCTAATAATAATGCAACACCAATAGCTCAAACTTTCAGTAATGCAAGAGCTATTGCATTGCAAATCAATCAAAATATCAGCGCTTTAGCTTTAAACATCTTAAGCAAATGCGCGGGTGCCGCATTTGCTTCAAAAGTAAGGAAATAGAAAAAAAAGGCATGGGGACGAATTTTAAAATTTACTTATTTACTTCTGAAGCAATTGCGGCACTCGCGCTTAGGTTAAGATGTTGAAAGCTAAAGCGCGGGTGCCGCCATTGTAACATAAGTAAATAAGTAGAAAAAAAGGCATGTGGCCTCTGTCAGCGATCGCATCGAACGAAAGAAAAGTGCAGCTGCCATTATTCCAGCTGAGGTGTGCCGCCCTGGTTAAATACATTTTTTTTTTTAAGAAAGTATTGCGGTAGAGCGTGTCCTGCCTGCAACAGCAGGCAGGAGAAAGCCATTTAAGAAAATAGTGCTCCGAGGTTGTAATTAAAAGTTACAGAATAACAAAACATGTAACAGGGGATGTCCTCATGGGAGGTTACAAGAAGAGAAAAGGCGGTAGTAAGTCTATTGACCAATGAAAAGCCGCCATTTACAAAGGACAGTGACAGGAGCCAAATAAAAAGATGGGCAGAGCTTCATGCTCATATTTTGAATAAAGCATGTCTCAAAGAGACAGCGCAAGCTCTGCCTAGGCGAGACCTAAAAAGGCCAAGGAACCCCAGCCTCATTATTCGGACTGGCGTGGCAGTGGGAGAGAATCCTGGGAGCAGTTCAGTTTTCCAGACTGGTCGACACCCACCTCTAAGAGGAAAGGTGGACTCGGTGGAGAAAAGGGAGAAAGGAGGCCCCTCTCCCATGGGACCTCGGGCGCTTTAATCATTGAGCTACTGTGCAACCCAGCGGGGGGGGCCCAGCATTCGATGGGGTCTGAGGCCAAATTAGAGAATACAGTTTGGGTGCTTCAGGGAGAGCCTGGGCAGCAGGTGGTGCCAACTGGAGAGGGGAAAGAAGGAAAAAGGTGGTATGGCTGAGGAGGGTCACCCTGATGGACAGCATAAAGGTAATCTACTATGCCGCTCCCTTACCTCTTGAAACAGGATGTGACGCGGCTGTGGCTGCACAGATAACCGTGGATGTCTTAATAGACTCGAATGCTGGCTCTAAAGCTAAGGTGGGAGAGGTGCCAACTAGTGGCGAGGGTGATCCCTGGCCCGGGGAAGGGGGCTATGCAAGCCATTCTCTCCCTCATAAGCTCATTAGGCATGACAAAAGCCCTTATATGCTGGTGTGAGGAAAACTGGCTCATGCCTGGTTGGAAATTAGTGCTTTTTTTCTGTCGGATGGAACAGAGTAGTCTGTAGAAGACTCTGAGGTGTCCAGTGAACCTAGTGATAGCATTCTTAATGACCTTGGTGAGGGTATTCCTTCTTTAACAGCCCGCATGGGTGCTAAAAAGAACAGGCGGTAAGCTGCAGCAGGGAAGGTCCTAAAATGGTACTACTCACAAACAGAGCAACTGGTCGGCGCCATAGCTAAGGCTCCGCAAGCGACTGTCAACTCGAATCCCCCTACTTTAGAGGCTATGTACCAGTGCATTATGACGCATCTGGAAGAAACCCAGTTGGACAGCCGTAGATCTCAAGCACTGACTCGCAAGTTACAAGGATTCATTTGTAAAGTGGCTAAGTAATGCACCGATATAACTGAGCGATTGTCTGATCTGGAAACCAAGGCTCCAGCTCTTGAATCAGATGTTGCGAGTGCTTGAGGGCAGATCGAGGCACATGAGGCACCATTAGTCGATATCCAGTGGAAACTGGAGGATCAGGAAAATTGTCAAAGTAGGAATAACCTTCGGGTCTTAGGAGTAGCTGTAGGTAAAGAAGGGTTGGATACACTACTATATGTGGTAGACCTATTTCATCAGGCCTTTCCTCAACTGGAGGGCTGGAATTGAGCTCAGGAGATTCAGCGTGCACATGGAATCCTGTTGGTTCAGAAGCAACTCAAGACGAAAGCCGGAAAGCCACAGGCAATCCTGGCCTATATGACCTTCTGCGGAGACCAGCAATATATGAGAAAGCAGGGCCAGATGCCAAAAGTACTGCGGGGGACTGCTCTTTTGCCATATAACTGTCGAAAGGCGCTGGAGGCTGCACCAGTTTATTAAACCCTTCCAGGAGAAGGCGGCTTAGGCGTTTTTGTTGAATCCCGTACAACTGTAGATGGTCTGGAATAACAAAGTCCAGATGTTCACTTCCGAGATTACAGCAAAATAAATTCTGGAGGATACGAACGGTTAATAAATGGGGAGTCTTGGGAACGGGGAAGCTCGATGTAGGGGGATACTATGTTGCAATGTTTATGCTGTGACCAGGTCGGTGCACTTTTTTTGTGAATTCCTTTTAAGGGGTTTGCATGCTTGCGAGGGTGGCGGATGGAGAGGGTACTCACATCCCAACAGACCAATGTGTGATCTTTTTGCTTCTCACCGGTGGGGGGGATGGGAGGTGCAGGGGTAGTGGTACGGGGGGAGTTATGGGGGGTAGGGTGGAGGGTGGAGCAGAAAACACCAAAAAGTGAGCAAATGTATAATTAAACTCCAAGACAAAGAAAATGGGTGGAGTACAGTGACCCAGCTGTTGAAGGGTATAGTGATGGGTAGCATGATGTGGGCTGGTTTTGGCTGTGTGTCATAGGAAGAAACAGGGTGGTGGAGAGGTTTTGTCTCTGTAACCATCTGGGTTCAATATGATGCAAGCAGGTAAACTTACTCTCTGTTCAGTGAACGCAGGGGGTTTAAATGATAATTCCAAGCGGCAAAGGGTGGCAGAAATACTAAGAACCCTGGGATCCTATATTTTCTGTAAACAAGAGACTAATATTCCTGGGGGAAGAGGGAGCTGTTGAAAATGAGGGGGCACTCCCTTCTTGCGTACACAACTCTGAGCACCTCTATCAGGGGTTTAGCTGTATTGACAAAAGGGTATGTCCGGCCTGGAAAGCACAGGTTAGAAGATACATTGGGTAGATGGGTGGTTATGGAGTGTCAGGTCGCAGGGGCTACATTTACCATCTGCTCAATATATGGCTCTAACAGGATGAGGCAATTATCTTGGAGGTTCTGCGAGTGGAGTTAGTGACTTGGCCTATCCTGCTGATTGTTTGTGGGATCTTAATCTGCATCTGGAGGTCGGCAGGAAACTTGAGGTCCGATATCAGGGGAGAAAGCCACAGGTATAAAGAGCTCTGTGGCATCTAATGGGTAGCCACGGGCAGGTGGTATACTTATTTTTCATCCCCCGACCAAAAATATGTCGGGCTGGATTAGTTTTGGATATCCGGCCTGCTTAGTGGAGCAGGTATCGGGCATCCAATGTTTTTTTCTGACCATAACCCTTTAGTCTTGGAACTTTCTGGGCTGGGGGGGAAATCAGGACTCAGGGCAGATGGACATTTGATAGGAAGTGGTTGTTAAATGCCCAGTATGTTGATCACATTAAAAGTTGGATAATTGAATTTCTAGAAATTAATAGATTTAGTGCCTCAAGGCGGGCAGTTTGGGATGCTTCGAAGGCTGGGGTGAAAGGCGAAACCATTAACTTCATGGCTCATGCCAGGAAACGCAGGCCAAGGAAATTGATGGGTTACATGAGCAGTTAAATGCCTTGGAACTGCATTACATGAAGGGGGTAGCATCAGGTCACGATGTATCAGAGTGCCTACAGAAAATAGTAGTGGTGAAAGCAATTATTAAACAATTAACTACACTCGGAAATTGCGGAAAGGTTTCAGGCATACAGAGCTGAAAGCTATGAATATGGAGAGTCAGTGGCTAGACTACTGGCCCTTCGTAGTCAGCAAAGGGAGTTTGATAGGAATATCGATAGCATCAAAAGGGATGATGGCTCCTCAGCCCTAGAGCCGGCAGATATTGTCACAGTATTCAAGGATTACCGGGCTTTATATCGAGAGGATTGTACACAAACTCTAACCCAAATAGAAGATCTATTAGAAGAGGGAGGGGACAGGTAGAGGCGGTGGTGATTAAGCTATTAGAGGCAGATATGACGCTAGAGGAAGTCTCTAGTGTGATCAACTCCCTGGCACCTGGCTATGTGGAAGGTACTGACAAGATACCCTTAGAATTCTACAAACCGTTTTACACAGAGATTGCCACGGTCCTGCTGGATACATTTGTGGGGGTTCAACGGGGGAGGGGGGGGAGGGGTCCGCCATCTACTTGGCAGTGCACAGACATTTTACTTTTTAGGAAGAAGGATAAGCCACTGGACAATCCCAGCGACTATAGTCCTATCTCCTTGATTAATTCCAACACTAAATTATACTCCAAGATACTCGTGGTACGCATGGGGTGGGTCAAAGCCCAGATGGTTTTCCCCTGGCAGCATGGGATTATACCCGGCAGGGGGAAAACTGAACAAGTCAGGCATTCGATCATAGTATTTGATGTTGCTGAAGTGACGAGAGAACCTATGGCTATGATTCTCCTCGATGCAGAAAAAGCATTTGACAGAGTATCCTGGAGCTATCATTGGGTAGTGTTAAAGCTCAAGGGGTTCAGTCCAGGGCTTATTAAGGCCTTAAGAAACTCTGTATAATTTCCCATTTGTGTAGCTTCAAATTATGGGACTAGAGTCAGGAAGGATAGTTATCACCAGGGGAGAATGGGGAGCCTCTGCTCCCCCATTCTCTTCGCCTTGCATATTGATCCATTCATAGAACAATTATAAGTACCCGTATTATTAAGCCAGTGAGGGTAAATAACTACGAAACAAAGGTATTAGCATACGCTGATGATATTGCAATAATCACACCTGACCCCATAAGCGCCATATTAGAGGTGGAGAAACTAGCAGAGGAATTCACGGCAATTTCTGTATACCACCACAAGAGGAAAAAAACACACATTGTATGCACTGATAATGTAGTCATGCTAGACACCCAGAGGATTGAGAATGCTATGTATCTGGGAATTAGGATATCCCCTAAGATTGGCTCTATCCATGAGATCAACTTTAACTCAGTTTTGAGCATGATTAGCACAGAGCTATGGTGTATTGATGGCCTGCATCTTACCCTGGTGGGAAGTTGCAATGTGTTAAAGATGGCAGTGCTGCCGAGACTGCTTTATCTGTTTAGAACAATACCCCTCGAGCCAGAAGCGTCAGTGCTCAGGAAGCTGGATGCCATCTGTGTGGCAGTATAAAAGGACAAGGCGGGCTCTTAAATGTTTTAGCTCTACCACATGAATAGGGGTGCTCCCAGTTTTTTGCTCTATTAGTGGGCAATGCTTCTGCAGCGCAGATGGGGGTGCTTTTTGCGGCAGAGAGGGGTAGGATGGAAGGCTCAGTGCAGTGCTCAGGGCCACAAACTATCTATGAGCTAGCCCTAGGGGGATTGGCATGGAGAGGTCTTCTGAGGCAGATTGAAACAAGCTACTATAAAAAGGTGAGATTCAAGACCGTGATGGCAGCCTGGAATGTTTGGAGCATGGTGAAGAAGTAGCTGGGCGTCGAACGATTTAGTTGGCATACCCTATTGTGGCAATCCCCAGAACTACGGGCAATATTCCACGACGGGATATGTAAGCAGTGGGAGGACGCTGGGTAGGCTGGGGGACCTCTTCTTGGGTGGTGGAGGCAGGGGGGGGGGGGGCAGCTGTGCCCTTTAGTGATCTACAGCAGGAATTTGGACTGGGGGTTAGGACTTTCTGCAGGTCAGGGATTACCTGAAGTAAGATAAAAGAAGGAGCGATCTTGATTGAGAGAATCCCCCGTCTAGATATAGCCCAGCTTCCACCCAGTAAGATCGGTCAGATTTATAGAATCCTGATTGATATGGTACTGGACGACCTAGAAACACGATGCAAGGTGAGCGGAGACACTGGGGGAGGAAGTTGTCGTTTTACGGGCCTCAACAGGGATCAGGAAAATACTTCTAATGTCTAGCTTAAGATCTCAACATTATCAAACCCTGTTTAACCTTTATTACACACCCACTAAGCTGTTCAGTTGGGAAAAGAGGGATAATGGAGCAGTGCCCGCGCTATGGTGTGGGGCCAGCCGACATGGCTCATATGTTTTATGGCTGTGGGAGGTTGCTGTCTTTTAAGGAGGGTATTGAAGCCTTCTGGAAGGAGCTGTTCGGAATTGATAGCCAAATCAGTCCAGCCTCAATGCTGTTGGGCTTCGATAAGGGCCTTGCTGGAGATTGGGGTCAGCTGTACTTTGCGTTTATTTCCATGGCAATAGCACATCTTTTGATAGCAACAGCATGGAAAGGTACAGAGCCTCCTACTCCACAACTATGGTTTGGGCGCTTGCTAAGTATGTATAATTTGGCGATGGCTTTGTATAATTTTAAGAGGAGGAGGGCGAGAAGGCAGGGAAGAAGGATCTGGTCTCCTTTGATAGATTGGTTTGGAGACAATCTGGGCCTTGATGACTGGTTATGGGCTGATCCAGTTGCTTTTGGGGAGTAGAATGATATATTGGGCCGTGTTTTGGTGTATATGATTATTGAATCTTAAGGTATTAACAAGGGCTCTACTGGTATGGATTGATTTCAATGAACTAGCTAGCTAAGTGATTGATTGTTGATCTGGCTGGATTTGCAAAGGGTTAGATGCTAATTCTCTTCCCTTCTTTTTTCTTTCTTACTCTCCAATTCCTTGTCTGAGGTAGAAAGATATGAAATATTTGACAATTTAGATGAATTGTTTTTCTCCACGGCGATAATGAGCTGGATTGATTGGCCTTCCTTTTAATAATGATGAGCTGGATTCCTTATGTATTTATTGCTCCTTTTTTGGAAATAAAATATTTTTTTGTAAAAGGAGGTATACCAGGCAGCTCTCAGTTGAGCGCACGCACAAAGTGTGTGCTTTGCAGGGGAATGCTTAACTGGCACTAAAGTCTATTCATGAAGGACCTATTTCCATTGGGCCAGAAAAGTCAGCCTTGACCAGGGTCGGACTGGCCGTAGCGGGCACTGGGCGTTTCCCTGGTGGGCCGGAGGGGTGGGGGATGGTTTTGGGCCCAGGGGTAGAGGGGGGGGGGGGCTGTTTTGTTAATGGGGACAGGTTTTGCAGCAGTGCTGCAATATCAGGCCCCTGAAACAAAAGGGGGAGATGTGCTTCTCATTAGCACCCCTGGGCTCCTGGGGCCGTCGAGCAGCAATCGGCCAGGTCTGGCTGCTGTTCCTAGTCCAGCCCTGGCCTTGACCTCCAACAGTGATGAGCATCATGGACTCCTTCTTGGAGGGGTGCATTTTTCACCTTTTTCAACAGAGCGTGGTGGACCTTGATCAGGAAAGCTAAAAAAGCTTTCTCGCAGGCTAAAGGCAGACTCCTTTGTGAAAAACAGAACAGTATCTTTTTCCATCCTGGAGATACGACGATACTCACATTTCTGAGAAAGGCATTCCCAAGTAAATAAATGCACAATTAGAAGTATGAAAGGGTCCACGAAGGATTCAACTGAGTTAATTAAAATGTCTAAGTCCATTTTACAAAGCAGAATCGGCAGTCTATCAGAGCGCCTTGTTTTGAATGTCTAATAGCAAAAGTCACAGCAGTACACTGGAGAAGGCAGGATTTCTTCCAGTTCACAAGAAAGCCAGGCCATCATCTTCTGCAGAGCTGACAAGAAGGCTCCAACATGACTGTACAGATGGATCGGGTCTCCTACACCCAATTTGGGAAGTCAATTCTGTTCTTCTGTTTCTGAACCATCTGGCTCGCTGTGCAAACTTGCAAATGGTCTCCGAGTTTCTTACTTTGATCTCAGGCCTGCGAGAGCAAGCATCGATGTTCCCTGAAAAGTCCATTACTCATGCCAAGATCTCAACACAACATTCTCCGAAAACTGAAACCCTTGCTTTCCCCTTTGTGGAGTCGTTTCTTGCTGTAACACCAAGATACTAAGACCACATCCTTACTGCCAAAGCCCGTCCTCAACATTAAGAAACAAAACAGTTTTTTGCCTCTAACAATCGTTTGAAGGTTGAACTGTCAATAATGCGCTTCTGTGCTCTAGTGGCCGAGTCACTAAGGTCCACGTGTCTTTCTCAAAGTTTAAAATGATGGGCTTCCACCACAGGCACGTGCGTGAGATTTCCTTATATGGTCCTCTTGTGCTACATTTCTTACACCTCATGATTAAATTGTGATTTTCCTGCCTGGCCTGCGTGAGCATGAGAGGAAGCTGCTTAGCGTCTCTCCAACTTCCCGAGAAGGCTCACATGTGAATCTATAAGTACTGAAGATACAAAACTACTGTTAAATATAAATACCTTTTCTTTTGCAGTATGAATCTACTACAGATTTACATGCTGGGCAGTTTTCGCGTAGTCATGAGTTCGAAGATGGTAACAAGGGTGAAGTTCTATTAAGCACACTTAAATACCTCTTGCCTCACCTGTGTGCTTTTTCTTGTCAAAGCACAAACACAGGATTCTCTCGTATCAATGTGAACTGAATTCCAAGTTGCCACCATGCCTGTGTCATGTATGGATAAGTTCTCAGAAATGCTGTTGTTGCACCCTTTGTGGAGGTATCTTGTTGAAGGTAATATTCTCTTCAGCCTTGCAAAAAAAGTTTCAATTACTGGGATTCTGAACAGGAACCCGTGCGCAAAGTATGTAAAGGCCTACAGATTGCCTAACAAATCTTGACTATACATTCACCTATTGTATTATCTAGCCCTTCTAACTGTACCTCTGACTTTGCCAGGCACAGTAAATAATGTGTTAGGTTTACCTAACTCATTGATCTTACTTCAACCTGGTATTGGAAATAGGGATCATGCCTTGTGGCTTTGACTTGCACTTTTGTATTTGAAATTAGTAACTGCAGATTAAAACTATGTTCTCGGTAACAATGAAACTACTGTCATTTCCTTTAGTACACATAGCCCTTTTTAGGTCTCGCTGAGTCAGCGCGCATGTGCTGCTGGGAGAGACTTTAGTAAGGGCTTTAAAAAATGCTACCGCAGGCTACAGCTTGCAGTGCATGTGCGCGGGCGCGCACTTGAGCAGAGGCGCCATATGCCGTGATTACTGCTGCGCGCACAACACTCGCATGCATGCGCTGCAAGCTGTGGCCGGCGGTAGCATTTTTCGTTAACTTCCTTGTTTTGTAGCTTACCTCCTCATTATCACGGTTCTGATGGCCTTCTTTTTCTATTTCCTGTCTCCTTCCGCCCCCAGCTCTTGCGCCAGCAGCTGTAGAGCCATACCTTCCACGCCCTTTCCATCTCCCACTGTTCCTCCGGTGCCACCCGGAATGGGCTCCCAGAGGGAGACTGGGCCTTACGCAATGCTGCCTCTCGCAAGGATTAAGGAGAGGTATTTGTCATGAAGCCCCAGCAGTAGCGGGAGCTGCACTCTGCGCCTGCGGTAACCCTGGCATCTCCACAGCAACACAGCGTCTCCCCTTCCGCTTGAATAATCTGCGGCCGCCCCGCAGGCCAATGGAAGATAACCTTAGCTGTCCATCAAATCCGGCTTCTTACCCTCACTCACAGTGTCACGGGCACCGCGGCCTGTACCCTCACATCTCACACGACCACTCGGTGCTCACACTGGCTCTCTCCCTTAGTACTGCGTCATCAGTGCCTCCCACGGCGACCCCCTCTTCCAATAGACCATCCACCCAGAACAGCAGCCCTTCTCTCCCTTTCACCCCACAGAAACCGCGCCTCACTCTCATAACTTACATGCCGTCCGTTCTTACCCACACACCAGCACTTACACTACCTCTCATCTTCTGATTTTGAGAACAGAACACTGTAACACAGGCTCCCACTCGGTTTAGCGGGCGGAATTAGCGGCGAACATTTAATCAAGTATATTTTTAATTAACAATGATTTTTACTTGGCTAATCTTTGCACATGCGAATTTTGCACTTCAGCACTTAAAACTGGGCTTTGATATTTTAGTCTGCAGCACCTCGCACCCTACGATCTCCCCGGTCCACCGCCAGTCATTAGCGGACTGTTCGAAGTGGAGGGTGATCTCTGGGTACGGCCATCATTGATGAGGTGCTCTACTTCCTGGTTGGGCCATCTAGAACCACCATCTTGTTTGGGTTTGCGGTCTAGCCTTCCGCTACTCAAACAGGCAGGGCAACATGAATGGAGGTAATGGCGCGCGCGCGCAGCGGGCGCGCCGATGGCGCGCCAAAGGCAAGCCCGTCTGCGCCCGTCCGTGCCCAGATCGCGCCAAGCGCCAGAACCTTTGGTCCTGGAACGTTACATCACAACTATATTATTGAATATTCCCGTGAGGAATTACTCGCATTAAAACAAGGTAACGCATCTGAAATAATCGGTGTTTCGCCTATTGTTCCTCCATACACTTTGCCACTGGCGCCCATAAATTTATATCAACCCTCCACAATAGCCAAACTGAGTATTCACTGCCTGCTTCTTAACACCAGATCTCTGGTGAAACATCAATTAGAGCTTCACGAACTTGCTCTCACGTTAAACATAGATATTGCCTTTCTAACAGAAACATGGGCAGATGAGAGCTCCGGCCCTGATATTATTGCTGCCACAACCCCCGGATACACTATCGCTAGATCCGATAGGCAACATAAAAGAGGTGGAGGTTTGGCGATTTTGCACCGGGACCACTACAAGGGTAGATTTGAACCACTACAATTGTTGGACCTTGAAGCTATGACATTCTCAATCGAACCCCCAGACTCACTTGCTATTAAAGGAGTTCTGTTGTATCGTCCTCCAGGAGATAGAAATGGCTTCATAGACAAACTTAGCTCCATTATGGAAACCGTTATTACTAACGAAAACTATACGGTGCTGGGAGATTTTAATTTCCACTTAGAAAATATGGAAGATCCTAATACACGTAAACTCATTGACATAATGGACTCATTTGGACTGTCCTTAGTCAGTAAAGGTCCTACACATAAAGCAGGTCACATGCTGGATGGCATATTTTCCAATTGGGAAAATTTTAGGTTAGCCCCATCCCTTCCACTAACCTGGTCAGATCACTGGGCAGTTACCTGGTCTATGATGACCATAAAATTAGGACAACACAGACCAACTACTCTACATACCACCAGTAGAGCCTGGCACAGAATTAAAACAGATGGTTTGGCGGAGGCAATTATCACTGCCCCGTGCCAACTCGAGCTGGGTGAAGACGCTGAGCGCAATATTGATATCCTCTCAGACTGGCTACACACCATACTAGATAGAATAATCCCCATTTCTCGAGCATCTAAAAAAGAAAGGAAGCTGTCCCAACCTTGGTACAATGAGAAGCTAAGGTTATCCAGGCAAGAATGCCGCAGACAGGAACAAAAATGGCGAAGAAATTATGAGGCAGTTGAGAAGATAGCATACAAAGTGAAACTTGCTAAACATAAAAAAGATATAATCACAGCAAAAACTGACTTTCACGAAAAAAATAAGAACTGCCTGTGACACCAACAAAGCTCTCTTTTCAGTGATCAACAGGTTGGTTAAGCCTAATAACAATGAATACAGTCAGGATTTCTGTAATGGGCTGGCAATTTTTTTAAAGAAAAAGGTGACAGATATCTACGATTTGTTCACTAGCACCGATAGTCAAAATAATCCCAAAGCCAACATCAAGAAAGATCTAACTAGTTTCTCTGAATTTATACAGCCACTAGATGAACAACTATCGGACCTTATTTTATCAAACAAGTCAGGATCACCCTACGATCCTTGCCCGCCCAACATAATGCATTTAATTCCTACACAAATGACAAAGTGCTTGGGTCCCATCATTAAGATAGTATTTACCAGCGGAATCTTCCCGACTCAATGGAAACGGACTTCCATTCTTCCTCTCTTGAAGAAAGACAACCTTGATAGCTCGGAACCTGGTAACTACCGCCCCATTGCAAGACTACCCTTTGCTGCTAAATGTATTGAAAACATATTGAATAAACAAATAACTCAGCATATCGAATCTAATGCCCTGCTAGATGAAACGCAACATGGTTTTAGGAAGAATCACAGCACAGAGTCGGCCCTAATTACAGCCACTGAGGACATTCGGTCTATTTTAGACATAGGGGGTACGGCCGCTCTGGTGCTGCTGAATCTCTCGGCGGCCTTTGATACGGTCAGCCATGAGATCTTGGCTGACCGTATGCAAGAGGCAGGAATTAACCTCTTCTATGCCCATGACGAGATAGTCTCGTCATGGAGCGCGGTTGCGCTGTGCCCATGACGAGACTATCTCGTCATGGACCCCGCCCGCTAATACAAT
The DNA here is from genome assembly GCF_964204655.1 of Triturus cristatus. Taxonomy (NCBI): domain Eukaryota; kingdom Metazoa; phylum Chordata; class Amphibia; order Caudata; family Salamandridae; genus Triturus; species Triturus cristatus. Next base: position 582,418,059 of record NC_140584.1, read on the forward strand.
GCCCGGCACAGGAGGGGGAAAGGGCGGGGCACTGAAGGGGTTAAAGGCTCGGCACTTGAACTTTTGAAATCTTTTCGGAGCAATCGGCAATTTAATGTAGCAATGGGGTCGGCAACCTCTAAACAATTTTCACTACCTTGTGGAGTGCCGCAGGGATCAGCCCTGAGCCCTACGCTCTTCAATCTATATATGGCACCGCTTGCCTCAATAGTAAAAAAAGCAGGTTTTGTTTTGGCTCCCTATGCTGACGACACACAGATCGTTGTGTCCCTAACCAAGGAAGAAAAGCACCCGGGTGAGGGATTCAAAATCTGCATGAAGAATGTGAGTGATTGGATGGATGTCAACTGTTTGAAGTTGAATGCAACAAAAACAGAGGTAATCATCTTGGGTAACAAACCTGCCCTTTGGACATCAAATTGGTGGCCACCTGCTTTGGGGGTGCTACCAACACCCGCTACCAAAACCAAGGACCTGGGTATCATCATTGACAAAGAACTTAAAGCTCAAGTCAACAAAGTCACAGCTATCTCTTTTTGTGCCATTAGGCTAATTAACAAAATAAAGCACTTCATACCAGAGGATCTCCTGAAAACAGTGACCTTGGCTCTGGTCCTCTTTAGATTTCTGTAATAGCCTCTACTTTACCATCAATTCAGGTTTAATCAATAGGCTCCAGGTGGTACAGAATGCGGCAGCTCGCCTCATTATGAATATCCCCAAGCACGTCTCAGCCAAAGAAGCCATAAAGAAATTGCATTGGCTTCCAGTCAGGCAAAGGTGTAAATTCAAGGTCCTATGTTTGGCTTTTAAGTCACTACATAATCTGGGACCAGCACAGTTCAGGAACAAACTAAAATGGTATGTTCCCAATAGGACCCTACGGTCTGGAACAGCCAGGAACATGGTTATCTCCCCTTTTAAAAAAATAACGTGGGGAGGCAGGAGTCTTTTTAGATCTGCAGCTTTGCTTTGAACACACTTCCCACCTCTCTTAAATCCGCTTCCTCTTTGGTTCACTTTAGGAAAGACCTGAAAACATGGCTGTTTACACAAACCATCTAATCCGCTTAACCAGACGACAACCTGTGCTTTCTGTCCCACTGTTCTTTTATCAGGCATAGCGCCAAGATGCCTCAGGGTATATGCTGCGCTTTATAAATTTAATTCAATTCAATTCAATTCTTGATCCCACAGCAACAGTCTATCCTATCCCAGGCGTCCCACGCTAAGTCTATTTCAACTCCTGCATTCCACAATGACAGTCTCTCCCGCCTCATACATCCTATAATGACAATATCTCTCGTCTCCTGCGTCCCATACTCAGTGTCTCTCATCTCCTGCATCCCACACTGACAGTCTCATTTGCTGCATCCTACATGACAGTCTCCCACGCCTCGTACACCCCGCAATTACAATCTCTTCCGTCTCCTGCACCCCACACTGATGGTCTCTCTCGTTCCTGCACTCCACACTGGCGGCCTCTCTCATCTCCTGCACACCACACTGGCGGTCTCTCATCTCCTGCACTCCACACTGGCGATCTCTCTCAGTTTCTGGATCTTACGCTGCAGTCTCTCATCTCCAGCATTCTACACTGACACTCTTTCATCCTGCATGTCTCAGCCACCTTTTAAATCATCTACGCGCTCCACCAGACAAAGGAACCACAAAGCTTTGCTGGGCGGCTGTAACTGTCAATGCCTAGAGCGTGAGCGTGAAAACAAATATCTAGAGCTCGTGAAACAAACACCCTACAGTTGTAACCAGGGCTTTAAGTGGGATGAAAAAACTGGAGGGTCTCTCAAAGGGGCGTGGCCAATGTAATTAAGGGCGTGGCTTAAAACACGTATGCAAAAAATCTGTGCTAAGCATAGTGTGTCCCCCCCCCCCCCGACTTTTATTCTGCTGTTTCTGTCATTGCATCTAGATATATGATACAACAAGTAATATTATACCTACAACAAGTTACGACTAATAGCGTTGTCAATGGTTGATAGTGGCATAAGATAAATAAGCAGCAACTATGGCTGGTATATCATATTGGAAAAGCTTCCACTTAAAGCCCTGGTGACACCACAACAATATTGCTGCTCCTGAGTTTCAAAAAGAGAAGGGAAATCCAGAGAGAAAATGACTCTCTTTAAAGATGTCCCTTCCCCTACAACGCTCACTTGGTATGACGTTATGCCGTAACTTCTTTTAGTGAGAAGTGAGCAGTGTGAGCACTCGCACATCGATGTGCTTGCTGTCTCAAAACGGGTCTCTATCGGGCTCTGTTTTGCGCCCTGGCACTTATTTCCGGACTGTAGTAACAGCAGACTGCTGTCACTGCAGTCCAGAAAAAACACAGACCGCCTGTGCCAGGGCACAAAACAGAGCTCGATAAAGACCCGTTTCGAGGCCTCCTTAAAACAAGCATTTGCAATGCAATAGGTCCCGCATTATAAAAGTGTGAGCAGTTGACATTGCTAATAATAATGCAACACTAGCTATTGGCATTGTAAATGATAATGGCATTTATTTATGTGTTTGCTTTATAAAATAGATAAAAAAATGCATTGTCATGAACAATGACAATAGCTTAAACTTTTGCACTCGGAGAGACTTTAGTAAGGGCTTTAAAAAATACTACCGCCGGCTACAGCTTGCAGTGCATGTGCGCGCGCTTCAGCAGAGGCGCCATATGGCGTGATTACTGCTGCACTAGCGCACATGCACTGCAAGCTGTGGCCGGCGGTAGAATATTTAACTTGCTAATCGTGGCACCGGTGCTTTACTTTTAACATTAAAAGTAAAGCGCCAGTGCCGCGATTTTAGCAAAAGTAAAGAAATAGAAACAAACATGTATTTCTTTACTTTTGCTATTATCGCGGCACCCACGCTTTACTTTTAATGTTAAAAGTAAAGCACCGGTGCCACGATTAGAAAGAAAACAAGCATTGGCATAGCCGATAGGTCTCCCCTTTGGGACCTTATAAGTGTTTAGCCATGCAACAGTTGCATAACTAAATACTTAAAAGGTCCCAAAAGCGCGACCTATTGGCTATGCCAATGCTTGTTCTGAGAGGCAGAGATGACCAAACTCAGTGACTTAATAAGGCAAGCTGCTCGTTCATTGATTTAGAGTTCCCATGCTTTCCACTCTCCCGGGTGTTGCAGTAAGAAGCATGGGTGGGCGCCCCGAATTTTTTGAGTGACGCAAAATATATTACGTGAGAGTACTAGATCTATTGTGCCCATGCCGACAAAATGAAGACCACTGTCGACGCCCCGAATTTTTTGAGTGACGCAAAATATATTACGTGAGAGTACTAGATCTATTGTGCCCATGCCGACAAAATGAAGACCACTGTCGATGATTACCGGTTTTATCAGTGACAGCAAAAGAAATGCACATATAAATATCCTGAACCATATTTTCAATAACGTATTGCTTAAGTATGGCTATGATTCTAAATCCGGTTACTCGATGCAAGGAAACAGCAACAGTGGGAAGCTGAAGTTCCCTCCCATGGTTGCTCCACCATAAATAAACCCTAGGCTGCTCTGATGGCTCACGATGAGGCTTTTAGTTCTGGTCGGGCTCTCTGGCCCGGAGAACAGCAAGCACGGCATTGGGCTATGGCGAGGGAGGGAGGGAGGGCACAGCTGGAGGCAGGGACACAGGACAGGAGACTAGATATTTGTATATATTTAGGTGGGTGCGGCCCGAAGAAAGGGTGGTTAGGGAGGATGGCAAGACTCCAGTTTTTTTTATTTTTTATCTTGGGTGGAGGGGAGTGGCAAATGCAGGAGGCCTAAAGTGGTAGTTAGTAGACCAGGTACTTTTTTTTAGTATGAAGTTGGGGTGGTAATGTTAAGGGTGATGTTGTGGGTGGCTAAATAACAGGTTTGTCTTTTGGGGGGAGGGGGTTAGAGGGTGTGATTACAAGAGGGTGGTGGGGTGGGGGGCAGGACACCAGTTGTTTCACGGCGCAGGGGTCTAAAGCGGGTGTGTACCCCAGTGACTCTTCTATCCCTGCATGGCTGTTGACAGCACAGACAAATGATTTCAGTAGACCCATAACATAACATTGTATATAAGTAACTGTGAAGGGGGTGTTTTTCACCTTTAGCTCTTGTCATGCCCCTCAGTGAAAAATAACCCCGCTGTTCACTGCTACCCATCTATAATTTTACACAACCTGGTTGCTTTCAGTGGGTAATTGGATGCAAAGTATGTGCATTTTCTGTTTACACTGGTTGCACATGCAAATAGATCCATGTGTGGTGTGCTGCATTCCCAACTGTGTCCTGATCTGGTTCCTGCTTGTGCTAACCTTGTGCATCTGTGGGTTGTTTGTTTTCTACACTTGGTCCCTTCTGTTCAGTGAGAATGATGGTTCTCACCATAGGCCAACTAGCAAATGCTGTGTAATTATGTAAGGCCTCGGTTTCCTATTTCAGCAAGTGGCTGTACTGTCTGCGGGAATTATCTCTATACCTTGTGTTTATGTCAGACTGAAATTAGTTAAGTGAATGGGCCAATGACCTGAGATTAAAAGAAATTCAGTGCTTAGTTTCCCAAATTAAGAAGCGCAGAGACCCAAACATTTTTTTTTTCCGAAGCCTGCTGCTAGTTCTTCAGAATGCCAAGACTGCAGAATACGAAGGCTGCCTGGTCTGGACTTCACCTCATACCTCTCTCTTCCATGACCTGACACTTCCTGCCTCTGTTTCATTCTTACAGGTTAATTTTCATCCCTGCATCCTCAGTTTGTCGCTGTTAATTTTTCTTGCTCTTCACCCTCCTTGCTATCTCTTGCTCTGGGTCAAAGATTGAGGATGAAAAATAGGACTTTGGTCTCCAACAATGACCAGCAGGCACCAACACCAGCAACCAAGGGCACACATTGAGCATGCAGTTGGGACTACATTTGTCCATCTGCCCGGCACGGTCGAGACCATTATGTGAGCCTCTCAGCCCATAAGGATTGCCCGTAAGGACTGGACCACTCTGAAGCCCCTGAGGTTCAGCATCTGTGGACATTCTTACTTGTAATAGATTGTGCACTGACTGCCAATGTCAGGACTTCTCTGCCCTGGTTAGTAAACCCACGAGGTTGTTCTCATCCTCCTAAACTGTTAAGGATTCTGTCTGGAGCCCCTTTCAGAGGCCATGTGTGTAAGTACGTTCAGTAGCTGACGAATGACAATGTCAGCGCCAATCTCAGGTACTCCGTAACTCCAGTCCCCACTGCCAGAGAATTGACAATAGGTCAAAATTTTCCAGTGTCCTCCCAACGGACAAAAATATTCTAATCTTGCGAATCTAAGAAGGATAAAAAGCTGGGAAAAAGGAGGACAAAGGGTGGTGCACCAGAGAAGGCATAGTAGTGAAGGGGGAACCTCCGGAAGCGCCTGAGTTTCAGGGTGAAGAAAGAACCTACTGTGATACTAGTACGAAGAACCATATTCTGGAAGTTGCACGGAAGTATCAATATTTTAATTCTGGCCTTCTGTAACATCCAGAACTACAGCTGGGCTGTGACCAGATCACCAACAGATGGGAAGCCCACCCTAAAAACAGCCAGAAGCTTTCTATCAGCGCAGTGAAGAGAAGCTACACAACAGCAGAGAACCTTCTTAAAAGGGAGTCAGGGATGTAGAAGAGAGGTGTAGGAGAGACCATGTGTGAAAAAGGAAAGGGAGAAGAGAGATTTAATCGCTCTCAGTCTAGTCTGAGAACAACTCAGCTAATCAGTCCCGGACAGAAACAGTGGGACTCGCGCCTGTCCAGGTTGTCTGTCCAAACATCTGCAACGCCCATGTCCAGGGGGGGAAATAAAGAAGGTCAAAAATCAATCCAACGCAAAAGGGCTTTTGTCTTGAGCAGCACCTTGAGGTCACTAGGGACTTACCTTGATGAGATGCTTGTTGACCCACTTGGTGAACGTCTTCTTCTGCACGCGGTCTCGTTCATCTGCAGATAGAGAGAGTTGATATTTTTAATCAGGCATCGAGAGAGAAAGCGATCACACACAATGCTGCGTCAAAATTCCTCTGCACCGGAAGCTAACTTCTAACTGTGCAAAGTCTGTGTTTTAAATATTTGTGTATCGTGTATAAACTCTCTCAGAGATGGTCACTATTTTGCCAAAGACCAGTAGAGCTAGCAAGTACTGGTCAACCCTTTTGTCGATTATGTCGATTTACTCCCTACACCCATACCCCTGCCCTTAGGACGGTTAATAGGAAGGGCCACTGGAACTATGTGCAATGAAAAACTCAATTATGCTGCAAGGGAAGTTAAATTATGCACAAAAGAAAGAAATATGTTTTTAATGAGATTAAAAGTAAATTATGTGACAAAATGTTGCATTATTCAATTTGACATTTTAACACACTGATAAAGAAGCGACCTTAATAAAGAAAAGTATACTCATTCAGCAGACCCCATAAAAATGTTATTCCGTGAAAATTAACGATTTACGCTGAAGCTATTCATTTAATTAATGCGGTCTCTTTGAACAGGCCTGGCTGCGTGAAATAAGTTGCATAAAGCATAAGCAGAGTTGCACTGGGCAGAAAACCCGCCTAAATGTACAATGTGCAGAGCTTAAAAAGTTGGCCTCGTTCATCCAGTGCACCCAGTTATCTTCTAAAAGTTGTCTTCAGCTTCGGGTTGTTCTGTGATCGCATTGCAGGGACTCTGAGAAAAACACTTTCCATTTAGAAACAACCTTGCAGAAAAATAGTGCATATTTCATATATTGAGCAGCTCTGTGTTTCATTAGGGAGCACTTTAAGGTTCTTAAACTAGTGCACCGTGTTTGAGATTCTTCGAAACTCTTTTCATCCTCTTGAAATAATGGCTGGATTTGCATCAATGTTGAAACAGAACCGGTCATAACATCGTTTTAATTCCACCCGGTTTGATTGATGAGTAAGTGGTTCGGATTTTTGATTACTGCGGCCACAAAAATATTTTTCACCCAGTACAGCCAGTCCATCCCTTTGGTAGGATTCCATTTTCTGGGCAACAGTGTAATTTCGTTAAACGTCTGAACAAAAGAAATCAACAGACGAGAGGTGACCAATACCCTCAGTAAAGTGTCAGGTCCAGCGCTACAAAACTACACATTGATTTCACTCACTTTGTGTCCCTTTATGGTACAAAAAACACAATTTGTGCTACAATCTGCAAACCTACACGGAAAAACATGTTTTCTTTCGTTGGACCAGGCGCGCTGACAATTTCTGGTGGCCCTGGGGCGTCATGTACAAGGCTACCCTCTTCTGGCAGTGAAGCTGTGGCACTCTGCGGGCTCAAGGCACGAGCCGGGCCGAGGAGGAATGCGAGGCTGTCAGGCACTGGCGCTTTCCCAAGCAGCCACGTGCACGCGGATACCCTCGGGTTAACCTCCGTTGCGTTCTAGCGCCAAGAGGCCATTCTGACGCCAGACGCGCACCTTACAAACAACTATGTCATCGGAGGCCCCTTGCAGGATTTCACAAACTGTGCTCTGTGCCAGGGTTAGAGAACCGGAAAAGAGCAAAGATAAAACCAGGCAAGCCAGGAAGGAGTGAGAGCAGCAGTGGTGAAGGGGAGGGCATAAAGCGCACCACAGCCCAGAGTGGGCCTCGGCACTGGCACAGGCGCATGCCCGGTATTCTGGATAGCTATTGCATGCCTAGACGGGGTGGCTGCATGGTTCTGTGTGTGTGCATGGGTTATTATGTCTTAGACTGAGCCTGGTTTCCATGGATCGGGGTGTGCAGGTGTGAGGGGGGCAGGATCTATTTTGTCTGTATGGGTTAGGCCTGGTCGAGACATTATGTCAGGCCCTGGATTTTCATCATCTGTAGAATGACAGGGATGGCCAGTCTAGCAGGGCCCTGGGTTCTGTGCATTCCCCCCAATCCACAGCACAACTCGACGGTAAAGGCAGGTTGGGCCGTGGATTTTCTGTAGCACAGCTCGTGTCCCAGGGCCCCTTCACTGCTTTGTCCGCCATTTATTTATTTATTTAATTTCAGCACTTATAGAGTGCAACCCTCATCCACAAGGGGATAACAGGGCGCTAGGAAGCTCCCTACCCTTTCGACTGTGAGAAAAAAGCTGATTTCTAGATCATATACAGAAGGGACTATAGCCTGAAAAAAGCCACGTTTTTAATGTTTTCCTGAAACCAAGATGCTTGTCGGTAAGGAGGGGATCATGAGGGTCTTTGTCTCCTTTCGGTCGCCGACAGGGCCAAGTCTCAGACTGAACTGGTTTTGCAGTTCGCCCTGGAGGGATGGATGCCTCCTCCCGCTCTGCAGGTTACACTAGAGCTCTCCTGAGAATCCACATCAGTAGTTAAACGCTCGATGGCAAGCATTCCCTACTGCCCAGGACCACACGGGCATTCAACAGTTGGATAAGTGACTATAAGAGGATGTATTGTGTATAACGCACACTGCCTTGTCTACACCACGGTGCACCTTTAAATGGGTGCGCTGGGCACAGACCTGGTCAGTGCCCTTTGCCTTGCAGGCAGCAACACAGCTTGCCTTTTCAAGGAAGACACCCACCTGCATGAGGATGTCAGGGAGGTATATTTGATCCCCTTTCACCACTATCAAGGGTCACCCTCTGAATAGTAGGGACTGTGCACCGCCACCTCTTTCTGGCACATGATCCGTGTGAGACCTTGTTTTCCCCACTTTGTCCATGAGACACCCTAAATACTACGGGTATGTTCAGACATGGACCTTGTGCTCATGAGCCAATTGAACCAAGCCACACACTACTGACAAGCCCAACTAGTCCTAAACTGGCCTGGGGTGGCTTGTGTTCCAGTTGGCTGGTAGTACGAGCTGGACGTTTGCTATAGGAGTAGGATCAGGACTGATTTGCATTTGACGGGTTCCGATCCCAGCTGGCATAGTGGGCAAAAAAATGATCGGCAGGAATGATATCCAAGTAACCACATCTGCACCTACTGCCAATTTTCCAGCAGCCATTCACCTACACCCCCTACGCAAATACTAATGCCCTCAACTCCCCCTCCCAACACACAAGCACCAACAACTCCTACACCCCCACCCCACATCAACCCTGCACATTAACACCCACTCACATGCATGCTTCTCAAAACACAATCACTCATCCTCTTCATCACAGAATCATGGTTCAACCCCTCATTGGCTTTCAACATCACCAAGGCACCCACAGATCAACCTAGCCTGACAGACAATCTCGACATGGACATCAACAGCTTTAACAACTGGATCAAGAACTGTGCGGACTCGCACGTATCCCTCAAACCCAACAAGCATAGTAGATCAAACAAGGGCTCCAGCTGGTACTCAGAAAACTTATGAGATGCAAAAAAACGTTGTAAATAGCTAGAAAAGAAATGGAGAGCCAGCCACGACACCACCGACAGGACTACCTACAAAGCTGCACTCAGACACTATCACCAGCAAATAAGAGACACCAAGAAAAAAGCACTAGGGGACCGCATCAAATGACACTCCAACAGCAGTAAGGATATCTTCCCGATCGTTAAGGATTTTACCTCAGCCAATGTCATCAACTTCGCTGCCTCCCAACAACTCTGCAACAACCTATCTAACTTATGCCACAGCAAAATCGCAAATATCTACAGCAATTTCGCACACCACCCCAACACTACAGAACTCACTACGAACCTACCCACTACTAAGACAGACACCTGACCGAATGTACAAATCTCATCACAGTGGCAATCATGTGGACCATCCATTCGGGGGCCCCAATGGACCCAAGTCCCTACCACATCTACAACCTGGGAGCATCACCAATCAGCACAACCCTGACTCACATCATTAAAACTTCCATTATGCCTGCCACTTTCCCGGATGAATAGAAACTTGCAGAAATCAACGCAGTCCTCAAGAAGCCTACAGCCTACCTGTATCAACTGAGCCACTTCTGGCCCATCTCCCTGCTCCCCTATACAGCCAAAGTGATTGAGAAGGCCACCAACAAGCAACTCACAACCCACCTCAAACTTCACCATGTTCTAGACAATACTAAATCTTGATTCATAATGAACCACATCATCAAAACAGCACTCATCATGGCCACCAACAACATTCGAATCACCCTAGACAGAGGAGAAATAGTGGCCTTCATCCTGCTTGACCTCTTCGTGGCATTAAACACTGTCTCCCATAACACCCTTAACAGAAGACTCCACGAGATTGGCATACTAGGATCCGCTGGCAAATGGATCTGTTCCATCTGCACGGGAAGAACCCAAAGAGTCAGGCTGCCACCCTTCACAACGGAGACCAAGAAACTGATATGCGAATTCCACAGCGATCGTTCCTCAGCCAATCCCTTTTCAACATATACATGACACCACTCACCAACATCATCATCATCATCTCTTATGCCGATGACACTCAACTCATTCTCTCCCTGACGGATAAGACAACTACCACCAGAACCAACTTTGCCAACTGCATTACCGTGGTAGCAGGCTGGACGCAAACCAACTGCCTGAAGCTAAACTCTGACAAGGCAGAATAACTGGTCTTTGGCAGCAAGACTTCCCTATGGGACTCCACCTGGTGGCAGTTGGAGCAAGGACTATCACCCACAACCACAGACCATGCAAGAAATCTAGGGATCATCCTGGATGACAAGCTCAACATGACAGCTCAAGTCAACTCAGTGTACATTTCCTGCTTCCACCTCCTACGTATGCTGCGAAAGATCTTCAAATGTTTGCCTCAGAACAGCAGATGGACCGTCACATAAGCACTTATCACCAGCAGGCTGGACTACGTGAACACTCTCTACTCCGGAATGTCCAAACATCGTTCAAAGACTCCTGACTATCAAGAACATGGCTGCTAGACTCATACTTGACCTCCCATGCTGCACCCACATCACACCACACCTCAGGAAGCTTCACTGGCTCCCCATTCACAAGCGCAGCCAATTTAAACTTCTCTCACACACATAAAAGGCCCTACACAACACAGGACCAGAATATCTGAACTGCTGCATGCACTTTCGCCAACCCACCAGACACCTACGCTCTGCCTCACTCTCATTCACACACATCCACAAAAGCAAAACTGGAGGTCGCTCATTCACCTACATCACACCCAAGACATGGAACGACCTCTCTCAACACATCAGAGCCTCCTCCTCGCTTCTCGAGTTTCGTAAGAAGCTGAAGACCTGGATCTTTGTATATGAAGGACCACACACCTACCCAAGCCCCTCGTACCCTCTCGGTGATTAGTGCGCCGTACATATCAATATAACATAATACAAGTAATAACAAGTGGCTGAGAATAATTCAAGCATTCCACCCATAACTTTTGTTATTTTCCTCAGCACATCTATATATAATATGGCATGGGCACAAAGGCAGCGTTCTCTCATTTGAAAGGGGCCATGCCTCCAGGTAAATGAGGGTATACCCCCCTGGTGATTTCTCAGTCAGCATTACAGAAAGGGCTGTAAAAGGTACCTGCAGCCCTTCCTGCAGTGGGTGACTATCACCAGCCTGCAGGGGGGATCCCTTTCTCCTTGTGAACAGCAGGCTGTGTTGTCACCTGCACTGTGAAAATCAGTCCGGCTGTTACAAACAGTAGGTTTGCCTTTTGCTGAACTGACTAGGCATTAGTTTGCAGCTGATCTGGGGCAGTACATTATCTGTAATAGGGAGGCACCGTCGGCAGCAGAGACCAGGGCAGTTTGCCCTACACATAATATGGCCCCTGGTTGGTAATGCCAGCCGCTGTTCCGAAGTGACAGCTGCACTGCTTTCTGTTCTCTGAAAGGTTGCTACCTTGCCCTCTGGCCAGTGCTGCCAACCCCATAACCTCTTACACCCTCTACTGCTGCTGGTGTGCATCCTGCAAGACCCGCACAGCAAATCCCACACCCCTCTCCCAATTGAGTTCTTTAGATGTGCTGAAAAATAATATTAATGGGGGTAGGGTTGACGACATGCTTTTGATATTACAAAGTTCTATATTAAAGGTTCTTCATTAAAGTTAACCTCAATGTGTGCTTATGATTTCTTCCTTCTGGGGTTGTTTTTATGGTGCTTTACATGTTGCCAGTTTGTCATGTGTCATTTTCACTTAGATCCCGACTCATGAACAACCCCTCACCCATCTTTTTCTCCCTTACCCACCTGTGGGGCAGAAGGCTGCCAGGTGGTCAATGCCAAGCGGGCATCACTTTTCTGTGCAAAGGCCTATGTTGGCACCATGGACCATATTATGAAAAGAGCCCGTGGGATACATCGGGTGTAGGTGCGTTTGCTTTTGCACTCGAGGGCACTTTGGTATTACAAAGAAACTGCTGGCGCTTGTGGGCATCTTCTGTGATACAGATCGCGCCTGTGCACATATAGCACCTGCACAATCTCAACGGGGTGTTCCCTCGATAGCATGCGACCATAGCCCAAGGGAAAAAACACTTTGCCTCTGAGCCTGTGCTGTATTGTAGACCTCCACAAAGAAGCACAGGGGCTGTCCGGTGATGCACCGTTTCTGCTCCACCTCTTTATGATGCACAGTTGGTACATCCCTGACAGCGCCCTTCTGGAGTGAGGGCAGGCATTCCTCTGCAGGTGGTGCCGACACTCCCTGAACCCGCCTCGAAGAGGTCTCTGTCCCCATTTGAAGTGCATGCTGGGTGCCATCTGCACAGTGATCGACATACTGATTGCCTCAAACAGCCAGCCTGCATTTTAATAATGCACCATTTTTAACAGTTTGTATTAATTGCTATAATAAGAGTATACATCAATTAGTATTATCGTTATATTGTATCTATCTATGTTCTTTGCTCTTTTATGGTCTTATTCAGACAAATAAAGTTATTTTTTCATTGATTTATTGAATAATGCACTATCTCAAGGACAAGTGGGAGAATACATCTGTGTAAGAGCTGTGCATTCATTGTGATAGGGTGCAGTGTGCCTGCGTGTGCTAAGTTCACCCAGTTAAATATGCACCCCTGGGCAGACCAGTGTGTCCTACATGTGATTTGGCTCTTGTTATCGCAGAGGCAATAAAGATGGCAGAGTTAATATCTAACATCGCAGGTTACAAATTATTATCATGGGTTTAATTACAACTGGTTATCTTAGAACAAAGAAGGAGACAACTACCAGAAGGCGGTAAAAGGAAACCCCAAGACTTTAAATAAATTTCCTGATGATATGGAGCACTAGACGCTGGCAGCAGCCACCTTTGCAAGCGACAGAACCACTGCATAGGAAGTGCATCAGGACTAAGGCTACCAGATAACTCCGTGGCCTCAGAGACACCTTGTTCCACACCTTGACTATCCAGCTAGAATACATTTTTTCACGTGTTAATTCAACTGCATCTGCTGAAAGTAAACTACAGCTCCCGAAATGCACCAAGCGATTGAACCAAAAGTCTGGGCTGGGCAACGGTCCTTGGTGATGTGGAGTCATCTGATAGCCTTTAATGAGAAACCTACGGCTTTGAACGGGGGATCTGAACTGCCCTACCCCTACGTCCAATCGCAGGGCGTCCTGCCCTCCTTCATGGAAGGCCTCCACCCGTGAATGCAGGAGAGCAGCTGAGGCAGGGCGAACAGGCACTACCCCACGACAAACTGGGGAGCAGGCACTAGGTTTTGTCAACCCACCAATTCTCGGCAAGAAAAGTTGGGGAGAGAAAGGGGTGGAGGGGGAGAGGCTTGGGCGAGAAGAGGGGCAGAGGTGGAGTAAGTTATGTGAGGGAGAAGCAGTAGAGACAGACAGGAAGGCCTGCAGCGGCCAGCCTCTCTCCCAGCAACGCACGCCTTGCAAAGGTGCCGGAAGGGCCAGCGGTTATGTTGTAAACAGAGGGGCGGGGACACAGAAGCTGCAGTACAGTTGTCCTACGTCACACTCCTTTAGGATCACGTCTTGACCATATTGCGTCTCTATGACGCAGACGCTTCCGAGGCGCGTGCGTCAAGTCACCCAGTCCCGGTGTTTTATTTGCTTTCTATGACCTGCAGTCGGAGTTCCTGATTTTATAACGGGATATCCTGGACTGCGTGAGCTACTCACGCGAGGACCTCGGAAACTTGGAGCTGTGCACACAGCGTCACCCTTTGTATGCCATGTGTGATCCTTCATGCGCTTAGGAGTATTAAGACCTCCTACAAGCATCCTGATTTTTTTCCTTCACTTAACTGCCATGACTGCTACAACGTGTTTTCCATCAGGCCGCCGGTCTCTAGCCCAATTGCACCGTCTGCTCCATTTTTCACTTACACACGGGATATTGTACACTGCACGGAGCTCCGCAAGCCTCTCTGACTCGATGCACCATGCAGCTGAGGAAGGGTAAATTAAAAGCGCCCACTGCAGATTTACCCGCAGGTGTAGGAGGCGCTGCTAAAGCAGACGGAAGCGGCATCGTAAAGGCCGCTCAGGTCATCTGTGGGAGATGAGCATGTGGGCAGACTGCAAGAAGAGAGAGAGGCTTCCCACCTAAAACTTTAGAGACAGCAGGGTGTGGCCGGAGGGTTACTTACTAGCGAGCCCCGAGGGAACCTCCGCGGTACGCGGAACAAGTAATACCAGTCGCACACCCTCGCCCTCCCGCGCCCAGCCCCAGGATGCATAACGACATGCCACGAGCCTCGCAGCACTCACCGATCCGCGTGCCCGGGGGGCGATCCGGCCCCACCGACCAAACATAGCTTCAGATTTTTTTCCTGCAAAACCCAGAATCTGAGATTGCTTAATGCCTAATGGCCACTGGTGCCAAAGACGCGTCCAGCAACCTGCAGAACACCGCCCCTCCCCCAATTATACCTTTGAAATCTGGGGATTGTTACCGAGTCCAAGGTATCACACCCCCGATCCCTTAAAAACAATTCCATCCGAGACGTCCAGGGAAATCATGGCGACTAGCTTTGAAGACCATGAGGACAGCCCCAGGCATACTGTTGTGCTAAATACCGCACTGATTTCCAATGGGCTCATTCGATAAACGTCATCCTTAATTCCGTTAAAGGGCTTCCTATAAAGGCGTATCGCAAGGTAACAAAAAAGTCTGAAAACCACGCACCCAACCTTTGGTATACCTGCCCCCCTTCCCTCACCACCCCCTCCAAACACTAAAGGCTTCGGCAATCCATCTATGTGACGAAACAACCAGAATAATCAATCAACTGTGATCAATCGAGATCAGGAGACAGACCGCGAGATCAGGAGACAGACCGCGAGATCAGGAGACAGAACGCTAGATCAGGGATCAGATACCTGTAATTTAGGGGCGTGCAGCCTTTTAGTGACGAAAGCTAAGTCCTGCATAGTCCACGGTTCATGGGCTACCTGTAGTCCCCCGCGTTGCCCGCTTATCCTAGGTTTTGGTCCTGTAATACATCCTCACGCATGCCGTTGGTACCAGACGGCTCCTCCACTAGGGCAGAAGAGCGTCGCCACACTGCTTTCTCGCAGTGCGAGAAGCAGCAGAAACATAAAACGGTAATAACTACCATTTAATGTTTCTGCTTCTCGCACTGCGAGAAAGCAAAAGGGTTTGGTTGCGGGCTGGGCTGCTCTGCGGGCAGGGGAGGAGTGGTGTGCCCACTCCTGAGTGCGCATGACAAGGTTCGGTCGGTCCTCTGGGGCCGACCAAACCAGTCATGCGCACTGTGCCCTTCTCCAATGCAGGCTGCAAAGCAGCCTACATGGAGAACATGGCCGGGCCTTTAGCCCCTGGCTGGGCGGCGTCCCGACCAATCACAACGGTGTGATTGGCTTAGGGGTGGGAGCCTGGCTGCCTGGTTCCTGTTCCTGCCGGAGGCAGGAGAGCAGGAGCAGAAGCATAGACGAAGCAGGAACAGGCGGACGGGAAGGTAAGTTTAATATTTTTTTTATTCTTAAATCAACCCCCCCCCCCCCCAACCGGCGAGTCATGCCGCCCGAGACTGGTCGGTACTAAAATTAGAAATGCTGCTTCCACTCGTGTTAACTTTAAAACACTTTCCTCGTGACTATTAGCAATCTTTCACAAGGAGATGATGGATGGAGCGCCAAAACTTTTCAGACACTCACCCCCAGTCACAGATCTGGGTTGAATCCATAATCGTTCTTTAGCTCACTTCGCCACCTCAGTTCAGACCCAGCTATATGCAAATCAGTCTTGACCCTGTGCCCCATGGAAACAGTCCAGCCGAAATGCCAAGCCAGGCCTTCCCTCAACTGGAAACAAGCATCCTGGGACAGGTTTTGGGGTAACACCCCTCAACAGCCAGGCTAGCTTGAATCCAGTGGCAAAGTGTTTGCTTTGTTAGCCCTAGGTTGGCAGGGTATGCCCAGATGTGGGTCCTTTGCTCACTTTACCAGCAACAAGGAAGAATTGAAGGAAAGCAAGACACTTTGGAAGGAGATCTTCTACAAGACCATGTTTGACCACCTAGCATAGGTGAAGTCCTGGTACTTAAGAACATCTGCAGGTGAGGCATGTGTATTCCTTCGAAAAGGCTAACATTCTATAGTTTGATCAGTGTGAAAAAGGTATGCAAATCAGGAGACAGAGGACCAGATCCGCGTCCCATCTCATTTCCCATATATTGCTTTTGTGTGTGAAAAAAACAGGTAAAGCTTATTAGGACGTGGATACCTACTTATCATTCTGCTACCTCGAACATATGTGGAGTTTTCTACTTGCCAATAAATTTACAACAGTGAACTACCAAAACCTACAAACAAAGTCACACTGTAAGGTATCGCTCAACGAGGCCCCTGTAAGGATCCAAACACTACTACAATCACATAAATTAAATAAAAAGCCGGCTGCTCTGTGGGCAGGCTCCAGGTGCACTCTGCATGTTGATGCAGGTAATGGCCACTTACCGAGCTCCTGCACACCTCTATTCCTTATCTCATTTCAGCATTTAGGCACATTTTTATACAATCACTTTATTAGCCCCATTGCTTTTAATCTGTTCTGTAATGCAAATAATAAATGTTAACTTTTTCATTTGTGTATGCAAAGGCTAAAAATTGGCAAATGTTAATATACTGAAACTGAATGTAAATGAACTGTCTCAATTACAATACGCCCCGCCCCTGCACCACAGTATCCTGGAGGCATCTTCTCCAGGCACTACCAGCAGGGAATCACATAGATTTCCGAAGAAATACTCTGGCTACCCATGGAGACCAGGGTTTCCTTTTTTGCCCGTCTAGGTATCACCCAACTCTCTTCATTCCAAGGTCCCTGCCTCGCTGAAGAGCTGCTTCAGAGTGACTATCCTAACTTATACCTCGTACTCAATCACGGACTTCGTGCACATCGACTTCGTGCATACCTAAGGCCACTGCTAGCTGGGAAGCGTGCTGGCTCCCCCTGCACTGCAGGGCCACACTCTTCCTGGAGTATATGTCCTGTGCACAACCGCCCACCAGAAGGGTCAATGTTTACATGGCCTTCCCCACAGATACCACAAAGCATCCTTGCGTCTTCACTATTCCCAGTCGCTCGCTCCCTCTCTCCGTACACACTGGCAGCGGCAGGAACTGCCAACATCGCGTTGTTTTGTAGATGTCTGGCGTGGGAGTTACAATGCACATCGTTTCTTATGGTCTGCTCAGTTGAACCAGCTTTCAAGAGAAGCCCAGCATACTGCCCTTGCTTGATATGTGCTCTTGCTCCTGACCTGTTCTGCCGCTCACTGGCTTCTCCCAAATACAAAGATCTGTCTTCTTCGTCCTTCAAACACAACGAGCCCCAACAAGGGCCAAGAACGGACTTGTCTGATTTTAAACAGCGAACTTTCCCCAGCCGCAGCACTGCCTCCTCCATGAAGTCACAGCCCATGGTCTAACAGTGTCTGTTCCCGTCAAATACAGAATTCAACCACAGTCCCTGAGGCCTCACCCCACCCACCTCACAGTTACTAACTTCTCAAAGTCCCGTCAGCAACTTTAGAATTATTCCATGGGCCCCACCCACTGCCCACATTCAACAGCTCTCAGTCTGTTCCTCTCTTTACCTGCAAAGTGGGCTCAGAACCTGCATGTGGACCTCTGCTACAAGAGGGACCCTCCTGAAGGGGCCTCTTCGCGTGGACCTTTGTATATATTAGCAGAACCCCGAGACAGCAATATTAGACCAAAGTGCAGCTAACAAGGGGCACTGGCTGCAATTAGAAAGTTTAGATTTTGTATACCTTTCATTAAAGAGTGGGAAATGGTGAGGGCTACAGGATTTATGTGATTCTGTGGCTGCGTCAGTTGCATAATTATGGATTTGGCATGTGCCGTTTAATTTGCTGCATACTTTGTACAGCATATTTTGTGGCATTAATATTATCTTCCTTTTGATCGAAAAAACATTTTGTGGAATCTGCAGTTTGCTTATTTTGCCTCATAGTTTAATTTATCCTGCTGCATAATGTGGTCCCGAACTCTGCATAATCTTAGCAGTGGTGACAATTGTATGGCTCGGTAGAGTGCTTTGGAGGCTGACACTATGATGATGAAATCAATATTTCACAGGGAGCTGTGAGATATATATAGATATACCACATTTTAAAGTTATGCTACTGTATTTTGAGCAAATTAAGCATCCAATGATGTACAACATCTGTACATATATAAACATTTTTTTTATTTATTTTTTTTAATATCAGCTTTTGCCACACAACTCAAAAACCGCTGAATGAAAGGTCCCCCAAATGTTGCATGCTAGTAGCATTAGCCTCCATTCTTGACTCGTTTGTGTCCGTCCAATTTGAAGTTGTTCCTAGAGGTAGACCAAATCGACCATAAAAAGTTATCAACTGTATTTTGTTTTTAATTGTTGCAGGAGATAAAATCTACAGGAAACGACGGCGAAAAAGAATTGATGTTCGTTAGACCACGGCCAAAACGTACATCAAATTGCACTCTGTATTTATTTTAAGAATTATGACTGTATAGCAAACAAGCTCATCTAAATAGTCAAGGGTCCTTGCACCCCTCGCGCAAATCTCTCTTCACCTAAAATGATGTAGGGTTAAGGCCAATGGGTAACTAGTGACTTCCCTGAGAAGTCTTACCATGCAGAAACCCACAGCTCGGCGAAGATGCCATTAAAATCAGCGAGCAGCTCGCACGTGCCAGGGGTTGCTAGCCTCCAACAGCCGCCCCGAGGCTCCGCCCCCCTGGTCCAAGCCACACCTCTCCGATGTTTCTATTAAACGAGTTCTCTGCCTGGAAACTCGAGCACAGATGGGGGAAGGTACAGCAACATTAGGAACACGTTTAAACTCTATGGCATAACAAGAAATCTTCAGGGAACACAGTCCGACAGCGTCCACTCCACACGCGCCGGTGCGGTATATTACAGTTAATGTTCATCAACATTGACACTTTTTCTTTAAACTCCGCATCCTCAAACACTGAAACGTCTGCAGATGGGCGAAAAGCGGCGGCGTCCATGGACATTACACAATGTGACAGTCCGGAATCCTTCAGAGGGATTAAAGGTGGTGACAGGGTGGAAATCAAGAGAGTGCAGCCTCGGCGGCCGAAGCTGCTCTAACGACATAAGCCGCGGGGGGGGGGGGGGGGGGGGGGGCATCCACATAGGCAGGCCCCCCCCCCCAGATGAAAAATAAAATATCATTCGCTCCCACTGGCATGGGCGGGGTGGGTTGGGCGTGAGTATCGACGACCAAAGGCAGAGGTCACTCGATGCCCCTCAAAGAGTCAAAGTGCACTGCGCAGTAAAATGAGGGCTGGGTGGGCGCTGTGGCTAAGGGAGGGGTGGGGGGGGGGTGTTGCTAGACATCGTGCCCTTTCTAATGATGGGAGTGGGGGGGATTGAACTAAACACATAATACAGGCACAGATAAAAGAGCCTGGTCTCCTGTGCCCCAACCCGGTCTTGCACAGTTACCACCTGTTAAAAACTAATGTAGGAGGCATGTGAAGCAGCTCATCGTGGTCCCAACCCCCCCAGCTGCGCCCTCTCCCAACTTCACCAACGGTACTGTTTGCACCCGCGCCTTGACCAAGGGTTGAGAGAGCATTTAAGCACCATTGACCCCCGTCCACTTTGTTGAACCCCAGAGGCAGGACGTGACCTTTACTCCCAACGTGACCTTTACTCCAGAATAAGAACAGTAACTACGATAATAATAAGCTGGCCAATACGCCTTTACCCGGGAACACTGAGAACCTGGATGACAAGCTGGGATTTGACCCGACTGACCCTTATTGTGGGGTGATTTCAGGGGCTACTCTAGCATTACCGCAGCCACCAAGGATCTTTGTGAACACTCTACATGCCTTTCCAAGCCCTGATGAAGTGCCTTATGCCAAAGGAACGACACGCGTTGGCTGATTTTACTTTCTATCATAAATAAAGGAGAATAATGGACTAAAACTTGCTATCCAGACTTCATTTATGGTGCACCTTCCCTTCTAAAGTATTTTGTTTATTCTGGATGCCAGTGGCGCTCAAGGGCAGCGAGTGCCGGAAGTACATGAACAGGACGATGCACTGAACCTGTGGTCAGCCTCTGAAAGTATTGTCTATTTTCTTAAAAAATAATAACAACAACAACAATATTATTATTGCAGGGCCCACAATCGCAGCTGCCTCCTTCACTTTGTTATGAACACTGCCAGGTGTCCCTGGGCCTCCTTCACCAGCAACACAATAACTGCTGCTGTGGCTCCATGCTGAAAACAGCAAACAGGGCGCCAGGTCAGGGGTGGCTCCTCCATGAGGGCGAAGGAGTGTCGCCCCACTGCTTTCTCACAATGCGAGACGCAGAAACATAAAATGGTATTGTAAATGCCATTTTATGTTTCGGCTCCTCGCACTGCTATAAAGCAGAAGGGTTTGGTTGGGGGCGGGCGGGTGGTCGGTCCTGCTCCAGGGGAGGAGTGGGTTGCCCACTGTTGTGGGTGCTGACTGTTTGGTCGGTCCCAGGGCCGACCAAACCAGTCATAAGCACTCTGCCCTTTTCTCCATGTGGGCTGCATGCAGCCTACATGGAGAAAATGGCCCAACCATAAACGCCTGTGTGGTCAGCGTCTCAGCCAATCACAATGCTAATTGCAGCATTGCGATTGGCTTAAACGAGGGAAGGGAGGCTGCCTGCTTTCTATGTGGAGGAGAGGAAGCGTGACTGGGCCGCAAAGGCAAGTTAAAACATTTTTTTTAAATTAATTTAAAATGAACCCCTCCCCCCCCACGCGACACCCCACCCACCAGCGAGTCATGCTGGCCCAGACTGCTTGGGCACACTATTTTGTGCCCCAGGATAGGTCCCAGCTGCATGGCAATGCAAAGAGAAAACAGGGCCCTGTCAAATGTGCCACGCCTCCTTCAAGCTCACAGATATGAGTGTCAAAGGCAGCCCGGAGAGCAGACAGCGGTGTCAAACATACAGTATCACAACACGCAATCTACAACATTAGGAATTAAATCTACAGTGGATTACACGTCAATGGAAACCCAAGGACAAACATGTCAGCCCTAATGATACAACACTCAAAGTACTGTTATACACGTACATATAAGGAACACACTATAATGTACCATAAAAACTCTCAGCCATAACAAATTGGCCAATACAGTTCTCAATGTAAGGAGCTTTTACATGTTTTAAATGCCGTCCAGTGGCTGAGCAAGGGTGCCCCGGGGCTCTAACAGAGAAGCAGTAAGAATGGTCCTCAAACCATCCTGTGGCTAGTGAGAGACAGTCATATTAGGATGCGGTGAGCCTCTTATCTGCCTGGGCCACAGTGCCACTGCACCTGCTGCACTAATAATACCATCACACAAAGAAACAGTTGCACCACTTCAAGGTTACTCCACTGAATATCAATTCTGACAGTAGTTGGAGAGGAGGAGTATGAGGACTCACTTGAAGTTTTGCTTCTTGGAATTCAGGGTCCCTTTTCTCACTCATTCATGGTAATAATTAGTAATAATGAATTAGGAATGAATAAATTCATTCAATAAATTGCATATTGCGTACAGCTTATCTGCATGTGAACTGTACTGCACATGTACTCACGCCCCCACCATGCACAGTGTTATAATCAATGGTGTCATTTCAGTTGTTGTATTGCTGTTATCAATGATGTCTATGACTGATGTAATATGTGAGGTCATAAGCAGTGCATGGCAAGGGTGCGAGTTATAGTTCCTTCAGTTCACAATTACTGGTGAATTTCAGAGTTTTTTTGCGGTTAAAATGTTATGTTTTAACTGTCATTTTCACCTAACTATAACATTACTTTCAGTGAATGTCTGGGGTTTTCCTCAAAGTGAAGTCATATTTTTTTTACCATAACTATATGTGGCCAGGCCGTGCACCCAGTCCTTTATGGGAGGCCAACCTCCCAGCACGAACAGCTTTCGGCTTTGCGCAGTAAGGGGTTGGGAGCAGGGCATGCGGCCAGGCCCAGCATCCAACACCTGTGAGCGGCAAACCTCCCATTGCAGGCCAACCTCCAAGTTCTTCCAGCGCCACATGCCCCCCACCTTTTTGTTTTTTGTGGCTTCCACTGAATTACATGGGGGCCGCACAAAGCCTCTTGTTACCATAGCACTGCGAAACAGTTATCCCTACCCACTTGTTCCTTTTTGTTTTTCTCTGACACAGTGACCGAGTCCCCAGTCTTAAAAATGCGGGCTGCAACTTTCTCTTCATGTTGTGGTCAGTGTTTTGGGGACCATCCCCTTTTTTCTTTGCCCTCTCTTGACATATCACCTCAAAACTTTCCATTAAGGAGTTGAAGTGGATGAACCTTTTTTTGTAAAGTTTCATAAACATTCATTATACGGAGCCAAAGTTATTAGCAAATGAAAACATCCATTTCCAATGGAAAACCCGGTGCTAACTAGCACTACAAAGTGGCGACCCCCCTCCGTGTAATGTGTGTATAGTGTGTGTTATTTTTTTTAAAGGCAAGGTCTTTGGGGCTCATCTCTGCCAGGTAACAATCTGAACATATATTTAAAAAAAATACAACTAAGGGTGCCCCAGCATTAACGGAGGTTGTCTAAAAAATAAAACCTTTTATTCCAAAGCAAGACCTCAAGCAAGTGGTTCAAACCATGGCAGTAAACAGAAGTGACTCCCAACACATCTCCCCAAATCAAGGTTAGCCCCACTCTATGCATTCACGCGACTCCATGTGAGGCGGATGACCACATCACCCCGCGTGAATCCACAGGCTCCGCCCCCCTTGGCACAACCAAAGAATTATCATAGAAGCTCAAAATAGCTGGGGGTGGCCGCTCCTCCACAAACAAAATGGCATTGCGCCTTGAGGGCTCGAGTTATAAAACTAAAAACCCCAAGCCAACTTTGTCTGGAGCCACCTGGGCAGGGCTGAGCACCGGCAGTTTTTTAAAGGGGGCCTCAAAACTGGTCCATACCGGGCTCTGTTTTGTGACCTGGCACTGGTGGTCCGTTCTCTTCCGGACTGCAGTGACAGCAGGCACATGGATGTGCGCGTGCGCACACTGCTGACTTCTCACTAATGGAGAAGTTACGGCATGACCTCATGCCAGGTGAGCGTAGTCGGGGAAGGGAAATCCTTTAAAGAGTGTCATATTCTCTCTGGTTTTAACTTCTCTTTTTGAAACTCTGGAACACCAACACTGTTGTGGTGTCACCAAGGCTTTAAGTGGAAGCTTCATCAATATTATATACAAGCCATAGTTGCTGCTTATTTATCTTATGCAACTAACAACGATTGACAAAGCCAATAGTCCTGAATTGATGTAGGTCTGATGTTACTTGTTGTATCATATCTGGGGGCAATGACAGAAACAGCAAAATACAAGTCAGACGGCACACTATGCTAAGCACAGATTTTTAGCTTGTGTTTTAAGCCACACCCTTAATTACACTGGCCACGCCACTTTGAGAGACCCCCCCAAGTTTTTTCGTCCCACTTAAAGCCCTGCCCCTGGGCCTTAGGTCCCTGCCCTTGCTTCTCAGTACGTTTCATATATTAACAAGCTGCAATTTTACTGTGAAACACCGCTCTCTCCTGGACAGAATCACACGTCTGCAAACTGATGCTGTCAAACACAGTTGGTCTTGCTCTAATAAAAAAACACAAACTGTACAAGCCTGTTAGCATTCTAGAAAACCACGTACAAAAAAACATAAAACCATGCATGAAAGGCCTCCATGTGAGTCATAAAATAACCACACAGCAGCCAGAACAAAGGACAAAGAACATCGGCAGTGAGTGTCACCGAATCAGCATGAAATATCACTCAAACATCAGGCCCTGTGCAATCCTGGAGGAGTGAGCTTCAGGTGCAGAGGCAGACCCTGCTAGGGGCTACAAGGACCACCATAAACCTGCCAGGCTACAGGAGCGAGCTTCAGATGCAGAGGCAGACCCTGCTAGGGGCTACAAGGACCACCTCAAACCTGCCAGGCTACAGGAGCGAGCTTCAGATGCAGAGGCAGACCCTGCTAGGGCCTAAAAGGACCACCTCAAACCTGCTAGGCTACTGGAGCGAGCTTCAGATGCAGCGGCAGACCCTGCTAGGGCCTACAAGAACCACCTCAAACCTGCCAGGCTACTGGAGCGAGCTTCAGATGCAGCGGCAGACCCTGCTAGGGGCTACAAGAACCACCTTAAACCTGCCAGGCTACTGGAGCGAGCTTCAGATGCAGCGGCAGACCCTGCTAGGGCCTACAAGAACCACCTCAAACCTGCCAGGCTACTGGAGCGAGCTTCAGATGCAGCGGCAGACCCTGCTAGGGCCTACAAGAACCACCTCAAACCTGCCAGGCTACTGGAGCGAGCTTCAGATGCAGCGGCAGACCCTGCTAGGGCCTACAAGAACCACCTTAAACCTGCCAGGCTACAGGAGTGAGCTTCAGATTCAGAGGCAGACCCTGCTAGGGGCTACAAGGACCACCTTAAACCTGCCAGGCTACAGGAGTGAGCTTCAGATGCAGCGGCAGACCCTGCTAGGGCCTACAAGAACCACCTTAAACCTGCCAGGCTACAGGAGTGAGCTTCAGATGCAGAGGCAGACCCTGCTAGGGCCTACAAGAACCACCTTAAACCTGCCAGGCTACAGGAGCGAGCATCAGATGCAGCGGCAGACCTTGCTAGGGCCTACAAGAACCACCTCAAACCTGCCAGGCTACAGGAGCGAGCTTCAGATGTAGCGGCAGACCCTGCTAGGGCCTACAAGAACCACCTCAAACCTGCCAGGCTACTGGAGCGAGCTTCAGATGCAGCGGCAGACCCTGCTAGGGGCTACAAGAACCACCTTAAACCTGCCAGGCTACTGGAGCGAGCTTCAGATGCAGCGGCAGACCCTGCTAGGGCCTACAAGAACCACCTCAAACCTGCCAGGCTACTGGAGCGAGCTTCAGATGCAGCGGCAGACCCTGCTAGGGCCTACAAGAACCACCTCAAACCTGCCAGGCTACTGGAGCGAGCTTCAGATGCAGCGGCAGACCCTGCTAGGGCCTACAAGAACCACCTTAAACCTGCCAGGCTACAGGAGTGAGCTTCAGATTCAGAGGCAGACCCTGCTAGGGGCTACAAGGACCACCATAAACCTGCCAGGCTACAGGAGCGCGCTTCAGATGCAGAGGCAGACCCTGCTAGGGGCTACAAGGACCACCTTAAACCTGCCAGGCTACAGGAGTGAGCTTCAGATGCAGCGGCAGACCCTGCTAGGGCCTACAAGAACCACCTTAAACCTGCCAGGCTACAGGAGTGAGCTTCAGATGCAGAGGCAGACCCTGCTAGGGCCTACAAGAACCACCTTAAACCTGCCAGGCTACAGGAGCGAGCTTCAGATGCAGCGGCAGACCTTGCTAGGGCCTACAAGAACCACCTTAAACCTGCCAGGCTACAGGAGCGAGCTTCAGATGCAGTGGCAGACCCTGCTAGGGCCTACAAGAACCACCTTAAACCTGCCAGGCTACAGGAGCGAGCTTCAGATGCAGTGGCAGACCCTGCTAGGGGCTACAAGAACCACCTTAAACCTGCCAGGCTACTGGAGCGAGCTTCAGATGCAGCGGCAGACCCTGCTAGGGCCTACAAGAACCACCTCAAACCTGCCAGGCTACTGGAGCGAGCTTCAGATGCAGCGGCAGACCCTGCTAGGGGCTACAAGGACCACCTCAAACCTGCCAGGCTACAGGAGCGCGCTTCAGAGGCAGACCCTGCTAGGGCCTACAAGAACCACCTTAAACCTGCCAGGCTACAGGAGTGAGCTTCATTTTTAGAGGCCAGCACCTGCAAAGGCCTACAAGAACCACCGTAAACCTGCCAGGCTACAGGAGCGCGCTTCATTTTTAGAGGCCAGCACCTGCAAGGGCCTACAAGAACCACCTTAAACCTGCCAGGCTGCAGGAGCGAGCTTCAGATGCACAGGCAGACCCTGCTAGGGCCTACAAGAACCACCTTAAACCTGCCAGGCTGCAGGAGTAAGCGTCACCCCTCCTGGCTGCACCTGCGGGCATATATCCCTCACCCATAGGGGTCACCAAGAGCTCATACTAACCCATGCAGCACATCTGGCTCACCAGGTGTGCGCTCAGCTGCCCGTCCCGGCAGTAGAGGAGCCACATGGCCCCCGCCGTCTCTCCACGAAGTTCCTGTGAGGTCACACTGTCCCCTGCGTGCACCGCCATGGCCCCGTCGTCCTGGGGCTTCCAGCAGGGCCCCCGCTCACGCGCGTTCAGCATCTCGGTCGGGCTCCAGCTAGAGTCTGACAGGGCTGCTCCGCCCACTTCCTATCAGGAAGTTCTTCTCGTAGTGTCGTTGAAGGACCTGTCATAGGGCACAGAGGGCAGCAGCACTGCTGTGGTGGGCACTGCACACCGCTCTCGTGGAAGAGCTGTCACACCGCAGGGTCTGGTTCGAGTAGAAGTGGAGGGGGTGAGAGCTCGTAACTCAGGAGTCTGAAAGCAACTTGTACTATGATGAGTTCTGGTGAGAGACGTGCATGGAGTGAGTGGAACCGCGGAGCCTAGACGAGAGAGAGGCATGGAGAGGCAACACTGAGCTCATATGAGAGAGAGGGATGGAGTGAGTGGCAACACAGAGCTCACGTGAGAGAGAGGCATGGAGTGAGTGGCACCGCAGAGCCTAGAGAGAGGGATGGAGAGGCAACACAGAGCTCACATGAGAGAGAGGCATGGAGTGAGTGGCACCGCAGAGCCTAGACGAGAGAGAGGGATGGAGAGGCAACACAGAGCTCACATGAGGGAGAGGGATGGAGTGAGTGGCACCGCAGAACCTAGACGAGAGAGAGGGATGGAGAGGCAACACTGAGCTCACATGAGAGAGAGGCATGGAGTGAGTGGCACCGCAGAGCCTAGACGAGAGAGGGATGTAGAGGCAACACAGAGCTCGCATTGAGAGAGAGGCATGGAGTGAGTGGCACCGCAGAGCTCTGGCGAGAGACGTGCATGAAGTGAGTGGCACTACAGATCCCTGACGAGGAACAGACCTGGAGTGGCTGGTCCCACAGAGTTCCGATGGATAGGTTTGGAGTAGCTGGTACCAGAGTGCTCTGAGAAGGGGCAGTTCCGGAATGATGGGCACCGCGAAGCTCTACAGCGGCCTAGAACACCTTACAAAGAGGCCGCAGGTTCTGGAAACTGACGTCGTAGGCAGGTCTGGGAGCTGCTCAAAAGATTCTGAAATGGCGGGCACAGCTCCGACGAGGAAGAAACTCCTGGGCCCGTCGGGTGAAGGAAAGATTGGCTGCCTAGAGCACAAATGCAGTAAAATCCTTCATGGCAGACCGCAGAGATGCACATAAACCCCGGGGTGCAATGGAAGGCTGGCCGGAGAGGCGGCGCCCTGACCGCTGGCCAGCTTCAGGCGAGTTTGAAAGGGCCGGGTGTCCGGGTGTGGCTCAGACCCAGCCCATGCCCGGTCAGTAGCGAGTTGTCAAACCCGCCCAGGAGTTCCTAAGGAGTCCAAACTTCTTTGGTAACAACTGCAAAGCATGTCATGTCCCTGCAGACGCTCTGTGTCTTCTGGGGCAGGTAGGGCACAACTGTGCCATGCGTACAGGAAGCCCCCGTTTGCCAGTCTCCTACACTTCCTCTCCTGGGTCAGGGCTCGCAGCTGTCCCCCACCACCTCTCCGGTGCCTGTTCCCCCAGTACTGTCCTAATGTACACACACACTCCTCTCCGCCGGGACTCCGGTATGCAGGAACTTGCAACGAAGCACAGCCCCAGGGCGCAATGTGAACCAGCAGCTCTCCGCAGGCCTATCAGGGCAGGTCTGTGCACACCCAGGCCCTCCCCCTGTCCTACCGAGACGAGTCACGCAGGATGCGCCGCTCACCTGACTACCCTGCACCCCCTCTGGGGCAAGACGCGCTCCCCATCACTGGGCTCCGGGCGCCCCCTTGAGGCACAGAGCCAGGCGCCAAGAAGGCAGTGTGGGCACTAAACGGCAAATAAAGAGAGGGCCTGTAAAGAACAAGTTACACAAATGGAGCAGAACGTGAGAAGGCGAACAAACACACATCTGAATGTATGTTTCATGATCCGCCTATATCCTGCAGCATGTGGCGCGAGGCCCGCACACTGCCCGGTCACTGCACAGCAGTAGACGCATCACTTTTAGCACATAGGGGTTGTGCAACAATCTGTTAGGCTATGCACAGCAACCAACAGGGACGTACACAGGTGTGTGCAACAATCGACTGTGACAAGCGTAATGCGTACAATAGAGAAGACGGACAGTGCATCCTCCTATTAGATGGTCACACAGAGTAAGGCAACCTACTGAGACAGACACAGTGTACTACGACCCACTGAGGCACACAGTGCACAACTGCCGTCAGCGACGGACAGTAAAGAGACGTGCAGTGTGCATCTTACTACTGGGACGGCCACCTCAGTGGCACCCAAATGAAGTAACACTCACTCTCGGCGCCCAGTTACTGCCGCTAACACTCCGCTGGGGTTCGTACTCCGACGCCCCCCTTTCAACGTCACTGGGGGGATTATTTCGAGAACTGTGTGTGTGAAGCTTCCGAAGACATGCGAGGGCCCCTTCACAAGAACAGTCGCAGGACGGAATATAGGGCCCACGGTGGCATTCGACAATCTGGATAGCGCCCGCCGGGGTGTAAGGGGGGCGAGGGGGGTACACGATCCCCCAACGAGGCTCTGCCGAAGGTGAGGGGCCACGTATCAGGGGTGCAGTCACTGCGGGATTCGGGAAGATACAAATTCGCGCTCCATCTAAGTGGTCTTGAGAAATCGGAGGCGCCGCTGAGAGCTGGGGCACGGTTGGAAGTCCGGGCGGACCGGGCTCGCAGCAAGCCCCGGCTCCACAGAAGGACTCGCTGGGGGCGCTCCTCGATGAATGTCCAGCTAGTGCCAACCTCTCTGCTCTTATTGTGACACTGGCCGTGCCAGCCTCCCACTCTTCGCCCCCCCCCCCTTCTCTCGCTGACAAAACAAAGTCTCACGTGTCCAGCACTGATGCACGCTGCGGGGGATTCACCGGGGGCCGCTGCAGTCTTCTGTGTGCCCTAGGACAATCTCCTCCGTGCCCTGCAGCGATGCCCTCACAGCCAGACTTCTCTCTAACTTGCAGAGGTGTCTTCAGTGCCAGAACCCTCTGTGCCCCACAGTCAAGGCATCAGCACCAGGCTCCTCTGGCCAGCAGTGACGCCCTTTGTGCCAGCCCTCTCCACGCCGCGCTGTGATGCCCTCGCTGGCAGTCTTCGATGCTCAACAATTCTGCCTTTGTGGGGCCCGTATGCCCCCCAGTGTTCTGCAGAGATGCCCCGCGCTCCTCTACAGAGGACCCGTCTGCTCTGGCCTTGGTGCGGGTGCACCAACCGTATGCAGTCACTTCTCATTGACAGTTCTATGTAGACGCTCTCTTACTGTAACTTGATGGCATCCCCCCCCCCCCCACCGTCACCGTAGTAGCCAAGAGAGTACAGCCTGTACAACAGACACTACCCCCCCCCCCCCTTGCTCCAGAGAGCCACCTTGCCCTGCTTATAAGCACTCATCCGAGTTCATCCCTTAATAAGCTTCGCTAAGACTTCCCGAAGGCCTGTCCCACTTACAGCGGTCCCCTCGGACTCCTCCTCTCCCACTGGCGACTGTCAAGGGTCACCGCTGCCACTCAAGAGTCAGAGCCTCCCCCCCCCCTCACCCCCCTCGCGCGCACCTGAATTAATCCAGCCTCAGGGAAACTCAGAACGCCGCTGGCAGAATGGACGAGCAGCAGTTCTAGTGGTGTGTGAAAGTAAGACGGAGGGCAGTGCCGTAAGAGAAAAGGGTGGGGTCTAAACGGGGCGGTGCCAAAGAAGCATATCTGGGACTCCTTTCCAAGAGGCGTAGAGGATTAAAATATGTACGGTAAAATCCTTCGCTTCACACTTAAAGCCAACTGACCAGTGTCTGGGTACTTCGTACTTTACATTATTGCTTCCAGACATATAACCAAAACTATGGAGATTTACCTAAACCAAACCATACCTGTTGGCGTTGACAATGCTTGTTAGCAAATAAAGGAGTAACGACATTGATTAGAACCGATCATGTAATTAATCAGGTCCGTGGAAGTGGTGATCTCTGGAGTGTCGCAGACACTCGTTTCTCTTGTCCATACCACTTTACTCTGCAGTCTTTCTCTCTGGTAGACAATTACGCTCTATTTTTTCAGCATCTTTCTGAAATCCTCCATCTGCGTTTCTCACGTCATCTATTTTTCTTCAGCACTCTCTCTTCACATTCTCCTTCTGCGTGTACTTGCTTTCCTCTCCTCCGCTTCACCATCCGCACACCTGTAATCTCTGCATTTTCCTTTGGCGCTGTCAATAACCGAAGGGCTTGGTACCGCTGTGCACATATTAGGGATTTGTAGGGCCCACAGAAAAACATACTAGTATGGCCCTCTATTTGAAATAGCTTTACATTTATCACACATTTTCAACACATCCAAGCCCTCCTGATGCCAAACAATTTTGAAATCTATTTTAAACTTTAAGAAACTGGGGTATTCAAAAACAGCCAAATGATCAACCGTGCATGGTGCCCACCAGGGATATGGCACCAAATGAAAACATGAACAAGTATTGTCCAGGACCATTTCTTTTTGCACTTTTGCTAAGATTTTTTTTGTCTCGCAAAAATATTTTACTTGGAATTCAGTGTCCAACCAGTCTATCCTACCATTGAAGGAACTACAACATAAGGTGACCGGAGGGATACTCAGAGGACACGTGCCTAATACAGAAATACATGTGTGCATTGGACATTTTACCATTAACTGCTGGATACTTATAATCACAAATAAATCTACTTTACAAATCACAATCTTGAACACAGATACTCAAATTACCACTCCCCTGATTGTCCTACTTTTATGGGTGAAATCTGATGATTTTCTTTGCAATTCTATTCCACTGCCTTGTCCCTCCTCCTCCCATCTTTTGCTTTGAACACTGCTCTGGCTAGACAGTGCCCTCTGGCTCTGAGTAAAGGGGGGGGGGGTGGGGGGGGGGCAGGAGATGGGCACAGAGAGGAAGAGAAAGGGTTGAGCTAGAGTGAGTAAAGCATAGAGAGATAGACACATTTGGGGTAAAGAGAGAAGAAGTTGAGAGAGATGTTAGGTAGATGGAGGAGAGATACAAGAAACTGAAGTAGAAGAGGAAGGCGGGGCTGGCATCGGCCCCGCCGCCATTATGGCGGGTCGGCCGTGCCCCCGTCTCTCGCCCATCTCGTTGGCCCCGCGCTTGCTGGGGGCCGTGCCCCGGAAGCGATTGGATCGCTTCCGGGTCATGGGAGGCTCCACCCCACCCCGGAAGTGATTCGATCACTTCCGGGGCTTGGGTGACCCTCTTGCCAGGGACCAGTTTCAGCTCGTGGATTGGCTGACCCTTTAAAGCCGGGGGGAGCGCGAAGTGCAGTCTCTTGCTCTCCGCTCCCCTCGGCAGCACACCCGTCGCGTGTGCCCCCTCCCTCGGCAGGATCTTTAACCTTTTTTCCCTGCAGTGTGGTGCGATCCTTTGGCGTGTAGGCCGAAATCTCGTGGAGCGCCGGGCCAGGTTTCGCGCTTTGTGAAAGGCGCGCACAAACGGTGGCAACAACGAGTGGGAGAACGCCGAGACTTCACCAAGTGCCTGGCAAGGGTCACGCATCACGAGTGGCGCGCAGAGACACAGCGCCAATCGTGAGAAGGCAGAGCAGATTTTCAAGGAGCCCAATCAGCAGGAGCAGGCGAGCGTCGGCGGTGGTGCACGCATCAGGAGCAACACACGAGGACGTGGGGGCCATCGCTGAGGGTGCCTGAGGACACGCACAGGGTCTGCATTCCGGCGCTGCTGGGAGCCAAGCGGGTTAGAGCCTGTTGCTCACCTGCCTTGCTGGGTTAGCCAGTATTGAGACTCCGGTAGCGTGGGTGCTGTGGCCGGTCGTGTTTCCTCCAACAAATCAGTGGTAATAGTGTGCAGGGTAGTCATGCCTCCCAAGGCTAAGCGTGGCGAACGGCGCCCTGATATTGCGAGTGTGTTAGACGCCCTGATGAGGAAGATTGGGGAAATGGACAGCACCATGGCACAGCTGGCAGACAGGCTGGATGCGCAGGAGGGGTCCTCGGGGAGGTCACGCAGGGACGCTTTACCGCCAAGAGAGGCTTTCCCGCCCCTGCCAAAAAAGAATAGGGCAAAGAAAGTAACGCAGGTTGTCCCTGGGAATGGGGGGGGGGGGGGGCAGCTTTGCCCGTAGTGCCCGCGTTCCCCAGCACACCGGCGAGCGAGCCTTCTCCCATAGATGGGGTAGGGGGGCCAGTTCCCGTGGTTCCTAATTTAATTCCGTGTCCCCCGACGCACATTATTTCGCCGCCAACGCCAGGAAATCCTATCATCCCGCTGGGGGTGCCAGTGCCAGGGGTGCCCAATGTCTCGTTAAATGTTCCCCCTGCACCCGGGGGGGTACCAACACTTCCAACTTATTTTGTCTCCAGCCTAGCAGCCGTGCTTCCCTGGCTTGGGGGCATGGGGTTGAATTTGAGTGCGGCGGGTGTGGCCGGGGCGGACGCATGGGAAAAGGAGAGACAGCTAATCGATCAAAGCAAGCTTAAAGAAGTATCATTGGTCGTGGCCCCCAAAGACTCTGCGGGACCCTCGCATGGTAAGCCACAGACATTGCCATTGTTGGGCATGGGCGAATCGCGCACATCGTATGAATCTCTGTCCTGCCATTTGTCACAGGAGGTTAAGGAGAGAATTTGGAAGGGGACATATATTGACATTTTCTCACTCTTAATAGACGAGGTTGAGAGGGAGGAGATGAAGAGGACGAAAGATTATATGCCCGCGCGTGAATGGGCGAATGAGATGCTAAAGTACAGGGTGGAGGAGAACATCAGGCATTGGATGCTGGCGTTCAATATTTACATGGCTGTGATGACGGAGCGTTTCCCAGAGGAGGCGCCCGCAATGTCTTGTTATTTGTCTAGGATCAGCACAGCGCAGGCAACGAAAGCGGGCACAGGGTGGTTGGATTATGACAAAAAATTCAGGCACATCAGGGCATCTGATTCGACTCTAAAATGGAATCAGGTGGAGGGGATAGCTTGGTTAGATCATTTGGGCGGTCTGACAGCAGAGCCTACAAGGGACGCGCCAAGGCCGCAGCCCTTTCGGGCGTTCCCTCCAGCTGCATCAGGTGGGGGGGCTGGGAAGAAGGGATGCTGTTGGGATTTCAATAGGCGCACCTGCGAGAGGCCACCAGGGACATGCAGATTTAAACACGCGTGCAGTTTCTGTGGCAACTCAGGACATGCCGAGGCAAAATGTCTCAAAAAACAGAGGGATAGAGGGGCCAAAAAAAATCGGATTGAAGGTGTTTGCAGCAAAGCTAGGTCCCCGATTCTTCTGCACGCAATGATACCCTGGTTGAATAGATACAAATGCACGTCCACGGCAAGGATGCTGGTGGAAGGATTCAGGGAGGGTTTTAGAATCCCAGTGGCGGATTTTGTGGGTCCCTCTTTTTACAGAAACCAATTGTCGGTCACTCAGAACGCTAGGGTGGCGGCAAAAATTGAGAAAGAATGTAGATTGGGCAGAGTGGCAGGGCCTTTCGACAAGGTCCCTGTGCATAACTTTGTGTGTTCCCCCCTGGGGGTGGTCCCGAAGAAGGAACCAGAAGAATTCAGGCTGATTCACAATTTATCAGCGCCAAGGGGGCAGTCGGTGAATGACTCCATTGATGAGGAATTCTGCTCTGTGCGTTATGCATCTGTTGATCAGGCAATTGAACTCTTGAGGGGTTTGGGCCCGGGGGCGCTGATGGCTAAATCAGACATAGAATCTGCTTTCAGGCTGCTGCCCGTACACCCGAGCGACTTTCACCTACTTGGTTTCCAGTATGAGGGCAAGTTCTTCATGGACATGTGCATGCCTATGGGGTGTTCTGTGTCAGGCGCGTATTTTGAAATGTTTAGCACTTTCCTAGAATGGTCTTTCAGACAAATGACAGGGCATAGGCATGTGCTGCATTACCTTGATGACTTCCTTTTTCTGGGACCACCGGGGAGCGCGGTGTGTGGGCAGGCCCTGGAGCAATTTTGTGCACTGATGAAGAGTTTTGGGGTGCCACTAGCAAAGGGTAAAACCGTTGGACCATCCACGGTCATAGAGTTCCTGGGGATCGAGCTAGACTCAGTCGCGGGGTGCTCACGGCTTCCCACTGATAAGGTGACATGGTTTGGGGACTCACTGAGGCAATGTCTAGAAACTAAAAGGGTAATGTTGCATCAGTTGCAGCAAATTGTAGGTCTTCTAAATTTTGCATTGCTTATCATACCAATGGCACGCCCTTTTTCAAAATCCATTGCGCAGGCAATGTCTGGCCTTAAGCAGAAGCACCACCACACCAGATTGAGCGAGGAGGTCAAGCAGGATATGCGTATTTGGTTGGCATTTCTGCGGGACTTCAATGGCTCTGTCCTGTGGCCCGGCCCAGTCACCTCCTGTGCGGAGTTGGGTTTAATGACAGACTCCGCGGGTAGTGAGGGGTTCGGCGCCATTCTGGGCACTCAGTGGGTGGCGCAGCGTTGGCCGGCATGGTGGGTGGACGCGGGACTCACGGCGAACATTGGTTTCCTGGAATTGTTCCCCATCTGGGTGGCATTGTCTGTCTGGCCGGAACAACTGGGAAACAAATCAGTTGTTTTCTGGTCCGACAACATGACAGTGGGGCGCCCAGAGGGGAGGGACATGTGGCTCTCACCAGACTCCAGGGGCAGTTACAACCGGTTGGTTGGAACAGTGCGGGGCCAAAGGGGGGTTACGCTTTCCATTGGCTGGTTGGCCACCCCGCACGCGGGCGTAAGTAAGCTGCGCGGTCTGCATGGCCCCTTTATGGAGTAAGTCTTGAACGTATGGGGGTTGCCTGGTGGGAAGTACTTCCGGGTCAGCTGGGCCCCCTGCGCATGCGCACTCTGGTTGGGGTGCGCGGGACAATTTGGATTAAAGGGGAGGGGCCAGCTGGTTGACCTTGCCGTAGGCCCAAAGGAATACGCAGAAATGTGATCAGCAATATGTTTAGACTAGGTTAGGAACATTATGTATTAGAGTTTTTGTTAAAGCTAGGAATGAATCGAATTTACCGAATCCTGTCTTGTCATTTCTGCGTAATTGTATATTTGTGTGCAAATATGTGTGTTTGTTAATAAATACGATCGGGGGTCAACGACCCCCTATTCCAAACAAAAATGTATATTGGTCTCTGTCACGGTAGAGGGGAGGAGGGGGCGGTAGGCCGTACCGGACCATAAGAGTAGAGTGGTGCGGTTGGGAGAATTGACTGGAAATGGGGATAGAAGAGAAGTAGTATTCACAAACATTTATTGAGAGACAGGCTGGGAAGAGAGAGACAGGAAGAGAAGTGTATGAGAAAAAAGATGAGGCAGACAGAGGCAAGGTAGAGAGAATAGTGAAAGACACGAGGGAGGTGCATAGATCTGAATAGGGAGGTAAAGAGAGGTGAGGGGAAATAAAGAAGAGAGAAGTGACAAAGATATGTGAGGCAGACAGAGAGGTAGGGTGGTGGAGATAGGTAACAGGTTGGCAGAGAGAAGGGGAATAGATTAGTGAGAAAGAGAGAAGGGCAGGGATTAAGTGATTGTGAGGTATAGATCAAATACCAGAGAGAGCAGTAGAGAGTGGAGAAAATTATGGAAAGGTGAGGTAGAGAACAGAGAAGTAGAGCTAGGCAAAGTAACAGCAGAAGGTAAGAGTATGTTAGCGGTCAGAAGACAGATATTGAGTGCAAGAGATAAAGTGGGGTGAACAAGATGGGTATTGAGGTATGACTGAGCTAGACATAGTGTCACTTAGAGAAACAGGGGCAGATGAAAATGTAGAGAGTGGTAAGGTAGGGATAGGTAGAGACAGGCAGAGGAAGTCGTGGAGCGATTAAGAGAGGGGAGAAAGACTTCTGACTGCCCCCTTCATTTTATAAGCGCCCCTTGGAAGGTGGTGTGCATGGGCAACTGCCCACTTTGCCCATGACTTGAAACATCTCATCAGTTTTTAATTCGGAGACCCGGCAGAACCGCCCACTAATTAACCTGATGGAGGGGTATGGGGAAAATTAATGGCAAAAAAAATGGAGGGCGACTAATGCCCTGCATAAGGGGGTAAGAATGACTGGTAAGTCTAAGGTGGTGGAGCCGGGGGAGAGGAGTGCAGAAATCAGTGACCTACCTCCCAAGAGGAGGGAGTGGGCTCAGTGATCTGCCATGGTTGAGGTGGGTTAAAGATGGGCAGCCTGGCGGCCGGGGATATCAGTGCCCTGTAGACAGGAAGAAGGAAAGGTCTGAGTGGTAGGGGGAGCGCTGAGAAGCAGAGGGTCAGTGATCGGCAGGGAGGCGATTAGACAAGTGACCCTCGGCAAGTGAGAAGAGGTGGTGGAAAAGGGCTCAGTCAGTGACGTTTGTTCAGCTGATGAGGATGTTCCTGACCTGCAGGGAGGCGGCGTCATATCAGTAACTTGCATAGGCACCATCACCCTCCATGTGCCCTGGCTCTGCAAAGCTTCTCGTCTCTGACGAAAGCACTGCACCCAGCGCAGTGACTGCAAAGCAGAGCACAGGCATCGAGCAAACCCGCGCGTGCCTTGTGCAACTGAGGAGGGGTGACTGGCCAGAACCACTTCAAGTACCACCGTGAGACCTACGAGACACGCGCCGGGGACCTCCTCGCGACCACAGGCCCAGCTTCTCTGCACACGCACGAGCCAAGCCAAGACCCCCCCCCCATCCTGGCACCAGAGCTGGCAGATCAAATCACCATCCCTGAGGGCAGGTAAGTCCAGCCCGGGTCTCGCCGGGTCACGAGCACGCGTGCCAGGACTGTGATAAGAAATGACTATTTTCTCTAGCACCGGAAGGCCGGCTCCACTCGCTGCAGCTGATGGACCACTCTACATTCCCAGGCACCGGAAGCGCCCTAGATGGCCTGCCTGGCACATATGGGCCCCTCTACTCACCCGGGTTTTAAACACACATCACTAAAATGTGTTTTAGGTGGGCCATACCGTGGCACTGTTACTTGTTTCCATCTGTGGCCGAGCAACGACCAGTTCAGCGCTGTAGAGCGCTCACGCTTTCTGCCAAAACTAATATTGCAAGTGTGTTCAAAGACACGCCCTCGAGTCCCCTTGTGCTATCGTATACATGTCACCTTGCACCGTCGCTTGTACGTCACCCACACTGCTTTAAACAGGCATGACCTGCACAATATCAGTATACTGAGTGTGTGCGTCTGCAATGGTACATTATATAAAGGACACTGGGTTCCATATTGGGGGAGCCAGGCCTGCCTGGTGAAGGCATGAGGAGAAGAATCTCCTAGACAAATGTGTGTATTGCTGCACTCATCAGCAGAGTGAGATGCACTGGAGAAGGGATAGAGGCAGACCCCCCCCTGTACTCTTTAAAGGGTGCTCTTTAATTCAGTGATAAAGCAGAAGGAACGGGCCTGGACACATCTCAGGAAGGAGATGGGGCTGATAGGGCCGCCCTCTACGCGGGAACCACGGCCAAACTCCAGAAGAGACTCCCAGCACATAAAGAACTCCTCCGCACGCCTCATCCTCTACATCCCCTGCCACAGCCACATCACCGCCCACCTGAGGGACCTGCACTGGCTCCCCGTCAACAAGAGGATCACCTTCAAGCTCCTCACCCATGCTCACAAAGCACTCCATGACACCGGACCAGCATACCTCAACAAGCGACTCACAATCTGCTTAATGTACTTTTGCCTTGATCCCTAATGCTGATTTTTGTTGTCATAAGCTAACAGGGATCATGCATGTGTGCCATGACATAGGCCTGCCTCACAGATTGTGGTCTTGTTGGACCGGGAGGGGCACCCAAAGGGCCACCCTCAGAGTGGTAGAAGGCTACTGCCTTCACCTAGCGTTGAGCAGCAGAAGCGCACCGGTGGCAGCATACCATGTGGTGATCAGTAGGAGTGGACAGGTCCTTTTAAACCTGTGTTACTGGGGTGAGGCCTACAGGCTCACTCACCTGTTTAAAGCTCTGTAGCTATGTGCCTAACTCACCCTTGCAGTAGAGAAAAGAGGTATCCCTTTGGGAGAACACTTATGCAGGACTAATGAAATCACTCACTTCTCAATCATCCACAAAATTTACTATCATGCAACAACAATATAATGCAACCCCTCGATAAATATACCACCAGACTAGAAATATAGCGCTTAAGGATTATTTATTTCATTAAAACCTTATTTCACGTGGTTGTGAATCAATCTCGCCGTATTTTAATGTAAAGTGTATATTGTGTTTGATTAAATACTGCATGCCGTGTTTGAATTATAAAAAATTACTTTTTCTTGTGTTTTAAAAAAAGAAACAAAACATCTTTGATTGAGAAATAAGGATTTAATGAAATGAAATAAATAATCCTTAAGCGCTATAATTCTAGTCTGGTGGTATATTTATCAAGGAGTTGCATTATAGTG